>NC_070607.1:54566830-55816830 GCF_027172205.1 Podarcis raffonei
GTGTTTGTTGTGGGGGAGGAAGGGAAAGGAGAATGTTAGCCGCTTTGAGACTCCTTCGGGTAGTGATAAAGCGGGATATCAAATCCAAATCCAAAACTCTTTTCAGGGCTTCCGTCCTTTCTAGTTTCCTTTGAGATAAAAATCTCCCTCCCTATCACTTTGATTATTCCTGTTTGTTGGCTTCACACATGCTAATAAGAATTCTTCCAAGGCGTCATGGACGCTTTCCCCCTTTCATACTCTTAAAATTCATGTCCAGAAAATAGAGTCTTTGTCATATATGAATAGCCACACAAGTTGGTAGAGCATGAGACTCTTAATCTCAGAGTCATGAGTCCGAGCCCCACATTGGGCAAAAAAATTCTGCATTGCATGGGTTGGACTAGATGGCCCTCACGATTCCTTCCAACTCTACAGTTCTATGATTCTTTATTACGTAGGGCAGGATTCGCCTAATGAGTCCCATCAATTGATGTCCTGTGCTTTGGAGTTGCCCCCCTCACCTTCCCCCAGCCCCAAATTGGCTCCAGAGAACCCCCGAAATAGCATGTGGGGGAAGGTGAGGGGATATCCTTCCATCTGGCAAGCCAAAACGCTTGCCCTGATGGAAAGATCATCTTAGGCAACAATCCTGACAAAACTCCCAGGAACTTGCACACTGCTCATGCATCTTGCATCTGATGCATTAGAAAAAGGTTGCAAAAAGGTTGCAAGAAACCTAGACTCCCATCTAGGTGACTGCCTCTCCCTACTTTCTCCCTACCCCACCCTCCATAATGTGAGGGTATGATATTGTGCCATTATCCCAGATCAAGTTGGCACTACCTATTTAATGGAACTGTTTCCTCCATATTTTCTTTATCTGGATTAGCCTTCAAATGAACAAGGCTATTCCATATCCTTAAGATATGTCTCCTGTGGGGAACTGGAATATTTTGACTAATTTTCACATGTACTCCACAAGGACACATCAAAATGCCACATTTGTTCCAAATAAAAATGTGTCGCTTTTTAAATGTTGGTATTCTAGTCAAGTTACTGTAGCTCTCCTGTGAGACAGAATGCCATTCCAGTTCTTCCCTAAAGAGTTCTTCCCTTTTGAACAACAAGAACAAAAACCTAATGAAGCCAATTAAGGCCTAAGCAAAGGGGTTATAAAAATCACAGAAAATGTGATTTTTGATAACATAAGAAAAGCCCTACTGGATCACACCTAGGGTAGCCAATTATAGACCAACCAAAAAAAGGAAAAAAGAAAATGAAAAAGGGGGGGGGATTCATCACCAAAAAGAAGACATAGATCTGCATGATATTTGCATGTGATAGTCATTTAGGAATAATGCCTATAATTAAAAAGGAATGGAATGCTTCTTACTACTGTATAGCTTTGAAATCCCTGCGCTCCCTTCTTATGGTTCCATATCTTTAAACGAGACTTGGATCAGACAGCCCTTCAAATAGCAGACTCTTTCATATACAGGAGTGTTATTTGAAAGGCCTTCAGATAGATCATTGCCCTCTGTAAAGTAGGATACATGGCTGCCCTAGTCAGACCAGTGGGCCATCTAGACCAGCATTGTATTTCCTATAGTGGCCAACCAGATGTCTCTGGGAAGCCCAAAGGAGGACTGCAAGTCAATGGCCCTCTCCTATTGTTATTTACAGCAACCTAGTATCTAATGGTCTGGCTGCTGCCATATATGAAGGCAGCTTCATTACTGTGTGACTTCAAAATTCTGGATCCCCACTCCCAAACCTATGTTGCCTTGTGAAGGTTGCCTTTCAAAGCTGTCTGGAAACTGCAGTTGGTTTGGAACAGGGCTGCAAGTCAGATTATTAAATTGGATGGGGCGGCTAGATCACATTGTGCCTGTTCTTTGCCCAGTGGTTCTAATCTTTAAAACAGCTTGGAACCATATTATTTGAAAGACGGCCTTCTCCCATACTGATGCAAATCTTAAGATTTTCTTTGAAGGCCCTGCTCCTGTGTCACAAAGAGAAGGGCCTTCTCAGCAGTGACACTCCAGTTGTGGAAGTGTCAGGGAGGCACAAATTTGGTGGTCTTTTCATTTGAAGACTTTTCTGTTCACCTAGGGCTTTTAAATAACATATACAGCCTGAGCCTTTCTGTTGGTTTAAATATGGGCATTAATTTGGGGCTGTGGTGAGTTTTGTCTTTGTGGTGCTTATATAGCTTTTGATTTTATCTCTTATTTTGTATATTTTTTAATTTTTTAATAATTTCTTGTAATCTTCCCATAGAACTTTATGTTAGCCATGGAGCAGCATCTAGAAATACATACATGCATACCATAGCCATCGTGATTAGTAGCCATTGACAGATTGATTATCCATTAAATAATTTTGTTGTTGTTGTTTAGTCATTTAGTCGTGTCCGACTCTTCGTGACCCCATGGACCAGAGCACGCCAGGCACTCCTGTCTTCCACTGCCTCCCGCAGTTTGGTCAAACTCATGTTCATGGATTTGAGAACACTGTCCAACCATCTCGTCCTCTGTCGTCCCCTTCTCCTTGTGCCCTCCATCTTTCCCAACATCAGGGTTTTTTCCAAGGAGTCTTCACTTCTCATGAGGTGGCCAAAGTATTGGAGCCTCAGCTTCACGATCTGTCCTTCCAATGAGCATTCGGGGCTGATTTCCTTAAGAATAGGTTTGATCTTCTTGCAGTCCATGGGGCTCTCAAGAGTCTCATCCAGCACCATAATTCAAAAACATCAATTCTTCGGCGATCAGCCTTCTTTATGGTCCAGCTCTCACTGCCATACATCACTACTGGGAAAACCATGGCTTTAACTATACGGACTTTTGTTGGCAAAGTGATGTCTCTGCTTTTTCAGATGCTGCCTAGGTTTGACATCACTTTTCTCCCAAGGCGCAGGCGCCTTTTAATTTCGTGGCTGCTGTCACCATCTGTAGTGATCATGGAGCCCAAGAAAGTTAAATTGCCCTTTAAAACTGTTTAAGAAAGTGGCCATCGCTACATCTTTTGACTGTGAATTTCCATAGCTAAGCAATGTGCTGTGTGAAATACTTCCTTTTGTCTGCCCTGAATCGCCTGATAAAGCAGTTTAATTGGATGCTGCAAAGTTCAAGTCTGGTGAGAAAGGGAGAAAAACTCCCCTCTGTCCACTTTCTCCACACTATTCACCTTTTTGTAAAATGCTGAACTTTAAACAGGAAAAAAAACCAACCCTGCTTAATTGGAAATGTTGAGTTATAATGCTGGTCATAGAGATGGGAAAGAAATTCAATCCAGTTTTGCATAATCTTATGTAAACCATTTTGTAAGTTCATGGGAACACTGTGTAATAATAATAATAATAATTTAAAGGCAAACTTGACTGCACTTTCTAAAACCATGCATGTTCTAGTAGGCTCGTCTTTTGTTCTTACAGTCCTCTTTCCTTTGCCACCACTTGGTAAGGGTGTGGGGAGTTTGCATTTAAAGGTGAACCTACCTAATACATGGGACGCGGGTGGCGCTGTGGGTTAAACCACAGAGCCTAGGACTTGTTGATCAGAAGGTCGGCAGTTCGAATCCCTGTGGCGGGGTGAGCTCCCGTTGCTCGGTCCCTGCTGCTGCCCACCTAGCAGTCAAAGTGCAAGTAGATAAATAGGTACCGCTCCAGCAGGAAGGTAAACGGCGTTTCCGTGCGCTGCTCTGGTTCACCAGAAGCGGCTTTGTCATGCTGGCCACATGACCCGGAAGCTGTACGCCGGCTCCCTCAGCCAATAAAGTGAGATGAGCGCCGCAACCCCAGAGTCGGCCACGACTGGACCTAATGGTCAGGGGTCCCTTTACCTTTACTTTACCTAATACACATTTTCCAAAACAATATGCAAACAAAAATGTAGCCACCCTTCAAATTTTGCACTTCTCTGAATTTTGCAATTCAGTCTTTTTGCCAAGTATCGTGTACAAAAATACACAATATCCTAGCATAGGTTGCGTTTACAAACACGTATATTAGTGAAAATCAGTGCTATTTTTCTAGAAAAAGAGGTGCTGGGACTCACCATGAATACCTCCCTTGTTCTATTGTAATGACAACAGTGCTCATTTGAGAGATCCCAAAACTGAGTTCCGGTGAGTTCCAGCTGAAAAAAAGCCCCGGTGAAAATAATATACAAAAATGCATTATATCAGGGAAATTGCTTTGTAGAAATGTGTAGAAATATTAGCCCAACAGTTGTTGAGCAGAGGCATTGATCCTGTGGAGCATCAGGCAGGAAGGGTAGCCATGGCATTGGACTGACCTTCTACTCAGTAGAGGCAGCTGCCAGTCAGGTCTTGGCCTTCTACATGCTCTGCTTGCATCTCCTGGCTGCATGATACCCTGTCTCCTGACACCCACAGATGGTCAATTCAACCCAACTTGCAGTGATCTGTGGCTGTGTATATCTGATTCATCCAAGGCCCAATGCCATCAGAATATGACCAATTTGGCTCAGGCCTTAGCCAAATCTAGTGCATTTCCCAACTACTGAGTTCAAGCAGTTATACAATAGTTTTAGAGCTTCTGGATTCAGTGAACGACAAATATCCTACAGGAAATACTTAGTTATGACATTAATCATTTAAAAGGCATGGGAGGAGCTGGGCTCCAAAGACACTCTGACTGAGATAAGCATTTAATTATTGTAGTGCACTAGTCTGAGTTTTGCTCTGAATTTCACAGACAGTTTTTAACAATAAGGCATTCCTAATTGAGCACTGGAGTGTATCAGACTGTTCTGCTCTTCCCAACACACAATAAAGAGAATGTTATCTTTTCGACTACAGCTCTATACACTTTTAGTATTGGGATCAATGGAACTCCGTTCTAAGTAGAGATGTCTAGGAACATACTGTTAGGATATGTTCAAGTAAAATTAAATGAAGGTTACCCAAATTAAAAACCTGGTATTTTTTATAAAAAATGAAATCCAATACTTAAGATACTGGCATTTTATTTTAAAATTTGTTTTTAAGTGCCACTTTTAAAAAGTTTTGCCATGCTAAGTTTTAACTCATTAAATTCATTAGTATAAACTCATGCCCCTCCCACACACATCTTCCAAATCCAACATCACACATGCTTGGAAATGAGGGGGAAAGTATTCAACATTTGCAAACAAATTCAAGAGGATTTCCTAATGTCATTTTGGCTAGAGTTCAAATAGCTTTATTATTTTTAAACATTCAGGGAGGCAGGTTAGAACTCAATAATATATATTAAACAATATATTTAATAATAATATTAAAACTACTGGCTTTGTGGAGGTTTGTTGCCTGGCACATTTGCCTGCCAGTCTGTTTGTAAACCTACTTCCATGTCGGGTAGTCTAAAAATTATGTTTCCTGCCTGGGTGGAAACAGAAACATCTGCTAATCACAAGCCAAGTGCATTCGTTTATCCAGTGCATCACTCTGGTGCTGCTTTTACATTCCCACACACTTCTTAAGGCCTTGCAGGTATTGATCCTGCAAACACCCGCTTCATTGGAGTCTGAAATCAAACAACTTAAAAAGTCCAGCTGAGCCCAAACCCTTCAAATCATGTTGACATGTTTAGGAGGTGCCGGATGCTTCATCCTCTCTGCTCCGATATGTAATTATGTAAGTGTCAGAGTGATATAGGTGCTGGAAGGGGTCGTAAAACCCCAGAGGCTCCTACAAGCTGGACTCTGCCATTCCAAAGTGTCCACAGGAGCATTGCTGCCAGTTTCTCTTTACAGCGGAGCTAAAGGGAAGAGT
The DNA here is from genome assembly GCF_027172205.1 of Podarcis raffonei. Lineage (NCBI taxonomy): Eukaryota > Metazoa > Chordata > Lepidosauria > Squamata > Lacertidae > Podarcis > Podarcis raffonei. The sequence goes on from NC_070607.1 coordinate 54,572,588, forward strand.
GTTTAATAACAGGGGGCTTGTTGCAGAGCAATAGAAGTAATTGTCCCACGAGGACGTGGGAAGGGGAAGATGGTGAGTTACTGATCTGCCTCGAGGGAACACACTGGGACAGAAGATCAGCGGGTTTGTCTCCTCTCTCCTCCCTTCAAAACTGCTCTTGCCAAATGCTTCCCTTTACTAAATGGTGTTCTAAATATTTCCGACAAAACTTTTCACCATCGAAAAATAGTGTCTTGACAAAATCTTTTTTTTAAAAAAGGTCTGCAGCGAGATAGCCTTCTTGAAAAGAGACGTCTGAGTATTGCTTTAGTGCTTTTCATATGTGTGTGTGTGTGTGTGTGTGTGTGTGTATGTATGTGTGTGTGTATATATATATATATATATATATATATATATATATATATATATGCATTATGGAAAAAAGTAATTCACCATTAATATGCTACAACTATCTTTCCCCTGTGATAATCACACAGGCAACTGCTGTATGTGATTCAGTGTGAGTCAGACCATTGGTCCATCTAGCTCAGTACCATTTATATTGACTGGCCTTAAAGAGCCAGGATTTCAGGCTCTTTCCCAGATGGTGGGAATTCAACCAATTATGTTTTTTTTTAATAGATATTTATTGAAATTTTTAAAAAATAGAGAAAAAACAAAAAAACAATTAAAAACACATAAAATTTACATTCCTTACTATCAATAACAAATTTCCTTGACTTCCCCACACCTCCCCTTCTTGTATTCCAGTTCCAATTTTTAGCTCAGCAAGTTCTTGTCCCCAAATTTTACCTTATTATATTTAATTCATTTTAGTTAACCAATTTTAACTTATAAACCTCAGTCTTTATACATCAGTACTTATTCTTAAAAATCTTTTTCTAAGGTCGACCCCAATTCCCTTCCACGAATTCCCCATTTTTATATTAGTAGCAAAACAAAATAAAAGGAAACAGAGTATAATTGTACACCCTTTGGATTCCCAAAGCCCTACCCCCCCTTTCCCGGTTTTGAACCCCAACAAATGTCCATCAGTCTATCTGCTGTCAGCCTGGCGACCTCACGTCTGAGGCTCTTAATTCTCTCTCAATTCCTCTCTGCCGGTTTTTTTGATAGTCCTTTGTATTGGACACCAAATCTCGAAGAAGCTCTGTCCCAATAAGGTCCATGTTTCTTCCAGCCAGACCTCCATATTTAAAAGTGGAGCCGAAATCTTGTTTCTTGCTTCTCTTAAGTCCAAATGTCCCAAAAGCTCCAGTTTCCACTTTAGCCAGGTTTGTAATCCATAGGTCTTCAGATCTCCACATAAGGAGATCTCTCCATTCTCCATTCTTCAATTCAAACCAAATTTTCATCATCCTGATCTTATTTTCCTTTGTATCCATCTTAACCGGCCTCTGGCTCTCCTTAATCATCTGTGGCATTATAGCTCCTCCTTCCTTTTCCTTCAAATCATCATGTATCTCTTTCCTCACATTCTCAAATTTCTCAGATTTCTTTTCTTGTTCAGCTGCAGAGATTTTTAGTTCAGCTGCAAAAACTTTTTGTTCAGCTGCAAAGACTTGAGTCAAGTCCCTTCCAGGCTCAGTAGTTTTATTTACTGTTTCATTCAATATTGTAACATTTGTAGCCAAAACATCACTTTGTTCTTGTAACTTTCCCAAGAGAAAAAAAGTCCTCTCCAATTCAGCCAGTATTTTTCCACTTACAGCCATTCTTGTAATGTCCCTGAACCCCCTCTAGAGGGGTTCTGGTTTCTTAGTATCTTCCAGTTCCAACCCAAAAGTCAAATTAGCCTTTTCTTCTTTATTTTTAACAATTTATTACCAAATTGTAACAAATATAACCAGCAAAGACAACAGAAACAAAGTTCTCCTTTTTCCCCAACTTTGACAGCTAGTTTGACAGCTGTCAAAGTCTTCTATATCTCTTCAGCAGGCTCTCTCACCGATCGCTCCCGGGTCCTGGGGGAGGGGTGACAATTCCGCTCTCAATATTAGCTCTTATCCTCCAGCGCAATCACTTATATTGCCAAAACGTGGAGTTAATTGCTTTTATCCACAAAAGAGAAAGGTGTTCTCTCAACCTTAGTTATAAAATCCTTGCTTTAAGATGTTTACAAGGCGGGTAGGTGGACTTCCTCTTTGCGCCTTACCCGGTCGTGCCTAATTCCCAAGAAAAATTTCCCCTTTTTAAGTCCAATTTCCGTATTACTCACGGGTTGTTACTTTTAGTCCAAATGTTCAGAGAAAGAAGTCAGCGCTCTCCGTCCATGGCATGCGGCTTCACTCAGTAGGGGAAGCAGTCGACTCTCAGCAGCACACCGCTCTCCGTCCCCCATTCCGGAGCCTTTAAAAAGGCTCCTTCGCGGGTTGGGGGGGCGCAAATGGTGCCCGCCGAGTCACCAGGTCCACAGGCTTCAGCGCCTGTGGTTTCTGAGGGTCCCCGCGTCGCCGCCGCGAAAGGACCCAACCCCTACTAAGCCGATTCCCTCCGGAGCTCGGAGGGAATCTGCCATTAGGCGATGGTGCTAACCCGGAAGTCTCCGGGAATTCAACCAATTATGAATCGCTTCCCACAAGACATCCCAAAGTGATCTACAGTGATATCTATCTATCTATCTATCAATCATCTATCTATCTATCTATCTATCTATCTCACGGTAGATAGTTACATATTTCAAAGAAGTTAAAACAATCACATCTATAAATTTTTTTTTTAAAAAAACAAACAAATCAGTCCAATTATATTGATTCAAAAACAGTTAAAACAACAGCAGCTCATACACTGAAACAATTCAATTCCAATACAGGTAGCAAGGAAAACCTCACCCCCGGCAAACACCTACACTTTCTGTTTGCTTGGGTGTAATCAGAAACAGTAAAAAGATGATGGGGTGTTCCAGTGACCCGCTATTTTAAAATAGATTCTGACTAGTAACGTGTGTGCATGCACACCATAAACACACAATCCAGTCCTTTTTAAGTTAAGCATTCAAAGGCACACAATCACAGAATCACAGAATCACAGAATCATAGAGTTGGAAGAGACCACAAGGGCCATCGAGTCCAACCCCCTGCCAAGCAGGAAACACCATCAGAGCACTCCTGACATATGGTTGTCAAGCCTCTGCTTAAAGACCTCCAAAGAAGGAGACTCCACCACACTCCTTGGCAGCAAATTCCACTGTCGAACAGCTCTTACTGTCAGGAAGTTCTTCCTAATGTTTAGGTGGAATCTTCTTTCTTGTAGTTTGGATCCATTGCTCCGTGTCCGCTTCTCTGGAGCAGCAGAAAACAACCTTTCTCCCTCCTCTATGTGACATCCTTTTATATATTTGAACATGGCTATCATATCACCCCTTAACCTCCTCTTCTCCAGGCTAAACATGCCCAGCTCCCTTAGCCGTTCCTCATAAGGCATCGTTTCCAGGCCTTTGACCATTTTGGTTGCCCTCCTCTGGACACGCTCCAGTTTGTCAATGTCCTTCTTGAACTGTGGTGCCCAGAACTGGACACAGTACTCCAGGTGAGGTCTGACCAGAGCAGAATACAGTGGCACTATTACTTCCCTTGATCTAGATGCTATACTCCTATTGATGCAGCCCAGAATTGCATTGGCTTTTTTAGCTGCCGCGTCACACTGCTGGCTCATGTCAAGTTTGTGGTCAACCAAGACTCCTAGATCCTTTTCACATGTAGTGCTCTCAAGCCAGGTGTCACCCATCTTGTATTTGTGCCTCTCATTTTTTTTGCCCAAGTGCAATACTTTACATTTCTCCCTGTTAAAATTCATCTTGTTTGTTTTGGCCCAGTTCTCTAATCTGTCAAGGTCGTTTTGAAGTGTGATCCTGTCCTCTGGGGTGTTAGCCACCCCTCCCAGTTTGGTGTCATCTGCAAATTTGATCAGGATGCCCTTAAGTCCATCATCCAAGTCGTTGATAAAGATGTTGAATAAGACCGGGCCCAAGACAGAACCCTGTGGCACCCCACTAGTCACTCTTCTCCAGGATGAAGAGGTACCATTGATGAGCACCCTTTGGGTTCGGTCAGTCAGCCAGTTACAAATCCACTGAGTGGTAGCATAGTCAAGACCGCATTTTACCAGCTTCTTTACAAGAATATCATGGGGCACCTTGTCAAATGCCTTGCTGAAATCAAGGTAGGCTACATCCACTGCGTTCCCTTCATCTACCAGGCTTGTAATTCTGTCAAAAAATGAGATCAGGTTAGTCTGACATGACTTATTTTTCAGAAATCCATGCTGACTATTGGTGATCACAGCATTCCTTTCTAGGTGCTCACAGACTGTTTGCTTAATGATCTGCTCCAGAATCTTCCCTGGTATTGATGTCAGACTGACTGGGCGGTAATTATTTGGGTCCTCTCTTTTCCCCTTTTTGAAAATAGGGACAACATTTGCCCTCCTCCAGTCTGCCGGGACTTCGCCTGTTCTCCAGGAATTCTCAAAGATGACTGCCAGTGGTTCTGAAATCACATCTGCCAGTTCTTTTAATACTCTTGGATGCAGTTCATCTGGCCCTGGAGACTTGAATACATCTAGACTAGCCAAGTATTCTTGTACTATCTCCTTAGTTATTCTGGGCTGTGTTTCCTCTGCTGAATCATTTGCTCCAAATTCTTCAGGTCGGGCATTGTTTTCTTTATCGGAGAAGACTGAGGCAAAGAAGGCATTGAGGAGTTCAGCCCTTTCTGTGTCCCCTGTTTGCATTTCACCATCTTCTCCTCTGAGTGACCCCACTGTTTCTTTGTTCTTCCTTTTGCTACGAACATACCCATAAAAGCCTTTTTTGTTGCTTTTAACCAATGATTTGTGTGCATTTTATATGTCAATTGTGCCAGCTTAGGGCACAATAGTATGTGGCAGAAGCCCTTCTCTGATGGTGGAATACAAGATACCCAACTGCTATGACAGATACACCAGCAAAACACCCCTGATATTCCAACAGAACACTAGGTCAGTGGAGCTGTTCTTCTAGGTTGGCAGAACAGCTGTCAAGTGGGGCAGAGTTGCAGGGGAGAAGGACAGGGAGAAGCACACTCACACTGTTTCTTATAGACAGTGGAACTTAACACAAGTCCCAGACATAGTGTCAGGAAATGAAGGGGAATTGGATTTGGCATGAGTGTGCTCCTCTTTCCTTTGCCCCCAATGTAACCATCCCAATTCAGCTGCTCCAAATGGTGTATCTGTCGGCATGCAGAGGGTCGCAAGGCCAGCTGGCTGGGCCCAGCTGGGTCGTCTCCTTCCAGCTGTCCTGCTGCGAAGACCCACCGGCCTCTGCTACGACGGAAATCAGTGACTCAGGCTTCAAAGCCAGGGCACACAATATCAGCCAAGCGAACTGCACACACAGAATAGGCCTGAGGCTTGAGGCCTGGTTTGTGAGATTTCACCATTTGGGGTGTTATTCAAACTCTTTCAAACCTATCTTCACAGTCATAAGGTCTAGAAACTTGTCCCATAAAAAAATGAAGGCTGAGATTCTCAGGATGCCGACTCCTGTGCCTAATATCAAACACTGCATTTGCACAGTCCTGCTGAATGCTTACTGCTTTGGCTTTGGGTGAAGAAGTGCCAAACAGGCTTGGCTTTGCCAAGATTTACTCCAAGTAGCACAAGCTGTTCTTTACTGTTCGATTCTTCCCATCAATGCTCAGAAAGTGTAATTTTTTCTCCTCTAATATATCTTTGGCTTGATGAACTGTCGATGGCAGGAGAATTTAATCTCTCGTCCTGTCGTTCTCTTCCAAATCCAGTAAGATGGAGGTACTTTATTACAGAACCACTCAGCTGTCCGTTTCTATTGATCAACCCTTGGCATGGATGACCTTGAATCGATAAGCTAAGGATTATTTAGTGCCTTTCAACCAACATCAAATGCCACTTTGGACTAATGGCAACATGTTTATATATATATACCTGACTTCCGTTATCAGGATCCAGGCTCTGCTCTGGCAACATTTGCATGGTTAGATTTGGGGGTGTATATTGAGATGGGAACTACTATAGAGAAGCATATTGCAGCAATATTTTTTTTTCTGTTAAAACACATCTGTATGGAAAATACTTTTTACTTCTGTTTTAAGTTTGCAATCCGAAGCATAAACCCATGGAAGTGAACCTCAATGGGTTTTACTTCAATGCAACTTATGGTATTTCTGAATAAATATGCACAGCAGTGCCCATGTAGAGCAAAATACGTTAACTAGATCTTCTTCTTGGCTTGTTGACTCACCTTTTAACTCTTCAACAACCACTGCTTCTGTTGTGATCCATAGGAATGGGGGGGGATTAAGATGGTGTGGTAAGAATTCACCTCTATACCACCTTGTTCATTACCCAGGTGAGGAACAACCACCTTTTTAATAAACCACAGAACCAAGGAAACTATTTCCAAGTCCAGCATCCAAATTTAGAGACCCAGCATTTATTTTAGTTATTGCAATAAGACAGAGCTCACTCAACTCAACGTGCCAGTTGAGAAGGTCTGCCCCGAGGCACTTCAGTTTATATAGTAATTCAAACACAGCAAACAAAGAGTCATAAAACATCTTCACATACATCAGGAAAGGTTACAGATAATGAGATGTAAACACACAGGGCTCCATACTGGTATCTTCACCCCCGCAATCACCTTGGAGTGGCCCCAATGTGCCCACGCCATTTGACCATTTTAGATCTCAGATATCCGACATTCAGTGCAGGAAGAGCATCATAAAATCCTCTTCCTGGGTCTCAGATAGCTTCAAGGATAGCTGATTTACACTCTGGTGCTGAAACATCCTGCCACTTGTACCAAATGCAGAACACACAAAAAAGCAAGCCTAATACATTCTAAAAGGTTAAATACAATTAAAGTTAAACATTGAAACATTATTAAAATAATAACAATATATACCTGGGGTCTCGAATTCTTATATCAATGGGAAACTGAGAAACTAGTTGTTGTTTTTTAAGAAAAAAGAAAAACACACACAACAAAATGAAATATCTTCAATAAATTTCTCAGCAGGCATTGAGTTAGACCCTTGCAATCCCACAGACATCCTTAAAAATTTATGCTACCAAACATCGGCACTTCTTTACAAAAGATGCACCTACATTTAGTGGGCAGATGGGTAGTGGCTCATAGTTTGCAGCAGTTCAATGAAGTATTTTTGGAATGTAGTACTGAAAGATGCAAGCTTGTTGGATGATAATTATCATTATTTACCTGCTGTGCCCATCGCTCTGTACCTTTTAAAACAGCATTTGCTGTTTGCCCACCTGTCTCGGTGCCTCTCATTATGATAACATCAAGATCTCAGCCTGTTTCACAGGTACCAATAATATCTGTTATGCATCAGTGGGAAGAATTCTTTTTTATTTTGCGCCGTCTTCAAAGGCAACAAATTTGATATGCTGGAGTCTCATAGACACGGGCAGTTATAGACGGAGCTTTACAACACTGCCGTCCTTTCCTCACATGCAGCTACCCTTCACAGTGCGAGCAGCCATTCAATCCCATTTAGCGGAACCAAAGTGAGGTTGTTCAGAAGAGAAGATAATTAACATGGGGAAGCTGAAAAATTTCACTTGTGCTTTTACAGCCTCTAACCCTATTAGACCAGCTATTTGGAATCCTGGGAGGGCCATTTCTTGCCAGAATGGATTGCAGCAGAATTGAGTTTCATTATATTTTTAATTAAGAGAACAAAGAATGGGGTGAAAAAGTGGCACAGTTGTTAGAAACTTTGGAAGAAGTTTTCAAGGCTTCTCAGCATATCAGCCTGTGTTAAGTTGCTTTGTCTTCCACCCTCCTGGGTGACATTCCAGCTGGTCACAAATAGCAGGTGAGGCTTTGGCTGGTTGCCTGGGATGTTCAAGAGGCAGGAGTAAATAAGAAGATGTGGGTAAAGTTGATAGCATGGGTGTAGGGCAACATAGTTGATGTTGTTGCATCACAGACTGGATGCTGCTGTTCCAGAGGTTCCCTACAGCTGGAACAAGGGACTTGGTGATCTGGTGCTGTATGTGGGTTGTCTGGGTGAAGGTCTTGTGAGGATTGTTTCTTTGTGATTGTTTCTTTGTATAAGAGGGTGGTTCATTGATTGTTTGGGGCGGTTTTACATTAAAGGTTTATTTTGTTCAAATAAAAGTCTTTCCCCTCAACAAGTGCTTTATTGTCTATCAAAGATCCATTAAAGAACCTGTAATTTAACTTGGCAAAACAGTATGTTTAGCCTGGTAAAGAGGAGACTGGGAGGAGATATGATAGCCATCTTCAAATATCTAAAGGGTTGTCACATACTGTAGAAGATGGACCAAGCTTGTGTTTTTTCTGCACCCAAACCAATGAATTCAAATTAAAAGAAAGAAGATTCTGACTACACATCAGGAAAACTCTCTGATGCTAAGAGCTGTTCAAGAGTGGAATGTACTACTTCTGAAGGCAGTGGACTCTCCTTCATTTGAGATTTTTGGGGAGAGGCTTAATGGCCATCAGCATTGGATGCTTAGTTGAGAATCCTACATTGCAGGGGGTTGAACCAAATGGCCCTTGGGGTCCCTTCCAACTCTACAGTTCTATGATTCTATGAACTTCAAGATTTCCAGTGGTGCAAAATCTGGATCTTCTCTGTAGTGATGCGCTGGCTGTGAGATGAATGCTCTTCCATTGGAAGCACATCTGGCATCAAAACTTCTGGCATTTTGATGAAAGACAAAAGTTGAGCTGTTTGCCGCAGCATTTACGGAATGGTAGCCACAGCCGTAATTATTGTTGTCACAACGGAGCCTGTTTATTCTCTTTGCTATTTTCATATGGTTGGAATTTTGTTTTTAAACAGGTCATACCTTGCCCTGAGATCATATGACAAGCACCGGAATACAAATGTATTTAAATAAATCGGTTTCTCAGATGGAACTGATGATAATGATTAAATTTGTACCCCACCCTTCCTCCCACAGGTAGGCATTTCCTATGGTATCTTGGCTGAAATGTAAACTAACATTTTAACCATTTACATTTTAACAAATGTAAACTAAATAAACAGTTGCCACTGTGGGATTTTTCTTTCATGCTCATTGCTCTTTTGTTTACTCATGATTTATAATTAGGGAATATATCATTAATCTTTTTCAAGTTCCTCTATTTTGATTGGTTGATTGATATGGCCTTGGAGGGGTAATATGTTCTGGTCGTCTGCTTTAAAAGAGAGGGTGTTAGGAAAATTGCATTTTTAGACAAGCCAGGCCTGAGGTTCGTTGGCTGAGCTGTGTGGCACAGCCTTATTTCTACCTTAGTTGCATTAGATTTTCATGAGTGCCGTAATTCTCCCTGAGTCAATGTATTCATTTTCCTTTTTTTCTTTTTTAAAGCAAGCATGGCCCCATACCCTGTGATGTGCCCTGCACAGTGTGTCTAAGAAGCCCGGTTCTTCCTTATCTGTCTCCCACACTGTCTCAGAATCCTTCTGCTAAGTGTCTTTTGTCCCTAATAAACTGATAAGCTCCTGGTAATCCACTGATTGCTGATAGTGGGAGCAGGTCTGCCCTGGCCTGAGTAGATAAGGAACCTCAGTGCCAGCAAACAGAAGGGTGATATAGCAAGAAGAGGATGTGACACTCATGGGGGTGACAGAGTTTCCTGAATGCTTGGTCTCTGGTTTATGCAGACTGCTACAGAGGTGCTAAAATAGTGGTATGACTCCTGAAAGAGCTGAAGGTGTCAACTCAGTCTGTGGCAGCTGCGAAAAAGGCAAATTCTATGCTAGGGGTCATTAGGAAAGGAACTGAAAATAAAACTGCCCATATCATAACACTGTTATGCAAATCTGCGGTGCAGCTGCATTCAGAATACTGTGTACAGCTCTGGTCGCCCCACCTCAGAAAGAATCTGTAGAATTGGGAAAGATTCAGGAAAGGGCAAGCAAAATGGATATTGAGCAATTCTCCTATGAGGAAAGCTTGCAGCATTTGGGACTTCTTAGTTTAAATAAAAGGGGCGGAAGAGGTGACATGACAAGGGACGCGGGTGGCGCTGTGGGTTAAACCATAGAGCCTAGGACTTGCCGATTAGAAGGTCGGCGATTCAAATCCCCGCGACAGGGTGAGCTCCCGTTGCTCAGTCCCTGCTCCTGCCAACCTAGCAGTTCGAAAGCATATCAAAGTGCAAGTAGATAAATAGGTACCGCTCCGGCGGGAAGGTAAACGGTGTTTCCGTGCGCTGCTCTGGTTCGCCAGAAGTGGCTTAGTCATGCTGGCCACATGACCTGGAAGCTGTACGCTGGCTCCCTCGGCCAATAAAGCGAGATGAGCGTCACAACCCCAGAGTCGGTCACGACTGGACCTAATGGTCAGGGGTCCCCTTTACCTTTAAGAGGTGACATGATAGAAGTTTATAAAATCATGTTTGGCATGAAGGGAGTGAATAGAGAAACTGAGTAAATAGTTGCATCTGTATCCAATGCTGCAGCTCTGCTAGCGCAAGGGATTTCCAAGTAAGTGATTAATGTCCCTCTCCCTCTCCTCTCCAGCCCCTGCACCCCCACAAAATCATCTCCAAGGGGTTTGTGGACCCTCCAGAACAAATTTGGGGTAGTGCATGGGGGGAAGAGAACGGAAGTCCTGTTTCACCAACAGACTCCCTAGGGGTGTGCATGCAGTTCAGATGAATCACAAATCCCATACTGAACTGGGCAGAATTGGAAAGATCTGGGGCTCTTCTGAGGCAAGGTAGGTGTCTTCTGGGGCTTCTTGTACCAAACTGGGCTGCTCCCAGAGTGTCAGGGCTGCCTTGGAGATTTAAAGTGCCCAGAGTCAGGAATTCAGGCACAACCTGTCTATCTCTTTGAAATGGTTATATTTCATCTCCCCAAGCTGTCCTTATAAGAATAGGGAAGAATGGGGGAGGGAGAGAAGTGGGTGTTCTCTACTACCAAAATCAACTTTAAAAGTGGATTTAATAAACACTTTAAGGACCCTTTAAGAAATTCAGCATGTTTCTTATCTGGGGACACCTCTATGAGCTGTGCTTTTTCAATACAAATTGTTCACAAAACAGAGGGCAGAAATCAATCCCTTCTGAACCCCCAATGAAACTGTAAACAATGCCCTTGCAGAACCCCCTCTATCTATCTTTTTGAAATTTGAGAGGCTTTATCCATTCAGGAGGGGCTGCTAGTCTGCAAATTTCATTCAGTGATGTCAAAAGATAAAGGGGGCATATTGAAAATTTCCTTTATATTTGTCAGTGGGAAGGCACAAAGTTTTGGTTTTCCCCAAAGTGAGGTTCTGATTTTGCCTTTAGCTGTCCAACTAAATTGGTCCACTTTCTGAATTGGAGTCCAAAGTGAATTCTGTGTTTGGTGCACACCCATAGCAAAAATAAAAATAAAAATGGTGTATTGATTCTTCTAGGTTCCTGCTCATTCCGCTTTGTTTTGGACACATTCTATTGAGCAGTTATTAAAATTGCAGAGCCTATAGATTTCTCCCTGGCCTAACAATCTGTAAACAAGTGTGCTAACAAGCAATCCCTCCTCTATAAAAATGATTAGTGGCAGTACTTTCAAGGAACCAACTTTTCTGTATTTTAATTTGCTGGCAGAAGCCACAAACAAGGGATGGTTAAAATCTATCACTCTAGCATCATGTCAGGGATATTTCTGGATCAACTCTTAGAGGACTAAGCAAACAAAGAAAAAGAAAATAATGAAAGTGTTTCGGCTACCTTGATAATTTCTCAATTGCTGCATTTTGCATTAGGCAAAGCTCAAGACCCTGGAATTGATCATCTTCCCCTTTTACCAAATGTTCTGAAATCCAGATATAACTCATTCTCAAGTTACGGAGGCTTTCAAAAGCATTGCAGAGGGGTATCTAAAGCAGTGACTTTCTGTTTGTAGGGGGATTCTTGCTAACAGAAGCTCTTCCATGTACTTCAGAGGCACTTTCCCTGTCCTTTTTCAAACATAATTTTATCTCTTCCTCTTTGGACATATTACTGGGATGCCAGGGTTAAAATGAAAAAATGCTGAGCAGTAGGCTGAAGTGGGGATTTGCAGCACCTTATTTGAGAAATGGCCTTCTCAAGACCTTGGCTCCCCTCAATATTTCTCATTTATTTCACTTGAAGAGGATCAGTCACATTCTCTTAGACTTTCACTTTAGGAGGCTTCCACACAAGTCCTTTGCTCCCCACTGTTCAATTTTTTGCTCTAAATCAAGGAGTGCTGTGCCAAACTTGAGGGAGCCCTGGGTAAGATATCCTGACCCCACCAACATCCTGGCCACTCTCCTCCCTATTCTGTCCAGGGCTACTCCACTGCTTCCGCTATGCTTCCCTACCACCACAAACGCTGCCTCTTCCCTCATCTCCACTTACTGCTCCTCCCCTGTTACCCTGGTTGCTCTGCTCTCACCCCCTTCCTAAGTTTAGCAAGCAGCTGTGGAAAGGGCTTCTTCTTTCCTTTTACAAAGACAGGAGCTGGGTATCGCGATGGGGAATAAATTAATTTGGTTCACTTTTAGACAGTGCACCAATTCAAACTGGTGTGGATCGGAATGCAATTCCCTGTCAGGCAAAAGTTAAACTTCTGAGCGTTGGCTTTTGTGCAACTAAAGCAATCAGAACCAGTATATCAGATATTTTCAGATAGCTCTATTAGCCAAGGGCAAGATAAACCACAATCCTTCACTGCCACTTAACTTCTCATTACAGAAGAGGTAGCAAATGAGGTTTTCCCCAGCTTACACATTGTGTAAAGTAAACTACTGATTTACATGGCCATGGTATGTGTTTAATTTAGCGATCCATAATGTCCTGTAAATGAGTGCAAGCCACAATTTTTAAATCACACTGTCTAATGCAGATGAACAATTGCGCCTTCTATTTCACTTGTTAATAAAAGTGACATGAGAACACATTTACTGCTTTATTTGCTGAGCAAAAAAACCCAGCAGTTTCCCTTGGTGGGAATGAAAAAATATTACTTGTAGTTGCAAAAGCTCAATCCACTTACAGACTCCACCAGGCATCTTAATAAACTTTTTCCAAGGCATCACTAAAAGCCATGTATCTCTCTTAGCTACATTAACATTAACAAGAAGATGAGAGTCAAGTTTGGACACAATCTACAGGGAAGTTCTCCCCTGTAAGGTTTATTCCCATTTTACAGATGGGGGACTGAAGCTGAGTTTGAGTGACTGTCTCTCCCCTACTCCTCCACCTCCCTCATTATCCCATGTATAGTCTGAGTGAATACTAAGCCCACTGGATGAAATTCCATCAGATACCCATGGGCCGGCTGTAGTATGTCAAGCTGATCCTTTCTTGAGGAGCCAATAAAATAGTTGAATAATCTCTTCCAGCAGCATTTTCCTCTTCGCTTTGGTTTCTGTCCTCAAACTTCAGACAGCTGTGGAAATGCTCAAATGTCCATAGGAGGTCCATAACAGTCCTATTTCCAACTTGTCTGAAAGCAGAAACACTTAACATTTTATTTGTCAAGAAGATTTCCTGGAATCAGCTGTCCAACCTCAAGAAAGGCAGAATAAACATCAAACTGTTGAGGCTTACCTGAGTCCCAGAGACAAGGCTTTGGTTTGTGATCCCCATGGATTGCAGGAGGGTAACTGCAGTGACAGTAACAGCCTTCTAGTTGGGAAACAGAACTGAGATGCAAATCTTTAGGTGTTCAAACTCAGTGGCCTTGTTACACAGACCATCAGGCTGGATGGGCAGAATCCATTTTTGCTTTCAGTTCTACACATCTCTCTCCACTGTCATGGCATGTGGCATAACTTCACCATGAATAGAAACTACCTTCTGTGCAGCCATTATGCGAGTCCCCAGCCTCAACCCCAGAGTGATGTTTTGAGACACGCATGTTGGAAAATCCACCATGAGAGTTAATGCAGTTCAAGTCTTATCAACTGCGGTAGTGGTGGAAACCCTGATCAGCCGAGGTGTTGTCAAATATACTTGACAGAGAAGCAGACCCAGCCTCCCCCCCCCCTGGCAAATGTGTCATGAAGATTGGCTGGTGTGTGGATGGCTACTGATAACAGGCACAATTCCAGAGAGTCAAAAGTTGTCACTTGAGAGCTGCTGTAGAGGGCTTGGAACAGAAGTGAGCTGTCAGAGGCTGGGGAGAGGAACAAATCATGGGCAAAAAATGAGGATATGCAGGAGCTTTTCTGGGAGATATATCCAAGACAAAAAGAAGAAGGATTTGCTAACCATGCTTCCCGCGGGCATCTGAGTGGCCTATGTAAGAATGAGATGCTGGACCAGATGGGCCATTGGCCTCATCCAGCAGAGTCTTCCTATGTTCTCATGCAGTAAAGTTTGCAAGGCAGAAATATTGATACTGTTGTGCCCATCTGACTTTCCTGAGCAGAGAAAAGCTTAGGGGCAGTTTAGGTTTCCTTTGGTAGGAGGGATCACAGGAGGCATATTGTATTTGGATTCATTCACACACAAACAGGCTGAGAATACAGTGGTACCTCGGGTTAAGAACTTAATTTGTTCTGCAGGTCCATTCTTAACCTGAAACTGTTCTTAACCTGAGGTACCACTTTAAGCTAATAGGGCCTCCCGCTGCCGCCACTCCGCCACCGATCAATTTCTGTTCTCATCCTGAAGCAAAGTTCTTAACCCGAGGTACTATTTTTGGGTTAGCAGAGTCTGTAACCTGAAGCGTCTGTAACCTGAAGCGTCTATAACCTGAGGTACCACTGTTGGCTGAGACAAGCATAGTTCTCCTACAAGCAGTAAATCCACTGCTTCGCACCCAGGGGAGAAATTCAGTTTCGTTCACATTTTAATTCAAACCTGCCTTCTGAAACAATGCACAAACTGAAGCACAACCATCCTTTGAAATCCCCACTCCTCAGTCACCACATCTGTGCAAAAATGTGCACTTTAGGGGAAAGTGTGCATAAGAATGCATATATTAGTGAAAAATCACATAACCAAATGCACTGTACTGGGGAAAATTGCTCACAAAAGTGTGTGTATCAGGCAAAATTGCATAGGAAAATGTGCATATTAGAAGAAATTGTCACTAAAATACTAGTGGATTTTCATGTGGATTTGTTAAAGAAAACTCCTGTGGAAATGTGGGGAACTGAAGATCAGGAAACCAAGGGAAACAAAGGGACATTGACTGATTTGTTCATCCTTCTCCACATCAGACCCCCAGCATCCCCATATGCCCCTTTGCCTTCAGTCCATTCCCTCTCCTCTCAGTCTCAAATGGCAGTTTTTCTGACTTGCTTATCTTGTTCTTTTCTCAGGTCCAGTTGCAGGTGTGTGTGTGTGTGTATCACCTCAGGGAGATCTCTGTATCTCTCCCATTAAGAAAACATTGATATCCTATTCTGCATCATTAGTATTCCTTTGCCAAGTTCCAGACCCTGGCCAGCTATTGCTTTAAGATAAGATCATTATGAACATCCCACCCTCAGTAATCAGATAGCAACTCTACAACAATGCAGCAGATTCAAAACAAGTTAGTGGATTCCCTAGTGGAGAAATATAGTCACATAGTTAGAAAGTCTGCATGACTTTACAGTAGTGAGGCTATTAATAGCCTCTGTTCCCAGCACTAGGCATATAAAAATATACACAGGGACAATTGATTCCAAAGATACCGGCATGTAATTCAATAGAACAGCTTTCTCTGTCTATGCCAGAAACTCCAGTGGAGATCTCGGTCAAATTACTTAGTCTTTCTGAGCTTCAGATTCCATATAGCTAATCTAGAAACAGTAGAATGCTAAACCTTACCTGAAAAGTGTTAATAATAAGACTTCATGGCCTTGAGTATACAATACTTTATCCACACAAAGAACAGCTTTTGTATGCAGTTTCCTACGCTATAGCAGTAGAAAGATATTGTGTTGCATCCAAGGCTACACAGGCAGCACTGAGCTTAAGCAATGGGACTTCACTTTTCTTTCCTCTCTGCTCTTCAGAGGGTCCCACAATCTTCTGGAGAGGATTTTGAGAGTGCTCAGGGGACTGCAAGAGAGAGAAGGAGAGGTGGAAATCTGTTGCATGATAAGAAAAGTAGCACAGAAGACCACCCAACATCTTGAAATACTCTATGTACTTGCAGGTGATGGTGATGGTGATGATTCTATTTTGGAGCTGAAGGTCATTATTAAAATTTTCAAATTTCAACGAAAGTTAGAATCTATATGGAATGGCTTCAAAAGTCAACGAGAGCCCTAATAGAATCACACTATTAAGATATCTTTGGACAGAGCTGCTAACAAGCTTGTTCCCAAGTGCAATTTATTTTATTTTGAGCAGATAAACATGCTAATTTTTTAAAAAATGCCTTTTAGAGTTGACTCTGTGAGCTATTTGCATCAAACAAGTTGGAATGTATATATATGTATATACCACTGCTATCAGTAAGTTTGTCTCCTGCAGCAGCTGGTCCTTAAGGGTGGAGAATCTGCTTCTTAGTGCTATTATTTTGGGGTGTTCCTCTCATAACCACGCTCCAAGAACCTTTGTCCAGCACACATTGTCCATCACAATATGGCCTTCTGGTGGTTTCCATACTGCAAGAAGTGACACCACAGGGAACCAGGCAGAGGGCCTTCTCAGTCGTGGTGCCCACCCTGTGGAATGTCCTCCCATCAGATGTCAAGGAGACGAGTAATTCTAGAACCTTTAGGAAACATTTGAAGGCAGCATTAGGGAAGCTTTTTAAAATTTAAAGTTTTACTATGTTTTTATATATGCTGGAAGCCACCCAGAGAGGCTGGGGCAACCCAGTTAGATGGGCGACATACAAATATTATTATTATTATTATTATTATTATTATTATTATTATTATTATTACAATGGCGATATCTACTATTCAGCATCAGCATCTGATATCGAATCTGCAGCATTTGACAACATCTCCTAGCTAGCACCGGCTTGCACTACCATTCAGCATTTGGTGGTATCTGAAATACAGCAGTCAGACAACATTTGATACCTGATGGGCAACAGATGCCAAATTTTGATAATATCAGATGCAGCAATCAACATTTACCAATGAGTGACAACAGGCATGCAGTAGCAATGAGCACTTGATGGTATCTGACAGATGACTTGCAGTAGAATTAAATACATATATTGGGTGGTAATCAACTAAGTTTTACTTGGAGTAGAGCTACTGGATTTAAGGGGCATGACTAATTTAGGTGCTTTTCAAACTGATGCCAGCCAGTGCCTGGATGGTGGGTGTTTTAAAAAAATTAATGGGGAAGAAATTGCTTTCCAGGGGCAAGGAAGGGGATCTATTGGATCCCAAGCTGGCCCTGCTGCCATCACATGGCAGCATTTGGCCCAGTCTAGGCCCAATCCATATGCCAGCTCCAGGCTGGCACAGCAATTTGCCTGTGCCTCACCTTCCACCCTGTGATAGGATTGCTCCAGCAGTCCATTCAAGATGGCAATTTTCAAAAGTAACATACACATAGGCATAGTGTATATATTTGCTACCAAGTATTGGGCATGGGGGACTCTTCCAGAGCACATATAAACAAGAATCGGGACTTCAAGTTTGCTTTTGGAGCTCTTTCTGGTAGCCTCCTTTAAACTCAGGCAAACTTGGACTCCTCAATTAAATCCCAGATTTGAGTATTGCAAGATAGCAGATACTTCTTAAAGTGGTGCTCTTTGGTTTATAATCTGTTTAGCTCTTATCTCCTCAATTGTTTGGGGACACGCAGAAATGAAAGTGGATGCAATAGGGGAATACTTTGTTTAGGAGGACCCAGGTTGTCATGGTTTTTACAGAACAGCATTACAGTCTGAGTGCTCTTGAGCTCAAAATCTAGGAGATCCTTTGTTTCCTCCTGTCCTTCTCAAAGGTATTTCTCTCAACCAGCAAGCTCATCACATGGCTTGAGTTTCCCTGTGATCAAAGGGGGGGGGAGAGATGAAATCTTGTGTCAAAAAAGAAAAGAATAAAAGAGCAAGCTACATCAGTTACAATTCTTCTTCAGTAAGTACCAATGGCAGAAGGTGGGGTAAAGGAACTGTGAATACTACAAGGAAGCAGATGTGATTTTAGGAACATCATTTACGCAGAAAGGAAGTAGCTAGATCCTTCTTCCCATGTCTAGAGATATCTACATTCAGTTGTTGAATTACTTTTCTTAGTGGAAAAATGGACTCATCACCACAAAGAGTAAGCAAACTTGGTGGCCCAAACCAAAGGTTCTCAAGGGAACTCTGTTTACATTGTGAAAAAGGCTACCGGGAGGAAGCCCTGTCTTGGAGGCTGAACCTAGTGACACACAGCCGTGGAGCCTGGAAGCAAATATCCGGGCAAGAATCCAGAAAGTGAAGACAGAAAGGGCAAGGCTAACCAAGAACAGGTGGAGAAGCAGCCTTAAGGACTGTGTCAGAAGCAAGTCTCCTGCAGTGCAATTATAGGGCTTCCTAACATTTGTGGAAGTAATGACCATTCCACAAATTCCTGCTATCTCTCTCAGGACTCACCTTGGAACAGCGCTCCCAACATTACAAGTTAAGGTAGTTTAATTTGCCTCAGGGTGAATATTCTCCTTTCACTAAACCTTGAGATCAAACTGGGTCAAAGAGGTGGAGTGCTTCTTTTAAACAGTGCACAGGTAAACTCTGGGATTTGCTCCCACCAGGGTAATGATGGCCTCCCACTTAGATAACTTTAAAAGAGGATTAGATAAATTCATGGAGGAAAAGGCTGTCACTGGCGACTAGTCATGAGGGCTATGCTTTATCTCCAATGACAGAGGCAGTCAGCCTCTGAATGACAGGTTGTTTAGAATCACAGGTGGGGAGAGTGCTGTTTCCTCTAAGGTCCTGCTTATGGGCTTTCCATAGGAATCTAGTTGGCTACTGTGAGAACAGGATGCCAGAATCAATGAATCTTTGGGCTCATCCAACAGGACTCTTCTTATATTCTTACGTTATTAACATATTGATATTTCAATGATTCCTCTAGGCTGATTAGAAGTGTTAAATTGCTACAATACTGCCTTGTTCTTTCAGATTCTTTATAGGTGCACATGTGTGAGCATACATGAGAGAGAGGGGGGCTGCAGGACATGCTTTTCATTCCTTTGAAGGAAGGAGACCTCTTGCATGATATGTAATGGCCTCACTGTGTTGTAGTAGTGACATGGCATCATGTGTTTTTCCTTCAGGTAGGAAAGTATATAAAATGAAGAGGTAAAAGACCCTACAATTCTCAGAAAGTTCATAGCAGCACAATTTCCAGCAGTGCCACAATAGAGGAATCCCAAAGTATAATAATGGGTTCAAACAATTTTTCTTTCAATTTCTCTTCCCATTGTATCAGCAATATGCTGGATGTTGCCTTCTGCCTCTAGCAGAAATGGGTCTCTTTGGTGTTATTCATTCTGAGAGACAGGCTACCTTTTTTATTTTATAGTAATATTTCAAAACGATATAGGGTATATTTGTGCCAGTCTCAGGGCTTATAATATATGTCAGGGCCTTATACATAGAATATTCTCTCTCACTCTCTCCCTGGACTAATCATATTAAAATATCTGATGCAAGCATTTCTCTTTGTTGGGATTCCTATATGGACTTTATCTCACCTTCAACTTCATGGAGACCAAAACAACAAACAAAACACTTAGGCTTCTCTCAGGGGAAGCATGAACCAGTTTAGAGTTAGGGCCAGACTTCACATTACATGAGAAACCAGTGATTGGAACTCTTAGCATTTTTTTAAATAAAAATGCAGCCCAGTTGGGAACTAAATATGATTTGTTTGATACTTTCCCCATGATATTTTCTCACGGAGCTTCTAGACCATCACTGTTTTAGGGTGGGTTTCAATCACAAACTGGCAAATTTGAGTTACACAATTATAGTTGACCTTGCCAAACAAACCTTCCCCGAAAGATTGGACTTTTTGCAATAAGGAACATGATGGATAAGTTCCCTGTGAAATCGGAGATACCACTCACTTTAGCACAACATTGTCTAACATTCCCACCAATTCAGAATGAAATGTTCATTAGCAAATCTCCCTGTAAACAAATCAGGACAAATGCTCAATAAACAAGCTGTTTGGACATGTGCTCTGTCCAAATCATTACTTCCAGTGGTGACTGGTGCCTATTGAGACTGGTAGGTCAAAAGGCAGAGAGGCGAGCAGTAGGTAGAGCCTGAGCCAATGAGATGAACCAGAATGAATGACAGGTAGAGCCAACTAACTCTACTTTTGCTCCCATCCACCACCCTAATGAGTTTTATAATGACATCACTGAAGCTAAGAAGCAGGAAGGTTAACAGCCAGTGCCACCATCTGGACTGGTTGTAAGAAAGCAGGCATGTGAGGATTGGCAAAGGGTAGACCAAGGTTGGTGAGGCAGCACCCCATTTGCCCTGATGAATCAGCCTTCAATGACTGCTCCAAAACTACTGCTAGCTCCACAGCAGCAGGGAGTGGTATTGCTATTTTTTTCTACAGTGGAGCAAACTGTGACTGCAAGATGGGAATTTAATATAGGGAAATGGTCCAGAGGAAACATTAAGCAAATTCTGATTCGCAAGTCAGATTTGTAGGGGTTTCCCCCAGCTGCATTTCCATAAACATAAAAGCAGAGGAAGGCCTGTTCACTCAGTTTAGCCCTCAGTATTACAACCCTGGAACTCTTACTACTGTACCTGTTTTCCTGGTGTCAGTACAACCAGACATGATAGGTGGCTGTCAAAAGGTTTGATTTGTGACATTCTCGTGCATTACACAAATGTGTTCTACTCCTTTTGGGCTTAATATGACATGCAATATTCTTGTGTCGAACTTACACTTGAGAAGTTGCCTTATGTCAAAATCTAAAATATGGAACACCGTAGGGCTGTGCACAAACAACTTTGCCTCTCCCCCACCTCCAAATGCATGCAGAGATAGCAGGATTGTGCTCACTGGCTATGAACATGCCCCAACACATCTACTGGCAGCAAACCCCATGGCAAGACATAGGGTATTAATGAGAAAGGGCACAATGCCCATACACCTGTGTGCGCACAGGACCTTTTCTAAGGGCTTGTCCACCCTTCTGCTTGTCCCATGCCTAGAATGCTCAGGTTCAAGAACTTTCCCCATGTCCCACTCCTTTCCCCAGGGAAACCTGCTCTTTAGTGCTAAATTGGAGCAAACGTCACTCCAGAGAAAGCCCATACTGCCATTTGCTCTGACTGAGTGCTAAATAGCAGTTTTCACCAGAGAAGAGCAGCAGGACAAGAGGAAGCATGGATAATCCCTTAGTCATGCTGAACACATGGCTGCTGGACCGTGAGTGGACCCAGTGGATGCAATCATATTTTCAATGAACTGAAATGTGGGAGGGTGGTATAGATCTTAAAATAAGATTGCTTGGCTTGTCAATAATATGATTGTTAGTCCAAAGCCCTGTAGACTTTGTTTTTTCAGCAAAATAAAGCATTCTTCTAATCCAAATACAGTGGCACCTCGGTTTTCAAAAGTCTCGGAAGTTGAACGTTTCGGCTTTCGAACTCCGAAAACCGGGAAGTAAATGCTTCTGTTTTTTAATGTGCCTTGGAAGTAGAACAGCTTTCTCAATTTTCTCAATTACATTTGCAGACCACTCTTTGCTCCTTGGTTTTTGAACGTTTTGGAAGTTGAAGAGTCTTCTGGAACAGATTACTTTAGAAAACTGAGGTACCACTGTATTTATCCGAAGTCTACCATTAGAGCAAATCCCTACAGCTCTTGTTGGCATTCAGAATTCTTTGAAGTTTATTAACAAACCTTGCTGCCCTAGGGCTCTCAGTATGCTAGGTATGAGGTTACTGCTTGTCTTGCCGTCTCCACAACATTGCGAGGTAGAAGCTGGGCCAGCACTGAGACTGATGTCAGGGACTAATTGTGCCTCCATGACCAACATGAAGACCTCTACCTCATAAGAACATAAGAAGAGCCTGCTGGATCAGGCCAGAGATCCTATTCTCACAGTGATGGACCAGAGGAATCCTGCAAGCTGGACAGGAGTGCAACAGCACTCTGCCCACCTGCAATTCCAGCAACTGGTATTCAGATGCATAATACCTTTAACAGTGGAGGTAGAACGTAGCCATTGTGGCTGGTAAGCATTGATAACCTTGACCTCCACAGATGTATTAATCTTTTTCGTCACAGCCTCCTTTGGGAACAAGTTCCATAAACTAGGTACTGAGTTTTGCTCCTATGCACCTGTGTTCACTCCTAAGACTTGGCCATTCAACACTTTCTGAAGTTACCTAACAGCGCTCAACAAAAATGCTCTTCTATGCCCCATGCCCGACATCCAGCTTTACATCCCATGTCTATTAGGTTATAAATGTAACCTCACAAAAAGGGTGAATTGGAAAGAGTGAGAAAAAACTACCTAACTTTACAGTGACTGCTAGATTTATTAGCATCCCGTATTCTATCGATTCTGGTATCTTCCTTTTTTTAATGCCATTGTTTCTTTTGCATTTGCTATACAGCCAATGAAAAAGGCACTGGTGGTGAAGTTGCTTAATAAAACGGAATTTTTATGTAATGCTCCCAAGCAGCCACAGCGCTGCAATTTAAAGGGAGATATAAAACCATGTAATGAATGCCATGAAAAGCTTTGCTTTGCTCGATGCCAGGATAGCT
Source organism: Podarcis raffonei (assembly GCF_027172205.1). Taxonomy (NCBI): domain Eukaryota; kingdom Metazoa; phylum Chordata; class Lepidosauria; order Squamata; family Lacertidae; genus Podarcis; species Podarcis raffonei. Next base: position 54,595,274 of record NC_070607.1, read on the forward strand.
CAGACTTGGTTGGTTTCAACAGGTTTATCAGCTTTGTGTAATATGATTATATTGTGTTACATTAACTGTGGATATTGTTGAGAATTGGCAGAAAGGAAGGGCAATTTGCATGCATTAGAAAGCAGCTAGGTTCAATGCCAACATGACATTTTTACCCTTCTCCGCACCAGTTCTCACGCTATTGAATCAGTGTCCAGCCAGCTCTGCTGTTGTGCAGCTTGAGTATTGCTGCAGTGCTGTCTCCACTATATCTCCAGGATATTACCAAGCTGCTATACTTTGATTAAGGAGTGCAGAAATTGCTGAGGAAAAACCTAAAGGGGAGCAGAGAAACCTGCAAAATATGACCACCAAGGATGCCCAAGACGCTGTATGGAATGCTGAACAGTTCTTTCCTGGATAACTTACAGCAGAATGATGAACATCGGATTGGGTCATGTTTGCCTCCACCCCTCCTTTACTGCAAGATTTGGTAGTTTCACTCCTGAAGGGTAGGGGTTTGACTAGAGAACCACATAGGGTGGGAAGGACTCTAGGAAAGGAGTTGGATACTGGCTTTATAAGCCAATTCCCCCCCCCCCCCGGCCTTCTTCTCTTTCTGCTGCACTTTCCCTACCTAATATAGTGCTAGTTGCCAGATATAGGGTCTCATAAGGATTATTTTTTTTTTGGTGTGGGGAACTCCTTTGACCTGTAGGGTCCCTCTTTTTCACCTGCTCTTCAGTGCTGGGAAATTCTAACTGGCTTTTGGGGAGTGGGGTTACTTGGTATTTATGGTTTGGCATTTAGTGTGGGCAGGCACGGAAGTTAAGAACATAAACATCATGTACACTGGTGCATTATTGGGCAAGGGACATCCTCTATGCACCTGCCACTGCCTTTGGCCTGGTGAGTCCTTGGGGACAGAGGTGTCCTTTAGCCCTGATCATTGAATTTTGGTGAATGTTGGACAGTGACGTTGTGAGGTTGTTTCGTTTCGTTTGTTTCGTTTGTTGGAAGTCACTTTGGGTTGCCTTGGGCAAGATAAAGCAACTAACAAATTAAAATAACAGCAACAGCCAAACCTCTGCTTTTGTGCAATTTTCAAAAATTTTGGCATCAATAATTCACTTCGCTAACCCTTCTTTATTCAGTTTTTGTGGACTTTCATTAAAATGCCACTTTGGGGGCTTATTTAACAGATTAGTCACAGCACAATTTGTGATGTTGATGATGCCAACGCAGAAGAATGCTCTTTGACATTAAATCCCATTGTGCAAAATGCAACTTTCTAAAGCGTATTGCATTTTGCAATTTTCACGTTAGCTTAGACCTTTGACAATTTGCCCTCTCAGCCTCTGCCTGACCACCATTCCTGTAAATGAATGGAACTGCTGGGGGACTGACATGAAGTAGGTCTGAGATGGAACATCCAACCCCCGTCATCATTGTCCTTTGCCAATTCTAAAGAAGCAGCTGAAGTCAGAGCACAGTGTCCCTTACATGGTAGCACAACCCACTGCAAAGAGCAAGACCCCAGAGAGTGTTTGAATGACAGATTAATTAATGGGGGTGGTGAGAACACTCAGCTTAAACACACACATACACCTCTGCTCTGCACAAAGATAAAAATAACCGTCAGCACATCTTGCACTGAATGGAATAGCTCTGAGTTATAAACAAGGATGATGTAAGAAAGCTGCCCCCACCACAAGGCTGGAAGAGGCCCAGTATTTAATAAATATGTGAATGTGTAAATACAGTGGTACCTCGGGTTACAGACGCTTCAGGTTACAGGCGCTTCAGGTTACAGAATCCGCTAACCAGAAATAGTACCTTGGTTTAAGAACTTTACTTCAGGATGAGAACAGAAATTGTGCAGTGGCGGCACGGCGGCAGCGGGAGGCCCCATTAGCTAAAGTGGTACCTCAGGTTAAGAACAGTCCAATTGCTGATTGTTTAAGAGGGCTACACACACTCGTAGCCCTGGCTGCTGCCTTCACACACATTTGGATCAGAGCCAGTTTCTTCTAAGTGATTTTTCAAGTTCATTTACAGGGCAAATAGCAAAAATAGCTACCAAATAATTTATTTCCACCAGTAAGACTATCTATCATAGCACACAAATCCTGCTTTGTAAACTAAATTCATTAAGATTCAAAACATGACCATCTTATTCCAGTCTAGATTCCACACATTCTCCCCACCCTCCCCTCACAACTATTGTGTGGGCTGCTGATTATTGACTGAGATTATGCAGAAATATGAAGTAAATTGTATGCTGATGAAACCCAATCCTGTCTTTCTTTATCTAACTTATGTCCTAGAATTTCCATACTTGATATTTGGATTGGATAAAGAAAAGGAGCTGCCTTAAACAGAACCAGAGCAATGTCCTATCCTCTATACTTTGCAATCCATCAAGCTACAAACATCATTTACCAGCTATGTATGGTGGTTCACCAGAAGCTCAGGAAATGCACTGCATTTGGTTTCTGTCTTGACCTTCCAAAACTGTGGAAGAACCTGGAGGCCATAGCAAATGTCTGCACATGAGACTACCCTAGAAGATTGCAGTGAATACTCCCAGACCTATTGGTTGCTGCAATGGTCAAGGACATCCTTTTCTAAGTCCATCTGTTGAGAAAGCAGTGGCCTATATTGGTATGTGCATGAGGATTCAAGAACTCTTCTCCATTGCTCTTAGGACCTCAGAGGGACTTACATTCCATTTCATAATCTGTGTACATTGACAGTGTCTCCATGGTGTTCTTTTTTTCTAGGATCAATCTTTGGCAACAGTGGTACAAGTAAGTAATAGCCTGGGCCAAACCATAGATTCAGGGTGAGTTGTTCACTTCCAGATGATGTTTGAGCATAACAGTGGATGACTGTTCTGGGAAAAATGCTTATAGTTTTCTAAAGCAGGAATGGGGAACCTGTGGCCCACTAGGCAACATGGGCTCAAAATCCCACCAGCAAGGTTACAGACAAGGGCTACTGGCACCCATGCCAGCAAGGGCCCCAGACTTTTAGCTTTCTTTCTTTCTTTCTTTCTTTCTTTCTTTCTTTCTTTCTTTCTTTCTTTCTTTCTTTCCTTCTTTCTTGTCAATCAGACATTTCTGAAGAAAGTTAGGATACAAAACACAGAGGCAGCTCTTGTGTTTTGGCACTCAGCAGGTTGTACCATATTTCACTTTATCACTGTTGCTGAGCAATCAATGCCCACGTCACTTCATTTACTCATTCTAGGTTGCTTTTACATACTAAAACGCAATTGGCTAGCTTTGGTCTGTTTTACTCAGAGGTAGAAACAAATGAGGTCTTTTTCCTACTGAGATTTCACCATGGTCAGCATAACCAGTGGGCAAGGGATGATGGGAGATGTAGTCCAGCAACATCCCTGCAGGTTTCCCATCCCTGTTCTAAGCCTTACGTTCACATTTGGCAGGTGTTCACAGAGCTCCAGAAGCTCACATCATCTTTTTATCATTTCTCCCTCTGCTTATGGTCTTGTATCTTGAATAAAATGTGGTTTATGAGATACAGGCTTGTTAATTCATAGCTCCACTTTGTGGTGCGGAAGCAGGAGCCTGGTTCCCCATGTTTGCCAACATATTACTAGTTGCACCAAAAAATAAACTATTAGCAATTGTGTGTTGGACTCTGCTCTGCACAGTATTTGCTCTACGCTGCCATACAGCAAGAAAGGAAGAGAAAACATCACATGTTGCATTCAGTTCAATAAAAGTTCATGGCCATTTCCACCAACTATTAAATTATATAGGATTTTTCTGAAGGGCAAGACAAGGATTTGAGCCCCCAAATGAGAAAATGCACTGCAATATTCTTATTATTCAAAAAAGAGAGTGGCCGTGGTTCCAGTGTGGCAGAAGGCAACCCTAAAGTTTAAAGGCGTATTCAGCGGTTGTTCTAAAAGAATTAGACCCTATAGAAAGTGATAGGAAATTGCCTAAACGGTTAGTCTGAATGAAAGTGGATTCCTTTAATGGCTAATTCCTTGTTCATGGGGCGGTCCTGCTTTGAACAGCAATTCTATCCAAATGGCATCCTGGGGTTCCATGTTTGTTCACGTCTCTGTGGCTTGGTGTCAAATTTGCTTTAAATGAAAAACATCTGCTGCATGAGTAAATGTAACTGCCAGAGCCCTCTGCTCAAGCTGGGATCTGAAAACTAAGCTCTGTACTCTCTGGTTTTCATTCTGCTGTATGTAATGGATAGCTGGAATTGATGAGTACAAAAGGAAAAAAAATTCCAAAGGCAAAAATTGCAGGTGTCTAAATGTCCACTAACTTTTTCAGTTGAGATAAGGAGCCTTGGGGTATCATTACTGAGTCAGGGTTTGCTTGTTGTGGTCCTTGTATCAGTGTGTTTCTATCAGTTCTTGATCTTCCCAGCTTGATAGTCTTTTTGAGAAACTGATGCTACACAACCATGATAGCTAGGTGTGTTCTTGACACCTATCCTGCTGCTTGCAGTGCCCCAGTTCTCAGATTTGCCCCCCATTTCTTACCCAGGCTAAATGCTTAAAACAGCACTTAAGGACTGCAAGAGGAGCTGAATCAATTTCAAGAAAATCTGAACAATCATGCCAGCAATTCCTGAGGTTTACAAAACTGGTCACCATTCCATGCACGCCATCAATCTCTTTTACATTGTGCTGGTTGTGTAGTCCATAGAACACAGCATAATTATCTAAGGCCCGTTCATTTAAAGCAGTAGCACACCACTTTAACTTCCGCCAAAGATTTCTAGGAACTATAGTTTGTTAATAAGACTGCTGATAGATGTTAGGAGACCCTGCTTCCCCTTACAGAGTGGCTTAACAATCCAGGGAACTCTTAGAAATTGTAGCTATGTGAGGAAGATATAGGGGTCACCTAATAACTCTCAGAACCCTTAACAAACTATAGCTCCCGTGATTCTTTGGGATTCGTGGCTGTTTAAAGTGATATGATCCTGCTTTAATTGTATAGTGCAGATGGGGCCTAAAGCAGCAGTTCCATACCCCACCAAACTCAAAGGAACTTACACCTGAGCGGAAGTGTATAGTAGCAAGCTGTAATAATAATAATAATAATAATAATAATAATAATAATAATAATTATTATTTATTATTTATACCCCGCCCATCTGGCTGGGCCTCCCCAGCCACTCTGGGCGGCTTCCATAGAAACCAAAAATACAGTAAAATATCACACGTTAAAAACTTCCCTGAACAGGGCTGCCTTATGATGTCTTCTGAATGTCAGGTAGTTGTTTATCGCTTTGACATCTGCTGGAAGGGTGTTCCACAGGGCGGGCGCCACTACCGAGAACGCCCTCTGCCTGGTTCCCTGTAGCTTTGCTTCTCGCAATGAGGGAACCGCCAGAAGGCCCTCGGCGCTGGACCTCAGCGTCTGGGCAGAATGATGGGGGTGGAGACGCTCCTTCAGGTATACTGGACCGAGGCCGTTTAGGGCTTTAAAGGTCAGCACCAACACTTTGAATTGTGCTCGGAAACGTACTGGGAGTCAATGTAGGTCTTTCAAGACCGGTGTTATATGGTCTCGGCGGCCGCCCCCAGTCACCAGTCTAGCTGCCGCATTCTGGATTAGTTGTAGTTTCCGAGTCACCTTCAAAGGTAGCCCCACGTAGAGTGCATTGCAGTAGTCCAAGCGGGAGATAACCAGAGCATGCACCACTCTGGCGAGACAGTCCGCAGGCAGATAGGGTCTCAGCCTACGTACCAGATGGAGCTGGTAAACAGCTGCCCTGGACACAGATTTGACCTGTGCCTCCATGGACAGCTGTGAGTCCAAAATGACTCCCAGGCTGCGCACCTGGTCCTTCAGGGGCACAATTACCCCATTCAGGACCAGGGAGTCCTCCACACCTGCCCGCCTCCTGTCCCCCAAAAACAGTACTTCTGTCTTGTCAGGATTCAACCTCAATCTGTTAGCCGCCATCCATCCTCCAACCGCCTCCAGACACTCACACAGGACCTTTACCGCCTTCACTGGTTCTGATTTAAAAGAGAGGTAGAGCTGGGTATCATCCGCATACTGATGAACACCCAGCCCAAACCTCCTGATGATCTCTCCCAGCGGCTGCATGTAAATGTTGAAAAGCATGGGGGAGAGGACAGAACCCTGAGGCACCCCACAAGTGAGAGCCCAGGGGTCTGAACACTCATCCCCCACCACCACTTTCTGAACACGGCCCAGGAGGAAGGAGCGGAACCACTGTATGACAGTGCCTCCAGCTCCCAGCCCCTGTAATTCTAAATCATCATCCACCAGTTTCCTGAGACTGAGCTAGAAGAAAATTTACCACCATCAAAGTTTAAACTTCAAAGGAAGCAAATTTGCAAGCTCAGAACACCAGCAAATCTGGGGCCTCAACAAATTAACGGACAAAAATTGATCATGACCACAGTCCTTTTCCTTAGTATATTCATTCATTCCTTAAGTGCCATATTTGCCCTTGAAACTGTATCTTTCCTTTCATCCTGCTGTAAGTCGTCAGAGTAGAATGCTTTCCTGTAGCTTCATTGACCCAGCAAGGGGAAAGAAAAGTTATTCCCAGAATCACTTAAACAAGCAGTTGTATTTCTCTTGCATCATAATGACAGCACTGAACATCCAGCAAGCACTATTTATAAAATTAATGTTATGCACTTGGCTAATGATATTTAGCTTCTAAGTTGATTAATTCAGCCACATCATATGTGAAGAAACAATTAACCTTTAGCTGCAGATGGGATTTCAGAGAGGTTAAATGTCTTTCCAACGGTAGCTATGCCAAAGATAAGAGTAAACCCTATACACAGGACTCATGCTATCTCCCAAAAATCCTTGTCTCGTTTTCATTTTATGCCTGCTCTAGTCCCCCCTGCTGCACAGATATATGTGTTTTAAATGGAGAAAATATTTCAGGAAATATAGATGAACATCTAGAACAATGGGAAATAATCCACCTCTGAAAATTCATATAGATATAGGTTGGAGGGGGTTCTAGTGGATCCTCGCAGAATCCACAATGATCTGCTTTGCAGAGGTCTGCAAGCTTGAGAATGCATTTCCAGAAGATGCTTAAGGAATCTGAAAAGAGTTCTGAAAAAATGTCTGCATTGGCCTGATGGAGTTTCCTTACCCTTTTTGCATTTGAATTCAGATTGTTGCAGTTTTTTTAATCAGGCAAAAATTCTTCCACACCCAACATTATTGGTTGTAGGGAAATCTCAAAGCTACTGAATTAATATACTGGCCATTTATTGAAACAGCAGGGCAGAATTACCTCTGTCTGTCCATTGCAGAGGAAATAGGTGAAGTTGGTCCAAAGAACAGGTGAGGCTTGGGATTCTATGAAAGACTCTTATCTGTGGCAGAAACACAGAGACAGAAACATTGGCAATAGGTGCAAAACTCCAATTTCACTTTAATGTCTCCTTCTTCTTCTTCTTCTTCTTCTTCTTCTTCTTCTTCTTCTTCTTCTTCTTCTTCTTCTGGTCTAGTTCATGAATTATTGAGTTTTCCCCATCGTATTTAACTGCTGGGAAAAACTACAGTGAGATTATCTTTAGGTTGTGTTAAATGTTATGTGAACATTCAAGTCATCCACCGGTTGTTGGCACATGATAGCCTGTTTAGTAATTGATGACTGGGCAACATGTACATCTTCAGCAGTCTTCTGTACCATTAGTCTGCTGGACAAAAGATGCACATTAACTTTTGTTTCTCACAAGCTGCACATCTTACCTCAAGCCAATGTGGTTTTTTCCTGTGAGAAAACTGCTTTCTTAGCCCTCAAAGCACAATATTCTATACTGGAGGCAAGGGGAAATTCTTTCTTTCTTTCTTTCTTTCTTTCTTTCTTTCTTTCTTTCACCTGTATACAGTGATACCTCAGGTTACATATGCTTCAGGTTACATACGCTTCAGGTTACAGACTCTGCCAACCCAGAAATAGTGCTTTAGGTTAAGAACTTTGCTTCAGGATGAGAATAGAAATTGTGCTCCGGCAGTGCGGCGGCAGCGGGAGGCCCCATAAGCTAAAGTGGTGCTTCAGGTTAAGAACAGTTTCAGGTTAAGTACGGACCTCCGGAACGAATTAAGTACTTAACCCGAGGTACCACTGTACTGCCCTTCATTCGTAGAACTCAGGGAGGTTCACAACATAAAAATACAATATAAAAAACCACAAAATACATAATAAGATAAAGAACAAACTAAAATGATAACTTCCCTCCCTGCCACACGCATTTGCACAGAATACACCCTTGATAAAATGGTTTAGACATCCCTCGTGCTAACCTTTAAAGTGTCTTGGGACTAGGAATGTCAGAGAATTCCAACAGAAAAGGAAATGGGAGCAGAAATTGCCAATGTTCGCTTATGTCCAGAATGGAAATGAATCTAGCAAATACATGCAGTATTTGCAATTGTTGTGTTCAACCCATAAACAATATGTAATTGATCACACACCCCCCCCAAAAATTGGATAGTATTTCCTTTATATTGAAATGAATGGCCCTTTCATTGAAATGGATGGCATTAAATAATGTAATAATAGTGTACTTAATTATGTAAATAATTGCACAAAATTCTACCACAGCAGACAGCAAGCTAAATACTGTCTAGAACTGCAAATGAGAAAAATGGAGAGAAACTGAAATTGACAGATTGTACCCATCTCTAGCGGGAATGTATCACTGTTATCTCATGCTAACCATCTTTGGAGTTTCCATTGCTGTGTCTTCCATCCTCTGTTCCAGGCTTGACAAGATGAAGTCTCTTGACTCTTGAGGTCTCTGCTGTCAGGCATTAAGCCAAGAAGCCACGATAATATTCCTTCTGACTGTCACATAGCAGGTGGTCTGTAAAGAGTCTTCTACTTTTCAATGCAGAAGCATTTATCCATGATACTGACTCAGGTATTCCATGAAACATGAATGTTTCTCTTTTTATACATCCTTGTTCATGTCTTATCTGTGATGTAAAATTTATGATGGCCATTTCTACTTCCCTTATTGATGTAATCATTGACGTTGTAAGAATCAACGTATATGTATATGTGATCTGGCCTTCAGAAGAATAACTGAGAAAGCAAAGAAAGACTAAGACAGGTAAGATTCAGGTAGGTAGCCGTGTTGGTCTGATGCAGTTGAAATATATAATAAATAAATAAATAAAATTGTCCAGTAGCACCTTAGAGACCAATTAAGTTTGTTCTTGGTATAAGCTTTTGTGTGCATGCACACTTCTTCGGATACCTGAAGAATACCTGAAGAAGTGTGCATGCACACAAAAGCTTATACCAAGAACAAACTTAGTTGGTCTCTAAGGTGCTACTGGACAATTTTTTATTTTTTTGTATATTAAGACAGGTAATGACATTTATCACTAAAGTCACTAAGAAAAAAACATTCACTGACTCGCATAGTGAGTGAGATCCAGCATGTGATGGCATCTGTTCATAACCATCTCCATCTTTAGCTTTTAAATGCCCTCCTTTGTCAGGGGCAAGCCAGCAATAAATCACACAAAGAAGCAAAGTTAACCCTTTATTAGAAAAATCAGGACCTGCACATGAGTGTCAGACCTAATGAGACAGCAACTCTTTCCTGGTAGGCCTTGCCCCTATGAAGCAGTTGCAGAGACTGAAGGTATGCAGGCTGAGACCCTACCTGCCCATGGACTGCCTCGCCAGAGTAGTGCATGCTCTGGTTATCTCTCACTTGGACTACTGCAATGCGCTCTATGTGGGGCTACCTTTGAAGGTGACCCGGAAACTGCAATTAATCCAGAATGCGGCAGCTAGACTGGTGACTGGGAGCGGCCGCTGAGACCACATAACACTGGTCTTGAAAGACCTACAGTATGTTTCCGAGCACAATTCAAAGTGTTGGTGTTGACCTTTAAAGCCCTAAATGGCCTCTGTCCAGTATACCTGAAGGAGCGTCTCCACCCCCATCGTTCTGCCCAGACACTGAGGTCCAGCGCTGAGGGCCTTCTGGCCATTCCCTCACTGTGAGAAGCCAAGTTACAGGGAACCAGGCATTATTATTATTCCCACAGCTGCCTAAGACCCCTCTTCTCCAGAGTTTCTCCAAAGCACACCCAGACTGCACCTGCATAACTCTAATTTCTCCTCCTTCTGCTCCTGTGGAATTCCCTCCCAGTTGAGATTAGACAGGCCCCCTCCTTACTGAACTTCAGGAACATGACTAACACTGTTAAGTTGTGGGTGAACATATCAGACGACACAGCGATTCTTCAAACAGCTCTTGTTTATTCACAGGCCAGAACAGAACTGAACTGAAGGGTTCAGCCAGCTCCACTAGAACGCAAAAGTAACCATTTTCTGTAACTATCCACTCACTGAACATCACTTTCGATCCCTTATTTGCATATGTGGACCTGAACTATCTACAGTATCCCCCTGCTGGCCTAGGGTGAGAACTTCAGTACATAACAAACACTTTCTTGTGTCAGTGGGCATATTATGGTAGTGTTCAGTATTGGGATGGTGCGGGATCCTTCTACATGCTAGTGGGTGCCTTGTGCAATAGGGGCTCCTGAGCACATGGTAGAATCTGTATAATTGTGGCCTGTTTCTCATTCAGACCTTCACCCTATGCACAGAGGTCAGGGTGTGTGGTACTGTGGGTATGGCCTATAACAGGGCCTGCTGCACCCGAGACAGCCCTGTATTGGGAAGTTTTTAATGTTTTATGTTATGCTTTGTTCCTTTATATTTTGTGGGAAGCTGCCCAGAGTGCCTGGGGCAACCCAGTCAGAAGGGTGGCATATAAGTTGTGGTGGTGGTGGTTGTCATGTTAACCCTCCATGTGGCCAGTGTATAAATAGGGCTACCATCTTAGTAGGGCTAATAATGTAAGAAGACATAGACATGATGGCCATGCAGTGTCATGCTGCATAGAGGCAGGTTTTATTATTGTTGTTGTAAAAAGAAAAGGTTGCAGCAGTGTTGTAAATCATACCTGCACATATCAGGGCATGGCTGCAGGTAAATGGATGGATTGCCATTGTGCCTGATCCTGCAGCCATATCTTCCACAAGAGACAGAGAGCAGGTGGGGGCTCATGCTCTCCTCCCTTCTTTGTGAGAAAGAGATCAGAAGCATCTGCTTACACTTTTAAATTAAATACAGTTCTATGTTACGATCAAACAGGGAGAACTTTCGTTAATTTAAACTATAGTTTGCTAAAACAAGTCAGAATCAATCTAGTTTATGATCTTGGCTTGTTAACAAACTATAGTATCTAGAGCAGGCATCCCCCAAACTCAGCCCTCCAGCTGTTTTGGGACTACAACTCCCATCATTCCTAGCTAACAGGACCAGTGGGCAGGGATGATGGGAATTGTAGTCCCAAAACAGCTGGAGGGCCGAATTTGGGGATGCCTGATCTAGAGTTCCCCTGTTCAGGCACAACAACAACAAGCTGCCCTCTCGTTTGTTTAAAATGAGAAAGGCAGACTTTTGATTACTTTGCAGCCACAGATGAGCATTACAGGTGTGTGTTTAAGTCCAAGGCTCATATTGATCCAATGATACCAGCTATTCAAAGTCTGATAGTCATTTGCATTTCTAGCACAACCCCCACTGCAGCTTAGCGCCCACTAGGTAATTCCACTGTCCCCACCCCACCCCAGTGGATAGTACCACCCACTTTGGGAACTACTGATTTAGTGTTATGTAGAAAACACACCCTTGAGAATATTCAAGGAAGCAGCAGTTGCATCAGAGCCAATTCAGATATAATCATTTAGGGACTGCCAAGCAATGACCGTAGGAGCTGGTCACCAAATTGGACTGCCAATCTTTACTATACTTCAAGCTGCGAAAGAGACAGTTTGCAGTGATATGAGAGGGGGATTAGAGGTTCTATTCAAGGGTGCCACAAATAAGTGAAATGGGGAACACACTTCAATTACTCATGAGGTCCAGTTTGAGCAGACTATAAGCAGGGCCCTAATCAAACCAAGATGGTTGGATAGTGTTCTTGAAGCTACCAGCATGAGTTTGACCAAACTGCGGGAGGCAGTGGAAGACAGAAGTGCCTGGCGTGCTCTGGTCCATGGGGTCATGAAGAGTCGGACATGACTAAATGACTAAACAAAATCAAACCAAACTCTGAGTGCTTGGCTTCCACCACACTTACTTATTTTCCACAAAAGATATACACTGCTTGATTGTAATGCAAATCTCAAAGTGGTTTACTTACATAAGGCATGAGGAGGAAAGGTTTCCTGCTCCCCTTTCTTTCCTCCCCAACAAAATGAGGTTTTAAAGCTATTTTTTTAGGAAAAGCACCAAAAAATCAACACTTCCAATGTGGGCTGCCCAGGTTTTCCTGGACATTTCAGGCAATTTTCAAACATTCCATCTGGACGCCATTTCCAACTGGCGAATCCCAGTTATGTCCAGGAAATTACAGACGTATGGCAGCCCTATCCTAATGCCGCCTTCATCAGGAATGTATGCACCATCAAGGAGCTGCCTCCACCTTTCTTCTGCTCCAAGTAAGCGTGGTATGCCATGGAGGGAAGGAGTTGAGAGAGGAGGTGGTGGAAGAGGAGGAGATAGTTGCAGAGGTGGAGGCAACTGCTTATTCACCTGTGAGTGTTTTTGTGAGGCTTACTTGGAGTGCCTGTAAAAGGCCAAGTCCCTCTGGGGCAAGCAAAGGGATGCTGAAGTATCCCAAGAGCAGTGGCACACACACAGCCCACTAGCAGTTAGCTTTATCAATATGAGCCCAGAATGCAATGCCCAGGCAAAGCCAGTTTCAACCACAATGGGCATCTTCATTTCCTCAGAGTGCTGGGCCCATGTGGCTCCAGAGGCTGGGTGTGGCTCTGCTACTGCTTCCCTGAGGAGCAGGGCACCCAACTGAATATTGCTTTTTCAAGAAGGAGATTGTGGCGACTGGGCTGCATTAGTCTCAGAAAGCCAATGCTGAGTGCTGACCTCTTTCCCACCACATTGCCATCCCTTATCATCTGCTGCTGCATCAAGGGATCTTTTGAGACCACTTGGTCTACCTGCTCCTGGACCTGGCCCTGCAGCCCATCAGTTATGGTACCACTGTCCACAATACTAAGAAGGGAATTATTATCCTGCAGGTGAATGAGCTGCATGGCTTTAGAAGTGTGATCAATATCCATGCATACATAGGCATATCATTTCTGCTTGACCTCAAGAAACAGAAGAGTAAGCCATGGTTTATAGCAAAGAAGAGAAATAAATAGAAAGATGGCTTTAGTACAGCTTTGTGCACTGCTACCCATACAGGCATCAGCTTTTAAAGATCCAGACCAACTATCTGGCCATTCCCTTACCAAAGGATCTGACATTCAGTAAGTCATGGGCCAAAGCCAACAGTAATAATCGCTCTATGACTTTTCATTGGCAGTGTGGATTGATGCTTCTCACAAGTTGGTCTTAGAGACTGCAGTTATTTTCGACTTGGCAAAAGACTTGGGGGAGTCTTTGCAGGCAATTAGTGTCACTAAACACCCTTCCTCCCGCAACAGCAGACACAAGATGAAAGACAGCCTGCTCTGCACACGAACAGAAACTCAGATTGATCTGTTGACAGGTGGAAAGTCATGTTTTTGTGCCTCTCTTGCATGGGACTTCTCTTTCCCAGATAGCTTAAAAGATGCTTGCTGCAGAGAACTCAGAGAGATGCTTGTTGCAGAAGCAGCTAGGCTGAGAAATTCAGCAGCTCTTCCCCTTAAAAGGAACTGATTGCATCAGAGCTGTTGCCTGTTTACAATGGGAAGGGACATGCCCAATATACTTGTCTTTGCACCATTTATTACTTTTTAACCATTCATAAAAAAACAACATTCTGCTGGATCAAACGAAAGCCAGTGTAATCCAGCAAAATCTATGTAATCCACAATGGTCAACCATTGTGGATCTATGTACAGTGGTACCTTGGGTTACAGATGCTTCAGGTTACAGACGCTTCAGGTTACAGACTATGCTAACCCAGAAATAGTACCTTGGGTTAAGAACTTTGCTTCAGGATGAGAACAGAAAAAGTGCCGCAGCAGCGCAGCAGCAGCGGGAGGCCCCATTAGCTAAAGTGGTACCCCAGGTTAAGAACAGTTTCAGGTTAAGAAGAGACCTCCAGAACGAATTAAGTTCTTAACCCGAGGTACCACTGTAATCCACAATGGCCAACCACAAAAAGCCCATCCCTGCTGCCCCCTAGATGTTTATTTAGCTCACATGTGCAATGCCTAAATAGTGCTTCAGTTGGTGCCCATCTTAATGGTGGCAAATTCCCAAAGTTAGCTATGTGTTGCATGAAATAGCACTTTGTTTTGTACCCCTCTCCGACTCTTTTCCTTGGTGGCATCTGCTGCTTTTACACAATTTTGTTTTCCTAGCAGATGCTGCATTTTCCTTGGAACAATCATGTAGATGATCTTGTCCAACTAGAGAATACACAGGGAATGGAATGATGACACAGTGCTTCAGATCTGTGAATACAAAGACACAGATGAGGGAAGAGGGAGCACTGGACTTCCCCAAAGGGAGAGGGGTTTTATTTCTTTATATGTGTATTCACCAGCAGTCTTGTACCAAGCATTGCTCAGGAATTCTAATAAATCAAAAACTTGGTGCAGTTTTGAAATTGGGGATTAATTCAGTGCGGATTTGAAAGCTTCAGCCCACTGTCTTGATTCAAAATGGCATCCAATTGTATCCAAGCATAGAAAAACACTGCTCCATTTCAGTAACCATCATGCAAAATAAGATTATGATATCTTAAGAGGCATCTAAATGCATAGCAAATAAACAACTTTCCAAGATATATGGTAGCTATATCTGCTACTGCCAAAAAATACAGAAAAGAGGACTTCTTAAATTTCTAGCACACAAATACATTTTTTTTATTATTATTATCTTGCCACCTCTCTTTTCACTATACTGTATTATCCGCCTCAGAAAGATCAGGAACTGAGGCCTCCTTAATCTCCTCAGTAATTAATCCAACCTTTTCTTGTGCGCTCAGTAAGTAACAGAAGAAGACAGATTAAGCAGGATACAGGCTCATTGTTTACCTCAATTCTTACCTCAGAATTATGCCTCTGTATGAAGGAGCTGGTGTGGCAAAAGAAGCATAGAAACCTCCCCTGAATGCAAGCGGGAAAGTTGTCAAGCCACCATGAACAGTGGGCTGTATAATTAAAGCATAATTGCATCCTTAAAGCCCATGCTGCATTTAATGAACTCATTCCATTTAAATCGGCTATGAGTCAAGAGCAGGCGATGGAACTCTTCCCCTCCCTCCTTGGTCCTGGAAAGGGAGGGAAGTGAAGGAGGGGGTGCACAGAAAGAGAGAGAGAGAGAGAGAGAGAGAGAGAGAGAGAGAGAGAGAGAGAGGTGGGCTTTTTCCCATTCTAATTACAGCAGAAACAGCCAGTGCTTGACTCTTACCTCTCCAGCACCTTTCCTGCTCAACCACTTAATCACTGTAAACCAGTTTGTGTAATTAGTACTAGAAGCTATTTATCTTGGGTCCATAGGGCTGTGGTGTCAACAGAAATGTAGGTGCCAGAAAACAGGATATCTTACTAGGCAGTAGGGAGGGAGCGCTAGAAAGAGCAAAGAACACTCAGTCTATGCAACATTATAATTTTTTGTTTCAATCTACCTGCAATAACTCTTGGAATTTTTAGGGTTTATTGTTATTGTTACGTCATAGGCCTCATGAAGGTGTTGGGCACGTGTTCAAGACATCCAGCACGCTCTGAAGGTTGGGGCCATTTTCCTGTTAGGAAAGCTGGTTGTCTTCTTGGAGAGCTTAGCATGGCTTCAGATGAATCACACGCTGCCTCAATACAAAAGGGAAGGCTGGTGTGAAGTTTAAAAGAGCTGCGGCTGTTGTTTGGGTTCCAAGTAGCTTTATCGAGTTACCAAGAATTAACGACAACCAATGTGGGAAGCCATTCTGATACAGAAGGCGGTGAGAATCCAAGCTGTAATTTGATTCCTTTATTTGGATTAATTGAAAATCACAAAGTACTTGAGCTGGCTTTCCATTATCACAGAACATTTTCTCAAACATGATGTTGGACCGTAAATAAAGGCAGGTGACTGGGGGAGGGGAGAGGGGGGAAAGTTTGCAAGCTGCACCAATTAACGCTGGGATAAAGAAGCAAAATATAAATGCCACTGGTCATTCAAATTTTTCTTTAGCACCATTGAGAACTCAGGGGCCCCTGTAAAGCAAACAGCAGAAGTTTAAAACAAAACATGACATTCAATACATTAGCAAAGTTAGAGATTAATTTTAGATTCTGCTTGCAGAATGAATGAATGAATGAATAATGCTTGTATAAAGATTATTTGACTGTAATTGCTCTGTTTTTAGAAGAGTTGGTATTTTAATCCTTTATAATTAGCTAAGCAATCAGATCGCGATTTTTAAAATATACTTATAAACATATAAGATGTCCTACAGTTGGTTAAAAAGCAACACTTTTTAGTGACTTTGAATAATGCACTGCGCCCGTGCTCACACAATAAAAAAACTGGTTTTTGTTTTGTTTGCAACTGTGTAATTTACTTCCATAAACATCCACTGTAAAAATACTTTGCAATAATAAAGTATTTATGTTTTTTGCTTTGGAGTGCTTAAGTTTTGAATGGGATGTTATAGCGTTTTGGGCTTTGTAAATGATACACTGCTGAAATACCTTAACTCTTTGCAGTTTTTTTTAAAGGCTTTCTCTCCTAGCTTTCGAATTTTCCAGCTCCTTTAGTATTGGCTGCTTCTCATCAAGGCTGGCTACTATGCCAAGGTGCCCTCTATCACTGCTTCTAATAAATCCTGCCAAGTGGTGGGTAGCACTCCCAGCAGGGGTGGGCAGCTTATAGTTGCCCTTTACATATCCTGTGAAAGCTTGGCTGTAGCAGCACTTCAGGGCACCGCAGAAAATGTCAATGGGAGTTCAAAGACACTTGCCAGTCATTAGAAAAGGGGAGCTCATGACAAGCCTCAGGGGTGAGGCAACCTGGCAGCTGCCCTAGGATGCTGGATGCTCTGTTTTTTACAATGAGGATTCTGCAAACTGCTCATAAGACTTTATTCTCTGAGGGCCACTTCCCATGTTAAAATGCCAATGGGTTATATCAAAGACCCACAGTGAATCTGGGCCTGGATGATATGTTGCCCAACTCAGCACCCCTGAGGTCAGTTTCTGGAGCTGAAAGTAAGGGGCTGGACTCTGAAGAGCACCACTGCTGGCCAGGCAAGGACAGAGGGACATATATTATACCCATATTTATACTATACCTGCCCTCGAAAACTACAGCTTCCATAATCCCAACAATTGACAATGTTGGCTTGGGCTGGTGGGAGTTGTCTGAAGTACCATGGGCCAGCCACCCCTTCTTGTGATTCCTGCTGACTGGGAGGAAGAGGCAGCTGAGGAAGAAGACTCTGAATGGGAGGGGGGAGATAGTACATAGCAGCCCCAGATGGGCCTGGGGGCACTGATAAAGTGGGACACTGCTTCTTTACCACATGTGGAAATTGGGGAAGGCTCAGGACTGTGGCCTGCTCAGACAAAGCAGAAAGATTCAGAGGGAAGGTGGAGCCACTCCTGTTTCCTAGGGAGAGGTGGTGAATCAAGTCAAAAGAGGAGAGTTGACCCACTAGAAGGAGTGACTGCTTGTAGGCCAAGAAGGACAAGGACAAGGATGCCCGTGAGTAACCATTTTCTATCTCTGCTTAGAAGCTTGGTGGGTAAGTAGAGAAACTCATTGGAGCAACCTGACAGCTCCCCTACAGTCTTGGAACTCCTGTTGCTAATCTTGGTCTCCTGAACCTTCGCTCTTACTCCTTTGCCTTGAAAGAGCACCTGGACTAGAGTCTGTTTTTGCATTGATGCTGGGTTTGCACTGTTAGATTGCCAAAATAAAAGTCAATTGCTTTCCTTCTTTAGTTTTATGTAAGCAAACTTGTCGTTGGTTTGGGAAAGGAGTCAATACACCCTGTCCCACAGCCATTCTCTGGCTGTTCCTTCCACAGAAGAAGCATGATGATTGGAAAGCCCAGCTACAGGTTTACCATGGCTGCTTGCTATCCAGATTTCAGAGCTCACCTGTTCTCATTCTCCCAGGCTGCCTCACCTTTAGTTGAATACTTCTCTTGCCTGTGCTGTGTGAATAGAAACACCATGTTAACAATGATTCAATCGTGCATTTCTAAGGTGCATTTTTAGATGACCATGCCCTTGCAGGGGTTTTATTTTTATTTTTTGACTGCCATGTGCAGTACACTGTATGCTGCTGTGTTATCACAAACTCCCCCGGTATTCCTTCCTGAACCAGCAATTTGGTGTGTGTGTGTGTGTTAATTTTAAATTATCAGTCCCTCAGTACGGGAGGAAGGTGAGGTTGAGGCTGAGTAATTGGAGGCCAAGAGGCAAAAGTCTCTGACAGAACAGAATTGATTGAAGCTTTTCACTGGAACACTTGAAAAAATCAATGCCTGTTCCCTAGATTGCACGAGTGTGTTTACTGTATTCAGCTGCTAACATTAAAAGTGAATTCCAGCAATTGCAATTACAGCTTTCTGCTTCCCCTCGCCTAGCCCTTCTCTTTGCTTGGCTTTCGTTTTGTCTTGCTTTCGAGCCTAAGGCAAAGCTAATGCAGTCAAACTGAAAGCGGCTTTATAAATTGCAACTCACCCCTTTCCCTCTCCTCTGGGACCCTCTTTTTCTTGAGCACTGTCAAACTTGATTCAGCTCAGAGGCATGGAGCTGCCTGGCTGAGGAGATTTCAGGGCTCAGAGTGTGGCTCAGTAGCTAGGCGCATGGCCAAAGTATGTTAATCCTAATGCTCTCTGATATCACTATTTGATTTCCTAGTGCCTGATGGCAGGAATTTTAAATGCTGTTGAGAGAAGCGTCGGGGATAAGGAGGTGAGTGATTTACTCTATTCAGAGGTGTGGGTGTGTTTTAGGAGATGAATAAAAATTTGGGATGGGACGTGGGTGACCCTGATTCATTGGTACACACAATAGAGGTTAAGATGGTACAGATATGCAAAATCTGTGCACCCCACAATACCTGAAGCAGCTGTGTATTGCAAGTCCAGCTGGAGGAAAATATGCCTATATTTGGTTCAAACACAATACGTACATAGCATGTCTATGCATTTGCCAGGCAGCTTTCTGTACTATTCCCACCACAAACTGTTACCCTTAAGAGACATTTGTAGAAGCAAGTCTTTAATAGGCATCCACAATATTTTTTCCACCACCCCCTTCTCCTGTGCAGGTTCTCTTCTTACCATGGATAACAGGCTGCATCCCCAAAAATGCGTGGTGGTGGGGCACAAGCCCACCACCTCCCAACAACCCTGGGAGTAACAGGGTCCTTGCACTGGGAATGACTTCATCCACTTTCCTGGGGATTCATGATCCTTTTCTCTATAGCAACAGCCCCTTTGATTCCTCTTCTGTCCAGCCCAAATAGTAAAGTCTGTCCTTGTGGGAGAACCACCACAATTATCATTTCAAAAGTTAGGAGGTGCCTGTGAAAGAGAGAAAAAATTATCACAATTTTTAAAGATTTTGCATTCTAGTGATGGTGTGGGGAGGACCAGAGCTTAGTTTTTAACAGATGTAATTTGTTTCTGAATAGCAACTTGAATGGGAAAGATGCAGAGCAGCTCTGAAACAGATAAGATGCTTCCTTATATAGACAGTAGTGGAGCAACAAAGTGGGGCTGTGTTGCCCTCTTGGCTTCCAGCACTGAGCCTGAACCCTGCCAAGTTCCCTGCTGCCTTGTCCTTCTCCCGCTCCATAGCCAGCAGCAATGTAAGGTGTTGGGAAGCCAGCATTCAGCTTCACTGGAGGCCTTCATTGGATGCAGTAGTAGAGGAGAGGGAGAAAAAGTTCTCTTTGCCCACCTCCACACCCCCCCCCCCATGCATTCTCTCCTGCCCCATTTCCTCTAATCTATTTGTTGAATCTATATTGCATTTTGTGAACAACTGTTGCTGTCATTTTTGCTAGCGGTTGGTTATAATTTTGTTCTGTCCACATTTTCAAGGAGCTGGCCTAATTCACACCTCCTGGACTAATAATATGGATTGTATCGCAATTTTCTATCAGATTTCACACTCCTCTGAATGTTGTGATACAGTTCTTGGCTAAAAAAACCCCACCCCACATCCATACCAAAAGCCATATAGTTGCTTATTTTAGGATGGAATTAACTGAGGAAAGTGTATGTTGAAATCTAATGTGTATTTATTTTTTAAAAAAGAATAATATACAGTACATAACCCCTAATGCATCTGTTACTGCCAAAGGCAATAATGCTTCTGAATACCAGTTCCTGGAAACCTCAGGAAGAAAGGTTCTGCTTGCAGATTTCCCTCAGGAATTTGGTTAGCCACAGTGAGAGAGAAAATGCTGGACTAGATGGGCCATTGGTCTGATCTAGCAGGACCTTCTTATGTTCTTAATAAAACACATATTTAAGTCCATTTTAAAATGTGATCTGGGGCTTTTGGGCTCTCCCCATTGTGTCCCCTTACTGACCAATTCTAACCTAAAATCTCAATGCTGTGCCATTCTTAATTAATGGCAGTCAAGCTCTTTTTTTACATCTCTCTTCTATCTCCTGATCAGCCTTAGGGGAAGCTAATTTCGTGCTCTTGTAATGTCATTGGTTCACTCATAGAAGCAAGAGAATCACTAGAATGTGGATTGATCTGCAAAAATACTTAAGGCCTTACTTCTACCTATGAAAGCCAACATATGGCTTGTCATCCTTAGTTTAGTTTCCTTTTAGATCTCAGTATGAGAGTGCGAATTTAACCCTGCTCATAACCAAGCAGTGTTTGTTTAGCATCTGTTTTATTTGCTTAGAAGCTGGGCTACAAAAATGAAAAGAAAACAACATCACTCCATTTGAAATTAGTGTCCATATGGATCTTACTAGAGTTTCATTTCATGTACGTTCATTTCAGCAGCTTGGCTCCAGTGGAATCGTTTTCCCATATGCATATAACTTACATTATTTCCAAGACATCCAGCACCATTCACTGAAGCCAGCAAAACTTGCAGACAAACCACCAGGTCATTTGCATGTTCACTCTTAATAGAGCCCTGTTGATTTCAATGGAACCTGCTTCTAGGAAAGTGTGCAGAGAATTTCAGTCCAAATATATTAATTTGTTGTGGCTGTGGTGGCCAAGCATGGGGATCAGTCTTTGCGTCTTCAGTTCACTGTCCATGAGATGACATACAAGTGCTCAGTTCAGGAGATGATCTTAGGCAGATGGGATTCCAGCAGGTGAATTCAGATTCTGGCGAAGGAAGCCAGGCAAACTCAAGCAAGTCCATGTCTGAGTTCCAATAAGGCAAGGTAAACAAAGCCCATAGCATCCTGGATACCTCTGTGTGATACTCAAGCTGAAGGATCTTCCCAACAGGCACCAGTGTTGCTTTAACAACATGCCAACATACACTGAGACAGAATTGAAGCTCAATCTGGGTATCTAGCTCTGGCAACCTCAGCTTCTTCAGCTGAAGGGGAATATTCTGCTGTTGACTCTGGTGGAGGCATTACTATAAAACCAGAAGATTCCCCCAGAGAGCAACCTCTAAGACTGCACCCACATTTTCAGCCCATTCTACTTAGAATTTCTCTCACACCTTCATTAATTCAGTCAACTAATTCCCAACACAAACTGTAAAACTGCTGTTTTTCACACACATGCATACAGTTACTCCTTCCCTCAGCTGAAAGGATAGCACCTTGCCTAGTTTCCAATGGATATCACTTTCAGAAACACAAAGTGATTCCCAACTAGTGCCGTGCCAAACAATTTCCCTGTGTTTCCCGCCAAGCATTCTCTAGTAATTAAGGAGAAATGAAATCACATTTAAAAATTATCAACGGTGTGAGAACATTTTGGTGAAATCCTCATGAGCATGCTACAGGATTTTTCTCACACTTGCTATATTTACCCAAGGTAGGCAATGAATGTTTGTGTGTGTACTCTCTTTCATTCAAGAAATCATCTCCCTCTGGTGTTCTGCAGACTTTGTGCCTGCACCTCTTGAAAACCCCATAGTATCGATAGCTGGGGACTTTCTTTCTTTCTTTCTTTCTTTCTTTCTTTCTTTCTTTCTTTCTTTCTTTGTAAGTACAGGAAGGTGGGGAGGCCACCTAGCATGTTCCTGACAGCTATTCCTTATTTGTTTTTTAAGTGAAGGCTTTTAAGAAGGAAATTCAAGTGCTCCCAGAGTATGAGGCAGAAAAATGGAAGCCTCTTTTGCAGGGGAAATTTGAGAGAATGGGTTTCCCCATAGCACTATTCCCAACCATCTCCTAATCATTAGCTCCAACGATAAAACATAAATGGCCACCCCAGACTATTAACCAGCCATCCCCCTAACAAAGGAAGGGGTCAACCAGCAGCCATCATATTCTGGGGATTGGCTGACTTTAGAAAGTCACTCAGCAGCGGGGAGGTTCAGTGTTCTTCTTGATACTGTTGCAAAGACTCTATATAGATTTTACAGCAAGCTCAGGACTGGCTTTGATTCCCATTTGATGCCTAATTCAAGAAGATGTGATAGCTAAACCCACCCTAGGGGAAGAAAACAAGTCTGCTGCATGTACTGGTTTGTTTTTGATATTTCTTATATTATTATTATTCTTATTTTACCCTCTTGCTACTGCATAAGTTTGTTAATAAGACTGAGAGAACAAAGCAAAGGAGGATGGAGGCAGAAGAAACCAAAGGGGGAACAAAAATTGTATTAAAATAATAATAATTTTACTCTGAGACTGAGCATCAAGAAAAATGAGCAATGCCTTCTCTCTGTATCCCCAGCTGGGAATAAAACGGGTTTTCTGCCATGCTTCACAACATAACAAGTCTAATGATTCCATGCATACTCAGCTATTTGTATAAAACCAGCCACAAGAGAGTACAGTAAAAGGGTACAGTCCAAAGCCTTGAACACTTTTTGCAATTGATTTCAATGAGATGAGGCCTGTCCTTTGAACCTGCCACTCCAGCTTCCAATAGATAAACCAGCATGCCATTCTTTCCCATTAGATAATGGGAAAGAATACTGAGCCTGATAAGTACCGTATTTTTTGCACCATAACACTCACTTTTTTCCTCCTAAAAAGTAAGGGGAAATGTCTGTGCGTGTTATGGAGGGAATGCCTACGGGTGGCATGCCCACGGATTTTCCTCCTCTAAAAACTACATGCGTGTTATGGTCGGGTGCGTGTTATAGAGCGAAAAATACGGTAGGTAACAGAAGGAGGGCACAGGAGTTAAGCTGGTAGGAAGTCAGGGCAAAATTCATTTGGGAGTGATGGAAATGACCGTTCCCTTGCCCTACAGGTCATTTTACTTCCTCTTAGTACAACGGGGAGGTTTTTGTTTTCCAGTCCGCAGAATGTCTAGATCACTTTTACCTGGACATGGCCTCATTCACACTGTTTCAATTCCCTACGTTTAGGCAGAGTGAGAAGGGCACTTCAGATGGCAGATATTGGCACAGGTGGCAGTCTCCTGCCACACCGTGGAAGGTCCCTAGTCATTTCTCTCTACCTGAGGACAGAGCTGTTTATGCTACAAACCCTGCTACCCTCTGGTGTTGAAGTACGAGTCAGCTTCCAGTTTAGTTAGTTTCTGCATGTGAAATGGAAGGGGAGGAGCCATCTTATCATTTGCCTCAGGAAGCAAAATATATTGGCAGTAATGCTCCTGAACATCAGTTGCTGGAAACTATAGGGGGAGTGGATGCTCTGTGTTCAAATCCTGCTTGTGGGTTTCCCAAAGTCATCTGGTTGGCCACAGCAGGATGCTGGATTAGATGGGCCATCGGTCATATCCAGCAGGCTCTTCTCATTTTTTGTATCAGTGCTGGTGGCTAACTAAGGACAGCATATTCCTTTGGAGAAAAGACTAGAGGTCTATGGGATCTGTTTGTTTACAGGTGTACAGGCTAAGCAGATTTTAATAGAGAAAGGGGCAGAAGTGAGCATATATGCAGGCAGTGATAGACATGAAGCAACATCACATGAACACAGCCAAATTAGGAGGAACGCAAGAACTCCTTAGAGTTCAGTGTATTAGCTCTACACTGACTTGGCAGCAGCTGAACTGGGTTTTAGACAGGATTCTTTCCAAGTCCTCCCCGGAGATGCTGAGGACTGAACCTGGCACCTGCCATAGGTAAAACATGTGCTCTGTCCCTGAGCTATGGCCCTTTCCAGAACTCCAAGGTTTCATCTCTGCAGGTGCATGTTAAGCCAGTGACAACCTCACATATCCATGCAGGTGTGTATGACTTAAAATTAATTCCATATTACTCGCCAAACAAACTGACATGAACCACTTCATTCACTGGCTGTTAGTGTCCATTGCCCAACATCAACAACTAGGACATGCCATTCCTGGGGAAGTGAGCTATTTCTCTTTGTGCAACAGAACAAAGCAACACATTTCCAACCTGCTTTCTTTATAACCTGGTTTGGGATTCACCCACTGCTATGTTGCCAGCTCCTCCTCCTATGTTTGCAAGCAGCTGTGAATAGGTGTAGTTTGGGTTGCCCATGGGATGAGGAAAGCTACTATTATGGGCAGCATGCCTGCTTCTTCTAGCAGCCCCAATTTCCTAGGAAATGGTTTAACTAACCTTGACATTTGATTGCCCTTATCCTGAAAGGGTAATATGGACCTCAGGCTTAATAATCAGAATTGCTGAACCTTCACATCTCAATCTAAGGAAATGGAACTTCTTGTACAAGCTCTAGTCTTAAATGGATACTTAGGGACTCCAATATACAACCTGTGAGACCAAGGGATATAGTCTATTTCAGTGCAAGGAGCTCTGAAAATGAACTCCACATGTACAAATACTGAGCTCTTTAAATCTCTGAAGGGTACAGGCCCTGGATTTTTAATTGAGACCTTTTTCTGGACTGTCATCCCAATATCCATCTGTGCTTAGATGCCATCTATATTTGAGGCTTCTGCTATCACAGCTTGTTCATCGGTGATCAGCCCTTTGCTGTGGCAGCTACCTCTAGGGATACTGGCCCTTAGGGAGCTTTCCTTCTTACCTTGAAGAAAGTACCAGAAATACTGCTTGAAAAGCATCTTTAAAAAATGAAACTGTCTATGTACTTTTAGAGGAGTGACAATTAATTCCTTTTAATTCCTAAGCTGGTCCTCATTAAAATTGTTAAAAGAAATTTCTTAATGCCGCTTAATTTTATTATTTTTATGTGAAGCATCCCTTTTCCCTGACTCAACAATGCTATATCATAAACATTAATAATTATGCATGTATAGTCTTATTGTTATTATTTGCCATTTCATGCTTTAAATGGATCGAGGTGCTCAAAGATCTTTAGCGCATATCAACTCTTTACTTTGTGGTTAGGTTTATTATAAGGATCTCCTTGCTCAGTGCAATTGGAGTTGCGCAGGGAAGCAATTTTAGAAAACTGGATTTTCATTTCTACTCTAGGAAAGAAGCTTTCCCCCAGGGTTTAAAGAAGGAATGTTATTCTGTTCCCTCTCTGTGTCCCCCACCCACTCCACACACATAACGAAGAGAAGATTCATGCCTGATTTATTTGTTTGAAAACATCATACGAATGTGAGCAAAACAAGAGTGTAAAATCAGTTTTCTGAACATGATTAACCTCGCATAATTGCTTTGTTTGCTGCTCATTAAAAGCCTCCAGGTACTTTCAGCTCTGGCAAGTGGGTAAACAAAGCAAAAGTCAAAATTTTCTACAAAGGCAAATGGCTGTTTCCAGTGTTAAAGTTCTGTACTGGTAACAATGAACATTCTTAGAAGCCTCCACAGTCAAGAGTCTTGATCACGCAGGGTTCCTGATTGCAGAGAGGCTTCTAAGTGCAGACAGTTGTGTGTGCTTAGAAACCTCCTTCAGACCTTCCTGCTCAACACAGGACTGGGGCAGACAAGGGACAGCATGCATGCATGCTCCTGCATCCCTTACACACTCAATGCCAGGGGTAACCATCATGGTGCTCTAGATGCCATAGGACTGCAGCTTCCATCAGCTCCAGCCAGCATGACCAATGTTCAGGGATGGTGGGAATTGGAGTCCAACAACCTCTGGAGGGCACCACATTGGCTATCCCCGCTTTATGCCCTCACAAGAGCAGCAGACTGCCTGAACAGGGTCTGGGTTGCTTGAGCATCATTAGCTTGCCTGCCTGCAATGCTTCCAGAGAGCAACACAACCTCCTATTTCAGAGGCCCTGTACTGAAACATTTCACTGCAAAGAGTGGGGGAAGCTCCCCATTGCCACTTGCATGAATTTCAACTGCAGGTGACCGCATCCAGAAGCCCTTACTTCCCACGCTAATTCATAAGCATGATGCATTACTGTTCTGGATAATCCTAGTGTTCATGGTGGTGTGTTAGGGCATCACAGGGTTGTGCTGTGGAAGGCAAGCACAGAATAGCTATTCACATTCCTGAAAGATGAATACCTATTTTCCTATCCAGGTAATTTACTACTGAGTAGAGAGTCCTTGCTCTCTCTCAGTTCAAGAGTGGTATCCTGTTAGAATCTGCAGAGCTGTTGCATTATCTCCCCTCAAACCTCTCCTTAAACCTGCCTCTGTTATGATGCCTACAAAAACACTTGAAGGCAGTAAGGCTTTGCCAATTTTAACAGATTCTTACCTATTACGCCAACCCAGTCTGACTTGTTTTTTTCCTGTCTTTTGACTCCTTCACTGCAATCCTGAAATGGTTTCAGGCCCAGTGAATCCCATAGGACACATGATGGTTTGCACAGGGCCCAAGACATTTTGCTTCTTATGGTGCTCCTCAAGTCAATGTACATAGAAGTTTTGAATTTAATCCTTTCTTTAAACATTTTTGTTTCAAAAGGGTAGGTTTTACAAATATAATCCACACAAATATGTCAACTGCCACCCCTTCTCATAAGGCTGACAATCCCTCATGTATTTATGTATTTATTTCTTTAGGTAATTTACAACCTGCTCTTCATTTAAAAACACACAATCCCAGCAGGATGTAACATTGTGTGTGTGTGTGTGTGTGTGTGTGTGTGTGTTACATAAAACAATCTGAAAAATCAAACCACAACCACAGTAAAACACATTTACATCACATCACTGGGAGAGCAACAAAAATATCCTTCAATCAACTAACCCAGTGCCTCAGTAAATAAAAATGTCTTTACAAGACACCTAAAACCCAGAGAGACAGTGTGGTATAGTGGTTAGAATGCTGGACTAGCACCTGGTAAGACCAGGGTTCAAATACCCACTCAACCATGAAGTTCACTCACACTCAGACTAACCTACCTCACAGAGCTGTTGTGAGGATAAAATGGGGAGGAGGGGAACTATGTATGCCTCCTTGAAGGAAATCTGGGATATAAATGCAATAAATAAATACTAAATAAATTACTAAATCAAGGTTTATGAGTGTGTGTTTGTACATACACATGCGCACACACATTTGCCAGGTGCTAAATTTTATGAAGCTAAAATTGCAACATCCACACAGATGAGGAAGGAACCAGTAGCCTTGGGGGGGGGACACCCAATATTTGCAGAAGGCAAAAAAAGGATTTTATTGAGGGGGTGAAGCGGAGGGGGGCCAAACAAAAAAACACTTTAGTTAGGTGTTCCCTCGGCTGACCTGGGGAGAGAGAGGGGGAAAATTAGTGGGGAGGGAAATCTTTAGAAAGTATCTTTAGAAAGGCACATGGATTGGTCGCAAACTGAACAGGGTCAATCAACACTGAAAATTTTGTTGCGGGTTTCATTTGTGAATTCCAAACTCTCCCCCTCCCCACATTTTGCTGCATTTACCCATGAGAAATTACTTGTGCAACCTGATTGTATGCATATTATTTCCTCAGGAGTAAGTGCTACTGATTTCAGTGAGCCTTCCTTTCCAGAGAGTGTGTGTAGCATGTTAACATTGCCCAGATTCTAGCTGTGGCAGGAGCACAAAGGAAGACCAGTAAATTCATTTTGCAAACAGTCACAACCCTCATAAACTTCAGTATTCAGTAAGTACTTTTTTTCACGGGAAGCCACACAACCACCTCTTTAGGACAGCTGCTGATCATCAACAATGACTTCTTTCCCCTGATGTGTATCACAGCAGGCTACAGTAACCTTAGAACATGGGTAGGCAAACTCAGGCCCGGGGGCTGGATCCGGCCCAATCACCTTCTAAATCCGGCCTGCGGACGGTCCGGGAATCAGCGTGTTTTTACATGAGTAGAATGTGTCCTTTTATTGAAAATGCATCTCTCGGTTATTTGTGGAGCATAGGAATTCATTCATTCATCCCCCCCAAAAAAAATATAATCTGGCCCCCCACAAGGCCTGAGGGACAGTGGACCAGCCCCCTGCTGAAAAAGTTTGCTGACCCCTGCCTTAGAATAAAAGGAATCTGGTAAACTCTCCAATACAAAGTTCAGTGCATAAATTCTTACTTGGAAAGGCACCAGACGACCAAATACATGAAATAGGTGAACCGGCTCATTTTGAGCACAATAAAAAGAAAACTGGTTGGACCACTTCTGTTTACCTAATTTGCTTTTGTACAAAGAGGCTACACAATGTTACATAGCTCAGAAGGTGCTTAGTGTGATCATGAATGAGTGTTTTACATCATTGTTCTACCTTTAAAAAAATAGGAATAGCTGTAACATGATCTGCAACTGAAACACAGAACCTTTTAAGACAAAGATACTACAAAATGTAGAACCATTTTGAAAGCAGCCATAGAGCACCTGGGCACTTTATCCTAAGGGTGTGCTTTGATTTGACTGATCCACAAATCCTAAGAGGAAAAGGGATGCATCAGAGGTATTTGGGGCTTGCAGGGATGAAACAGGATCTCTACAAGATGGTGCAGCCTAAGAGAGGAGCCCTGGACTATTTTGTGGTACATTGGCAATGCAAACATCGAAATGATGCAGGCAAACATTTGCTAAAAGCAAAAACAATGCCTCTACGTTTGTTACGAAGGTGTGGGAGAGAACAAAATCCATACTGTGGGGAGGGTGCAGAGGAAGCATGCCATTTATGCCTGAAAGTCTAGCTTGTAATCAGTGGTAATAGTTTTAACAGCATTTTCTAATCTAATCTTGGAAGGGAGCGGTCTTATCTCTAAATTTAAGGAAGGAAGATGCCAGGATGTTGTGGGGAGCAGTATTCTTTTGCCTCTGGTCTTTAGCCTCTGTAATGAGAGGGAATGATTTTTTTTTTTTTTACCAAGGAAGTGAATCGCTTTTAGGTTTCCCCACTCCAAAATCAACTCTAAAGGTGCCTGGCACAAAAGTCACTGGATCTTTTCATCTATAGTTTGGTAGGTTTCTTACCTGGATGGCCAGACTCCCCCAAATACACTTGCTGGCCTTGGTACTAGAGAATGTTGCTGCTGAATACCTGTTGCCATGAAACTAGCCCTCTTCAGATGTTGAAGGTAAATATGTGAAGAGTGCATTGAATAGGAAGATCTGAAGGAGGCATCTAAGCACATTTGTCCCAACACATTCAGAAGCCCACTCAGGCCTTAGCACTCGATGTGTATCCAAACACACATAGCGGAAAGACCCACAGGTATGAAAATATACTTATAATATACAACAGCAGCAAGAGTCCTTTTAGCAAAGTATTGGAAGACACAAGAACTACCCACGCTGGAAGAGTGGCAGACGAAGGTGATCGATTATATGGGACTGGCGGAGATGACGGGCAGAATTCGTGACCAAGGGAAAGAGACGGTGGAAGAAGACTGGAAGAAATTTAAATTTTATCTTAAAAATTGTTGTAAAATTAGTGAGTGTTAAAATGTCATGGGTAAAGCATAGCAGATTTGCAGCGATAAATGATTGGATAAGTGAAAAAAAAAGGTTAAAGAAAGGGAATTACAAGTAATTTAGATCAGGGGTTGCTGAAAAAGTTTAAAACAGGGATGCAGAAAAGGGAGGCATGGGGAAGTCGTTGAAATTGGGTATAAGAAAAAAAAAATTATGAAATTATACATGTTTATATGTTTGTTTGTTTGTGTATTGTTGTTTGTAATGTCTTATAATATATGTTGAAAAACTAATAAAATTTTTATAAAAAAAAGAAAATATACTTATAATATACTCAAAACCATCTAGAAAGGGGGAACAAAGTAATACAAATAGAGCAAGAAAACAATACACAATGGAACAACTGGTTATGGATCAATTTCAACCAATAAGACTTTTTCAAATATGTCCGAATAATCCTAAATCCTGAGGGAAGTTATTTTCAACAAAGCTCTTGTGTGCCTAATCTGGAACTTGCTTCTAGGTGCTAGCATATTGGTTGAGCTTCTCACATACCCTCCAACATCTTGAGTCCCAAAACTGGGACACATGTCTTCCTGCTCTTGCACAAGATCATGGAGCCCAAAAGGTGTGCTTTTCTCAGGGTGCCATGCTCGCACAACGCCCTAAAATACATTTTTTTGAGTGCCGCACAAGATCATGGCCCCCCAAAAGCGCTTTTGTCAGAGTGAGATCTTGGCACCCAAAATGGCCGCCATGCTCTAGCTCGAGAAAATGGGATGCCCCATTTTTTTCTGGGACACTTGTGAGGGGGGACGTTCTTCCCCTTTCCTTTTCTGTCCAAGGCAGTGATTGTTCATGAAGAATCACTGCTCTAGGAAAGCTGAACAACACACACATGCCTGGACAAACACTCACTGCTGTTTTTAGGGAAAGCAGGCCGTTGCTCATTTTTCTAGGCCTCTGGCTTTTAATTTAATTGGATATGTTGGCCTCCCTTCAATGACTCCTGCTTATGAGTGGGTTACTTCAATCTCTTACGGCATGGTATGGTCAGATTAAATAATCACAGCATTTTTCTTTGACTATAGAAATCTTTGAACATGGAGTGAATATTTTTAAAGAACCCTAGGAGTTCTAAGAACACAAGCTTCATTGAAAATCAATAGCATATTGACTCCTGTTTTCCTCAGGCATGTATAAAAGTTGATCTTGCCAGAATGTTGATCCTGAAAACACCTATGAGCAACGTGACACTGTTTCTATATTTCAGGATTTGTAGGAATAGAATTAATTAACATAGTTAATACAATATAATTAATTATTTTTTTAAAAAACCCCACAGTCAATCTTTATCATCTCTATATTATGTTGCCCCGGTCCAGCTAGGGCAGGGGTGAGGAATTGCAGGACTGGGGGGTGGTTCAGTCGTTGCCCTCCAAACCTCCCTGTTTGGCCCTCAAGACACTCCACGGCCTGCCCCAGCAGTGCTCTGTACCATCCATGGCTGAATTTCCTGGCTGAAATGTGTCCTTGAATTCTGATTATTTTTATTTATTTATTACATTTTTATCCCACCCTTCATCTGTAGATCTCAGGGGGCTTCACAGGCAAGTCATGTGACCCACGCCTCACTCTCAAACCCCCCCAAACTGCTTTCTTGTGTGGTGCCCAGCAATGCGCTTTTTTTGGGCGCCGTGAGAGATTGTGGCCACACAAAAATCACTTTTTGTAGGGTGAGAGCACAACGCGAGAGCTTGCAAGATCATGGCGTGCAAAATGAGCTCTCATGAGAAGAAAATGGGATGTCCTGTTTTTTCTGGGGCACTTGGAAGGTATGGAGTTTGATACTCAGATGGTGGCAGCTGTTTAAAATTATTATAAATTGGAGATTTCTCTACTTTCACTGGGAAGCTACCCCATTTACAGTTTTATTTTCAGCTGCTCTGGCAAGCCTCCCAATGTTCAAGCTGTGGAGCAGGGGCAGGGAAGCTGGGCACGAACACCTCACTAGCCCCAGCGACCAACCAGCATGACCAATGATCAAGGATGAGGGGAGCCCAACAACACCGGGAAACCTCAGGCTCCCAACCACTGTTGCAGAGGCTCAAACATTAGCTGGAATAAAGCCTGAATGCAAAACTGCAAACTCTGGGGAACCTACTGGAACAGTAAGAGGAAAGGAAGAGTGCAACATAAAATCAGAAACAAGGTTGCCCTTGATAGATCTCCCTCGAAGGTTGACAAAGCTGCCAGGAGATGCAAAATATTTTCCTTATTGATCTATCAAAGTCCGTTTTACACAGAGGGGATTATACACTGCTGATAACATAGCAAGGTTGCCACTGATGAAAATCAATAGGTTTGGCCTGCCCAGTCTTCATTTAATTAGAGAACCCTGTAAATACCAGGAGAGGATGTGTGTATTTGCTATTGTTAACTTAGGCTACTGCTCCTTTCACCCCGTTCTGCTGAACCCTTTTTCATGGTTATCAAGATGAATGGGTTTAATGAAGACCTTTCTCTGCCACCCTCTCTCTATAAAATATAATGTCTCTAGCAATTGTTTCAGAATTGCATCATCTCTATTTCAATACAATTAGCCTAAAATTAACATAGAGTGCAATAAACACATGAAATACTCACCTCTCCTTTAAAGAAAAAGGTAACATTCTAATCTCTAGGTTGCATAGTAAGAAACATGAATGAGTTCCAACGCAAAATTCATATATAGAAATCCCCCCCCCGATGTTACTAAGCTACAACAGCGGTGCTATAATTAAAAGTGAAGTATGCAGCCTGAGCAAAATACGATTTAAATTAGAAGAACTTCAGCATGACAAAGGAATGCAAGAGCCTTGTATTTTAGAGAATGTTTAGTAAGCGCTGCAATGGTATTGAGTAGCGATGCAATTCAGAACACAGCAGATGAAAAAAAGTCAAGGGAAGCCTTAACTAGAGGAAGGGTTATATTTGACTAAGGCGCCATCTACACAATACATTTTAAAAAGTATCATACTGCTTTGGCTCCCCCATAATAACCCTGGGTACTATAGTATGTTTAGGGTACTGAGTGTTGTTAGGAGACCCCTGTTCCCCTCACAGAGCTACAATTTTAAGACTTGTTTAACAGTCAATCCCTCTTCCCAGGCTTCTGCTACTGATATCACTTACGGTTGTGTGATACACGTCTAGCTCTTTCCTAAGATATGCAGAGTGGACCAGCCTGTGGAATTTCTGAAATGCTTCCCTTCAGCAAAGAAAGAGGTATGCTCCTGCCTGCCCTATTCTTTAGTGATATTTGCACACATCTCTCAGAATGCAACAAGATACACCTACAGAAAGAGAAGCAGCAGTAGAAATGGTTCTTAGACAACAGCACGAAGGGGAAACCTTCCAGGGAACTGCTCCTATCCAGCTGAAGGAACATGCCAAGCCATTCCTTCCTTTTAATGCTGCCAACCTGGGTCCTTTCCAAGTCAACCAAGAGCACAATGTGTGCAAAAAGCTCCCAAAGGATTCTGCAGATTCTGAGCTGACTGCAGCAGTGTGCAAGCCTGAGAATGAATGTAGATGGTTGTGTGCAACATCACCACCTGTCGGCTCATATTTCGAGGATGTGAACAAAAGCCAGATTTCTATTGAGCTCCCCTGAGATGAAGTTAGCAACCTGCTCGTTACCTTTTTCACTTGTGAAATGTGCCATTATAAACACTTTCACAGAAATTGCACACAAAAACTTTGAAAACGGGTTGTTTGAAGCTTTTCAAGCCAATATTAGGTCACCAGTTAATGGCCACCTAGGCAAGCAGCCCAGGACAACTTTGGTACTGCATGCTGTTCATAAAGAAACCTACCGCTGGGCCAGCTGGGCCATGTACACACAACTACAATCCTGGGTATAGCCATAAATCTGCAGGATCACCAGCCTGTTATCTGCTATTATTGCTATTTCCCAACCAGCCTAGGCGCCAGTCTCCTTCAGAGTTATAGCTTAGATCTGATCCGGTTTGGCTTTCCCTGCTCTGAAACTGCACTGGCCAGTGTGCTTGTTTCTCAACTCATCTTTGTCTCAGTGCAGGGTATACAAAACCCTGCCAGACCCTGTTTTGCAACAGAATTGTTAAAAATAATTACCTGGAGCCAGCTGAAAGGCATCGAGGCTTCCTAAAAGCTGTTGTTGAGTTAAACCCTTTCATTCTAAAACATTGGGGCCTATCTATAGCACATACTTACATTTAAACTAGTTTAATTGCCATTGTTTTCCCCAAAGGGTTTCAGGGGTTTTTTATAATGAGGATGCTGAGAATACACTAAAGATCTCCCATACAGAACAACAGTTCCTAGTGTTCCCTGGAGGGAGGAGATGGCTGTGGAACTAGTGAAGTGTATATATGCCCTCAGTGAGGATCCCTTGTAGCATCAACCAACCAGCCCTTATTGACAGGCGTGGTAAGTGCCAACAGCATCAATCATTGAAATCAGATCTCTGCCATGGGACCAGGCAAGGAAGAATAGGCCAGCACAAACTGCATGCATTGTGCTGCGGGCGCCCAGGTGTATCCCCAGGTGGGAGGGAAATGAGACACTCGCTTGGGAGCTGCCCTGCTGAAACCTTGCATGTTTAACTGGCCAGGCATACTCTAGTTTGGACTCATTCCAAGCAAAAAGCATATGCTGTCTGCAATTTGCCTGCCTGAGACCATGGCTGTCAGGCACGTGTTGTTGTAAAGGATCCTTGAAGCATGTGACAGACCTTGGCAGGCAAGGGGACAGCTGGGTGAGTTACGTAGAGTCAGATCAACTCTGGAGGGAGTGTCAGAATGGGGTCAAGGGCTGCTGCAGACAGTTCTGTTGAACTTATTATTATTATTACTCCTCTTCTCCACAACAGCTGTGAAAGTTGAACTACAAAGGACTATTGCAATGTAGCCTTACTCCTAGTAGGAGAGATCTTGAAAACTATTCTCTCCAAGCAACCCTTCCACTGTGCACACACCTCAATTTAGATTTTCCATTTTTATTTTGCAGTTGTCACTCATATACTGTATATACTCAGTCCTCATTAAAGTAAGTGGTGTGTGTGTTGTCCCCCAAGATAGATGAATAGATATTACTTCTGCAAACCTCCAGGTTCCCCCAAGTATGAATATACCTCAGCAGATACAGCCAAAGATCTCTTCTACCCAGAATCTGCTTGGAAACATTTTCCACCGTGAGAGACTTCAGCCAGGAAGGATTCTCCTCTGCACAAGAATAAAATAATGGTGACTAGTACAACAGCAGCTCAGCGGTAATTAATCACCATGCCAGCTCAACCCTGCATTGCCCTTGAATTCTCTTCAAGTTAATTGTATTTTTAATTTAATTTCACAAAAAAATGTTGACTAACTCATGAAGATGTCCCTCAATGCGATGGGGGCAGAGGTAGCGTGGGGAGAGAGTGCGCCTGGATTAATCATACAGCCAACAAGGCATAAAAGCATACAACTCATCTGTCAAGATTCTGTAAGCACATGTTCTCTTGCAGTTGGCTGCTGAATTGGTTCAGAAGTCCCTTTCTTCTCATAGGACCAATATTATTTGCTGGTGCAAAGGGTGCCCTCAAGGGTGTCCCACCTGATGATGCTTTCAGAGTGCTGCCTTACGTTTGCACCCAGCCTAACTTCAGCGAGTGCCACCTATGAAGCTGGGCTCCTTTTGGAGGAAGGGTGGGATAGAAATGTAGCCAATAAACAAATGAATATAATTCTTCCATCTAGCCTTAAACAGTAACTTGTCCTTGATGGTTAAGGCGACATGGTGGTGTACATTCAAAAACCCTTATATATTGATGGGGTCACACCTAGAATCATAGAAGTGTGGAGTTGAAAGGACTCCCAAGGATTATCAAATACAGCCCCTTGCAATGCAGGAATCATAGCTAAAGAATCCCTAACAGATGGCCAGCCAACCACTGTTTGAAAACCTCCAGTGAAAGAGAGTTCACCACCTTCTGAGGTGGTTCCACTGTCAAAGAGCTCTTACCCTCAGAAAGTTGTTTGTAATGTTTAGCTGGAATCTCATTTATTGTAATTTGAATCCAATGGTTCAGGTCCTACCCTCTAGAGCAGCAGAAAACAAGCTTGCTCCATCTTCTATGTGGTGGTACAAGTTCATTTTTTGCTGCTCCAGAAGGTGGCTACGGGATTCCCCCCTCTTGTGTGGAGGTGCTCTACATGGGGGTGAGCATCATGCATGTAGAGCCTTTCACAGCCTGGCCCTATGTGTGGCTTGTGGTGGGTACACACCCACTCCCTCCAACATGTGATGGGATATTGTTGTAGCAACACTCCGAAAGACAGCCCCATTCATAATAACCCTCAGGGCTGACTGGATACATTTTCACTTTCTTTCAGATGCCGTGGTTCCAGCAGTGGAGGTAGGAGCCGGGGGGGGGGGTGACAGGACCAGAGGGTGGCCCAGTGGCTTCCCCCAGTTCATATGTGCAACAATGTTTATAATTCTGGACAAGTTACCAAGTGTAACTCTTGGTACAAGTCAGCAAATAGATTTTTGTTCCCATCAATTTGCTAATGCCATTAGATACCATACGCACATTACATTTGCATACATGCAGTTATATGCGTGTGGTTTCTATTGCCCTTCATCTTAACCCTTGAAATAAACAACATGGTATACAAAATTGAAAATATTACAGAGCCCGACAACCACTGAACAGTTGCATCATTTACATAAACGCAATACATAACTGCAGGAAATGTGCACATAAGATATTCAAGCCACGCTTCAAGGGTTGCTTCCGGAAAACACTTGGGAGCTCATTTCAGTCTGAACGGCAGCTTTCACCCTGTGTGGATTTGAATTGGCAGATGGCAGCAAGCTAGTCCTGAGAACTGGTCCATATTAGCCCAAGTGATCAAACTGTGGATTTGAAGGAAGACTGTTGCTTGGTGACAGAGCACATGCTTTGCCTGCAAAAAGTTCCAGGTATCGCCAGGTAGGACTGGGAAAGACCCCTCTTCAAAAACCTGGAGAGCCACTGCAAGTCAAGTCAGTGTAGACAGCTGGATAGACAGATGACTTGCCTGACTCTGTATAAGACAGCTTCCTCTGCCCTGATAAGGACACTGAGAACATTCACCCCATTTAGTGGGTGATTGCAGCTGACCTGCAGAAAGCCTCAAACCACAGAAGTGCCTCTGCAGCATCAGGACAGATAAAGTGGTGCCTCGCAAGACGAAATTAATCCGTTCCGCGAGTCTCTTCGTCTTGCGGTTTATTCGTCTTGCGAAGCACGGCTATTAGCGGCTTAGCGGCTTTAAGAAAAAGGAAACAAACTCGCAAGAACTCGCAAAATGTTTCGTCTTGCAAAGCAAGCCCACAGGGAAATTCGTCTTGTGGAACGACTCAAAAAACGGAAAACTCTTTCGTCTTGCGAGGCATTCGTCTTGCGAGGCATTCGTCTTGCGAGGTACCACTGTAACACAATGCCCATCCTTCTGCAGTATGGTAATTAGACAGTGGTAGCTCAGAAGCTGAACAGAATCCGTTCCGGAAGTCTGCTGAACTTCCAAAACATTCAGAAACCAAGGCACAGCTTCTGATTGGCTGCAGGAAGCTCCTGCAGCCAATTGGAAGCCACGGAAGTCGCATCAGACATTTGGGTTCCAAAGAAAGTTCTCAAATTGGAACACTCACTTCCAGGTTTGCGGTGTTCGGAAGCCAAAGCGTTCAACTCGCTAGGCGTTCGGGATCCAAGGTACGACTGTACTCTGCTTTGGTTATTTGTTTGTGTATTACAGTGGTACCTCTGGTTGTGAATGGGATCCATTCCGGAGGCCCATTCGCAACATGAGCAGAACGCACCCCACGTCTGCGCATGCGTGGGTCATGATGTGCCACTTCTGCACATGCACATGACATCATTTTGCGCGTCTGTGCATGCGCAAGTGGCAAAACCTGGAAGTAACCCTTTCTGGTGCTTCCGGGTCACTGTGGGACGCAACCTGAAAACGCTCAACCTGAAGCAAACGTAACGTGAGGTATGACTGTCCCACCTTTCATCCAAGGAGCTCAAAATGGCAGCATACATGTTTCCACCCTCCTCATTTCATCCCCACAACAACCCTGTGAGGTAGGCGAGGCTAAGAGAGAGTGACTGGCATAAGGTCCCCCAATGAGCTCTTTGACCAAGTAGGGATTGAACCCTGGTCTCCCAGGTCCTAGTCCAGCATTCTAAACAATAGACTCTGTTTTAAGCACTATCACATAAAAAAATTGTAGGGATCACAACTACTTGTTCACCAAGAGGCCAACCATGCCACAGTTTAGTCTAGGTCAGCTTGATTGATTTATCTGGCCCAGTATCCTGTTCTCACAGTGGCCAGCCAGATACCCATGGGAAGTGAAAAATGCTGAGCAAAACAGCATTTTAAATGCATTTTCTCTCAAACGATGCACTTCTGGGTGTTTTGTCTCAAAATAAACATCTCTAAGTGTTTGTTGTGTCTTTTCCAGGTAAGAAAATTTTGCAGGAAGATTTGAGCACTGTCAAAGCTAGTGGACTGCTAACACAGTACAATCCAAGCCATGTCTACGCAGATGCATGCCTTATTGGATCCAGTGGAACTTACTCCCAGGCAGGTGGGGCAGGGGACTGCAGTAAGTTTCAGTCTTCACACTAGACTGGGAGGTGTGGATCAGGTCAGTTTGTGTTAGCATTCACAAGGATCAGATTCCTTAAGCAGCCTTAGGCCCACAACCTGGAAGTTCTATTGGGCAAACTTCATGGAAATTGAAATGAGCTGTGTGGGTTTACTGCACCTCACTGTGCACAGCTCCCATTCCTTTCAGTGTGGCTTTTGCTGAAGAATTTTATTGCGGGCCATGGTCCATGCATCACATCTGTTTGGGCAGTATCCAATGCACTTGTTCCATTAGTGCAAGTACAAGAGAACTCCCTCTCCCCAGTGCCCAACCTGTGTCCCCCACCCCAGTCTGCTCCATTGGGTTGGAGAAAGCCCTGGAACAAATTGAGGGGGCACTGGCGAAGGAGAGGGGAAACTGGGTTGGGCTAGTGTAAATCCTTGTGCTGATGGAATGAGTTACTTAGCACTACACTGGATCCAAGCCTTTGTTTCTTGCTCTGCCACGCTCCATCATTTCCCAAATCAGCCACCTAAGGCGACACTTCACCCTGCTTCATTGAAGTAGTGCTTCCTTTCATGCAAAGACCCAAGAAGGGAACAATTTTGCAGCCCAAGAGAGATGCCTTTTTATCAACTCATCTGGCACTTCAAATAGGAGCAGCAGCCAGATTTCCTCTGTGTGTTTGTTTGTGCCCTGTTTTTCAGCCAAGATTGATTCCCAAAGCAGCTTACAATTAAAATTCGTGCGGCGATACAGTCAAATTGGGAATCTGCTGGTGTGTGTATGGCAATCTCTTCTGGACCTGGTAGCTGGTGATACTGTCCAGGCTCCAGGCTTTTCCTTACCAAGCAGGTGGGAGTAGAAGCTGCAGGTGGACTCAGGCTGGGCAGCGGTAGGATGCTAAGCTATGAAAGAGGCCTTCCATTGAGCTACAGGGTCTTCTGGCCCCGGAAAATTGAGGGAACAGTCCTGATTCGAGGTTCTGTCATTTTCTTCAGGAAGGGGGCTCTTTACTGATGGTAAAGATGCTACAAAGACTTGAGAGATAACCCACTATCCTATGCTCTGAATAAATGCCATAACATACTTGCCAGCATTTAGAAATGCTGACATTGGGTTACGTAACCTCACCCTCTGTTGTATTCACCAAAGCGTCCAGTCTGGGAGACTTTGCTGGAGAATTCTACATTAATTTCAGCTGACACTCTAGCCACTGAACAACCCTGCCTCTTCAACTCTGCTTGAAGATCTCCTCTCGGCCTGAGTAGGCTGGGTGGGACTACTAAGGGTTCCCTGCAGCAGATTTGTACTCAGTGGAGGAAGATGCAACGATTTACTTTTGTGCATTTTAACCAGTTCTATTGTGAATTTCTGTCAGTGCATAAAGAAAGGGTTTTGAGCAGAAATTGACATTGGAAATTACAGTGTCGAGAAGACCTAGACCTGTCAAGAAACAATGCCCTGACCCCCAGGCTGCCTCAGGAGTGCTGCAGATTTCCAAAGCACAATTGTAAAAGCCTTTGTTTCTTCTAGGGTAGATGAAAGGCAAGCATTTCCCCTTCCTCCCACTCAGTCCCCAGCAGGTAGAAACCTGGGGATGGCAGAAATGGCTTGCAAGATTAATAGCAACGCTTTCCTTTCCCTTGGTGATAAACAGAAAAAAATCCACAAGTGAAGAGAGTTAGAGACATACAAACAATCCCCTCCCTCCTACCATCCGCCCACATCTTTCTTGAAAGGAAACACAGGCAGCTACACCAAAAATGAGGATTTAAAGAAGACATTTACAACCTGGTGCCCTCCAGGTTGGCTGGGACTGATGGGAGTTGTAGTCTAAAACACCTGGAGGGCACCAAGTTGGTAAAAGCTAATTCAAAGCAACATCTTCTGGGGGTAGGCTGGCCCAAATCGTTTTTGATGGTCCAGGAATAAAGCAAGCAAGCTTATTTTCCCACTGCTACTCCCAAGCTGACCAGCCATTTCCCTACTACCTAGGTGCCCATTTCAAATATCAATGGTTTTCAAGCCCTACCTGAGTTTTCTGGCTAAGATCAGCCTCTGATTCTTTTGCCTTGCTGACATACCTTGGGATTTTTATTTCTGAACCTTGTGCTTGCTGCTTAGCCTGTACTGCTATTTTGCTTACTCTCAAGTAAGAGTCAATGCCGTTCTGTTTTGGGATGGGAGCCTAACGCAAGCTGGATAGCTCAGATGGTTAGAGCACAGTGCTGGTAATGCCAGGGTTACAGGTTCAATCCCTGTATGGAACCACTGCATATTTCTGCATTGATCCTCAGGGTCCCTTCCAATGATTCTATGAAATTGTGTTTGTGGTCGGTGGATGTGGTATGTGAGTATAGCCTCAGGGGCCAAATTGGAACTTGTGCAAGGCCCAGTTAAGTTAGTGAACTGGAGGCTTCCCAC
The DNA here is from genome assembly GCF_027172205.1 of Podarcis raffonei. Taxonomy (NCBI): domain Eukaryota; kingdom Metazoa; phylum Chordata; class Lepidosauria; order Squamata; family Lacertidae; genus Podarcis; species Podarcis raffonei. The sequence goes on from NC_070607.1 coordinate 54,636,226, forward strand.
AACTGTTCCAGACTGGCAAGGGGTGGGTGGAGGGAGTATAAAAACTCTTTGACTTACACAGAACTCTTTGTCAAGGAAAGCACAAAGGAAGCTGCTGACTCTTCAATATCTGTGGAGATCAAGGCTGGCTCTAAATGCAGATGTTTTTAGCCACTTCAGCAGCAGCTTGTTCACAAAGCTTTTGGCATTCAGATTAAAACATCAATTAGGCAGTGTGGGGATGGCGAGGTTCACAGACTGCTGCTTTGCTGGTTAACATGCTGTGTGGTATTTATTTAAGATGCTGAAATGTTTCGTGATTAGGAGGGGGCACAACAGTGAAAGTGATTGCAAGTATTTGCATTGTTCTCTAGATAGCTGAGAATTCAGCTACTCTTCCTCTACTGGTCTAAGATTTCTCCCCAACCAAATCTCTTGCAAACTCTTCCACCTCCTGCCATTAGTCCAATAAAAGAGATTGTTTTACCCAGTATGAATCTTTTCTATCCAAGGATCATCAGGGCAACAGCATAATAGACCAAAAGAGCTAAGGAATTATTTAACGTAGCAGTGCGGCAAGCAACTACAGTTAAACATTTTCTTTCAGTCACAGCATCAGCTGCAACTCTCATCCCTCAGAACTATGGCTCAGGGATTAGATGGTACAGAACCAGCACCTACCCTGACCAACAGTTGGAGCCATTGTTAGCACACTCAGCAAGGGGAAAGGATCAAGTCCAGGGGGAGAGAAAGAAAATAGCAGGTACAAGAGAGAGACTATATGGATCTTGACATTCTCCCCCACCCCCACCCTTCAACATGTTCATGTAAGTTTGGTTCAGACTAGTGTGTGTATGACCCAGCAGTAAAATCATGTGATATCAGGGCATACTTGTATGTCCACACTGTTGCTGTTACTATTGTTAGTAGCAGCAGCCGTGCTGCTTTTTGCTCTTTTTTGTACCTCTTTTTCTGGTACCCATAGCAGCAATTTGGGGTGACACCAATGACACTTTTATCAATATATATGTATTGGCAACTCCTGAATGTGAGAAGTTAGGATACATAACATCCCTATCTTTTCATGACTTGGCTTCAATTTAATGGCTCATATCCTACACATCACCACCTCCAAACACTGGTTTAACACCTCAGCCACCTCTCCCAATTCAGATGGAACAGAGAGACAGAGCTGCATTATATCTGCTTATTGATGACATTTTGCTCCTAATCTCCTGATGACAGCTCCCAGAGGTTTCTGTCATGTTACCTGTGTGTTGGCTAGAATTCACAAAGATGGAGTTATTCAGGAATCTCTATCAGGGAATTCTTTTGGCCAAAGGATAGTGGGGAATGGGGTGGGATGTGCCAACATAGTATTTACTATGATAATGAATCTGTAAACAAAATGGCTACCATCTACTGTATATATTCAGAAAGAGCTTTAAGGGATGCAAGCATTAGGATATCTTATACCTCTTATTTTCCATTTCTAAGATATACCTATTCCTCAGGAGTAGAGCATATATTAGCTTATACAGGCAAAGCTTGTTCAATGAAGCCCATTTCCCTGGATAAATTACATAGAAAAGGCCAGTATACCTGGTTACTGGACTGCATCAACCCAGCCACTCAATTTACCTCCCAAAACCAAGTTCTCTTGTGCTGTAGATGAACCATCTACCTGCCTTGAAAAGCAACCAGGTTGGCAGGCCTGACCTGAATTCTAGTGGGGCTTTGATACCAATGGCCAATACCAGCAAAACTATTAGTACAAAGAGATTAAACCAACCGTGCTCACTTACACGGTTACCGTGGTAACGCCTGCTCTGTACAGTGTGTGAAACACTCCATTCGTTTATTGATTGAGCCCCAGTCAAATTCAATCACAAGTGAAAATGGATTTTTTAATGCGACTATTAGCTGCTTTTGAAAGGCAAATTGAGTTCAGTTATACCGAGTCAGCCATCAAAAAACAATTTACCATCAGCCAGGCAGTCCAAATCGGAGGCTGACTCTGGTGAGACGAGGGGCAGGGGCGGGGGGGCAGGGAGTGAAAAAGTGAAAGCGAAATAAATTTTTAAAAGGTAGAAAGAGAGCAGAATCATTCTGAGAAGATTTAAAGGATCTGGCATTTTGTGTCTCAGTTCTGTGCTGCTTTTGGCTACCCATTCAGCCAGAAATACGTATTCTCCTGGGAAAAGGTGTGTTTTGTCAGCAGGTAAAGCATTGCATTGGTGCTTGAGATTTTTAGGTTCTCCTTCTAAGGCTGCTGTGGAACTTCCAAATGTTTCTCTGAACATGGACTTCAGTATTAAAAGTCACTAATCGGGTGGAAGAGAAAACTGTTGTCAATTATAAAGGGAGCCTGGAAGACACTTTGTTTCTCGTTGTCTTCCTGAAAACAAAGAAGCAAAAAGTAAGATTTGAACGCGTCTGTGGAAGAAGAGGCAAGAGGCAGATTAGCCTTGCCCAACCTATTCAGATCCAGATGTTTGGGGCTACAACTCCCATCAGCTCCTACCAGCATAGCCAACAGTCAGGGATTATGGGAGTCGGTGTCCAAAACATCTGGAGGGTAAACTAGATTGGGGAAGGCTAACAAAGATCCTGAGTAAGCTTCCATTGCTTTCATGGGCATTCCATTCCAGATCGTGATCTGAAACAAGGCCAGCCCACACACAAGGCAGACTGAAGCAGCTGCCTCAGGTGGCTGGAATCCCGATGTGGCACTCTACTCACAGCCACCACCAGAGAAGCATGGAGAAGTGGCAGTGGTGGGTTCCAGTGAAATCTCACAGGCCTCTGCATGAGCTCTTGCTGATGCCACTGCTTTTTCTCACTTCTCCAGTGCCACCACAGATGCCTCCACCCACCACCAGAGAAGTGAGGAGAAGCAGCTGCAGCATTGGTTTCCTGTGGCGGGGTGTGTGTGCAACTGTGGGTTTGTATTGGTTTGATTCCAGATTTCACACTCAGTGCCTCCTAAAACAGTATAATGATGATGTTGCCAAAGTTTCCTCACTGCCTTGGAGTCCGTTGGTTCACTCGCCTGCCGTGATTTATTGACTGGAAAACAGGTCAAAGCTTTGGAGCTTCATTTGGGATTCTTAAGAGGTCACCTCCACCTACTAAAGCTTGTGCCTTATACAACCACACTCAAAAGGGGCTTTCGCCTGTTCACTTTCTATCAGATTATCCGCACACAGAAAGCCTTACAACTAAATGTACCAGCCCATTTACTGTTATATCTTTGTGACTTGGTTACTGATAAACCTACAAAGTGAAGGGCTAAATCTCATTAAACCAGAGCTTGGATTTATTTTATTTTTAAAGAGTGTATTGATTTCTAAGTAAGTCACCTATCCTTTGTCTCTTTAAAAAAGGGATGAACCAAATTCACTAAACAGGGGGGAAGGGAAAGCCCTGCAGAGTAAAATGCCCTGTGTATTTGTCACATTTGTATCCAACCCTTATTACAAGGAAGTTTAGATATATATAGAAAATGTTCTTCAAAACACAGCAAGGCAGGTTAGGAGGAGGGGTATTGATTGACCCAGTGTCACCCACTAAGCTGCATGGCTGTGAGATTTGTCTACTTAGCTGCAGAAAAAAAAGAAGGAACTGCCATCTTGCTGAACTGTGGATTCAGAGGCGGCCATTCTCTGTGGCAGTGCCTATTTTGTGTAATGAACTCGCCAATCCCCCACCCCCCAACCCGTGATATCGCAGTCATCAAGAGTAGTGTGTAGAGATGGGTGGATCTATCAAGTTCTGTTTCAGTTTTTCAGTTTTCTAATCTTAAATTTAGTTCACTTTCCCACATCAGTTTGCAACCTTTTCTTAAGCCCTCATGAAAATTCATCAACATTTTCATTCCTCTACATTTTGGTGTGCAATTTTGCTGAATATTCACATTTTAGCAAAGTGTTTTGAATTGAATTTCTCCCCACCCCCTTATAGTGTATCTCTCCCATTTACTAAAAACTCACATTTCCCCCCAAGCTTTTCCTAGTTATTGATGTGCCATTTTTAAATTGCCTTGATAATATTTTATTGTATTGCATTCATATGCTTTATCATTACTGTATTATTCAGATTTTTTAAAATGAAAAGCGGTCTAGGAATGGATTGGGAATAATATTATAATAATATAGCATAATAGTCCAGGAGCTCAGGCTTGCCAAATAGCAACACAGCCAACTCTTGCTTTCCTAAAACTACTGAACCAACTCTATATTAAAGAGAGAAATTTATTACATCCATACCTTTGCTCTTATCATTCTACTCTACTGCTCATTCCCTAATGCCACAGTGTGCTATTTTCCTGCAGTTTCCCCCTAATTTTCAAATTCTACACTGCAATCTTCCAAATCCATCACAGCACATCCCATCTATGGTGACCGAGTTAAAGAAAGTCATCTGAAGCAAGAAGCCTCAGCAAGCTAAAAAGGACCATAACTTTCAAAAGGAAGTGTTTGAAAGCCACATTGCAGCAGGTACTTCCACAGGGTTTCCACTTTTTCCCTTCCTTGGCAGAGGCTTTGAGCCTTTAGCAGCTGCGTATCATGCAGAAACCCTCAGCATGGATATTTGTGCAGCTATACAAGGTGCAGTGCTTGTGCCAGGAAGATAATGTGGCAACCTTTTCAAAGCAGCTCGTGTGTGTGTGTGTATACACACACACACACACACACACAGAGAGAGAGAGAGAGAGAGAGAGAGAGAGAGAGAGAGAGAGGAGATTAGCGTTGTCATTTGCCCATGCGATTTAATATTATCCAAAGATTATGGGCTATGTAGTGAACCATACTTCCGCCTTGCCACAATTGCTGCTACTACAATTGCCAACATGTTTGCAGCGATATGGCTAAAACTTGTAATTAGTCAGTTCATTATACAAATCTGGCCTCTTTGTAATTCCCATGTGTATAATGAGCCCTGACCCCGATGTGCCCAAACTGGAATATGTTTGCAATTAAACATGAGATTTGTGACAAGTTAATTTCTCTCTCCTTTTCTTTTAGCATGTCCCTCACAGCCAATGCCTCTGCCAGTAAGCTCCATGTTGTAAACAAAACCAGTGTTTAAGCAATCAGTGTGCAAACGAAATACATGGGATAGCAGCACTCAGGTAATGATGTGCCGTGACATGGGAATGGGGGCTGCGAAGTGTTCTAAACGTGCCCTGTCCCCAAGGTGCCTTTTGGTGAGTGACACATAAAGATCTGCTTTGGGAGGAAGGGCAGGATATAAATCCAATAGATAAATAAAAGCTGGCCATCATTGAAGAGGTAGGAATTTAGGAGACTCTTTGTCCAAGGTTGTCCTGAAAGATTCATAAATCAGCTTCCCAATGCCTAATTGCAGTGGGGTCAGTTTGCCCATCACTCCTGATTTTCCTGGCTGGGAAGATGAGGCTGGCATCATAGCTGAGCAGCTCTGTGTAGGTTTTCTATACTTACTGATCCTCGTCACTCCATTGCCACACTAAAGTACCGTACCTGAGTCATGGCTGGTGCAGATTGCAAATAGGCCTTTATTCTGCAAGGAAACTGCTCTCAGGTGTCATTAATTATGAGTAGGGATAGTGGGGCTTTGGTTCAGTATGTGAAACTACCTAATACGTATTATTTTTATTTATTAAAATTTTATACTGCCAATCATCCAAGGATTATGGGGTGCTTTACAGTATAAACACACAAAAATACATAACATAGTAACAAACACTTATCAAAACAATACATGAACTGAAGCACACATCTCCTTTGAAATTCTCACTTCTCTGTTTTGATGCTGTCCTCCAACCAAATAATGCATACATTAGGAGAACGTGTGCATAAAATGCATATATTGGTGACAATAATATAATAATAGATTATGTCAGGACCAGGGAAATTGCTTGTAAAATAATATATATTAGGGGAAACTGCATACAGAAGAAGTGTGTCTATCAGGGTAAATGTGCACTAAAATGTTGACAAATTTCCACGAGGACTTTTATTTTAAAAATTGCAAACTGATGCAGAAATGTGAAGTACTGAATTTGAGATTGGGAAAATGAGAAACTGACAGAAACCAGCATTGACAAATTTGTCCATTCCTATTTATGAGTCTAAATACTTGTAGGTTCCATGTCATAAATTACACAGCTATAGCTGCATGATGCAAACAACAAGCATCCAAAGAAATTTGTTTTCAGAGGTTCCTTGTCTCCTTTTCAAAGCTGCTGGTCTGAATTAATGAAAGCAGATCTTAAACCACATGTTTGTAGTACAGGAAATAGTGTCATTTTACAATTATTGTCATTCAAACGTTATTTATTTAACCTGCAGCCACATTGCATCGACTGCAGAATTGCTTTCATTTTCACATTTGATGGCTCACTTATTGAGCAAGGCTTAGGTAATTTGGCTTTGCATTCTCAATCGCACATGGTGTTTTTCAGATACCCATGCTAAAATAGAAATACATAATATTGCTTCAGGACTTTGGGCCTGTGATTGGAAATAGTTTAGAGGCCAGCAGCAGTTGTCTTTCACCTTCATCCTTGTGGGAAAAATATGGCTTCTTCTCATACCTGACATTAGCAGTGAATACCTTTCTCATATGGAGTCATCTCTGTGATGTGAGCTCTAATGAAAATAAAAGGCTTCTGCCTGCTGAATTGCAGTGCCAAGCCTTTTAGCAGGCACAGTACAAAAGATACCATCGAAAAGACATGTGCCCACCTTCCTCATCCCATCTTGCAACAGGCTTCTTTGGATTGCTTCAACCCAGCTGAACTTGAAAAATTAACATTAATACTACATCAGAGAACCTTGACATTCCATGATTTAGGAATGGACAATGGATGTTCATTCTATCAAGTGAGTGGCAAGATGATGTTGCATCAGGCAAATGTTATCCCACAGTTTCCAGTACAAATGTTATACTCTGGTTTCTCTTCAGATCATATGAATCTTTCGCCTTAAAGTGCAAATGTTTTTTCATCACTTTCCTTATCATAAAAAGTAAGGTTTTTTTGTGGGGGGAGCAGGTTTGTTGCTCAATAACGCCACATCAACTTTGACAGGATGCAATTGAATCCCACCCCAAAACAGGAACTGTCTGGAAGTGACCTCAGGGAGCCAGTGTGGTGTAGTGGTTAAGAGCAGTAGTCTCATAATCTGGTGAACCAGGTTCACATCTCTGCTCCTCCACATGCAGCTGCTGGGTGACCTTGGGCTAGTCACACTTCTCTGAAGTCTCTTAGCCTCACTCACCTCACAGAGTGTTTGTTGTGGGGGAGGAAGGAAAAGGCGAATGTTAGCTGCTTTGAGACACCTTAGGGTAGTGATAAAGCAGGATATCAAATCCCAACTCTTCTTCTCAGTCTTTAAAAGTGTACCAGGACCCTTTGTGGGGGTTTTTCCTAAACTATGTTACATGAAGTCCAAATACTGTACCAAAACACTCTCAGCTTCCAAGTTTTCAAAGGCCAATATTCTTAACCTTCTAGTTGCAATCTGTGGGAGAAAGTCCCATGACAGCGACAGCATTATGTGGCAACCACTAATATTTCCCTTGAGATTACATCATTGAAGCTTTTCCTTAGGTTGTTTGTGCACCTCATCTTCCTGACACTTGGATGCAGCAGGAGGCAGGATGAATTGCTGGGAAGCACTTCCAAACACAAATGCTGGTTGGTGTAGGATCTCCTATACCAATAATTGTATAGGTCCTAGTAAATGAAGTCTGGAGTAAATTTGTAATTTATCCCAAAAAACCACTGTAAACAGTTAAAATCAATGGCAGGGATGTAATGACACTTAAAAAAGATAATTATGGATATTTTATAGATGGATAATGGTAAAAGATGCAGCAAACTTAATCTGAAACATGGAACCCATGGAGGGGGGGAAGGAGGTCCGAAGGTTCTGTGTCCTTTAACGCCACTGTGTGATCAGCCATGATATGATCCTGAGCAGAAAGAATTACCAGTGCCCTTCAGGCTGCCATTGGCTTGCCTACCCATAGAGCAGCCCAGTGGTAAAAGTTGCCAAAGCCCATTAGCAAGGAGGGAGGGAGAGTGAGTGGGAAGAAGCCACCTGCTGACTTTCTGGCTTCAGACTGAACAGCTCCCTACAGTGGTACCTCGAGTTAAAAACTTAATTCATTCTGGAGGTCCGTTCTTAACCTGAAACTGTTCTTAACCCGAGGTACCACTTTAGCTGATGGGGCCTCCTGCTGCCACCGCACCACCACCACACAATTTCTGTTCTCATCCAAAAGCAAAGTTCTTAACCCAAGGTACTATTTCTGGGTTAGCAGAGCCTGTAACCTGAAGTATCTGTAACCTGAAGCGTCTGTAACCCAAGGTACCACTGCATTCTGTTCCGTGTGTCAGAGGGGCTGTGATCGGAAGGACACACCTAACTGCACTACCTAGCATTTCCAGGCTTCCACCTATAAGACCAGATATGACATCAAGGCCAAATGCATTCACATGTGACCTGGGGGTGTGTGCCCAATATGGCCAGGTATATGTGTGGGATTGGAGTACTCTGGAGCAATGCCTCCTGCCCCAGCAACTTGCATGGCTTGGGTCCTGTGTCACAAACCAGTCCCTCTGTCTTGTGCTGTCTCTCTTAACAGGAAAGAGGAAGGTCCTTTTGCTCCAGGCCAATCTCAGCCGACAGCGCTGCCTGCCTGTGGTGCAATATAGCCTCTTCCAATCTCCACCACCACATCTAATTACACAGAGGAGTAAATCACTAAACAATTTTTACAAAGCATCTGAAATATAATAACAAAGAATGAATCATTGCCAACTAGCCGGGCAGCCGTTTTCTCAACAGCCTCATAAGGCAGGGAAACACTAGAAAACATGTTGAACAAGATGAAGCTTCTCGGTGCCAAGAGGAGGGAGAGTGATATTCTCAAATAACATGTGGATAGGCAGGAAGGAGACAGCAAATGCCCAGAAAGACAGAGGGGCTCAAATTTGGGGAAGTCCATTGACCCTCAGAAAGAAATACTGGTAGCACCTTTGGAACATGGTGCTTTAATCTGACCTGCCAAATTTGTCCTTTTGTTTTCCTATATCTGTACTACCACATCCACATTCCCTCTCAACACTAATCCCCCACCAACCAGGGAAAAAAATGAATCACAAATAACATAAATATTGCAGATATTTATTCGATTTTTATGCTAACAACTTTTGAGAACATGCTATTAAGCTTTGCATGTGATGCCACGTAGTGTGAGCAGAACATGCCCCACTTCACTTTCAATAGTGCTGCCTTCAAGAGCTTCACTTCCCATTGAATTCCTGCACTCCAATGCTAGCTATGAAAAGTATAACCCACACTCACTTTCAAATAAAGAGGCATAAATAGCCTCTTTTAAACCATGGTGGTTCTTCCCAGCAGTCTTAACTCTGAAGCACTCAGAAGGCACATTATGGAAATATTGTTAGTCCCCATTTTTATTTCCATTTTACTGTTCCCACTCTTTGTGTTCAGAAGTCATTTCCCCAAGTTTATGTTTAAAACCTAGCAAATGAAAAACCCAGTGTAAAGACTATGGGGAAGGGTTTGGTTTCGATATGGACATTCCTTCTGCAATTATTTGGTTGGGCTTGGTTCTTCTGTATTCCACCTGCGCAATAGTTCTCTTTAAAATCTGAGCTAAAATGAATCCCAAATGTTGAATCAGAACCCACCAATAGTTTCCAGAGATCTAACAGGTGAATCATGGAACTGTGAACAAGTGAGAGTTGGAAGGATAGTGCACAATGCAGGCAGCCTAGAGTTCAGTTCCAGGGCCAAAAGAAGAGATCTCTAAGTGGATTAAATTTACAAATCTATCTTCTTGTTGTTTACAGTATTTGTTACACATCCATCCTGCCTTTGCAACAAATGGTACTCAAGGTAACACAATTAGAATGAAGTAAAACAAAATACAGTAACAGGACAATGTTTCCATATCGGGGTGGGAACTGGAGAAGTAGATGAACTGCCATATCCAAAGTTCTTCTGGGATCTCACCAGAAGATCAGAAGGTGGGTATAGGATATCTTTTCCCTGCTCCCCTCATGTTTTCAGCCCCTCCACCTCATATTTCCTTTCTTATTGGCCCCAATAGGGAGGATAATCAGTTCACTTGGCCCAGAGTTGGCATATTTTTCTCCCCACTCCAGGGGTGTGTGGGGAGAATGGGAGGTCTTTGAATCTAGCAAATTTAAAGTTGTATATGATCTACCTCCATTTTGCCTCCCTTTTTGCCCTCTTTGCCATCATAACTTCAATTACATAGGGGCAACAGTCAGTTCTTTTCACAATGGATGCAAAATTCCAAGAGTGGCTTTCCCTTTCCAAGGTGGACCTCCTCCATCCACAGAGAGGGAGAGCCACTATATCCTATAACCTCTGGGTTTCTTTCCCATGAACCTTGGGCTTGTGCCCTAAAAGAGCAATAAGATCCAAAATAAAATAGAAGGCAAGTAAAATAACCAGATAAAATCTTTTTGAGTTCAGCTTTTGAGTCCAAGTGCATGCCTAAATAAAATTATATTTGCCTGCTGCCAGAAGGTCATCAAAGAAGGGGTTTGTGAGGCCTCCCTTGCCAAGGCGTTCAGGAGCCTGGGAGTTTCTGCCAAGTATGTTTCAAATCAAAATGAAATCCTGTGGGTGGATCTTTGCAAAGTTATAGAAATCAATCTGTTCCTCAACTGAAACAATTAAATGAACCAACTGTGGCAGTGTAACGCAGTTTATTGTCAAATCTGAGAAATAACAAAAGCAAAGGTACAAAGAACTCAAACTCAATCTCCTTTTCTTGAGGAAACTTTTGGGAAGAGTTAGGTTCAGTGTAAACCACCATATTTCCAAATACAGCAATAGACAGAATTTGGTAGTGATTGCCCCCACCAACCCAGATGACTTTAAGAGCAGATTAGACAAATTCTTGGATGGTAAAGATATCAGTGGTTCCTAGCCATCACTGTCTATGTCCAACCACCAGTATCAGAGTCAGTATGTACATGATATCACTATATCATAAACACATTCCCTATGCGTCTTGCATCCTCATTTTCCAATACAAGTCCTGCTTGTAAGCATAACATATTACCTAAGGACTCGTCCACACTAAGCTTTGGGATGGGTTATTTCAATCTCAGCCCCAGTGGGCAATCAATTCATGTTCTTTATGCAATATCATCTGGATGTCAATATGCAATGGATATGAATATGGAATGATCTGAAGGGCAGGCAAGCTTCTTCCTGGTGTAATAAAATTTCAACAGTCTGAACAATTACATGACAAGATTTACATAATTACAAACATAACAGAAGTCATAAACAATAAATAAAACACATCAAAAAGTACACAACCAAATGGAAACAATTTCCACTTAAATCATAAGATCTAAAACTAAAGATACAACAATAGTATCCATAACAGCAACAGCTCTCTCAACCCCCCCCCTAAACAATACTCCGGCCTGTTCAACAGCTTCAGCTTTTGTAGCTGGAGTCAGTCAGCACTCCACTCTCCCAGGCCAGATGGGAAAGGGCCAGCAAGGCAGGGTGCAGGTCTTCCAGGCCTCACAGCCAAGATAGTCTCTTTTAAAACAACACAGATAAAAATTAAAAACAATTTAAAAGCAGCTGCAGTCCTTGTGAAGTCTGTCAAGCTCTGCCCCCTCCTAAGTGGAAAGAGGCAAAGGCAGGGTCCATCAGACCCTCAGCAGTCAGTCATTCTGTTCCTCCTTTTCCTATGCTGTACCACCGCCCGCTTTCTCAGCAGGCCCGTATATGTGATATTGGGTTACTATTGTGCACCAGGTGTGTTGTATAGATTATTCAGATAAAAAGTGCTATATGCAGGTTGAGCATTGTTATTACGAAACAAGACTTAGGGTTTTCTCTATGCCATTCAGATTGTGCCACGTTTGTCAAAGCAGCGAGCGCCACCGAGAAATATCGTTCTCCTGAAGTGTGTGATTTAAACGCCATTTGCACAGGGCATCTGGAGGTTTGGGAAACAGAAGGCAAGAGCCTGGTCATCATGAATAGTATTTACTTATTCTCATTTGGGGAATATGAAACATGGCCGCTCTTAGCTGGGATAAAACACATTAACTACCAAACTATAAAGGGGAAATGGCACCATATCATAAAATAGATGGGAAGCGGTATGCCTGATGTTGCAGGCTTAGCTATGATGTGTTACCCTGACAAAACCCCAGCCAATTTATCCATTGAGAAAGTTTACATTTTCTCCCACCGGAAGAAAAATTGATACTTTCTAAGATGAAAAACATGACAAAAATGTTGTTTTATCAGTTTTCCTGCATACCTAAGATACCTAATCTCTTTCTTCCCTTCATCAATGTAAAACTCTGCTACTCCTCTTCAAGAAGGTCATGAGCTGATACGTCTTTGGAGGTTGTTCTAGACTGAGTTATTTTTTTATTTAAAAAAAACTATTTCTGAGAGCAGGGATACATTTCATGTCTATGATATTTATTTACAGGAGTGAAAATGCCTTATTGTTTCTGCAGAGGAGTGTGCTGCATATGCTACTAGTGACTGGGGCAGTGGAACAGAGCCAGTCTTCTGCCACTGGCATCACTGCAGCTCACCTGGACTGTGCTGGGTTTCTGCATCTGCATCTGCTGCAGTGGTTGATTGACGCCATTGGAGCATCCGCCAGCCCTGACCTCACCACGGCCTTTCTTCTCCATTTCATAACCTCCTCCAATTAAGCTGCAGTGATGCATATGTCAGGAGGGCGGTGCTATGCCCCCACCCGCTCACTATTGGCTGCTGATAGTAGGTTTCCAAACAGGTTTTTTGCATCCACAACAAATAAGGGAAGTGGGATTTAAGAAAGTGGTGGCCTGTTGTGAAATATGTTGGACACATCTGTACAGAATGGGGAATAATGTCAACTAAACCTGTGCTGCACCACCAATCATATTTAGCTCCATGAATATTTCATTGAGAGTAGATGAAGTCAACCGAGAATGAAGGCAATTATTTCTATATCATCACATGATACTTCCTAGCCAATCAGGAATCACACACAGAGTGTGATGTCATTGAGACCAAAGAAGACAATTAAGCTTTATAAATATGCTTTATAGCTAAAAAATAGGGTGCTGCATAGGCCCATCCTCACCAATGACACATGACTTTATGAGGCTACTTTATGTGACCTACAGAAGGCTTATGTGATCCACATAAGGCTGCAAAAGACTACTGAACCTTCTGTCTATTTTATTCCAAATACAATAATGTACTCCAAACATTGTGTTGTTGTTGCTGTTGTTGTTTGTTTGTTTCTTTATTGTTTGTATGTTGGCTGGATGGTTTGTGTGTTGTTTTAAAAAAATTTTAAAAAAAGATCTGACCAGTCATGTAAATATCATGCAATCTATTCAATGAGAATTTCATGTCCTTGCAAAGAAAATGTAGGTAGCTTTTTACAGATAGAGAAGACATTTAAAATCAATAATAACAGGGAACATTTTGCACATCCTAACCAGGAAATTATCTGACCTTGGGGGTTTATATTCTGGTAAGCATTCAAACTGGTACTGATTTCTTTGTTTGCCTTGTCACCAGCTCTGAGCCTGAGCCTAAGATGAAGATAACTCCAAATGAATAAATAGAAAAGGAATGCACAACAAGTGAGGAGAGTATGCTGACATTTTGTCATAGAAAATATTTGAGTAAACAACACTCTGAGTCTTGTTTACTTCAATCCGATTTATTTGTTGGTGGATCACCATTCCGACGCTCCCCTCCACATGTGCGCAAATGCCAGTGAACAGGTGTTTGTCAAGAGTGAATAACGTACACCCAAGTCCTTATTAAAGTGCACGGTCTGCAACACATTGCAGAAACAGATGAAGTGCAATGACCCTGCAGCAACTTGGAGAAAAATTAATACACAGGGAAAACTCCTATCACAGCACAGCTGGTTTCCCTGTGTTGCTACAGAAAGGTCAAGTCCCTCTGCCTTGTAGGTCTAAGCCAAGATATTCCTTCTGCCAGTAAAAAGGGCTCGGGTCCTCTTAGCGCTCGTGTACATTGTTGCTATAAATTCTCTCCTAGGAGTCCCCACTTCCGCCGCCAGCCACATTTATTTTTGCAAACCGACACAGAAGTTCATTTTGAGCAGCTTGGTCAGTGACAGGGGAAGAGGGAAGAAACAGAGGCAATATTGGAAATTACATTATAGCAGACTTCCCCAATGATTCCCATCAGCCCCAGTTAGAACCTGTTTGGGGAAGGGTGATATGCAGAGTGGGCATGGATGCCTGCAGAAATCATTCTAGGGGAGGGCAAGAGCAAGGACGTGACTATTTGCAGCCTTTGTATGACTGAACCCCTCACACAGTGCTGAAGAGAAACAATGAGAAACAATGGGGATTTACCTTATTGTATGGGATTATACATTTCAGAATTAATTTCTCACCAATTGCTTTATTTGTTCATTTAACAGTAACAGGAAAAGGCGCTAGAAAGACATGCAGTTTTAATGCATCCTTTGAGCACCAAGACCATAGGACTCTAAACCAAAGTTCAAAAATTGCTTTGCAAACTTTCTCAGTGTTAGGGGAAATTGCAGGCAGAAATGCTACATTGGGATAATTTTTCACTAAAATGCTGATGAAGTTTCATGGGAATTTTTTCCCCTGATTTGCAAAATGATGTGGAAATGTAGAGTTTGGAAAAATGAGTAACTGAAATTGACAGATTTGACTACCAGCACCTTCAGCGCAACATATAACGAATATGAAGCAATCTAACCCTCTTTTCTGCCTTCCTTCTTGTCTGAAAAAAAGGGGGAATTACCAAGTCTTGTTTGAGACTGTAGGCAGCTAGTTATATATTAGAAAAGGAATGTTAAAGACACAAAGCAGCAGGATAAGAAACCATTTTGACAATAAGCAGTGGATGAAGGAGGGGAGAGGGCACCACACTGTATTTATGCTGCTGTAAAATAAATAAATTAAAATTCTGTGCCCCGGCTACCGAATTCCTGTGCCAATAAAAGTTAATTGCTTATTTTGCATAGATCATGCCAACTGAGGACATTTGATGCAAATGTGCGTAATTTCTTTAGGTTTGCATCTTTTATTCTGCACTTACAGTTTTCCTCCTTGTTTTGGCTTTGCTCATCATCAGGTGGGGCGGAACTTCAAGGACCATCTAGTCTGACCCCCTGCCAATGCGGAAAATCTACAAATTCAGCATCCCTGCCAGGTGGCTATCCTGCTACTGTTTAAACATCTCTAACAAAGAACAGCTCCCACTTTCTGAGGCAGTCTGTTCCATTGTGGAACATCTCCTTCTGCCCTAAAGTTCTTCCTCAAGTTAAGCTGAAATCCCATCGCTTGTCATTTGAAACAGTTGCTCATTTGAACCCAGGAAAAGGAGCAGAGCAATACATGCTGCATGTTCAAAAGCTGCCCTGTAATTCTGGCCCCACCTGCACTGTGCATCTAAAGCAGAATCATGCCACTTTAAATAGTCGTGGCTTACCCCAAATAATCCTGGAAAATGTAATTTATTAAGAGTGCTATGAGTTTTTGGGAGACCCTTATTCCCCTCACAGAGCTTCAATTCCCTGAGTGGTTTAACAGTCAATCACTCTTTCCAGGGAACTCTGAGAATTGAAGCTCTGTGAGGGGAATAGGGGTCTCCTAAAAATTAACAGCACCCTTAATAAACTGCAGTCCACAAGATTCTTTGAAGGAAAACACAACTACTTCAGATGTATGAGGCAGCACTACAATCCCAGTTTGGCTGGGTACTTCTTTATAACTTACTCATCAGAAAAGCTAGTGTAGCCTAGGCAGAAGTTAATCTTGGACTTCTTGCTTGGAAGAATCTGTCACAGTAGCTTGAATAGTAGCAGATAGCTAATTATAGGTGAGTATACTCATTTAGGGAAAGTTCTTTAGTCATGCAGATATGATAGCTGCTACCTTTTTTTACCTGGTGAGAAAGGAGAGGAGGTAGAAGAAGCTTCTGCTAGTGTGTGTGTGTGTGTGTGTGTGTGTGTGCGTGTGCATGCATGCATGCGTGTCAACCAAGCCCTCTAAATCAGGGGTATAAAAGCAAATGTGGCCCTTCAGCTTTTTCTATGTGGCCCTTTGGACTCTCCACAGTCTAGGGTCTCCTCCTCAGGCCACATCCCTCATTGGCCTTGCTTCACATATTGACCATTTTAACCTGCCTGGAATGTGTCACTGAACTCTCATGATGATGCTTGCCTGCTTGGATAGAGAGGGGTGTTCCAGTGTTTGTAGAAAGTAGCTGCCTGTGAAAAGGTGAAATCTGTTGCCCTCAGAAAGTTGCCCAGAAGGGAAAGTGGCCTTTGGGTCGGAAAACATTCCTCACCTCTGGTTTAACAAAATTGCAATAATTGCCCATTTGTTAGCAAACATCTACACTAGTAAATAATAATAATAATAAAATAATAATAATAATAATAATAATAATAATAATAATAATAATAATAGCAGAATTGGTATTGGAAATTGGAGGATGATACTACAGCGGTACCTTGGGTTACAGACGCTTCAGGTTACAGACTCTGCTAACCCAGAAATAGTACCTCGGGTTAAGAACTTTGCTTCAGGATGTGAACAGAAATCACATGATGGCGGCATGGTGGCAGCGGGAGGCTCCATTAGCTAAAGTGGTACCTCAGGTTAAGAACAGTTTCAGGTTAAGAATGGACCTCCAGAATGAATTAAGTTCTTAACCCAAGGTACCACTGTACAGCCCTTTCCTAATGCACTCAGTGTTAATAGAATTACTTAATTCCATGTGGAAGCTTTGAACAGGACCTATACCTCAGTTATGTATAAGGACAGGCATAGGCAAACTCGGCCCTCCAGATGTTTTGAGACTACAACTTCCATGATCCCTAGCTAGCAGGACAGTGGTCAGGGATGATGGGAATTGTAGTCTCAAAACATCTGGAGGGCCGAGGTTGAGGAAGCCTGTTCTAGAGAACCAGTTGGCAAATCACGGATAGGTGTTGTTACATGAATGCAAGGTTAGTCTTAGCCACTGAATCCTCAAGCTCCTCTTTTGTTTTTTACTTGGAGAGATAACATCAGTTGACAAGATAATCCTGCACAGTACATGTCTGCTCAGTGTATGTTCCCCTGAGTCTAGTAGGGCTTACGCCCTGGTAGATGGAAACTGGATTGTATCCTGCATGAGGCTGGCCGGGCTAACTTATAAAAGGTCAGGCAAATGACTTCTTTAACACAGTGCTATCAACTCAGCTGTATAATTTGATCCAAATCTATGACCAAGCCACCCTCACCATATAAACACGCAGATGGCTGGATTCCACTCCCACCCTAACCCAGGTATTTCTTCAGTCATTTTTGAATTGGGGACAGGAGGGTAGGATTTAAGATTCTGCATATTCTCGAGCTAACACACATAGAAGTCAGAGGTGCAATAAACCCCAAACAAAGCCAAACACAGGCCAGTAATGGTGGGATGCTGCTTTTATAATAATAATAATAATAATAATAATAATAATAATAATAATAATAATAATAATAATTTATTATTTATACCCCGCCCATCTGGCTGGGCCTCCCCAGCCACTCTGGGCAGCTTCCATATAAACCAAAAATACAGTAAAATATCACACGTTAAAAACTTCCCTGAACAGGGCTGCCTTAAGATGTCTTCTGAATGTCAGGTAGTTGTTTATCGCTTTGACATCTGCTGGAAGGGTGTTCCACAGGGCGGGCGCCACTACCGAGAAGGCCCTCTGCCTGGTTCCCTGTAGCTTTGCTTCTCGCAATGAGGGAACCGCCAGAAGGCCCTCGGCGCTGGACCTCAGCGTCCGGGCAGAATGATGGGGGTGGAGACGCTCCTTCAGGTATTCTTTTTCGAAGAAGGGGGGGAAGCAGTTAGAATCACAGAACTGTAGAGTTGGAAGGGACCCAATGGGTCATATAGTCCAACCCCATACAATGCAAGAATACACAGCTAAAGTATCCCGACAGGTGGTCATCCAAACTCTGTTTAAGAACATCCAATGAAGGATATATTGTTTATATTGAACGCCCATTTCACAGAGACTAAATCACAGATACTAAACTCATGAGCATCATCCAAACCAACACCCCAATCCTATAACATTATTGTTTTCATCTTTTCCTGACTGCTCAATAGCTTTTATCTGAGCTGATTAACCTACATACTGAAGGTGCAAACATTTTCTTAATAAATAGATGAAAGTTATATGTGCATAATGATACCATCATTCTGTAATTGCAAACAAGCTAGTAGAGGGAATTTACAACAGCTGGGCCTGAAGAGAAGTTGAATGGGGGGGGATGTCAAAGGGCCCCAGGAGAACATTTCTTTTTCTTGAATTGTTATCCATGATCATGTTGCCTCTGTCGATGGTACTTTTTGCATATGCAAATGAGACCATCCTCCCTGCTATTACATGGCAATCAGAGGCAAATTACATTCTTGCTGTTTACTTTCAGTGTGTCCTTAATTAATCGGGTTATTAGACAATTAATGAAGCTTGTTTGGTGAGAAACAGTGTTTGGGGAGAGGGAGACCTGCACATCTGCCTGTTTGTGGTGATGCCCAGAAAACATGCTAGGAATCAGCAGCGGTTGGTGGGGTGGTGAAGGCAGGGTGAAGTTCTGCACCTGGATTCCCAAAAGTGAGAGTCCGTGGCAAGAGACAGAGGGTGAGAGGTATCCCTTCACCAGGGCCTTCTTTACCTGGGGTGCGGGGCACCCGGGCATCGAATTCTGGGGGTCACCCAGCACCCACCACTGAAGCCACCTAAGTTCTTAACTATCTACCTGTTATGAAATAATAAATAATTTTGATCAAGCTAGAAAAACAAAATACATATATACCTAAGTATTACTGAAATGTACACCTACTGTTTCACTAAAGGACTTTAGACTTTGTGCGCTCATTTACCAAAGATGTGCCGCGCCAGCGGCGGTGCTTGTCATTCACAAAGGGACATTTTAATTCCATCACTTACTGCTCTAATTTGTTTAGAAAAATTGTTTAAAAAATAATGTTTATTTTCTCTAATTGTTAGCATTTTCTTTGACTAACTACTTAGTACTTAGGGCTCTACTACACATGCGTTTCAGCACATGATTTTGGGGGCACTCAGATTCCATCACTGACTTCTGCTGCAATCTGATTTGGAATCAAGAACTAGGTTTTACTAGAATTTTTCCAGATTTCCATCAGGCGTTTGAACCACATCTAATTGTATGGAAGCAGCCTATTCCAAAACCCCTTTGCCAGATCCTTGCAGAAGTCAAATCGTAAAGGTTTCAAGCTTTTTTGTTGCACACTAAAAATGGGCATCCTTCCAGCTAGCTTTGGGAGCTGTGCATGACTTCACTAAGATATAGACAATTTTTTCTGCACCTTTCTACATGAAACTTAAGCTTGGGTGTGTGTATCCATGCCTTAAAAGTCACAGCAGTGGAAGCAACATTTAGAAGCTCCAAGGCTGAATTTCCAAAGGGTTTGGCTGCAGTCTGCAGAAAAAGATAATTGATACAGCACTGGTGAAGATATTTATGTATCAAAGGATGTGTGTTCCTGTACACAACTATGACCAGTTTATGCAAGCATGAGCAGGTTGTAAAGATTTGCACCTGGAATTATTCAGTTTAGCTTGGCCATGGGCTAATCAATCAGCTAATCAAAATGATAATAATTCCATAAAACCATTTTCTCCATCAGCACATCCATCAAGCTTCTCCCCATGTGGAGCCCTGTCATATAGTGCATGCTGATGTAGACACCAAGATCCCCTTCACACATTGGCCAAATATGTGGAGGAGGTGTGGCTGCAGCTGTGAAAGAACTCTCATACCTTCTGTCACTGTGTGGGGGCCATCCAACCTCCCTCCTTGAAGCCTATCACATGAGGCTCCTGGGTTAAACTTGTTCAGCAGGCTGCTGGGTGGTCTCAAGGATTGCCCCTTTCTGGAGGCTCCTGCCCCAGTAGCTCAGTCCTGATGCAAATGCTCCCTCTTCCTCCTTCGCTCTCCTCTGCTCCCTGTAGCAGTGGATTAGCAGTTGCTTACATGGATACACTTTCAGGAGAAGAGCTTTATCTTGTTACAGAGCAGGGAACTAAATAATTGCTTTTATATCTGGCTGTATACTTCCTGATGCATTAGACCTGCATTCATGAGCAGCTGGGTTATTCTGGGGCAACTGAACCCTCTTCTGGGAAGTGTGGCTGCCGCCTGCAGTTTCAGGCATCCTTCTAGGCTTTCCTTACCATACCACCACCTCATTTAAACTTGTGAAGCACAGGCTAGAGCTGAACCATTCATGAGGCTCTTGTGCTTGTTTCTGCTCTTGCATTTTGTCCTGGGCTTATCCAAGATGTTACTGGGGCTGAATTCAGCAAGTCACAGACACAAACATATTTTCACAAAGAAGCTTCAATCTTGTACATGTTTCAGGTTGCAATTCGATATGCACTTAACATAGGAATAAGCCCCATTGCATTCAGTAGGACTTACCTCCGAGCTAGTATAATGCCAGTGCGCAGATGTTGTCATAAATCAGGGTAGGCAAATTAGATGTATGTTACCATACCAACAATCACGGTTGCCAGTTAAACCCAGATAAAGCATATGCAGCTTTAAATTCTTTGGTATTGGGAGAAGAGGCACCTCTAGAAGCTTCTTCCCCAACATCTGGTGGGGGGCAGGGAGACAGAATTAAAACTGCTTTGCTCCCAGACCATCCAAGTGTTCCCTGATTTAGAGAAACTCTCCCAGTTTCTGATTTGATCCCAGAATGTCCCACTTTTCCTTAAAGGTAAAGGTAAAGGTACCCCTGCCCGTACGGGCCAGTCTTGACAGACTCTAGGGTTGTGCGCTCATCTCACTCTATAGGCCGGGAGCCAGCGCTGTCCGCAGACACTTCCGGGTCACGTGGCCAGCGTGACGAAGCTACCCTGGCGAGGCAGAGCCGCACACGGAAACGCCGTTTACCTTCCAGCTAGTAAGCGGTCCCTATTTATCTACTTGCACCCGGGGGTGCTTTCGAACTGCTAGGTTGGCAGGCGCTGGGACCGAGCAACGGGAACGCACCCCGCTGCGGGGATTCGAACCGCCGACCATGCGATCGGCAAGTCCTAGGAGCTGAGGTTTTACCCACAGCGCCACCCGCGTCCCCACTTTTCCTTAGGATGTCCCTATTTTCATTGAAGAAATCTTGGAGGGTATGGAGTTATCCAACCCCCCGAGCCATCTGAAGGCAATCCTGTATAGAGAGGTTTTCTAATGTTTAATGATTTATTGTGTTTTTATATATGTTGGAAGCTGCCCAGAATGGCTGGGGCAACCTACTAAGATGTGTGGGGTATGGAATGGGCCATCCCTATTTTCATCAGAGAAATGTGGGAGGGAATGTACTCCTAGGGTTGTCATAGCTATCGCTCTGTTAGACTTGAAGGTGAGAAAACTATGCACACACGTGCCTGCAGTGTACCTGGGTTGGAGGGTGATATCAAAAAGTAGTTTTCCTAGCTAGTTTGCACAAATGTATTCCTGTGGACAGTTGTACTTTGGAGATACAAAAGCCTCTGCGCCAGTCCTAATTTATACATCTTAAACATCTGAGGTGACCACCAGCAAGGGAGAAGCAGCCTGTCTTTGCATAAGAATTAGGAGCATCTCTACTTGCAGCTGGCTTCAACTGCAGTTGATATTAAAGTGACAGAGGTGTAAAAAATAAGTTTATTTTATGACTCCCCTACCTAATCTTCAAAGGCCTTGGGGGCTTACAAAGAATCCTGCACTGTGTTTTGAAGCTCAGGTGATCAAATGATACTTCAGAACTGTCCCCACTGATCAGGTGATTGGTATGACTCCAGCAACTCCTTTTTGCCCAGCCACCTTTTTACCTGCCTACATCCACCATCATGCTTGACACCAGGTGACTGGCAGGTGAATGCAGCTTGGACAAAATGACCTGATGTGCCAAAGGTACAGGCCTAATTAGGCCTATGGGCTGAAGGTTCCCCACCCCAGAATCAATGCTTTCTGCTCCATCTTCACCAACCCCACAGGTCAGCATCTCTTATGTTTGCCTAAACCCTGTATAATTAAATAGCATGTTAATCTAGAAATCCAATTGCTGTGGCAGAGGAAAGCAAAGAACTAATTAAGGAGCTCATTTGCATACTCCAGAGTTTCTGGGCTGTGAATGTGGTGTACGTGAGTAGTTCCCATAGAAACCTGCGCGCACAAACACAAACTCTCTCATGTATGTTTTCAGGGTTTTTTCTTCCCTTTGTGTATAAATTCCTATTGTTCCTGGGAAGACAGCAAAGGCTTTGTAATCAAGGGTGCTTGCAACCCAAAGAGGGGATCAGTTCGATGAAAAGCAGAAAACAGAACAAGGCACCAAAGGAGCTCACCATTGTACACGGGTTTAGTATTTCTACCTTTATGTCTACATACTTAATGTCACTGCACTTGCTCTTGACACAGAGGAAGTGCACATGAGATGACCAGATGCAAAAGGCTATTTTCTCTTCTCTATGGCTGTTAAAGGTGCAAGAGGCTTATCCCAGCACCCTAACACCATTCCTAATGCCTATTTTTAGGACTGGGGAGATCTAATGGGAAGCAGGGCGAGGGTCTATTTAAATATTGTATTGAAAAGCGAGTTTGAGCAGGTGGAGCTTGTCATACAGCTGTGAGAAAATGAAGCTGTGCCTGCCAAAATCGTCTCTTCTCTACAGCTATTTAAAGTCTGGAGTCTTCATCTTGCCTGCCAGTCACTGAGGAGAGGCAGATGTTTAAGCCCCTATTCCAGCCTTCACCAACATAGTGCTGTCCAAATATTTTTGGACAACAGTTCTGTCCTTCCTTGCCCCCAAGGAAAAGTATAGAAGAAATCTCATTCTCTTTTGCATCTGATCGCCCCACACCGAATGCTTTTGGTGCATAGCTGTCAACTTTTCCCTTTTCTTGCAAGGAATCCTATTCTGAATAAGGGAATTTGCCTTAAGAGAAGGGAAACGTTGACAGCTATGTTTTGGTGTGATACCATTTGCTTTATTTATGCTGTGTCAAAATAACCCTGATGTAGCCTCACATCATGTCACGTATTAGGGTGCTTTTAGATACCTGCCTTGCAAAGGTGTCAAAATCCTGTAATCTGTGTTCAGGAGAGGATGTAATGCCACGAATGCATTCTTGGGCATCCTTTTGGCATTCTGATGACAATGCTAATCAAGTGTTATGGAAATATGAACAAATGACACTAAATAAAGTTAAGGCAGCGGGCTGAAGCAGGTTCTGCAATGCTGGAAAACAAAAGGTTGTTGCCAACGTTCAGGTGACTTGCATCAAAGCTGTGTTTTTAGAGCTGGGATGGACAGCACTTTTCTATGCATCAGTTATATGTGTGTGCTCAGCCATTACATACAATGGCTTACATAATTTGAGGGTTCCTTTGCAATGTGCAAAAGAGGAACTTGTGTGAATCTTACCTGCTCATGCAGTGGAGATGCAAGTATCCAAAACCATATAGTCTGCTTATTTCTTTGCTCCCTGCTTTCCTATATTCCAGCCATAACTCTTGAGATTCCTATCCTTCTTCCATTGTTCCAGGGGATCAGGACAATAAATACATTACCTTATGAAAAGTTCATCAAAGCAACCCCTAGACTTCCAGCTATCTGGATTAATTCTCATTACTAGGGATGTGCACAAAGTTTGCATTTTTTGAAATTGCTTATGAAATATCACATAATTCACTATTTTGTCCCTACATCATAATGAATACACATTGAGTGAGATTGCAAAAGTGTTCATGGAATTATGATGCCCTGGATTGTATTATGGTGGGGCGGAATTTAACAAACTTTTTTTTTTGTAAAAGCTTCACTTTATGCAAGTAATCTCCATTCCACTTACACATATATTGTATGCCTGTAATAAAATTATCAGCTATGCGGACAGAATGCTCGTTACAAAATGCACATCAAAGTTTTCAAAAACAATTATGCAGGCAGAGTGTGTAGGGATGAAAGAGCAAAAAACATGAAAAAGAAAGATCTGCAAAGCAGAATGGGCTCAATAATTTATGGAAAATGAATGAAGCGAGACGACATCAGAAATTACATCACTACTCATTACTGTAGGATCAGACATTTTAGATAATCAGATTAATCTTTTATCTGGTTTGTTTTCGCTGCCATCACAGCATGGTAGCAACTTCCTCCCCAACCTTGAGGAATACCTGCATGTGACAAGCAACGTGTGAAGCAGTTCTCAGACTCTAGGAAGCTCTTTATTAAAAAAAAAATTCCAGTGAAATATTTTAGCTTTCCCAAGCTAGAATGATTTGACTTGTGTGCCGTAAACAATATGACAGACTTCCCCTCTTTCTAGCTGTGAATTGCTTGTGAGCAAAGTAAAATTCTCTTCAATTTACCTGAAGATAATTCACCAGAGGATTCCCAGTCCCCAGACTGCAGAGAAACTGCACGGTATAAGTGTCTTAATAGTGTCTTTTGCATTGTCAAAACACCCGCAGCCTCAGAAGATCACGGTGAACTCAGGTGACCCATTTGTGTGACAAGGAGCTTGTTGTATGTGAAGCTCCATTTCCCATTGTTTGTGCATCTTGAAAGAACTGTCAGAGATAATCATCAAGATGAGTGTGACAGACCATTCAAAGAACCAGACTACAACACTGGTTAATTGATAATTCAGATAGGCCAAACCATTTCATTTCTTTGCTTTCATTTGGCATGTGCATGTTAAAGAAAAGGTTGATAAATTCTGTTTTCCTGGAAGAGTGTCATATTTAAAGATGTGAGGTTTCCCACAGGTCCTCATTTGAGAGGCAATTTGCTCCTTGTTTTAAACCATTGCTTGCAATGTATGGTCTCCTCTGTTGAGGAACAAATCCATAAACCCGACTTCTTTGATTTCACTGGTATGAAATCAAGGCTATTGGGGATTGGTTTTATGCAATGGAAGACAGAGTTCTCCTTCTTTTAAAACAGGGGTGGAGGACCTCCAGGGCGTGGTCCGAATCTGTACCACCAGACCTCAGGATCAGGAAGACGTGACCTCTTTCCCCAAACCATGTTCTGAAGTCAACCATTGAGTGCAACACATGAAGCTCTAACCCCATGTATGATCAACAGTGTGCCTGACTGCCTCGCAGAGTTAGTGTCTCGCTTGAGAGGAACAAGGAAACAGGCAGCCTTACATGCAAGCAGGAAGCCTGAACTTCTCATTTCCCTTAGGCCTCATTCTTTTTCTCCATGGACATCTTGCTGTTTTTTCATGCTGTATTCTGAGAAAGGGAGCTCATTTTTCAGTACATTCTCCACCCTTACTTTAAAAGGTGCACAGAAGAGGACATTTGGGCAGGTGTTATTTTTGTCATCATGTCTATTATTATTAGTAGTAGTAGTAGTGGTGGTGGTGGTGGTAGTATTAACAGTTGTCTTCTACTTATTAAGTATAGGAGCTCTCTCTCTCTCCTGGGTAGCAATCCATGAGGTATTCGATCTTTGCACATTCTTATACAGTGGTACCTCAGGTTACAGATGCTTCAGGTTACAAGTGCTTCAGGTTACAGACTCCACTAACTCAGAAATAGTACCTTGGGTTAAGAACTTTGCTTCAGGATGAGAACAGAAATCGCGTGGCAGCAGCGGGAGGCCCCCTTAGCTAAAGTGGTACCTCAGGTTAAGAACAGTTTCAGGTTAAGAATGGACCTCCAGAACGAATTAAGTTCTTAACCCGAGGTACCACTGTACTGACTGGCCTGATCACAGGTTAAATGTGTGCATCAGCATTTAGTTTTCCACAGAATTTGAACTTCCCAAGTGTCCTGACATAGTTTTTGGCTGAAAAAGAAATGTATCAAAATACATTAAAAATGCATAGTTTAAAAGAAAACATTTGCACTTAAATGTGTGTTTTAAAAGTCCACAAATAAAAGTCAGATGTCAAACAGATAAACAACTATTTGACTTTTAAAAGACACAGAAAGGGAAGTTTTTAATGGTTGCTGTATTGTGTTTTTAATATTTTGTTGGGAGCCACCCAGAGTGGCTGAGGCAACCCAGTCAGATGAGTGGTATATAAGTAATAAAACTTTTTCCTTTTTTTAAAAAAAAATCTCTCAGATATATCTGAACACAGGAAAAAGTGGCATGGAACAAAAGTAATCTGAACCATTCTTCTCTACACCTGAACAACTTATTTTCCACCCTAGCCTAAAATGTGCTGAGAGAAACTTGCAAAATAACACTCACCTCAGGGTGGTTGAATCTACCCTTTTCAACAATGTTAATCATTCTTCTTGTCGGTAGAACATGCAAGGACTTCAGAGTGAAAGGAAAAGAAATTAACAGCCTATCTCAACACATCTTGCAGAAAAAAACATGCTGTGTTTCTGGTGCTAAGAGCTTAGAATTAATGCACTAACACCCAGCATTAGAGTAAATTAACCATTAGCTTTATTGAGCAGGTCCACTCTGCTGGATATCAGAAAACATATTGAATGTAAACAACAATGAGAAAGACTGGCTGAAGTTTGAACATGTTCATGGGCTGGATTTGAAATTCTCTTCTACCTGGAATAGGAAGCACATAGGGTTGCCATATGTCCTCTTTTTGCAGGACATTTTCTCTTTTTCATGGGTATGTGAAATGAGAGTCATAATAGTGATTCATAGTTAAAAGTTGAAGTCGACAAATGTGTCCTCTTTTTTGCTCTACAAAATATGGCAACCCTACATTGGTTTGGGAAGCCATCCTTCAACAACTGGAGATAGTAAGCCCCATAAAATGTCTTTACTTTTTTTTAACCCCTGAGCATTTTCCAGCTTGAACAAATATTATATTTATCTACAATGTACCCCCAGAGTTCAGAAAAAATGAACGTATTTTTTATGGATTAAATCACTGCACAATCTGTGGCTTCACTGATGTTTTGGACTCAGGTCCCATCATCCCTGACCAAAGGACATGCTTGGCAACTTCAAGACAAACAGATTTTTTTTGTAGCATAAACTTTGGTGGATTACAAGCCACTTCATCAGACACAAATTTCTTAAAGCTCCTTTTACATGTTAATGTTGGGATTATTTCCATGTCAAGAGTAAGTGTAGTGACATCAGGTACAGAGACCTAAAGGTGGAAATACGACACACACTTACAAGCTCCTTTGAACACTATGCTACTTGCTTCAAAGTAAATATGCATTGGAAATGTATATGACACCAAATGACCATTGGGAGGAGTGCAGAGAGAAGAAATGCCATGGTGCATCTGTGGCAGAGCTACTGGATGCCTTCGTCTGCCCCAGCTGCAACAAGACATGTCTACAGCATGCGCTGTAACTTTCCAACAGTTTGACTTCACCACCAAAGGCACACTCCTCCACTGTCTACCAAGACGGTTAGATTCCAACCGAAGACCCATGCTGGCTGGGGAGCTGAAGACCAATAACATCTGGAGGGCTACAGGTCCTTCATTGTTGCTTTTAAAGTCATTTCAGTATCTACAGTTGATAAGTGTGCTTATTTTTTGGGTGGGCCCTATCTTGTTCTCTTAGAATGGCAATGGTGCCCACCTGAGAGGTGATGGAACTGGTGAGTTCTGGCTGAAAATAAAGCCCTGGCCCTACCATTAGTCAGAGTCAGGCTAAACAGATTCTAAGTGCCATGAGAGGGAAGCAAATTGTTAGCTGTTCTGCAGAGACGCGCATGTGAGATTTTGTTATTTTGGTCTCAGGTACTCAAATAACTTGCGCATACAATGCACTTGTACTGGAATGGGGGTGATGGTGTCATTTGATGTTCTACATCAGTCAGAAAAATGCCTTCAGCCAGCTCTGCTTCTACTTCAACCATCCTGAAATAATGGTTTGAAAAATTTCACCCACAGAATTCTGCACAATAGATTTGGTTTTGAAGAGCAGCAAGGTCTAAAGCTGTGGGCTTGAGTGGGCAAATGAAGAACTGACAATTTACCACAGCTAATATTGGATGGTTCTGCTATTCTCCTAACCTCATCCATCCCACGAAAGCTCCCATAAATCAAAACCAGAAGGAATCCCATTTAGCTACCCATATGCCTTTCCTCCCTTAACATTGTTTCCATTTTCTCGTCTTTTTAAAAAAAGAGAAATCTCTGTAAAAACATAATTACTGGCCTTAAAAAAAAAATTCCAACAAATTATAGTGACATACTTTAATTATCTCTGAGCAATGGAGAACTAAATTACACAGCCAGGGAATCTGAGGTTACCTAAAAATAAAAGGAAGAAGTCTCATTAAAAACTAATTGCATCTTTTGCCACTGAAGTGAAATTTTAACACAATTTGCCTTTGACTCACTCGACCATTTATGAGAGTATTTGTGAAAATCTGGTTTGCAAACTGAGACAGATAGCCACTTTGTGAGGGACTGCAATAATGGTTACTCACACATATTGTAGGGAAATCCAAATGGTGTTCTTTGAATGAGCATAGCCATTACTGTGAAAATGTGCCCTTTTTAAAATAAACTTGCACATGAAAAATGGGATCTGGATGATAGGCACATTAGATTCATCATCATTATGGAATTCACTCCCCTGAGATGCAGTGGTGGCCATGAACTTGAATGACTTTTTAAAAAGGATCAAAAAAAATTTCATGAAGGATAAGACCATTAATGGTCATTAGTCACAATAATTATGTCTCTGGATACCAGTTGCTGGGAATCACAGGTGGGCAGAGTGCTGTTGCACTCAGGTTCTGCTTACAGGCTTCCTATAGGCTTCTATGGGGCTGCTTCTTGGGAGAAAAGCGATGACAAACCTAGGCAGCATCTTTCAAAGCAGAGACATCACCTTGCCGAGAAAGGTCTGCATAGTTAAAGCTATGGTTTTCCCAGTAGTGATGTATGGAAGTGAGAGCTGGACCATAAAGAAGGCTGATCGCCGAAGAATTGATGCTTTTGAATTATGGTGCTGGAGGAGACTCTTGAGAGTCCCATGGACTGCAAGAAGATCAAACCTATTGATTCTGAAGGAAATCAGCCCTGAGTGCTCACTGGAAGGACAGATCCTGAAGCTGAGGCTCCAATACTTTGGCCACCTCATGAGAAGAGAAGACTCCCTAGAAAAGACCCTGATGTTGGGAAAGACTGAGTGTACAAGGAGAAGGGGATGACAAAGGACGAGATGGTTGGACAGTGTTCTCAAAGCTACTAACATGAGTTTGACCAAACTGCGGGAGGCAGTGGAGGACAGGAGTGCCTGGCGTGCTCTGGTCCATGGGGTCACGAAGAGTCAGACATGACTAAACGACTAAACAACAACATAGGCTTCTAGTTAGCCTCTGTGAGAACATGGTGCTGGGCTAGGTTGGTCTTTGGTTTGAACCAGCAGGACTCTCCTTGTATTCTTATGTATGTGTCTATGCTATCAAAGCCACATGGAGCACACATCCTCCCACTTCTTCTGACAAAGTCACTTTATGAGCACTTAAAACTGTTTTTTTTTGTATTTTGCTTATGACTTCCAGGGGTTTGTGGGAGACATACCTCAAAGTGGCATGTTGTGGTGGTTTGCTAAAATGGGAGTGTGTTGAGTCTGAAGTGATAAGATCAGGTTACACTTTAAATTTGCCACAGCTGGCATTGTTTTATCACTGGGCAAGGACTTAGTGGGAGTAAATGGTTGAGGTACATCATAACACCCCCACATAGCAACAGCTACATACCTATTTGCCCCAGTGGGAGAATTATTATTTACTAATGCTAATTGTGTGGGGGCAGGGTTATCAGGGGTTATAAAGTTCACTGGGAAGCAAAGGGTTAAAGCTGTTGTTCTGATATTAATTGCTCCCCACCCCCAGCCCGTTGCTGCTGCTGTTTGTTTGGGGTGTCGGGCACCCCCCTTACATCATGGGTCCAGTAGAGAATTTAATCAAGCCTCCTGAACCCCTGGATTCAGCAAGGATTAAAATATAAGAGAGTTTCCTGAGTTCAAGAAATCACATGGAAGAAGAGCCATTCATTCATTCATTCATTTCATTTATTACGGCCATAGGCCCATACAGGTAAAAACAACACATAAGTGACAGCTTGTGCCGTAGGGGGGGGGGGGAAAAAACAGTCACTAAAACACCACTATAACAATAAAATACTATAAGATGGAAAGGCATACTACGCCTTAATTAGCTTGTAGTGCTCCTTGTCGTCGCTTTTGGGAAAGGACAGCAACCAGGAACCTAGCCACCTTCAGGGTCGTGTGGGTATCCTTGTCCTGCAAGATTTGGGCAAGGTGGAATTTTGGTGGGGTACCCTCTAGTTTCTGAATGATTGATCCCAACAAATTTGCCCGTGGCACATTGAACAAGGGGCAAATGAACATAATGTGCTGGAGCGACTCCGGCGTCACCTTATCACATTCGCACACGGCGGGGGCTTGGCCCTTTGAGAATCTATGTCTCAGGACATTGGAGGACATTGAAGAGCCATTAAGGAGAATAAAAGGAAGGTAATGGGACATTAGCAGCGCAAAGACTGTGTGGTGGATGGCAAAGGGGTGAGAGTCCGCCCTTAGTTCTGAGATAGTCAGAAGACAATGCCAGAGTTTTTAGAGTGGAGAGTTTAGGACTGCAGTTGGGGATGATGTGGGCTGGAGGAAAATAGTTGCAGGCTGTAAGCGTCAGCAAGCTGGGGAAATAAAAAGTGTGTTTGTTTTCTGTTCGAATCAAAGACTGAAGCTGTGGATGAAGCAATGAGCTCTTGGTATGTCAACGCTATAAGCCCCCCTCACCGTAGGATTGGATTGTAGAATATAAATAAACCATATATCATAAAGACACCACAGTCTCCACTAAGCCTCATTTCTAAACCATGAACCCCTGGAATGTTGCACGACTTAGAGATTGGGGTACTGTATAACATTATTATTTTTAAAAACCAGACATGGTTGCTAATTGTAGGCCTTTTTGGTGGTGACTCCTCATTTATGGAATGCTCTCACCAGGGAGGCTCAGCTGGTACCTTCATTACATATCATTAGGCACCAGGTGCAAACATTTCTCTTCAACCGGCGTTTGGCAGATTCACATACTATGGCATTTTATATGTGGAAGTGGAAGTGGGGTTATTTGTTTAGCTTTTGCTTTAGTATGCATTTTGTGTTTTCATTTTGTATTGTTATGCTGTAAATCACCCTCTAATCTGTGGATGAAGGGTTGTAGACACATTTAATAAATAAAATAAATACATAATCACACTATTAACCTCTGGTTTGGCCCTTATTGGAACCCTTCGAATTTCTCTCAAAATTCTTCCACTGTTTTGCCTGCCAAATTCCCTTCAGAGTTCACTAGCACTCCAATTCAATGGCAAGTCTAATTCATGAGAATGAAAAATAAAAGATGCTCCCCATCAGAGAAAGTTGTGAGGAAGAAAATGCCCCGCCACTGCCACTAGTCTCCCCTTCCCAGATGCACCAACTAATGGAATAATTATTTTGCTGGAACGTGGCTCTACAGGCCCCTCCCTTGTGCACCCCCCGTCTCCCTGCCAGCAGTGTCTATCACCCCCTGTCAAAGAAGAACAGCAGCTAATTTCACTCAGGCTGTCGTATTCAAAGCAGGGGGAACAGAGTTAAAAGAATTCGCAGAGAAATGATTTTGTTTTTCCATTTCCTATAGCATTGGCCTAATTGTGTCGCTAAGTCTGTAATTTGCCTCTCACAGAGCTGAGTTAATGATAGGCCCCACGCTGCTGACTCTCTCCCTTTTGATGGATGAGCGTGTAGACATGCAGGCACAGCCTTTGCCTGTGCCATCCCGACACTTACAGCCAGGCCCACTGATCACAAGGCTACACAAGTGACGGTGCACCCCTGCCAGGCTGGCTTTTTGCCATGGTTTGCTTTTTTCCTTTTCTTTTTGGTAGAAGCTCTGTAAGGCCAAGGAGAGCCTGCTGGGATCTCCCACCGGCAGGCATTTCCACTGAGGATTCTTTTAAAGTGCAATAATATATCCAAGGGGACTTTAGCAAGAACCACAATCCTCTGTGGTCTCATCTGACCTCGGTTACTGCTCCCATTCTCTACAGAACATCTTTCCTATACCAGACGTCTTCGGACGAATCCCTTGTAACTTTGACTAAAAAAGGAGCTCAAGAAGGCAACCTTCTCTCGTCCATTCTTACTGGCAGAGGAATCTGGAGCTGTGTTAATATGTCAGTCAGCACAGCTCTGATGGATCCTAAAAAAATCAATTGGATGCTGTGTAACGGTGCCAAAGAGGCCTATCCTGTCCTACATCTGTTACAGCTTAACCAGTGCCACATCTCAGCCAGATATTTTTCTAATAATGTTGGATCAGAGTGGCCATGTGTCCTCTAGCTGAAGGGCTGTCTGATCCAAGTCTGGTGGTTTAAGAGAAAGAGCCATAAGAACAGAGAGCAGAGGCCTTGAAGATGCCCATCAAAAATTGCCACCTCGTTAGCAGACTGAGTAGCAACACAATTCACCTGGTTACAGCTCCCTATAGTAAGGTGTGTTGCATTTATGTTTAAATTATAGAAATTATTTCTAAATGTGTGTATTTGCATATACATAAATTAGTGCAAATTGGCAACCTCTTTTGACCTCTTTTGGGTGTGATGCATTTTCCCCCATTTTGATAACTGGCCACCCCATGTTGGATACAGCTGTGCTAGCCTCCCTCCTCCTGGCTTCTCCCCGCCCTGCCTAGAGGAGGAAGGGAGCTGGGCTTTGTTGGTGCCAGCAGCAGCAGCGCTCGAGTGGCTGCCATTTTAAGCAGCCCCTCTCCGGAGCATTTTCACTCACCGCTCATCGTCCTGCCACCACCAGCAGCCCCTGCCACTCGCAAGACACAGGTAAGCAGCTACCGGGGCTTTTTACAAATTGCTTGCTGTAGAGTAGCTGCAGGTCATTCTAAAGTCTATAGGATTACCTAAGAGTCAGGGATGCGTGGACGACAGTATTGAGAGCTAGTATCGCATAACTGTTACAGTACTGTGAATCAGATAGTCCCTAGTTCAAACGTTGACTCTGCCAAAAGCTTACAAAGCAACTTGATCATGCTAGCCAGAACTTCTGGGCCTAAGGCTCTATCATCAATATGAGGATAATAATAATACTCCCTTACCTTACAGTGTTGCAGTAAGGAAAACTTTTCAAATACATGTGAGGTGCATTGAATTATCTAAAGGTGCTAAGCATTATTTATAAGTGAGTGGTCCCAAATGCCAACAGGCAATTTCATTCTCCTAAAGTGTCTCTCCTGTGCCTTTCTGACCCTCCCCCCTCCTTTTCTGTGACTATCCATAACTCACCTGGCTACATTTAGTTTCTGCTGAACCTTACACATGCTCTGCTGGCAGCATCGATATCACCTCCTTTCACTGTGAGTCATAATCAGCTTCTTTATTCGTTACAGAAATGTAAGCCTCCCCTTCTGCTCTCTAACAAAAAGGAACTTGGCGCTTGGCTGTGCCAATCCAGCCCAGTGGTGCTGATAATAAAACAACCTTCGTAGTGACTCGACTCCCAGGAGCAGCCCTCTTACTCCAACCATGGGAAAGCTGTCAAGGAGTTGAGGCTGCAGAAATTTCCCCACAGGAGACGTTGGGTTTAAACAGACATTGTGAGGATTATGGCGGTCTCTTTTTATTTCCTATGTTACGGTAATATGGCTGTAAAAGGGAAGGGAGAAATCCAGAGTGTCATAGGAACACGAGAAGAACTCTGCTGGATCAGGCTAAACCCCTGTGTAGCTAAACCCAATACAATGCCCATGGGAAGCCCAAAAGCAGAACTTGAGGGCAACAGCAATCCCGCCCCCCAATTTCCCAGCAACTGGTATTCAGCATACTGGCATATTGTTTCTGGCAGTGGACAATAGGAGGCAATAGAGATCACAGAATCATCAAACTGTAGAACTGGAAAGGGATATCAAGGTCATTTAGTCTAACTTTCTGCTTGATGTGAGAATCTACAGAAGCCCTGAGAGATGGCTTTCCTACCTCAGCTTAAATATCTCCAGCAAAAGAGAGACCACTACCTCTCGAGGCAGTCTGTTCCACTGTTGAATAGTGTCTCCTGATGTTTAGCCAAAATCTGCTTCCTTGTAATTGCCATCTATTGGTTCAAATCCTCCTCTTTAGAGCATTTTGGGCAAGGAAAAAGTCTGCTCCATCTTCTGCACGACAGCCCTTCAGATAGTTGAAGACAGCTGTCATGTATCCTTTTAATCTTCCCTTCCCCAGGCTAAACATACCAAGCCCTTTCAACTTTTCCTTATAGGACTTTGCTTCCAGACCTCTCACCATCCACCTACATAAATGCATGCTCTCTCTCGCTCTCTCGCTCGCTCTCTCCCATAAACACACACACACACCTCCTCCCTTCCATTTTAGGAAGTCATCTGAAATAGGTAAAATTGAGCTTCTCAAAGGCAGTCGTCACCATAATACTCCAAGGCAATAAAAAAATAAGATAAGGTGGTACATTTCACCATTCATAATTTTATTGGTGTAGGTGCAATGAAAAATGCCTGCTGATGACTGCTCTACAAGTCAAAAGCTTGTATGATACAAGCACTAAACAATCACTCAGCTTGGTAACAAACAGCAAGTAATCTGTGTTCTTGGCATCTACCTTTCCACTTTGTTCATCCTGAATTTCTTGCAAACTCTGGTCAACCGTGTTGAATGGATGACACTGGAGAAGGAGCGAGAAACTTTGTTGAAAGCTAAAGTAAACCTGCTATTCTACAGTTAATCCAAGCCGCAGGAAAACCAGTCACACACATCATCAGTAATTCTTTGTTTTGTCAGTGCTGACACCAAAACTATGAAAAAAATCACTTGATTCTCACATGTAAACACTATAAAAGTGCCACTACATGCACTCTGATGAATAAATGTAGTTTATGCCCTGCTTTATTTTACTTCAACAAATGCAGCGGATACAGAGAAATTCCTACTGATAGCTACTTGATTTGGTGAGATCAGAGTAACTGCATCACAGATTTGCAAGACATGTACAATAATCCCTAATCAGTGTTATTATTTCTTTTTGTATTTTAACTATGAAGAAAAATACTTCCAAATTGTGGTGCCACATTAGCAGAGGAGTCCATGCCATTTGGTGTGGGATCATGTAGAGGAGCCTAGAGGAGCTCAGTGGGGGTTCAGGAATAAGGACTTTGTGCAAGGATGGCCTATATTGAGAACTCACTGTGGCTCTTATGAGCTAGTTGATTGGAAGGTTATATGAAGACATGAAGCTACATTATACTTAGGGAGACTATCAGTCCACCTTGTCCTGTTCTGACTATTCTTATTGCCAGCAACTTTCCAGGGCATCATTTTCCAAAAATTGAGATCCTTTTAACTGGAGAAGCCAAGGAATAAATTTGGAAATTTATGCATGCAAAGCAGGTGCTGAATGATTAAGCTATAGGCCCTCTCAGCCTTTGGCTGCTTAACATTCAATGTTCTTTTAAATGTGTTTGTGGGAGCTTTGTTTTTGTTCTTGTTTTTATTATGTATTATGTATTTTTATATTCTACTTTTATGCTGCAACTGCCCTGAGATCTTCAGGTGAAGGGCAGTATACAAATTTAATAATCTCAGGTTCAGAACTCACAGATATTGATGAACTACAACTTCCATCAGCCCCAGCTGTCATAACCAATGTTCAAGGATGATGTAGTCTAAGAACAGGGGTGCCAACTATAGGGGAAGAAGGGGCTTTGGCCCCCTCAATATTTGTGGGTAGGGGGTTGACCCCCCCCATATTGAGAGAGCCATCCCTCACTGCCTGCCACTGCAGGGCGAGCACTCGTATGCTAGGTGGGTGAGGGCCACCCAGAGGCTGAAGATCACCTTCTGTGCACCCCATCCCCTGTCTCCGTTGGGTAAGTGCTTGTGTGTCATGCAGGGGTGGGACCCACGCAGGGTGAATATTGCCCTCTGTGCACCCCTTCCCCCACAGCGTTCCGGGTAGGGGCCCAACGCGTGGAGGGGCTCATGATGTTGTGTGTATGACGTCATGCGGTGCCCGGTCCCCTCAGTGGGGGGGGGCAAGTTGGCACCCTGTTAAGAACAGTTGGAGGGCACCATGTTGGCTATCTCTACTTCAGCATATGCTGTCCACTTAGCCATAACCTCTCATTTTTGCTTCTACAGTGGTACCTCGGGTTACATACGCTTCAGGTTACATGCGCTTCAGGTAACACACTCCGCTAACCCAGCTATAGTGCTTCAGGTTAAGAACTTTGCTTCAGGGTAAGAACAGAAATCGGGCTCTGGCGGCGCGGCAGCAGCAGGAGGCCCCATTAGCTAAAGTGGTGCTTCAGGTTAAGAACAGTTTCAAGTTAAGAACGGACCTCCGGAACGAATTAAGTACTTAACCTGAGGTACCACTGTATTCTATTCCCCTCTCCAACTCTGCAGAGAATCCAGCTGTTGCAGAACAAGGTTTTAGTAGCAGAAACGATGCTACAGGCTGACTGATTCTAGACTTCTTAATATGTGTTTAGGGACCAGGGCACAATTTTGTTTACAGCTGCCTAAAGGAGGAATATTGACTGTCTTAAGAAGATCTGTTTAGGTGGGAGAACTATAACTAGCCATTTAGCAGGATTCTAGGTCTCCAATGCAAACTGTTATATGCGGTCATGACTTCCGTCCCACAGCTCCTTCATAAAACCCACAGCATCAAGATGGGCAATATTTGGTTGAAAAGTGACTGACAGCACAAGCTGCTAAATCAGAAAGTTGCTTTGCTGCCATCTGCTTCAACCCACTTCCAATACCTTCATCAATCTGACAAGGTCCCATCTCAGCAAGGTGCAGATAGACGGATGTTTCTGTCTTCCTTTGACATCCATCATCTAATCCCCCAATTTCTTTGATATTCATCAAATGTTTGTCCATTCCTGCTGGCTGCTGACAGGCTTGCAATTTCATCCAACTATGTAATTTCAAAAGTTACTTTCTTCTAACTCTTCACAATACTGTATCAGAGAAGAAGATGAGGCACTGCTAAGTTATGGGAGAGACAATGTGATATAGTGGACAGTGTGTTTGCTGGGCTTGGAGTGGGGGGATCTGGGCCAAAACTTCTACAAGTCACTCTCTCTCAACCTAACCATCCTCAAATCATTAGTCTTATTCAGGTGATAATGATTCCGTGTTCCTGAACACAGGAATGGGGGCATGCAAAATAGCCTCACCACCTAGCTTTTGCATAACCATCTCTGCCAATATCCATATACAGGGTTCTGTGTGACATTGTCACAAGAGCTCAGCTGGTGTGGGCAATGTCAGTGTTCATGTGGAAGCTATGAGGTAGGGCAGCTTGGTGCATGCATGTTCAGCAGTACAGGAGTGTTACCATTTTAATAGAACTGTTACTGTGAGGATAAATAGGATAATGCCATTTATGCCTCCTCTGAGAAAGGGCAGGATACAAATGTGTTCAATAGAGTTACTGTTTGTAGGGGTAACTGGGTGAAACAATAATGCAATGCCTTTGTAAGCTGGCCTCTTTGCAGGTTCCCCAAATTGTCATTGGGTAAGATAAGTCATATGGGAATACATTTAAAGGCTTACATTTCCTAAGGTTTCTACACACACACACACACACACACACACACACACACACTTCTGAAAGATGCTTGCCGCTGATGGAACCGGGATAATCAACCCCAGAAGGAGCATTTCTAGTCTCTGTTTGTATGTGATCTAGGGCTTTATATCTCAACTTCAAATTGGGTAATATTCCCTGTTAGCGCCATGAATAGTCTCAACATGTGTAAGATAGCAGCAACCAAAAGCTTCAAGGGAGAGAGGAAAAGAAAGAAAGGAGAGAGAAAGTAAGGCAGGATTAGGTTTACATGGCTCTTCTAAACTAGCTAGTGTTTCACATCCAATCGGAAAATGATGAATGTGGAGGTATGGGGTAATTTTTTTCTTTCCAGAAGCACTTTTGACAAGTGTGATCTTATCAAAGTTTCAGGCTTTTCATTATCTCTGGGGGTTTTAGCTTTGCACTCAGACCTGCCCCCTCCTCTTCTTGCTGGCAGAGGAACACTCACTTTTTCTTGTACTGATTGATTGCGTTCCCTTGGCTCAGGCAGCCATGCCCTCGCACTCAGAGCTTGTAGAACAGAGAGCTCCTTTCCTGCTATCTAGGAATCAGGGAAGATGGGAGGATGTTTCAGTGCCCAGACCTGGTCACCCACTTCAGATATGGTGTAACATCATCACTCGGCTCTGGTCAGTAGGTGTGTACTTTGTTAGGCTGCCGCAGAGCTCCCTTCCAGACCTACGCTTGCGGGTGTTGCAAATTATTACAAGATGCACGTACACTAAAGTATGAATTCATCAAGCTCCAGAAGCAGGGGGGTTGTAAATGGGGTGAGTGAACAAGCACATGCACACATAACTTGCCCACACAACTAGTCCAAATGCACGGACACACATGTCTTCCTCACACATTTTAATCTGTGTACAACGAAAGAAGTAGCATCCCAGTGGCAGTCTCCATCCCCATCATTACATGTGATCATTGTACTCTGAAAAGACCAGCACACATACCACTGTATGCACAGAGGACTCTTCCCCACACCCTGCATTTTCAGGTTTCCTGAATGAATAGATATGCAGACAGATGCATACTTAGGAAGCTTTTATTTATTTATTGTATATTTTTATCTTGCTTCTCAGGCAATGATTGCCTCCCAAGGTAGCTCTCACAATTTTATTTTGCTTTTGAAAATGAAACACAGGCTCCGACATCAGACTTGCAAATGCAAAAGGACAAAGACACAAAGGCAAAAGAAAAGGCAGAGAAAAGGAGACCAGCTCTTCCAAGGCCAGAATGAAGGGTTAAGCTATCAGCGAGCA
Source organism: Podarcis raffonei (assembly GCF_027172205.1). Lineage (NCBI taxonomy): Eukaryota > Metazoa > Chordata > Lepidosauria > Squamata > Lacertidae > Podarcis > Podarcis raffonei. Next base: position 54,675,206 of record NC_070607.1, read on the forward strand.
TTTATATCTTGTTTAGTCCAGGTTGATCTTCCCTTGCTGGTATATGTGCTTGAATATCAGTTGGTGTTCCTACTTCCTTCGATGGATGGAGGGGGCCAGAGTGCCCTTTCTGCAATCCCAGGAGAGATGGAACCAAGTTATATTTTTGTCTGCCAGGAAATGGTGAAGCAATATTTCTGCAGCTGCTCCTTAGTTGGCCAATGTTTAGGGCTAAGTTGGTCTCCCCTTGCCACCACATTATTCCAGCCTCTTGGTTTTCCCAGCTAATGGAAATTACAATTTCCACCAGTTGCTTGTGACTTACCTGTTCACCTTGGCCTCTGGAAGAGAAGTATAAGCTTACAGTTTTTCTGCCCTGAAAATGTAAGTTTTAGTAGCTATGTGTTTTATGTTGTTGTCTGATTTTTATTGCTTATCTTTTTGTGTTTGCTGTTAATTATTTGATAATTTCCAATGAAGCATCTCAGTGCAATATCACGATTGATTGTGTTTTAATCTGTGTTGGCCACCCTGTGACCTTACCATGAAGGGCAGGTAAGAAATACCAGGAATATAATAAATAAATTAGACTTTGGAAGTCAGCAACTCTCTCCATCTTTCCATGCTACCTTCAGCAGCCATCTCCTTCTCTCTCCTGTATGCTGCACATGCCACTTCAGTTATTTGTTCTTGATTTTGCTGCTTTCTCCATGCCAAATGATTCAGCTTTAGCTTTGGAGGCGTTTGCAGCCAAAATGACTGTCGAGGACTAGAACAGCCCAGTCAATTAGTACAAGAGTTTCCAGGAGCTGCAAACTTTATGGACACCTGTGTTTGGCTCAAGAGTCACAGTCAAACTCTCCAAGTGCCATGTGCAGCTCCCAAGCTTCAGTTTCGCCATCAACATATATAGATGATAATACAGAAATACACGAAGAGTGTCTTTCCATCATGTAAGTCTGGTTCAGCAATGGGGGGGGGGCAAGCTACTTGTCTGGGGTTGCTTATCTCCCACCTCCTCCCAGAATTGCCCCTGAAAATGTAGAAACAGCCAATCAAAATTGGTGTGGTGGGGGGATAGGTACTGGACAATATTGCAATCCTTAGGAACAGGTTGATTTTGCCCTCATGTCTCTTCAGTCAACTATCCCAAATGCTTTCTCTTCCCCCCCTGCTACACTCATCCACTTTTGCACCCCATCTTGTGGCTTCCCTCTTTTTGGCCTCTCTGTTGCGTGTCCCCATTCCTTTTGCAAAAGATTCCCCATTCTGCAACAGCACAAGACACAATAGGTTTTCTTGGAAAGTTGGAACACTGCAGGTAACAAAGCCATGCCGCTGCTGTGCAGTGCCTTTCAGCTTTGAAGCTTTGATGGGCTGACTCAATCATTCCAGCACTGCTGTTTCACTAGCAACACCCACCACCTTTACCGACTCCTGTTCCTCTCTATCTCCCCCTTGATGAAGTGAATGTCCAGTGGGAGAAACAGCAGCTTGAGCATTTGGCCATCGTAGACCCACCACAAAAAAGGACTGCCCAGGCTGCCCATTTTCTGCCATCAGTCACATAACAAGTGCACACAGCTTCAGCACTCTTATGCATAATTTAGCCAGCCAGCAATATTTAATGTTCTTTCCTAGGCCACCGTCTCCCTTAAGGTACCTGAAGTAATTACCTCTTCTCGGAGTATTGCTGACACACCTCGCGCTTTCTTCTGAGCCCTCCCATCAGGGGGCCTGGTCCTTCCCAAGACTGCCGCACAAGGCTGCTTCTCACCTCCCATCCCTAGAGGCAGTTCAGTCTGCGTTCTTGGCTCTTTGCTATTCCCCACCCCACCCCTCCCTGGCAATGTGTAGCTTATTATAAAACTGTAAACCAAGAGAATAAGCAGTGCCCCTTTCCCCGAAATGGTCCCCTAGAGAGTGGCAGCCATAGAAACAGGAGCAAAGGCTTCCATGGGAGCAAACACAGCAAAAAGCATGGGGGTTATATGGGGGGCAGTGTGAGAATAGAGCAGAGAAAGACATTTGGATACTTGTGTTCAAGGGCAAAAATGATGAGTGATGCTGCTCTCTTGAGACAACCTGCAACATAGTCAGCCCTGTGCGGGTGGCAGGGCACGGACAAGTAGCAACTGGCAAGGAGGCCACAGGAGACGATACTGAGATGGCCCAGTGGGGAAATCATGGAATAAAGCTGACTCCACTGTATTGTCCTGAAATATTGGCAACTCAATCTCTCTGCAAGTTTCAGTTCTGGCTTATAAAATTTGTCTGGGGCAGGCTTTGCATTCTTCTCTCATATACAGCATACACCATATAGGGCAATGTATTTGAGGGTTTTGTTTGTTTGTTTGTTTTTACAATCAAGCGGTATATAAATTTTATGAAATAAAATAAATAGTAATAAACAACTCCAACATCCCTGGGGCAGTTCAGTTGAGATGCTTCAGTCTCAAGTAGGCAAAATATAAAAAGTAAAGGCATCAACAGATGATTAATAAATAATTATAAGGCCCAATTTTTCAGACCAGAGTATTTGTTCATGCATTTCTCTGAACGTTAATTTCTGGATCTTTCCCCCCGCTTTTAAGCCAAAATCAGTATTTTGGTGAGCACATACAGAGGTGCAGTGATGCATTTTCTACACAAAGAAATATGTAGAATGTGGAATGTTTGCTTTTGTTTACATGTGTTTTAATCTGTGTTTAGGTTTTTGCTGATTTTAATGATTATTTTAATGTTTTCAATAGCTGCTTTTAACTGTTTTCTCAGCTAATTTTATTCTTTATTCTTTTTGTTAACTGCTTTGATGGTTGGTTTCTGTTTTGTTTTTAGAATTGAGCAGCATATAAATCATATTAAATCAATCAATAAAAACAAATGTGGCAGCATCTGTTGGGGCCTGAAAGAACATAGAAGAGCTGGCAACATCAGTTGAAGGGAATGACAGTGGTAGCCCACAGAGTCTTTGATCACCATCCACAGTTCTCATCTTCAGTCTTCCACTTGGTGGCTGCTAGCTGCTATCTCCCATATGGTGTCCCTGCCCAAAGAGGCACAAGCCTGAGGCTTCCCTCAAAACAAGCATGCCTAAACAAAAACAAACTGAGCAGCATGTATGATATGCATAATGGTAATCATCTTTAAATAAATTATATTCCCCATGCGACAAAAGCGGCTTGCTAACTCAAGGGAAATCTTGAAGCAGACTTTCTGATGCTTGCCAGTTGAGACCGTCTCAGAGTGCTGCGTGCATCAGCTCACATCATTCCACAGGTAGGCAGTGCCCAGCACACACAATGGGGACTGTTCAATGGCACTTACTCAAGCAAGGTCTAACTGAGCAATCCATAAGCTTCTTATGTTAGTATGTGTGTGTTGAAAAGAACAGAGATGTCATTCTGCCTGATCTGACAGCTAATCTGGCCTCCTGTCATCCATATGACTCTTATGCATAACTTAAGCAGCCCAAAATGTGTATTGTTCTTTCCTAGGTCACCGTCTCCTATAAGGTTCTTGAATACCTGACTTTTGAGTCTTGGGTTTATTTCTTCCAGAGAGCCAGCTCTTCCAGGCTCTCTCATTCAAATGACATCTTCCCTGTTAGTACAGGACGGAGAAAGCTTAGTTTCCTCAGCACATCAAATTCCAGTCATTCTCAGCCAGCCTTTGGCATGCTTCCAGCAAGTTTATCCATATCAGTGAAGGTTGACTTTTGTGCTGCTTTATTGGAAGTCTATGAGGCCTTGGCAGTTCTGCTGCAGTGAGAACCCTCCTTTGGGACTGATGTCAAGCTTTGTGCCATCAGGGTCCAATTGGACCTGGCATTTCCATTAATGCCCCCCTGACTCTAATCTCGTTTTGTGACTTCCTTTGCTAGCTCCAACCCTTGCCAGTGGCTACGATCCCTCATGGTTTGTGCAGCGGTAATACCCAATTTTCTGCTGCAGAAATACAGCCCAAAAGCTCCTCTCTATTTCAACTGGCATATTCGCAATTAAAAAACAATAATGAGTAATTAATGTAGAAATTAGAGAGCACCTTATTATAATTTAGGGACTCTTAGTCTCTGATCCTGAACCTACTGGCCTTGGTGTAAGCCCCATTTAATTCAATGGGGCTTGCTTTTCAGTAGACAAGTTTAAGATTGCTGCATTACAGATGTATGGAAATGGGACTCTGGAGAGCTATTGCTGGCATCAGTCTGTCTCAAGAGACAATGGAGTGTGCCTCCATGTGAAACCACTGTGTTAGCAGCACCAAAGTGCTCTCTCTGGGGCACAAGCCTGGTCAATGTGTATTGACCAGCATCTGGGCTGCCCAGATGACAAGATGCCCATCTTGGCCTCACTGATGTGGTCCAAAGGAAAGCAGAGCAATACATTTGGCACTAACTGGGTTGCAGGGGTTGCTGGAAGGAGATGTACAAAACACCATTCAGCCATCTTAGGGTCTCCACTCCAGATTTGTGTAGGGTTTACTCTTTAACCTTTTATTTTCCTGAATATGTCCAGCAAGGCAGTGAAGGTTTAGGACAGGCTTCCTTAACCTCGGCCCTCCAGATGTTTTTGGCCTACAATTCCCATGATCCCTAGCTAGCAGGACCAGTGGTCAGGGATGATGAGAATTGTAGTCTCAAAACATCTGGAGGGCTGAGGTTGAGGAAGCCTGGTTTAGGATCAGACTTTTCCTTCTCCTACATGTGTTACCTTCCCAGGTTGACAAACCCCATTCACACCTCACTTCCCACTACAGCACATGAAGAAACTGCCTTCTTGACCATTGGACCCACTATTGGTCTCATCCTCTCAATCTGATGGAACCTGTATTAGCTTGCAGGGGAGGTCCCTAACTCACTGAAGGTTTGAGACCCATTGACTACCCTCACCTGATTTAGCCAGCCAGCCAAAGTCATTCCTGGCATGTGACTGCTGCTCCATGCTGACAGCTTCTAGGAGCCACAGGTAAGAGCTGAGTGCAGAACGGGGACCAAATGTGGACGGACTACCCTAGAAGGAGCACAATGTGTCCCACACCAGAGGTACTACCCCTCCCCTAACACCCCGATACCCCTCCCCTGAGTGCCATAGGTACACTGAATTGTATGCATATGGGAAAGAGTGAATTAATGGAGGAATGTAACTCATTTAAAACTGAAGCAAACTTGCAAAAGGCAGCCTGTGTATGAGAGCACTCGTGCACATGTGCACATCTTCATGTACTGAGCTGGAGAGAAGAATGTGATATAGCCATCTGATAATTTTCTGCAAAGAGCAGTGGGTCTCTACCATTGGTACAGAATTTGTCCTGCAGTAATTTCCTTCCACCGTGGGCGCCCAGAACATGTATATGCAGGCACCCTATCTTCATTGCCGCTCTTGATACACAAGCAACTAGACTCTCTTGACTGTGTGCTATGCTAGAGACATGGGACCCCCTTCTGTGTGCACCCCCTCCTGTGGACTGTGCTGAGACGTCTTCAACTGTTTTGCAGCAATATAAACTGCACAGTGGGTGCTGCTGAGACCAACTGAGCGGGTGGGGAAAGATGGATTTAAGTCACTGCTGAGAGTCTCCCATTGGGCTGGGAAGCCCTTGCTGAGGTAAGAGGATTCTGAAATGCTTGCAGAACGAAAGGGCAGACTGTGCTTGGAAAAGAAAAGAAAAGAACAAGTGAGAACAAGAAACTGTGCCAGACATGTTGCAGGGCCCCAGCTATATATATATATACCTTGCAAACAGGAAGCTGTTATGTTGCACCTTTGTGTACAGTCATCCAGGAGACAAAAAGACCACCTGGGGCGAGAACATAATTAAAATGCTAATAAACCTGACTCAGAGAGAAAATCTTTTCTCTCCACTCCCACCTAGGGAACGCGCGCATGTACCCTTTTGAAATGGTAACAAGAGGTACTGGCTGTAAACAGGGGCACCTGAAAAGAACCTTTCAAAACACCTGCCCATTTGGGGGGGGCGGGGGCTGGCAGTGCTTGTTATCGCTACAAAACCTTGCGTCCTGGTGGCAAAGCCATTATGTACAAGGGTGACCTCGAGCGTCAGCCACTGGAAAGAAATGTGACAGGCAACCCAGCAAAGGACAAGGTGGTGTGGTTGAGAAATGAGGAGAGAAACACCACTAGGACCATACAACCTGGCAATCAGATGGGGAGCCATGTCTCTCAAGCTCTCTAGGGCCTTGAAACTGATGGGCACCAGCCTACCATCCACATTAGAGTGAATGGGAATGCCTTGTTTATATAGAAACTCCATATTTGCACTGGAGTTTCCATGGGCCTTATTTGAATATGAACCTTAGAGCTCTGATTTCCAAACTACAGTACAGTGGTACCTCAGGTTACATACGCTTCAGGTTACAGACTCCGCTAATCCAGAAATAGTGCTTCAGGTTAAGAACTTTGCTTCAGGATGAGAACAGAAATTGGGCTCCGGCGGCACAGCAGCAGCAGGAGGCCCCATTAGCTAAAGTGGTTCTTCAGGTTAAGAACAGTTTCAGGTTAAGCACGGACCTCCAGAACGAATTAAGTACTTAACCTGAGGTACCACTGTACAATGATCCATAGTATTTGACCCATAAAGTTCACATTTCAGAGCACTTCTTGTTCTCAGAGACATTGTTTAGTAATAACTTGTGTTTTGCAAAGGTTTTCCCTTTGATTTTTCTAGCTGAACTTTGCACTGACCACTGCTGAGAATGACACCGAGGGTGAATTTAGCTTAACTCACGGGTGGGTTGGGACCCCCTACTGGATTGAAGCCTGACTGACCAAAGCTGAACTGAAAAGGCAACATTTCCACTATGTGAGAATGCATGTTTAGGTGTAAAATGGGTACCAGGTTTGAAAATACTGTACTGCAGATAATACAGGCTATCAGCGTCAACCATTGCATCTAGACTCATTAAATGGTTGAAGTTGAGGATATTTAACTGGTCACTTTACAGAATCAAGATATCCCAACAAAAGCATTTTTCCCCCAGTCCACATTCCACTGAACTAAATGGAACTAAACTCATACCTTGGTTCTAATCCATATGCTCCTGTCGGTCTTGTGAAAAGATCTCCACTTGGAACATCCAAAACAGATGGTTGCTGCATCCAACTCTGACAGTGTCATAACACTCACCTGTTCCATTTAGAGGAAGGGAGGGTGCTATATTCAGGATTATAGTGTGCATCTCCTTCAGATGATTGTGTCAAAGGTGATTATAGATATTGTATTATGTAATGAATGACCCTGTAATTTACTTTTGTAAAGCAACACTTCCTTAGACCTACAGAGCCACACACAGACCAACATTAAGCAAGGAAATGCAACTCCTGAGTGCAAAACCATGGTTTTTATTAGAAATATTCTGGTATAAAAATGATCATGCTCTACACATCGTCATCGAATAATTCATAAACATCCAGGCACTGAACTTTTGAATTTTTTTGTGTTTTTTATCTTTTTTTGATTGGTCAGTACATTAAAGCAGACATATTTCAATCCATATGATCATCACATACATTAATTTACCACCTATAGAAATCAGCACTTTGAACACAGTCTAGGTTTTGTTTTCACTTTTGTTGTTGTTGTTGTTGATGGTTGTTTTTTCCCCCCAAGGAATTTTTATTATTTTTGCAACACAGAATTTGATAAGGAGGAGAGAGGGAAGACAGAAGGGAAAGCAAGGTGGGAAGAGGTCAGAAGACAGGAATGGAAAAGAAAAGAAAAAAATGAGAGAAAACGAAAGACTCTTCACAACCACAAACCATCTCACTATTTTTAAGGGGGGGGGGAAGAATAAAAGGGATTTTTTTTCTTTTGCCAAGATACAGGAATTTTTAAAAAAAACAAACCCAAAAAGTTGCTAAAGGTCTGTCACCTTCTTTCCACCTGGTGTGTTGTTCAACCCCATTGGCCTCTCCCTCCAATGGAAGGCAAATATTTCACGTGGGGTGTGTTGATTGATTCTTCCCTCTACTGTTGGTGGCCATCTTCCAAAATAGCTGCCTCCAGCAGCCCAGTTATCAGAAACAGGCACCCTTGATGAGTTCTTGGAATCACATTTTTTCTTGCACCCTCTCCACCACCATGACGTCATCTGTGCTGAGGGGCTCAACTCCACTTTCTTGTTCCTCCTCTTCAGCAGCCCTTTTCCCGTGGCCAGTTGCCACTGGCTGGTTTTAAATTGCGTGGTTGCTATAGCTGACGTAAGTCTGTTTGGTAGCCAGAGCTGGAAGGCAAGAAAAGCCACACATGAAGCATCATTCATTAATTTTCTCCTCTTTTCTTCCCCCAAATATAGAACCTTACGCTTAACCTTCATACTAGACCTGGAAGGTGCTATGTTCTGTGCCTCTCATTATCAAAACTAGAGGTACCAAAGAGGTGAACTTGGGCTGCCTTTGCCTTTTAATGGTTGAACCCTAAACACAGCACAAAGCAAGAGCAGCTGCTTGGACTCAGTCAAATATGGGCATTCTTTAACCTTCAGGTCACTATTCCTCCCCCGTCTTCACAGAGGTCCGACTTAATGGTCCCAGACTGGCTTTCAGACCATTTTCGGCAAAGAATCCACAAATCTCTTAAAGAGACCAGCTCATCTTGGGTTGAACTGCCGTCCTCTGTATTGGCAGAGATAAGAAATGTCCAATCCAATAAATAAATAAATCCCCAAACCCTAACGTTGTGGAGCCTGGCTTAGTCCTGGGGAGAATTTTTCACAGCTCAACCCCACCTATTGGGTGAGAATCAGAGGGACTGATAGAGCTGAGCAAAGGCAATATAAGATTCGTGTGAGCAGCAGTGTTTGGAGAATAGGGCTTGCACTGAGCAATTTACTTCTCCCCTGGGGTGTAATACGCATTAAACTGCAAAAGATAAAAGAAGGGAGAAAAGAAAAAGAAATCATTTCCCTGGTTTTTACTTCAGGCACTGGAGTCTGTGATGAGTTGCTCTTAATTAAATACCCACTTCCAGACAGGAAGCTGACTTTTGCAAGATAACAGATTAACCTCCCTTATGGACATTAGAACAGGAGAGCCGGTCCCCTGATCCTCCTCATATTACTCCAGATAAAGAAGGGTGGAAATTAGTCACATTTTGAGTACCAGAGGGCTTAAAATGGATGGGTGGAGCAGCTTCAGTCTTGTGATAGATTTCACATGTAGCCACACTAGCAAGGAGTCTTCTCAAAGTTTACAAGGAACAGAGACAGAGGGTTTTATTTTGAAAGAGTACAATGCTGAATCACCCAAACACTAGATATTGCTGCTGTCTCCTTACCTGCCTGGTGTGCTTTGCAAATTATTATTATTATTATTGTTGTTGTTGTTGTTGTTGTTGTTGTTGTTATTTCCAGTGCTAATGTGAAAACTAAAGGCCAGTATTGTAATGCTGATGTTAAAAACTTCGGTGCATCCACATTTGGGATACAGTGTGCCGTTCCAGTCATCCAGTCTCAAATCTGAGCTGGGAAGGTACAGAAAAGGTTGACCAAATTGATGAGGATGTTGAAGCATCTTCCCTATGAGAAAAGGCTGGAGTGTGTGTGTGTGTTAGAAAAAGAACAACTAAAGGAGGTGGGGATCTGAGAGATGTTTCTCATGCAGACATACAGTTTGTGGCTCTGAGAAGCAGACTACTGAATTAGTTGGACCTTTGGTCTGATCCAGTGGGGAAGGTCTTACGTTGTCACATGGTCTAGGCAAGTCAAATATAGATGCAAAATCAAACCGAGTTTTTAAAAGCAGACTAGAATTTCCTGGGTTTTTTTTTAATTCTGCAGCCACATCACTATACACAAGCCAATTTCCCTTTCTCTTACTAGCTCTGCAGCGGTGGACTCCTGTCACTCCCCATATTGCTAACTGGCAGAGGGGTACCAGTATTTAATTTCTAACAGGGCACCATCTATGCAGTATTCCTGGGATCTCCCCAGCCCCCTGTCTGACAAGGCTAATGCAGGCAGCACAAGCTGAATGGTGCTGCTTTTTCTCCACCTGTGATGATGCCTCCCTGACAAATGAACCTTATTGAAGATTTCAGGCACTGTTATCCTCAGATAACGATTAGATGGGCCATAAGAAATCAGAGCTGACAGCGCTATTTGTTAGCCACAGTGTTTTCATAGCCAATCTGCCTGCAATCAAGCTCTGTAAATTATTTATTCTCTTGTTTATTTAAAGATACGTGACCTGCCATTGACAGAGTGAAAAATGTCCCTTCCTTCCCATGCTGACAACTCCATAGCATCTCCTGTCCTTGGTGTTAACAATGTGATCAGTCTCTGATATTCTCCCACAAGCTGCCTTGGCATTTGTATAGCCCGTCATGCCAGCTTCCATTTGGGCTGAGTTGTCGCATTCCAAACGTGAAGCACATGCAAGCACAAGGTACCGCAGACTGGGAAATGGCTTCGTTCTCTGTGTTGCGCACTAGTGAGCAACACTGCCAAGTGCAGAGAAACAGATCCAACCCTTCCCAGCACTGAGGAGTGTGGTGACAATGGAAGATGACAAAAACTCATGGCTTGACCAACGTTCAGCCAAGCCCCAGAGGCAACTGTGGATGCTGAGTCCGTGGGAGATGGCAGTCAAATTCAACAAATGTATACTTTTGATATAGTAAGTTTAGGGGCCAACTACCACAGATCTGAAAATTGCTAGACAGCCAGATTCAGACCACTGGAATGTAATTGGTGGAGAGCATGGGTGCCAGCTTGAATAAAATATTGGGGCCCCAGGTAAGACTCACTCCATATAACCAGTCACATGATGCAGCTCACACACGTGATATGAATGGCAATGCCCATCAATTTTGGGGGCCCCCAGCCCCTTCAAATATTTTATTGAGGGGGCTGAAGGGACCGCTGCCCCAGGAGTTGGCTCCTATGGTAAAGAGAGAGCTCTGTATGATGTCATTTCCTGTTTTCAGTGGTAGGAAGAAATGAGAAATATAAATCCTTCTTCTTCTTCTTCTTCTTCTTCTTCTTCTTCTTCTTCTTCTTCTTCTTCCTCTCTCTCTCTCTCTCTCTCTCTCTCTCTGCTCTTTTCTTCAACCAACAACAGGGGCAGATGTGTTTCTGCTTGCCTGAAACTGGTTATATAGTAAATATCAGTATTTTACTTGCATACTTTTTACTGATGCCTTTGCTGTGAAGCAATGCAAGACGATTAAGTCAATCTAATTTCAAAACCTACTTTACAAGCCTGGTTAAGCTGCATAGGAATGGAAAAGCCAGTTTACTTTGTTAGCTGGACTTGCTCAGAAAGGGAGACTTTGCTGCCAAAGCTTCTATTTTGCTTCCAAGGATGGGATTTTAAAATTCTGTTTAATCCACATGCATGGGAAACTGGAGTGATAAATTGTAATTAATATATCCTCTCCTACCCATCAAAAGCCATCCCACAGAGTCATTGGTTAGCATGTCTGCATTTTACCTTGCCTCGACCCCCACCTGGGCCTTTCAAAAGTAAGTGGCCTACCAGGGAACAACTTGGCTTTTCTGGTCAACATAATAGGTTCCGCTGTTCTAAATAATGCCTGTCGCTGGGGAACATGAACGAGAGAAGGCTACTGTGCTTATGTTGCCACTCCTGCAGCCCCCACATCACTTTGCAAGATGTTGAGGGCTGAACTTCTAAAGCAGGGAAACTCTCCTATTCAAGTGAGTTCCTTGCATGTTTTAGAAGAATTGTGGAAGAGAAGGATTCTAAATTACTAGGGGTTCCCACTTAGGAGGAAGAAAGGCAGGAAAGTGCCGGGGGGGGGAGGGATCCCTGGCATTCACCTCCACCCCAGCTTCCCAGTCCACCAGGGGGGAGGCAACACTTGCCCCACCCTGGGTGCCCGCAAACCACAGTACACCACTGACCAGCTCATTCCTACTCTTCCCTGCATGAAATGGTAAGAGGAGGGGAGAGGATGACATGAATCTCTGCCATCTGCTCCATTCTGGATGCAGAGCCCTTTCCCCATGGTCTGCATATGCTAATTACGCATGATGCTCCTAGCAGTTCATTTCTGCGTGGGAGCCCTTCTCTTTAATCCCACATCTGTATAGACTGGCTGTGTTTACTTGACTTGACAAGAAGGCCTTCTGCGTAAGTTCTAATGTGTTCTCTTCCTGATTATTGCTTTCTGTTTTAAGAATGTAAAAAGAGCCCTGTTGGATCAGATCAAGGATCCATCAAGCCCAGTGTTTTGTTTCCCACAATGACTAACCAGAAGCTTCTGGGAAGCTGACAAGCAGGGCATAGCAACAGCATCCCCTGCTATTTGCCCCCCTCCAGCATCTGGTGTTCAGAGGCGTACTGCCTGAACACGAAACAACACTTAGCTACAGACAAGTGAATAGCTCAGTCCAGTTTGCATTTAAAGGCAAAATGTGAATCGAAACACAGCCATCCTTTGCAATTCATGCTTTTCTGAATTTTGTAATACAGTTTGCCAACCAACTCAGGTGTACAATAATACATATACTGGATGAAGTGTGCATAGAAAGGAATATGTTAGTAAAAATCTTACAAAAATGTGAAGAAATGAAGGTTGGAAATATGAGAAATGGAGATAAACTGAAACTGACACATCTCTACCATTAGCTACCATTGCTAATAGCCAATAATAGGCATCTGCCAGAAATTTGCCTGATTTCTTTTTAAAGCCACCTAAAGACAATGTGGGAGATCCTTGATCAGATCTCCTGCCATGGTTGTTTTTGGCTTAAAAACAACAATGTTATGTGCATTTATGAAATGAATCAGGACTGTTGTACTGGTATTGGCTTAGACCTTTTCCTTCCACTGCTTCTCCAATTTAAAACCACTACCCAGATAGTAAAAAAAGACTGGCACAATATGGATATTTATGTTCTCTCCCCCACCAACAGTTGCTAATAGTAGCTTTGGTGAGGTAAGAGAGATTTAAATTAAGGTAATGGAAGAGAGAGAAAGAGTTAAATCCCTTCTCCCAAGACAGTGACCCAATCTAATTTCTGTCCCCCTGACTCCTTTAAATTTAAAAAACAAATGTTGGGAGATGTGATCCTGGATCTCCCCTTTGGTTGACCTAAATTAAAGATTCCCAAGATTCATTTGGATGATTCCAAATGAGAGAGAGAGAATACTCTATGTCCAATTTCATCACACCATGCGTACATTTATAAACTTATATGCCATTTTTCAACAAGTTGTCAAAGTTGTTTTCAAACATCTGAATCTTTTATTTTTTTATGAACTATAAAGCCCCACATGTTTTAACCTTTCCACAAAGATTGCTCCATGGCATAAAACTCAACACACATTGACCACCCTTAGCTCAAAAGTAAGTCATGCCCTACTACAGGACTGCATAACCTGAGTTTTCTTTTAAATTGGCTTTTATTATGATTCATCTAATAGCTCTCAATAGTTGTGCAATGATGCATTTGCAGGATACCAGAATCACACTCCACATGCATAGTAACGATAATGTTACTATAACTTTGATGTCTAATTTGTTGGATGTCTGTTCACATACTATCTAAAAGCATCACTAGCTGATAAAATTTCACCTCTTCAGATTGTTACAGTTTGAAGAGGGAACAGCTTTAAGAGGCTTAAGAGCCTCAGCCAGAATCGCCCCTAAGGAAAAACGTTAATACTCAAAATGTGTTGTGCAGTAAATTTGCCTTCTGTGCACCTTCTGAGGCCTCCCCGCTTACTTTCCCACATTTGATACCTTCCCTTATTTCCTTTGTTTATTTAGTTTGAAGGATGGCAGCCTTGTCCCCTCAAATCTGTCTACACTGATGCCCAGTTGTTTTCAGTGCAGGTCAGATATATACTAATGGAGCTTCACACAAAATCATCTAAAGCAGGCCAAAGTCAGGAAGCTTTTGTAACGGCAACAGCAATTTACAGGCACCTAGCACCTTTCATCTTAAGATCTCAAAGTACATAGTAAAGGCGAATTTATTGATATGGGTGATTCATAATCCGATTAAATGGAAACCCACCAGCAGACTGTTAGGGAAGCTGGAGGAAGACAGAAGAGAGGGACAAACACTGAGGATTAAGCCAGTGGAAATGTAGCTATTAAAACAGTACAAAGCTGCTAGACAACCTCCTCCCTTTTAGAGTTTGGTTACTATAGAGTCAGTCACACAGTAGGGGCTTGCATAAGCAATGCCCGTGGACTGTTAGGCCAGAAAATACATTTTCTCAGATTCTCTGTAAGCAAAAGATCTGATTTTTTTTTTAACATGGAGCCTTTTGTTCCCTGTGAACATTCCTGCCTGCTGACTGCTCACAGCTTTACGGATGGAGAAGTGGAAGACCTCTGCTGGGCCATCGCCACCCCGTTTCCTCCAGTGTCTGCAGCAGCAGAGTAGATCTGTAACATGCCCCAGCTGGAACTTTAGACAGCAGGGACACTAGTACTATGTTTCTTGCAACCTTCAGATGCCGACAGTCACCTGACAAGCATCGCAGCTGGATGAAAGGAAAAGAGGCTTTTGCAAGAAGGATGCTAAGGACCCAGAGCAAGGCAAATATGAAAGGAGGGTGGGTTGCCTTCTTTGTTGATGTGCATCTGGTCTACAAAACATGCAAGAGGTGCCCAAGGCCTTTTGCCTCACAGTAGATTGTTTTCATATGAAAAGATGAGAAATTCAGACAGTATAAAAGAGCAGAATTCTCCAGTTAGCTCTGCCATTCATGCAGCTACTGGTTGTGGTATGGAGGCAGGAAGAAAACCATAGTGACACTCCAGTGAACAAGGCCACATGAGTTATTTATTTGTATATGTCAGCATGTGCTATACCAGTGGGATGAGTTGGAAGAGCTTTTGTGACCTCATATGGCTCACAGCCTACAGCTATTTTGTCCACAATCTGTGCTGGCAGTAATTTTTCAGGGGGAAAGAAAAGAAAAGAAAAGAAAGACAAATGGAATGTTTACCAATAGATGGGAGTATTATTATTTTTTTACCATAAACTCACAACCATGACTATGAATTAATATGATGGAAGATCCCACTTGGACTACTGCAATGCGCTCTATGTGGGGCTACCTTTGAAGCTGACTCGGAAACTGCAATTAATCCAGAATGTGGCAGCTAGACTGGTAACTGGGAGTGGCTGCCGAGACCATTTAACACTGGTCCTGAGAGACCTGCTTTGGCTCCCAGTACGTTTCCAAGCACAATTCAAAGTGTTGGTGATGAACTTTAAGGCCCTAAATGGCCTCGGTCCTGTTTACCCGAGGGACGCACGTGGCACTGTGGGTAAACCACAGAGCCTAGGACTTGCTGATCAGAAGGTCGGCGGTTCGAATCTCCGCAAGGGGGTAAGCTCCCATTGCTTGGTCCCTGCTCCTGCCAACCTAGCAGTTCGAAAGCACGTCAAAGTGCAAGTAGATAAATAGGTACCGCTCCGGCGGGAAGATAAACGGCGTTTCCGTGCGCTGCTCTGGTTCGCCAGAAGCTGCTTAGTCATGCTAGCCACATGACCCGGAAGCTGTACGCTGGCTCCCTCGGCCAATAAAGCAAGATGAGCACCGCAACCCCAGAGTCGGTCATGACTGGACCTAATGGTCAGGGGTCCCTTTACCTTTTACCTTTACCTGTATACCCGAAGGAGCATCTCCAGCCCCATTGTTCAGCCCGGACATTGAGGTCCAGTGCCAAGGGCCTTCTGGTGGTTCCCTCACTGCAAGAAGTGAAATTACAGGGAACCAGGCAGAGGGCCTTCTCGGTAGTGGCGCCCACCCTGTGCAACGCCCTCCCATCAGATGTCAAGGAAATAAACAACTATCTGACTTTTAGAAGACATCTGAAGGCAGCCCTGTTTAGGGTAGTTTTTAATGTTTAATGCTGTATTGTGTTTTTAACATTCGGTTGGGAGCCGCCCAGAGTGGCTGGGGAAACCCAGCCAGATGGGCAGGGTATAAATAATATATTAGTAGTAGAAGTAGTATTACTACTACTACTACTATTATTATATACACTGGGGTGGGGGTGATGCCTGTAGCGCTGTCTATTCTCCTGGGAAAATGTTGACAGGTTTCCTTCTGCCTTTGATATGGGGGGTCTGATTAATAATGTGGTAGGATATGTTCATTTTAAGCTGCAGAGAATGGATAAATTTTCAGCAAGCTTCTTTTGTTACTGGGAAGGCCATGGAAGAAGACGGATCATTTCCTTACAAGTGCTTTTCTGATAAAATATCAGAAAAATATGTGTGACTCTCATTTAGGAAGGTTATGCAGGAAGGTAATTCCCAGCTCCCAGAAAGCTGCATTTAGCAAAATCTAGAAGCCAGTGACCCAAACTTGCACCTTGAAATGAAGAACTGCTAACCCTTTCTAGGTGGCATTGTATGCATATTAAGACACAAGTGTTCAGGACTTATGTATGAAGAAAGTCATATTGAAAACCACCATGAATTGAAGTAGCACATAGATGTAATAATGTAAAAAATATCACTGAATCTCTTAACTCCAACTTACTCTGCTTACCTAGATTGCTGTTCTTGTAGAGGCAGAAATGGGATGGGAGAATGAGGTGGGGGAGAAAAGCCTCCCTTTCTCCATTGCACTGCTAGGTGTGCGCGCAAGCAAGTAGAAAGTGTGGAAGTTCAAAGGGAGGCTAAAGGCAGAATCAGACCCGCCTGTGCTGCAAATGACATCATCAAGGTGTGACAGAGTCCAAACTGAGCTCACAAGTAGCCAAACTATATTCCCAATTGTGAGGAAAACAGCTCAGTTGCCTTTGCTAAATTCTAAATGCAAGTGCCCTGTCGCTAACTCAGAGAGGGGCTCAAATGGAAGAGCATATTGAGACACTTGGCAATGGAGCATGGGTACTGAATTGCTCTCAAGAAAACTTGGTTCTTTTGCTTACACTTCAGCTACTGGTTCAAGTGTCCATTTATGGAGAGAGCTGAACTTGGACTGCTGCCAAAAACAGAAGTTCTGCTTTGAGTTTCCCTTCCCTTCATTAACAGATAGTGCAACTTTCTCCCCCCAGCCCCAATGTAAGCATATGGGAGAACAAATATATGGGGGCTTTCTGGGAGTGGGGGGGGGAGGGGGGAAGTCAGCATGTAGCTGTGCTCTATAAAAAGTTCCTCTCTGCAAGTGCAGCCCAATCACAGAAGACAACAACGTTATTATATTACTGCCACCCTATTTTGCAAATATAACATTTAGATTTCCCCTAATTTGGAGTGTTTGTGGTTTTTTTCCAGGATTTGCACCCATGCCTATTTCAGAGGGTAGAGTTGAAGAATGTGTACACACACACACACACACACACACACACACATTTTCAAAAGCAATGAGCTCTGCAGCCTCCATTGAAAGCAACAGGAGTTCCAGGTAATTGGTACTTCAGAACATCAGGCCGTGCTGGTTTTGCTATTCTTCTAAGCACTGCTGAATTTCACAAGGGTTCCCATCCCAAGGGAGAAAGGGGAGGGTTGCCATGGAAACAGATTTCTAAGGGGGGGAAATACGCCCAATTTCTCTTGTCTTTGTTCTAGGTTTGGCAGAACGTGCTGCATACATATACTGAAACTATAAGAGTCAAGCTACACATTACACTGAGCATTCACATCTTAATGTACACATTTACATATTTAAGCATTTAACATCAAACTATGTATTGCATTTTTTAAAGTATGCGTAGCACTGGACGCTTTCTTTTTATAGGAAAAAAAGCAGCTGTGCAGGGGCCTGATCCTGATCAGGACTGCAACATTGTAGCCCTTTCCTTCCCATACATGTTTGCTTCCTATGCTGTTTTCTCACTGAAAATCTACCAGAGTGCTTAATTACTCTCAAAGATGATATTTGCAGGAAACGGCACAGCCAGAGGATCTGTCAGAGCAATCAGGGTATTATCAATGTTCACTGGGGAAACAGCACAGGGCAGAAAACATTAGTCCAGGGTTCCTCAACCTCTGCCCTCCAGATGTTTTGAGACTACAATTCCCATCATCCCTGACCACTGGTCCTGCTAGGTAGGGATCATGGGAGTTGTAGGCCAAAAAACATCTGGAGGGCCAAGTTTGAGGAAGTCTGCATTAGCCCCCCTTTCCCACATGCCAGAGTCCTGATCCAGATGTATATGGCTACTTTCCCCCCGAAAAAGAGAAAGTGGCAGTGCTAAGTATGCTTTTAAAAATGTTTGCTTGGCATAACATGTTTCTGACCTCAATGACCACTGGCAGGATTATGTGATCTCCTGTAAGCCATGCTACACACGACATAAGTAGGGAAACATGCCAAACAAGGTTTCTTTAAACCACTTTGTAAATCAGCAGATTGGAAGATTTTAGGCTTGTGGGACCAACTTTGTTTTTCACTAAAACCCTGAGGTCTGCCAACAAGAACCAGCTACACAATAGGAGCCCAGGAAGGTGGACACAGAATTGCACAAGGTGCCTCTGTGCATATACTTGGTCTTCATACACAATTTTACTCCTGTTCAGCCCCCCCACCCCCAACTTTCTTGACTTCAGCAACCTAGGGTTTTTTGTTTTGTTTTGTTTTGCTACTGTTAAACCATTGAGATTCAGAAACCTCTATACAGTATCTTTCAATCTAACTTCTGTGCAACCCAGTGATCCTCCTTTATTTTGTGTGTCTTCCACAGACCCTTCAGATGTCCTTTATTCTGAACATGTGAAATTTCATATGATAGGCCTCCCATACTTTAAAACTTATAGAGGTAGCTGCAAATCTAGAACACAGAAATTCCGTGCCTTGGCTATGAATTCATTTAGCCAGCTTTCTTGAGCTCTGTCACCCTCCTTTGCAATATGAGCACACTGCTCTCCCTTACTGCGTTGTTTTACTTGAGTTCACAATTAGAGGGAGATGTTTTAAAGGGGGCAAGGCAACATGGACTCAGGTGAGTTTAGAAGGTTACCTTGTGTTTCCAGATTTTCACACAGTTCCGATTTGGCCTCTCCATTGGGGCGGAAGCCTCCTTTCTGAGTAAATTTGTTGGACATTGTGGCTGCTGTCACAACTGCCTTGAGGCTGCGCTTTCGTTTGGGCACATTTTGCTCTGGGTGGAAGAGGATGATGTAGACTTTGGGCATGTAGAGCATACCCAATGAGACAGAGGCGCTTAGGCTCACCGAGATGGTCAACGTCGTGGTCTGAATGTACATCTGAAAGACATAAGAAAACAGACTCAGCTCTGAAACCTACTTCCTAAAATATCACAACCACCTGAAAGTTTCTTTGTTGTCTGTGGGCAGAGTTGCTTGGAGCAAAACCAGGCAAGAGATGAGCATGTTTCAATTAATCTGAGTGGAAGAATTAATTAACTGAATATTTATTTCTAGTAGCAAAAATGGTCCTCGGAGATTGCTTTCACGACACACATAACTTATGGATGACCTTACCCCTTCCAATACAAATACATCATACAAACTAGTGTTAGTTATAGGGGTCAGCAAATCTGTCAATTTCAGTTTCTCATTCCTCTAATCTTAAATTCAATCCTCTTCATTTACATATCCATAAGATAATTTTCAAAGCATTTTAGTGTGAATGTTTCTTAATATGTATACTTTACATGGAATGGTGCCTAATATACACGGTTTTGTAAAGTTTCCCCCCAATATATAACATTTTAATGCTATTTTCACTAATATATGCATTTTCATGCACACTGTGGAGGACTGTGTTTTGGTTTGTCAATTGTTTCAGAAAAGTGCCAAATAACTCGGTTTGCATTTAAGAGTGAAATGAATTGAATTTCTTATGCATCCTAGTTGGTTTTTTTAAGCAAACCTCCCCCTTGATCCAATAACTTAAATCTGAAAATATAACTCAAGAATAGGATATTACATTTACAGCCCCGCTTTCCTTCTATGATGCAATTCAAGGTGGTATTTATAGGATTCCCAGATAATCTTCCATTTCATCCTGCATTGGTCAGACCTATACCTGCTTGGTTCTCATAAGGTTGCAGTGTCGTGGGCCTTCAGAGACTGCCCGGTGGCCAGAATGCAGAAATAATGCCTGTCCAACACTATTCGTAGCACATTAAATAGGGCAGAGTTTAGTTGTGCTTTCCTTCCATGCCATCTCAGAAGCTTTATAACTTTACAACATCTAAAACAGCCCCATTAAAATGAAAAGATAAAATACACCAATGCTTCATCAATATTGAGTCCTATCACATATTGCCAGTCTCAGTAAGAGGACAATTTGTAAGTTACCAAGGGAAGATGATCCCAGAGTTCAGGTGGCAAATATATTCAAGGAATTCTCCTGAATAGTAGGATTGTCTAACAATTAAAAAAAAAATACTTGCTTAAATGTAAATAAACTTTCACATTACCAAACCTAAATACGGGCGTATTTTTGACAAAGTGAAGGAAGTATGAGATGATTTTCAACTTAAGCGAAAGCTACCATTCATAATTAGAAGGTAAACACCCAAGGCTTCATTTTCATTCCCTGTAACAGTAACATACCAGAATCAAAATAACCACCAAAAATAAACAACTTGCAGATCCACAAATTCAAATTTTGCCCACATTAAAATTGGGTGCTGTCAATTGATCAATGAAGCTTTAGCAGACTATGTTATAGATAGGCAGTTGCAGCTCTACTGAATAGCTATAGAAAGGAGTGGTTGCTGGACTCTAGCTCGCATCAAATTATTTGGCCTTGCTAACTAGGGAGCTAGAATCCAGCAACATGTGGAGGGCCACAGCTTATCCACCTCTGCTACAGAGTGTTTGTGATACTTTGTTGTATTGCAAAGCTAAGACACACTGTTGCACAAGGGATATTTTTGCATAACATTCCCTTTTGTTGCATCCACAAAAGCATCTTAGCTGCACTTCCTTCATCCTCTCACCTTTTACATTAATTCCATGGCAGTAAAAAAGGAGCTGAGATACATTGCAATCACAGAAACATTGTATGGGTGGGTATCCCCCCTCCCATTTTAAGCCTCTCCTCCGGATTCCATGCATTGCCCCTCCCATCCCAGAGTATGCGGGAAAACCCTTTCTCCTTTTAACAGGTAATTCTCATTCACCAGCTCGCTTCCTGAGCCGTTGTAATGTTAGTCACATATTACACACCGACGTAGCCTTTCTGCAGTCAAAACTAATTTCACGCTCACTGTCCAGGACTAACGGTGACAGATGTTTTGCAAAATGAAAGCCCATTAATCTGACTGTAGAATAATCCATTTTTCTATGGAAAGGGCCTGGCAGGCATCTCGCAAATGGGGGATGTGTAAATCAGATAGCACCAGGAAGAGAAGCTCTCTTCATTTTGCCCAATCACAGAGAGGTGGCAGGGATGGGCAATTCTTCAACACTTCAAATGACAAGTCATCCTCTACTGGTTTGTCCCCCACCCTCTTTATACGGTTGCATGGTGAATCTCTATCACACATTGAGTAACATCATACAAGATCCACATTTTATTCTTTGTTATTTGTCTTTACTAAAATTTTGGATCCATCCTACTAGAGCTATGCCAAAACATTTCAAACTTTCCATTTTTTCCTGGGGAAAAATAAGGCTGGTATGGAGGGTGGGGGATAGATTTCTTTAAAAATTTACAGGAAGGGTTGCTGCTTATCTTATTTAACCTTAGGAGGTGACCAAGGGTTTTCCATTTTTCCTTTCTTTCTTTTATTAAAAGCTCCATGCCATGGAATAAGCCCCTGTCTACAACTTCCCACCAGCTGAATTCCTGAGAATGCCTTGGGGTCAACACTACATCAAGGTGCAGGAAGCAACTCAATGGTCTCTCTACAGCTTCCTGCCAACTACACTTCATGATTAGATCCAGTAACATAAGCAGAAACATCATTCCAAAAGTGTTAAGGAAACTTCTTCCTCCGACTGCCACATCCAACAAGAAGATCACAGAACACGCCCCCCCCCCACACACACGCACACATTTTTGGAGGGGGCATTTCCAGCTCAGTCATACAGTCTACAAGTTGCTAATCAGGGTAGAGACTAGGACTAAAGTTTGTATAGATCTTTTCCCTACACACCATCTTCCTTATAGAAGCCACCTGTCACCACATTTTGGGGTTGGGTTGCAATCATCTTGATAGAAAAGAGAGGTGGCTCCAGGTAAAATACAATGAGCTGGGCCAAGAAGGAGTATGGTAGATTTGTGAGACACACCCTGAATGTTGGCAGGTTCTCTCTAGGCCCGTTTCAAAAATAAACAAAGGCCTCCATTTTGGGCTGCTCCCATTCCCAAGGCTTCTTCATGGGCACAGTCTAATGGTGGAACAACTAGCATACATCATTGTAGGTATGGTGGTGTGCACATGTTCATGCAGAGGTAGCTTTATAAAGAGAAGGGGTTTCTTTTGGGGGGGATATAGTGCTTATAGTGGGAGACTAAGATGACAGGCTACGCTACTTGTTCCATCCTCACTATGCTTAAAGATTCTAATGACAGGTTGGGCAGATGATGGACAGGCAAATCTTAGGGCGGGTATTTGCTCCCACCTTCTCTTCCCAGCTCCAGTACTGCCTAGAACCTTTCTAACCTCTAGAAAATTACTTCCTGCCATTGTTTATGAATAGTCTTTTAGCTACCTAAAGATAGATATAAAATTATCTCTTGGTGCAGAAATGAAAAAAGGTGAAATGAAGAGGTTTCTCATTGGCACCCAAAGAAGAAGATGGATTACTAAAGGTTGCTGAGCTTCCAACTACTGAAGAGGAGGGAACACACACACACACAAACACACACACACACACATCATGGCAATGTTGCAGATCCTTGCTACAATCTGTATGAATTCCTATTTTCAGATATGTGACATTGACAGCATTATTTCCCCCCCTCAATATATGCCACAGATGAACTTTATGTGAACCCAACCACATAGAATCATAGAGCTGGAAGGAACCACGAGGGTTATCTCCAACTACTGCAATGCACGAATCTTTTTGTGGGACTTGAACCCACAATCCTCAGATTAAGAGTCTCATTGTCTGCTGACTTAGCTATAGAGATGGGGCACATGGATGGAGTACATGGAACATATGTACAGAACACATGGAATATTCTGAAGAATCGTGGTATAATCAAAAAATAGTTTTGAGCCAAAATGTTGAAATGAGGGCTTATTGAAGATGCCTTAGTGATGATCGAGTCAATCAGACCTTCAGATGCAGAACACTAGTCCATATAGTTGTTAGCAAGGATTTCATGTGCACGCGGTATCAAGATATATGGCAGTAGGCATGGTGGGGGAGGCAGGTCACAGGCACAATGGCTGAGATTAGCAAATGGATATTTTGTGAGTACTAATGTTCTTACTGACGGTATTGCACAATCAGTACAACTGCATGGTAGAGCACACAATCACATCACAACATTTTCTGTGAAATGGTCCTTTGTATTTAGCAATTCAAATTATAAGGAGTGCTTCATTTCCCCCCCATTCATCTAACTGTATTCTGCTGCTCACAAAAGCAGTGGGATTCAGGGATGGGAGGATGACTGCAAAACCATAAATCCTGCAGCCATGGGGGAGTCTCCAAAGTTTACAGATAGAAGGCTATGAATTTCAATTACACTCTCAGCGTCCTTTTCAATCAGGTAAAGTGGATACAAAAGAGGACAGGGATCTTACGCTGTTCATCACTCTGTATAAGAGGGAATTTCAGCCAATGCACCTTTTCTCCCTATTGTATGATGACAGAGTATTTCCAGGCTTGGAAATATGAATGAGAGCTGGTGTGCTGCAGGGGTTAGAGTGTTGGACAAAGACCTGGGAGACCAAGGCTCAAATCCGTACTCAGCCAAGAAGCTCACTGGTGGCCTTGGACCAGTCATTCTCCCAGTTGTTGTGAGGGGAAAATGGGAAGAGGTAAAGCTATGTATGCCACTTTGAACTCCTTGGAGGCAGGCTGGGATGTAAATGTAAGAGATAAATAAATCACAGGGACTTCCAATGTTCACCTCAAATACTAGGCAAGTATTACAATCCAAAAGCCAGCTTAGATTTTAATCTGAGCCAGAGAAGAATTCCTCTGCTTTAGAGTTCATGAACTGAATTCATCTTCTGCCATTCCCCAGTCCAGGCATCCCCTTTCCTCTCTCCCCTTCCCACTAATCCTCTATTCCCCTTCTCCCACCCCCACCCCCACCCCCACTATACTGCCTCTAGCAGCAAGTAGGCAGAGGGAAGGGTCGCTATACAGTGGTACCTCGGGTTAAGTACTTAATTCGTTCTGGAGGTCCATACTTAACCTGAAACTGTTCTTAACCTGAAGCACCACTTTAGCTAATGGGGCCTCCTGCTGCTGCCACCCTGCCAGAGCACAATTTCTGTTCTCATCCTGAAGCAAAGTTCTTAACCTGAAGCACTATTTCTGGGTTAGCGGAGTATGTAACCTGAAGCGTATGTAGCCTGAAGCGTATGTAACCCGAGATACCACTGTAATTGGCTTCTATAATTCTTTTCCCCCAATGGTCCCTGTCAATGACAATGTCAGTAGCCCTTGGAAAAATGATGGTTAGCATACAAGTAACAAGGATTTCTGCTTATGCAATGTGACCTTCCCTATTTTCCTCCCCCTGTGTTCCCCACACCCTCTCCAAATCTGCTCCATAGGGTTGGGAGAACCTCTTGATCAGATTTGGGGGCATTCTGGAAGAGGGGAGGGGAGCAACTTGTTATTTTCTGCATTAACTGGATGCACTTTTCAGGCATGGTTGCCCCTGGTGAGAGGATGAAGCCTGCCAACTTTCAGAATGATATGTGTAGTGGTTCTCCCACAAGGGCAGGCTTTACTGTTTTGAGCTGGTAAAACAGAAATCACTTCACTTCACCTCTAGTATTTTGTGGACAAACAGCCTGAAAACCAGTGACATGATGAGGGAGGTGCCTCTGGGTAAGTTGGTAACAATAGGCTGTCAATGAGCAACACAACTGAGAGTTTACTTGAGGGACAATCAAGTAGAGTTGAGGGCCAGGGAGAGAAGGGTAGTATCAGAACTAGAGGG
Source organism: Podarcis raffonei (assembly GCF_027172205.1). NCBI lineage: Eukaryota > Metazoa > Chordata > Lepidosauria > Squamata > Lacertidae > Podarcis > Podarcis raffonei. The sequence continues at coordinate 54,700,201 of NC_070607.1, forward strand.
GAAGGGGAGATGATGATGATGATGATGATGATGATGATGATGATGATGATAAAGAATTCAATGTAATCAAAGCACAGGTACCCTAAAACTGCAGAGAGGAGAATGGGACTTTGAACAAGCAAACTAAAAGTGGGAGAAAAAACTAGGGGAAATCAATAGAACCAGCAAACACACACAGCAGCAACAAGTGGAAACTCTAAGAGAAGTCTGCACAAACCTAGTATAAATGAGGAAAATCAGATGGAATGCAAGGCACATTAAGGTAGGAGGTGTTTGTTGGAAAACAGAAAGGGATTGAATTAAAAGGAACAAATAAATCACATGACAAGCCCCAGAATTGAACTGAGGGAGAGGGAAAGTGAATGACCCTATACTAGGGATGGACTAAGCTGTCAGTTTTGGTTTCTCTCATTTCCTCATTCTTCCAGTCTTAAATTCATTTCACTACATTTCTGCAGCAATTTGGCTGTGTGTTTTTTCATTCCCCTTGAAAATTCATAAGCTTTATTGCTCAAGCATCTCCTAAAAGGCACATTTTTGTATGCAGTTTTTACTACTATGAACATTTTGGAAGCAATTTCCCTAAATAGATTGCATGTTTGTATGTTATTCCCATCAATATATGCATAATTATGCACATTTTATGCAGTATGTGCATTTTTGTATACGTTGGTTGATTGGAGAGCTGCTTTGCTAAACTCAGAGAAGTATAGTGTCCTGATCAAAGGAAGGTAAAGGACCCCTGACAGTTAAGTCCAGTCGCGAACGACTCTGGGGTTGCGGCGCTCATCTTGCTTTACTGAGGGAGCCAACGTTTGTCTGCAGACAGTTTTTCCAGGTCATGTGGCCAGCATGACTAAGCTTCTTCTGGCGAAACCAGAGCAGTGCACGGAAACGCCATTTACCTTCCTGCCGGAGCGGTACCTATTTATCTACTTGCACTTTGACGTGCTTTTGAAAGGCTAGGTTGGCAGGAGCTGGGACTGAACAATGGGAGCTCACCCCATTGAGGGCATTCGAACTGCCAACCTTCCAATCGGCAAGCCCAAGGGTCAGTGGTTTAGACCACAACGCCACCTGCGTCCCTAAGGAAGCGATAGTCCCACTCTATTCTGCCTTGGCCAGACCAATGATTATATAATTCTACGAAGTGTGAATTCTTAAGAATGACCATGTTTTGGCTTGCTTATTGTTTCAGAAAGTGTGAATTTGGTAGCTCCACCTTTAATTGAGAACCAAATCATTCTCCCCCATATCTACTCTGTACTCAGCTGTCCTAAGAGTTTGCAAACTAAGAATCAAAATAACTCAAAGTGGGGGGTGGGGCCAGCAGCAGAATGGAAACAAATTGATTTAAGTATTTATTTTTAATTGTTTGTTTGGAACCAAAGCAATAAGAGAGGATACCAATAGTCTACCACAGGCATAGGCAAACTCCAGCCCTCCAGATGTTTAGGACTACAATTTCCATCATCCCTAGCTAACAGGAACAGTGGTCAGGGATGATGGGAATTGTAGTCCCAAACATCTGGAGGGCAGGAGTTTACCTATGCCTGGTCTACCACACTGCTAAATATTCTGCTTTCCCAAGCAAAACTCATAGAGGAGGAACAACACAAAAACAACCACTTTTATTTACTTCAAGTTCCCTTGCCCAATCACTGTGATTGGAATGCACAAGGGAAATAATTCACTGAGATTAAGACTAAGGTCTGTCCATCGAAACAAAAGATACCCTTCCCTCTCTACTCCTCCCCACTTGTGCTCAGGGCATTTTCCTAATTGGGTGGGTTTCCCTTTTCAAAATAACAACAGTAATAACGCAGCTACTTCATTTTAAGGGCAAAATGCAGCTGGGGGGGGCATCCAGATTCACAGAATGACTCAGTAGTTTAGGGTGTCTGGGATCTGACTCAAGTTACCTTGTTAAATTGCAGAATTTGACAGAGTCATGTGAAAACCATACGTGGATCACCTCTGTTCTAGTTTTGCTGCAAACAGAGCCAATGTGCACCCCTAGTATATACTCAGATAGATTTCCCTGTGAAATACATGATACAGAATTTTTCCATTTCTGGCGATGCTCCCTCTGGTTCACGTGGCTGGCAAGGAGCATGTAGTGGCCCAGTTCAGGCTGTGGAGTCTGCATTGCTGGCCAGTTACAACCACAGAAATGAGGCATCCTTCTGGAAAAGGAGCCTGATTTTTCAAGAGGGACACACCTTCCGTGTTCAGTTACGTGCCATTCTGGGATCACCACTCATGGCCAAGTCCTTAGATGAGCCCTGATCCACTAGCATGATCCCTACTAGTATGAATATTCCATTGAAAATTATTCGCTGATGAAGACTTTATTCCGAAACAGTTGAACTATTCCAGATATACTGTTCTTTTGAGACTCCAGAGAGACGTCTTCCTTTAGACTTTTGTGAGACGTCTTTGAGAGACAACTTAGTGTTCCTCGCTATTCATTGATTTGTTTTATTCTTTGTCTCTGATACATATAACAACTTGTAGTTACTTGTATATTTTGTGAGATGTGTTATATAATATATACATCGTTTTAAAGTGGCTTGTTCATATATTTTGAATGACATCATAACCGATTGTATATTCACTAACAGTTATTAGCCATCGTGTTGCATTTCCATTTTTGTAGATTGTTACATTATGCAACACAGGGGTTTGTGTTTGTTCAAGTCCTTAGATGAGCCTAGAAACTGTACCAGATTTCTCTTCTGCTAGAAAGCAGAGCTTATCAATGTCTCTGTTCAAAAGCTGTGTTTGTGCAACCGATTTGTCAGAGGAAGAAAGTGCATACGCTGAAGCATATCCATGGGAAAAAGTAGTATGCCCATTGCTGACTGATTTTCTGGCATTCTGCAAAAGTCTTTTACTGTCACAGATCAGTCGCAGCACACCTTAGCAAGGTATGCTATACACACACAGACACACACAGACACTCTCTACCATCTCAAGATCTCCACTAAAGGAAGGGGGAACAGCAAATTTCTAATTGCATTGGCTACAAAAGGGCATTCATGTTGTGATGACTGCTGCATTACCTTCCCCAACCAGGGACCAATCAGGCTGTCAGTGACAAACATATTCACCACAAAGACTCAGAAACAATTGCAAGCATCACTGCAAGTGGGGCATTATTTCTGTTGGCTTTAACCAGGACACTATTTAATTCAGATCTCTGCCAAGGAGACCTAAAGGGGTATAGTCCCAAATGGCCAATTTACACCAGATGGGGACTTGATTAAACACACCATGTTTTCTTCATTACACCTTTGCACCAGAGGCCTGTCCAGGCAATTGTTTACTGTGCAACACATTTGTAGCTTTCATTCTGCTGTTGTTAAGGATCCAAGCTCTCTACCACAAGTATTAATCCTGTTTTTCCTTCAATGAGTGCATCAATTTGGGGTAAATTGCATCCTCCCAAACTTCCTATGGCTATTGGTGTAAACAGGGACAAGATTTTGTGTAGTGTGGAGCTGTAGGGTTCACTTCCTTGGGTAGAGGCCATTATTTGTGCTTTCCTTCTTAGCACGGCCTCTGTATTAATGTGCTACATTTCATGAGAGACACTAATGTGCTGGTAGCTGTCATCTGTGAGAAAAACTTTGTTGAGCCTGAGGGTCCCATTCCCTTCTGGGCAACTTTCTGGTGGGTGGGGCCAGAAGCTAAAGTGGGTGGAGCCACACAGGTACATTTTACCTTTGTGCAGCAGGTTAGTTCCTCTGTACACTCACACACTCCTCTCTGTCTTTCATCTAGTTAAGCAAGAGACAAGGACAGTCCAACTAGGTAAAAACACTGAGCATGTGAGGCTGGACCAGAGTGAGGTCTGGCCTGGGGAGAGGGGTGGATGGCATGGGAAGAGTTCTGGGGGCCAGACACAGAGGACTGCATTTAGCTCCCAGACCTGCAGGTCCTCACTCTGGTAATAGTGGGAAGGTGTGTAATAGCATTCAGGTTGCCACATAATAGCAAAGCTATGGAACTGAAATTGGGGCTGGTGGGGAATTTGCAATGCATCATTTCCCACATCTCTGGAAACAAAACAAAATATGTTATGCCTCCCAGTTTCTTGAGGAAATGTCACAGCACTGTCAGGCAATGTCCATAGGGAGGACCTTTTTGTCTGAATTACACTTACAAGTTAGGAAAAGGCATGTCCTACTTCTCTCAGCTACTCCTAGGTGTGCACCCAATTAGGCAGTTGTCGCAACAGAGAAGCCTCGCCCGGGACTTCAGCTTCCCCCACCCAAGCTGAACACAAGCAGACATAGGCTCCTCCAGCTTCAATCCTGTCCTGGGAGACCATGGAGCAGGAGGTGTGGGGGCAGGAGGAAGAGGTGGGGCAGCCCTTGACTCTACACCAGCATGAACTATTTCCTCCTCTTTATGCACTTCTTCTTCACTGTCCAATCCTGCAGCTTCTCCTGCCTCTAACCCTCATCTCCTGGATGTTACATGCTCCCCCAGTTCTTCCAAGTCTGTCTCCAACCGTCCTTCTCTTAGTGTCATCAGTATCTAGCCATTACTCCGCATTGTCCAGCCAGTCCCTGACAGGGAAGGTTGCATTTTGGGTACATCTGCTTCACTGTACACCTAAAATTGCTAACAGGAGATGTAGCTTCAGCTTCATTCTCTCTTCTTCTGCTTGTTCGCTGGGGAGGGGAACTATATACTCCCTAATCCAGACAGCTGTGATGTGCCAGTATCTCACTGGAACCAAGCCAGAATATAGGTGATGACATCTGTCATGCACCAAAGCTCATCAAAGAGAACAGAAAACTATGTAAAACTTCTGCATTGCAACAGCTCTGTTATGGAATATAAAATACTCTACAGTCAACGGTAATGGCTTTGTTTAGAATTTACCAGAATCTACCTAATCTAAGTTCTGAAAATATTGCTTTTCATGTTCTAATGGGCTTATTTACAGATACACTACAGAATGGCTTCTTAATTTTGAGAATTATGACTGCTTGGTGTCTGAGAAATTATATTTAGGCTCAGTTCCCCATTTCTAAAAATGGAGCAATAACCATTACTGCAGAGGTTGCCACGGTAGACCAACGAAGCCCCCTTTCCCTCATATTAGTCTTGAAAGAGGCATTCTATTGTTGCCAATAGACTAGGTTGTGGTGTGTGCTTGGTTGTGATGTGGGTGTAGGTGTTTGTGGTGCCTACCCAGTTTCTTTAGGTTGCAAATATACTCATGGGCCCAAAAAGGTTGGTGACCCTTGAATTGCTCTAAGGCTGAATGAATTGTGGATTTTAAAACTTCTGCCATATTAAAGGTAAAACTCTTTTCAGGCTACCCAAGGATGTGAGTGCTCGATATAGATAATTCAAATTTAAAAATGCATCTATCTAGCTATCATCTATCTATCTCTACCTGAAAATAAATGAATGTTGTATGATCCACTGGTCTGAAAGATACAACTTGCCCAATTAACATTTATCAACAAGCTAGGTCTTTTGAGGTCAAGTGACACTTTCAATAAATATTAATACCTTTATATTAAAAGCCTAACATCTATCCTTGGATGAAAATGCATCATAAATGACACAGTAGATCTGGGTAAGCCTCTGGCTGCAGGTAAATCAATTTTTAAAAGAAGAGATTAACAAGTTATCAGTTTGTTGTTAAATTAAAACAGCACAAACAATCGTGCTTGGATGGTAAAATGCTTCTCTTCAGATTAAATTAACATTGAGACAGGGTTATACCGTATTTTTCCAAGGTTTTTTTCCTAAAAAATAATGTCAAAAATTAGGGGGCATTTTATACACAGCGCCATCTCCCCCCATTTTCTTAAATCTGAGTCCCCCAAAATAGGGGGCATCTTATACATTGGGGGGGTCTTATAAACGGAAAAATCTGGTAGGTTGTTTGGGGAAGTTGTGAGGAATTAGGTTTGCATATTCACATCTTGGGTCCATGTATATAAATTAAGGCTTTGGGGCAGGAAGTTGTAATGGTTATTCAGTCAATTAGTGGTCTCTTTAGATCTCCGTCTTGTGTTATTGAATGGAGGAAGGAGTGAAAGAAGTCCCAATTCTGACTCATAGGAAATTAATTATGCAGCAGATGCTATCTGCTGCTAAACTTTGCACAGCACAAAGTGATTGAAAGCAACAACAGTTCCTGCATCAAAAACAATGGCTTTTAAAACTTTCGCCACTGTGCATAAACTTAGTGGGCAAGTTCAAAAAGTGAGAGGACTTAGTGAGAGAAATCAATTCCACTATAATGGTAGCCCACAGTGAGTGCTGAAGGAGGTAGACATGTTTTATGGTGGTAGCAATTTTGAATTTCCCAAGCTGCAAAAAGGGCTTCAGAACACTAGGAAAAACAAAATGGTGGCTGCTCCCATTCTCTTCCCCTAAAAGAATTTGGCCTCATCCCCCAAATACCAATTGCTAAGAAAGGCAAATATAAATACAAGTCACTGAAAAAAATGGCCCTTATCAATTCAGTGCAGCCTTAATGTGTGTGCAATGACAAAATGGGTGGGGAGGGGTAGAGAAAAAGGATTTGAAAACTGAAGCAAACTGCAAATGCACAGCATTTAAACCAAATTCAGAAATTTACAAAAACGGAATAATCAAGGGTCCTTAATTCATTATTCCCACTTCAGAAATAAGACCAGATAATGCAAAACTTTGGAATCTTGAGAGAAGTTTTCAGAGCAAGAGAATTTTGAAAGCATCCCTAATCAACACACACCATAATGGGGTGATGAGGAACAGGGTGCTCTTTCCTTTTTCCTGTTTGTCTTGTTATTTTTCAAAATTTTACCTGTTAATTTCCTGTTGGGTTATGACATTTGCAAAGCTCTGTGTATTTTTCCACTTTAATATGCCGATTGCTATAAAAAATAATTTTAATTTATGCTGTAAAATCATATTCAGAAAGTGTTTAATAAAATTTAACCAACAAAAGGGGAAAAAATACTACCATGCTGCAAAGATGGTTGCATTTGGGGACCTTCTGTCACAGAGGCTCTGGGATATTGATAAAAGCTGAGAGGCAAGAAGCTGCTCTTAATGAGCAGAGCTGGAGGAGGAAGAAAAAGGAGGTTCAGAGTGGCTGCTAATGGGTTTGTGTAGGCAGCAGCCACTGTCATGATGCTCCCACTGGAGTACTTACCAATGCTTTCTATTTAAAACAATAAACCTGCCTCCATTGACTAAATCAAAAGTGGCTTAGGCAGGGCACAACGTTTGAAGGACAGTGGATGCTGTCCCTAGAGAGAGGCTCTCGCTGAGCCCTGTATAGGTATCCTCAAATGTGGTAGCCCAGGCTGGAAGATTATTCATTCCAAATGGTGCTGATACTTAGGTGAAGAACATGTCGACCTTTTATTCCATTTGTGGGTGATAACTCCAACTTTGAGATATATTCTAAGCTAGAACCATAAGACAAAGCTTCCTGGAGCCTCCTCTTTCCTCATGACAGTTGGTATCTTGACTGAGGGCAAAGGGAGCTGGCCTGAGAGAATATCTGCATCAGATACTGGACTATATGTCAAGGAGACATTGTACTACCTTCCTGGCTCACTTAAAGTACCATTCTCTGATGTTCCAGGGAGCCAATCAGCCTTGGCTCTCTTGGATTTCCCAGGGTCACTTTTTTTTACTTTGCCCTCTTGGACAGCTCGCATTTCTCCTTTCTTGTGTCCTTCCCCTTTCTGCCCACCTCAGCCTCAATCAACTTCCTATATCTGTCATAGGAAGTAACCGTATACTGAATCAGATCATTGTCCCATCTCTTTCAGTCCTATTGACCCTGACCAGCAGCAGGTCTCCAGGATATCTCTGACTAGAGATGCTTGAGATTGAACCTAGGACTTTAGCCCAAAAAACAACCACTCATCTTACAGAGTTCCCCCATTCTTGTTTTCCTGATGACTGCAATAAATGAAACATCTGTCTGTCTGTGGATCTAGTACTCCACCTCAACTCAGCATGCTCCAGTGTATCCACATGAAATGATGGGCATAAAAGGAACCCATGTGGGTGATGCTGAACATGGATGCAGATACACTCCATGGTACCTGGATTCCATGGCTATAGATCAGGCTTCCTCAACCTCGGCCCTCCAGATGTTTTGAGACTACAATTCCCATCATCCCTGACCACTGGTCCTGCTAGCTAGGGATCATGGGAGTTGCAGGCCAAAAACATTTGGAGGCCCGAGGTTGAGGAAGCCTGCTCTAGAAGCTTTCCTTGATCAAAATTGTTGTGTTAGTCTAGTATAGAGATGGGCCATATTATCCAGCAGAAAGCTGTCAGAGCTTATGTTGCAATAACAGTGGGACCATACCCAAAAGTGGACAGAGCTGGGCCAACACAAAATCACAAATATTTTCCATAGGTGGGTGATAGGAAAAGAGGAAAAGAGGCATATATTTAATTCACAGAAACTCCACATACATTTTGTCCATATACTTTTTTTTTGGGGGGGGGGCTTTCCAACACCCTTCATCAGTCCCCAGAACTTAGTAGCCACCATGGAAGAATGCACATGTCCCTTTCCCCAGGCTAATGAGGGTTGAGTTTGGAAGGCAGCCTTGCTTCTGCAATGAAGCAGCTCAGATTGGGAGCTGGAAGCTCCACCGCTTCCTGGTTCCTAACCAGGCTCTGATCTAAGCAAATGCTTCCATGCACTTCCCCTTCCTCTCAAGTAGCCTCATGTGCTCCTAACCAGGCACTTAGTGGTGGCTCTAAAGTCCCTACATGGATAGCTATATCCTGCTCCTATAGCCCTGGAAATTGTGTGTTGAGAGCCAGCCAGGCAGCTGGTGTGGGAACCTCTAGTCCTGGGGCAGTCATGTCTGGATCAGGCTCTGATCTAAGCAAATGCTTCCATGCACTTCCCCTTCCTCTCAAGTAGCCTCATGTGCTCCTAACCAGGCACTTAGTGGTGGCTCTAAAGTCCCTACATGGATAGCTATATCCTGCTCCTATAGCCCTGGAAATTGTGTGTTGAGAGCCAGCCAGGCAGCTGGTGTGGGAACCTCTAGTCCTGGGGCAGTCATGTCTGGATCCAGTGGCTCTTCAGGCTCCCTAATAATAGTGTGGATATCTGCTAGGGGTCTTGTCCTCCTAAATTCTGATTAGGGTTGAACTGTTGCAACAAATAATGCCTGTGTACATCTGAACTGCTAAGCCCAAGCTGTTCTAAATTAAACCCTCTGTTTATAGACGCTCCTGATTTTGGATTAATTTGCCTGTGGAGTCGAAACCTATATTGCCTTTGGTGGACTTCATGCCTCTTTTCCTCCCTTCCTTTGTGTTGGAACATTATGGGGTCCTGGTCACCTGGGCAGAATACCCAATTATCACTTTTGTTATTTATTATCACCATGAGCCTTTGCTAAAGAAACAAAAGGAACAAGGAGCACGGGATTATTTCCCTCCTCTGCTTGCCATATCTCTGAAAGCGCAGGCGATAAATAGTGGAATAGACAATGATGATGCTATTTGGCTTCCCCCTTATCAGCACAGGAAATTGTCTCTTTCTTTAGATCCTCGGTTATTGCTATTTCTGTAATCCACCGGGATCTGTTAGGATAAGAGGCTCCTCTGAGAAAGGGCTTGGGGGACTTGTTAGAATAATCTGCTGCCTCCGTGTAAAGTTGTAGACACAGGGTGGGAAAAATTAATAAAATAACACTGAGATCTCATCAGTTGCTCCCTTGGGAGAAAAGAATGAGGCAATTTCACTTGGGCTCACAGATCAAAAAGCCACTTCCATGCAGATGCTGTGAAGAAGCAAACAGGGTGCAATTTCAGCTCCACACAGTGCAGAGGCGCATGCACACACCACACACTCCCACAACTTGAATGCTTTTCAAAAGCTACCTAGATAGGAGACTGTTAGACCAGGGAATGTAATAATCTTTGTACTACAATCACACCTTGAAGCCCCAGATTAGTTCCAATGCCCCATTTACACTATGAAGACAAAAGATGCAGTACCTGCCTTGAATATTTCACATTCACCTTTACCAAGAGACAATGAATAAGGGATTGTGCTTCTCAGTCTTAAGGGGGAAGAAATATGAAATAAAATGTCTAAAAAAGTGAGTGTCCAGAGCAGGAATCAGAAATCCAACTCATCTCAATTAGCACAGTTGTATTCCTGAAATGATCGTGACTGGCTGGTATTTTCCTGATTTGACCTGAATTCTTAAGAAACTGTTAAACATAACACTTCTGCATTTACAGCTTCTACCACCTATTTCCTGAGTTTGACTGCAATCCAATGGTCACTGCAGCTACAAACCATTGTGATAAATGTCCAAAGTAAACGAGTGAAACATCAGTGCATCACCTCCAGACCAAGCACAAGTGTTAGGCGATGAACTTTATTTCAGAATGTTTCTGTTCCATTCAATAAACATTCCCCAACAGCTTCCTGGGTCTCTGGTCATAAAATTATCTGGATCACACACTTTAACTTCTGTGGACTCCCACATCTCATCTTCTAAATATGGGCATCTCACTTAAGTCTGCCCAAAGTAGCAACGCATTTTCTTGTTAATAGAGAGTTTGATGCCCCTTCACTCCAGGGGTTTTCTCCTTGCCTCTAACTTAGGAAGCTCCTGCCCCTGTGCTGGCAATTAAACACTGCTGTGTAAATGCATCCTACTGCTATCTTCCTTCAACACAATTGGGCTATTACCTAGACTTCTTAATACTCATTGTTTTTTCCCCCTCTTTAGTTCAGCTTTAATGCTAATTAATAGTCAGTTTTGAATTTGCAGAAACAAATGATACAACAGCTGCTAGAGTCCGTCAACACCAAACAATAACTAGTGTTTGGTGCACATACTATGAGATGTGGTAACACAGGGGTGTGCAAGTACCTCCATTTATTAGAAATTATCTCTCTCTGCACATCTGCCTGCTAGGCTAATGTAGATCAAGGATGGGGAATCTGCCATTGCCATTGGTTTCCAACTCCCACCAGTCCCAGCCAGCATGGTCAATGGTCAGGCACAATAGGATATGTACAAAAATAACCAGGGGATCTTCACCTCTGATGTAAATACTTCACATAGAAAATGGCAACTGCAATGATAGGACAATTGTGTTACACAGCTGAAAATGGCACAATATAAACCAGGGGTAGGCAAGCTAAGGCCCAATCGCCTTCTCAATCTGGCCCACGGATGGTCTGTGAATCAGCATGTTTTTACATGAGTAGAATGTGTCCTTTTATTTAAAATGCATCTCTGGGTTATTTGTGGGACCTGCCTGGTGTTTTTACATGAGTAGAATGTGTGCTGTTATTTAAAATGCATCTCTGGGTTATTTGTGGGGCATAGGAATTTGTTGATATTTTTTCCAAAATATAGTCTGGCCCACCAAATGGTCTGAGGGATGGTGGACTGGCCCATGGCTGTAAAAGGTTGCTGACCCCTGATATAAACAAAGCCTTTTTGTGGGGACATGCATCAATGACCCTGGAGACATTTCTCAGGGATCAGCTATTGGCATCTTGGAAAAGTAATGATTTTTTTAGTCCTCCTTTGCCTGGAATCAAAATGATGCTCTCAATATGCTATGGAATGCAAGAAGAGTGGATTGGACCTGACTGAGAATGCACCCCTTTTGGGTGGATAGCCATGGAAATTCCCATCTCCCTCCCCACCACCAAGCTTTTTCATTAATCCTAGCAACATTTTTGATATTGGCAACTGCTTCCATCAATCAGAAGTCCTGGAAGATTTCACAGTCACTCACACTACACTGTCCTATGATTTCTTAGGATGGGTAAATGATTTCTACAAGCTGACATCTGATTTCTACAAGCTGGGTCTGATTCAGCAGTAAACAGCGGGTTTTCTTGGGCAAAGTGCTGGGACAAAAGAAAAACCTCTTCGACCCCCGCCTAGAAGGCACAGAAAAAATGGAAGCATGGATGAGCTGTTAGTCACACTTCATCCAGGTTTGATAAACTTAAAGGTAAAGGTAAAGGTACCCCTGCCCGTACGGGCCAGTCATGTCCGACTCTAGGGTTTTGCACCCATCTCACTTAAGAGGCCGGGGGCCAGCGCTGTCCAGAGACACTTCTGGGTCACGTGGCCAGCGTGATGAAGCTGCTCTGGCGAGCCTGCACCAGCGCAGCACATGGAAACGCCGTTTACCTTCCCGCTATAAAGCGGTACCTATTTATCTACTTGCACTTAGGGGTGCTTTCGAACTGCTAGGTGGGCAGGAGCTGGGACCGAAAGACGGGAGCTCACCCCGCCGCAGGGATTGGGACCGCCAACCATGCGATCAGCAAGCCCTAGGCACTGAGGTTTTACCCACAGCGCCACCCGCGTCCCTGGTAAACTTAAGGGGACATAAATATATAATAGTTACTATGTACATTTGTTTTACTTGCAGTTCCACTGCATCTTGAGTAGTAAACATCTCAGGGAGTTAACTAGCCTTGGACAAGACTGTACAAAACTCAAAGTGGGCTGGGAAATTAAGACTAGCTACAGTCTTAAATGGGCCTCAAAGAAAGGATCTGAGGAGACTGTGGGATGTCAATTCTCACAAAAGGATCAAAGTGCTGTGATAACAAAGATTTTGCAAGAGAATAAAGCATTCTTTGCTCAAAGCTGATGCTGAAAGCAATAGACAGATACGTTACAGATCTTATAAATGCAACTGTGGAATGCTCTCCCCAGGGAGGCTCGCCTGGCACCTTCATCACATATCTTTAGGCACCAGGCGAAAATGTTTCTCTTCAACCAGGCATTCAGCTGTTTAACATTCTATGGCTTTTTAAATGTGCTTGTGGGAGGGGTGATTGGTTGCTTTTTTGTTTTGTTTCATTATGTGTTTTGTATTCCCATTTTGCATTTTTCTGGGATATTTGGATGAAGGGCAGTATACAAATTTAATAATAATAATAATAATAATAATAATAATAATAATAATAATAATGGCTAGTGTTTTTATTTTATTTTTAAGCTGTCCCCCTTACAACAGTTAGCAATGACAAACTGTCCAACTGAGCAGGTTTGGTATCTCCCAAGGAGAAGGACTCTGGTTGGCTACATTGAGAAGGATGTTTGTTCTTGGTTGCACACAAAGAGCAGAAAACCTCAGCAAGGTGGTCTGTTGTGTGGGCTCCAAAGGGAGCCAGGAACATTGTTACGATAGCCTCTAATCAGCTTGTTAGCTGCCTAATAGAAGAGGAACACTGTATATTACAAGCCCCCAAAGTGAGGCAAAGCTTCATGTCGAATTGCAACTTGACAGCTAGCTTTCGGCAGCCCTAAATTATCCCATGACAAGCTGCAGTGAGGAGGTGAGCAACCTTGCGCATAATCTACAGTCATTATCATTTCCATCTTTATTACCCACAGTATGCTGAGCACATTAAACTAGCTTTAAGGGAGCTTTTGTTTTGGGAAATAATTTCTTAGGAAACCTGCTTTCTTGTTAGCATCTCCCCTGCCATTTCATCAAAATGGAAATCCTGCTCCATTTGTTCTTTCCCCCTGTCCTTTTTTTTTTTTTAGTGGACAACCTTAGCATGACCCCAGATTAATTTTGGATCATAAGATTGATCAACAATTGAAATCGCATGCACGGGTTGGAGCTGAGATCTGGATCTAACAATGCACCACACTGGTCTCTTGGCATATCCTCACAAAGAAAAATCTTGCTTGATGTGCACAGGCAGATCCTGTTCTTGGGGCTTAATTTGAAACAAGGCTCAGAGCCAGAACTAGTTCTGAATGCCAGAAGTATGGCCTGGAACACATTCAGAAATAATAAGGATGAGTGCAATGGAAGTGGAGCATTTGCCCCTATTGCTAGAAGCTGCTTTGAAGCATGTGAACGTAAGCAGGTACTCGCTTGGTGTTAAATAAGGATCAGGCAGACTCAGCAATGGAGAATAAGAAGGTGAAGTTTATTGCCAGGCAATAAGGACCCAGTTTGGAATCTGAACGTACATTCTTTCACCTTTGGTGGACGTGCCCAAGGATTAAGGCTTTCTGGGAGATGATCTATAATGAAATGAAAAAGGTATTTAAATATACCTTCCTGAAGAAACCAGAGGCCTTTCTCCTGGGCATGGTCGGCCAATTGGTGCCAAAGAAGGACAGAACTTTCTTTATGTATGCAACAACAGCAGCAAGAATTCTCATCGCAAAGTATTGGAAGACACAAGATCTACCCACCTTGGAAGAATGGCAGATGAAAGTGATAGACTATATGGAACTGGCGGAAATGACTGGCAGAATCCGAGACCAGGGAGAAGAGTTGGTGGAAGAAGATTGGAAGAAGTTTAAAGACTATCTGCAGAAACATTGTAAAATTAATGAATGCTAAAATGATGCTGGATTGAAATGAAGTGGCTTTAGCAATAAGGTTAAAAAGAATATGTAAAAATGGACTGATAATTAGATGAAAATATAAAGTTATAATATGTTAAGACATAGAATTAAGATAAAAACAAAGAGGGAAAGGATTTGCTGAATTAACTATGTGAATTGGAATACAAAAAAGGGAGGTGTGAGGAGGTCAGGAAACAAGTAATTGAAATATAAGATATGAAAAGATTGATCTGTTTTTAATTGTTTTTTATTTTTTCATGTATTTTGTATTTTTCTTTGTCTTTTTATTTTTTTTATTTTTCTCTTCTTATTCTGTAACTTTCTTTTATCTGTAAAATTTTAATAAATATCTTTTTTAAAAAAAAATCAAATCGCATGCACGGGTTGGAGCTGAGATCCGGATCTAACAATGCACCACACTGGTCTCATGGCATATCCTCACAAAGAAAAATCTTGCTTGATGTGCACAGGCAGATCCTGTTCTTGGGGCTTAATTTGAAACAAGGCTCAGAGCCAGAACTAGTTCTGAATGCCAGAAGCATGGCCTGGAACACATTCAGAAATAATAAGATGAGTGCAATTGAAGTGGAGCATTTGCCCCTATTGCTTGCTATTGCTAGAGGCTGCTTTGAAGCACGTGAACATAAGCAGGTACTCACTTGGTGTTAAATAAGGATCAGGCAGACTCAGCAATGGAGAATAAGAAGGTGAAGTTTATTGCCAGGCAATAAGGACCCAGTTTGGAATCTCTTCCAAAAGGAACTGGGACCCCAATTGACAGAAATCCAGAGGTCTTTATACCTGAGCAGATCACAGCAAATCATAGATCATGAGACAACCATGAGGCAGTCACGATATTGTCAGCGAAAATTAGCCAATTAGCAAGCTTCTTGCCATGCTACCAGCTCCTGGTCAAGTACTGGTCAAGCACGGAGTTCTAGTTCTGCTTTCCGATGCTTGCAGTGACACTCTGTCTAACCTCTCCCCTAGTTATGACAGGACGGGGAGTTTGGAGATTTTGTGGTTTTGCTCTTCCTGTTCTGTGGATTAATTTAGCCTGTATCTGAGGGGATTTTGTACCAGAATCTCTGATTCACGTCTTCCCCTTGTCCAGGGTACATGGATGTTTGTAGGGGAAAGGTCGGCTCCTAATTTTGCTGTTTCAAGCAGTATGCAGTTAGATAAGGCACAGCTTCCCTTTGATTCAAAATGGATTATAAAATACTGTAAGCCCTGATTATGTGTGAATATTGATTACTGATAACTGATTATATGGATAGCATAGGGGTAGCCCTTCTTCCTTGCCTCAGCTTCACACGTGACATTTTTTCATGTCTACACACAGAACACTCTACGCTGTATACCCCACAAAGTCATGTATGAATTCTCAAGTGTGAATCTTCAGCAAATCTGCTTTCACCACTGTGTGAAGAAGAACACAGTAGCACAGTTTACACAGCTAGGATTAATGGTAAGGCCTTCTAGGTGACAGTTGCTTCCAGATACAAAACCAGCATCTATTTATTTATTTCCTTTCCTTTTTAAAAACAAACCCACTATAATAGAGCTGGCTAACCTGTGGCCCTCAAGATGTGGCTGAATTATGACTTTTACCAGCCCCAGCCAGCATGGATAATAGGAGTTCTAGTTCAGTGCCATGTGGAGGGTCACAGGCTAGCCACACCTACACTAAAAACTCCTCCTTCTGTGCGGCATGAAACTTATTGGATGCTATTTCAGGTGCTTCCAGATGGGTGTTTATTGTGGAATGGGTGCTGCTCATGCTTGCAATTCTTTCGCAGTATCCAATCAGCAACAAAATGACAGTTCCTGTTCTCCCTTCCCCATTTAATCTGGATTTATCCCGGAGAAAATCCCAAAACTTAAAATAAACAACATAGTACGTTGTCCATTTGCTATGTCTGCATGACCGTTTGCAGTATTAAGCTCCCATGTGGAAGCACCCTTCCCCGAAGCTTTGGTTGAATCGGTAAAAGCCGAGCACATCAGGGGCATATTTAGTGCACAGCTCTACTGAAAGCATGAGACCGTTAAGTGTCACTTAGGCAATATAGAAAAGAGGCAGAGAGATACCATAGATACCACAGAGAAACAGATAATTACTATATCAGACTCTATTTTTTCCCCTTTTTGGAGATTGTATCTCACCCACACGGCTTGCAAAATGACACTTGTAAAGGATAACAGACACCTAGAGTAACACATACACACACACAGCAATTGAGAATGTTTCATTCTGTTCTTCCAAGCAGAAGCCTACAAGCCACACATTATGAAGTGTAGGAGTAAAAACTGCATGGGCTGTGGTTCAGCAATGCTAGCAGCCACCAGGCACACCTTGAGAAGAATCTTAAGTGAAGATGAGCAATAAGGGCACTTGCTGCTATACCTGGAGGACGAGGAGGAGGGACTGTAGTTACTGTAGGACACAAACAGCACAGTGGCATTGGCCCTACTTCTGCTGCTTGAGAAAGCAACTGCCTCTCTCTAGCTGCCACCTCCTATAGGGGATCATGGCAGCCACAGAGCCTACTCAATTTACCATACTATATTACAATGTGATCAGAGGCACCAACTTCTCAAGATGATTGAGGGGGCATGACGTGAATTCAGAAGCAACTAATGGATTAGAGAGCTCATTCCATGCACCATCATAGCTATACAGATATGTAGATGCTCGACTGATAGAGAAAGACCCCTCTAAATAGAGCTTAGCAGAGGGGAAAGCTTTATCTCAAACATGGGCTGTAGACTAACTTGCATGAATACAGGAGGCTAGTTTAAAAGGTATGAGACTACTGGTCCATCTGGTTCAGTATTGTCTATACTGTCTGCCAGCAGCTTTCCCTCCCTTAGAGAGGGAGTGTTTTCCCACCCTACCTGGAGGGGAGATGCCAGAGTTTGAACCTAGGACCTTCTTCATGCAAAGCAGATGCTCTTCTGCTGAGTTATGAAACTTACCTAATCTGTTAATGTTCGAAAAACATAAGTCCAACTTTCTCTAGAGTATGCAGAAATAAATAGCCACATGGTCCTCTAGATCCCAGCCTTTTGTCTTAGGCAAAATGATAGATTCATAGAATAAAACTTCACAGCTTTTTAATATGTGTGTGTGTACAGACACACACACACCCCAATATAGTAAGAAAAGTTCCTATTGAAAAGATGAATACAGCATACTAGAAGGATCGCTCATCCATTTAAGTAGGGTTGATATGGAAACCCCTTAAAATCCACATTAATACAAACAGTTTTTGCCCAGCACCAGTGACTGATGGACTGCATCCACATCCTCCCTAATAAACCTGTATTTACAACAGATTTATACAGATGTCAAGAGACATTAGGTCGGGGATGCTCAGGGCCCAAAATAATGCCTTTCCTTGTGTTGCTAATAGAGCATGAAGGGACAGATTCTCACCAGGGCCAAAGCAGGCCTCACAGTCTCCGGCATTAGGCCGCTCTACACCAGCTGTGCATCAGGCTTAATGCGCTTCCTTTCCCACTGCTTGCCAAGTTCTGTTTAACATTGGATTAGCTAATGCGATTCCTCCGGGTCACGTTCTAGCTCAACCTGCCACTGAAGACAAGGCCCTGGAGAGCTTGTGACCAGAATGACGGAATTATTTTGTTTCTTAGCCTTGCTGCTGCAAGATGCGCCACTTCTCCCACAGCAGTGGAATCTGTCATGGGAGCTCAGTGTTGCCAAAACACCCAGGTGTTAATTAAATTCCCAACTACACAGTAATCGAGTGGGGAAGCGCACAGTTCAATGAGTGAGCAGTAGCTCTTGTCTTTCTCCCTCAGCCAGATTACTTGTGCTGATAACACAGGCCGGAATATGCAGGAGAAATCCTCTAGACTAAGTTAGTGCAGTGCTGGTGAATGGTGCCAGGTGGCTCTGTACATTTTAAACCATTTGAAAAATAAAAATAAAAATAAAAATATATATCACATTGCAGGGACAGGAGAGGCAGTTTACCACACCCTTAACTGATAAGAAGGGGCAGCCATCTCCAGCAAGGAGATAGGAACAGAATGTAAGACCAAAGAAGTATTCAGGTTTGTTTCAGGCAAAAGGCATGAAAGCTGTGTGCCAGGTTCTCTTGTATGTCCTTCCTTGACAGTCTGAAGAGAAAGCTCACAGGTGTACTAGAAATGCGGGTTGTTTTGCTTTCTTATTACATTTTGAGCAAAACTCTGCAAGGCTCCAGGGGAGACCTGAAACCTGGATAGAATGACCACTTTCACACTGCAATAACAAAAAGGCAAAGGAGGACAGAGGCTTGCATAAAAGTTGTGTGTGCTCATTTATATGTATAGATGCAAATTATGAAACTAAACTATAATTTAAACAGAAATGGAATATATTTCTGTTTAAACTGAAATGGAATACAAACAGAAATGGAATACAATGGAGGGCCTTCTCGGTAATGGCGCCCGCCCTGTGGAACGCCCTCCCATCAGATGTCAAGGAAATAAGAAGCTATCCTATTTTTAGAAGACATCTGAAGGCAGCCCTGTTTAGGGAAGTTTTTAATATTTAATGCTGCATTGTTTTTAACTCTCAATTGGGAGCTGCCCAGAGTGGCTGGAGAAACTCAGCCAGATGAGCGGGGTATAAATAAATTTATTATTATTATTATTATTATTATTATTATTATTATTATTATTATTATCTCCTCTAAGCAATGGGAGAGCAATGTGACTGAGCAATCTATGTGCCTGCCTATTCTGCTGTCCAGGGTGCTAACTGCTGATGGGCAGCTTCAAGGCCTCTGCTCTTCCTTCTCATGGTTCTTTATCTTCAAACCAGGCAGCCCTTCAAAGGACTGTAAAGCTGGACACATGGCCACCCTAACCTGAGACCAGCATAGAGGCTTACCTCCTGCAACACAAGCACCCAAAGCCCTACAAAATCAATACTTCTATGCCAGTTGCATCAACTCATCCTCTGATAGCAACATAGCCTTCCTGGCTCAGCCAGACCAGCCATGATCATGCTTCCCACCTCTGGCCCCTGGTTTTTGTTTCCCCGATTCAGTAACAGACCTCCAACCCATTGACCCTATCTCCTATTTCTATTTTGACCCATCTGTGTCAGACACAGACCTCACTGCTGAAAAGCTGTATCCCAGGACTAAGAGAAACTCTAGTCAGGCAAAGTAGCCTCGATTATTACTCTGTAATATCTCTGATATAATACAGGAGGCTGATTTGCATGAACAGTCTCCTTAAAGAAGAGGCTTCATTGAAATGCCTTGGGCCTAATAAAAAATACATCCAGTTCATCTTGGAGGTCTCCTTTTCAGCTGTTTTCTATGCTGATGCCTTCCTTTCCTTTTCTCTTTCAGGAAAAAGAAAGCAAGTGCTGGGTACACAGGGGCTATGAGCAGTCGAGACAGGAGCCGCCTGATCTTTACTCAAACAACAGGAGCTGGGCCAGATAGTTTGAGACTCTGTAGTGCCACATAGAATGATTCTGCCCCTATGTGTTAGCCAAAGACTAGAATTATAATTACAGCAGCACTGATGCAAAGTAGACATAGCAGATAACCGGACAGTAAATGTTTAATTTGTGCACGCAGAGGTGCTATTTGGTTTTTTGACCCTCTTATTATTATTTCATAATAAATGAAGAGAGAGGTGGTGCCAAAGCAAGTGGTGTAAAGATGTAGGCAGAATTAAGCTGAATACCTACTGCTGGGAATCACAAGTGGAGAGAGCTGTTGTACTTAGCTCCTGCTCGTGGGCTTCTGCTTGTGCAAACAGGATGATGAACTAGATCCAGCTCTTCTTGGGTTTTGAAAGATCTGACCCTTTCTAACAGTGACAATGTATTAAATGATTACTTTTGGGCTGATGGGAGGCAAGGAAAAACACAATGAACTATTCAGAGAAATGTAGAAAATGTGTGTGTTTGATGGCCAACAAATCACGAGGGCAAAGGAGCAATGTAATTTGTTTCTTCATCCTTTTTGGATAGGCTAAATGTTTAGGAAACGCTGCTCAACATTCGGAGTTCCTCTCTACTAAGTGACAGGCAAGAATTGCCTTCATCTGCAGCTTACTGGGGATATCCTCAGGCTTACAAGCTCAAGGCCCATGAGGTGTGCCCTCAGTTAACTTACACTCTTCAGTGAGCATCAGTCCTTTAGGAACCATGGATGGCTTCAGTCACTACGACCTGTGCTTGCGGTTGCCAGCAGCCTTACAGCTGGTAGCAGCTCTTACCAACAGTGCATCCACATTTCAAGCATTAAGAATAACTTCAGTGGTAGAAGCTTGCCTGAGCAGGCTTGGTTGTTTTTTTCAGGGATTGGATCTCTTCACACAGATGTATAACTTGTTCCCACAATCAACACCACCTGTCTTCTTGGGCCATGTTGATCCCCTTCCATCCTGCACTGCAGTTAGAGACAGTTTTATTTTTTATTTTATTATATGTATATCTCCCCGTTTTCTCCATCACGGAACCCAAGGCAGCATACATTTCATTCTCACCTATCCAGGCACTCACCGGATCCAGTCCTGCTTTGCTTCAGTAAGGTGACACTTCATGTGCCTTGAGACCATGATCAATTGTGCAATAGACACATGTGCATATATGCACATGATACTATTAGAAGATCTTCCTGTGCCACATTGTTTATCATTTTAGAAAACCTTTTGGTGCTCCTACTGGTAGCCACAAAACTTTGACAGCAAAAAACTTTGGGAAGCAGCTAAATTATTCCAGCATGATCCGCTATCCTATTACCAACACCTTTGGGAGCAAGAGAAACAAAGATGCAGACTGAAATTATTCCATCAGGATTCCAGAAGCATGTGCTTTCAGAATCCAAGAATGTCTATCTGCTATTACATAGCCTTGTTGGGCTAAAGACAGGCTGCTCTCTCCTGACAGATATATCCCTGTGCATTCTTTCAAGTCAACTCATATTCTTCATTAAGCATAGTCAAAATTAGGGCAAATTTGCATGTAGTTGTTTATCATGCATGATTTACTCTGCTTTTGTCAGCTCTTCCCCTGAACACTTACAAGCTCCTCAAGTACTTCCTCCAGCTTTTGATAAATCAGAAGGATGTGTTTCCAAGTTTATCTGCTCAGCCATAAAAATGTGAAAGCTTGGGTTCTCAGAATGTTGTATCCTGTGTCCAGTATACCAAACTGCATTTGGGGCAGTGCAGTGGCACAAGTGTAGAATATACTAAGACCTACCTGTGGACCACAGTTCAAGACACCTTGGCTTAGGATTCAATAGCGTACATTGCCTGTCTTCCACATGAAGCAAATGTCAAGGAGGCAAAGGAAAGAGAGTGGGGAAAGAGTGAGGAAATCACATTAGCACTGCATTGGAAAGAATGTGGGAGAAGAGAATGCAGGAGGGGGAAATAAGGAGAAATGTGTCTGGAAGAGAGATAAATTGGGGAAGTAAAGAAAAAAGAAAGCAGCAGAGATTTGTGCAGGGAAATCCCAACAGAAAACAGGAGTAGTACCATTTCTACTGCACTAGGACACCAGCAGCCCAGATGTGTTTCATCACAAATGTACCTGAGAGTGAAGCAATCAGACCTACCAGTCACCCCCACCCCATTTCTGCCCTTGCCCTTTCTTCATTACCTTCTCTGCCGACTGTGATGTCCCAAAGAAGATAGGAATGAAAGCTAACCAGACGATGCAGGTAGTGTACATGGTGAACCCAATGGGCTTGGCTTCATTAAAGGTCTCAGGAACCCCACGGGTCTTTATAGCATACACAGTGCAGGTCACCATGAGCAGCATGCTGTACCCAAGCAAACAGATGAGGGAGAGGTCAGAAATGTCACACTTGAGAACCCCCCGGGCAAAGCGGGGGTCCGTAGTCCGTTGGTCCTCATAGTCGATGATGGAGTGTGAGGGGTCCACAATGAACCAGATGCAGACCCCCAGCAGCTGCAGAGAGATGAGGCTGAACGTGATGACCAGCTGAGAAGCAGGACTGATGAAGCGCGGGGCGCTGACTGACTTTTTGCCCTGCTCAAAGATGCGGTAGATGCGGTTGGTTTTGGTCAGCAAGGCAGCGTAGCTGATGCTCATGCCCAGCCCCAGGAAGACACGCCGCAGGGAGCAGGTTCCCAAGTCAGGCTCTGCAATCATCAGAAAAGTGGTGGCATAGCAGAGGAAGATGCCCGTCAGGAGCACATAGCTGAGCTCTCGCCCCGAGGCCTTGACGATGGGTGTGTCATTGTAGCGCACAAATGTCACCACCACAAAGAGGGTGGCAATGATGCCCACAATGGCAATGAAAACGGGCACCACAGCCCAAGGGGAGCTCCACTCAAGCTTGACGATTGGGATGGGGATGCAGCCAGTGTGGTTTTCGTTGGGGCGCTCGCTGAGCCGGCACACCTTACAGTGGAACTCATCCTGCTGATACTGGTACCCATCACAGCGCTCACAGTGCCAGCAGCACGGGATGCCCTTCACCAGCTTCTTCCTTTCACCCGGCCTGCATGGCTGGCTGCAGATTGAGGTGGGCACACGGTTGCCTCCCCCAGGCCAATGCAGGCGCTCCATCTGCAGCAGAGAGAAAGCAAGAATCTCACCAACCACCATGAACTAACATGGCATGAGCTGGGTCACAGCAGGGGCTGGGTCAGCATCCTCCGCCAACTCTGCAAAACACTTACTCTAGTCTATGCCATGTCCAGCTATTCTAGCATTGCTCCCTCTGATTCAGTAGCAGTTTCAGGTGTGCGGAACCTGTGTTCCTCCTGATGTTCTTGGACTACAACTCCCATCATGCCCAACCATTCGCTATGCTGCCTGGGGCTGGTAGAAGCTGTAGTCCAACAACACCAGGAGAACCACAAGTTTCCAACCCTAATTTAGTTTTTTATCTCTATCAGCTGTGCATGAAATGCTACTAATTCAAGCTTAGACATACCTGTTCTTCAATTCCAACCTGATATCATGTCACAGAGTAAGTGTTGTTGCTAGTCAAACCACCGACACTAACTTTACTGAACTAAATCAACTGTTCATGGATACTACGTGGTCTAATACATCTCTCATTTCCCTCCTTCACAGTTCCTCATATTTACTACAGACCTGCAATTCCACACTGCAGTTTGTTGCCCCTTCCCCTTGATAGGTTAATTTTTGTCTTGATACTCAGCCAACTCTGAATTAGACCTGAAATGAAACTTCGCACAGGTTTAGAATTCCACAATATTTCAGATTCTGGATTTGTTTACTGTCAAATTTTACTGTTGAAACACTGTCCCATTGACAAATTGGGAGTCTTAAATTAAAGATTTGCCAAATTCTTTCCAATTGAGATTGTGGCCTTAAATCTTAAGTCTTGCTGGTGAATTGTTGCTAACGTACCCATAAATTTGTCAAGTGCAATACTTTTTAAAGCATGTGTTCCCATTAAAAATCCAGTTTTCTACTGTGCTTTATTACCCATGGCATAAGTTGGGCTGTTGCAATGAAAGAGATCAGAGAGAAACCAGAGCTAAATGCTTTCAGAAATCTCTCTGTATGATATTAATGATGCCTATGTATAAGGATAAAGATAATCCCATTTAAACTAGAGCCCTTGAGCATACAATAAGTACAGCTCCATTCCCTAATTAAAACACTGGAGATTCAGAGTAAAAGTTTATTCCCTTCGGTGTTTAGGCAAAGCTAAGATCTTGCTTACTTTTAAGTTCAGATGATCAGCCCAGTGCCCAATAACTTTGTACTCAGGTGTAGTGTTCTTGATCTGGTACTGGTAGATGTCATAGCGGCCTGGGGCATCTCCATTCTCATTGAATGTCACAGGGGTCCCAGCAATACCTGCAACACACAAAGCATTCAGTCTCAGAAAGAAATACATTGCTGGTTTGGGCTGTATATTTGATCTACCAAAGGTAAGTTTGTCCCTTTTCTTCTCCTAGAAACAAATTCACATGCACACATATACATGGGAGTGCGATCCATCCAAAGTACATTCATTCATTCATATCTCACCTTTCATCCAAAGAGCTCAAGGTGACATACATAGCTCTCCATTTTATTATCACAACAACCCTGTGAGGTAGGTTAGGCTGAGAGTGAGTAACTGGCCCAAGGTCACCCAAAGAGCTTCATGGCTGGATTGGGATTTGAACCCTGATCCCACAGGTCCTAGTCCAACACTCTTAACCACTATACCACACAGGTTGTCTGCAGTACATCAGAAGTACAATTGGGCTTAGCTTACCAGGTTCAACTCTGCCACTATTATCAAGGGGACACAGTTAACTCTGCCTGGATTTTGCTTCAATTGACCTGAGGGCTTTTAGCAAATGCAAAGTTGTGAAGTTGTGGAATAAGTGAACTAAAGCTGCAGGATATGTGAACTAAATCTCCTTGCTTAGGCTGCACTCCAACCCTCTGATTGGTCATGCTAGAGATCGGGTAGAGGTCTCCCTCCATCCAGTCCAAAACAACTCTGCTGGCCTCCATGTGTGGAGTGACACCACCGTCACTTCTCCAGCATGAAGCTCCCCATTCCACCCACCAGAAGCACAGGTAGATGGAAGTACGGTGGAAACCCCACCAGCTGAGTGTTCCTGGATCTCAAGCTGGTCCTACAACCATCACTTGACATTGTTGGGCTTTAGGCTAGCATATAATAGAGAAGGGAGTTCCTTGCTCCCTGGCTGGTATGGGTATCAGGGATGCAGTAGTGATTACACAGAGGTTGGGATTCCTCTGTAACTTTATTATTAATTATTATTATTATTATTATTATTATTATTATTTAGGAGAACAGATGTAGGATACAGATTCCCAGCTGCTGTGTACCCAAACGGCTCCCCAACTTTTGAGTTGAACTGGCTCTACTGCCATTAATAATCTAGCCCACACTCTTATCTAAAATAGTTAAAAGCTAGTTCTTTACCTTGGGCAAGCAGAAAATAACATTAGTCTTACTCCTCGGCTCCTTGGGCTGCCTAGAGAAATCCTTGTGGCTTTTTCTGCTCACATAGTGATAACGCCTACAATTATATATTTGCACAGAGCTAGGGCTCCAAGAAACTCCTTTCATGGATCAGGCCTCCCGCTCAGTTAAGGTATAGTGCAACCTGAGAAGCAACTGACCATTTTTTAAAAACACATAAGGCTGAAATCAGTTTTGTTCAACATCAGCTTCAAATAACACAGTGAAACCTGCACATAGACCCATCGTGGGGGATGGTGGGGCTAGCCAGGTTTTTTTTGCCCCTAGTGAAGCCTTCAGAATGGCACTATTGAGGCTCCCAGCCTGTGTGTGTGTGTGTGTGTGTGTGTGTACACAACTGCACATTGGTGTGTGTGTGTGTTGTGTGTGTGCCAAACTGGGTCTCTGATCTGGGTGAAATAAATCCTAGTTTCGCTCCTCCCTGCACAGCTGCATTAGGAATAGAATAGAATTTTCTATCATAATAAAAAAATCTCAACGTTGGGCTTATCTACACAATTGTTTCCTATTTTTGTTTTGCTCGTTTAGCTCAATGGGAAGCAAGGTGGAGGGCGGGGTTATCGTTCTGCTAAAAATACAAACAAACCTTATTATATGAAGTATCATACAAATTATTAAATACATTATTTTGGGCAAATTATAGACATATACATGCCAGTTTCCTAAAGTAGCTGGCACATAACCAGATGCATGCACACAACAATACATATAGCTGTATAGAAATACTTAACATATCAATACTTATTCAATCACGCTACATAAATGAGCCATGGCTGGTGTCCATTCAGAGTGATGGAGCAAAAGGCAAAAAGGCCAATACGAGCTCGAGCCAAAGCCAACGATGACAGAGCCAACTAATTTTAGTTTTGGCTTCATCCCCCTCCCTGCTGAATTCTACAAGAGCAACACTGAGGACAGCATAGCCGCTCCTTCCATTTAAAGCACATTCAACACACATTTAAACTTCCTTTCAAAGGATCCTGGGAACTTTAATTTCTTAAGGGTGCTAGGAATTGTAGCTGGGTGAGGGGAAAACTGCAGTTCCCAGAAATTTTTGAAGGAAATCATGTGCTTTAAATGTGCATTGAAGGTGCTTTAAATGGATGTTGTGGATCTTTCCTAAGGACCGGTTGTGAGTAAGAAGACAGGCAGGCAGGGCTGACTAAGGCTGACAAAGATGGCTAATTTTGCATATAATTAGGCTTATTTATTTATTCATTTATTTAAAAACTAATCCCAAAATACATGGTCCAATTTCGGACAAAGCTCAATCAGACTGGAAAAGTCCAATCCTGTGTTTAATTCCATTTGAAAAGGATTCCTCCTCTGCACCAAGCCTGCATGTGGAGCCCATTTGATCCCTTTCCCAAATTCCCTCCTGTGTTAACAGCATTCATGAATGGCACAAAAATCATAACAGAGACCCAAATATGCTGTTAGGTGACACACAGAGAAAAAAAACACTTGGAAGTGCCTTGCCAAACAAGTTTGTAATTGGAATATAAAATGAAAAGGCCTAGAGAGCATAAATTTACGATTGTGTTTTATCAATTAAATTGTTTGCCACCAACTGTGTGAATGTGGTCAAATTTCTTGTAGGCACCAGAGCAGAGAGGGAGGGGAGGGAGAAAAGCGGGGGGTGGGGATGCAAGTTTCCTGTGGGTTATATAAGGAATCAGATTGCATAAGGGACAAAGAAAAGGACACTTTCTTTTTGCTTGTCATTCACCCAATCAGTTCCATTATGTACATAAAGCACGCTCCAAAGGACATCATGCAGGCCTCCCTCCCTCTCTGGATCTTCCTGCATATTGTTACTCCCCTGCTGGATGTCCAGGCATATTCTTCTTCCCTAAGCCATTGAGCAATGAATCCATACATAGTGACAGTACATCATGAGGCTACATCATTCATTCACCGAGAGCGGTAATCCCCTCTCAGTATTCAACCAGAGAGCTTGAGACAGAAAATAACAACACATTTATATAGAGTCGGGTGAACGTGCATGTCATGAAATCAAAGAGCTGAAAGCCGGGGCTGGAAGGAGGCTCGGTGTAGGCAGGTGCTGAAAGGGATTCTGCAAGACGTACCTAACGGAGCTTCCTTCCCGCACTGTGCCTCCACTCCCAGGAGACTAGATCCTGTCCCCACAAACCCTGAAGAAATGTTCTGCAGTCAAGACCCCCTGTGCTCTAGATCGCTGAGATCTCAATAGTCACTGGAGACAATTAAGAACATAAGAAGAGTCTTGCCGGATCAGGCCAAAGGTTTATCTAGTCCAGCATCCTCAAAGTGGCCGACTAGATGCCCACAAGCAGAACCTGAGTGCAACAGCATTATCCCCACCTGTGACTTCCAGCAACTGGCATTCAGTGGAGGCTGATCTATTTGGGCCAATGGGGCAGTGCCACCCCACTCTCATGTGTCCTCAGTCAGCCCTCACCTGCCTCTCTTCTTACTTTCAACCTGTCCAGGGGTGGCTCTGCCCATCAGCTCCTTCCTCCTTTGTCTCTTTGTTGTCCCTTGTAAAGCTCAGCAGGGCAAAGGATGGGGACAAAGCTAGGATTTGTTGGCTCTGCCTACCTTTGGCTCCGGCTCACCCTACTGTTAGGCTCCCTGCATTTTGCCCTCCCTTCTGCCAGCCACCCCTGCTGGTATTCAATATCAGCGAGCCTTTTTCTGGTCCTGCTCCAGTGCCCTGACACAATGAAGTTAAGTGAAGCTTGCCAACCTCACTTCAGCAGTGGTAGCAGGGAGAATATTGAGTATATACAAGTGCTGGGCTCCATAACTCCCTCCACTTTAACAGGACCGTATATCCCCAGCGAAAGAGGGGGAATATTGTGTGACTTTCAGGGGGCAGTTGAATTTCCATCTCACTTGAAATACAAACTGGGCAAAGCTTTCATCTTTCTTAAAAAGAAAAATGACAACAAAAGCCTTGTTGTCATTTCACATGATGGCTTGGCTGCTCCACCACATTGTTCCCAGAGGCATTGAGTCCCAGGAATGCAGCTAGATCAGCCAAGCCTCTCTCCACAATGGCAGCAAGGAGTTTATAAAAGGTTTTATAAAAGCAGGGGGAAAGGAGGAAAACACTCAACCACCTGGTATTTAAAGCAACATGAACACTCTTTAGCTTGACCCCCTTCCCTCCCAAATAATCCAATCTTGGAGGAAGGTTCTTCTGTTTTATTTGGGGGCTTTGGCAAAAATTGCTTGGGTGAACTTTTCGTCCCAGCTCTATATACAGCAGGCTGGGTGGCCAGCTTTTGAACCAGGGATTGTGTGCTTTTACCAGAAATTTTATCTACAGCAATTAGCAGGTGGCAATGTTTATCTCTCGGCTATGAAAAGCTTCACTTGCTAATTCCTGAAGATCAAGCCTCCACTAAAGGACCCAGCCATGGAGACCAGTTCAAAAGGTGATGGTGTTTTTCTTTGCATGGAGATAACGAAACTCCACTTGTTTCTTTAGGTTGAACTGCTTTTAAAACCACGAATGCAGGGCAGCAGGGGTAACAATAAAAGGCCAACATCTTTTCACACAGCTACCTCATTCACATATGAAGAAGAAGAAGAAGAAGAAGAAGAAGAAGAAGAAGAAGAAGAAGAAGAAGAAGAAGAAGAAGAAAAAAAAAATTGGATTTGATATCCCGCTTTATCACTACCCTAAGGAGTCTCAAAGCAGCTAACATTCTCCTTTCCCTTCCTCCCCCACAACAAACACTCTGTGGGGTGAATGGGGCTGAGAGACTTCAGAAAAGTGTGACTGGCCCAAGGTCACCCAGCACCTGCATGTGGAGGAGCGGGGAAGCGAACCCGGTTCCCCAGATTACGAGTCTACCACTCTTAACCACTACACCATATTGGCTCTTCATATGAAGTGAGGGGTGGGAGTCTCACAAGAAAAGAAGCATGGAAGCTCCAGTGTCCAGATGTAAAAAGGGGAGCAGGGCTTCTGCACCTTTGCAGGGCATTTCAACAGGTGCAGCTTGCATGAAGCTCCTCTTGCTGAAATTCCTGCTTGTGCAGAATGGTTAAAGGTGCAGAACCCCTGCCTTCTTTCGCATCCGGACACCTTAGATTCCCACCTTCCCTCATAGTCAGATTTCTCCATTCCTCGCTTGCTTTCAGTATGAGAGCTGGAAATGAAGAAAGCAAGGAAATGGAGGAAGGAATGGCATGGTTCAGCAGCCCTGTCCTGTTTGCTCCTCTCATTGTAACAGCAGGACCTCAGCTTCCCAGGGTCCAGGTGGATTGGGTGGATGTGCGGATCAGGCCAGGCTAGATCCTTTTGTAATTACTACGCAGCTGCCTTTGTATACTGTATGTGGTGTGTGCAACCCATCAAGCTGAAAAAAAATTCACTAACCATGTATGGCAGCACATCAGTGGTGCACTAACTACATGCCCTGTTTCAACAGGGCTAGACCATTATAGAACAAACCATTTATAAACAGATTAGTCTTCAAGGTGCCACAAGATTCTATGTTGTTAGATCTTCTGTTGTTGTTGTTGTTGTTGTTGCATGCCTCTAAATGAGGCAGGTTCTCAAGCATCGTGGGCATTATTACATGGTGTAGGGGCATGCTGTATTCAGACTGGAGGTCACACATTGTGCAGTCCTGTTTGGGGCTGCCAGCCTTTGAACTGATCCCTGAAGGAATCCTTTAAATAGAGGTTTGATCTGCAAGGATTAGAAAGTGGAGCTTTTCACACCATGGAGATAACCACTTTAGCCGTGCCTCCTTTCCCCTCACCTTTCTCTGTCGTCTCCCCAGTGTCACATTTTAGACTGAAAGTTGCTTTGTATAGAAGTGTATGCTTTCATATTTTATAAAAGGCCATTAACACGGATAGTGCAATAATAATAATGAATAATAACACTAACTGCTGCAGTGCATATCAAACTTTTGAAAACTGATCTATGGGTTCCAAAGCTGAACTGCTGTTTATGCTCAATATTTTCACTACTACCATTCCTGCAGTGAGATTGGCATGTGGTCACAGGTGGAGGAGTGCTGGTCTGCACTACTACTGCAGCTTTCAAGGAACAGGGGTTGCATTTAGCAAAAGTCTTTCTGCTGAAAACTATGGTCCACAGAAAAATGCCTGAACAAACAGAAGGGGATGCCAGCTGCTCTCTCTAAGCTCTGTTAGGCTGACCTGCTCACCACAACAACACCTGGAGTCCCACACAGATCCAAGCAGGCTAAAAGGCAAGCTGAGAGGCAGGATGGCTGGCTTTCCCAGCCCTGCTCTGGATGCCTTTGCAGACAGCTCATTACACTTGATGTGCACAGTGAGTGATCAGCATTGACATCCCTGCCACTCATGTGCACAGGGGACAGCCACAGAGGAGCGCTGAGGGATGCAAC
Source organism: Podarcis raffonei (assembly GCF_027172205.1). Taxonomy (NCBI): domain Eukaryota; kingdom Metazoa; phylum Chordata; class Lepidosauria; order Squamata; family Lacertidae; genus Podarcis; species Podarcis raffonei. The sequence goes on from NC_070607.1 coordinate 54,730,960, forward strand.
CTAGGAGGGAGAGTGGGTGGGAGTGAGATGCAGCCCTTAAACACAAGAGCAGTCAGCGCCTGATTGGGCATTCACACCAGCTGCTCAGTGCCCGGAAATGTGTGGGCAGATGCTGCGGACAGTACATTTGCTCACCCCCTTTGGCTCTGTTTAAGATTTCTATCTCTTTGCCCTGTGCTTGCACACATGCACATGGTAGAGTGATACAAATAGAGGCTACTCCAGTCTTATGATTGCACTGAATAGATTGATTAGTTGTTTAATTCTAAAAAACAGAGGCAGAAAGCTTTAAAAGAGGGGGACCTGTAGCCCTCTAGTTAAGACTCCAACTCCATCAGCCCCAGCCATCATGGTTGGAGATGATGAAAAGTGTAGTTCACCACACATTTCCCATTCCTGGTCTAGAAGAAACTAGGATGCAGACACCTAAGCTTTTCAACTTCCTTCTCTCACTGTGGGACAATACATAAATGGGAAGTGGCAAAGTTCTATCCTAGTAGGTTTTCAGCAGGATCAGAACCCAATTGCTCCTTCGTCACCTGTCCTCTTCTCCTCTACCAGAGCCCTTCTCCCCAGAATGGAATGGGGAATAATTCATTTTGCCACCAAATAAGGGAAAAGATGATGAGCAGAGAGAAGCAGGAGGAAGTCCCCAGCAGAATTCTGCACAGTGAATCAATAGCTCATTCCAAACCTTCATGGGGCTTGGAATACACAACCACTGAAAAAGTGTAGATGGAGAATATGATAGAGCTCACTAACACTTGTGAATGGCATCTATATAATCTTCATATTACAGACACAGACTCCAGTGGCGTGTTCTAGTTTGGTTACTTCTTTCAGCACCATGGACTTCTCTAATCTGTTTGGGAAAGTAATCTCCCAAATCCCTTGATTTATACAGAGATTACACGCCACTAAGTTGTAGCTGTGCCCTACCCCCTATTCATGGATTTGCCAAAGACTGGTAAGTTACAAATGCTTACAAAGCATCCAGAAGACCTTTCTTCACCATGTCAAAAGTGCGGAGTGGGAACTGAACCACTGATGAGATCATGCAGTGAAAAAATGAGATTGCCTCTTCCCCTTAGACAGTTCTTAAAACATGCTAAATTTCAAAGATAAGCCCAATTAAAAGGAGACACCCAGTTGCCTGGCTGTAAATGGATAATCCAACATACAAGCGAGGTTTATGTAGTCAGATTGTATTTATCAAGAGAAGGATGTGACCAGATGAGAAATACTATAAAATATTTAATTACACTGATTTAGCAAGTTGCCTCAAAGCAAGACTCTTTGCTGTGCCCCCACCTCCCTCAAAAGTTTATCTCGAAACAAAATCAAATGAATTGCACAAATAAATCCCAATAACATTAAAAAGCAGGAAAATCAAACAAGAAGATAGGGAAAGAATAAATAAAGGAGACAGATTGTGAGGAGATTGCAGAGGAGAGATAAATAGATGTAATAAGGAGGCAGAAGCAGAAAAATGTATATTAAAGAGATATAATGTGAGGATGTGATGAGTTTCTAGAATATGTAAAGGAATTACTAATCAGGGGCAAGGGAAGATTGTCTAACAAGAAAGGAACAAAAATGTGGAACGAGAATAAGGAAATGGAACTGGGGATTGTTCATGTGCATAGAATTATGATGGGACTTTAGGAGATGCCAGCTTTCGTCTGTTTTTGCCACATGCTTCCTGGTCAATTCACATAAAAAGGTAAAGGGACCCCTGATCATTAGGTCCAGTCGTGACCAACTCTGGGGTTGCGGCGCTCATCTTGCTTTATTGGTCGAGGGAGCCGGTGTACAGCTTCTGGATCATGTGGCCAGCATGACTAAGCCGCTTCTGGCGAACCAGAGCAGCGCACGGAAACACCGTTTACCTTCCCTCTGAAGCGGTACCTATTTATCTACTTGCACTTTGATGTGCTTTCGAACTGCTAGGTTGGCAGGAGCAGGGACAGAGCAACAGGAGCTCACCCCATCGCAGGGATTCGAACCGCTGACCTTCTGATCGGCAAGTCCTAGGCTCTGTGGTTTAACCCACAGCGCCACCTGTGTCCCAGTCAATTCACATAGGGAGGGCTAAAAAAATAGCCCAGCTATCAAGATGCAGATACATGCAGATTCCACTTTCACTTCTGCACATGGAGCTCCTTATCAGAAGCTCCTACCCCAATCTAGACGGTTTCCTTCAGCTACTTGAGCCACTTTGTGGGAGAGCTGAGTTTTCCCACCATGTGTGTTTGCAACTAAAGATGTGGAAGCCCAGAAAAATCTGAAAAACTGGAGAAAAAACTGAGATGGGAGGCTCCCCATTTTTCTGCCTTTTTCTCCTTTTTTCACATCTCTAGTTGCAACCATTTGACCAAACTGTGGGAGGTAGTGGAGGACAGAGGTGCCTGGCGTGCTCTGGTCCATGGGGTCACGAAGAGTCGGACACAACTAAACAACTAAACAACAACAACAAGTTGCAACCAAGACTGTATGTGTGAAGAGAGGCAAACTGATGAAAATGATGAGTAAAATTGACCCTGGGAGGCTTGGCCAGTCATGGTCCCTAGATTTGTATGTATTTGTTATGAACTTTCATGGAAACATTTCCCCTCCACATATGGTGGTCACTTCTAAAATATGTGCAATGGACAAAGAGAAGCTGATCTTTCCTATGGTGCATGATGAATGAACTCACTTAAAGTTAGGGATGGGGGGGAATTCAGTTTGGTTTGCATTTTAACATGAACCTACCTATTCCACATTTCCCTCCAAAATGTGCAAAATGAACCTTACCTGTCTTTTGAAATGTACACATCTTCAAATTATTGCAGTGCAGTTCTCCAACCAACATGGATGAAAATGCATATATATGGGGGAAATGTGCATAAAATGTATATATCAGGGGTAGGCAACCTAAGGCCTGGGGGCCGGATACGGCCCAATTGTCTTCTCAATCCAGCCTGTGGACATTCTGGGAATCAGTGTGTTTTTACATGAGTAGAATGTGTCCTTTTATTTAAAATGCATCTCTGGGTTATTTGTGGGGCATAGGAATTTGTTCATCCCCCCTCCCCAATATAATCACCCCTCCCCCCGGTCTGAGGCAGCCCATGGCTGAAAAAGGTTGCTGACCCCTGGTATATATTAATGAAAATATATTGGGGGAAATTGCTTGCAAAAATATGTTATGTGGGGTAAAATTGCATACAAAAAGGTAAAATGCTGGTGATGTTTCATGAGAATTATTTTGAATGCAAACTAATGTGGAAATGTAAAAAAATGAACTTAAGATAGTAAAAATGAGAAACAGAGAGAAACATAACCTCCCTTCTTTGCAACTCCACAATTCTATGATTCATGTACCCAGTGGTTTTTTTTTCTAAAAAAAAATGTTTAGGGGTACTCTCATTTTCCCACTCATATTGAAATACTGCCGCTCAATGAGGCCAAACTTAGATTCCCAAAATGTTTAGGGGTGTGCGTACCCCCAGAAAAAAGCACTGCATGTACCATAATTTACTGATCTTTACAACCACTCTAGGGCAAGGAAGAACTACTCCCATCTCACAGACATGACCAAAGCAACCAAAAGCCAATCATCTGACAAGTAGGGTTGCCTGTTCCCCCATTTCACCTTTATAGAGGCTCCGTGCCTTTAACAATATAGCCATGTGGTCAAGAGGGGATAAATGGTGTTAATAATATGAAGAAAAAGAAGGAGGAGGAGTTGTTTCAGAATTTGCATAAAATTCTTTTAAGAGCTTTTGCATTGTTTAGTGCACATTAAAAAACCAATTAAATATAAAGTAATTGCTAAAACACATTACTCAAAGGTGTGCAAAGACATGCCAACAGGGTTCAATTGCCTGAAACCTTCCTGCACACATCAAACCTGTCTCTTTTCAAAAGATGGGCAGCACAAAGGTAATCTACACCGGTGGACCCACTGTGCTGTTGCTTTTTTATTTTTCCCAGAAGGTGGATTTTTGTTTGGGCTCCCAAACGAAATGGAAGAAGCCAGGAGAAACATAGGGAAACAACTGTTTGATGAGAACATTAATTAGATGCTCCATTAAAAAAGTGGTGAATGAAGAGTAGCAATTACAGATAAAACACCCAACACCATTTCAACCTGGTGTGCTTGTTGTTGCATCTCAAGATGTATTATTTTCAGAGTACTGGGAGGCAGGAATACATCTTACACTAAGTCTGCGGCTGGGGGGTGCAAAACCATAGAAAACGTTGCAAGTGGAACATTTAAACATTCAGTCAGTGTTTTATATTAAGCCAGGCATGGTTTGATGCCCCAAGAAGCCCCAAGCAGCTGTATGGCCTTGAGGGTTATCCCACCCAGACAGACAGACCTGAGAAATTGACGCTACGGATGTACTTGAGAAGCTCTGCACCATCTACTGGGTCCATCTTGGGGCAGAGGCCAATCTTCCCAGGGCACAAGTTCTTGTGCATGTTGTGAAGCGCATGGCCCATGGCATAGACAGCATCAATGACAAACTGCACCTTTCCTTCCTGCTCATAGGCAGAGTCCTGGCCAATCCGCTCACGATCTGGAAGACAAAGGGCAAAGGGTGCGGTTCAATCACATGCTTTCATGGGCAACTGCAGACTTACAGGGTTATCCATTTGCTTTGAAATCTAGTATTCACTGTGGAATTTCAGTTCCTGAAAAGGATTCAAAGGACTCCTGCTTCTTGCAAGGAGTGTTTCCACTGAACTCTTTCATGCTGAGGTGAAAATGTGTACTGAGAAGCAAAATATGTGACTCATATCTTTATATAGATGGCTACAACATTCCAGCCAAGTAAAACTCATAGGTTTTCTACCTATACCCACCCACCTCTCCATTATCTATTATCACAATTCATGAACATATTCCATCCAGGCAAAAGCTCCCAAGGAGGGTTTGGTACAGGGCCAAAGAGGGGTGTGGCCCACAGAGAGGAGGTGTGGCCTGAAGAAAGTCCCAGAGGCAGGGGGAGAAGCCTGCGGGGGCCACCTGTGGCACCCAGGCCTGATGTTCCCTGCAAGTGCTGTATACTGTTTTCAGTGAAAGAGCAAGACCTGCAGTTTTTGCCCATATAGTTTTCTAGTGTGAATGTAGAACTTATAATGATATTTCCACATTAACGACAATCACATCTTCTCATAAATAGCAGGAGAGGGAGACTGGAAGGCGATTTACTCCTCCTGTGTGAAAAATGCTTGTAGTGGTGTTCCATCCTGTTAGCAACAGCTTTCCTACGCAATTTTTCCATCTTAAATTGCTCTGTTTCACATTAGCACACTAGGAACACAAATGCCCCAGCTTTGATTGCAGAAAAACCTGCCATGCTGTTCTAGCCTCTGAATACTCAAACTTCTTATTTGTTTTGCTAGGGCATACAAAGTCCATCCTTCCTTGAAGGTTTTTAAAAAGAACTTGGAAGGCCATCTGTTATGATTGATCTAGTTGAGATTCTCACATTGTAGGCATTTGGACTAGATTACCCTTGGGGTCCTGTCAGTACGCCTTTCAACTGATGTCAGTGACTGGGCTCAAGAAATGGTTCTGCCCTGACTGGGCTAGGCGACTGGAGCACTTTCAGAGACCTTCCAATCCTGGAAAGCAGGTCTCGGTGCACTGGACTCACAACTGTGCATTGTGAGCACCAGACTCAGCAGAGTATAAACAACGCGGAAGCTAGCTGTGAAGCATAACTTCTTTTATTTCTAACAGCTACTACAAACTAAAGAACTACTGGCTTGCCTGAGTGTTACAGCTCCCACTCAGCCATCTAGTCACTACATAGATAAGACTCTCTCCACACACAGAATCAGGCAGTCAGGCAGGAACGGAAGAAGTCAAAGAGCTGTTTCCGCCCCCTCCTTTCTCAAAACATCATATTAGGAGATTCTCGCAATGGGAGGGGGTAAAAATATCAACAGGTACCTCCCAACTTTACAATTCTTTGATTCTCTGTTTTCTTTGTTTTAATAAATTCATACTGAGTACAGTAAATGAACTAGATGTGAGCTGTTAATAACCTAAGGTTAATCCAGAAAAGACTGTGACACTGTTCGTCAGCAGGAGAGCCTAACCAAGAGCTGAACTTATTCTGGATTGGATTGCTCTGTTCTTTAAAGACCAGTTTTGCATCTTGGGGGGACACGGGTGGCGCTGTGGGTTAAACCACAGAGCCTTCGAGCTGCTGATCAGAAGGTTGGCGGTTCGAATCCCCGTGACGGGGTAAGCTCCCGTTGCTCGGTCCCTGCTCCTGCCCACCTGGCAGTTTGAAAGCATGTCAAAGTGCAAGTAGATAAATAGGTACCGCTCTGGCGGGAAGGTAAATGACGTTTCCGTGCGCTGCTCTGGTTTGCCAGAAGCAGCTTAGTCATGCTAGCCACATGACCCGGAAGCTGTACACCGGCTCCCTCAGCCAATAAAGCGAGATGAGTGCTGCAACCCCAGAGTCGGTCACAACTGGACCTAATGGTCAGGGGTCCCTTTACCTTTTGCATCTTGGGAGTGCTTCTGACTCTGGTTGCACTCCTAGAAACTCATATGGTAGCAGGAGCTTGGAGAGCTTTTGCACAGATTTGGCTAGTAAATGAGCTATGCTTGATAAAACAAATCTGGCCATAATTATACATGTCCTGGTCACATGTAGACTGATGCAACATTCTCTGTGAAAATGCCTTGGAAAAGTGTTCAGAAGCTTCTGCTGGTACTAAATGCAGTGGCCAAAGAGATTTCCAGAGCCTCCACTGCTGATTATATCACCTATGTTTTATGTTGGCTTCTAGTTCCTTTCTGAGCAAAATTTGAAACTCAAGGTTCTTATTTACAACAGCCTAAGTGAAAACTCTTTGAAAGATCTCCTCCTCCCAATAAGATCCTGCCTGCCCACTGCATTCAACACTAGAGGCATTTGATGAGCACAATTGGTTAGGATTTAAGACAGGGTCTTCTCAGCTGCAACCTCCAGCTTGTAGGACTCCCTCCCTAGAGAGGCTTGGTTGGCTCCCACTCACTCTCTTAACCTTCAGGTGAACTGAGCTTCTAATGCTCTGTCTTTTTATTTTATGCCAAATTGTTTTATCCAACCCATAGTTTTATTGTATGAAACTAATTTTAGCTATTTGGGCTGTTTCTCATAGAATCATAGAGTTGGAAGGGATCACGAGGTCCCTGCATCTGTTCAGTCTTACTCCATATGACTCATTAGTCACCTTGAATATTTTATAAAGAAAAGTGGGGTCTAATTTTTAAAACAAATAAGTGAATGCTTTGAGAGCCAACAGCTTCTGTCCATCACACAAAGATATGTTGTACATAGCTTAGTACCCATGGTCTTGATGGTCCAGAAAAGAAAGTTCTAGAAGTAGGTTTTCAAATCTCCCCTGAAATTAAGAAAGATGAGTAAAAAGGTAAAGGGACCCCTGACCATTAGGTCCAGTCGTGACCGACTCTGGGGTTGCAGTGTTCATCTCGCTTTATTGGCCAAGGGAGCCGCCGTACAGCTTCCGGGTCATGTGGCCAGCATGACTAAGCTGCTTTTGGCAAACCAGAGCAGCGCACGGAAACACCATTTACCTTCCTGCCGGAGCGATACCTCTTTATCTACTTGCACTTTGACGTGCTTTTGAACTGATAGGTTGGCAGGAGCAGGGACCCAGCAATGGGAGCTCACCCCTTCACGGGGATTCGAACCGCCGATCTTCTGATCGGCAAGTCCCAGGCTCTGTGGTTTAACGCAACTTTCATGGTGGAGCTACAGATAATGAAAGCACTTTCATCACAAAACCCTGGGAGGAACCAGGCCCTCTACAAGATATAGGAGGATGTCACTCATTCCAAATGCTATAACAGCAACCCTCTTCTGTGGATGGCTTCCTTTACAGTACAAGAGCTGCCTGTAGCTAGCAAGGGAAACCACACACACGCTTTCTTTGAACTCTCAAACTTGTACACCCAAGTCACAGCCTCAGTAGCAGCATATGCAAATATTATTCAGCCCCTGGCATCATCCATCTCACCACCGGTGGCTCTCACATCAGTCTCCCAAGTGCTATCAGCTGTGTCAAAGGATGGTCTGCACAGCATCCATCAGTTCTAGGATGTGCTCTATCAAGTCCTTGCCACTGCCAAACACACCTTCAGTTTTTCTCCCATCCTGATATTCCTCCCCCACCCACCCACCCTCCCGCCCCCTCTCCAGCCAGCGTTGGATTGCAGGATCATTCAAGTATACGGTAATTACCCACGACAGCTGCCTGCCTCTTCCTGTCATAACCACTCTTAATGGGACTTGAAACATGTTAATCATTTGGCAAAAGATACCGATTAACACAGCACACTGTTAATTGGAGCTAAAAGAGGGTCCCCTGTGGTATGGTACTGCCAGAATAACACCAACCCAGCCTCCCAAATACTGCCCCTTCACCAGCAGAGGGGAAGGGTGTGCTTGTGCATGTCTGGCTATGTGCATAAAGCCATGAAACTCAGGAAGGAGAAGAGGATTTAAAAATAGGGGACATTCTGAACTGGGAAGTCTACTACAGTGGTGGGGAACTGGTAACCCCTCCAGATAGTCCTGGGCTACAACTCCAGGCTTCCCAAACTATTGATCATCTGTATGGGGCTGATGGGACCTGGAATCCAGCAAGAAGTGGAGAGTTACAGGTTCCTTACTCCCAACCTAAGGGAATAATCAGAGAAAGCACTGACCTACCAGAAGTGAATGGTGTCTCATTTCCTCTCTTGCATTCTACAGTCAAGACTGGCAGAGGTTTCACATATATAACAAGTTCTCTGCCCACCCAGTGTGCTCCTTCCAGCAGTATCACAGCTTATAATAGCCAAGTAGAATGTTTATGTGCTTCATATGACCCTGATGCTGTGATATGTGGTGTGGTGATTCATATCAGAGGGAAAGAGACTCCTATGGCTAGCAAAGGATGAGGCAGGGAAAGAAAAGCACATAAATGTATTTCTTTATTCACTTGATACTACACTTGCTGCTTGTTCAGGAGAATCAGCCAACCAATAATCAGTCAGGATGGGCTGCAGGTGGGTATGGGCGGGGCTGATGAGCAGCTACAAGCCTCCAGATTTCTCCTGATAGCGTAAAAACCTCCCCCCCCCCGTCTCTCTCTCTCTCTCTCTCTCTCTCACACACACACACACACACAGAGGCAGACAAGCAAGCAAGCTATCCTAAGCTTGAAGGGGTCAAGGACAATGACACTCCATCCTTTAGCACTTCTTGAAGAATTTATTTTAAAATGTTCAACTGTCAACAATCTGAGTTTAAAAATATATTCCTTTTTTAAGGAATTCAGTTATTTGTTTTGGCCACACTGAAGTGACACCTGGTTGGTCAATAAGACTGAAATGGGATGTATAGAAGTGAAAAGTTTCTAAACTATACAAGGTATAGAACCTGCAGGAATTTATGTAGGCCTTCTGGAGATTCTATTCCAGATATTGCTTCTTGTGTCTGCAGTTAGTCTTGTAGGGGAGACCGAACCTAACCCATGTTTACAAAGAAGTATGTCCCATTGATTTTGCAATTCAGCTGTAGGATTGCATTTCAGGGGTCACTGGATAGCTTAGAGTTCCACAGAGCCTCAGATTGTGCAACTGTGAACCTTACGTATTAGGAATCTTAGACGTTTTGCAACATCAAACTAGCACAACTGCTGGAACATAAAGGATGCCTCGTGAAATTCAAAGTGCAAGGTTTGACATTGTTCTGAATCATACTATTCAATTGTGCAAAGCAAAGAGATTACCTAACCCCTTAAGCTTTTCTATAGCTCACTTAATGGCCTTCAGTGGCTGGTGGCTGCTGTAAGCCACTGGAATTTCCTGGATGGGAAAAGCTGTTTTGCTGTTTGATCCTGGTTAGGGAAAGAACCCTGGGCTTTTGTGATTGGTGGCAAGAAACAGTTAGGGAGTTGCAAGGGTAAGCTGTTGCTTTTTGTAGGGGTGGGCCTGTTCCAAATCTAATACTATTTGTCTGGGTGCCTGCTTCCTGTCCTCTGCTCAACCAGTATATTCTGCAATGGGAGCAGATGTTACAAAAATGCAATAAGCACATTAGCACTCTTCCTACAAGGAAAATGACCCTGTAAAAGGCTGACCTGACACTTCCTGCTGCTTCGGAATTGGAGAATGCAGAAGCAATGTTCTCCTATAAAGGTTGCTTCGCTGTATAAATGCCAGACTACTTTAAAATAATGTCCTACAATAAGAATTTAACAGCATTTTAAGTAATGTGGTTCTTCCCTGAATACAGTTGCAACTAAATTTATATGAGGGGTTTGCATCAGCACTGTGTGTACCTCAACTAAGAAGGCAAATTGGGGCGATTCTGAGTAGCTTTTCATTTACAGAGTTGGACCACACCATTACCCATGTGTACCAAGGAAGGGCCCAACCATCTGAGTAGCTCTTTGCCTTGGGGGGTTTTTTCCTTCAAAAAGTTAAACATGGCCATCTCTACTTTCTTTTCCATGAAATCAACTTGAATGCAACAGGAGAGGAGGAGATGGATTTCTTCTTCTTCTTTTGATGGGCAGGCCTAGCTTTTGATCACAGTGAATTATTTCCCCAGTCTACTCCAATCACAGTGAGCTGGGGAAGGGATGCTGAAGTAAACACATGGTGGAGTTAGATTGTTGGGGATGGCCTGTCCCCCCCCCCACTTCGTTTTCCTAACAAATAATTTTAAAAACCAATATATGTGAGCCACACATTTGATGGAAGGCCAGTCTGCTCTTCCACTTCATTCATGACCATGTAACTATAATAGATCCCTGCTATATACTTAGCTACTTATCATTTCCTCACAATATGTACTGTATAACTGATAGTGGAAATTCCACACACAACTATCATTAAGTTCATAGACTCAGTTAAGTGCCACTGGCTTCTTGTGCTCATATTGTAATTCATTCCAGATAATTTTGTTCTATACTTGTGATTCCAAGTTTTAAGTAAGTTATGTGTTCCACTTTTAGTTTTGGTAGTGCTGAAAGTTGCTAACAGTGCATACACCAGCCTCTTGAAGAACTGCCAGAAATACTATTATTATGACCTCATGAAGACATATATTCAATACCAAGCATTCAAACTGCCCACAGCCAACATTGCCAGCCAAATAAGGTGATCTTCACTGACTCCTAAGTGACAACTATTGAAAGAAGAGCTGGCTTAATTATTGAGCCAATGGAAGTAAACACAGTTAGCCTCCAATTCTACAAGTTCCCAACTGGAAGAAATGGAATAATCGTATTTTAGAAACCAAGGCTTAATGGGAAGAGGATGACATGGTTTTTCATCAGTTCTTCCTACCAATATCATCACAGAAACAGGTTTTATCTTTCCTAGAAACTACCTAGTCTGGGGAAGGGCAGACCTAAGATAACCCCTTCTCTTTAGCTGCAGAAGCAATGATAGAGGATGATTACAAAACTCCCCCCCCCCAAAAGAAAAATGAGATACTTCCTTGCATCAATGTCTTGATTCTGAAACATAAATCAAATTCACAGCATGGGACTCTTGACTTTTTTCCATGGATATGGAAAATCAATTTATGTTTGCATTAAATCTGCAAGATTAAAGACTGTCTATTCTGGTGGACCATATCTGTTTTCAGAAGCTTCTTGAAGGTATGAGGAAGTTTAAGTGGGTCCCTGATTCACTCATTCTTTCAAAAGATGCCAGCTTCTGAAAAGGTTCTGAACAACCTTGTATGTAAGCACATAACAATGCCATATGGAATGAAAAACAATCTGGCCTTGCTCCTGCTGCTCCTTCCTGTGCAACATTCTTAACTGGGACATGGACACTATTCAATATTCTGATGTTACTTTAGCAACAAACAACTGCAGGTAGGTTACGGTCTTCCATGTAGACCAGCTGGTAAGGAGCAATTAAGACAAAATGTATGCAAAAAATACCTGAGCAAATCTGTGCTGGTATATCTTTGTGCCCCATTGTGTGGGTCTGGGGGGGGGTTAGGTATCAGCAGCCAGTCCCAATCCTCTTGATCTACAAGTCACATAAGGCACTTTCACAAGTGACACAGACAGAGCAATCCAATCCGGGTGGGGTGTGTGGAGTTGGTTTAGATGGAGATATCCCTCCACCCAGCTGTCCTGCCTCAGCTAGTCTCTTACCAGTTGCTGAAGGGGTGATCAAGTGGGAAGCCCACTGGTGGTGTCCTGGCCCTCACTCAAACTCAACTTTCCATTCCTGCCCAAGTCTTTAATGCATATATCTGAATGATAGATAGGCTAAACAAGGGCCAAAGGCACAGCAGGTAAACTGCATGGCTACACGTGAGCTGAGGCATTGATCCAACAAGTGACATGCCTCCTGCCTCTTCCTTTTGAAGAGAGGCCTAGGAGGTGTTTCTGCTATGAGCAAGCAAACAGGCACTTCAGTGAGTGTGCAGGACCCATGAGGTTTATTTGTGCCAGTGCTTGCGTCTTTGTGTCCTGGGTGACAGAGCTGCCTCCTCAGCAGCATCTGGCTGACTCTCATATGCCTCCCCAAGATGAAGTTCTATACTGGCAGGAATGACAGGAGGGACTAGCAGCTGTGGTAACAGCCCTTTTGGAGATGTCTGGTATCTTAAGGGTGGAACACCCCTCTGTCAACCCACTTGAACCTTACTCCGGATAAAGCCCTGAGCTTTCTGAACATTGGTCCCCTCTGCCAGCGCCAATATTTCTTGAGGCACTAAGGCCTTCCCTTGGGTTGTCTAGCTCCAACTCCCTGACCTCTGCCCTCCCCCACTTCTTTGGGATCCCCACACACCCTCCAAGGTGGCTCCACAAGGTTCACAACTGGTGGAAAGCAGCAGGAAGCCCCAAGGGGAGAGGCTGAGCTGACCCAGGATCTGCTGGAAATCATGCCGGTCTCACTACCATTGTATGATAATATCAGCCCCGATCATCTTGGCCCTCAACCTTTAGCCATGGTCACTGTGACTGACAGTGACTCAAATATCTGACTCAAATATCTGAAAGATCCAGCTCCCTCCCTACAGACTTTCTCTGGTGTCCACTCTCAGAAGCTGGGGTGTGTGGCCCAGGGGTGGCTCCATGGCAGCCCCATAGTCATGGAATTCCCAACCCACAGAGGTATGTCTGGCATCTGCACTATATGGATTTCAGAGAACGCTGAAGATGTAGCTCTTGGTTCTGGTAGGGTTGGCATATTTCAAAAAGTAAAAACCAGGACACCCCAAAGTTGTTGTTTTAATTCTTTTTCATACTGAATTTAACCTGGTGGTGAAGGGCAGGTAATAAATTTCAACCATGATAATGATGATATCCAGAAGGATACTGCATGACACTGTGCATGCATCTCCCTCTCCCTTATCCCTCTTCTGTGCACAGTGAGAGAAGACGAAGAAACACAGAGATGCAGGAATGATACCCAGCAGCATTCCCAGTCTCTGTCATTGTAACCTTCACTTCAGGATGGGAGCACCATGCTCAGCAGCTGATGTATCAGGCGGAAGAGACGCTACAACAAATTGATAGAGAACTGACCAACAAAAAAAGATTATATCAAGGAGGTAAATTTACAGCCCATCCTTCAAAGTTATAAAAATGCTCTTGGACTACACTGAGATTACTCATGTGAAACCCGTCAAGTTATCCTTTCTTTCCCATTATTGACAAGGACTATTAATCTTCTCCCTCAGCTCAGAGCCCTTCCCGCATTCGTCTCTCAATGAACAGACAAGCCACTCTGTCTTGTCAAGATAATTACATATTTTTAAAAGAAGGTTGTAATAGACTTTAGTCTTGAGCTAAAAACCTCTGGGAGTTTCCTCCCAGCATTTTGCTATGTGGGTCCTATCTGATCTTCCATAAAAGTGGCTATTATTCAATAGCACCCAAAATGTGCATGTTGCCATTTCAGACACTGGTGTAGATGTGCTCTTGGGACTCTAAGCAATGGGACTTGTACCCTATCCATGAATTTCATATGACCTTCAAAATAGGCACCATCTTAAATATGTTCACTGAAGCTGTGCATGACAGCACCAAGCACACCAAGCCCATAAAGTTAGATTAAATTGTTGATTTAATTCCTTTATTTTCAACTTCCAAAAACAGTTCTATTTTCATTATAGGAAAAGGAAAAGGCACATTCTTGTCTCAGAGTCTCTGCTGAGATCTCACTAGAAGTGAGACCAACAAAAAGACTGAGAAAGTTAGGAAAGCAAAAGCCTCAATAATTCTGTCTTTCTCAAACTCTCATGTGGGGTCAAAATACATTGAACATCCTTCACAGCACAATAAATACTGCTTGGATTAGCTAGGAGCATTATCCTGAAAGTTTTGGGGACAATCAGGAAAGGTCCATTTCTAGTAGAAGCTACTATGACTGAAAACATAGCTATTAGTACTCATCTAAGTTTATACACTTCCGTTAAGAAATTCTTTCAGAATTAAAAGCTGAAGTCTCACACTCACAATAAGATCAAGACCATAGCTAAGCCTCAAGGCAGGACTGGAACTGAATTTCAGGAATGGAAGAGAAGGATCGTTTCTCAGCTCACTTTTTAATGCTTGAAAGTCTTGAATCAGAGCTGATTCTGTGATAATTGAGAAAAGGTGAAGGTGTAATTATTCCAGTGGATGAGCACTTGGCAGCTGGGCTCCTAGCAAGCTAGTTTATTGAAAGTAGGCCAACAACATCAAATGTATGACACAGTTTGGAAACCTAGTTCCTGAAAGGCAGCCCCAATATCAGGTTTTGTATATGCTCATTACTTTTCATCCTCTCCTCATCATGTTGCTAGGAAAACGCGTAATTTAGCAACTGGGGCAGGATGTGTCAGATGGCATTTTATGGACTATGTTACACCTCTCCTGTGTCAGTGGCCTATTGGCGTGGGTTGCTGGGACCTGGGTCAAGCAAGTCATTGAAACCACTCGAGTGCCCCTCATCAGAGCCACCAGGCTGCACTGTGCCACCTGTCCATGCAGGGGGGAGCCCGGGCGGACAATGCAGCCCTTGGTTGGCAAATCCTCCCAATGCCTGTGGAGAAGAGCACCGGGGCAGGCCTCCCTCTCTCCGTGCCTGCTCACTGTGGGCCTGAAACTGCTCCGTCACCTTCTCCAGGGTGGGGTAGGGATCCCCATGGTAGCTGCTGGTTGCACCCCCTCAGAAATTTCACTTCTGGGGCCTTGCCCCTCCCCCAGGCCCCCATGCTATCACATTGCTCTGCATACTTCCAAGCAGCCTTCCCTAACCTGTAGCCCTCCAGATGTTTTGGACTACAACTCCCATCAGTCCCAGGTTACTGAAGGCTGCCTTGGAGACAGCCAGCTTTCCACCTCATTTTAAAATCTAACACGATGAATGAACTAGCACAGCAGTCACCCCTGCAACCTAAATGGTGCTGCAGGAAACTAAATGGTGCTGCAGGAGACTAAATGCATTTCTTGTGTCTTAGATTTCTTGCACCTCTGCTATAAAGACTAACACACGGCTAGCTAGCTATTAAGATGCCAACTATAATATTCTGAT
Organism: Podarcis raffonei; assembly: GCF_027172205.1. NCBI lineage: Eukaryota > Metazoa > Chordata > Lepidosauria > Squamata > Lacertidae > Podarcis > Podarcis raffonei. Next base: position 54,746,522 of record NC_070607.1, read on the forward strand.
TTGTGTTCTGTGGACATTCTCCTCTGAGCTGGACAGAGATCCAATATAGGGCATAGCAATTCTAATAATAATGAAAACCCTTCAGTGAAGACAGTGTTGGACATTCAGCTTAAGAAGACCCTGATATTTTTTGAAGCCCCCAGGGGAAAATATTAATATTTTTTGAACTGTGGTCCTTTCCATATTGCATTCCCTCCAAAATCCCTCCTCCCAGAAAATAAGGTCAATTGTATGAGCCTGACCCCCCTCTGCTGCTGTTTTTGTAGACTGGACACAACACCCAAGCTCAAAATTTGCCCAAGAAGACTGATCCACCTTACTACATGCCTGATGCTGAGCAGTGGGTCCTCTCCTTTGAAGGGCCTATAAGAAAAACTTTTGGTGCATTTACTCCGAAAGCACCTGTTCTCTGATGCGCTGAAGCCGTCAGCCCCAACGCCTTTTCACAAGATGCCAATAACTGCTTTAAAAATCTTTTAAAGGACAAGATTAGGTTGGAACCAGCAAACCACAGATCAGAAAACAGTCGTGCAGTGGCATGTTCCAGACAGGAACACAATGAATCTCTTTGAAACTCACAGTAGATTAGGACAGCATAGGGAATGTGACCCTGCTGATTATAATAGCAGGGTCGTGCATCGTTCTACCCATCTGATAATTAATTTTCAAGTACGCAACGAGACTTGCCGGGCACCCCTCTGAGAATGAATGCAGCTATCTTTTCAAGCGCCGGATGAGAAAGGATTAGCATCAATTCCGATCACATCCCAGCTCTGGCTGCGGCTTTCAGCAGGAGTTAATCAAACTCACTCGCTATACCACTCTCTGGAGAGCTCAATTGATGGCCCCCCGGACCACCAAGGGACTTCTGAACCATAACCTTCCCTGCCGTGAGTCACTTCAGGGAGTAATAAATGGCTGCAGACAGCAAACGAGCAATGTCTCAGGGCCAGGTCCAACAAAATATCTTGCATCCACTCAATGTCTTCCCTTGGATGCACTTTACTTTGGAATCTCCCACCCCTGTGGCTTGTTAAAGTATGATTGCACAAACTGTTTCAACTACTTTAAAGGACTGTCCTGGAACGAGCTGAAAGGCCTTGGAAGAAGGGTGGTAGAGCATCTGCCTTGAATGCAGAAGATCCCAGATTTTTGATTCCTTTGCATCTCCAGGTAGCACTGGGAGAGACCCCTGTGGGATACCCTGGAGAGCTGCTGCCAATCAATGTAGACAATCCAGGGCCAGATGGGCCAGTGAGTCTGACTCATGGTAAGGCAGCTTCCCATGCTTCTACAAGCAACACATTATGATTAAATATTTTTGCACATAGGAATTTATGGGACTCATTTCAAAAATCATCCAGTGGATGCAGAATGTTATAGCACAAGATCCCAAAGCACCACACAGCCATTTGCGTCAATGAGCCCTCCACTGATCCCCGTATTATCATCTCCCAATACTATGGAGGAGAGTATTGATCCCATGTTATGTGTGTGACTGGTGAAATGTTGGGGGAAGCCCTGCACTCCTGTCACAGACAACAAAGCTTTCTAATTACTATGCTTCCCATCAGCCCCAGCCTGCATGGCCAATGGTCAAAACATACAGAGGACACCAGGTTGGGGAAGGCTGCTGTATGAGGTTATGGGTACCAGTCTCTCCAAATTCCTGGGTCCAGTAAATGTCAAAATATAAGCCAAGCCAGTTTCCTGACTAGGAAATTGCTTGGGGCGGTGAGCCATCAGGAGGACAAAGGGAAGGTGATGAGCCATTAGGGAAGCCAAAAAGAGGGGAGCTCCCTCTGCTCAGAGTTAGAAGATAAAAGGAGAGTTTAAAGTAGAGTCTTGGCTGGATGTGACCTCGGAGGGAAAATATTGCAGTCTAGTAAAGGCGGCAAACTGGAGAGAAGGTCAGAGCACAATGGCTAATGTCTGTTTGAATCTAGGGCTGCAGTTATGGGAGACACTACCTATTGGGGTGTCAGTGATGTGAACCCCTCCATTGCAGGCTCAGGTTGTATATATGTATAAGTAAACCATATATCATAAAGGCACCACAACCAATGCTGTGTCTCATTTCCAAACGGAAACACGAACCCTGGGTAAGAGTGCCTGGAACCCCTGGAATCTCTGAGACTGGGGTGGTGTGCAACAGTGTGTATTCTAAAATGGCACCATCCACACACATGAGAATGGTATAGGCAGGCTTAGTGCTCTAAGGTTTGCAGAAGTATTCTTTTTGGAGGGAAACTCTGAAGAAGAGAAATAGCCCAGTGAGGACTGTGCATGCCCCCAGAGTACCTGTGTGGCAGTGGAAGGAGGAATTAAATGGAGGCGATGGCTGGCTAGAACTCCAAGCAGGTGCACTGCAACCCTGTGCTAGATTCCATTTGCATTTTCTACCAAAAATAGAACCATTTGCTGATTGTTGGAGGCCTCCTTAAATGTATTTGCCTAGCACTTTGATGGCCTTGAGATGGCAAACAAAATAATCCTCTTTTTACTAAGGTTTTTGGTGGGTTTTGGCTGCTGTCTTGGATTTTGTTTATTGTAACACTGCTTGTTCCCCTGACTTGCATGTGTTCATCCTTGTTTGGATATATCCTTGTATTTGTTTTAGCTTCATGAGTAAGCTGCCTTGGACAAAGTAATGGAAAGTGGATCAGCCAGTGAAGGAGCATCTGCTCCAATATTTTGTGTTCTCCCACCCCCCACTCCTCCCATCCCCCTTTTATACTATGTCTTAAAAGATTGTGAGCCAGCCTGCCGGCAGGTGCTGCCTTATCCTGAACCGGCACACCCACCCAAAATCACTCATGAGCACCTGAAACAAAAACCTGGAGGTAAAATACATTACAAAAAATAAGATAATATTGGTTGTGTTGGTCTCCTTTGTGGCACCATCTGGATGACAGACAGATGTATGTGGGGGGAGGGTTTATCAGATGGGGGGGCTATCTCCACATCAGTTTGCTAATCCTTTCTTTTTAAGTCTCGTGAAAATTTGTCAGTATTTATGTTTCAAATTTCCCCTAATATGCACATTTCTATGCAATTTTGTCCCAAATCCCTGTGTTTGAAAGCAGTTTTCCCTAACATAATGCACTTGTGTAGGTTAATATGTATAATAATTTTATGCACACTTAGCCCTAATATATGCATTTTTGTACAACCTAGATAGCATCTTAAAAAGCAGAGACTTCACCTTGCCAACAAAGGTCCGTATAGTTAAAGCTATGGTTTTCCCAGTAGTGATGTATGGAAGTGAGACCTGGACCATAAAGAAGGCTGATCGCCGAAGAATTTATGCTTTTCAATTATGGTGCTGGAGGAGACTCTTGAGAGTCCCATGGACTGCAAGAAGATCAAACCTATCCATTCTTAAGGAAATCAGCCCTGAGTGCTTACTGGAAAGACAGATTGTGAAGCTGAGGCTCCAGTACTTTGGCCACCTCATGAGACGAGAAGACTCCCTGGAAAAGACCCTGATGTTGGGAAAGATGGAGGGCACAAGGAGAAGGGGACGACAGAGGACGAGATGGTTGGATAGTGTTCTTGAAGCTACAAACATGAGTCTGACCAAACTGCGGGAGGCAGTGGAAGACAGGAGTGCCTGGCATGCTCTGGTCCATGGGGTCACGAAGAGTCGGACACGACTATAACTACTAAACAACAAGAAGACATTACTTGGCTGGAGAGCTGCATTGCAAAATTCAGACAAGTGCAGATTTGCTAGGTTAGCCTTGAAATGCAAACTGAACCAAATTTCTCCCGCACACACAAACAGCAAATGAGAGCATTAGCTAGATGTCAGGAATGGTTTTACACAGTGAGACACACATATATTAAGAAAAAGGCTAAATGGCTTGGAAGAAGTGTTCTAGGTGAGCACTTGCAAGGGGACAGATCAGAGAGATTGGTAAGGGTGAAACAACTTTTCTCTTGGTTGCTTGGGAAAGAATGAGGTTAGTAGTGCTGGAAGGAAAAGGTATCGATGGAGTGGGAGAGGCAGAGGAGAAATGTACGGGTACATGAGACAATGGGGGACACTCATCTCCTGTAGCTAGGAGAGGAGATAAATTCACCAGCACACGGCACTGATGAGGGCATAACAGTTTGAAGATGTCCTAATTGTGTCCCGGGGCACAATGAGCCAGACAACAGAGAGGAGTGACAATTGGGGAACTGACGCAGAGCTCCTCAAAGCACAGCAGTCACGCGTTACTACGGAGACGCACACTCTTTTTGTTGGCAGGTTGTAAACTGTAATTGAAATGAATTCTCAAGGTTGAAATAATCAGGTGAGGTAGCCCCCTTCCTCCTGCTCCCCTCCAGAAAGAAAGGAATACAGACATAGTATTCACATGTTCAGATACAGCCCTTTGCAGCAGACTGTTGAAGGAGAGGGGAGGGGGGTTGTCAGTTATTTTACAGAAATATTATCTGCTTACTGATTCAGGAAATCAGGAAACATTTCCCCAGTTCCTTCTTTCCCACTCACTCTGTCTCCCCTTTGCTTTCACTCATTCATTTAGCTTGCATCACTGAATCCATTAGCTCAAGCTTTCCACAACCTGGTGCTTTCCAGAGATTGGAGGACTCCAACTCCCATCAGCCCTAGCCAGAATGACTAATGACCTGGGATGGTGGGAGCTGTAGTCCCAAACATCTGGAGGCATCAGGCCAGAGAAGGTAGTAATAGATTATGGGAGGCGAGGCCACAGCTCAGAAGCACAACACACCCTTTTACACGCAGTTCCAGATTCTGCCTCTGTGGCATGTCCAGCTCAAAGGATTTCAGGCAGTGGTCCTTGAAGAGCTACTGCCAATTTGAGCTGACTATACTGACGAGAGGTATCAATGGCCGGATTTACTAGAAGGCAGCTCCATATTGATCATATGTCTGTAATTCAACCAGTCAGCATTCCCATGGGGTCTTCCCATGTTAGAAATAAATCCAATTTTTCACCTCCTATTTCACAAAGCCCATACCATATTATGTTGCCTGTCAAAAATGCTTGAAACAACAAAATTTGAAAAAGTTCACCACCATTCAGCATTCATCTCATTGGTCCGGAAATAGTTGTGGGTTGTATCTAACGAAGTTCTACTCAGAGTAGATATACTGAAATTACTGTATCTAAATTAGCATGCCCATCCATTTCAATGGGTCTACTCTGAGTAAAATTAATGTTGGCTTCCACCTCTAGGCTGCAATACAACTTCCCCATCTTATGTTCACCTCTGCAGGCTCAGCTAGCCTTCCACCATTGCAGACCTCCCTCTTTCCCTCACCAAATGTTCAGGCAGGTGGAAACCTCACCAATGGGGAAATCAAATTGACTTCACGCATGTTTTGACAGGCTGGATGGTGATGCTGTCAACGAAGTAGAGAGGAATCAAAGAGAGGAAGGCTTGGAAGGGAAGATAAGCAGCTCCATCATATATACATTGAGTTTGAGATGGCAATGACGAGACATCCTATTACAATATCAGACAGGCGGAATAGAGGACGGTTCTTTCTTCATTACCTTTACTGAGGAAGAAAGACAAAGGGATCCTCCAAATGACCTGTTTATTGAGCCTCCAGCCTCATTTGCTTGCGCAAAGCTTATGTGGAGGTTAAACACTGTCTTTCTTGAGCATTCATTCTGATTTGTTTGCAGAGAGGCAATAAGAATTCATGCTGATTTGCTTTCATGATGTTTATGTATCTTCCTGTTAATCCAGCATCTCTCAAACTGTGTTCTATGGAACCCTGGGGCTCCACAAAGTAGTCCAAGTGGTTCCACAATGAAAAAAGTTTTAATGGCAGACAAGCACACACAATGTCTAATATCCATTGAGCTGCAGCCATGGAGATGAAATGTAAATACTAAAGCAATTGTCCTGGAAGTCCCTTCCCCTTCTTTCCTTCCATTGCCATATTTTCCAAGAATTAAATCAGGAGCAACCGGCAGGCTAGTGTGTGCAGGGCAGTGCTGCTTCCCTGGCTTTTCAATACTATACATTGCTGCTAGTTGCCAAGAGCAGTGGAGAGCTGAGCAAAGTGTGGATTCATCAGCCAAACCAATCATATGCTCTTACACTGTTACGTGGAGGCAACCAAATAGGTGCAATGGCACAATGCAAGCCCTTTTGAATGCTCATTTACCAGGAATGGTCCCCACCCTGACATAATCCATTACTCAAAGGGCTGGAAGAGAAGACAGCCATTGGTTTACCAATGTGGATGTAGCTATGATTGGACCTGAAGGCAGCAAGTCCACCTTATGCAAAGTTCCCATGAACTTTGTTGATCACCTGCACTAAAAATAATATCTGTACATGAAAAAAAATGGGGACATCACGGCCTGTTCATATTTTCACTTTCTGCAGGAGATTGTTTTTTGGTTTTTGGTTTTTTAAACCAACCCTAAAGTTGGAACCGGTCTTCAGACACAGCTTCGCTGTGAGATTTGGAATTCAAAGTGCTAAAGGGAAACGCCAAAGGTCAGGCCCTTCCCCAGATTGACGCTGGATGGAGGAAGTATTTCTACAACCCTCTGGGAAGCAAAATCAACAGGCTCCATCTGGCTGCATTATTTATTTCAATCTGCGCCACAATAAAATGCTATTCCCCCCCGTCTATTTGGTAAGCAAACATTTCTCAGACAAATGCGGAGATAATTTATTTGCTGACAAATTCGAATAATTTAAAGACACTCCTCAGATTGCTGAATTTCACCTGCCTCTGCAAAAAGAATGCTCTTAAAATATTCTCGCTTAATGCTATGTTATCATTAAGATGAAGTGATCAGCAGCTTGCAGCAACTGGTAATGGAGCCAGTGAGTTGCTCTGCAGCACCAGGGATTTCCAGAAGATGATAGCGCCAGTGTATTTCTTAATGAACAAGTTTCCCAATTTATGTACATGAAGACATAATGCACATATCGGTGTAAGCACATAACTCAAAAACTGGTGCTGCTATCATTATGAGGAAAGAGGGAAAGCAGAAAGAGACTGATGATCTGAGGTTTATGTTTCAGATCTATGCTCTGAACAACTTTAAAACTGGAGAGGAAGCATTTGGGTATGAAACATAAGAGGAGGATAAAAAGGAGGGTGAAGGATATACATGCACAGGCTACAAGGAAATGATAGGTTAGAACCAAGGCCAGATTAAGGTGGTTTTGGCCCCTGGTACAGTTCCCAAAATGGGAAGGGCAGGGCCTGCCCACGCATGAGGTGAACTGAAGCAGCAGTTTTAGGTGGCATAATCCCACAGGGTGCCCTCCTGCTCAGCCTCATTACTGGGATGGCACAGTGGTGGTTTCCAGTGAAATCCCACTGGAAGCCACACCCATGTGACTCCAGTAAGCAAGGGGTGGGTAGCAGCAACTTCCCATTTCACCTCAGGCAGCAAAATAGGATGGGCATCCCTTGTGGAGAGAAGAGGGGCTTCCCCCCAAAAGAAAAAAAGAATGCAGGAAATAAGGTCCAATAAAATACATCTTGGGGTATCTTAAAAACTAACCAATTTATTATTGCATAAACTCTTGTGGACTACAGAAAATACTCTGAGCATGTGCAATTTCACAACTCTCAGCAAAACACAAACAAGGAGTTTGGAATAGGTAAATCTATGCCAGCTGATGTCCCTCATTCTGGCTCAGCTGGAGATATGCCAGTGTAAGTCCTCCATTCTGACTCAGCCTGGACTCTGCCAATTCGCTGGGCTGAGGCCAGGGCAAGTCCTGGGAATGGGGCATTCTGTGGGGAATGGTAGGAACATTGCCACAATGGAGCAGGGGGAGACTTACTTCTTTTCTAAACTCCATTCAGCTTAGTCATGTTTGGTGTAAGTCAAACTATTTTAAAGGCTTCCTCTCAACCCCCATGACAGGCTCAGATCGGCTTAGTCAGCAGTTGCACTTAGGTTTTGTCCTTAGGTGCAGTACTACAAAAGCACATAAGTTAGGCATGAGTTCTCACAGGTCCAGAGCAAAACAGAGTAAAGACAGTGAGTTGAATACTAGATAGACAGACGAATGGAATATGAGCTAAATACGGCTCTGCTTTTATTCAATGTTCTATATGCACCCATCAGCTACATGGCTGATCTGCAAGGCCCTGATCCTTAACTGTGCAGTCTTGACAGTCACAAAGACATGTGCTCCGACCTCTCAGCAGTCTTTTCAAATGTGCAAATGGTGACGCATAGCAGAAGGCAAAGAGAGCGAGAGAGAGAGATAGTCCCCATCTTCTCTTTTTGCCTGTCTCTGAAAGGAAATAAGAAGCACACAATTTCCCTCTCTCAATGCCTGTAAGTAACAGGCCATTTTCCTGAGTTTGACGTTGGGCTCCACGTCTGATTTCACTCCTGAAAAAACAACATCCTTCACAGTAGCCTAGGAATGAGCCGTCACTAACCAGGCAGGTTATATGAGGACATGGAAAGTTGCAGCCATCTTACTGGAAGTTTGCGGGGGGGGGGGAGAAGCTCTGCTGAACTACAAATAAATACCCATCACTTTCAGCATTTTATTGGCAGACATGAGCATCTGAGTAACAACACTCAAATTGTTCTTCTCAGCTACACAGAACCTTCTAAGCTCCATCAAGTTGCAGCCATGTACTGAATTCTCCTTCTTCAGGACTTGAGTCACTCTCCTTTTAGGAATCTCATGGTCTTCTGGCCTTATTCTTTACAAATTTTCCCACTTCCTTGTATCCATGTGTAGCTATACTTGCCAGTTTCATGCCTCTGACAAAGTGGGCTCAAGTCCACAGGAGTTTATGCCACAATAAATGTATGAGAATTTAAGATGGCACAGCAGCCTTGCTGTTTTGGCTACAACAGGCTATCATGGCTACTCGTGATGGTAGGCTTCCCTTTGAGGCTAGTGCTCAAAAGAAGCTTGTTTCAAATTGTTGGCACCACCATGCCTTTTTAAATATCAGACATGGACTTGGAACTAACTTGAAGTTCATCACACAGAGAGCCAATTCCTCTGTCATGTTTAATGCTCAGGAGATGACAACTTGAAAGGGGCCTTGTGAGCGTGTACATGGAAAAGCAGCAACTGAATGTATTATCTGTATCTTTTCCAAGGACAATCTCCAGGTTTTGTTGTTTCCTTTCTAGTCACTGAATTGGCAGCAGCTTCCACGATCAAATTCCAAGCATAATTATTTAAGCTTCCTTAATTGTGGAAGGTGAGGTCATTATGCATAATCCTCAATGGGCCTTGGGAAACATGCATATCTTGAATGAATGTTGTATACACACTGCTTACTACTGAATCAGAACAAACAGCAACCTGGTTTTCTGAGGATTGCCATTTGTTCCGATTCAGCAGTAAACAACAGTTTTTTCCCGGGGAGAGTGGTGGGACAAACAAAAAACAAAAAAACACCCTACTCGGACCTGGACTTGGAAAACACAGGTCTGTGCCTGGAAAGCACAATGCTAAAGGAAGTCTGGATGAGCCCCTAGACTTGCATTCCATGTCAAAAATTATACTGCACCAGAAAGCACCAACCCTCTTTATTTCTATGATCATTGTTATATATTTGAATCAGAATCATTTTTCTAGATGTGCTGTAAATTTCTCAGAGTCCCTGGAAATTTAAACAGATGCCTGCCTCTATGGGCCATTTTGAGGCATCAAGAAATCAAATTAGGATAAACAGAAAGCAACACCTGTCCAGGAGTGTCTGTTTGGAAGCACATGACTTGCATCCATGAAACACAGGACTTTGCTGCTGCCTGCTCAAAAGACTTTTATATATATTTGGAGACTGTCTTATATTTTCTTCCTTTGTCACATTTGCTTTCTCTCATCTCACCTCACCCTTGAACCTGCAAACCATTCTGAGATGCTGGCATCATGGAAGAGGAAGAGGGGGCACTAAGGAGCATCTCCCCCTGCTCTGCTGAAAGACCAGCAACTTTTGTATCCTCCTCTCCTTGAAATATTTCCATTTCAGCTGGTCATTACAAGACTATATAACTTTTTAAAAAAAGCTTTTCTTTTTCCACCTCTCTCTCAAACCCTTTCCCCCTTTTCTATCATGCCTTTTAGATTGTAAGGCTGAGGGCAGGAATGGTTTTATCACTGGTATTTGTGGGAAGCCCCCCATTCCCACAAATCTTTTTGTTGAAGTGCAGGATAGAAATGCTTTAACTAAATAAGAAATAACAAGAGAACCCAATAATGTCCAAATAAATTGTGTAGTCACCCACAAGCTTGCTGCATGGCAAATGACTTGGTGATGCTGCAACAGGTAACGGTGGTTTGGTTCCGTGGCACATCAGCCCACTGATGGAACAGGGATTCTTACAGCAGGCAGGAGGCAACCTACAGCCCCACCACGTCTCTGCCTGAAAGCCCAGACACCTTTATCTGTCTTTGCCCAGCAGGAGGCAAGCAGTAAATCTCTCCCATCTTTCAGTAAACATATCACCTCAACCACATGGCTGTCAAGAAGACAGATTCCCTGTGTGCCTTGTTTACTACTCTAATCCCTCCCAGTCAGTTTTAGTTGGAAATAGCAAAAAATACAGATGACCACATAATGACAGCAAAAATGGACCAGGGGCCGACACACACAGAAACAACCCCACGCCCTTGTAATTTATAGTCATTACAAGACAGGAAAGGACGGCAAAAGGGAAACACTTTTGCAGTATTGTAACAAAGCTCCGTGGTCCTGACCTGTGCAAGTTCAGTGACCATAGCATTCATACTTACTCAACTATTGGAGATTTGCCTTCTATAGCCCCAGAACTATCACCCTTGAGAAGTTACAGGGTCCATTGCATCCAGCAGAACCACTAGTGTTGATGCCTTCCTTGGGCTTTCTGGGCCAGGAGGCTGGGTGCACAAACCACCTTTCTAAATTTTGCACAATGCCCCAGGGCCACAATACTCATGGGCATTGTGGGACATGGCAGGACAAAGCTATCCAGTACTATTGAGAGATAGCCATGCACACAGGGCCAGGCAGCTGCGACCTGTCATTTATGACATGACTGGCTGGGGCTGATGAGAGCTGTAGTCCAACATGAAATTGGACACCAAACTGGAGAAGGCTGATGCAGAGCTTTTGGCAAATTACTGGAAATGCTGTGAGGTCAATTGCTAAGTTGGACTGATACCTCCCTTTCAATGTCTTTTTGAGTCATGTAAAGGGGAAAGTGTAAAGGATGTGCTTGGTGCTTTTAACCTCTGCACTCTTGTGGGCTCAAAAGTGAGCAAATCCATTGCAGTGCACTGCTCGTGAACAAGATGCCTCAACCACAATTGCAGCTCCACACATTATTGCCAGCTGACATGAAAGTGTAGATTCTGTGACTTAGAAGAACACAGGGTCTCAAAGCACAGAAACATACGTAATGATTTTACATGCTTACATGAGCGGGGAGTGGATTTGTGAGTATTATTTGGAGAGGTGAAGCTAGTCCTGTTCAGTGCATGACCAATGTGAATCGTAGCAGGGAAGACTGGATACCCAGGGTGAATGGAGAGGGGTTCATTTCTACTCCCACCCTCTCTGATCTTAATAAAACTGTGCCTCTGATGTGAAATGACAGAAGCCCTGGTGCTGGGCACCTCTTGCCTGAAGCACCAATTAAAATATTTCACTCCATAAAAATATATAGCCTCATGCACAATACAATGCAAAATTGTTGTTAAAGGGAGAAGGGAAAAACCCCCAGAGAAACTGGCTGCCATGTAAATGATACAAAGTCTTCAAGCCAGGAGTACAGAAAGTGACTGGGACCTCTCCTTTATCTGTGCGTTGTCACATCCACTCACCCTCCTCACCAGACACTGTGCCTCTGTGGAATTCATGGGTGCCACAGTCGCTCAGAGGAGAGTACAGAAAGAAGAACAGGGACAGAGCAACATACCTAGACCCAGAACCGTTGCCCCTGCTTCTTCATCTCTTTTTCTCTTGCTCAGGGTATGTTCAGATGATGCTGTCGCTACTTAGCAGCCTGCCCTGCATTGCTTCTAACTGCGTGGAGAAGAAGACGTCAGGCCCAGAAGCTATGAGCCTTGTAACACTTCTTTCTTTGTCCTCCATGCCCATGTTCCTGTTTCCCCTACGCAAGTGGTACTGCAACACAAGGTTGCACTATGGAGTGCCTCTGTTGCAATGTGGAGGGCTTCTGTTCAGGGTTCCATCCACCGAGCCATGCCTTTTCCCAGGATACTCCATTACATTACTCCCCACCCCACTGCCTTTTTTTTGGTCTAACTCCCCCCTCATCCCCCCCCCAAAAAAAGGAAAAACCAATCAGTGTGCTGGAGCAACTGAGCATTTTCAGTCTTCATTAGACTGGTTTGAAAACACTGAGTTTGTTTCAGCAGTTTGCTGGCACTTCTGCAGACCTTGAGGTTCCCCAAAGTCTACAGATATCTCGTTCTTCTGTGTAGATAGGGCTATTTTGACGACATAAAAGATTGGCATTTGGATACTCTGTTTGTGATTAAGATACTGGGTGAATAGTCTGCACAACAGCACCGCACAGATAGGATTCTGTTGTACAAGCAGAAACTTGCATACACAGATTTAAGAGATCTTATAGAAAAGAATACCAAGGCAGTGGTGAGAGTATGGGACAGAAGCTGGGATGGAAGGATTCAATTGGAGGGCAGCCAGCCAGATATGTAACAGAAAGAATATGTTTGTATTCAGCACTTATGAACAGAAGGCTCAAAATGATAGCAGACTCTAAGAAAGATGCATCCATGCCTTCAGAATAAACTAGTACTAATCCCTTTATTCTGTCTATCTATTTAATTGGCAATTTTCATCCTGCCCTTGGTTCAGTGCAATCAATGCTGTTTCCGTTCCACTTCAGATCAGCTTCCACTAAAGCCTATATGGTTTGTCTCACTATCCTCTGTGGCCAAAAAATAGTCAATTAATTTCAGTGCATTTGGGTGGAAGGGAAACAGCAAAAACAATGCAGTAAATAACGTAATTATGCCACTGTGCACTGGGGAAAAAAATTATAGTAAATACTGCTTATATTTGCTTGCATGATTTCTGTTCCTGATCTCTGATGAACATTGCAGGAATTTCTGCTCCCATTTCCAACAGGATCCTCTGACATCTCTAATATGAGCACCAACAAAAGAAAAAAGTATGGACTGTAGAGCAAAGCTCAACTTCTATGACTCTCATGTCTTTTGGTCTAGCTCTAGTGGATGGGGAAAAGGCAGTGTGGTGTGGTGGTTAGTTTGTCAGACTAGGACCTGGGAGTCCAGAGTTCAAATCCCCATGTGGTCATGCAGCACACTATGTAACTATAGCCTGGGTAGCTCAGCTGGTTAGAGCATGGTGCTGATAACACCAAGGTTACAGGTTCGATTCCCATATGGGACAGCTGTGTATTCCTGCATTGCAGGAGTTGGACTAGACGATCCTCAGGGTTTCTTCCCACTCTACAGTTCTATGACCTTGGGCCAGTCACTGCCTCTCAGCCCAATCTACCTCAGAGGGTTGTTGTGGGAGAGAACCATGTATGCCACTTTGATCTCACTGGATAAAAAGGTAGGGTATGAACATGATGAATGGATGGATGGATGCTCCATTGTGCATCTTGACAATACAGGCACATAGGAAGTGGCCTTATACCAACCAAGCCAGACCACTGGGTCCATCTAGCATAGTACTGTCCACACCAAGAGACAACAGCTCTCTCAATTTTCAGACGGGGGACATTCCCAGCCCTACCTCAAGATGCCAGAGACTCAACCCAGGACCTTCTGTTTATTAAGCAGATGCAATACTACTGAGCTACAACCATTCAAGGGAATTTAAGCATTTACCTGTGACACCATTCTTGGTGTGCTCAAACACACACACACACACACACACACACACACACACACACACACACACAGTTACAGGTAGGTAGTTGTGTTGGTCTGCCGTAGTCGAAACAAAATAAAAAAAAAATCCTTCCAGTAGCACCTTAGAGACCAACTAAGTTTGTTATTGGTATGAGCTTTCGTGTGCATGCACACTTCTTTAGATACACTGAAACAGAAGTCACCAGACCCTTACATATGGTGAGATGGTGGGGAGGGGTATTACTCAGAAGGGTGGTGGGAATGGGTGATTGGCCATTTACCAAACTTAAAACCATGGAGAGACCTGGTCTGAAGAGACACATTGGATTCTTATCTCATTATACAGGATAAAGCTATTTTTAGCCATCTCACCCCTTGCTTTTTCCTGTAAGACCAATTGCAGTTGTTAACAGTCGTCAACAGGTTTACCACACCTATCAGCCAATCACCCATTCCCACCACCCTTCTGAGTAATACCCCTCCCCACCCTCTCACCATATATAAGGGTCTGGTGACTTCTGTTTCAGTGTATCTGAAGAAGTGTGCATGCACACGAAAGCTCATACCAATAACAAACTTAGTTGGTCTCTAAGGTGCTACTGGAAGAAATTTTTAAAATTTTGTTTTGACAGAGAGAGAGAGAGAGAGAGAGAGAGAGAGAGAGAGAGAGGAGGGAGGGAGGGAGGGAGCTACATGCCTTCTATTCCTATTGTTGCTTTTATTCAGATCCAGCATACTGAACATGCCAACTTTCCCAGCTGAGGGCAAAGCACTAAACACAGAGTTGGTACCAAGCAGAGGGAGCTGGAGAGCTTCCCAACTGTCAGTTCCTGTTTCAGAGAAGAATCAAAGGCAGCAACATGGCAATAAGGATAGAAAGTGGGCTGATCTGAGAGGCTGTAAGAGGAAACCAAATGAAAGATTTCTAAAGCAGCCCCAAGTAATATGAATGCCTTGAATATTTTATATAATCACCGAATGGGGGCTGGGGAGACATTGCCATGGCACAGGATCCCTACCCAGCACACAGCTCTATAACCTGCCGAAATGGATTTTCAAACAAATCATTTTTAAATGTGTGTTCTCAGGGGAGGAGAAAAAGGGGCGGAGGGGGGGGAGAGAATACAGAGGGAAGAGTTACTGAGATAGATACGACTGATGCCGAGATGGGGTAATGGAAATTTACGAGCAAACGAGGGAAGAATTAGTGTGGCGTGGAGAAGGGACGGATGGTAAATAATTCAACAGGAAATGAATGTGTGGTTGGAGGTGCATGTGGAGAGACAGCAAGGCTAAGGAGAGCGGCACCCAAGGGGGCTTCGGAATGTGCCCAGTGGGTCATGAGATAAATGTGGGGTTGGCATTATTTAATGATCACAAAGAAGGCAAGGCATTTAGCTGCCTCGTTTGCTCATTTCTGTCATGCCCCTTCAGGGCTTTCAGCACCCACTTTTGATTCCTGAGTCACGGCTCCTGGGCTTATATGCCAAAGAGGCATAATCCCCCCCAAACGTGCTTCTGTTCCACCATCCCTGATGTCAAACAGTTCTGCCAATGCACGTGATCTATAGCCCTGCCTTTGTGCTAAACAAGACCCACATACAGGGCCAGCCCTACTGTTAGGCAGAATGAGGTGACTGCTTCAGACGGCAGGCGCCAGGATGCAGGGGTGGCAGCCCCCAGCCATTCCTCCTGAACCTTCTGGCTGTAGCCTTCTGCGCAAAGCTCTATGTGCCATGGAGACTGTCCTGCACCCTCAAAGTTTCCCTGTGGCTTTCAGGTGTGGTGCAGGACATAGGGACATAGGAAGCTGCCTTCTACTGACTCTATCTAGCTCAGTATTGTCTATACTGATTGGCAGCAGCTGCCTTGGGTTTCAAACAGGAAGTCTTTCCCAGTCCTACTTGGAGATGTCAGGGATCGAACCAGAGACCTTCTGCATGCAAAACAGATGCTCTGCTGTTGAGCCATGGCCTTTACAGTGCACAGCCTGACTGCTAGTTTTAAAGGAGGATTTAGCTGCCACTTGAGTCAGGTTCTGCATGTGAAATTCTGGGGTGCCATCTTGTCCTTTGCCTGAGGCAGCAAAATGTCTTGAGCTGGCCCTGTCCACACAGCCACGTCAATCTTCTTCTGAGACAATCCTTTTCTTCCTCTCCTCCTTCCTCTCCCGCTGACGCACAGCAAGTCTTCCTCCCCCAGAACAGCCCTGACTACTGCAGACCCTGCTACTTTCCCGACACTGAAAAAACAATATCAGTAAAGGATAGCAATAATGATATAGTGCTTTCAGATGTCCAATGAAAGTTCAGAGATCTGTAGCAATCGCTTGCAGAGCACTTTGGGAAATTAGGCCGAGGACCACATAAAATTAGGTTGAAAATCCTCACATGGATTTAGGAGCCATAGGATGACTCCCCTTGTTTTATAGCATAGCTGTAAGGTGGTTCAAAGAGGGGACGCGGGTGGCGCTGTGGGTAAAACCTCAGCGCCTAGGACTTGCCGATCGCATGGTCGGCAGTTCGAATTCCCGCGGTGGGGTGCGCTCCCGTTGCTCGGTCCCAGTGCCTGCCAACCTAGCAGTTCGAAAGCACCTCCGGGTGCAAGTAGATAAATAGGGACCGCTTACTAGCGGGAAGGTAAACGGCATTTCCGTGTGTGCTGCGCTGGCTCGCCAGAGCAGCTTTGTCACGCTGGCCACGTGACCCGGAAGTGTCTGCGGACAGCGCTGGCTCCCGGCCTCTAGAGTGAGATGAGCGCACAACCTTAGAGTCTGTCAAGACTGGCCCATACGGGCAGGGGTACCTTTACCTTTTAAGGTGGTTCAGTACTATTATCTGCATATTGCTGGTCAAGGGGAAGGCTAAGGTTGAGAGAAAGTCACATACTTGGTGAGTTCATGGTAGAGGGAGATTAAAAGCAGGGAGAGGTGTCCTGATTCATAATTCACTCATTTATTTATTTTCTCAAGTTTATATCCCACCCTTTCTCCCGAAGGAGCCCAGGGCAGCAAGTCACTATGACTCAGTCACCATGGTATACCAGTTCTGAGTGTTTCCACCCTGATCGCCATCTCAGTGCACCATCATTCCAGTCAACTTTGCTCCAGACAAGGCTGGATTTAGGTTTGATGAGGCCCTAAGATACTGAAGGTAATGGGGCCCTTTATATGTCCAACTGTCCTTTGTCAACAACAAATTGTCACTGTTTTTTGTGTTGAATATATGCTATATGGTAATTTATGGACCTAATAGGTATCTAAAGCCATTTGCACATCGTTGCCATGCAACCAGTCCATGCAGAATGTAGGCACCCTATATATAGAAATGAGCAAACCAGTGATATTTTAGGGAGCAGGCTAGCAGGTGGGGCCCATTACTTACATCATAGGAGCCTACACAACACAAAACACTGTTGCTGTATGTAGGTTTTATTTTATTTGGTTTTCATCTTATATTTTGGAAATGTACATCCAGGGGTTTTTTCCCTTTAAATTTTTTTGTGGGGCCCAAGAGAGTGGGGCCCTAAGCTATAGCCTGTTTAGCTTATATGTAAATCTGGCACTGGCTCCAGCTCATTCCCACATCTCTAGAAATTTACATCAAGATTGATCTCTCTTTCACGTCATGGCACTAGACGTCATGGATGATCTGATAGTGTGTTCTCTTGTTACAAGCTTAGGAATGGGATTTGGTAACAACATCCTAGCCTGGTTCATCTACACACACCCTCCACACCCCTCCCATCTGCCCATAGCATCTTACTTGTGCACTTCTTGAAGGCACTGCCTTTCTTGAGAGCATGGCGGCTCAGCTTGCAGTGGAAGTTGTCCTCCCAAAATTCAGCAAACCAAATGTTACGACGGTTATTGTCCAGGGTCCTGCTGGAGAAATAGCGATCAAAACCTAAGAGGAAAAGGAAGAGAGAGGTGATAGAAACACGAGGAAGGTCTTGCAATCAAAACATATGAGACCTGCTGCAGCTGTAAAAGGAAGTCTGCCACTTTCAGTGTCTACAAAGGTGAAAGGGGCTTTTAAGCTATTGAAATCAAGTGTTCAGAAATGAATAGATAAGGAAAGGGTGGATATTTATTGTGGAATAAGTGCTCTTCATGCTTGCAAATTTTGGTGGTGTCAAAATGCCAGTCTGTTTTTTCCTCCTCATTTAATATGGATTTTCCCTGTATTTAATCTGGTAAATTAAATAAAACCTGTTGCCAACAAACCATTTATGATAACTCATTGAGCAGCTGCAATATTGAGTCTCCATCTGGAAGTACCCACAGAGATTCAAGATACTGATGGTCAAAGTGATTTATTTCCTGTTCACCTGCATGTGCTCATTCATAAGTCCAAGTTGCCCTATTTCTGCAGTAATCTGTGAATCTTTAATTTAGAAAACCACATGAAAAATTCATATTTAAATTCACATTTTCTCATAAAATATGCATTTCTAAATATATTTTCTTTCAAAGTACACATTTCTAAATGTATTTTAGCCTAACTATGCGTTTTATGGACATTTTGGTATTTTTTAAAAAAACCAAGAACTGGATCCATTCCAGTCTGGCTTCCGCGCTGGTCATGGGACCGAGACAACTCTGGTTGCCCTAACAGATGATCTTCGTAGACAGCTGGATCGAGGCGGGTCGGGGCTGCTGATTCTTCTAGATCTGTCAGCAGCTTTCGACATGGTCGATCACGAACTTCTGGACCACCGCCTTGCCGACGTGGGGATCCAGGGCACAGTCCTTCAATGGCTGCGCTCGTTTCTCTCTGGTCGGGGACAGAGGGTGGCGCTTGGGGGGGAATTGTCATCGCGCCACTCCTTGGTGTGTGGAGTACCTCAGGGTGCGATACTCTTCCCAATGCTTTTCAACATCTTTATGCGCCCCCTCGCCCAGCTTGTCCGGAGTTTTGGGCTGGGTTGCCATCAGTATGCCGATGACACCCAACTCTATCTGTTGATGGATGGCCATCCTGACTCGGCCCCAGACACACTGACCAGATGTCTGGAAGCTGTGGCTGGATGGTTACGTGGGAGCCGGTTGAAGTTAAATCCTTCGAAGACAGAGGTCCTGTGGCTGGGACGGGACGATATGGGATTGGGGGGGGGCAATTCCCATCTCTTGCGGGGGCGCAGTTAGTGCCAGCACCATCCGTTAAGAGTTTGGGTGTAATCTTCGACACCTCCCTTTCCATGGAGGCGCAGATTGCAGCTATAACAAAGGCGGCATTTTTCCATCTCCGCCAAGCTAAGCAGTTGGCTCCTTACCTCTCTCGCCCTGACCTAGCCACTGTGATCCACGCGACGGTCACCTCCAGACTGGATTATTGTAACTCGCTCTACGTGGGGCTGCCCTTAAGACTGACCCAGAAACTCCAATGGGTGCAGAATGCTGCAGCGAGACTCCTTACGGGGTCTTCGCTGCGAGATCACATTCATCCGGTGCTATATCAACTGCACTGGCTCCTGGTGGAGTACAGGATCAGGTTTAAGGTGCTGGTTTTAACCTTTAAAGCCCTATACGGCCTAGGACCCTCGTACCTACGGGACCGCCTCTCCTGGTATGCCCCACAGAGAAACTTACGGTCTTCAAATAAAAACATCTTGAAGGTCCCAGGCCACAGAGAAGTTAGGCTGGCCTCAACTAGAGCCAGGGCTTTTTCGGCTGTGGCTCCGCCCTGGTGGAACACTCTGTCACAAGAGACTAGGGCCCTGCGGGACTTGACATCTTTCCGCAGGGCCTGCAAGACAGAGCTGTTCCGTCAGGCCTTTGGCCAGGGCACAGCCTGACTCCCTCCCTCGGCAATCTTCGCGGAGCTCTGGCCCAATGGTGGCCAGTGGCTTGAATTTAATTAATTTTATAATGAATGATTTTAGAGTGTTGTTTGTCTTGTACTTTTGTATTGTTTTATTGTTGTTAGCCGCCCTGAGCCCGGCTTCGGCTGGGGAGGGCGGGATATAAATAAAGTTTGTTATTATTATTATTATTATCAGTCCAGGAGGTGGGGATCAGGTCTGTTTATATTGGAATGTGCAAAGAACAACTTCTTCAAACACTGAGGACCTTTATAATCCTTCAGCTGATTATCCAGTCCAATGATGCACAGGTTGAATGGTCAGTTGAAGATATAGATATATATATCTAGAGAGGGCAGTGATTCTGAGTCACAGCTCCAATGCTCAAAGCAGGATTTTCACTGTTTCAATGCCATCACACGACAGTTCTTTATAACCAGGTAAGCCCCTGTTTGGGCATTCTCCCCACTACTTATAATTACCATCATGAAAAGGGGTTAGCAAAGATAAAGTCCATTGACCCTGTGACAGACACCCTCACTTAAGCACCTTCTGAAAGTCCTCACTCCTGGGTTAGAGTCTTGGACATCAGGTTCAAATCTCCACTTGGCCATGATCCCAACCAGTCACAAACACTTAGCACTTAGCCTAATTCACCCCATAGGGTCGTTCTGAAAACAAAATGGGAAGGGGGACCATATATGCTGCCTTGAACTTGGGGGGGGCAGAGCTGGGATATAAATGTAATAATAATATAATATTATATATACCCCAGTGTAAATAAATAAATAAATAAATAAATAAATTTATTTATACCCCACCCATCTGGCTGGGTTTCTCCAGCCACTCTGGGTGGCTTCCAACAGAGCACTAAAACAGAATAAAATGTCAAACATTAAAAACTTTCATTAAAAAAATAATAATGCAAAATTACTTAACCAATAAAGAAATTGGGAGCGGAACAGACCTGCACAAATGAGAAAGCAAGCAGAAAAACAGAAGTGTTAACTTACAGTGCCCTAAGCTGAAATTGGTATACATTTAAAAGGCAAGTTAGTCGCTTATAGCAATTGTTAAAGCAATTGTCCATTAGCTCCTCCACCAGCTTTGATCTTAAGCCAAAGCAAACAAGTTGAGGTTTCTGCACCCTCAAATCCAGGTGCACATGAGTTTCACAGCCTCAAGTCAAGCAAAGACTAACAGGCAGCCTGGAAAACACCTCTTTTTAAGGGAAAACAAGTGTGCGTGTGATGGGCGTGCCCCGATCCTGTCACTCTTGAAAACTGTTCTGCTCTGAGCCAATCTCCTGCAAGTTCCCACGATAGTAAAGTCTTAATTAACCATGCATATTTTAGTCACGCAGAACACAAACCTAATTTCCTTGGCATAAGTGGATGTCAGAGGGGGGTAAGGAAGAGACAGGAAAGATGGCGGCTTTGTATCTCTCTCCCTGGGGTTCCATCTGGCGTAGCCTTATTAATTGAATGGATCCTTTAATAGGCTTGGGGCACTTGACAGCTCTTTCCTTTCTAATGAATGACACCTCTACAAATGAAACTTTGGCCGTGAGCTAAATGTGGATGCACTTTGGTCAAGTATACGAAAAACTGTGCTAATAACTAGCGGAGAACTCGATAATAGGGTAGCTTGTGAGCGTGCGCAAACCTCACAGGACACTCTTGCAATCTCTGGCTCTAACCTTCTGCAGCACCACCACCACCACCCTGCTCTGGATTCAGTGGTCTCAGTCATAGAGATTTGTTGCCATGCCTTTGGCTGCCAGCGGTTTACCTCAGGTGTAGGGAACCTCAGGCCTAGAGGCTGAATTCAGCTCTCCAGGCCTCTCTACCTGGCCCTCAGAATTATCCGAAGACTGTATTCCACACTCGGGCTGCTTCATACCCCAAGTGTTTCTCCCTGACTGGAATGTGTCCTTGAGGACAGTTGGAGGCAGCAATGCTTCTGAATACCAATTGGTGGAAACCACAGAAGAGGGCTCTTGGGCTCAAATCCTGCTTGCTGGTTTCCCACAGACATCTGGTTGGTCACTGTGAGAACAGGATGCTGGGTTAGGTGGGCCATTGCCTGATGCAGCAGGTGGTTCTTATGATCTTAACTCCAATAATGGTTTTTGATTTTCTAGATAAATGACAGAGAGGGCTGTGAGAGTGTGTACAGAAACTAATCTATTGGCCTAGTCTACTGGACATTTGTGGTTCCACCACCTTTTGCCTATGGTTCCACCCACCACTGACTCGTGGTGCTTGAAATGCCCTTGTCCTGAAGGGAATACAGAAGGGAAAGGGCTCCCAACCCCTGATATAACAATGTTTTCAGGCCTTTTCCTGAAGCAGCTTACAGGATCTTTTGAATTGATGGGATTTGCATTTTGAGTTCTGTGAGCAACCTGCATAAATTGATCAAAGAGTATTGTGACACCTGGAAGACTAAGAAATCTCTTGTCAAGGTGCTGACAGACAAGGAATGTCCAGAGGAGAGAATTAACTCTATTGTCAAAAATACGCTTACAAGTTAGGGAAAGGCATGTCCATCAGGCCCATGTCTCTCAGCTGCTCCTAGATGTGCAACAAATGAGGAAGTTGCTGCAACAGAGAGGCCCTGACCTCAGCTTATGTATCTTCCCCCATCTGAGCTGCATATAAGCAGGCAAAGTCTCCACTTGCATATAACTTTTTGCGCCTCCCACTTCAATCCTATTCTGGTCCTGAGAGACAGTGGAGTAGGAAAGGTGCAACAGGAGGAGGAGGTATGGCAGCCATTGATTCTATATGAGCCTCACCTGTCTCTAGCTCCTCCTGCACTTATTCTTCACTCTTCAATCCTGCAGCTTCTTCTGCCTCTGCCTCTTGCCTCCAGGTTGTTACATGTTCCCCTGGATCACTGATCCCTTCTTCCAAGCCGGTCTCTAACCCCGCTTCTCCAAATGCTCATTGTCCATTCATCAGAATCCAGCCACCATTCCTCAGTTTCCAGCCAGTCCCTTTCCAGCTTTTGTGGACTCAAGCCACTGAATCCCATACATCTTTTTAGGAAGGCCATGGGCTTTCAAAGAACACCTTGCTGGTGTAGATCGTGCCAATGGTGTCTATGTATGTGCCAGCACACACATAAATCAAGCTGATGCAAAACACTGCAAGTCTGGATTAATCTAGTGAGTTCCAGTAGTCAAAGCCCACACAAGGAAAGCAATGAGGCCTTTCCCCACCCTCACATCTACTCGTGCCCTCCACTCTCAAATTGGCTCAGGTAGGGTGCAGGGATCAAGAGAACACCCAGAACAGCATGCAGGGGGATGAAATTTTTTTGGTGGGGGTTGTTGCTCCATCTAGCAAATTCATGCCAATGGAACTATTCCTCCCTCAGAAAAAAATATTATGCCTTTCTAAAAATTTTTTTTTTTCAAACTCATGAAGATGGTGAATTTCAGTCCTTGTTTGAAGAGTATTTGGCAAAATGCCCCCCCCCAACTTCAGTATCTGTGGATTTGGGGCACAATTATGGATCAAGTTTAAATATTGTTTAATAGTCTTTTAATTTGGTCCCTTCGCTTTCCTGTCCTCCTCTTTAGCCTGCCATTCCTTCATTGACCAATATGAACTTACAATAGAGTATTACTGAATATTAAGCTAGCTGAAATTTCTTGTTGAATAATTTGTTGTTGTTGTTGTTGTTGTTGTTGTTGTTGTTGTTGTTGTTGTGTGTTTAATGAGTCCTTCCTGGAGGAGTTCAGTGCTATCCTAGAGATTATTCCCAGTTTTGCTACCCACAAAAAGCATGGAGAATCTGAGGTCATGTTCACTTAGTACTCTAGATACACCCATTTCCTTGACAAGCAAAGAACATATTTCTTCTTGGTGTATAGACAGTGGTTAGAAGCTGGCTGACATGAGAAGCAAAGGGGAAATACCTTGGTCTGAAGAAAAAAATACTGCTGAAGGTCAGCAAGAGAATTTCAGTAAGTTGTTAGGGCACTATGAAATGTATATCAGGTACATCCATCTTTCACAAAAGTTAGATGCTTGCTAAATATTTAGATTATGGAAGGTAAGAGAATAACACAGGAAGGAACTATGGGAATGGGGTTGTTGAATGGGCCAGAATGCAACAATGACATGACACAGTTAAGGTTGCACGCGTCTGTCTATTTCTGGCCTGTGACATTTTTTCTTATTTTACTCCTAATTATAGTCAATCCTTTTTTTACATTAATCTACATTTTTTTAAAAAAAATCATATTGGTATCCATATTTAAATGTGTACTGTACTTACATGACAACATTTGTAGAAATATAAGATTTCATGGATTTTAATACTTCCAATCTCTGCATTAGGCCAAGGGTTACAGATTGGGTTATTTTGCATAGGAATTTTAAAAGATCTAATTCACCAACCACCCCTATTTGAAGCAACTTCATAATGGATAAGAGTTTACTGAGAACATATCCCATTTGACCCATTTGTTATAATGAGGTTCACATAGGAGAATTTATCTGTGGGTTGTGTCCATTGACAGATTCAGCATCAATGAAGATATCCAAGTGATATTTGAACTCCTTGCAGTAGAAAGAACTGACCTTTGAAGAAACTTCAAGGGGAAAATGCTCAAGGTGTTATAAAGGATACCCAGAAAAACATGACCATTTCTAAAGCATTAATATATACCCCAAACACCCAACTGAAGATTATCATTTTCAGTAGATGTATGCCATGACTCCTTTCAATTAAGCATGCATTAAAAGGAAGAAGGAAAATGCTACTCCAGGTGAAGGAAACATTTAAAGAGACCTAGAAAAGTCCTTGCAATAATTAGTGGCAGGACTGGGCTGGGAAAGAGAAAGCAGACTGATGTTTAGTAATGGCTTGGGCATATTGGCCAAAGAGCTATGAGAAGCTCTCTCCTGAAATTGTGACCCATTTATCTAAGTGCTGGGATGGGAGCCTCACCCGCAGATCTAGCCCTGAGAGCATCCTGCAAAATTGAAAAGAGAAAATGCATCTGCATGAAAAATGTATAGTGGCATTGGGACATTGAGGATCAAAGTTTTCAATAAACAGTTAATTTAAAGAAAGAAAGAAAAGGAATGCAACAAGGGGCATTCTATCCTGCTTTTCTTCCATTGCAGAACTCAAAGCACCATAGATGGTGTTCCCAGCTGTCACTCATCGAGACACTGAGCAGACTCAAACATGCTGAGCTTCAGCAGGTGGTTCCATTGTGTATGCAGGCATATATGTATTTGAAAATGTATATACTGCCCATTGCCAGAGGGCCACAGGATGGTATACTGCATAAAAACAACGTAAGATCCATACAGCACAAGAATGTAAAAAAAAAAAAATATTTCAGCACTTCTAGTAATAAAATCAGCATTGTCAAACTAGTCATAAATAAATACAATAAAAAAAATTCCTTCCAGTCGCACCTTAGAGACCAACTAAGTTTGCTATTGGTATGAGCTTTCGTGTGCATGCACACTTCTTCAGATACACTGCATGCACACGAAATGTCATACCCATAACAAACTTAGTTTGTCTCTAAGGTGCTACTGGAAGGAATTTTTTTTTATTTTGTTTCAACTACGGCAGACCAACACGGCTACCTACCTGTAACTATAAATAAATACAATCACAGTCCCCATCAACTGAGAACCTGCAGGAAGATGTGCGCCTTCACCTGTTTCCTAAAAGAAAACAATGATGTGGCTGTACACACTTCCATGGGGCCCTTCATTTTGCATGTGGATCACAAACTGGCCTCACTAAATGACCTTTCTCTTGTTCTCACCACCTTCACAGGTACTGAGAGAGGGCCTTCTCAGTGGCTGCTCCCAGATAGTGGAACTCCCTTCCATGGGAAGCTAGGCTGGTCTCCTCCCTGCTATTGGTTCACCAGCAGGCAAATATTTCTTTGTTTAGGACTTTGGCCACTAACTGGCTGTTGCGGCAGAGTCTTCTAATCACAGGTGCTGTATATTTTCTCCTCCTCTTCTTGTGTCTTCAAATGGTTTCTAAGCTATTTGGATTCAGTGTTGCTTTTAATATGGTGTGTGTGTGTGTGTGTGTGTGTACTGATTGAAGGTTTGTTTTTAAGCTGAATCAATCTGTTTTTAATGCATACCACCTTGAGCCCTACAGGGGGGAGGAAGATGGGATATAAACAATAAATAAATAAACAAATTAATGTGGACATTTGCGCTCTCAAAGCCTAACACATAGGCTTTCATGCAGCCAGGACACCATGCAATCAGGAGTTCTGATTGCATGAAAGCTGATCATGAATATGCTTTGACTGTGTGGAAGTCCAGGTGATGGTGTCCATGGTGCACCTGATTCCAGAGATGGGACCAGCCAGGCAACACCATTCCTTGGGAAATATATGGAGCACCCTTCAGATGATTAGCACATGAAGGAGCTTCTAACAGGAGAAACAACAACTGTACAGTTCACACAACAATGGCAAATGTCTTTCTGCACCAACCCTGAGAAGCAACCAGCTGACATTGTTGAGCAAACTGCTAGACATACCTCTAACAGATGCCCTCTTGGGCAAGATGGTGACGGTTCCTTCAGCCACCTCTTCTAGATCTCTCACAGGGGCAATTTTGGAACCCCAGCTGTCAGAGCCAATCCAGATGAAGTGCCCAGTCTGATTGGCCCTCTTTGCTGCCATCAACACATTCCTGAAGAGAAAAGAGCAAAGTACCAGTTCATAGAATCACCTTTGCCTTTGTGTTCAGGTTAATGCACACCTCACAACGAAAGGGCGGGAGCGCAGGGACCACACTGAATACACTGCATTCACTGGCTTTATGTGCCCAGTCACACCCAAAGGTTGTGCATCCAACTGCTGATTACCACTGCACAACATATATTTGCTACATTCACTCATCCTCAGAGCTTCAGATAAATGTGGATCCAAACACAGATTCTGTATTAAGTTTTAACTGGCCATCTCATTTCTTCTCTCTCTTCAAAACAAACCTAGAAGAATCTATTCAGCCCATTCCTCATAAACCAGAAGTGCAGTAGTTCCCACCTGACAGACCTAAATTACATACCTTTAGGTGCCAGGTGAAAACACTCCTTTTATCCCAGGCATTTGACTAGTTACACAATGTATGGCCTTTTAAAATGGGGGGGGGGGGTATTGTTTTGTTTATCATGTTATGTCTTTTTGTGTTTTTATACTATAAACTGCCCTGTGATCCTTAAATGAAGGGCAGTATATAATATTAATAAATAATAAATAAAATAAAATTAGCTGGCTTGCTGGAAAAAAAAAACTTGTGGGAAACCAGGAGTGGGACTTAGGAGCTTGGTTCTGGTACAAATTCCTGGGCTGATCTTGTATTCAGAGGCACCTTATTCCTTAACTTTGGGGGGGGGAGGATAAGGAATTTAGCATGACCCACAGAAGTGCAAGAGAAGGGATGGAGAGAGATGGAGACCCTGCCTTAAGATCAGTCAGAGGGAGCTGAGACCCTCAGGAATACAACAAATAAAGCAACAAATGTTACTTCTGTAATCAAGGCTGATTGATGTTCTACAATGTTGAATTTGATCAGTTACCGGTTCTTAGATTTCTTTCTTTCTTTATTGAAGTGCATGTATGATTTCATAAGATGACTTCAACAGCACTGAATGTGACAGCTTATAATGCTATTGTTTTCAAATTAAATAAGCAGATGTAAAAATGAACCTGAGAAATAAATGAGCAGTATTGTGAGAGCCTTGAGCTGGATTACTCACCTACCCACACTTCTGAGTCCCTGGCCTTAGGTTAAAAAGAAGAAGAAGAAAAGCAGAAGGCTATGAATGAAGAGGATGGGACTGAAATTGGTGGTGAGTGTATAGCACCTGAGCTAGTAAAGGAGCAAAACAAAGAAAAGGGTGTTCGGCAGATCAATGGAGACTTTGTCAATAGCAAGGTTGATTAAAAAACAATTAAGGGAGTAGTGGCAGCAAGACTTGAATGACACACATGCCAGAGCCCTAAGGAAAAGGGAAGTATTTTTGGAATGCAGGGGGAGGGGAAATAAATTGAATCAGACAAGGGGAAAGAGCAAATGTGGTAGTGATCTGGATAAAAGAAAGAGAGAGATCATGGCAGTTATTGTGCAGTGAGCCTAGCTCCAATTGAGCTCCAGCTCTTCTTACTACACCATCAATTATTTCTATTACAGCAGCACCTCAAAAAACCATTGTATTGTGTTGTGACACTTAATAAAAGCTATTCATTGGCCTGATGAACCTACAGTGTGTGGGTGGGAGAGAGAATAGAGGCAAGGAAGTGGACTGGAATCGCTCAAGGTCACCTAGTAGGTCAGTGTTGCAGTCGAAAACTGAAATGGTCAAGTGTAAGGCAGGCCTTCTAACACCAAGTCATAAAACGGTTGGGCAGATTAGACGGAAAAAACATTTGAAAGGACATAAGAAAAGTCTCCAAGTCTAGATCAATGGCCCACCTACGGTTGTCCAGAATCCTGTTCTCATAGTGACCTGTGTGTGGGGAAACCTGCAAGCAGGACCTATGCACTTCTGAGGTTTCCAGCAACTGGAATTAAGAAGCATTACTCATCCAGCCATGAAGGTGCAGGTATCATGGCAAGTAACCATTATCTTATCCTTCATGAATTTGTCAATACCTCTTTTAAAGTCATCCACATTGGTGGCCATCGCTGCCTCCAGTGGATGTGAGCTTCATAGCTTAACTACATGCTTGTTGGAGAAGTACTTTCTTTTATCTGTCCTAAAACTTCCAATATTCAGCTTAGTGTTCATAGAATCATAGAATCTTAGAGTTGGAAGGAGCCCAAGGTTCATCTAGTCCAGCCCCCTGCAATGCAGGAATATCAGCTAAAGCATCGATGACAGATGGCCATCCAACCTCTGCTTAAAAACATCCAAGGAAGGAGAGTCCACCACCTCTCGAGGGAGTCTGTTCCACTGCCGAACAGAAAGTTTTTCCAAATGTTTAGTCGGAATCTCCTTTCTTGCAACTTGAAGCCATTGGTTTGAGTCCTACCCTCGAAAGAAGCAGGCTCTCTCCTCCATGCGACAGCCCTTAAGATATTTGAAGATGGCTATCATATCTTCTCTCTGTCTTTTCTTTTCTAGGCTAAACATACCCAGCTCCTTCAAGCGCTCCTCATAAGGCTTAGTTTCCAGACCCTTGATCATCTTGGTTGCCCTCCTCTGCACATGTTCCAGCTTGTCAACATCCTTTTTAAATTGTGGTGCCCAGAATTGGACACAATATTCCAAGTGTGGTCTAAGGCAGAGATGGAGAAAAATCTTTATCCACTTTCTCCATGCCATGCATAATTCTGGAAACTTCCATCATGTTACCTATTATCTGCCTTTTCTCTGTAGGTTAGTTACATGTATATTTTGAATGTATTTTTCTCTGAAGAGGCACATTCCTAGATGTATTTTATTGCAAAATATGAGTTTCAAAATGCAGTTGCTGCATTTTTTTCTCCAAGGACTGTGTTGCAAAATTCCATTTCAGGGAAGTGCAGGTCAGATTCTCACTAAAACTGAAGAGGATCAAATTTGAGGAGAGTGCTGAGAATGCTGTCATGTTGCGCTTGTGGGTTTCTCTTAGGCATCTGCCTGACCACTGCGAGGACAGGAAGCTGGACTAGATGGGCCTTGGGGGTCTGATCCAACAGGGCTCTTCTTAAATTTGTCAAGCATCCCTAAACCCAGCACATAACAGCTGCCAAGATGAGACAGTAATTTTGCCAGCATTAAAGTAGAGTTCAATGGGTTGCTCAGATGAAAGTCTCACAGAGTTGAGCAGCCTGGATATGTTCCACCAGTCATTCCCCAAACCCTCGCTCCCTCTCTCAGCTTGTATAAATCAGCACATCTCCACTAAAGACAATGGATGAGAGCTGCAGACAACAGAAAACACTATTTTTCAGTGCTTTACGCCTCTGGGTTTTTTTTATTGAACTGAATTTTTATCCCATCATTCCTCCAAGGAGCTTGGTGTGTGTGTGTGTGTGTGTGTGTGTGTGTGTGTGTGTGTGTACATGTACATGTTCCTCTTTTTTATCTTCACAGCACCGTGCAAAGTAGGTTGGGCTGAGAAAGAGATTGGCTCAGGACCACCCACTGAGCTTCTCAGCTATGGGAAAATTTGAATATGAGGGAAACAGCAGTGACAGAAATACTTGAGATGCTTTACATCACACAAAAACAAACCTGTACTAACAAAAGAGTTGCGTCTACAGGCCAGGTGATCTGAGAAGGGTGGACCATTTTCAAGGTTCTAGAGAGGGGTCACCTTCAGTCAGTCAATATTTTGTGGGAGAGATTCAAGTGCATACTGGAAATTTAGGTTTCCCCAATTAAAGTGAACTAAAGTGCTCTGTTGCCCTACTGCAATGAAACCACATTCTTTTAAAAAACGAACTTTTTGCAGATAGGAAAGTGATGGGGAAAGGCACTCAGAAGTGTGAGGTGAACAAATGATTAACGGGAAGACATATAAACTGTGCCAGAGAATCAGAACAATCACTCCATTTTTTAAAAAAAGTCTAACCTCCATGTGTAAGCTTTGTGCTAGCAGATCAGGCTGAATGTTCAATAAACAAATCATCTGGAGGAGCCCAGGATCTCTCACACATGAAGAGTGTTAACTCACTTCATTTTGTGACATAATATTGCTTTCTTTGGGCTGTGTGTGCTCTGCACGCATATTTTAATCTCCTTCACCTTTTTCCGGCAACAGGTGTGATGTGAGCCCAGAGAAGGGGAATCAAGAAAGGCAAGAAGATAAAATCATAGAATTGCAGAGTTGGAAGGGACCCTGAGGATCATCTAGTCCAACCTCCTGTGATGCAGGAATACGCAGCTGTCCCATATGGGGATGGAACCTGCAACCTGGGTGCTATCACCACCATGCTCTAACCAGCTGAGCTATCCAGAAGATCATAATGACTCCGCTTTTTCTCCCTAGCCCACATTTCACCCACAAATTATTTCACTGCTTTTAGTGCTACAGCTTCAAAAAGTGAGGACTCCTGTCTGAATCTGAAGGGATGAACCCACAAAAACAATGCCAGCCTCCACTATGCTGGTCCAGGAGCACTGGGGCAAGAGCCAGTGTGGTGTAGTGGTTAAGAGCGGTGGACTTGTAATCTGGTGAACCGGGTTCGCGTCTCCGCTCCTCCACATGCAGCTGCTGGGTGACCTTGGGCTAGTCACACTTCTTTGAAGTCTCTCAACCCCACTCACCTCACAGAGTGTTTGTTGTGGGGGAGGAAGGAAAAGGAGAATGTTAGTTGCTTTGAGACTCCTTAGGGTAGTGATAAAGTGGGATATCAAATCCAAACTCTTCTTCTTCTTTCTTAAATTTAGAGGAAATTAGCAATGTGGACCACCACCTCTTGGTGGCCCTATCGGACAGCTGTGTCACCTTTTTTTTATTTTGCAGCTGCATTATTTAGCGCTATGAGAATGAAGGAAACCTTGAAAAGCAAGCATGAAAATCAATATGAGATGGAAAGTTTATGCAGGCTGAAGAATCGTGAAAGCTCTGATGATCTGCACCGGGTGGTATCCAGAAAACACACACAGAGAGAGAGAGAGAGAGAGAGAGAGAGAGAGAGAGAGAGAGAGAGAGAGTGCTTTCATGACTCAAGAAACCATCACATGGCTAAGTCCCAAGAGAGGCATCTGGCTCAGCAGTAAACCTCAGCCTATCACTGCATGAAAAATACAGAATTTCCAGATGTGTATAAGCTACTGCCAACAGGGTGCAATTCTCCAGCTTACAGACTGTTTTCAGATAGGTAAATGTTTACAAATCCCTGTTTAATGGTGCTTGCCATTTACACTGCAAGGCAAATCTCTGATTTTGCTGGGAGTAAACGAGTGTAACTGTCTGGGTTTCAGACATATCTATTAGCCAGCTTCCCAGGAACTTAGATTGTTTGCATATTTGATGTAAACTGATTGAAAATGTCAGTTTACTCACATTTGCATAATGTTTGCTGATTAATAAATTAGACACTTGCAAAATCAGGTGTAACTCAGTGCAAATTACTAGGCTCAAAAATATCAAATCAAAACAGAAGTATTGTGTACTCTTAGGTTTTTCTTGCGCTTCATTAAGAGTTCCACTTATTCTGTTGGAATGGACCATATTCTGACTTCCAGCGACTAATCAGAATACATCAACTTTAGTTTTGTACAACTGCAGGAAATTTCCATGGAGTCAGGCATTATAATCTCTTACAAAAATAAGAATTTTGGTGGTAATTATAAAATGGAAGAGTTTCAATATTATTTTTTTGAACTGCGATTTTTAAAAGTAAAAATAACAAGAACTTTTAACGTTTTCACAAAAGCAATCAGGCTATATTTGACAAAGTTTTTTGCTATTATTCCATGTTGTAATGTGTATTAAACAGAAAGAACAATTATAACAACTGATAAAAATTAAAAGATAAAAACAAACTATAAAATAGGCATGTTGAATAAGTAGCTGCAAAATCAGGCTATTTAAACTTAAAATAACAGCAGTTTTACATTTGAGAGGGAATGATTTATAACAGCTGTATCAAAAGACAAGAGTCAGAAGACCTGGGTTTTATTTTATCAGAAACTGGAATTCTAATGGGAAGTCCATTATCAAGTTCCAAGCCATTTTGAAATATCTTACAGTATCATAAATGATACAAGAGCTGGATCTTGCATGGAATCCATGTTTTCCTTCTTCGAATTTGATCTCATTAGTCCACCCATGCATACAATTGCATTTGCAGTTGAAGATCAAATACACTTGTTCCTGTCCATACCTGTAGGTGTTCCTTTTCTCTTTGTACCTGCCTCCCAATTTGTTGATTTGAATGTGTTAAGTTTGCACAAACGGGGCATGCATGCAGGAGTCTGCTTAGCAGTGCACCCATCTATAATTTTCTTTTAATTAAAATTATTTTAAAAGCAATTTCACCTAAAATAATGCAAATTTCAAATGTTATTTTAGCTAAGAAGTGGGTTTTCTTTGAGCGCATCACACTAGTATATATGCATGTCTGTACTTGGCTGGAAAAGAGCATTGCAAAATTCAGAGAAGTGCAAATTTCAAAGGATGGCTATATTTCAGTTTGCATATTATATCGGATATTGTGAATTACATAGACTCTCCTTTGAATGTGATCTTAATCAAA
Source organism: Podarcis raffonei (assembly GCF_027172205.1). Lineage (NCBI taxonomy): Eukaryota > Metazoa > Chordata > Lepidosauria > Squamata > Lacertidae > Podarcis > Podarcis raffonei. The sequence continues at coordinate 54,779,383 of NC_070607.1, forward strand.
TTTTTGCTCTTTCCCTGCTACCAAGTGTCTGAGATGGGTGCACTTACTAATTTTTGTTTGTAAGGGTAGCTATTCCTTTTACATTAAAAAAAATCTGCACTAATTTCTCTAAAAGTACAAAGGCTGTACTTTAAAAAGCCAGCAGCAATGTACAACTGTTAGACACAAAGTATGCTGCCGCTCTGTCTTTTTGTACTTACAAGAAAGCAAAGCTGAGGATAGCATAGGTGTAGGTACCTGGGAAGGCTGCAGACTGCTGGAGAGCAGATTTGTAAAATGAAAGGACAGTCACTGAACCCTTCAACAACCCCAGAAGAAAGGTAAATGCAACAAAAGCCCTGTACCCCACCCATGAGGATTTCATGAAAAGTTTCTCTTCCCTTTGATCATTTTCAATGTGATTTCTTTTCTTGTTAGTTGATGGAGAATGGTTGGGGCGAAAAAACTAAAACTGTCCAACACAGCAATAGCTTATTTCACCTCTATCTATCTGTATAATACTAAGCTACTGGACAGGTAGGCATATTGAGGACCTGGAGAGGATGCAGAAGTGGGATGCAAATTTGGAGGGCACAGTGACCCAGATACAGTGTCCACTCTGTTCATTAACAACAAAGACACTCATTCTTTATTAAAGTGTTGCATACTCATTCTTTGTGAAGAACACTCATGTTCTGTGACACATCAGGAGAGAGTAACAAAGGAACATGTATTTGGAACATTTTGCCTTCTTCTCTTGTCCTTCCCCTTCTCTCCCCACCCACACGCTCCCTTTCTCTCTCCTTCCCACACAGACCCTCAAACCAGACCATGACCTTCTTACTTGATATCATCTTCATTAGCAAAAATGATGACGGCTCGGGCATGGGATGTTTCCAAGAGGCGCCGAATGATCTTATCAAACTCTCCTGCCTTGGGCTCCCGGGGGATCTTGACTGATTGTGCCACACACACACTCCCTGTAGTTGGAAAAAAAATTGGCATCATTAGAGAGGCCTTGGAATGGAAAAATTACCAAGCAATCCAAAGCCTGGGGCTCCTTTGCTACAGCCCAGATGGGTGGTCTAAAGGAAGCCACCCAGGGCACATCCTGCCATAGCCCATGCTGATGACCTTTCCATGTCAGTAGATGTAACTCAAATATAGGAAGAGATATGAGTGATGGACCTTGATGAGCATGCATATGTGAGCAAGCCCCAAGATGATTACATAAGACATGCAGCTAACGCCAAATTTCACCTGCGTTTTAAATGCCTGGATGCAACCATGAAAACTACATAGAATGACATGAATGGAAACCTAAAAGGCTGCACATCAGGTTCTTCTCCAATAGTAATGGCCTATAATTGCTCTGGAGTTTCATTCAGACCTGGATTATTTTACACACGCAGGTGCATCATCTGATTTTTCTAACCTTGATTACTGCATTACTGACAAAATGCCTGTAGGTAAAGAATGGGCAGGTTAGTTCAAATCAATATGTGTAATTCACTCTCTTCCTTTTAATGCCCTCTTAGAGTTGCCAGGTCACAATGATGCAGAGACAGTAGACGCCATAATTGGCAGAATTCAACTTCTCTGAAAATCTAAACATTACAGTAGCCTTTATAGTAGACCATCACCATCACCCCTTCACATGAATCACGTTTAGTGGCATTACAGTGGAGGCACACCCCAACATCATCCCTGTGGTTGTGTGACTCCTTGGCCCCACTGCTGATGCCTACATCTTAAGCATGGATGTATGCAGAAGAAAGCCGGTGAGTGCAGATCTCTATTTTCATAGGCTTTCTGCACAAGCTGGAGGGTTGTGGCATGAAGGGTTCCAGTCCATGCAGAAAGCATATGCACATAAATGACTGTGCACATAGGTTTTCCCTGCAGAGTTCCAATGCATGCATAAGAACACAATAAGAACTCTGCTGGATCAGTCCAATCCAGGCAGTTGATCTAGAGCAGTATCCTGTTCTCACAATGGCCAGCCAGATACCTAAAAGCAGGACCTGAGAGCAACAGCACTTGTGGTAAGAACCTACTGATATTCCATTGCCTCTGACACTGGGGATAGAACATTGCCATTGTTGCTTGATGATAACCTTATCTTCCATGAATACCGTATGTCTAAACCTCTTTAAAAGCCAAAAAAACCCCAGCAACTATGCATTGTATGAAGAAGTACTTTCTTTTGTCTGTTATGAGGCTTCCAATCTTCAGCTTCATCGGATGTCTCCATGCATGTCAAGCATACAGCCAAGGACCCCTTTCTACACACAGTGCCTCTGCATGCAATGACGGAGGCTGAGCACATTTTGGATATAGCAATGCTATGTCCCTTTGGCTCCTTGGGCCCCCACTTTCATTTCCCCGCCTCCTCTGCCCTTTCTGTGCAAGCCTCATTCTCCTTGCATTCCTTCGCATTCCTGATTCTCAGTCCATTGCCTTTTTATCTAAATGAAAGTGGGGGCTGTCCTGCCAAGACATACTGCTTACCTTGCTTGTTAACAAGTGCATCCATGTGCTTAGAAAATGTGTGTGTGTGTGTGTGTGTGTGTGTGTGTGCGCAAGAACAGGATAATGCTTTAGTTTTCAGAGAGGCGGATTATATGCCCAAGTGGACTCACTTGAATAAAGTTCTTACTACATGACATTTTTTTAAAAAAAGAAATCCATTTATAAGGAGATTCATATGGATAGATCCTAGGCTGCATTCCTACGCTTACTCATAATGGGGTATGTTTAGAATAAACACGATCCAGGCAGTTGATCTTAGAGCAGATTCATCTTTGAAGACTGTGAGACTCCTGGAGATATGCAATCCAGATTCATACTCATGGGAAGTTGCTTTATACCAAGTTAGAACGTTCATCCATGTGGCTCCTGCGTTGGGATAGAGCTGCAGAACAGCCCTCCCAGCACTGCTCTTGCTATAGCTTAGCTGGATGGGGAAGGGCAAGGCAGTGGCAAGTTGGGCTGTGGCTACACAGACACACTGACACAGCAAGCCAGTCAACTCTGACTGGCAGCAGCTCAGTGGGATTTTGGAAAGGAGTCTTTTCCAGTTCTGGCTGGAGATACCAGGTTTTAAACTTTCTACATGTCCTCTGCCACTGAGCTACACTCCTTCCTCACCAAGTATTAAGCATATCTCTCCTGTCTTATTGTTCTTTGTGGATCTTTGTGTAGCTTAGTATTATAAGATGTGAGCTAATTGTGGGAACAAAACGGTAGCATGCTACATACCCAGTTTTTATATTACTGGTGGGAAAAATCCGTAGTAAAAAGTTTTAGTTATCCTCCTCTAAGTACCGTATCTGTTTCCCCTTTGGAGATGGGATGTTGCAAAATCCATTGCCAGCTTTACTGCAGTTTTTCCTGGATCAATTTGACCTCTGGGCTGCAGCAATGAGAACCTTTAAACCTGACCGCTCCTGAGGGTTCTGTAGAAGCAGCTAATTAAAAACAATTTCTGAAAATCAAGACAGAAAACTGAAAGGATAGCTGGATGCAAAACTGCTCTGGCTTGCTGAGACTTAACCCTCAACATCTGTTTGCTCCAGCCTTTGCAAAAATACCAGCCGCTCCTGCTCTGTGCGAACTTTTGCAGTGGCCAATCAGATGAAAAGGGAGCAAATATATGAGACAGGAGATGATGAAATGTTTCAGGACCTTCTGGATATAATTGATAGTCTCAATTTGCATAGGAAATGACAGGGCTGCTGCTCATATGCCACAAAAGAATCCCTATTTATGCAAAGGTCAGAATAATTAGCATAGGGTTGCTGTTCCAGAGGCCTGCCCCCACAGTACAATTTACCTGCAGAAAGGGAGCCTTTCTTTCTATGAGGAAAAGATTGAGAAAGAATAGAAGGAAATAATAGCTAGTCCTCCTAGCAAAAGGCTCTGTGTATAAATTGTTCTGTAGGCCTTATCAGTAACCTTATTAGTTGCTGCTGATGCCAAGGAGATCAGCAGCCACACATCAGAGCTTTATTTCTAAAAAGAAAATAAAGAGTGGTACTGCAGATCAAATTTGCCAGCAAGTAGTAGTCTCAGGATTGCAGACCACCCTCAATTTTCAGACTTGGAAGTGGAAGTTCTATATATATGGAACAGTATTCTTATCTTTGAGAACGTTTTATATATGCCAGCGCTATATCTTGGCTTTTCAGAACAAGTTCCAGGGCTAAACCATGGCTTAGATGAAATCCTGCTTATAGTATAACTGAAAATATGAGACCAGATTAATGGAATCATAGAGCTGGACGAGATGGTTGGACAGCGTCCTCGAAGCTACCAACATGAGTTTGACCAAACTGCGGGAGGCAGTGGAAGACAGGAGTGCCTGGCGTGCTCTGGTCCATGGGGTCACGAAGAGTCGGACACGACTAAATGACTAAACAAGAGCTGGAACCCCCTGTCCAACCCCCTGTACTGCAGGAATCTTTTGCCCAGAGTAGAGCTCAATCCTATGACCCTGATACTACCGACTGAGCTGTCCCAAGAAAAATATCCCATCTTGCCCTGTTGCTGTGGGCTGACATCTATGACGTGCCAGAAAACAGCCACTACTGCATAGATATGAATGGAAAGGGGTCTACCAGTCTTGGAAGTGGTCCTGGAGAAATCCATCGCCAGATCTTGGTGCAGTGAGAGACGGCAATGGACTCCTGAAGAAACTGAAAGGAAGGGGCTTCAGCCACAGAGCTCACATGCTCATGGTTGGACAGCATTTCTTTACACAAGGAACCTCAACCATTTGGGGCCCAGGAAATCTAAGAACTCTCATGGGCACCACTTTGCACAGAGGAAGACTGGTGATGTTCAGAACACACCCCACTAACTAAAACCAGACAACATACACAAGTAAAAGCAGGCATCGCATAAAAAGGCAACCTGCTCAACCAAACAATCTCCAGAAAACCCTCATTAAAATTATATAAAATTAAAGAGGGGCAGGGAGCTATTTGGAGCAAAAAGGGGGCTTTCTGGTGGTTCTATAGTGTCCAGAGTCACCATGTTGGGAGCCCCAGATTTACATTTTCACAAATGTCCCTCTTTTTCAATAATAAGAATAATAAAGCATTTGGGACTCCCACTTTCCAACCTCTCATTCAGCTTGAGGGAATCAGCCTCACTGGGTCATTTTGCCCTACACACCATCCACAGTGAATATCCTGATTACTCATCCCATATTTTGACATATCAGAGCTACAACTTCAGTATGATGTAGCCACCATCTCAGTCCTTTTATCCAAACATCATTTGCACAAATAAACACAAAAAAGAAATAAATCTTGTTAGCAAAACTGACAGCAAATGAGTGGGGAGATGGTTTCTCTATGGCAGGAAGAACCCCTAGAGGTAAGAGGTTAATGGAGAGCAGCTCATGAATAACCATGAGCAATGACTATTTATAAGGCAAACACAAGGTCCAAACTCTGGAATATTTTAATTATTTTGGAATAACGAATAGGGAAAGGCAGCAGCCCATCATCAAGGAGGCATCTGCTCCTTCCCAGTTTTATCACACAATAGCCAATTGTTTGAAATGACAATTGCAAGGAGATCAGTTGTCACAGAGCTTGATTAGCATCTTGTCCTAGTAAACATCAATGGAGGCAATCCAAACTTATCAAATACTGACACTTGCAAAGAGGCAGTTATGGAAAGACAAGCTCATCACATGCAAGTTCCTTATGCGCTGCTAATGGCTACATGCTTATGATTAGGAATGTCAGAGGAATCCATTGAAAACAGACTGCTCCGTAGATTTACACCTGCCCTTTCAACCCCCGTTGCAGCTCTTACTATGGATGCTTTTCGCCTTAGTTCTCTGCAGCAAATGATATTTTTACAGGCACACATTATACATAAATAGATACACATATAGATATAGAAACAGCTTGGTGTTATACATTATTTGCATATTCACTGACGTAACTGCTGATATTCTGAAGTGTTCTTTGTTGCCAGAAGTAGCCCAAGACTGCAATTCTAACCAGGGATAGTTAAGGTGAATGTTCCATGATGTCATGGTAGGGTGCTGGCCGAGTCAAGACAGAGAAAAGGCATGGCTGACAGATAACCCCAGGGAGGGTTCCCGTGGATTGGAAAGGTCTCTATCCAAATGGGGAGAACCCAAGGAAGAGGATCCTGAGGGAGGGATTTCCCTCACCTCATCCCATTTCCCCACCAGTCCCTGCAGCACAAGGCACAGGCTCCACCTCCACCTTCAGAGATGTTACAGGCTGGTTCTGATTCATCCACTTTGCTGATCATGCAAGCAACTCTGCCTCCAGAGTTGTCTTGGAGAAATGTTAGGTTGCTCCCTCAATCTGAGTCTCAGAGTCACTTGCCATGCTGAGTTGTGTTTGTTCCTTTCCCTTAAGGTGGAGTTGTAGAGTGTGTGTCATTGTCAGAGCAGTATATTTGCTTGTGTAGCACCTGTTGTGCCTTTGAACAGCATTTTGCCTATGTAGCGCACTGAGCTGAGTATTAAGATTTTGGTAGAAACCACAATCTGAGTTTGAGTTCTTCATCAAGTGGGAACCAGGACACATTAGCAGAACAACTTCTCCTTGGGCAACAGAATGTTCTTCCCTGCTCTCCCTCTGTGTGCCCCCAAAGTCTGTTCTGGGGTATCTCCAGAAAAGGCATGGGATGGTGTTCATGCAGGAAGAGAGGGGTCAATTCACATTGCACTAGTGCTAATCCTTCTGCTACTGGAACTTTTCCCATACTTCCCCATGTCTACTCAGACGTAAATCAAATTGAATTCAAGGAGGCTTGAGGATTTCAGTCTTAATATGCTTCCTACTGTGATTTTAAAAAAAACAACAATGAAAAGTATTGCTCATTATTGTTCTTTTTACATGAAAAGAAGTGAACTTCTTTGTTCCTGTGCTCTTCTGTTAAAGTTTGAACCTCTTTGTCAACATCTTGATGTGACTGCTCATGTTTGATAACTCATCCATCCCTCAAACCTTACTATAAAACTAAAATTAAATTTCAAATTCTTTTCCTCTTTCCCGCCTGAAGTTTTATTGACTTAAACTTGTTATTTGCTACAAGCAGCCTCTATGCACGTACTCAAATGCCTTTGTACTGTACTGTAGATTTAAAAACTGAGCATTCATCATTATACTTTTCACAGGGCAGGAATACATTGGCATAAAAAGAGGATTTCAAGGATTTGAAAAACAAAAACATGTTTACTACAAACAGTAAAAACATAGGAGAATGCCTGTAAAATGTTTTAATATACCCACAGGATTCATGCAATCCAGGACAAAATGAACAAAACATTAACAGGATGCTAAATTGTCCCTCCCTGATGCCTGAGTGAGGGAAATGAGACAGTATGACAAGTTTATACTGAACTGTGAAATTAAGTTAGTAAGATAGGCTGCAATCCTAACCACACTTACATGAAAGTAAGCTCTGCAGAATTCAATGCAGCTTCCATCTAAGTAGGCATGGTTAATTTTGCAGCCATAGATGGGTTTCTGATGGGTCATTAGCTACTTCATTAACTTTGGTTTTAAGGTGTTACACGACTCTTTGGGTGTTTTGCTGCAAAAGACTAACAGGGCTACTTCTGTGAAAATTCATTAACTTTGAAAGGGAACACACAGGTAAGGTAATTGATTTGCAAATATCTGCTGATAGCCGAGATACATTTGTGTGCTATGTAAAAACAAAAAAAACAAAACTGTATTTCCATATCAGTGAACAATAAAATGGAAGGCAAATGTTTGAAAAAACAAAACGGCTTGCAGCAGAACGGAAAATACCTGAAGTGGGAATGACTGACACAATGGACCGAGGCAGGTTTGTACATCCCTATTTATGATTAAAAGGCTATTGTGCTGCTTGAGGGATGACATGATTAGCATGCCATCAAATGATAATTGCAGCCCCAGCCCCTGTGCAAGGTCACAGGCACAGGGAATGCCCACACCACGCTTATTTGTGGGACTGAGCAAGGCAGAACAAGAGGTGTAAGGCGCCTCTGGATATCTGGTGTCAGTCTCACTGGAATCCTACATATCTTTGGGGCTGGATAACCTCAGCATCAGGACGGCTTCCTGCGTTAGTACATGGATGTCTGATGGAGATAAAAGGATACCAGGAACATGTCCCTTGTTTGTGCAGCTCTGTGTGTCACAGCATCCAACCTGGAATGCATCCAGCTGCCATGTGGTGGTGCGAAAGGATTAAACACGTTGCGCGTCCATGCACAGGCAATGAAGAATCAGGACCCTCCTATCTCTGGCGCCAGCTTCCAAGGCAGTTTGTCAGGCAGGAAACTCGTTACAGAATGCCTGTGTGTTCCTTATATTAGGCTGTAGGCTATAAAAGTTAAGAGTCCATAGCTATCCATCTCAACACCTTGGCTTAATCCCTGTGCACTGGTGAGGGTGGACAGAATACGAAGACAAGAAGAGTATGTTAGCAGGCTAGTGTAGAAGAAAGATAAAGAAGAGATCTGTTTGAGAGTCAGACAGCTCTGGGGATTTAGCTTTTAATGCCTTTGATATATTATGTAAATCTTTTTTCATCTGGGGTTGTTGTTATTTTGAACTTTACATTTTATTAATTGATATCATAATGCAAAACTTGAAGAAAGGGGAAGGGGATTTAGCTGTGTGCACAAGAACCACAGACAGGCTTTCTATATACATTATCATCACCAATGTATATAAAAGCCAGCTCTGAGAATTATGTCATGCTCCAGGGCTGTCATGCTGGAGCGTGACCAAGAGACATTACTCAGGGAACCAACAGGGGAGGAGTAGCACACACACATGCACAAACACACACAAACACACAACAAACAGAACTAGCAACGGAATGGGAAACAGAAGTGGGGGCATCTCCTTGCCTCTCTCCCCGTTCAAAAGAATCTTCCGAATTTGAAGCATAGGAAATGCATTGGGGAATTCTCAGCTGAGTAACTCTTAGATCCTGGCCCCGTGAACATTCGTATTAATCAGAAAGGGCAAAGTATCTTGAGGGCTTTCCTTTTTCAATACTGAATCACAGTGAATTATTGATCTCTGCATTCTCCTGCTACTCGCTCCTTCTTACCGAGGAGGGGAGATGACGACTAAAATTCTTATAAAGTGAGATTTATTCTCCCACTTCTTCCCATGTATCACTACTTCCCAGATTTACAAGAAGTTTCTATTTAGTATGTCTTATTCCCATGTCTTTCCAACATCATCTGGAAAAGTAGAAATATAGATATAGGGAGAGAGAGAAATATATGTGGCTCTGGCTGCCTACTGTTCACGGACTGTTCACACAAGTGACAAGTCCACTGTCCATGACAATTTACTGGTGCACTTGGAACAGGATTGGGGGGCAGAAGCCCAGGGCCCCACACAGCAGAATGAGCAACTCACAGCAGGGCTGGCTTATTTTGAATTGTGAAGGAATACCCACTAAATTGAGGAGGAGTGGCTGTAAGACCAAAGTCCAGAATCTAATGTAACCTAATGGCACTGCTGTGTCCATCCATCCAAACCTTTCCCATCCACTGAACATTGGAAGGGCTACTGTATCTAGAACTGTCAGATCTCTGAAGTTGGTCCTGAGACTTAGGTTTGGGGAATCGATTCTCAGTGCCAAAGGCTGGCAAATTAAACCTCGGGGCTGTCAGCTGCTGCACACTTGATTCTTTCTTTCAAAGTGTGCAGCCCTGCTGATTGAAACCTGTGCTATACAATCTCTGCACATGCATAGCCACATGAAACTGTGCTGATGGGGGTACACTTAAAAGACTTTCATCAAAATATTGGAGGGAAACTTCTGGCAGGGAACTTCAGACTGGTTTCTCAAGCTCAGTGGGCCCATGAGTTCATTTACAGAGCAATCCTAATAATAATAATAATAATAATAATAATAATAATAATAATAATAATAATAATAATTTATTATTATTATTATTATTATTATTATTATTAATACTCCACCCATCTGGCTGAGTTTCCCCGGCTACTCTGGGCGGCTTCCAATCAAGTATTAAAAGCAATACAGCATTAAATATTAAAAACTTCCCTAAACAGGGCTGCCTTCAGATGTCTTTTAAAAATAGGATAGATGCTTATTTTCTTCACATCTGAAGGGAGGGTGTTCCATAGGGTAGGCGCCACTGCCGAGAAGGTCCTCTGTCTGGTTCCCTGTAACCTCACTTCTCGCAATGAGGGAACCACCAGAAGGCCCTCGGCACTGGTTCTCACTCCTTCAGGTATACAGGACTGAGGCCGTTTAGGGCTTTAAAGGTCAGCACCAACACTTTGAATTGTGCCCAGAAATGTACTGGGAGCCAATGCAGATCTACTCAGAAGAAAGCCCCACATTGTTTTCAATTAGACATTCCCTGATAAGTGTATCTAGGACTGCAGCCTTCATTTGTTTTTATCATGCAGTAGCTTCTACTAGCTCTCAGTTGAGCCACTCACACATTTCCAAAGGGCCATCATGCTATGGAGGCTGAGGCAGAATGGCAAATGGAGCGCTGCCCCACCAGCCTCAGTCTACGTTCAGCCAGCCCCCACATGCCTGAATTTTTATTGTGCAACTACTCAGGGGGTGGATCTGCTTGTCCTTGGTTCTAGCACCACCTACTGTTGGTCTCCCTGCCTTCTACCCTGTCAGTCTCAGTGGGTACCATCTACCACTGCCATCCTGTCAAAACTGAAGCTGATGGCTTTGCCTAGAAACTAGAGAATTTGGAGAATATTCTTTGTGCTAAGTGCTCCTCCCTGGCTCCTCCAGCTAAAGAGGTTCTGAGATCGTGTGGCTTGGCCATAGCTGTGCTTAAGATCTGTTGCCAGGTAAAGTAGACAATTTTAAGCTAGATGTACTAGTGTGCTGACTTGGATAAGTCAACGTCGTATTTCATATGAAGTGTCCATTGACTTAGACCTTCATTTTACACCAATAAATGGTATGGGGTACTTAATTTAATCCACAAGACTCACTCTCTAACTTGCTCCAAGTTCAGCCAAAATCCTGTCCCACTCCCACAGTTTGACCCGTAGTTTGAGCATTGATTCTATGAAAAATCTGGTGGAATTCCCAGGGTGCATTGTTGCAACAGAAGCCCACTGGTTTCTGTGGCATATTGCAGGGGGTTGGAGAAGATGATCCTCGTAGTCCCTAAGCTTCTATGATTCTATGGTTCTATATGTCCAATGCAGCACTCAGTAAGCGTCCCATCTGCACAAGGATTCCGACTTGCACAATGAGACTTTCCCCCTCCCACCCCCCTGTGCACCTCCTAATCTAACTTCCCAGAGCAGATTTAGGATGTGCATGGGCGGGGCGGGGGGTCCCCAGTGCACAAGCAGTAATCTCTGCACCGGTGGGACGCTTACTTAGCATGGCATTGGATACAAGCCTATAGAATTTAGAAACCATGAATTTAGCCTTCGTCACACACAAAAACAACCCACATTATATGAAGTGAGTTCAGTGTCCTAGAAGGCATCTCCAACAAGAAAACACTTGAAATTCTTTTTCATTAAAAGGATGATTCTTTAGTTCTCGTGCCATGTTTTTCCCAGTATTGCTGCTTTTAAAAAAAATATGAATGCTTCTACCGTTCTCAAATCTTTGTGAGTTGAGTCTCAGAGACAAAATAATAAGATTCATGCTCAAACCACGAGAGCTGTAGAACTTATATTTGTTTTGTCCCTATTCACATTCATCCAAAGAACACTCGGGCTATGGATGCATTGCATTTTTGAATGCAGCTACTGTGGCTCCCCAATTACAGTTCAAAGCAAAGTAACCGCTCCCAATTTGAAAGCCTGTTCCAGTCTGCAGACTAGGAACAGGAAGATTCTATTTGCTGTTGGGAGTAGGTGAGGAAAAGAAGAAGGCTAGATTAAATCCATTCACAAATAACAAGATTTGCATGCTAAACACCTGCAAGCTGCTTTGGTATTTCACTTCCCTGAATGAAAAAGCAACATCCATGACTTTTAAAAGAAAGAAAGAAAAGTACAGAATGAATGAATTCCACAAAGATAAAAATGTTAAGTTAGCCTACTGCCGGCTCTGAAAGAAATAGACTTTTTTACATACACATTTCTTCTACTATTACGCCTCTCTTCTGAAGAGAGGCAACAACAGACTTAGTGCAGTTTCTTTTGGAAGTTCCACGCTCAATTTAGGGGTAGCTAATGTGACCATTGTCCATGCTGGCTGGGACTATATTCCAACAACACCTGGAGAGGATAACTCAAAATGTTGGTGTTGAGCTTTAAAGCTCTAAAACAGCTCCTGACACACCCTGCACCCTCCCCAAATTTGATCCAGATGGTTGTGGGAAGCCCGAAAATGGATTTAGGGGCATATTGGGGGAAGAGGGGAGGAACTTTCTGTCATGCAAGTAGAAGTCCTCATACTGATGGAATGTACACTTAGCACTATGTTGGATTCTACCCAATCCATTATGGCCCTAGTTAAGTCAACAATCTTGTGTCTTGTCTCATTATTCTTGGCTGCACTCACAATAGCTTGGTTGCTTAACATCTCAAACAACCCTCCAGAATCTATGGGGGTGGGGCACAGCCCAGATGAAAACACTGGTTCTGGGGCTGCATACACACTGTACCTTTAAAGCAGCTTCAAAGCACATTCCCTCCCTCAAAGAATTCTGGACACTGTAGTTTGTTAAGGATGGCTGATAACTGTAATTCTGTTAGGGGTAAACTACAGTCCCCAGAATTCTTTGAAGGAGTAAATATTCATCAGGCATGCTTTAAAGGTACAGTCTGTACACAGCCTGGATACTATATAGACCCAAAGCAAAAGCTAAAGCAAGTGCTAAAGTGAAGAATGTCCTGCTTTCTTTTGACAGAAAACTGAATCACTAAATTCCAAGGTCAAGGGGAGAGCCAATATCTAAAAGCAGCACTACTGATGCCTGATATACTGAGTCTACCTGCCAGTCTGTGCAATGCAGCTCACTGTGGCTAGTGCCTCATACTTTTCATTTAAAGGCTGGGAGTGTGGCCAAATTCATTGTTTTTGTCCTTGTGGGGAAGCAGATGGATGGGCAGGAGGGAGTTGGATCAACAGATTCTGGGACTAACATAGACCAGGAAGGCAAGCAAAACAGATAGCAGATTCTGAGCAGCCAGAGAAGAGCAAACTCTCTTACACAACTGATGAGCCCCTGAGACACACTAGGACCAGCATTCTCTCAGACATCAGAGGTGGCTGCTTTTGTAAGGAGCTCTGGCAACTTAGGGCTCATCCACACTTCCTTTTGTGCTGTGCTTTCCAGGCACAGGTCTGGGATTTCCAAGTATGTATGCAAGCAGGTTTTTGTTTTTCTTTGTCCTGGCACTTTCTCCAGGAAAACCCACATTCTACTGCTGAATCAGAGCAAATGGCAATTCATGGAAAACCTGATTGCCTTGGCTCTGGTAAAACACAGGTTTTACCTGTGACAAAAAAAGAAACCAGTCTAAGATGGACCTGAAAATCCTGGACCTGAGCCTAGAAACACAACACAAAAGGATGTGTGGATGATCCCTTACTGATTGTTTCCATAGCAATAAAGAGGGGGATCCAACATCAGCAGCAGTTTGCAAATACAGGCACCTGCATGTGTGCATACTTCTGATTTATCTAGTACACATGCACACTAGTTTCATACAAATACATACATTTATGTAGACAACCATTCCTACCCACATAAAAATACTTCCTACCATATACACAAAAATGTTATTTTGTTTTGGAGGCAAAGGAGGGGGGGGGGAGACTCAATATTATCCTGCTCCACATCTCTTGAATGTGTGCTTCAACAACAAGTGGATTTTGTGGTCTGTAACAAGGGCTGTTAAAATTCACTGCTTTTATGCAATGTAATCTTCCAGAGTAGACCTTTATCAACTTTACTGAGGATCTTGCCTCCTCTGCTGAAATCTCCTCTGTTTTCATTCACCCCAGAAAGCTGAGAGCACCAGGGCATGTACTAGAGCAGGGGTGGGGAATCAGTGGCCCTCCATATATTGTTGGACTCCAACTCCCACCAGCCCTGTCCAGCATACCCAATTGGTCAGGGAAGATGGGAGCTGTAGTCCAGCAGCAGATGGGAGCTGTAGTCCAGCAGAGGTTCCCAAAGTGGGTGGTACCACCCTGGTGTTGGGAAAGATTGAGGGCACAAGGAGAAGGGGATGACAGAGGACGAGATGGTTGGACAATGTTCTCGAAGCTACCAGCACGAGTTTGACCAAACTGCGGGAGGCAGTGAAAGACAGGAGTGCCTGGCGTGCTCTGGTCCATGGGGTCATGAAGAGTCGGACATGACTAAACGACTAAACAACAACAACAACATCCCTAGCAGGGGGCACTGGGGATGAGTTTATGGAACCAAGGAAGCAATGGCACAGAAAAGTATGAGAACCACTGATCTAAAGGGCCACAGCTTCCCCAGTCCTGCAGTAGAGAACCTCTCCTCCACCTTAATTCCTTGTCAGAACCTAAGCAAGTATGAAGAAGTGAAGCATCTTAGCTCAAGTTCACCACAAATACAAAGATCCCCAATTCTGCCAAATATTAGTTCCATCATGCACGTCATGGCCCATTCAAAGAGCCTTGCATGGCCCAGGGAATGTGATCCCCAGCAGGGGAAGGCAGCGTCATGCTGGTTTAGCGGTATGTAATTCCATTAGCCTCTCAACCCTTGTTCTCTTTGCTTATCTGCTACGTGCCCAGCTCCAGCTCAAGCTAAGACTTTCATAGGGCTCACCACGCTGCTTGGCAGAAAACCAAAAAAATTGCCTTTTTACCTTCCTCTGCAAGGACTCCTGGGGATCACATCAATGGAGCTGCCAGAAAAGGATGGACTTAAAACCACCAATGCTATCAATAAATGATGGTTTTACAGGAAAGCTTGCTGACAGTCCTCCAAGGGCAGGTCCAAAATACTGGGTTGTTTTCTGCTCACTCCAATAGCTTGCTCTGATCAAATCCCTGGCACAAGAGGAAGGCTGGATGCAGCCAATGATCTGCTAATTGAAAGTGCTGCCAGTTTGGTCACTCAGTGCAGAAAGTCTCCCAGTAGAAAAGCAACCCAAATGGTAAGGTTGCCAGTAGAAATCTGATTCAGTTCACATCTAAAGGCAAATCTACCTAATATTCACTTTTGGAAACATTACGCAAACTGAAGAACAGCCCTTCTTCAAAACATATACAAAAGTGCATATTCTAAAGTAAAGGGTATATTAAAATCCATATGATACTGAAAACAACTACAAAAATGTTTTGTAATGGGGAATGTTGCTTTGCAGAAATATGTGCATTAGGCAAAATTTTCTTCATGACTTTTTTTTAAAATTGCAAACTGCTGTGGAAATCTGGAAAACTGGATCTTTCACAGTTTTAATTGCTTTTGATGGGTTATACAGTGGTACCTCTGGTTGCGAACGGGATCCGTTCCGGAGGCCTGTTCACAACATGAAAAGAGCACAACCTGAAGCGCCGTATCTGCGCAGTGCGATTTGGTGCTTGTGTGCATGCGCGAGTGGCGAAACCTGGAAGTAACCCTTTCTGGTACTTCCGGGTCACCGCAGGACGTAACCTGAAAGAACGTAACCTGAAGCAAACGTAACATGAGGTATGACTGTACCTAAATGCATGGGTACAGTACAGACTTATTACAGTAGAGGTCTGAAATGCGTTCTTTGTCGAGGAGTTTCTGCCACCCTTGATAAAATTTCATAGTTGGGACCCTGAGAAAGAGCGGGGGTGGGGAGGAGGCAAATTGCCACAGTGCATAGTGAAACTATGGAACTCACTTCCACAAGAAGTTGTGATGGCCACTAACTTGGACAGTTTAAAAAGAGGTTTAGACAAATTGGTGGAACAGAGAGATATCAATAGCTACCAGCCACAATGGCTATGTTTTACCTCCAGGGTCAAAGGCAGTAGGCTCCTGAATGCCAGCTGCTGGGAACTACTCAGCCTTTGCTTTTGGGCTTCCCACAGATGTTTGGGTTGCCGCTGTGAAAAGAGGATGCTGGGCTTGTCTTCTCCTTGTTTTCTCCTGCTTTGGAGGGTAGGACTTGCACCAACGGCTTCAAATTACAAGAAAGGAGATTCTGACTAAACATCAGGAGAAAATGACAGTAAGAGCTGTTAGACAAAGCCACTTCCGGCCTGCCCAGGAGGTGGGGTTGCAGGCTTCACGCCCACCCCACGCGAGCGGGGGCTGGTCCCAGCCCCCGCGAGAGCAGGGGAATCCCAGTGGGGTCTGCCCCCCCCAGCCAGCCAATCAGCTGGCTGGCTGGGGTGTGTGGCCTGCCCTATTTAGGGCCGGTGCTGAGGGGGCTCGCCCTCTTTCGCCGGCTCGCCCCCACGTTTTCCCACCCTCCCTCCCTTTAATTAGGCTTAGGTAGGACTTTGACTTTGCTATGGACTTCGGTCTGTTGCCGCAAGGGGCATGGTAGGAATTTTTCCCAATTGGCGATTTTCGGGCCTTTTGGTTTTTCGCCTACCTCGTAGCAACTCGTCACAACTTTTCGGCATTGGCGGTAGGCATTGGTAAGAAGGGGTAAAGAGGATGTGGGGGGGGAGGAACGCCATCACCTCCCCCCAGCGACCGAAGGGTGGTCCGTTAAAGGACTCCGGGGGCGTGGCCCTGTCCGAAGCCTATGGAGGTGAGGGCCAAAGGCACGCCCAGAGCGGTGACCCGGGGGAGCTCCTAGTCGACGTGCCTTGGCAGGAGACTCCCCCGATATAAGGTTAACCCTTCCCCGTGTCTCCAGCAAATGGGCTGGAGCCGGATAGTCGTTAGGACCAATGCCTAAGCCAATGCCTCTCATTCCTGAATTCAATAAAGTTGTGGCCTAATTCGCCTAATTAACCTTAAATCATGGTGTCTCGTGTCTTTATTTACTCTGGTGGGGGGCGGGAATTCGCCACGCAATGGAACAGACTCCCTCGAGAGGTGGTGGACTCTCCTTGCTTGGAGGTTTTAAGCAGAGGTTGGAAGGCAACCTGTCATGGATACTTTAACTGAGATTGATGCATTGCAAGGGGTTGGACTAGATGACCCTACGGTTCTATGATTCTATGACTCAATGAATTATTGGACTGATCCAGCAGGTTCTTCTTGTGTTTTTTACGTTAGGAGCCCATCCTTCTGCCAGGGACAGCAGCAGCTCCACAATTCTGTCTTCTCTCTAGAGTGGAATGCAGCAGCAAACAGATGTGAGACATCAGGGCACAAAGTCCCCCACCGGCCTTATTTAAGCCATTGTGTTAATTCGGCTTTAAAGCCAGGAGCTGTTCTGGCAGCAGCTAAATTTAGAAAGAGCTGCAAGGTGCTCCTGCCTGAGGATGGGGGTATGCCGGTCAGTGAAATCCAAACGGGCAGATAATCAGAGTGGAAAATGTTGCCTTTGAATGTGTTAACGGCCTTACATGTGCCTTGCACGACAACTGAACTCACTACCTGCGCATCTGTGTTGGAGCAGGGTGTTCTGGTGGAACAGGCTTCAGAATCCACAGCGTATGATCCTTGGCTTCTGTTTTTGTACTCTGGGCATGACACAGAAAGAACGGGGTAAAGGTGGCTTCCAGCGGGGCAGGTTCTTTCTGGATCTCTGGGTTATCCTCTGTAGCACATCATGCCGGCAATTCTTATCCACCTACCCTCTGCTGTCTCTCACCTTCCATGCTGAGTGACAAGGCAGAGTCAAGTCCTGACCTACATTCCTCAAGGTGAAATCCTTCTCCTGTTTTCGAATGAGATTCAGATATTTGTTTGGACTGACAAATACCACAAATCCCTTTCACACCTCGAAAGAATGTTGGTGAAAGCGACACAATCTGCATAATTCCCAATTTGCAATTCATCATTTATGAATACGCTGTTCAAGTTGTCTGCCAGATGCCCAGGATGGTTCTCAATCAACGCTGCTCTTCAGCTGTTTGAAAGAACTTCAGGATGTCACCACATAACAAATATCCGAGAATGCAATTAGCCAATACTGGACTCCCA
The DNA here is from genome assembly GCF_027172205.1 of Podarcis raffonei. Classification (NCBI taxonomy): domain Eukaryota; kingdom Metazoa; phylum Chordata; class Lepidosauria; order Squamata; family Lacertidae; genus Podarcis; species Podarcis raffonei. The sequence goes on from NC_070607.1 coordinate 54,797,414, forward strand.
AATGAATGAGTCTCTTGATACCCCTGAATCTAGTCATGTGAGTTGTCATTTTGCATTAGCTAATGAATTATAAAATTATGAATTGCCTGGTAAAAGACTGCAAATAGGGTATACCAAATTAATGAAATATAAATTAACTAAGTGTGAATAGGCAATTCAAAAGGCATATAACATAATAGATCGTTTTTTTAAAGAAAAACAGGCTCGTCAATTCCACCCAATTATGAGACAATCACCTTTCTTTTTAATCAAATCTTAGAATCCAAATATATCAGATCTGAAATGGGAAAAGATTCGTCTGGCTATCTATAAATCTGGCCCTTGGGTTTGGCAACAATGGAAATCAGAAGCTTGAATGCTGCTTTCAGTTTCTAATTTATGGAAAGCAGTGTGCTGAGCTTAATATGTCTTCCCTATGGTATATATAGAATGGGTGCTGGCTTCGCTGAGAATTGCCTGTGGCATATACACTATTTGAAAAACAACAGAGAGTTAAGGTGCAGGATGCTCCCTCTCCAGGCTAGGATGGGATTTTGTCTCACCCATCTCCTCTATGAAGCCCTGTAAGACTTGCTTATTTCACTAGAGGGCATGATACACTGGTACAGTGCCATAAAAGTAAAGGTAAAGGGACCCCTGACCATTAGGTCCAGTCGTGGCTGACTCTGGGGTTGTGACGCTCATCTCGCTTTATTGGCTGAGGGAGCCAGCGTACAGCTTCCGGGTCATGTGGCTAGCATGACTAAGCTGCTTCTGGCGAACCAGAGCAGCGCACGGAAACGGCGTTTACCTTCCCGCTGGAGCGGTACCTATTTATCTACTTGCACTTTAACATGCTTTCGAACTGCTAGGTTGACAGGAGCAGGGACAGAGCAACGGGAGCTCACCCCGTCGTGGGGATTCGAACCGTTGACCTTCTGATCGGCAAGTCCTAGGCTCTGTGGTTTAACCCACAGCGCCACCCCCGTTCCACAGTGCCATAGGGTCAGTTATATGAGCCAGTCCATACTGTGGGCACTATCCTGGACACCCCACTTCCTTTTATGCAGTCTGGTATTAGTTAGCTGCCTACTTTAATTAGAGCCGAGAAAGAATTGGGTGGTGGGTGCTCTCTCACTAGCCCGTAGGGCATTCCCTCCCCCCCCCCACACACTTTTTCACCTAGAAGTCTCTCCTAGAAGAGCAGGCACTGAAGCAAATTAGCTGGGCCTGATGGGAGTTGCATTCCAAAACATCTAGAGGACACCAGTTTGGCCGAAGCTGGCTTATCCCTTAGTAACTGTGGCTCATCTTAATCATACGTTTCTTAAAGCTTTTTGCTGCTTTTGCAGTGGCAAACTAATGCAGCTACATTTCTGGAAGGCTTTCAGATGCCGCATACTTTGTCCCGTTGGCTAATATGCAAGTTGGCTAGATCCATTTGGTCATTAGTAACACTTTCCCCCACAAAGAGTAAGAGAAGCAGCGGCAGCAGGGGAGTTTTCTGCCAGTATTTTGCCTGGAGTCCGGGCACAGACTGCTGCTGCTGTCTCCTTTTGCGTTGCTTATCTCATCAGCCGGTGCTGAAGGCATCATGCTTGGTGCAGTCTTTAATAACCCAGAAGCATGCTGACAGGAACACTTTGTTAACAGTCTCTGAAATCTAAATCCACCTTGCCTTTCACTCTCCTATTCATTTCCCTCCACTCCTTTGAAATTTATAGCCCAACAACACATCCAGTCACATTTCCTAGACTAATGTGCATCTCCCGAGCTTTAGCTAATATACAATTTTGGCGCTGCAGAAGAGAGGGTGCAAAATTTCTTCTTGACCCCTGACCACTGGAGGCAGGTGCTTGGAGCAAAACCTCCCTCCTTCCAGCTCATAAATCTCCAGGCATATTTCTGGAAGAGGCCAGAGCTAGAGGGTGTCAAAATTCATTGCAGACGAAGTAGGGAGGGACGCAAAGTAGAATCTTCACAGCTCTTTGCCTTTGAGAGTGTGGTTGAGAGCCAGAATTATATGGTCAGGTCACATCCATACCATATACTTAAAGCACTCATATACCACTTTAACAGTCATTCAGAATCCTGGGACTGCTGGATTCACAGAGCTGATTTCACAGAGCTCCAATTCTCAGGACCCTTAACAAACCATACTTCCCAGAATTCTCCATGACTGTTAAAGTGCTATGGTGCGGATGTGACCTCCATTGTTAGCAGAGAGCACTATTCCACAACCATTTTGGATGTCTCTTCACTAGCACCTTGGCTCAGAAAAGGCTACACTTTTTTTCTGTATAGGCATAGGGGCCACTTCAGACTGATGCTGAAAACCTGTCGGGCAGTGAGCAGGCCTAAGATGCATGTCAGTGTCTAGGGAGCCAGAGCTAATCAGGTATGTCAACACCCATGGTTGCTAAACAACTGGAGAGGCCTGATGGTGGTGAGAAATGAAGTCCATTGTTTATCTTAGGCTACAATCCTCAATGCAATTTTTGTTGGCGTTTAGTCGTTTAGTCATGTCCAACTCTTTGTGACCCATGGACCAGAGCACGCCAGGCACTCCTGTCTTCCACTGCCTCCTGCAGTTTGGTCCAACTTATGCTGGCAGCTTCGCGAACACTATCCAACCATCTCGTCCTCTGTCGTCCCCTTCTCCTTGTGCCCTCAGTCTTTCCCAACAACAGGGTCTTTTCCAAGGAGTCTTCTCTTCTCATGAAATGAAATTAGGTTCAGATAAAATCTTATGGTTGCACCTCATTTGCACTGTGGGTAAGACTCTGCTATGAGAATTCTTAAGCAAACATTTTCAAGGGCAGTGTTTTACAAACTGGCCCCATCATGTGCAAGGATTACTGCTCTTGCAATGGGATTTTCTCCTCTCTCTTTTCCTGCATGCACCTCACGCCCTCCCCAAAACTGCTCCAAGGGTTGGGGAATCTCCTAGAGCAAATTTAGGGAGGTGCTGGGAGAGGAGGGGGAAAGTCCTGTTGTGCTGACGGCAGAGATGGAAGGATTTGTCAGTTTTTGTTTCTCTGTTTTTCTCATTTTTCCAATCATTAATTTGGTTCTCCGCAGTTTGGAGCAATTTGCAAAAAAAAAAAAAAAGTCACTCATGAAAATTCATCAGCATTTTAGTGCAAATGTCTCCCAATACACACATCTTTATATGTGCTTTTGCCTAATATATCCACTTTATGCCTTTTTAACATTTTGGTACACATTCCTTGGTTGGAGAACTGCATTGCAAAAATTGGATAAGTGTAAATTTCAAATAATAGTTGTGTTTCCATTTGCATATTGTTTCAGAAAATGTGAATTTGGTAGATTTGCTTTAATACATACTGAACTGAATTTCTCCTCAGTTGCTAGCTAGAGGTAATCCTTTGCTGGTGGAACCCTGATTTAGCACTACATTCAAGAAATCAATCTGTGTAAGTTATAATTTGGCCTTGGCTTCTGTATGAGCCAATACCATTACCTTCCAGAGCCTAATTTATTTGAATTCTATGAAATAAGCTTTGTTTTATTTTGTTCTTTTTAATGCTGAATATTAGTTAAAGTATACAAATTATTAATTACAAGATTTGTATCCTGCAATATAATTAACCATCCTCAAGACAGAATACAAAAATAAAATATAAACTGTTTGATATACAAGACAAGACAAAACTGCTTAAAAACAAAACATACCCCAAACATACAGAGGAAGCCACCAACAAAATGGTTAAAAAGTTTGAGGGGTGTGCGGGGTGTAGGTAGAGGAGGAGCCAAGCAGAGTTCTCAGAGGAGGGAATTCCACAAATGTGGGGCCATTACTGAAAAGGCCATGTTACTGGCACCTGCCAACCTGGTCCACCTGTGCAGCGGTGAGCCACACATGCATTTGAGGAGGATCTTAGGGGCAGGTTCATATGGGTATAGGTGATCCTCTATGTAACCAAGTCCAAATCCACTCTTTTTTTAAACAGAGCCCAGAAATAGGTAATGAAAGCAAGTATTGCAAAATTGATGTGATAGGGTCAGATTGCCTTGCCCCTGCAAGTGTTCTGGCAACTGAATTTTGCACCAGCTGAAGTTCCAAGATTGTCATTAAAGGCAGCCCCATGCAGAGAGAATGTCAGTAGTTTAGTCTGGATATAATCAGCACAGGTATAACAAGGCCTGGTTTACTTTCTCCTAATAGAGTCAGATTGAAGCATCCTAAGCTGGTTAAATGCACTCTTGGTCATTAAGGTTATCTCTGCCTCAATAGGTAATGCTGGGTCCAGGAGTATCCCAAACTGGGTATGTATATCTTCAGGAGGAGGTTAAATCCATTCCATACTGGCTGCAAACCAGATGCTTTGTAACAACAATATACAAATATACTACTACAACAACGATCAAATTTCTCCCTGCCCCTGCAAAAAAAAACCACCCAAGAACAACACAACAGTAGGAGTAAAGTTAATGAGGTCTAAACAGCAGTAAAAGGCAACTAGTCATTAAAAGTCTTGGCCTGGTGCCTAAAGCTCATCCAACTAGACAATAGGCAAACAGCTCTAGGGACAGCATTTGCAGGGAGCCACCACATAGAATACCACTTCTCTAGTCACCACCTGGTTAAGGTCTGAGGCTGTTGGCACTCAGGGAAAAGCCACTATTCTGGACTGGTATTTCAGTTATGAAATGGAGAGCTGACTCCTGTGGAATGTTTGGCATCTTTGCAATTAAAAGCCTTCCAGTTCTGCCTGCAGCGACCTAATCCAGAAGGTTACATAAATACCGACAGTAAATGGGAAATGTACCTGCTACGATGAATTATGGACACCCAAAAGAGGTGGCCATTTAGCATAAGAAATGTGATTTCTGTAATTATGTAAATGCAGCCTAATTAACTTTTCCCCTTGTTTTTCAAAATCCTCTCTCAATTAAGTCTGGAAATCTTATGTTTGTTCTCAGTTATTCCCCTCTCTCACGTCCTACTCCCAAGCTAATTTTGCATTATTTCTGGTCCTTGCAATATCACTAGGTTGAATATCATTTGCAAACTTAATTTGCCTGATGTTTACTTTCATTTCCAGGTCATTTAATAAAGAAGTTGGGGGGGAATCAGGTACACCTGTCCATTCTGTTGTACCCCTTCCACACAGCTCATGATTACATTCCTCCAGGTAGGCTCCACCTCATGATAACCTTTCTATACCAAATAGCTCATATGAGGAGGAACTTGGATAAATCTCATCCTTATATAGGCATAGGCAAACTCAGCCCTCCAGATGTTTTGGGACTACAATTCCCATCATCCCTGACCACTGGTCGTGTTAGCTAGGGATGATGGGAGTTGTAGTCTCAAAACATCTGGAGGGCCGAGTTTGCCTATGCCTGTCCTTATACATAACTGAGGTATAGGTCCTGTTCAGAGCTTCCACATGGAATTAAGTAATTCTATTAACACAGGGTGCATTAGGGAAGGGCTGTAGCTCAAAGGCAGAGCAGATGCCTTGCATGCAGAAGGTTTCAGGTCCAAGCAGGAGAAGACTCATGCCTGAAACCCTGGAGACCTGCTGCCCATCACTGCAAATACTAAGCCACATGGGCCAATGAGCTGATACAGTATTAGGAAACTTCCTATGCACAGGGAGAGAGCAAAGAATAATGAAATTATCAGATTGTTTTCTATGATAATTTATTTACACCTATTATTGCCCATTTTGAAACTTCATGTTGAGCAAAAATGATGTAGGCGCAAGTCGCCCAACATCAGAAGTGACTTCTTGACAATTGGCCCTTCAGGCCCATCAGTGGCTATACCAGGGTGAGTGTACAAAAACCACATCCTTCCTTCCTTTTGAATCCACTGCAAGCCATTCTGATATGGTTCTTTCTATTCAGTTCTGCTTCATAGAATTTTCAAGGACCTGATACCTAATAATAACCCAGCCTTCACAAAAGAAAATAATGAAAAACCCCAAGTTTTTAAAGGGTCGCAGAGGGTTGCCATGGCCTCCTGACCCTGCAGGACATAGATCACTTATTCAAGGCTAATTTGTGTCCATCCTTTGCTGTGCTTGGAAACAACAATTTCAAGGATGCTGGGGAGACGGGACTTGAAACACCATTGTGCTGAAATGAGTCATCCTTCTTCAGAATAGAAGAAATCTTTGAAAAATGGGGAAAGTATTGCAGTATAATGTGATTTTTTCCCCTCCTCCCTTGGATTCTTGGGGAGTTTATAAGAAGCCAAGAACAAGAGCTGAGAAGGAGGGCATTCTTGGGGTGTTTCTATCTTTTCCTACCAGCCACTCATATATCAGCCATGAGAATGATATGTCAGTCATGAAAGGACCTTTTATACTTCTCTTTGGCTGTTGCCTCTCTTTGAGATAGGTTTATATAACTACCCAACCACAGAGTTCAGAATTATTCTCTTATTCTCCTTTGGTTCTTAGTTCTCCACAAAATGCTTTGCCTGTCAAAAGAAATGAGGAAGGCACCCATTTGGATATACCACAGAACACCCTGGTCATTCACTACATTTTTTAAAACTTGCATTCTCCCCACCCCACCCGTCATCTAAGTATGTTTCTGAAGATTGCAGGGTTATTGCTGCTGCAGAGAACACATAAAACTTCCATTATCACCCACCGATGTGAACATGTGAAAATGCCATCATTGATTATCACATTATCAGCTCTCATGCATCATTGCCTCTTATCAAATCAGGAAATCCTTCTGTAAAGGAAACTGCACTGGAAACTCAGCACACTGTCTGTAACCAGGACCAGCCCTATTATTAGGCTGAGGGAGGCAATTGCCTCAGAGGGCAGGTGCACAGAGACAGCAGCTGCAGCTCACCACCTCCAGCCATTCCTCCTGAACCTCTCAGCCATTTCCCTCTGTGGGAGATCAGAAGTATGTGTCAGTCAGAAACTACTGTACTTCAGCAAGCCTACTATCTTCAGGTTAACTGGAGGATGCCATCCCATGGCTAGTATTGAAATCAGACACAACTGCCAGTCCAGGTAGCTTCTGTATATGGAATGTGAAAGGGTGTGGGATCTCAGCCTTTGCCTCAGGCAGCAAAATGTCTTGAGCCAGCCCTGCCTATCTCCCAAGGCATGATGACTAATTAGAACAGGCAACTTTTCCATCATTCTGATAAATGGTCTGTCTGTCTGTCTGTGGAGGGAAGGCTTAGTGACTGCACAATCATTATCAGTGAAGCTACTTGGGTTTTGTCCTCACCACAACAGGTACCTGAAGTGCAGTGCTTTATTTCTCCCTAGGAATGAATGAGAACCATTCATTGCTATAAGAGAAAGTAAAAGATTGTAGGAGAAACCTCCATGCCAATGAAAATCAAGCCTTCTCCCAGCTGCATAGTGACATCCTTGTCTACTTTTCAAATAAGTTTCAGTGTAAGAAAATACTGGGAACTGACATATACATATACACATATATGTATGCAAATGTAAACCCAAATCTTGTTAGGTCTCACACCAGGTGGTTGCCTCCAACTATAACAGGTAGGAGCTATTTCATTTATGGGGCTCAGACACACCTCACAGGGCTTAAGTTCCAGGAATCTGCTGTATTATTTACAATGCTAATTATTCGGGACAGCTCTAGTGAAGATGGGCAAGCTTATTGGGCATCATTACAACTTGATGTTCAGATCTCAGCAGAATCATTCAGGCAACTTTAATGATGAGCCAAGTTCAGGCAGTCCAATAAAGTTCAACAGTGCACATCATAAGTATGGGATTCATACTGTACTGTGAAGCATATTTATTCAGTGTCTCCAGTTGATGGGGTTTATTCTGTGGGTGGATTCTGGACAATGACTATTACTGTCATCTGCCAATGTCACCAAGATCAGTTTCTAAGCATTTTCAAAGTAGGCTTTTCAAAGAAAAAGAAGGGGGAACTTTTCCTCTAAAAGCCAGGTAAGCATGCGCCAGAATTGATTAGGAGAGCAAGTGTTAGAACTGAAGTCGCTTCCCTTTAATAAATGCTTAGTGTACAAAAACCTGCAATAACATTGTTCATTGGCGCCCCGTAGCATTACGCTGGGTGAGGAATGGTCACATTTTCTCAATGGAAATTACACGCTTCCCAGCTGTTTGCAATAATCAATGTGCCAAGCCTGCATGCTCACTGGGGAAAAGAATATGCATTAAGGAATAGATCAGTCTGTAGCCTTGTTCATAAGAGGATGGATGTAAACTGTGACTACCAGTTCTGTGAAGGAAAAGGTCTCAAGAGAGGGAATTCAACTCACGTTTTTACAGTTATGGTATTTTATGGTTATGACCGATAATTGATTATTACATTGAATATATATGTTGGAAGCCACCTTGAGAGGGTTTTAATCCAGTAAGCTGCCTAATACATATTTTAAATAAATGTTTGAAGAATGTGAGATGGTGAAGAAAAGGAATACTTAGAAAGGAGGTGTGTGTGTGTGTGTGTGTGTGTGTGTGTGTGTGTGTGTGTGTGTTTGGATGGATAGATAATGGTACCTCAGGTTAAGTACTTAATTCGTTCGGGAGGTCTGTACTTAACCTGAAACTGTTCTTAACCTGAAGACCACTTTAGCTAATGGGGCCTCCTGCTGCCGCCACGCTGCCGGAGCACAATTTTTGTTCTCATCCTGAAGCAAAGTTCTTAACCTGAAGCACTATTTCTGGGTTAGCGGTGACTGTTACCTGAAGCGTATGTAACCTGAAGCGTATGTAACCTGAGGTACCACTGTACACGTACTAATATGCTCAAGAAGAGGGTGGCTGTCCAGGTGCTAATGGCTAATTTGGGTAACTTATGGGCAGGAGCTTTTTTAAAACTTAAGAACATAAGAAAAGCCCTGAGGGATCAGACCACAGCCCTGTCAATCTAGTCTAGCATTCTGTTCTCACAGGGCATGACCAGAAGTCTATGAGGAGCCTGCAAGCAGAATACGACCACAGCAATGCTACCTCTGCTTGTGACTCCCAGAAACTGGGACTTGGGGAAGTTCTACCTCAGAGCTTCCCACAAACAAACAAATGGGGTCTGGGGTGATTTGATATATGGGATAGTAAATGATACAAGAATTGAGTTATGTTTCTTACATGTGGAAAAAGCAATAAAATCCATTTTTAAAAAAAGAATGGAATAATGCCCTGAGGCAAATTAGCCACAAGCAGTAGTAGTTATCCTGTCCATCCACAAAGGAGCTCAGGGCTTCCCCTCCCTGTGCACACATTTAATTTTTACAGCTACCCTGCAAGGTAGATTAGACAGTGACGGGTACAAGATCTCTCAGTGAGTGGAGATTTGAAACCAGGTCTTCCTAATTCTGCTTTTAAACCAGCCACCCACAACATTGTTTCCTCCAGATGTTTAGGGCTCCAAATGCCATCATCTCTGAACACCGACCGGAAACATCTGGAGGGCATCAGGTTGTGGAAGCCTTGCTTGGAGATTCCACCAGCAGCATACTTGCTGGGAAGTCAGCTGACTCTAGGCTGGAACAGCCTACAATCCCTACAAGCCTAGTCTTCCTGGTTTACTGAGAATGCAGAGGGCAGTGGCACAGGAGGTAAGATGATGTTGGAGGCTGTCAACTGAGACCCCTCCCCTTTACTGCACCCTACAATGTGCGATATTGTGGTCATTCACTCATCGGTACAGATGGCTCAGCTTCCCCCTTGATCATCAGTATGGGCTCACACAATAGTTATGCTGGCTGGGGCTGATGGGAATTGTAGTCCAAAACTTCTGAAGGTCGCCAGGTTGGGGAAGGCTGCTCTCATCACATCACCACATTGGCTCTCCATGATGGCAGGTACTAGCAGAAACACTCAGGTAGTTGGTGGGGGAGCCATCAGAACAGGCCACAATAGTCAACGCTTTCTTCTCTCGCAGCCCATTTGCCTCGTGCAGCTGAAGCTTTTAGCACCTACATTATTCATGGCCTCTCAGCTGTTGCAGCAGGAAGGGGAATTTCTGAGTGATATTCCTAATACCTTAACACAAAACCCATTTAGTCACAACACTGCTTTGAGGAGAGAAATAGAGCGAGGTGGAGCAGAAATTCCTCCCCCCACCCCCAGTAGTGACAGTTGAGGCCAGGCAGGAAGATGAATATTCTAATTTGTTTCCTCTCTTTTCACATTTGAAAAAACAAGTCAATTATGCAAGCATAAGAGCCGACCCAATGGATCCAGGAGACAAGCCTAGCTACCTGGTAGAATCAGAAGCCTTGAATCAGAGAGCTAGGTTTGCTTGCCAAGAATAATTTGACCATGGCAAGACCAACAAGGCTGGACTTGAGAAAGCAGAGAGTGTTGACAGCTTCTCTGCAGTTAGACAAGCAGCCTTAGAGGACGCTTTAATTGCAGGAGATTTTTCTCTTTGTTTCTCTTTCTCAACTGCACGCTTTTGTTACTTCTTCTCCGTCACCTTATATTTCAGGCAGGGATGGAGATGAATTTTGATTCCATTCACCTTTAAAGGTAAATATACCTAATTTTCACTTTCCAAAATGGAATGCAAACCAAAACGGAGCCATTCTTTGAAATTCATGATTCTACAAATTTTGCAGTGTGGATCTCTGGCCTAGGAATGTGCACAGAAATGAACATATTTGCAAAAATAGCATAAAAATACATTGTATTAGGAGAAACCCCATTGCAAAAATGAATATATTAGGCAAAATCAGACACAAACATGTTCCTTTTAGAATGTTTTCTTTTTAAATAAATAGATAGAAACTGAAATTATCAAGTTTGTTCATCCCTAATTTCATGCAAGCTCCCTTCTGCAGGGAACCACATACTTCAAGCTCTTTCTCTCCCCTGATACCGAAATTGTAATTATCAGCAGCTTTTATCCAACGAGGCCTTAGCCCCGAAAGGATCCTAGTCAAAAGATAATTCACTAAATTTAAGCAAGCATTTAATGTCATGATGTCGCCTGTGGGGAAGACTAACCAGCTGGATGACTTTTACATTTCAAGGCTAAACTCCACAAACTTCTTTCTAAAAACGGTGGTAAATTGTTCAACACCAGGAAAGGGAATCAGGGGTATCTGTACAGCAGCATCAGAAAGCTACAATGTTTTATTTACCGTATTTTTCGCTCTATAAGACGCGCCAGACCATAAGACGCACCTAGTTTTTGGAGGAGGAAAGCAAGAAAAAAAAAAATTCTGAATCCCAGAAACCAGAACAGCAAGAGGGATCGCTGCGCAGCGAAAGCACTAATCCCTCTTGCTGTTCTGGCTTCTGGGATAGCTGCGCAGCCTGCATTCGCTCCATAAGACGCACACACATTTTCCCTTACTTTTTAGGAGGGAAAAAGTGAGTCTTGTAGAGCAAAAAATACGGTATTTCATATATTAACCACATGAAATATCCCATGAAGTGATATAACAATGACAAAAAAACCAATCAGAAAATGTACAGACAATATATCATATATAAGTACATTTCTAGACCAGTGCAGATAAAGACTGAGATAATAAAATCTCTGCTTGTCACAATGCTTGAAATTTTTCTTGCATGGTATCCCTATTTTAAAATTCTGCATATCGAAATTAGAGTTGCCAGCTTTTTAATTGCCCTGTTTCTGTGCACTTAATAGCAGCTTGGCATGCAAAACTTGCCATTTTCCATGGATAGAGATACAGATATGAGAAATGCTAAATTCATCTGCTAAATGCCAATTGTGCCAAAGTGTGTTTAAAGTCAGAGGAGCAGGACCACTACAATAGGTGGCAATGTTAACAAATGATTGGCCACAAGCTTCTCCACAGTCTGGCTTTGAGGAACGGTTGAAGAAGGTAGGAATGCTTGGTCTGGAGGAAGGATAATTAAAGATAATTTTAAAAAGAAAAGATAATATTTTTTTTAAAAAAAAATAGGACAATCTATTTGTATGGCAAATATGTATGCCATAAATAAGGCGATAGAAAAAGACAGGCATTACTTAGGGTGGGCATAATCAGTGTAGTGCTCTTCAAATATTTTGGACTACAATTCTTGCTGGGAAATTGTGACTGGCTGGCTCTTCCCAGCACATTCCCGCTAAACACACCAACGTGCCACCATCCTTCATGGCAGGCTGTAAGTTAGTGTTATTTTCTCTTTGAAAGTTTGCAGTTCTCATGTAGGAATTCTGTAGCTTTCGAAGCTGTCCTTAGACAGAGAACCAGGCAACCATTAGTACAGCATCAGCCCTCGTACCTTCACCCCTGCTCCCAAGCCTTTACAAGAGCCTCCACATGGCTGCAGATGGCAAGGCAGCGCTTCTCTTCAGATTCACCTTGTTATGGTGTGGTTAATATATGTTGTCAAACATGGGTCAGGGTTTAATCTCCAGCATTAAGAGCTCTGTGGGAGCTGAGGCTCAGAGAAGTACACCAGTAAAACGCTGTCTTGATTGGAGGCAGATAGTCAGCTCTTGCCGTTGCCAGGACCAGGTTCCCTGGTGCTCCCTACTGAGCCAACTGCTGCAAAGAAATGCTTCAGAATCAAACAACATGGGAAGGTGTCCTGCCAGAAATTTACTCAGAAGATTCTGAAGGCCTTCTCTTCCCACCCAACATAATGCCTGGAGGGACATCTTCCCAGGTTGTTTGATTCTGAAACATTTCTTTGCTTCAGAATTGTTATATGTTTGGAGGAATCAGTCTGGATGTATCTTTATTATAGACCTTCCTGCAGAAATTGTTCAGTTTGGTTGTATTTTTTTTTAATGTTTTATTTATTGTTGATAACTACTTTTCTTATACGGTGGTACCTTGGTTGTTGAACGGCTTGGCTTCCAAACAAATCAGCTCCTAAATGCTGCAAACCCAGAAGTAAGTGTTCCAGTTTGCAAATGTTTTTCAGAAGCTGAAAGTCCAACATGGCTTCCGCTTGAGTGCAGGAAACTCCTGCAGCCAATCAGAAGCCATACCTTGGTTTTTGAATGGCTTCGGGATTGAAACGGACTCCCAGAAAGGATTAAGTTCAAGAACCAAGGTACCACTGTATTGTAGTTATGTATGTGTTGTAAGCTGCCTTAAGCTGTGGAAAGGTGATATACAAATAAAATTATATATGCATATATAGAAGACATTTTGTGATGGGTTCTGCCCCCAATTCCAAGCTGCCATTTTGTGTTTGGGTCTGGATATTTAAGATGCTGGGCTTCCGGTTAAAAATAAAGTGAATTTGCCTACCGCAATCTATGGCCCTGCTATTTTTTTTCTCCAACCAGTTGTAGCACTCTCTGGGTCAGCAAAACGAGTTGTGGTTTCACCCTTTATTCATCATTGCCATCAAACTACAGAACCAAGTGGGGGTCTCATTTTTCCTCACAACAAGCTGTAAGGGGAGGGTTGCTAAAGATACAGTGTTCCTATACTTCATTGCATCTGGTCATCCTAGTCACAGAAGTTGTCAGGAGATGTGGGTTTGTGGAAAGATGTCCCTTGTGGTGAGCAACTGAACTACAGGTGGCAGCATCACAGTCAAGTCCCTCAGGCTCTGAACTGACCCCACCTATCAGGCTGGACAATGGATCCTCCTTGACAAGGAGGTATGTCCATGTTGCACCTAAGCCTTACTTGAGTAGCAAAGGTCTTCTGGAGCTCACACAGGTTCCTGCATTTCAGTGACAAAGTTAGGTGGTTGTAAAATTCATACACACAGTCTCATGGCTAGCTGCACTCTGCCATGCGCTAGGCCCTAGCAGCAAGCCGCAATTAAGAATAGCTGCCTGCTCCCTCAATGGTATAAGGTCATATCCATCACCGCATATAAATCAGATGGGAACTAATAACCTTGATTTAATTTCTCTTTCCCAGGGTAGGCACTCCCTTCTCTCCAGATCCTGCTGTCCCTCGTGTCTCCTCCCCCATCCTTCCCAAATGAGCCGATTTAAATGAAATGGCTAAGCCTGGGGAATTTTAATTGACAAGTTGGAACTCAACGCTCCCCTACCTGGAAAGATTCATTATTCATGTCACCTTGTAGGCCCCAGGAGGCTAGCTCATTAGAAAAGGTGGGCCAGATCCTGCCACCCAGGCTTGGGCAATACTCTTGAAGCCTATTAAAAAGTGGCACAAGCACAAACTATTAGGGAGGAAATGCAGCCACTGCATTACCCTTCCCCATTCTCACCTCACAGTGCTCAACATCTAATAAATAGCAGTGACTGAAGTGAAAGAGAGACTATAGTTTGATGTGTGTGTTTTGGGAGGGAGGATATTAGCAGTGATGCATTTAAGTTATTTGATACCAGGACTACGGATGTGGAGGAATTTGATTCTGTTCACATTTAAAGGTGAATCTACTTAATTTGCACTCCTTGAAACAACACATGAACCGATATCTCAATCCATCTTTTGAAATGCACACTTATCCATTTTGCAATGCAGTTCTCCAGCCAAGCAATGTGCCCCAAAATACATGTAAAGTGTATATAAGAATGCATATATTGGTGGGAACAGCATACAAAAATGCATTGTATTATGGAAAACTGCTTTGTAAAAAGCACTGTTTTAGTCTACTAGAATAAATTTGCACTAAAATGCTGGTAAATTTTCATGAGGACTTCTTTAGAGAGAGGGGGAAATCACAAAGTGATGGGGAACTGTTGAGACCTGAACTTGGAGAAATGAGAAACTGAGAGAAGTCAAAATGAATGCATTCACCCATCCTGACTCTGAATTTAATGGCTTTGGTGCAGGGGGCTGTTTGATTGATAAGGTGTATTACTTCACTTACTTCAAAATGTGGTGCATTTGGGGAGCCCTCCCACCCTTCCTGTTGAGTGGAGCCCTGGATGCCTGCCTCCAAATCCTGTCCTGATACCACCACTGTTTGTCAGCAACTGATTTCACTCTGCCAACTCCTCTAAAGCCAATCTCCCTTGCTCTGCCTAGGGAAGAGATCCATTTTGCTCGGCTAGGTGCAACCGCAGTGGCAGCTGAGAGCCATTCTGCAGAGAGCTTAGCATTGGGTTAGGGAACAGGAATGCTAAGCAAGCAGGCTGCTTCCCAGTGAATGTGCTCGTTTCATCTGTCTCAGAGGAAAGAGTTTGGGGAGGAAATATCAATGAGCTGCCCAAGCCCTTTATTAGCAGCTGCTCTAATCTTCCCTTTGTCCTATCAAAGCCCTAATGAGAATGATACCCAGATTAGAGCTGCTCAGAGGAGACTGCAATGCCTTCCACTTCCCACTGCCAGACGCAGCTTGCCTAGTCAACTCACTCATGGAGGGAGAGGAAGCAAAGGGAGCCAGAACTACACAGAAGTAGGACAGACAACCTGTCACTTCATATGGCCAAAGCAGGGGAGAGAGGAGGGCAGTTTTGTGGCTACTGAAGATTTACGTGAGGGATTCTGGAGTTGTAAGACACAACGCAACCTCTATGAAATGATCTTTCTTGGGGAATTTTCGTCTCCATGGCAGGTACATCTGCAACCATTAGCTGGTTTTTCCTTTGTTTCACAGGAAGTTGCCTTCATAAAAGCAATGAGCCTTCAAACTACAGCAAAACCTTCCCCAACCTGGTGCCCTTCAGATATTTTGGACTATACCAGTTGCATCAAACATGAACAACATTCAGGGATGGTGGATGCATAGTTCAAAACACATGGAAGGCACTATGTTGAGGGAAAGATGCCACAGGTGTTAACTGAACCCTTAAATATGTAGGAATGCCCTTGAATGACTTGACAGCAAGGAAGGATTAGATGTGAATCCATTCTCATACAACTAGAACCTTCTTTAGATCATACCCTCCATGCATTACAGAAGGCGGGGGCAGCAATGCTGAAATCTCATCTGCTCCTTCCACACACTCTCATCTCCTTCAACTGCTGCCTGCTCTGCTTTGGCAGCCAAGCACTTATTTCCCGCATTGGGAAGGAAGCCCTGCCTCATGACCCAACTGGCCAGCATTCCTAGATGTGTCCACAGAGGGGCCAATCTGGAGTGAGCCAATCCTGGGTTGGCCCAATGTGGAGCAATGAAAGTGGTGCAGTCACAGTTCCCACTCAGGGGACACAGCTACCCAACATCATTTGAGCCTGTGGAGCAACTCTTTTCTTGACAGTTGCAAAGCAGACAGCCTTTGGGGTGACCCCAAGGAGACAGGAAATAGGGCAGACACACCAGGCAGGAGCATCACACACACACACACACACACACACACACACACACACTGATGAGCACCAAGAGAGCCACAGCCCTCAAGGGTGCAAAATTTTAGGACCACCTTTCAAATGTTAATGCCCTTCTAGTTTTGCCACCTTAGGCAGTTGCCTGTTTTGCCTTGTGGCTGAGCTGGCTCTATCTACAACATAGACTAATTATTATTATTATTATTATTATTATTATTATTATTATTATTATTATTTTATACCCCACCCATCTGGCTGGGTTTCCCCAGGCACTCTGGGCAGCTCCCAACCAAGGACTAAAAACAGAATAAAACTTCAAACAAAAATTTCCCTAAGCAGGGCAACTTTTAGATGTCTTCTAAAAGTCAGATAGTTGTTTATTTCCCTGACATCTGATGGGAGGGCGTTCCACAGGACGGGTGCCACGTCTTAATCCAAGTTGTTCATAAACTAAGCTCTTCTTAAACCAAGGTACCACTGTACTTGCATATCAAGCTGCTGTTAAAAGCACAGGAGTAATTCTGGGCCGTTTGTTTCCTCTCCTGGTTAGCTGCAAATCTTTCAGAGCAGCAGAGTAAACATTAAGTAGGTGGTGGTCATGGCAGTACAGAGTTAATAGAGGCCTCTGCTTACAGCTAAACATATAAGCCCTGCCTTGGGAAATGGCTACCTCCTCCCAACGTATCTGCAATGCCTTGCTGTGCAGACCACCCTCTCCTCTTTTTAAACACTTTCCCCATGATCATTTCTCAAAAAGCTCTTGGCAGGCTGTATCTCCCTCTGGAACTGGTTCAATCGCTGCTCTGTAGTGTTTTGAAATCTCATTAGACATTATGAATTTGGGCAATTTAGCCTGCTTTTCAGCCAGCAGTGATGTACTGCTAAATCAGTAATTAATGAATTTGCAGTAATAAAAAGAATGTGATCAAAAATCCAAGTCTCTCCCTTCCCTCCCCCATCACAAAGCTTTGGACATAATGCACACCAAAAGGCGGGTTAAACTCCAAAACGATACTAAGAGATGGATCTGAAGTTTTGAAAGGCGGAGTAAAGATGAGCTGGATTTTCATATCAATCAGTGGGGAATCTTCAGTAAATGCATTTCAAGAAGGTTTCAAGAAGAGAAAAGTGGCCTCCTATCACAGGCTTGTTTTTGTTTTTGGTTTTTGGTTTTTGGTTTTTTTAGGAGAGAGAGATCCCTTATTTCGTAAAAACCATTATTTTTGTATGGTGGTGGTAGTGGTGGTTGTAAATTGAATCTCCTGTGCTAGCCATGGTGTTGAAGGGTACAACCTCATCCTCAAGGTGATTCTTCATTTTTGGTTAGCAGAAGCCAACGAATGAATGACAAAGTATAGGCAATTTCTCCCAAACTGCCCTATACTCTTGTAAACTTCCTCAGAAGCACCTCATATTGATCAGTGCTGGAAATACAATACTGTGTTAGCTGGAGCAGACTTGCAGCTATATTGTTCTTTGAGGCAGGGATATCTATTCCCTGTGTGTGTTTATGGTACCTAGCATAGTAAGGCTGGGAACTAATTGACTACCACAATTCACAAGAAGAACCCAAGCATCCTATGCAACTTTTCCCCAAAACCATGACCAGCAAGTCCATTTCAGATTTTTTTGCCAAAAGGCTGGAGAATCAGCACATTTCAAATTTTGCCCTGGTTTAATAACTGTTCTGTTAAGTTTAATTTCCCTGAACAGCCTGCCCTACATTTGGAACACTTTACAACCCAGGGCTTATTTTAGCCAGAAGAGACTTTCAAACGGTACTTTAAAAGCGGATTACATGCTGGTTCAAAGCAAATGTCCCACCACAGTGAGGAGCTTGAGAGATCCTGGTGATAGCAGGGGTGTTAGTGAACTAATCTAGGAGAACTTTGATCACATGTGTCTAAGGTCAAACTTTGAAACAGGTTTAGTCAGTGATAAGTGCATGCTTATACTCCACAGTGGAGCTCCTTGCTTCCTGGCAATTCTGCCTTCCCATCTCTTTTTGGACAACTTGAAAGTAATTTCAGGGCAAGGATTATTATATACATTTGGGGAGCCCTCCAGGGTTTTGTGGACTGCAAACCTTTATGGAGAAACAACAGGTTTTTTTCTGAGCAGGGAGTTTTGGGGTTGCAATGTGAGTATGTTGCTTCCCCCTCCATAGCATTTGCTTGTAACATAGTATCTGATTTGCAGGTGTGAGCTTCTGCCCTTAATGGAAATTCATTAGCAAAATACAAAAAAAAAAAGGCAGTAGAAAGGAAGGAGGAAATAACAGAAGCCAGGAACGTTGTAAGCTGTGAGTACAGCCACAATGCAAGTACATCCACACAGTGATCAGAATAATGACAGATTGCTGGATACAATTGCCACATAAATCCATTCCCCTAGAACACTCAAAAAGTACCATTTGAGATCTCTAACATAATACGCTTTGAAATAGGGCTGATTTTCAGAAAATACCTGCCACCTGTTTTTGGTGCAGCTAGTTGTCCATTGTGCGGAAGAGGGAATGACACTTAAATTGGGTTTCACTGTTGTCACCAAGAGAATCTCTCTCTGATCAATGTAAAGAATTTGTGGCAAAGTGCTGATGAGTGCAACCTCCATCCATACATCACCTGTGCTACTTCAACTGAAGCGAATGGGAGCAGTCAGCTGCACAGGAGATCTGGATGCAAAGTGTGGTGATCCCTACAGTTCAGCCAACACATAATTCCATGTGTTGTCAAGTTCCAAATAATTTACCAGCCCTCATCATGGAGAAGAATGTGAATTCTCTGTGGGGAAACACTCATGAAATCATCGTGATTTGTTGTCTGCAGAAGCTTCTTGCTGATCAAATGATAGGCAGTGATAGGCCCTCTTGAGTGTTCTAAGTGATGTAAAGAAACACAAATGCAACAAAACAGATCTGAAGCATAGCAGGAAAATGTCACAACAGTGTAAACTGTAAGAAATGAGTACAAGTTTCATTAGGCAGTGTATACATACAGCCCTTCCAGTCCTTGTAGCTGCCTTATATTGAGTCAGACCATTGGGTCCAGATAGCTCATGATGGTCTATGCACCAGCTCTCCAGGGCTTCAGATAGAGAACCTTCCTAGCCTTACCTGGAGATGCCAGAGATTGAACTTGGTACCTTCTGTATGCAAAGTATACATTCCATCAATGAGCTAAGTGACTGAGCTTGCATCAAGCACATCCAGGGATGCTGATTCCATGAAGGCCTACGCCCCCCACCCCAGTAATTCATTTCATCTTAGTTCAGCACTTCTTAAGCCAGACACTACTTTCGACATCCTTTCATATTAGAAAGATGAGTGCTTCAGAATGCTCTTTTTGCACTTCTGATGTAACACCTGAATGGGAGGTTTCTGTACTGCCCCCTTGCCCAGTCTATGTTGTACATGCATCTCAGGATAGGGAGTTGCACTAGCTTCCCATTTGCACATTACCCCAGGAGTACAGAAATGTGAGGGACAAATCACGTCTATCTGCTACTTTGTAACATGTGATGCTATACGTAAAGAATTCAATGGATGGTCAATCCAGCAAGAGCATTTATTAACTATTAAAAGGAAGCATGGGAATGAGATTAGTAAGAAGCAACAGCCTTTGCAAAGAAGGAAACACAAATTGCACATTCTATCTCATGTGTCCTTGGAGTAACACTTAACTAACAAAATGGTTGGGTCCTCTGAGCACAACTGCAACACTTCAAAGCCAGACCGCTACTACCCTCCCAATATTTTGTGACTAGACCCCCAGGTAGGGCCTCCTCAGACAATTAGCTGGCACCCATTGTCTATCTTTCTGGTGCCATTATATTCTCCTAGGCTTTTAAGAAAGCGTTTTAGTATTCTTCAGACCTTTCAAACTGCTGTAATCCTCTATTGCCGGTTTATGCTTGTTTGCATTATGATGTTTTTATTGCTTTCAATTTTAGTTATTCTTCTGTTTTATGGTTTTAACCTTTATTGTAAACTGCCCAGAGAACTCTGGTAATTGGGCAGCATGGTAGTGCAGCAAATAAATAAATCCCGATCCCCATTGCAGGTGACGCAATCATCCCCTATACTGCCAGGTCAGACTAGGAAATTAGAATTGCTCTTTACTCTGATTCAGCGCTAAAGAGCGATTTCCCCCAGCAGAAAGCAGTGGGACAAGAGGAAGTATGGATAAGCCCTGAGTGCCATTTCTTTTTTTAAGTGGATTTTAAAGTGTACCAAGGTGACAGGGTATTTTAAAGCACTTTAATTGCACAAAACTACATTTCTGGTATGCACTCAAATCCTTCCTGCAAACTACCAACAGTATAGGTGTGGTCTTGGTTGTTGCTCAGAGGCAGCAGCCTAACAATGTAACAGACACCCCTATACAATGCAACAGACACCCCTATACAGGCATGCAGCAGTTAAAGTTTAAGTGGTATACAGGTGGTAAAGGGTCCCATGTTTTTCTCAAGCCACCTGACTGTAAGTCAGTGGCCAAGTAGGATCAGAAAATTTATATCTATTAAGTGTCATGGCATGCAGAGCTCCTCTGGGGATAATCTAGTATTGGTAGGAGAGAGATAAATGCAACACAGGCTAGAGTCAGATGGTTTTGCAAAACTTGTGGGTCTGAAACTACAAATGCAGCTTATAACTCACAGTTGCCTGCACTCATGCAGTCTATTCACCTCACTGAAACCTCTTGCACTTGAACAGCGAACATTAACTTGCTTAGCACCTGTATGATGCTTTCAGTTTATCACTGACAGTCCTAGGACACGTTCTTAAGAAACACTGGGTAGCTTTCAAGGATCATCTATGACGTCTGTGGAATGTCTTTGTTTGTTGGAAAATCTTGAAAAACGTTGCAATAAATAAAACAGAACTGTATACTGTCAAAAGAAAATCTAGCCTTTTTGTCATTGCTGACCTTTAGCATGTAGTAGCATCCCCAAGTACAGGTGGCTGGAAAAAAGATAATTATGTTTGGACAAATGTAGCAGAGTAAAGTACCTCCATTTAGTTCTGAAATATGTGAAGGTTTGAGTGTAAGTTATCAAAAACTAGAGTGGCAATTTCATTTTCTTAATGCTCAGCTGTAAGTCATTATCACTCACTCCAATGGGATTTACTCCAAAGTAAGTGTGCACAGAATTGCAGTCTAATGCTGAGCACTCCTGTGCATATATAGTGGACCAGCAGTGACACATGGGGGGGGGTAGAGTTGTGGAGCTGCAATGGGGCAGGACAGAATTGAGGTCAGGACCACATATAACTGCACCAGCAGGGCTTCCACTACCGGCCTGGCATCCCCAATGATGCAGTCACCTGTCCCTGATCCCACCATAACCCTATCTGCCCCAGTCCTGTCTGGGTAAGTATTAGCAACACAGTGTTAGGAAAGCAATTCTTCTCTACCACCTACACTGCCTCTGCACTGGGCTGAGAAAATCCCATTCAGAGAAGGGCTTTGCGTGCCAAAAGTCCCAAGTTAAGTCCTCAGCACTGTCAACGAGGGCTAGCAAAGGCTCATGATTGGGACCCAGAACAGGTTCTTCTCTCAATATAGACAATACTGAGCTAGATGGACTAATGGTCTGATTCAGTATAGGACAGCTTCCTCCAACTGAGCAGAACTTGCTTCCACTTAAAAAGCACAAGACAAGGCTGTAACATTCATCATCACAGCCATCCATGTGAAGTATGGAAGTTTCATTAGACCCATTTCAGTGCATGGCCTAGGTTCACGCTCAAAGTTATGTAGTTGTACTCCTGTCGACAATTTCCTGGGTATTCTGATGTGACACTCCCACTTTGTTTTTAATAACGTAACACAGGCATAGGCAAACTCAGCCCTCCAGGTGTTTTGGGACTACAACTCCCATGATCCCTAGCTAATAGGACCAGTGGTCAGGGGTGGTGGGAATTGTAATCCCAAAACATCTGGAGGGCCAAGTTTGCCTATGCCTGACATAACAATTATTTCATGAAAGGAGGGGGCTTGGCCTAGGAGCTCTGAAGGGCACAGAAGCGCCATCTTCCTTGCACAGAGGATTTTCAGCCTACAACTGGGAAATGAGGAAGTGAATATCAACTATGAGTTGCCTTAGGCTGCAGGAGGGGGAGGGGGAGAATGATGACAACTCATTAATAAATTTCAGGAAATACCTAGTCATGGAGGCAGCCTGTGAAAGAGGGCAAAGGAGCAGCGGAGGATGTTGTGAGGCTGATTTATTTAAATCTTAGATACTGCATTTGCTGCCAAGCAGGTGACATTGAAAGCCGTGTAAAATTACAATAAAACCCGTATGAGCGGATACCAATAATAACAACCCATAAAATGGATACCAACAACGCTATTAAATCTGAAGCCGCATCTAGAAACAACTAAAAATACAGCTAAATGATGTCAACAAAAAAATCCCAGCAGAAAAGATGCCAACTCCAGCTGCCATTAACTGGTGAAACATGCTTTCCAAAACAAAAAAGTTGTGTTTTGACGGGGTGCCAGAGAGCTAGCCAGAGCTGTAGCAGGACTTTAAGCACTTAGCCACAAAGCAGAACTGGGGGCGGGATGAGAAGGGGGTGGGAGCCTGACTGGAGAAAGAGGAATTTAAGAAGCTACTCTAACGTAGGTTACAAGGTGTGACTGTCTCAATTGCCTTGAATGAACCAGGATAATTTTCAGGATAATATCAGGATAACTTTGCCCTGTAAACCTGATGGATGATCAGAGTCATAACCAAATGATTGAATGACAGCCACTTTGGAAAACTGTAGCCACCAGAGTTTAGGGAAGATACAGGGAGAAAGCTAGCAGGAATTTGGGCAAGGAAGGAGAGAGCAGAGAGCTTTTAGCTAGAGGTAGCTAAAACTGGGCAGCAACTTTAAGGGTTTTGGCAGTTGGGAATTTGTTGCGTGGCAAGTCCCCTCCCCCCATGAGAAATGAAGACACTGGACACATTATTTAAGGTTAATGGGCATAAAAAGGCCACAACTTTATTGATTACAGAATTGAAAGGTATTGGCCTTAGGCATTGGCTCCTATCGTCTACCCGGCATGGAGACAGGGAAGGGTTGTCCACAAGCCGTGGGAGTCCTGTTGAAGTACGCCAACTAGGATCCCACGGGTATCACCGCTCGGGGGCGTGCCGGGGGCCCTTACCTCCCTAGGTTTCGGACAAGGCAACGCTCCCCGGAGTCCTCTACCAGACTACCCTTTCCATTGGGGAAGGTGATGGCGCTTCCTTCCCCCCATTCATTTGCATAACAATTAAAGGTTTTGGCAGTTGGGAATTTGATGCAGGACAGCAAGTTATAGTAGCTGCCTTAAAGTGTTCTGCTTTGTAAATCAAAGGTATCAGGACCATGACTTGTGGTAAGCAGGGGGGTGTACCTTTGTGCCACAACCCAAAATCTGCTCCAAAGCTGCAATTAACCTCCCAGGGTTAACAGAAGTTGGGAATCAAATTTGGGTTGGTCTCTATGGAATGTTTGAAACGATCCTCAGCTGAGTGTTCAAACCTGTGTCTTTTAATGTGAAACATACTCACCACCTCCAGGGAATAATATTGACTTGAACCTACTGCAGTCTAATTTCAACACAGTGCATTTCCACTTCTCCATCAATAAAACTGTAGCCATGATGCCAACTATTCATGCCCCCCCCCAACATACTTTGAACCATGTGCTGCAGGAAAGCGCAAGACGACGACATATTGTTGGAGCGGAAACAAACAGTGTTTATCCAATCTGAGTATTAATTTCCTGCGATGAATACTCAAAATCTGCATCCTTTGAAAATTGATTTCTATTGACTTGCTTTGGCAGTTTCAGCAAAATGCGGACGCCGATTCATTATTTCCATTGCCATGCTACATATTTAATCAAGCGCAGGTGATGTAACTGAAGATGTGAAGCTCAAATTCGCTAACTTGCAAATCACAACTTGACAAAAACAGACACCACAAATTTATACATTTTTACAAAGTTTTCAGTAAAAAGTAATAAAAAAATAAGACTGCCTTTGGGACATCTGAATGTGACAGGCACAAACTTTAAAAAGAGCTTCACATTTTAAATTCACCCAATTGCACAGCTATATGAGATTTCTCAAACATTTGTTGTGAATACTTGGTTCTACTCTATAAGCTGTCCTCTGCTATGTGGCAATTACATTTGCTGGGGAAGAGAACCTCACTCAGAAAACTCTGGGACATCTATTGCTGGGCCATTTGGCCAAAGGAAGGAATCAGACAAAGAGCAGCAATAAGCCTGCTATATTACCTGGGCCACTGCTGGGATTCAAGGCCGGGCAGTGCCAGCCAGTGCCAACTTGTTAATGTCTCTCATGTGTGAAGAGCAATTTGCAGTAACTACAGGATCGATTTGTAACTCACTCTTCAAAAAATATGAGAGGGGCTAAAGAAAGAAAAATGGGAAATATGGCCTTGCTGGACAAAAGCCCACAAAACTACAAGGGCAACAAAATGCTGGCCCTTCTCTTGACGTGATTCATCAGAGAAGACGCTAACCTGGAGACATGAATTCAGCAGCCACTGTCTGCAGCAGACAGATCAATGGCTATATCACACAGGAGACTAGTTCCATTCCTGGACTCTTTGTGCTGTACAAAATCAAATACCAGGCTGTGTCTGGAGGTTTTGGGGGTTTTTTATCCAGAGGTAAGGCATTCAGCAGTGACGCCTGCTGGTTAGGCTTGGAAGTGGTACATAGAACCATGAGTAAAATTTGTAGGCTTTGCTGTGGAAGCCACCATAATACTCAGTAGAATTTGTCTCGCCTTGCTCCTATATCAGGAGACAGGGTCAGCATTATACTGACTTGTGTCCTAAATAATGCCAATACTTTCTTGCTCCTCAAAAGCATTCAAATTACCCCATAAAGGGAGGAAGTAGGAAGAATGCCACCTGCTGGCTCTTCTCTTTCTCTGTCCTGTATCAAGCGTTCAGTGGTAGTAACGTTTGAAGTTGGAGGGAGACCACCGATATGGCATAAGGTAAAGGTTAAGGTACCCCTGACCGTTAGGTCCAGTCGCAGACGACTCTGGGGTTGCGCGCTCATCTCGCTCTATAGGCCAAGGGAGCCGGTGTTTGTCTGCAGACAGCTTCCAGGTCATGTGGCCAGCATGACTAAGCTGCTTCCGGCAAACCAGAGCAGTGCACGGAAACGTCATTTACCTTCCTGCGGTTCTGTGGGGGGAGAGCAAAAAATGGGGGGTCCAGGAGGGTCAGTTGGTGGGGAGTGAGATATCTCCCTATTTTCTTCTGAGGAGTGTTGGAGGATATGACGTTCATGAATTCTTCCTAGGTTTGGAAGAAGAGGAGGGCCTTTTTTTCTTACAATGCACACTTCAGCTAATTATATTGTATAAGCCCTGCCAATCCATGAAGCCTGAGAGCAGTCAAATTGAACCCAATGTCAGACAACTCTGCCGCTCTCACTGCCATGCCCATGTTGCAGGCACAGGCCTGCTGACATTCTGGAGCCTTGCTAGCACACAAGCTATTAAACAGCATTTAGTCAATCACACATTGGCAAGGAGGAGTAAGAGCTGCATCAGGGTTGGGAATTTCACGATACTGCCTTCCTCCCTCTAGTTCCAGCCAGTGGGCAGCCTTGCACCTGGTATCCCCGCATATGTGACATTCCTAAGTACTGCAAACCGAAGGCCAAGCTAGCTATGTCAAGGCTGCCACTAATCATATTATTTTCTTGGCAAGCCATAAATCACTCAGCTGGCACCTGGAAGATAAAGAATCCTTTTGCAAAGGACACGCCATCGGAAGCTCAGTTGAAAGCTCTGCTCTGCCAGCCTCCCTTGGCAAAACCAATCTCTCCTTTCGCCAAGTGTCTTTTGTTGAGCACCTTTTTTTCCAAGTGAGCGTACTGGCAGTAGTCCTTTGTAGCCCAACCTTTATCTGCCAACCTACTTTAGTTCAGCTTCTGTGAGCTCATAAATGAAAGTGGTGGGCCTCACTTTGGACCCATAATGGAATGTGCTGATAGCTTGGCATGTCCTGCCTTCCTATCCAGTGGAGAGAGACCTTCTAGCCGCCAAGCCTGGGCAAGAGGCATCAGCCTGCTTGCCAGTGTCTTGGCTCCAGCTAGGAATGAGGGCACAGGTGCTGCCAAAGTAACTTCTGCCATGGCTGAAGTTTACTTTGCAAAATGGATCCTTTGAGCCCCTGGTGGATATGGGAAATTATGGGTAGGGCAGAAGAGGCTCATAAGCACTGGACATGAGAAACATGGGAAGCAAGAGACCGCATGGAAAAATGGAATATGATGATTAAAGCATAAGAACAAAAGAACCTGCTGAACTAAGCCAATGGCCCATCTAGTCCAACATTTTGTCCTCATACTGGCCACCTGGATGCCTATGGGAAACCCTCAAGCAGAATCTGAGCACAAGAGCACTCTCCTCTCCCATAGTTTCCAGCAACTTATATTCAGAAGCATCAGTGGTTCTTCAAGTTTTCAAGTACTGGAGGGTCTTCATAGAAACATTCAGATCATCTCTAAAAATTGGATTGTCTACTGAGACACGGTGAACCTCAAGCTTCCAGGGAGATTGAATGCTGAATAATTTTTGTAGGACATAATTAACAGGAGCGGTTATGAGATCTTCAACTCCCCACTTCCTACAACAGGGGTGGAGACCTTGTTGCCCTCCAGGTGTTGTCGGACTCCAGTTCCCATCAGCCCAGTCAGCATGGCCAGTGGTCAGGGATGGTGGAAGTCATAGTCCAAGAACATCAGAAAGGCCATCTGTGTTCTACAAGCTTGTAAAACAATGTGCTAGGGATAATCTGCCAGGAACCTCACTGGAGCAAGTCCTATTCGGATAAATAAGTATATTGAGATAAGTTATGGAAGCCCTATTCATTACAATGTGACTTGTAGTAGAGGGCTTCCTTGCAGCTCACATCCTTTCTATTCTATGTTTTGGGGGGAAACATTGTGTTGGGTTCAGTTTTACATTTTTAAAAAATCTTTTCCTGAAGCATTAAATAGATAGATATATGTATAACAAACAAAGTCGAATCAGTTAGCAATTACATAGAAAGAATACAAGAGGCAAATGGAAGAGCAGCTAAAATGGGGTTCAGGTCTCTTGACTCTTACCATCTCTTGTCCTGTCTACTGCTCACTCAATTTTTGTTAAAACCAGCAATTACCACAACATTTTAAAAGAAACATGTGATAATGGGCTGTCAGGCATCATGACATGGAACAGTAGTGTGAAACGCCTAATCTCTTACTGGAAAGAAAGGTCTATCCTTGTGATTTATGAGCACTCTTAGTTTGATATCACTATAGCTTGGAATGACTCTGTGGATCAACAGTAACTCAGAAATTCATCATCAACTTGACTTTTAAAAGTGCTTCACTGTGCTGCCCACAGCTGTGAAATCTCCATCCATCTAATCACATACATATGGAGGTTTGCTTTGGTGGATAAGTCTTGTCAAGATAAAACAAAACTTGACCTTGGTGAGCTGTCTCCTCTAATCTGGCACAATGCTAATAAAAATAATAACAGCAGTTGTAGATCAGGCAGATAGGACAGCTGGGGATGAATGAGGAGACGGGAACCAGGAGAGATCACCTGCCCTTGCTAACTCCCTGATGATTTGCACAGAGCCTTTTCTTTTGCTGCAGCAACATTTTACAATCCCTTGAGACAGAAAGCAGTTAATTAGACTTGGTAACCCACTGCTTTCTGATGAAAGGAAAGTGTGATCAGCGGTAATGCATTTTGGGATTGGTGGGTGTGCTGGCAGGATTGAACCAAGCTGTTTCTGCTCCCTTTCATCTCTCAACATTAGGGTTGTTTTGTGCAGCTAGCGTTCAATTACCCCTTCTCATGCGAATGCATTGATTCAACACCCTAGACAGAGCCACAGCTTTCTACAACAAATAGTTCAAACGAAAAGACTTGATGGCAAGCCAGCACAGGGCTCATTTGCACAACTTATTTTTTACATGACAGTGATGTGCCGCTTCAAAGTACCTTTTTCATAAAAATAAAGAAATATATAAAATAAATAAATAAAATAAAATGTGGTGAATATTGTGAATGTTCCTGAATATCCTTGACAACATGCCAGGATATGGGATGAGTCAGTTTCAGGTACTAGGAGTATCACACATTGATCAGTTTAGGGAGAAATGCTTCAACTTTTGCAGACACTTTCTGCAGCCTTTTGTGATTATCCAAATCTCCGAAGTGCCCCAAAGCATGTCAGAGCACTTAAAAGATCTCCCACTTTATGCCAGGTATTGGACTCAACAGGGCGAGGACGAGGAGGAATGGTGGAGATCACCCCCCCCCTTCTCCTGATGCTGCAGGAGAAGAGAAATGCAGCATAGATATACAGCAGGGGTTTGAGGGGTTGGAAGATCACAGCTCAGAGATAGATGAACAAAAGAGTTGGCAAGTGTTAGAAGGAGGAGGAGGTGAAACAGAGGCAGGGCAGCCAGTTGACACTTTGTCACTGGAGAGTATTTCTGATCCCCCTTCTCCCAGAACTCGACGCTCGTTAAGAGTGCAGGAACAATGGACTCAGAGACAACTGAAGCTCAGTTGGAGCAACGCCATGGTCAGGGCTTGCTGCGTTCTCTTGTCTCTCGTTATTATGAATGAATAAACTCAAACAAGGACTCTACCTTATTTTATCTGCTCTTGCTGCCATTGGGGCAGCAAGGAATTGAATTCCTGAAGCCCTGACACTTCAGCTTGGAGAAGTCCTCGATGTATCTGAAGCAGTCCCAATTCAGTTCTCTGTTTGGGATTTGTGGGGGGTGGGGGTGGGGGTTACATCCCTACCATATATGTACTTAAACCAAAAATAAACAGAGTGCTGAACTTGCTCTGCAATTTAGCGAATTACCTTCTTAAGGAGTTTGCACATAATACTTCTACATCATTCTGTGATTAGTTTGACCACAATCCAACAGTATGCTTGGGCCCATTAAAATCAGTAGGCTCAAACCCATTTAACTCTCTATTGCATTGTGGGCTTCATAGGCAATAAATCCTGCTGGTTTGGTTTCCCACTATGCTAACACAAGTTGTAAGCAACTTCCATTCTCCCATTTGCTTTCTTGAGGTTACGTTTGTTATTTATGTATTTAGTAATTCACCCCACCCCACCCCACGTTGAATCAAAAGGCTCTTGAAGCAGCTTACAAGATTCAATCGATCCTGTATCCCAGGGTTTCCCAATCCTGGGTCTCCAGCTGTTTTAGGACCACCATTCCCATCATCCCTGACCACTGATCCTGCTAGCTAGGGATGATGGGAGTTGTAGTGCAAGAACAGCTGGAGAACCAAGATTGGGAAACCCTGCTGTATCCGCTTATCTAGGAGTAAGCCCCAGCAAACTCAATGAGACTTACTTCTGAGTAGACATGTAGAAGGTTGGGCTGCTAATAAGAACATAAAAAACTGCCTTCTGTCAAGTCAGACCACTGGCTTGGTACCATTAACAATGATGGACAGCCACTCTCCAGGGTCTGGGAAAGGAGTCCTTCCCAGACCTGGGTGAAGACTCCAGAGGTTGGACCTTCTGCATGCAAAACATGTTCCCTATCACTGAGCTATGACACTTCCCCAAATGTAGGAATCATTTGCTACTAATATTTGAGTACTTTAACCAACAAATTAAAAACAACAGTCATGCAATGCAGGGAAAAAAACCAGTTCCAAAGATTCAGAATATCTAAAAACAATAACACAGGCATCTAGGAATTAAAGCAACACACACGTGCCAAAAAAACTAAGTTGAGACATATATATATATATATATATATATATATATATATATCCAGTTTTTCCATCCAAATAAGTCACTCAAAGCTGTGACCATAAAAGCAAACTCTAAGGTGAAAACAACCATGATCCCATCATTAAAACAATGACCAGCAAACTAACAAACCCAAGACTAAAAGCAGCAAAGGGGGTGGGCAGGGAGCCAGGGCTAACAATAAATACAGAATCAATGTATGTTCATTTTAAAACAGTGCCAATGTTCTCTGCAGAGAATATTAGACAATCCTATTATACAGCCCCTGGATGATATCAACAACGCAGTGACAATTTGACACACATCATGGCTTTGCTTGCAACTCTGTTGCTCATTTTTTCAAACAGGGTGTAAGGAGATCATTGAGGATCAATTTACAGACAGCCGGCTGGAGTTCAGAAGCCTGGCAATTGGAGTCCAAACTATGCTTTGATGTGCTAGAAATCTCATCTGTAGAAGCAGTCTCATGACCCAGCTTGAGAGCAGATATTTAGTAAAGTAAACCTAATTTGGGGACAAGGCAGACCTGGAATGGCAGGTTATCTACTGCTGCATTTGTCGCCTTTCCATCTCCTGCCAGCCAGGGCAGAAGACGAGGGGAGCAATTTTGCTGTGCTACCTCCAGAATGGCAAGGCACAGGGCTTCAAATCTGTCCCCACTCTAGGAACAGGACTGGCTTTAGATCCAGCAGATCCATCACAGCCCTGGTCCATCCCATTCTCCAAAATGCCTTACACTCGCAGGGATGAAATTTTGTCCACCACACTGTTCAGTGCAGCCCTTTGTGGTGGTGGAGCCTCCTGCTTGTAACTCCTAACCGCCAACAACAGTAGAGGTCAGGAGGTTAGATTACTCTGTAAAATATATTAGGAATGGGGAATCTGTGGCCTTCCACATATTGTTGGCCTCGAACTCTCATCAGCCCCAGCCAGAATGGCCAATAGTCAGGGATTGTGGGAGTTGTATTCCAAAACCATGTGGAGGGCTGCAAGTTCTCCATCCATGCTTCAAGTCCTGGGGAGGCCATTCTTGCTGGATATTTATACTTTTCCAGCATCTACACAACAGGTTGAAATTCAGTGGTGTCTATTATAGGGTGGGACTAGGTACATCTGTTGAATTTCTCTCACAAAGCTCTTAAAGGCACAGAAACTCCATCAGAGACATACATTAAAAAAAACCCCAACAACGTAGCCCTTGGACTATTACCATAAAGTTTTTAAGGTTTGATGTTGTATTGTGTTTTAATCGGATGGGTGGCATATAAATTATTATTATTATTATTATTGTTATTGTTATTGTTATTGTTATTGTTATTGTTATTGTTATTGTTATTATTATTTCTTCTTTTCTACTACTACTACTGCTACCACTTGTGCATAAAAAATGGGGGATCCCACATGCTCAGATGTCATGTATAAACAAAGTAAAGATGGACAGATCAGTCATGTCAATTTCCTTGTTCTACCCCCACTGTTGGAGGCAATATACCTCTGAACACCAGTTGCTGGGAATTGCAAGTGGGGAGGGGTTAACTCAGGTCCTGCTTTTGGGCTTCCCACTGTCATCTGGTTGGCCATTGTGAAAGCAGGACACCAGATTAGATGGACCTCTGTCATGCACCAATAGAGCTCTTCTTATGTTCTTAAGGCAATTCCAACCAGTTTCTGCATTAATCTGCAGATATTTTTAAACCCATATGATAATTCATATTTAATGTATAAATAATGATAAAATACATATTTTAAATGCTACTTATTAAATATGACAAAATACATATTTATCAAAACTTGTATTGAAATATCACTTGACTTCTAAATGTATTTTATCATCTAAAAAAAAAACCACAGTTCTGAATGTATTTCAGTATGTTTATTGAGCCAATAACTATATTGCAAAATTTGTAGACGTGCCAAATCTGAAGAATAATTATGCTTTGATCCATGTGTCAGTCCAGGATCTGCAATTCAGAACAGATCACCTTAAAATGTAATTCTCCTCCATCCCTAAGACCAAGTCCTTGGCAACAATCGTGCACCGGGGATCCATGACCCCAGAGTTTGTGATGCTGATGTGTGGATGTGTTGGGTGATGTGCCAATGCTGCACATACAAGCACTGCTGACCCAGCTGTTGCCTGAAGCCAAGCACAAACAGGGTGCTTAACAAGCCCTGGACCATGTTTTAAACCATCCCTAAGAACATGGAGAGTAATGCTTTTCATTTCTACACTACTTTCTCTTCTTGTCAGCTTTGTTTGATTGCTGTGCGTCCTCTTTGGCGTCTTCTCCCGTTTCCCCAACACTGCCATACTGCAGTGCATATTAATCTGAGAAATGCTTAGCAAGATATATGAGCATGTTGTAGCATTTTAACCTTTCCAGTGCTTTTCCCTTGGCCTCTGTCGTTCTATCCCTTCGCCTATAAATTAGCATGAGCTCTCTCTGGAATGCAGGGCCTGCTCATTTCTTTTATGGCACAAAGTTAAAAGGCAGCTTCACCTTGGCTTACACTGAGTCGAAACTGCTGTATAACGGGCTAATTGGAAATTACCTTAACCTGCATCACATGGGAGCCCCTGTTGAGAGAGAGTGTTGCATATTTAGCTGCTGCTCTGGTCACTGCTGTAATTATAAATATCCTTCCACTCAGTGTATTTGACTCTTTGTTTACCCAGCATCCAAGAAATGCAGCAGCTCACTTTTCTGTCCTTATTACAAAGGACAGCTGGCACCTTGAACATTGAAGTTCAATAAGTTTTGCAGACTTCAAAAATAGCATTTTAGTGCAAACGGCTTTTGGAGGATGTGTAGTGGTTGCAACCAAGATTTAGTTTTTTGTTTCCTTCTGCATTCATAAGCAGGAACATAGGAAGCTGCCTCATGAGTTGGATGATTGGTCCATCTAGCTCTGAATAGTCTACACTGGCTCATGATGGCTCTCCAGGCATGCAGTCCTGTTTAAAGACACCAGAGATTGAACCTGGACCCTTTGCATACAAAGCACCTGCTTTATCACTGAACTATGGCCCTTCCCTAAATGTAGAGAAATGAACTATGGCACTCCTCCAAGGCCTGCTTCTTGTTCTTTTGCTTTCTTTGCTCCTGGGCCATTAACAGTTTCCTGGTGCGTGGAATTTAAGGGAGGTTATTTTTTCCCCTATCTCTGTGTCATGAAAAGCGAACACCCTTCTTAATATCTGTGTGGTCAGGAGACAATTAAAGGCCCTGGAAGATGGTGGGTGGGAGGGAAGGTGATCCCAGTATTTTGTTCTGTATCTTATTTTAGGGTTTATTGTGGTCTTAAAACAATTTGAAGGGTTCAGAGATCCAAAACTAATAAACAGCAGAAAGGGTTGGCAGCTAATGAGGGAAATGGACACGTATGTTACTGCACAGAAGCTTGATGTGCCAGAATTAGCAGATGAGGCTTTTCATAGCTTTGATGTGCATTTTATCTCCCGCTAATTGTTGCAGATCATATGACTACTAAAGGCACAGCTAGAGGGACTGGTTCAAAAGTGGGCTACCCTAGGAGTTTCCTGTTGCACAGTCAAAAAAGGAAAAGGAGAGATGAGGATGGCTAGGCTTAATTTGAACCATGACTCTTTTCAGACATGTGGAGTAAGTGACTGTCAGCAATTTGCTCTGCCATTTCCATCAGAATTTTCTGCCATACCCAGTGCCAGTACATAGAACAAGAGATGATGATGATTATAATTAATAATAATTAATAATAATAATTAATAATAATTTATTTCTACCCCACCCATCTGGCTGGGTTTCCCCAGCCACTCTGGGTGGCTTCCAACAAAAGATTAAAAATACATTAAAAACCAATGTTAAAATGTTAAAAACCAATGCAAAACAAAGAAGATCACTCCCTAAAAACAAGAACACCCCTCCACGCAAACACACACAAAAAGGTATGACCATCAAAGACTCATCCAGCAATTTCTGCAGGAGAATTGAAACTTATTTGCCTAATACCAAAAGCATGTCAATGTCTGTGCTTGGCAAACCTCTCTGGTGAGAGTAGCTAAAGCTCTTCTGGTTGCCTAACCATCTTCTAGGGCAATTGCATGCTAGATGGAGAACAGCAACAGTTTAAGACATAAGCCATGCCCACACTAATCCCTTAGCGCTCATCTAATATTACTATCAACACATTTGTTAATGTAGGCACAATGGGGTGTGGTTTCATTGCACCAAACTAAATGTAATGAACCCAACTGAAAAGGAAATAGACTGACACAAATGTCACACAGTAATGAACAAATGCATTGCAAATATATATGAGCCTCTTAACTGAAGAATGCAGGGAGGAGGGGGGAACAGGCAAAGGACAGAACAGAATGGAGGGAGAAAAATGACAGTGTGAGATTGATCCAGACAGATGACTAAAGAGCCTTGCGTTCTGTTAGAAATATTACTTGCCTCACACAATCAAGAGTGCCTCGTTACAAAACACTGTGTAGCATGTGCAGCACACCAGTTAAATTGCATATATATAAAGCTAATATTTCATCTCAAGAGTATTCGGTGGCAGAACAAGAAGAGATTGGGTCGAAGGCATGTCTGAGTCATGCAGAGCTCCGCAAGGAGAAGTCATTTGTCCTTCAGCAATGATTCATTTCTTCTTCATTTGAATTTCTGATAGGATTGCTAACTTTTCAACTGGCCTCTGTAGCTGCGCTTTTCTCGGCAGCGTACAGGACAGACCTGAGCCGGTAATAATGTTTATCACCATGCTGTGAAAAGCATCATCTGAAGATCAAACTGATGCAAAAGGCACAAGAGCAGAACAGCTCTTGTTTTGTTTTTATTATGGTCCATTTGCAACCTTAATTTCTAGCGCTGCAAATTCAGGGTGAGTTACAATTAAGGTTGCCAATGCTTTACCTGGTCGGATTCCTGTGCCTTTAACAAGTAGAAGTTCGGCAGGGGAAGCTGTTCCTGCCTGCAGACGTAGCAATGGAAAAGCATGACCTGCTGGATGTTTGCCATGTTGAATCAAAGCAGCACCCATCTTGCTCCAGAGATGGGTCCAAGGTGTGGAGCTAGACAATGGGGTGCATCTTTCTAGATGCTGCTGGATAATGCTGGCTTGTATTCCAAGGGAGAAATTCTTGTGCTTCCCCAAAATGCCAGGTTTTAATATGAGACTTCAGAAAATATTGTAGCTGAAGGTCAAGTTGATAGTGCATCAGACAGAAAACAGCTTGAATTCAAACTGGTAACTACAGTAATAAACATTATACTATGAAAATAAACATTCACTTCAGAAATGTAGGACTGGCATAAAGAATAGAGGCACAGCTGTGTTATGGAGGAGGAAGAACACACACAAACTGGAATAAAGCCGCACCAAGAAAAGATGAGGGGTGGGTTGAGGCAGCATGAGGATTATTCTGAGACACACACACACACAGCTGCCTTTCCAATGCTGCCCCAGCTTTGTTGGAGCCATTTATGTGTGAGCGTCTCCTACGCAGCTGAGAGGATTTCCTAAAATGGCGTGGATCTCTCTCAAAGAACTGACAACCCTCCTTCCTGACACAGTGTCAGTTCCATTGGGAAAACCTATATGATTAGGCTCATCCATGTGGCCGGGTCATTTAAGCATTAGCTCAATGATATTGGAGCTGCTATCGGATCAGTCCCTAATATGTGAAAGGCACCACATGCCAAGGAGATACTGGTTTGTCTCTGTAAGCAAGGAAGGAAGGCTTAGTTAGATGTAAGCCCACTTGATTCCCTGTCAGGGGAAAAGGAGGGGAGATATATATTTTGAAGGAAAGGTTAATTGTGAGTAATCAAAAAATATAGAGGTGACACACTTTAGTTAGCAACTGTGTTTGTCATGGTTACAGGAGTGTGATTCACCAGACCTGAACCCACAGGCATAGCAGCAAGTGCAAGCATTCCTGTATGGCACCCTGATAATCTAAATTGAGTCTGGGTTCAGGTCTTGTTTGGGGATTATATCAGTCTTGGTAGCCCTGATGGATGACCTGTACTGAGGGATGGCTCAGGGGGGTGCCACCCTGTTCGAGGACTCTTACACGATATCTGTGGCCTTTGATACCATTGACCTCTGTTACTAGGAGTACCATTTATCAGCTCCGTCTGGTGTGCCAGCTACAGCCAAATATGGATTGAGCTAGCCAGGCTACTGGAGTCCAGACTGGATTACGGTGGTGTACTCTATGTGGGGCTGCCCTTGGACTTGACCCAGAAACTCCAGCAGGTGTAGAATACAGCAGCTAAACTGCTGATAGGATCAGGTTCGAGGTTCTTGTATTAATATATAAAACACAAAAGAACTTGGGTCCAGGACACCTTAAGGACCACCTGAGCCCTTATATCCCAGCCCAAGCACTGAGATTATCCAGAGAAACACTGTTAGTTGTCTCTCATGTTTCAGAAACCCAGCTGACTTTGTCCCAATCTATGGAATACTTGCCCAGAAGAAATTTGGCAGGAATCTTTAACGCTAATTTCCAGATGTCTATCAAATATATTTTTATACTGGCAGCTCTATTCGCTTGTGTGTGCCCCCCCCCAATAGGCCAGTCAGTCACTTATTTATCTATTAATTTATTTATTTGTGGCATTTGTATACTGGTTAATTATTCACAATTCTAAGCAGGGCACACAAAAAACAATCCATAGAAGATGGGACAATATAACAATAAGAAAGCCAAACACTACCTTAAAATGCCTGCTGAAACAAGAAAGTCTCAGTCATGCACCTGAAGTTCAGCAAGGAGGCTGCCTATCTGATCTTAGTGGGAAGAGAGTTCTACAGATTTGGGTCCACTACACTAAATGCATGGTTTTTAGTAATTACAAGCCATGCCTCTGAGCCATTGGGGACCACCAAGAGAGACTCCCCAAAAATCTCGGTGATCAAGCTGGTATATAGGGGATCAGGTGATCTTCAAGATATCGTGGACCCATGTTGTTAAAGGCCTTGTAAGCTTTTAAACACTGGAGTGGGGGTAGTCTGTCCCCATCAAGAGTCTAACGGCAATATTTTGCACTAGCTAGAGCTGGTATATGGAAGCAGAAAGTATTTGCTGTATCTGACAATTGGCATGCAATAGCAAGCAGTGTTTGACAGTATCCAATATGTAGCAGTCAACACTTGGCAACAATGTTATCAGATCTGAGAATGGCATCTGTAGCAGTCTGTGTTTGACAGGCTCTGACACAACCAATATTTGACGGTAGACATGCAGTAGCAATCATTATTGGACAGTATCTGACTATTAGCTTACAATAAAAAAATAGCTGTATTTTAACATTCACGTTGACAATAAAAAAAGGCAAATTCCACATTTTAATTCCAGCTCTCAATTCTGAAATTCAGATGTAAACTGTTGAGGTCAAATTTGCAAAATGTGAACTTTCATCAGAGTTTCAAATTTTGCAAAAGTCTGAGCACTGACAGAGAAATCCCAAAGGCTGTCTTCTTCACTGTGGAGCTGGCAGAACAAACAAGTATTCTTTCCCACCCTGGAACCATCTACCCTGGCTGATGCAAGAGGTGTGGCTATGGAAGTGGTGGGGACGACACTGCTCCATACAGCCCCACAGCTGCCAGCCAAAGGATTGGACTGACCCCTAAGCTAGGAACCTTGTACACCACATTAGGAGCGACACATTCAAATTGGGTTTGCAAGTGATGCTGATGGATGATCTCCACAACTATGGAGAGTTAAAAACTCTGGGTTGAATTTAGTCTTTATGCAGTTGAATTTTGAGGTGCTTCAGGTTGATTCAGACATTCAAAATCTTCTTGATGAAATCCAACCTAGCTGGACCTGTGGGTGGCCTTAGTCACACCTGACATTCTTTGTGCAACTATGAGGCTCAGTGAACATTAAAAGTGAAGCCCAGTATTTATCTGCATGTGTGTGTTATGAAAAATACCAACCTTCCATTCACCACCATCAGATGAGTGTGCTCCAGTTGGGATTTTGCCTTTAAGAAAAGGTTAACTCTCTTTGTGGCTGGTATATTCCTAGCCAGAAATGTATCTCAGTGCCGGCTACAGAAATGGCATCAGAAAATGGTGATTGGTGGAACCAATAAGGCAAACTCAGTACTCTCACTTCCACTGTCTTGGCTAGTGAGTTAAAATGAGGGGATACAACTTGTGCTCATCAGAGCAGGTGTTTGTGCAGCCCCAGAAAAGCAGAACACCCAGCAGCACTCACCTGTGCAAGCTGGGCAGAGGAGGACTGCTATTGCAGGCAGCAAATCTGTATGAGGGACAATTCAAACTCATGACAAGGAATAGGTCGCTATCCCTTTGCTCATGTCTCTTTGTCAAGACAGATCACATTACCACTGTGATCCAGATGTGGTTGATACTCAGCATTTACAAGCATCTGAAGGGATGGCAGCTGCCAGGAGCTGAAATCAGGAGCAATAAAACACCTGATTTCAGTGAAGTTAGCCCTTTATTCAAAGAAACCAAAACAGCTCAGGCCTAGTGATCACAGCAACTTTTGCCAGTAGGTTTTGTCCCAATGAGGCAGTTGCAATGACTGAAGGTCCCTGCCATCCCACTGCTCTCTAAGACTCCTGCCCCAGGTCCTTCCCCAGCAACCTGAGGCTCCTTTGTCTTGTCTTTCTTTGCTCCACCCTCTTCATTCCTCTTCATGTTCTGGACAACCAGGAGGGAGGGGAGCTGATCGCAGCAGGAGGGGGAGATACCCTGCCTTTTTCAGTAGCTTGCCTCATCTCTGCCTCTTGGCACCCTTGTTCTCCATCCTCCACTTCTGCCTCTGTCCCTGGAACACTGCCCTGCCTTAGCACCCTTAGGTCCCCAGCTTCTCTTCAACACCAATCACTAAAAATTCAAACATGAATACTGACATTTATATCCAAAGAGCTAGTCTAAACACCATTAGGAAGGAGCACAGTGCAGAGGCAGAGCATCTAATTTGCATGCAGGAAGTCTCAGGTTCAGTCTTCAACATTTCCAAGTAGGGCTTGAAACCCTGGATAACTGCTGCCAGTCAGTGCTGACATTCCTATGTTCTTATGGAAGCTACATGCAGACATACCTATAAACATGCATATATGCATGTATGTGTGTAGGAAGAAAGCACATACACACATCTGTACAAATATCCAGCTACACTATGTACAGTTCTATCATATACACAAGTATACAGTCATACTGTCCACATAAGTATATAGGGAGAGAGAGGGGGAGGAAAAGGTTCAGTACATAGAAATAAACACACTTTCAGGCTCGTCTATCCATGCAGTCCACAGATGTACAAAACCAAACCAAGCATGCAGAATTAAAGCACTCTTTGTCATAGAAATTCATCCTGACTTATCCTCACCCATTTGTTCTAAAATTCAGACACAGGCACACACACAAAATGAAGCCGCCTTGACAAAGGCAATGCTTGTCAACTTAAAATCCTGAAGAGCAGAGAGTCCCAAATGGGTTCACCTTATATGAAAAGCACAGCCAGTTCTCAGAGCTGTGGTAGCAAAGAAGAAGCCTAGAATTAACACAGTTCCTATTTATAGCCCTTTGATTAGAAGCTTGTCACCTCAAAGTTTTTATTCCCTTTATCCATTTATAAGGCCATAACACAGTTTGACTAGAACTAAATAGCCTAGTGTCCCACAGATCTCACCAGAACTTAATGTGCCATTCAGATACAGTTAAATTAGTAATAGACAGCAGCCTGTGCACCACAGGGCTGGAGTTGGCTCAGAAAACACTCTTTCCTTCCTCTCTCCCTCTCTATTGCTCTCTTGGTGGCTTATGTGTAGTAGAAAGCCAAGGGGAGAAAGGCAGCTCAGAAATGGTGGAAAGCTCTCATGATAGTCAGCCCCTCATTTCCTGCCGCATGTCCTGAGGAGAGAGACTGGGTGGAACTGGGTTTGTTCGATGCTCACAGTCAGTAGCACCAAAGCAACTGTACAAAAGAGGAGTTGAGTAGCTGTGGGGTTTGTCAATCCAACGTTGAGTGGAGCATGCTGTAGTGAGCATTTCCAGAGCCAGCTCTCCTGAATGAGCAGAGCAAAGGTTGCCTAATCGACCTCACAATGGCTAGTGCTCCCATTTTCTCCCTGTTTGTGAGCCTTGAGAGATGGAGCTGAAGAGCGAAATGTCTTGCTGCCTGTCTTACATAGCCAATGGCAGTGCACTGTGCTCCACAGTGGCCTCTTAAGGGAGAGGCTGGGAGTGCCTGCAGCTCACTGCCAGCGCTGCTTCGCAGCAAGGTAATCCCTTCTAAGCATCCTGTAGCAACAGTCAGCAGAATGCTTTCTCATTCTTGACAAATCCTTGCCAAGTTTTGCTGAGCATGGAATTTTGGGCCATCCAAAGTCTCCAGACAAGTTAAAGCACCTGCCTTCAGGGATAATTCCACTAAATTGGGTGAGCCGAACAACGGTGCCAACTTTATACTCTGTTAAAACCTGCTAGTATTTATAAACGTCTCCTCTCTACTGGAAAGTACCCAGCTTGGTGATGGGGAACAAAAACGGAGGGCTTGAGCTATGTTGTTTGTAATAAAAAAAAGCCAGTTCGTTTCAAGTCTCCTTGAAAACTGCAAATGCATTGGGTAAATCTTACCAAGCAGCAACCTAACAATAATAGATTTATTTTAAAGAGAAAAATGGAAATATTTTGAGATACCTGTCTAGCTATCTCTCTATCTATCTATCCAGTGCTTTAAAAAAAAAATAAAGTAAAAAAATTTTTAGGGATACTCTCATTTGGATTCAAGAAAATCACCATTTTATCGTTCAAATCAGAAAAAATAAATACAGTAAATGGGCCAAAGTACAAAGATTCACAAAATATTTAGGGGTGTGTGTCCCCCTGCATCCCCCCCAGAAAAAGCACTCTATCATCTATCATCCATCTATCTATCTATCTATCTATCTATCTATCTATCTATCTATATATCTATCTATCTATCATCTATCTATCATCTATCTATGCATAATAGCCAATGGTGTGCACTGTTTGGCCTGCAGAGTTGTGCTCAGTTGTATATATTTATTTGTGGTTTTATTTATAGAAGTATTTCTTTACCACCTTACCATGAAATATCAGAGGGGCGTACAATGTTAAAGCATAAAATACACTTTTAAAAATACAGATAATCATAAAATTGTAGCGTTGCAGGGGACCCCAAGGGTCATCTAGCTCAACCCCTTGCAATACAGAAATCACTGCTAAAGAACACACACACACCTTCATTATTATGGTGGCTGGCTAATCAAAATAAAAATTAAATAGTTGCAAAGGCCTGTTGGCATAAAAATGCCTTGGAGAGATGCCTGAAAGTCAAGTGCGAGGATCCCTGCCAAATCTCTGCTGGAAAAGTGTCCCCAGCATGGGAGTGGCAACACTGAATGCCCAACTTGCACCTGTGGCCAGCTGGGCTTCTGTAACACAACTAACAGTGCTCCTTCAAATGATATTGGTGTTTGAGCTGGGATATAAGGGCTTAAGGCATCCTGAGCCCAAGTTGCTCAGGGCTTTGTATAGCAGCACAAAACCCAAATGTTCCCATTTTGTATCAGCAGTAGTAT
This sequence comes from Podarcis raffonei, assembly GCF_027172205.1. Lineage (NCBI taxonomy): Eukaryota > Metazoa > Chordata > Lepidosauria > Squamata > Lacertidae > Podarcis > Podarcis raffonei. The sequence goes on from NC_070607.1 coordinate 54,838,952, forward strand.
GTGAGGGACTGGAGTGGCAACAACGGCACTCCATGGGGCAGGGTGAGGCAGGGTGGGCAAAGAAAGTTTCCTGTCTCAGTGGAATTTTGCTTGTGCAACAAGGTCTAGGGTGGTCTTGCTGTTTGGTTTGGTTTGGACTTGCTCTGCAGTCTTGATCCTGATTTCTCTTTGGTTCTGATTCATGGTTTGCCCTCAGATCCTGATGGCTCTTCAGTTCCAGCTCCCAGGTCCTGACTCACTCCAGATTGTTGCCCATAGCCCAGCACTGAGATAGCCCACCTCAACTTGAGACTACCCTAAACGAACACTGAATGTATGATAAGGCTGAAAGAGATGGAGCAGGGACTAAGAGGAAACTGTGTCCAGATCCAACAAATAGCTACCCATGTGAATGAGCACAAAGTTGCCTTCTGCCCTCTTCAGCTCAGTCCACCCATTCCCTAGGCACCAGTACCTAGGTCCCAGTGCTGGTGTCAGTGCTGGTAGGTTCCTGGATGAGCCCCTGCCTACAGCTTCAATGAATCACTTCCTTTTAAAATTATGACAGCTGATTTTCTGGTAGTCATAAAACTTGATTATATGTTTTCGCAGAACTCCCAAAACACTACATACAGCAGTTTCTTAATGACACATGTTGATGGTAATGTTTTGCTGATACCCAGTAGCTGTCTAATCCTGCCCACAATTATTCCTGACCTCCTCATTTCTCTTTCAGAAGTTGATGTATATCATACCATCGGGGGAAAGGAGATGATTAAATCCATCTGCTCTGCCAGCTTTTAATGCTTCTTGCACTCATGCCATCCCCAAGTGCTTTCAATCCATGCTAGCACCACAGTCTCACTCACAAAAACCACTTGTTGGTGGCCATGGATGACAACATATGATCTTCAGTAATATGGTGCAAGGCTCTTCTCGCAATTACAGGTTGTTTTTAAGGTAAAGGTAAAGGGACCCCTGACCATTAGGTCCAGTTGTGGCCGACTCTGGGGTTGTGGCACTCATCTCACTCTATAGGCCAAGGGAGCCGGCGTACAGCTTCCGGGTCATGTGGCCAGCATGTCTAAGCTGCTTCTGGTGAACCAGAGCAGTGCACGGAAACGCTGTTTACCTTCCCGCCGGAGCGGTACCTATTTATCTACTTGCACTTTGATGTGCTTTCAAACTGCTAGGTTGGCAGGAGCAGGGACCAAGCAACGGGAGCTCACCCCATCACAGGGATTTGAACTGCTGACCTTCTGATCGGCAAGTCCTAGGCTCTGTGGTTTAACCCACAGCACCACCCGCGTCCCTATAGGTTGTCTTTACCTTTGAAGTTACATGGGTGTGTGGCACTTCCATCAGCAAGAGAGAGACAGAAGTTGGGTGTAAAGATATGGGGGGGCACTCTTGAACGAGGTTGCTTATGGTGTTCGGCACTTCAGCAAAGCGTCTCCTCTTAAACCTTGGCCTTGAGCAAACCCAGAGAAGACAATACTATGGATCTGTCCCTTCCTAGTATCCTCAAATATACATACAAACACAGAGATAAATACATGCCCCCTCCCCTTTTCATCCTTAAACATTCAACTGTAAGCACTGGTTGGTTGCCAGCCTGCTGGTGAACGAATGATTTATACTTCAGAGAATGAATCAATACAATATATGGCCAAAGACATCTTTAATCTTTCAGAAGGATTAGGCTGCAAGGGGACGTCAGCAGCATTGCACAGCCTTTCAATTCAGTTTTCAATTTGGAGAGTGAGAGAAATGGCTTCTCTCTTTCTTCTCTTCCCTTCCTACCATATGTCTCCCTTTTTCTCTTCCTTTCTTTTCCTAAAATTAAAGATGGGTGAAAAATCCAGTTTCATACAGTTGCAGGTGCGGACTTCTGTAATTTGTCAGCTGTTTATTTTGCACCACCAAAAGGACATCACTTTCATAAGCCCTATTTTGGTCTCTGTGTGTTCTACTCCACCCTAGGAGAGTGCCAGTTCAGGTTTCTCCCACACCAAAGAGAGAAAGGAGTGCCTCTCCTCTCTCTCACCTCTCCCCAGTGCAACATGTCCACCCACAAAAAAGAGGGGGGAAGAGAAGAAAAGCACCCCCCCATAAGTCATGGGTGTCATAGAATCACAGAATTGTAGAGTTAGATGGGACCCCAAGGCTCATCTAGTTCAACCCTCTGCAATGCAGAAATCACAACCATAATATGCTGGCAGATGGCATCCAACCTCTGTTTAAAAACCTCTAATGAAGGTAGTCCATTTCACTGTAGATCAGCTCTTACCACCAAAAAGTTCTTGCTTCGGAATCCCCTTTCTTGTAATTTGAATTCATTAGGTCCTTTGTGGACTTTTGGAGCAGAGGAAACAAGCTTGCTCCATCATCCATGTGACCATTGTTCAGATATTTGAAGATGTCTATCATAGCTACTCTCAGTTTCTTCTTCTCTAGGCTAAGCATGCCCAACTCCCTCAACCATTCTTCATAAGGCTTAGTTTCCAGACCCTTGATCATCTTGGTTGCACATGTTCCAGCTTGTCAATACCCTTCTTAAACTGTGGTGCCCAGAACTGGACACAGTACTCTAGGTGGGTTCTGACCAAAGCAGAATGGAGTGGTACTTTTATTTCCCTCTTACTATGCTTTTGTTGATGCAGCCTAGTTGTTTTTTAATTATTATTTTTCCACTGCTGCTGCATCACACTGTTGACTCGTGTTAAGCTTATGGTCTACTAAGACCCCTAGATCCAATTTAGATATACTGCTGTCAAGCCAGCTGTCCTCTATCCTATATTTGTGAATCTGGTTCTTCCTGCCTAAATGTAGAACCTTACATTTGTTCCTATTGAAATTAATTTTGTTAGTTTGGGCCAGTTCTCCAATCACTTTAAGGTCATCTTGAATCCTGATTCTATCTTCTGACAGTTCTGACAGCTGCAGTAGCTGGGTGAGCACATCAGTTCCCCTTCCATCTGGATATATCCTAAACCTAAAGAGGTGTGAGGAGTTCTTTCACATGGCATCATAAAGAACCAGAAGACTCTTTCATAACAGAAAGTTTCTGTAGATGCAGCAGAATTTTCATGCACCTCCTAAAACTGTATGCAATAGTGAAACTATATCTCTGAGCAGCAGAGGATAAAGGGACAGTCATAGGCTAATTTAGGTTGCACACAGTGTCCACCTAGGGCTGCCAAATCGACACCCAGAAATCTTGCCTATACTGTTAAACATTTCAAAGCAGTGAGAGTGGATCCAGCCACTGCACCTCTTGTCACATTTCTCTGCCAGTTTCTGCACTAACCTTCCTTCCCCAGCCTGCTGTGGCAAGCAGGATTCTCTTTTATCTTACACAGTGAGCTAGGAGGGAACATCGAGGGACCAGCAAACATATGGCATGGAAGACTCACTGGCTGTGTTGCCCACTGCAGACATCCACTTTTTGTAGACAAAGATTCTGTACCTGCAAAACAGGCAGAAATCAACACCACCTAAAACTTCCCCTGGCAGGATGGTGGGAGAAGTCTGTTAATTTTTGCCTGCCAAAGTTTCAGTCCATTATCAGGTGGCCATCCTATGTCCCAGCAAATATATGCTTGGGATTCCCACTGAATTATCATCCATGACATTAAGCTGGCATTGCAGAAGCTGCTTGAGATGCCCAGAAACAAGTCTTATTCATCCCACAATGCAAATCATAGGAATTATGCAGCAAAGACTGAAGTGCCATCTACCGGTGCTGCAAGTAATCACACCTACCAAAACTCATCTCAGCAGTCTTTTACACTCTCATCATTTTGAATAACCCACAGTGGCTGGGATAAGAAGAAAGTCCACATGCACAGGATTTTCAAGAGTTCTAGGAAGTCTGGAGAACTGGAGATAATGAATGAGGACCACATTCCTACTAGAAAACATGGCCGTCCATTCCTGCTTAAGAGAGGGACTGCTATGCTCGCAGTTGAGCATTGTATTCTTCTCCATTATGTCCTCCTTATAGCCCTCCTAGTCTTTAGGAATAAGTTGACTCTACTTTCAATCAAAGAATGGTGAGAGTTGAGTCCCTGGCTTTCAGAGCAGTGAGCATTATCATCAACATTAATTCAGAAAGTCCCAAATGTAGCCAGAAGGGAGCTTCCTGTGTCAGGCAAACAGCTATTGAGCACCCCTATACAGAGGTACCTCGGGTTAAGTACTTAATTCGTTCCGGAGGTCCGTACTTAACCTGAAACTTTCTGAACCTGAAGCACCACTTTAGCTAATGGGGCCTCCCGCTGCTGCCGCGCCGCCGGAGCACGATTTCTGTTCTCATCCTGAAGCAAACTTCTTAACCTGAAGCACTATTTCTGGGTTAGCAGAGTCTGTAACCTGAAGCGTATGTAACCCAAAGTACCACTGTATGTGATTTAAAAACAAAGGCTTCCCCAGTAACACTAACTTTTGACTCAGTATAAACATTTTTTTGTGTTTTGGCGTTTTTTAAAAAAATGAGGTGTGTGTGTGTGTGTGTGTGTGGCAACTAGATGTATAAAAAGAACCCATCTGGCTGTAACTGCTAGGTACTCCCTTGTCTTCCAGCACTTACTGTCCCTGCAATGAATGGAATAGATGGATGTCAGGCTTTATGCTGATTGCATATGGAGAGAAGGTATGGCCCATTCTGCTTCCTGGCTCAGCAAAGTCACACATTCAGAGTAGTGTCACTCATACCTGCCCCAGGCAACTGCCATGGCTCCCTACGAAGGACTGAGTCACACTTTGAGAACGTTTGTTCCACCTTACTTGGGGAAAATGCCTGCACCATTTTGCCTTCTGCAAGCACTTCTTGTGCAGCCCACGCCTTCTTATAGAGGATGTCTGGGCCAAATCCTAGAGTCCTTCCCTGTCTCTCTGCAATGCCCTGAAAACTGCCACGCCTCTGCAAACAGTAGCAATAATGAATTCAGCCCAGGCTGTGCAATTAAAAGGGCTTAGGCGAGATTTATAGCAGGATTATATCTGCAGGGTATTACCAATGTCTAACATTTGGACACTATGTGGTCCTTGAAAATAAGCAATTACAATGAGCTTGATGTGCTGTATAAACACATAAACACAGAGGCTTTGGCTCCAGGTTGGAAAATGTACCTCTACTGGCAAGTCTGGCAGATGGAGAGAGAAGGGCAAGCAACATGTACACCAAGCTGAAAGCAAGCTACCAAGGATTGCTTCCAGCTAAGGAAATTAGCATTTCAGCATCTCTCTCATAAGTTTGTATCACAGGTTGAGTTTCCACTATTTGTACTGTTGGCCCTTGCTCCTGTGATTTTACAGCAGTCTGAAATACAGCAAAGCTTTTTCTGGCAAGTGGAGATGATGGGAGTTACCTTCTCTATTTCTGCTTCTCAGGTTGCTGTTAAAAGCAGAAGAACAGAGATAGAACAAATGTGGTGGCAATCTTACAGGCGCCACATTTGATTTGAACCTTTACTCTGTTTAACAGTTACTATTCTCTCCGTTGAGCTTCTCATTCAATCAAAGGAAAGAAAGAGCTGGGACTTTGCTTCATAGATTATGTTGTGTGCACTAGGATCCCCACTTGGTTGGCTAGGATTGTGAATGAAACAGCCTCACTGTCCAAGGTTGGAAACAGGGTGTGTACAGTAATTTGTAATGGACCATCACTGACACAGTGATGGGTGGAGCTTTATCAATGAGTAGACCTTAGCAGACAGCCCCACACTTTCCATTCTGACACTTAACTACTACTTGCATAACTGTAGCTTAGTCTTGCTGCCTCATGGTATGCTGCACACTAATGCAGTGGTACCTCTGGTTACAAACTTAATTCGATCCGGAGTAACCTGAAAACATTCTTAACCTGAGGTACCACTTTAGCTAATGGGGCCTCCCGCTGCTACCCTGCCGCCTCATCCTGAGGTAAAGTTCTTAACCCGAGGTACTACTTCCGGGTTAGTGAAGTCTGTAACTCGAAGTGTTTGTAACCCGAGGTGTTTGTAACCTGAGGTACCACTGTATAGCAGTAGTAAAAGAAAAATGGCCTCTAGGCTCAGGATGTACAAAACATGCCTCTTAATTTCCACAGGTATTTCTGCCTTTCCACATATTGGCACTCCGAACACTTAGCAACACAAAATATGCAGTCTTCTCACCGGACATGGACAATTCATGCACATTTATTTATTTAACAAAACTTATGTAATGCTTGATTTAAAAAACAAACAAACCTCTAAACAGTTTACAAGAACATAAAACATTAAAATTCTCCATGGCCACATCCCTTCTCTGTGACCTCCTTATGGCAATCACTTTTTCTGCTGCTACAGTTAAAACATTTAAAGCCAACATGTTCTCCTAACTGGATTGTAGCATGAAATCCAGCACACACTCAGTTTCTTAATGATTCTTTGAAAGCTGGTCATCACCATCACATCTGCCTCATTGACAGCATTGTTTGCACTTCATGAAGAATGAACCTCCTGAAGAACATTTTCAGCAACATCAACCAATAGCAATAACTTTCTTGTCTCCTTCAGAGATTATCACTTTCTAAACAATGTAGCCAATGGGGACCCATTATTCACTCAACTGTTACCTTCAACACAACGGATATATAGATGTGCTACAGTGAAGATTTGTAACAATCTTTTCTGGCTTCCAAGACTCACATATAAGTTAAAAGATAAATCCATCAATACTCAAGATACCCTATTATCCATGGGTTTTTTTAGCACTGTAGCCCATATCTCATTCCACAGCAATAGGAGCAGCTATCCTTTCCCCATCGTTCAGTATATTATCTCTATCCCATACATCATCTCTTTATAGGAACAGCAGTTTACCTACCATTCTCTCTGGATTTCTGGATGAAGGCCTCCACTCCACTCTCACCATAGCTGCCTTCAGAGGCTAAGGTCGAAACATAATTCCACTTGAATGCTTTGACAATATCCACCATGGCCTGGGCTTGGTAGGTGTCTGAGGGGACGACACGGGAAAAGAAGTCATATCTGCTGTTGTCACTCAGGTCAGGGGCGGTGGAAGCATAGCTTATCTGAGGAATCTGTGAGGGTGGGGAGAGAGAAAGAGAGAGAGATCTCACAATGTCAAACTGGATAATCCATTCTAGAAATCCATAAACCCCATACTGGTATTTGAGCATCAGGTCTCTAATGGACTGTCCCAAGGGAAGAACACTTGTTGTTCTTTGAAAGCAAAGACTCAGAGATTAATAACTGGGCTAGGGACAAGCAGTCCCCAGTATCTTACTGGATTCAGGTTAAGTCATGTCACAACTTTTGGAAAGAACATAGGATGTGGTCCTTCTAACTCAGTATTGTTGACACTGAATGGCAGTGGCTCTCTAGGCTTCCAGGCTAGGTCCTTCCCAGCCTTACTTGAAGCTGTCAGTGATTGAATATGGGAACTTCTGCATCCAAAGCATGTGGTGTGCCTCTAAGCTGCAGTCCTTCCCATGGGATGAGCACCACAAATTAGAAAGTGTCTGAATCATTATTGGGAACCACCAAAGAGGCAATGCAGAACACTTTTCTAGACATCCATACACAAGGGCAGAGCATAACTAGAAATGTTGAAACATTTTTATAGCAACCAATCACCCAGTGGAGAGGGAAACCATTGTTCTATTTTAAAATGGGATGGCCTATTTTGCCAGGCGATCAACGGTCATCAAAACTGTTTGAATACTTCTAGTTGCATGGTCACTTCTCCCCTATAGCTATCTAAGTCTGTGTGGCCACAGTGGCCTCATTCAGACACTGTTTTAACTATGTTGATGTAGTATGTGAAGATGGCATGCGTCATTATGCTACTCCCACCCTCAGCATCCCCCATTGCTACACTCTCTCTCCTCCCAACTTTTGCATTTCAACCAGCAAGATCATATATTTGGATGAAGAATCTTCTTGCAATCAGAAGCCCTGATTGTGTTGGATTCCAATGCATGGGGAGTCCTAGAAGTTCATTCAGCCCAAAGCATGAATGATTTCCATTCTGGCCTCAATATAGGAAAAGTGGAATACAGAAAACAGTGATGTTGGAGGTAGGGGCAAACCTGTGCCCCCTCCACATTTTATTTCAAGATAGCTAAAAGAAAACCTGAATGTAGCTAGTGTATTGTGCTGCTTGTAATTCATACTTGGTTTATAGATGAAATAATAACTAGGGGCATGCACAGGACCCAAGATTCACATTTGATCTATATTTATGCTTTTTTTAAAAATCAGATCTGTTTCTGAGTCACTCTGGGTTCCCTCTGCTTCAGTCTGTGCTCCAGGTTCTGAGCTATTTTGGATAAAACCAAGCTCTGTGTTTCCCATTTGCTATAATAAGGAACCTAAAAACAGCTGCTGTATAACCCTCCGGCTTTTGGTCAAAGGGGTGAGATTTACAGGCACAAGAGCCCCTCCAGAGTGGATGGAATCTGCCAAATTGCAGACAGATTGGTGCAGGGACTAATTGTGGGTGAAGTAATTCATAATCAATATTAAGCAAACTAAAACTCCCAAGTCCATCAGCTTCTTATTTTTGAAAAAAGGCAGCAGGCAGTTCTCTTCCATTTTTTCTTGCCCTCAAAGAGGCAGCCTAGTAGTGTGCAATCTGGCTTGTACATTTTTTAAAAGCTTTGCAGCCTCACACTAGTCTCTTGGTACTTGTTTGTGTCCTCTGAATCCTTAAGAGCAGACTAAGGTTTGCAAGAATATACCAACAAGCACCAATTGGAGACAGAGGACCAGGTAGTCGTTTCATCCCACTGCACCTTTGAGACTTCTCATATTTATACAACGCCTGCAGGGACTAGGAAGCTCTCCCCAGTGCCAACCAGCCAGCATTCATTCTATGACAAACTGTGGGGAATGAGTGTCTTCTCTGCCACTTCTCCATCCTTAAGCCTCAGAATGTTGCAAAGGGAGGTTGAAATGGGAACTCCAGATCAGAGAGAAGAAAGGAAATGTGCTCACATTGACATAACAGAACAGCCTTCTAATGGAGATAGAGCTCAGCTCCTCAGCCCATAGATCTTAGTCTAGAGCCCCAATCAGTTTCCACTGGCTGTTTATTGGATTCTTAGCACTACCCGCAATAAGATGTATGTAGCATGACAATGGGTAAAGAGAGGGTGAAGAATCAGGCTTTGGAGTAGTGTCCATCTGGCTCCAAATTTCTTCTGAATCATCCCAAGAGGTTTCTTGTTCATTGCTAGAAGGTGACGGCTGTGATTAACAAGACGGGGAACAACAGCAAAGCCAACGTTAAAAGGATATTCTTTCTCCTTCATTCCTCCCCAAAGAACACATTTGATCTGATCACAGAAGAGGAGCCTGGGAAGCACTAGAAAATAATAATGCCGTCACTATTCTGCATTTTCTCCCATGAAATTTGGCACCACTACAGAGGATGGCAGATGAAAGGAAGGTTGGAGCATCCCCCAAGAAGGAAGAAAAGAAGACAGACAAAAAGCCTCAGTCTCTCATCTCTGAAGGATACACATTGGAAGACGGGAAAGGGTCCAGATGGATTCCAGGCCCAGGAGCAGCTACTGAAGGGAGATCTGAAGAGCTCCTAAGACCCAGGTTTCAGATTGCCAAAACCTCAGACAGAAGAGCTGCTACTTTAACTCCTGCCCGCCCCCCTCCTTTCATGGTTTATCTTTGCTTAATTGGTGCAGCTGTCACCGCCCACCAACTTCGTCTCTTCCCACGCTTTGAGCCTAATTATGACAGGCTTCAAAAGGGCAGTCGGGAACTCAAGGGATAAGGATAGAGAAGAGAAAGATGTTTTTATAAAACATGGCAGCTGAAGCTATCAACAAGTCACTTTGGCAGCAACAGTCCTTGTTGAAGGGAGAGAGAACAGCAAGCAACTTCTCCCCACCTCTACCAGAACATTCCTGCTCACTTTTTGACACACTTTTTGTGCGCACACATGAAACCCCATGTGTGCACATATATACTACCGACAGCTGGGAAACACTGGCCTGCAAGCGCTCCAATTGGAGAATAGCCTTTACCAAAGGTGTCATGGGTTTTGAAGACGCTCGAACTCAGGACGAAAAGGAGAAATGCACTAAGAGGAAGACACGCTTAGCAAACCGTCACCATGATCAACTCTCACCTGGAAACATATGGCCCCACTGTGGAAGGATGTGTGGATCCAGAATTGGCCTCCACAGTCACTTATGGACTCACTGTTAAAACCGTGTTTATGGAAGAAAATCTTACTTGGCTACGAGTGATCACCAAAGACTACCCAATCAGCTCTGGTACCCCTCCAGATGTTCTGAATTACAACTCCCACCGTCCCTTATCAGTGGTCATGCTGGCTGGGGCTGATGGGAGTTGACATGTAATAGTATTTTTTACCTGACAGCATTTGATAGATGCAATTAGTAATTGCAATTAGTATTTGAGAGTTGACAGGTTATGAGACTTGACGGATAAAGTCTTCCAAAATAATTGAGAGATAGCAACAACTCAAAGCCACTTACATTTTCAACTTTGAGAAAAATTCACAGGCAATATTTGGTGCTTTTTTCAAATATTTGGTAAATTTCAAACATTTGTATTAGTTATGCTAAAAATGGATGAAACTATTATGAAATGGATAAGATTAATTTGATTTCCCATTTAATGGTGATGCAGAGAATTAACTAATAATTTCTGATTGTTTGAAAATAATCTATGGCTCAAACTGGTGCTATTCAGATTTTTGGAACTACAATAATCAAATACTGTCTAATATTAAATCCAACTTCATGCCACCCATCAAACATGATATACCAGTGATTCCATGCTCTACTAAATACCATTGCATGTCAACCATCAAATATTGAAAAATATCAAGTATCAAACATTAAGTTCAAATACCATTGTTTGTCAAATGTAGATAACAAATATTAAGGAAATTCAAGGGATTATTTGAGTGGAAAAGAGTTAAAGAACTTTGGCTATCAAAATTCACAGAGGACTATGTTGAGGTGAATGTTTAGAAGCAAATTCATTTATTCTAATTCCTGGAGACCACACCACCCATTAGTTAAGGTGCATAATAAATATATATCCAGTGCTTCTTTTTAACAAGAGTCCAATAACTCTACAATACATTATTATTGACAATATTTAGATTTATAACTCAAAGGTTCAGAGCAAGTAATCTCTTTTCTTATTAACCTACTGAAATAGATTGCTACTGTTTCCATTTTACTGATGTGGAACTGAAGTTGAGATTTAAGCAACCCACCCAAGGCCACAAAAAGCAGAGATGAAATATGAACCTAAGTTCACTGGAGAAGATGAAGGGAGTGCCCTCACAAATAGAACATAAGAACAGTCTTCTCAATGAGGCTTATGGCCCATTTAGTCCTGCATCCTGTTATCACAGTAGCCAACCAGATGCCTGTGGGAAACCAGCGAGAAGAACATGTGCACAAGAGCACTCTCCCCTCCCATGGTTTCCAGCAACTGGCATTTGGAAGCATTGCCAACTGTGAAGGTAAAGCACAGCCACCATGGCTAGTAGCCTTTGATAACCCTCTGCTCTATGAATTGCCTTTTCTCTAAGCTAGAAAGTCCCAAACGCTGCAACCTCCTTCTAGGGAGAGTCACTCCAGCAGCTTCAAAGTTCATTTGTTTCCAGAAAAGATGGAAGAGCAAAAAGGATTAAGCCAACCTGGCTTAACCTAGGAATGGCAGGAATGAAAACAGCATCAGTTTCAGATCACCTCTATTCATTACTCAGAAAAGCAATTGTTTCTTCCAATGGGGAACAGTCACAAGGCAGGGGAAAGAGCAGCAAGACTAGGACCAGGATTCATCAATATCAACAGTGGACAACATCCCTCTCAAGCCCGACCAGCAGTGCTAAGGCTGAGCGAGGAAGATCTAAAGCTCCTCCAGATGACTTGTTCCTACAGCATTCATTTTGATTTGCTTCTACAAAGCTTGCACGGTGGCTAGCCTATGTCCAGTCTTTACTGAGCATTCATTCTGATTTGTTTACAGAGTGGTTATATGACAACGAGCATTCATCTTGATTTGCTTGCAGGGTGTTTAGACATCTTCCCATTAGTCAATCATTCATCCCACACTTTTCAATGCATTTCCCTGTTGCTTCTTCGAACCGTATAAAGTCCTGTTGGTTTTAAGTGCGTTTGTTGTATTAGTCCAACAAACCAACTAGTGCAAACCTAAAGTTCTGGTATGCGTTTGAATCCCTCCCGCAAAACAATGACAGTCTGAAGGCAAACCTAGTCCAAACCTTGCTTCAGGTCAGCTTTAATACACCATCTCCCATCAGGCAAGGAGCTGTCTTAGAGGGAAGGGATGTGGAGAGGCAGTTCCACCCCTTTCTGGGTGTTGGTTTTAAAACTCCTAACCAATGAAGCAATAAATAAGCCTCTTAACTTAATCAGTGCTGTGCTGTCCCCCACTGAATGGTACATTAGAATGATTTAGCACCAGAGGATCTTACGCGCTGCCAAGCACTTATATAGCACTTTACATCTTCAGAACGCTCTACGGGCATTAATTAATTTTGGAGATGGAGAAGGCATATTAAATCATCACTGCCTCTCCCTCTCCCCACTCTGCCCAAGTTTCCACGCAGATGAAGAAAGTTATTCAAGCAGCAACAAAACTCTGCCATCTTCATTCTCACATTTCTACAGTGGATTTCTCCCCAGAGTTGGTTGCAAGACTGATGCATTCAGGGAACACTACAAGTCCTCCAGCCTCCTCTGAAGCAGAAGATGACAGCTGATAACCAGAGTGCAACAGTGAGACATGGTCACTGAGGGAAATAGCTGGTGGAGAGCAACAGAACCCAACGGGGACATTAAAAAAAGTCATTTTACAGACAGAAGATCTTGTTATTGGAATGAGCAATTTGGTTATGGTTTGCAACCTCCCTCCTCATTTAGAAGAAATGGTTATGGCTGCATTTGGAGCCACAAGAGAGGGCTATTGCCTTCATGCCATTCTTTTGGGTATGCCAGAGACATCTGGTTGGCCACTGCAGGTAACAGAATGCTGGACTGCATGAACCTTTACTCTGATCCAGAAAGGCTCTGCTTATAACCGACAGCAGCATATGTTGGTGAGCAAAGTCATTCTCCTGACATTGATGCTACTGCTGCTTCATTGGATGGTACTGGAGTGAGGCAAGGCTCACTGATGCAATGATACAGCACTGACCTCCCCACTGCTGTTGCACTGCCACACCACAGCCCCATCTAAATAAGCAGCTATGATGCTCTGTAGCTCACCCACCCCTACCCCCCATAAATGCTTATGGCCACAATCTGGGACGGCATCTTAGCCAAAAGATGGTAAATCTGGCCTGCAATAGTCTCTCACTTGTTTTATTTCATAGACATGGGATAATGGAACAAGAGCAACTTGAGATAAGTTGTCCATTTCTCGCTTTTTTTCTTAAGGGCCAAGCTACTTGTGACACTTAGGGCTTATCTACACATGCTCTTTCTAGGTCCTGTCCATATTTTAAGGTTCTATGCCCAAGTACCTGTTGAGGCATGTGCAAATTACCAATGGAACAGAAAAACACTAGATGGTTCTAGGTAGGGTAAGTCGTTTTACTGACAGTACAGTGCAGTTCTACAGTTTATACAGTTGTAATACACAGTCCTCTCAGCAGCGCACAGTCTCCTTGCAGCATTCCAACACAGACAAGGCTCTGACCAAGGGCAGCGGCCAAGAGCAAACATAAACCCTTATACATTAAGCCCCTCCCCTCCAAGCTTTCCTGGCAAAAATCTGCTCTTTAAAGCTTAATCAGAGCAAACAGCAATCCTCAGAAAACCCAAATTGATGTTTGCTCCAATTGAGTGCTAAACAGCAGGTTTTCGCAGGGCAAGATCCAGGGCAAAAAGCAAAACAAAATGCTCAGACACAGAGCTTTTAAAGTGCGGACTTGAAAGAGTGGGGCAAAACCCAAAGTCTTGTGTAGGAGTCCACACACACACACACACACACACACACACACACACACTATGTTTTTCATTTGTTGGGTTGGGCAAGCGCTGCTGTTATTGTTTGCTTTTTGTTTTTAGAGGTTGCAGGCTCAAATATAAGACTGGCTTGCAGACTAGAGTGGCTTCTTAATCTTTTTTCCCCAGGCTGTTTTCTGCTGAAATCCTTCCCCTGAGGAATAACGTAGGCATCCACGTCTTTATATATTGCAGGGAGAAAGGCAGCTAGGGGGCAGATGATGGTGTGCCCCTCCCACACATGCTCACACACCGCTTTCACATTCCGCTTTGCAGCCTCCATTTGGCAAAACAAAATGAGGAAAAAAACACCAAACGAAAAACCCAGAACATCGAGGAGAAATGCCACATGAATCAGTCAGAAGCAAAGGAAATGAGATGCAGAGTTATAACTCCCTGGCTCCTTTTGTCCCCACACGCTAACTGCAGAGTTCATGGTCATTGAGCAACCTGCAACTCTCCAAGGGATGATGAAGTAACACTACAATGATGGGCTTTTTTTGGAGAGAGGCTGACCATGCAAAAGAAACATCAGGCACCCTGACAGAGCTTTGCAACCTGTGCTAAAGAAGCAGCCCATGGAAAGGGGGGGGGATATAAAAGAAAGCAGGAGGTCAGCACTGCTGGAGAGTAGATTCGCTGAACTGAAGTGCTATGTTGGGCTGGGTAAGCTACTGTGCCTCACAACTGTGCTGTCAGCCTCAAGATAATTATACACTCCCTTAATTATGGTGATTTACATAAAGCACTTGGCTGCTGCTTAAAATATTATCGTAACCTGCTTCAGTGTGATCATATCCAACATATTCCAGCCCCAGCATTTTGAAAACAGGAAGCAAAAAAGGCACCTTCCAGATTAGACAATTGCTGTCAGGTGCAGAGACTAAGGTAGAAAGGAAGTCTCTATTAGCAATGGTAGTGGTGTTTGCCTCCCCTAAATCTCATCGCCACCGCCAGCTCAGAGAAAAACATGTTGGTTCCATCCTTGTACAAAGCCCTACAGCAGCCTCAAGCCAAAGCCCACCACTTGTCTCTCAGAAGAATTAAGGGCAGAGATCAGACATAGTACTTGCTTGTATTTATGAAGTTGTCCTTGATTACCTGGGTAGGTGAATAAGAGTGGCTTGTTGGCTGAGACACAAGGAGCAACGAAAACAAAGACTTGACGCATTTGCAGAGCCATTAGAGAGGAATAGCAGACACAGACTACAGCTTGGGAGAATGGCTGAGCCAAGGGCCTTACAACCCTTGTGGAAGAGGGGCATGGGAAACCAAGTTTTATTGTGTAATATTGAATCAATCACTGTCTCTCCACCTAATCTCAGAGGGTTCGCCACTGAAAACTTTGTGCAGTGAAAGGCACCCTAGACATGATTACATTTAAAAGCTCAGTGAAGTCAGTGCCTTGTACTCTTTCCACAACCATGAAGAGGATACAGAGAGATGTCCCTTGTGAGGATCCCCAGTTAGAAAACCCCTGAAATGAAGCCCCATGACAGAATTTCATCCCCTACCACAACTGCTTTCCTGCAGAAGACAGTCCTTGCTTTCCCCCGTCTCAGTCAAGTTTATCTTTCATCTCTCCTCTCTCCAATTGAACATTTTCTATATATTTTCCCATTGCTGCGTAACTCCCCTTTCTTATTTATTTCCTTCTTTCACTCAGACTCCCCTCTCTCTCCCTCCCTTAAATGTGATGCCAGCTTTGTAAGTGCACAACTGCACCTGAATGCTAAGAGAATCTTGTAAAGTGGTATCTTCTCTTTTAACTACCTGCAGAGAAGGAGAGGGAGAGGAAGGGGAGGAGAGGGAAGGGGGAGAAACGAGAGGGAGAGAACCTTTGTCAAGGCACAAATAGGATTATTATATGTGACAATCTGCTTTCTGCTCCATTGCAAGGGACTGTGATCTGCTTATTAGGTATTTGTGACCAAGACTATTTATGTGATGCTTGATTAAAATTCTGCTCGGTGAGTAAAACTCTAGCATCCTAACAATTCTTGCTGGGGAGGTGGTACCTTGTTTTCTCCGCTCTTTCTTCCCCATTCTCTTCTTACAGGGTTATATCAGTTAAAATATTATAGGCACTAAAAGGGAGGGGCGTAGTATTGCAGAGCACTTAGATCGTCTGGGGAAATTTTGGCATCAACATGCTACAGAATGTCACAGGGTGGTGATCCAACAAGAGGCATTTTTCACCATTGCCCCTGCACTATGGAATGCCTTTCCTGCAGCTGTACATGGTTGCTTCAAGGCCCTCTTATTACTGAATTCCTGTTTTTGAAATACATTTTTATAATACAGTGGTACCTCGGGTTACATACGCTTCAGGTTACATACGTTTCAGGTTACAGACTCCACTAACCCAGAAATAGTACCTCGGGTTAAGAACTTTGCTTCAGGATGAGAACAGAAATTGTGCTCCGGCGGCGCAGCGGCAGCAGGAGGCCCCATTAGCTAAAGTGGTGCTTCAGGTTAAGAACAGTTTCAGGTTAAGAACGGACCTCCAGAATGAATTAAGTACTTAACCCGAGGTACCACTGTACTGGTTTACTTTATATTGTACCGCTGTTTCATTGTTGCATTGCCACAAACCTTGAGAGAAGACTCAAGGAAAGGTTATATTTATTTAAATATAATGATTAGAAGATCTGCAAAAGGATAAGGCAATTGGATAAGTGCTGCCTGGTAAGGTTAAATCAATGTGTATGAAGAAACCATCGCTCCACCCGGCTAGTCATGGAAGCAGCCACACTCTCTGGCTTCCCAGTCAAGGACTGAGAGAAAATTGCTTAAGTGAGCTTTCCGTGTGAGAACCCAATGTGTGCACCTGGGCTCTGCTGTCTGGAGTTCAGCAAGGTGTGGATACCAGGCTGTAAATGCAATCCCAAGTACCCTCATGCTGTGAGCGATGATTCAAGAGTGCCCTGGCCAAATAATGCCTCAAGATTACCTTTAAAATGTCTTAATTTTCTTTACCTGTCTGCCCTGAATGGCAAAATGACCAAATCAACCATATGGACACAAGTGCTACCCTATTAGTGTGAAGCAGGTGAAAAAGAGGAGTTCCAACTGCCAATTAGTGATTACCTTAAATATATATATATATCCTACCCAGCCTTGGAAAAGGTGACTAGCATAAGCCCACCTTGTACAGGGATGGAGGGCACTGTGGTGCAAAGGAGGGAGAAGAGGTGGCAGAGCAGCCCTTAATACTATGCTGGGTCACCCCTTCCCACTGGACACTCCTGTCCACATGGGTTGAAGCCCCCCTCCCCTTGGGAAAGGCCTCCTCAAGGCAAATTCACCCCTGTGAAAGGCAGGAATGTCATTTTCGCATGCCGCTTAACATACTGAGCAGATTGGAAATTATTTTGTATACATAGTATGTTTTGATGCACAGAGGCAAATGTGTGGGACTGTGTGTACAAGCATGAGGAGGGAAGCTCACGTGTGAATGTGTAAGATAGAATTCTGGGTACAGTGGTACCTTGGTTCTCGAACGGCTTGGCTCCTGAACAAATCAGCTCCCAAACGCTGCAAACATGGAAGTAAGTGTTATGGTTTGCGAACATTTTTCGGAAGCCCAACGTCCGACGTGGCTTCCGATTGAGTGCAGGAAGCTCCTGCAGCCAATTGGAAGCCACGTGTTAGTTTTTGAACCATTTCTGGAGTCAAACGGACTCCCGGAATGGATTAAGTTAGAGAACCAAGGTACCACTGTATGTGGGATTGGATGTTTGAATTGGAAATCTAGATCATCAAGAAAAAGGCATTTCTATTGGCAAGAGTGTGACCATCTATGATGGATCATCCACACAGGGTAGACCCACCATCAACATGATGCACAGGGTTCTATCCTGATTTGCATCAGATGTGTGGCCGAATCTTGGATTGTGTACTCTGTTCAGATTCGGCCACTGTTCAGCAAGACTCACATGAGCAGCACACTTTGTTTGCTTCTCACATTTGGATTTAGTACACAAGCAAGGGCCAAGAGGATCTGGAAGTTCACAGTTGCCAAACTTTTTTAAAAACAAAACCAAACCCAGACTTAAAATAAATTTTATTTTTTCATCATAATAATGAATAATAATATATTTTTAATGTACATCCTACCCATCTGGCTGTGCTTCCCCTGCCACTCTGGGCAGCTTACAGCATATATAAATAGCATTAAAATTACTGTCAGAGGCAGGTGTGGGGTAAATTACACTGGATCCTCAAAATATACCTGCAACAGAAGCCACAATGAGACACAAAGGCCCCGTATTGTGTCTGTCCTGCCTTTCGCTACCTCTATGGAAGACCATTTCATTTAGCATATGAAGACTGCAGATTTGGATCCTAAAACCCAAATATCGCATGGCCAGCTGCTCCAGTTCATGGAAACATCTTCGCAACTCATTCCTCCCCTTCAGCCAGAATTCTCCTCCTCTCTTTTTTAATCTAATCCTCTTTTTATTTTTTTATTTTTTTATTGAGTTTTACAAACAAGAATAATGTTATACAAATAAGTATACCTTCAGTGGCTCTGGGCTGCCTACCCCACATCCTTTCCCAGGAAACTCCCTTTTCCAACTTGGCCTGGAATGTCAGTATCAGTTGCGATGATCATAGATGAATTTGTCACAGTCACATATGCATACCTCCACCTGGGAACTGGGGGGAGGGAGCCTCCTTCCCACACACCTTCATCTGACTTGCTTCCCAGCCTATCAAGCAACAGTCCCTCTACTTCTTGAAAAAGATTATATCACCTTTGCCAGTCCCTCCCGGGTGCCACTAAGCACAGTGTTATGTAAATATGTGGACACGATGGCTGTCCTGCAATGGTCCCAACTCTACAGATGCAATAAAGTCACTTTTCCAGCTATCCCTCTAACCTCCAGCTCATCGTTCCAAATTAATTTGCCAGCATCTGCTTCCCCTGCAGAAGCCTGATGCTCATCCATCCCAAAGCATTAGGTGATTGTGCATTCAGTCTCAACTCCCAATCTGACAGTTGGGATCCTTCATCTTCACATCCAAAGACTCTGCTCAGAGAGTCATACATTTATATCTTTGTACTTTCGAGTTCAAATCCAGCTACAGAGTAACAAAGCATTGTTTCCAAAGTGAAGGGTGGTGGAAAATAAAATTGCCAGGTTAGTCCCTTTCTATTAATGTTCCCCTTTGCTAAATCTGCTCAGATGATAGTATGCACCAAAAAGAGAAGACCTATCTCATATCAAGAGCCAGTGTGGTGTAGTGGTTAAGAGCAATAGACTCGTAATCTGGGGAACCGGGTTTGTGTCTCCGCTCCTCCACATGCAGCTGCTGGGTGACCTTAGGCTAGTCACACTTCTTTGAAGTCTCTCAGCCCCACTTAACCTCACAGGGTGTTTGTTGTGGGGGAGGAAGGGAAGGAGAATGTTAGCCGCTTTGAGACTCCTTCAGGTAGTGATAAAGTGGGATATCAAATCCAAACTCTTCTTCTTCTTCATAGCAAGGCATTGCCCTGTCTTTTTCTGAGATCTGTTCCTGGAACTTAATGTTTGGTAGCTCTCTGCATTCAGGTGCCACCTGCCCTTTGGAGATCCTGCCTGGATTTGGTGAAGCTCCATAATAAAACTGCACTGACCCAGCTAGGGGTGTGGATTCCTGAGATACAATGTGAGGGGTGGTAACGCTAGCCAATGGGGTGTCATGCAATATATAGACCATAGCAATTGCACAGTCACTTATCAGAAGGCTTTCAGTCTGCATTAGATGTGTGGAAAGGCCAGCATGCACATAACAGGAGATACAGCAGAGCTACCCAGTAAGCTCTAGAATGCAACATCTGCCTGAATATTTCTGACATTATCAGACGTCTGTCCTTTTCATGAAGGAAACAATGAGAATATGTTCTGTAGCTGTCATTTTAGGCTGTTGTCTAAACTCAGTTTAGGATCACCTGATGATTTGCAAGCTACAGGCTTTGAGCTCAGGAAGGTTTTTTCCTCCATTCTGCTTTGGAGAGAGTGTGAATACGATTGTAGCTCCCAAAATGTTGGGTTTCACAGAGATCCTCCCGTTTCTGCCCCACCCCCTCACCCCCTAGTGCCTTTTTGATCTCACATACTGCAATAGCCTAACTCCCTACATCAGCTATTTTCTCAGATAAAAGTCAAAAAGTGTTTTTGATACATAAAAGCAAATACAGTGTGGGAATTCAAGGTCTTTATAAGAAAAGAAAGAGATAGATTTGCTGCACTTCAGGCTCAAAATTAAAACCCCAAATCCAAAAATCAGATCTGTTTCCTTAAAGACTAGTTCACCTAGCTGTTCTTTGTGTATGGTGATGATTACGAAGGACTGTTTGCCACATGGTGGCTGATTATCGGAATGATTCCCCAGGTGTCTGTAGATGTGCTGCAATTACTCATAGCATCCAGTCACACATGAGACTAAATTTTACCACATCCTGGTATCCCATACTTCCAACTGATTATGAACATGATACAGTGTCCTTCAGCATATATGTTGTTGGACGACAACTTCCATCATCCCCAGCTGGTTCAGTCAATGGCCAGGGATGATGGGCGTTGTAGTGCAGCAATACCTAGAAACTCAAGGTTGAAGAGGACAGAGATAAAACATCTCTAAGCTGGAATTTTACAGATCACTGGCTCCCCTGTGTAATTGCAGTTGCTCTGTAATGCATTTACAAGAAGCTACTTAGTATTATTGCACATTTTCCTAAAAATTATGGGTTGTATTCAATGTAGTGCTGTCGGGGCTCCCATCAGCACAAGAATTTCTCCTCACGTAATGAAATGTTCTCTCCTCTCTTCCCTCCATGTTCCCCCTAATTCTGTTTGAGGGGTTCTCCTGATCCTCTGGAGCAGATTTGGAGGTGGTGTGGTTTATTTCTCCTCCTGGTACAAGCAACAGTTTCCAAAGACTATCCCAAAAAAATGAGCCATACATTGCAAAAAGTCATTTTGTAGTGGCTTCCCTACATAATGGTTGCATGCAAAATAGCTGTGTGAATTGACTCTGACCCATTCCTAGGGTCTGCATACATTATTACACCAATCCCACTGACATATTTTCGTATGGTTCCTCATTTCTCTCTCACTGAAATATAACAAGCTGACAAATTTTCTGTCCTCACTAAAAGCCATAAAAATGGTTAGCAAAATTGCCTAAAACCCCTTCCAAAAATTATGGAAGCTGATGTGTCCGTAGAGAAATGGGGAGCCAATGTAGTACCCTCCAGATGTTGCTGGAACTCAGCTGCCATCACCCCAAGCCAACATAGCCAATGGTCAGGGACAATGGGAGCATCCAGAGGGCATCATGTTGTCTACCCCCGCTATAGGACATGCAGAAGTACACCAAATGCAGATGAGTTACAGCAGAGAAAGAGAAGATACTCAGGGCAACCATCTGCTTTGCTGAGAAGACACTCCATCAGGCACCTCCTTTCACTGCTTGCCATTCTATCAAGCTGCAGCAGAGGGAGAGAAGGGAAGCATGACTATCATCAGTTCTGCTGAAAGATAATCTCCATCATGGCTTCTCTCCTCCAACCATCACTTGCCAGCATCCACTTCCTCAGGCCAGGGGCAGAGAGAGAGAGAGAGAGAGAGAGAGAGAGAGAGAGAGAGAGAGAGACGACACATCTAAAACCCATGATTCTTTTGCTGCATGTACATGTGGAAGGGCATGATGTAATTAAACAAAACAGAGCTTATGTGTGATCTTTTACACACAGCAGTGCAAACGTTTTGTTCATGTTTTCAACAGTCAGAAAAATGGCATGCATGAAGCAACACTGAGAAGGGACAAGGGTATCAACACAGTACCAAGGTGAACATTTGGTCAGCCAAGGAATTCTCCTTGTGCAAATGAATGTTCTCCCCCCTCTTCTCCCTAACTATGCCCCCTGAATCTGTTCTAGGGGTTCTCCAACCCTCCAGAGCAAATGGTGGGCATGGGCCACTCATGGGGGGGAGAGGAGGAGGAAATCCCTTTGTGCTGGCCCAAAATGGTAGTAGAATACCATCCTTGTGGGTCAAACTAGATGAGACAATGAAGATCCCCATTCAGATCATCTGATTCTTTAATGTTTTGCAAAAAGCAGCCATGGGGGAGGAAGGCAATTTATCTTGGGTTCATGGTGCTGGAGGAGGAGAGTTTGATCCTCTTCCTCCACACAAGATTTCTCTAGTGACAGTTGCAACCCCAAAAAGTTATATTTAGCTCTTTAAAGAAAAATGACATATACACAGGCTAGACTTCTCAAGTGCTACTTGAAGGATTGCTGCATGTATTGGGCTGGAGGCACTGGTCCTTCTCAAGACATTCCCTATCTGGAGCAACAGGGTCACAATTTCTATCAAAGGACTGTTACACTTTACTTTGCCTTCCCTCCTCCTCAAATTGCAGAAGCATCTCTGTTCTGTACACCCTCCTTTGCCTCCAGTTTATGAACTAATATAGAGTTTCCTTTAATAGCAGTGCAAGGCACCAATTTAACTGAATCAGTTTCAGATTGGAGAGTATTTGACAATGACGGCAATTTTGTGTTTCCCCACCAGTTGGGATGCTTGGGATAAAATTCTCAAACTTAAACCATCAATTTGAGTCTCAGCACGATTAGCCGAAGCAGCAATATCTGAAGATTTTATTTTATTTTAAAATGAGTTTTAAGGAAAAGAAGCAACAGTGCATCATAGCTGGGTCTCTGGGGTACAAATTCTGAGTATGGATGTGAAGTAAAGGAGATCTAAGGCCATACGCTCTCTGCACCGCTTCACCCCAATGATGAACAATGGTCAAGCAATCCCCAGTTGCCACCTCCCTTTTCTGATGAGTGTTTATCTCTCTTTTTTGGAGTCACGAGCCTTTCAGATCAATACGATGTCTGGCAGATCCTCAAAATCTTCACTGAAGAACCCCAAGGGCATCTTTGTTGCTTTCTAAACAGCAGCTCCCAAAATATCTGCTCACTAAACTGAAGTAATATAAAGAAAACTGCTTGCGAGAGCCTAGATGTCCCTGTCAATAAAAACAAGAAGCTGTTGATCAGCCACAGACTCGATGGCAGAATCAAGAAACAAAAATAAGCCCAAACACGTTTAGCAAAGGAAAAAGAAAACTAGAACACTCTCTTCTTGTTCCCCACAAGAATCTGTCGTCTGCATCCTGCTACTAGACACCACTACTCAAACTAATTTGAGTTCCTATTAGGGATGCAATGTGGTTTTTAATAAACAACACAAAATTCCTCAGAGCTAGAGAAGTGTTACAAATCAAGCAATGGTTTATTAACAATTACTGCAGCTTTGCAAATTAGAGGGAGGTTGGTATTTTATTTTTATTTTTTTGCATAAGTTGTTGTACTGGTTACAGAGAGTAGAATGAAATATTTCTGTGTTTTGAACAGCCTAACATCAAATACGAAGAGCAAGCTGGTCAGGACTTGATGGGAATCTTACTTTTGACTACATGTGCACTGCACAACGTTGTTATTACCAACACACACTTTCAACAACAACAAAAAGAAAACATCATAGAGGCACCCTCGCTCGAATCACTGGCAGGTGTCTCCAAAAAATTTTACACAGCACTTGGGAAGACAGGCAAACTAATGCCAGTGTACTGGAAGAAGCAAATATCAAAGCAATGATTCTTCAACATCAACTTTGTTGGGCTGGTCACGTTGTTCAGATGTCTGATTATCGTCTTTCAACTACTCTATTCTGAACTTAAAAATGGAAAGTGTAATGCTGGTGGTCAACAAAAGAGGTTTAAAGACTCTCTGAAGGCAAATCTAAAATAATGCAGTACAAACACCAACAATTGGGCAACACTGGCCTGCAAACCTGGAGAACAGCCTTTACCAAAGATGTCATGGACTTTGAAGACACTCAAACTCAGAACGCAAGGGAGAAACTTGCTAAGAGGAAAGCATGTTTGGCAAACTCTCACCGTGATCAACTCCCACCTGGAAACATATGTCCCCTCTGTGGAAGGACGTTTGGATCGAGAATTGGCCTCCACAGTCACTTACGGACTCACTGTTAAGACCGTGTTCATGGAAGACAATCTTACTTGGCTACGAGTGATTGCCAAAGAAGAAGAAACTAAGAAATCAACTAACGTTTTGAAAATTGCATGTCTGCTATTGTACATAAAATGTCCAAAATATGCAATGCTACATTTCGTTGAGATGGAAAGATCCACGTCAGAAATAATGATGGCTTTTCACATCCTATCACTTAGACAGCATCTCTCCGTTAGTTAGATGGCTGTTGAGTAACAAACTGAGCTTTTTCCGCAATCAGTTATCCTGGGATAACAACCCTGTGATCTCTTTGCAACATCTGTTTTTGTTTCATTTGTTTGTTTTTACGTAATTATGAAGTTAGACTGAAGTGAGAAGTCTGTTTGCTCTCCTTGGGCAGGCAGCTTTGAGGGCGGGCACTGCGACTCCCCTGGATTGTACTCCTGCCACCAATTTGCCCAATGGTGGCAGGTATGTAGGGCATGGTGCCAACTGACCAGTAGCGATGCTTGGCACCAACCCAGGGGAAGGATAAATACCTGGCCAGCAGGGCCTTTCATATTCTCTCTTACCAGTTTTCCTGCCCACCCTCCCTCAAATTAGGGTTTTTTTACCAACAGTACGACTCTGCTATGGACAATGTCAGTCTCCAGATTCAGGGGCCGAGCAGGAATTTTTCCCATTTGGCAAATCGGCTCCACCATTTGGGTTTTCGCCTAGCTCATAGCAATCGCCACAACTTTATAAGGCAAATAGGCATTAGATAACCCTAGTCTTGGTTGGTGGGGAGGTTGTAACCTCTGCCTGCCCCTCCATGGGTAAGGGTATCCCATTAAAAGGATCTGGGAGGAGTGGCTCCTGTCCAATGCTCAGACAGGGGCTAGGGCCATACCACTCCTCCAATGGGGACTGCTTGGGAGATGCCCCGATTTGACGTAGGTCATAGGGCGCGTACGCACACACGTGCGCACACGCACGCACACCCTGCTGGCTGCATCCTTAGAAACACTCCCGGCAGACAGTCAGGAGTGACATGCGCCATTGCTTACCTCAATGTCAATGGCCAAATCTTTCACATCTGTAACCAATAAAGTTTTGGCTTTATTTGATCCCCAAACCCCAATAAACTGTGCGTTGTCTAGTTATTTGCACCTTGGAGAATAGGGTGGTCGCAGGGCCTCACAATGCAAAAACAGAACCCAAAAGAACCTGCAACCTTGGCAAGATCGGGAGTTCTTGGCTTACCTCTTTTATCCCATGATAAGGCATGGAAAATAGCAAATGGGTTGAAATATGGGCCACAACTTTATTTGTTCACATGTCTCATCTACAACATTATTAACTAGTTAAAGCCAGCCTTCCCAAATTCAGTGCAGGAATACTTAGTACCAAGACAAGGACTAGGAACTGTCATTCCCACCAGCCAACATGGCTAGCTAGCCCCATTCTGGATCCAATCATGGAATCAATCACATAACTGAGATTTGCTCTTGAATGCACACATATGTAAACGTTGGGAAGAGGAGATCTGGTGTTAGCATCCTCACTCAGGAGGAATAGGGAAACTCTTCTTGGCAGTTGTGAGGATGCTTCTTGGGAGCGAGGATGCTAACACCAGATCTTCATGGGCCTGACAGTCTTAGGTTGTTGCTTAGGGTATGATTCATCACTCTTGACATCTCAAAGTGCTCTCCAGTGCCCACAAAGTGTCTTCATCCCTTGAAGCTGTGCTGAACCTGCTGTGATGTATTTATATGAGAAAAGTCTCAGTCCAACTGAAGCCAATACTTAAAACCTTCACTAATGTGGCAGTGCAGTGTAGGCAAAACCAGCTCTCTCCCTGCAGCCAGATTAGGAAAAGGATCAAAATAAAAATAATAAAATCATAACTGTCAGCAACTGGCTAATCCTTCACTGCCCAAAATCAGGTGAGGAGTGGAGTATCACAGTGGCTAGAGGTGCACTGGGAGTCATGAATGGTCAAGCAGGAGGAGATGGGAGGCAAAATCCATGTTCATAAGGCAGACTGGGGAGTGTAATACCTCGGGATGGTGGAGTTCATAATTCTAGAAAGGAACATAGTGGCCTGTGATTGATCATGAATTGTATTTCTCTTTTTCTAAAGCATGTTTCAAACACCCATGAATTCAGAAACAACAGACTGGGTCAGATCAGGGTTGCAAACTGAGTACCATACAATGGGGAAATAATATAGTTTAGTAAAAGGGACACACACACACACACACACACACACACACAAATTAGTACAGTACATGCACTGTAGAGCATTTTTTTAATGGGATCAACCAAATATTGATCAAGGTTTCGTGATCTTCAGAACTTTTTCTCCAGCTGGATGTTAAAACTGGGAGGAAGGCTGGAGAGAGAGAGAGAGAGAGAGAGAGAGAGAGAGAGAGAGAGAGAGAGCAGGCTGGTGCTGGCAGGATGTTAGAGCCACAAACTATGCAATTTGCAACACTTAAAATGAAGTGCTGTAAGAGTTATACAGATTTAATTAGATTAGCCTCTGCTAGATTCTAACCAGATTTCAACACAGAGGACTGTTGGGACAAGGAAACTATAATAACTGAGCATTTCCCCCTCCCACTTCCACTCATCTATATAATCAATCAGCTACTCAGATCCCTCACTATATAAATGGAACACACCTTTTAAGTCCAGGCATTGCCATGGCATGTACACCATCATCAGTATCTGGGCTCTCTGCATTTTTTCGAAGCCAGGGAAAATGGGATGAGGGAAGGTGTTCCAGATATGGCTCTGAAACAGCTGATCCCAAAACAATTAATAATTTCATGCTTTATTTTATGCAGACCTTAGGTTCACAAAGAAGATGGGGTTGATTTAATTAGAATTTCTGCCATCAAGCCATTTGGTTTGAGCTTTTAATTAGGGTAGCATAAGAAAAGAAAAGAAAAAACCCTGTAAGGGCTGCCAGAACAAGGTGATGTTGCTTTTAATTGATGGCTTCTGGCCTTTTTAATCAGGTATTCTTTGGCACAGCACCCCCCACCCCCCCACCTCCCAAAAGAAAAACAGATTATTTACAGTCAGGAAGGAAGGGACAGGCAGAAAGCTAGCTTACAGATAGCTGTGCTGTAATTGCTTTCACAAATCTTCCATTTACTGACTAATACATAGGGATTCGGGTCAACTTGGTCTCATAACCCTAAAGAAAAGTCTACATAGACTAGAGATGTTCCTGAAGAAGAGCAAACAGAACACCCACATGCTTTCTTGGTCTACATTGTTTAACCTGCCTAATTCAGTGCTCTAGTTGGCTAAAATCAAAATTTACATACTATCCAGGAAAGGGTTAAACCCCTGCACTCCTTTGCTCAAAGTGGCACCTTCATACCGTTGCTGTGAATTTATGAGTCTATTAATGAGTTCTGTATACCAGATATTCCAACTCAGAAAAACATACATATGCTCATGTCGTCTCCAAAATCACTTTTTCCCATGACCTTCAATTATTTGTTGTTGGCTTTTTTCTTTCTCTGTACATCATCAACCCCCAAATCAAATCTCATTCAGAAATTTCTATCAAGAGGAAGGCTTTATCCAAATAGTCAAGGGTGCCTGTAATCCTATACCCACTTTCTTGGGAATAAGTCTCACTGAAATCAAAGGAGATTGCTTCTGAGAAGACATGCGCATGTTTGCACTGATTTGAAAACAACAGCATGGTATAAAATTCACCCATATATGAAAGGAGACCTGGTGCCAGAAGGAGACCTGGTGCAATAGTGTGGTGAGCTTCTTTTTAAAATAAGATGAGGCTAAGTATTTACCATACTTTTCCGTCTAAAAGACGCCTCCATGTATAAGACGCCCCCCTATTTGGGGGGACTCAAATTTAAGAAAATGGGGGGAGATGGCACAGAGTTGTTGAGCTTTTTTACGGAGGATTGCCCAGAGTTGTTGATCCTTTTGGGGGGGGGGGTTACCTGGAGCATCAGCCAACCAACACCACCCATTGAAGCAGCACCCAATAACATGCACAATAGCCGCTGACAGCCACAGCAGCAACCAACCAAATGTCCACCCTATGCACTATCCATGTATAAGACGACCCCCACTTTTTAGCATGGTTTTTAATGAAAAAAACATAGTCTTATCCATGGAAAAGTATGGTACTCGAGCACATGCAAACTTCAAATAACTCAATGAAACTGTAGTGGGTTGTTGTTGTTTTTAAAGGGCATCAGGGAGCAATCCTAACCTCAGCCGCCCAAGCTGGTGGCGTTACAAAATGGCAGCGCCACTGCCCCATCCACACAGCGGCCAGAGCAGAAAAAGGGGGCAGGCAGATAGCTGCACTAGCTTGGAGCTGGTGTGGCAACTGGGCCTGGATTAGTTCCAATATGAACACTTGTTGGCAGTGGGACCAGCTTTGGAGCCAATGGATCCCAGGAAGGATAAGCCCCGAATGCCTTGCCACCCCCTGGAAAGCAAAGTCCTGTTTTGAGGATTTCTGCTGCCAGTGGTTGTAATCCAGATCCCACCAATCCCACTTCCGCCCACCTACGCTGGCAGGGCAGATGTGGCATAACATAAAATTGGCTGCCATGATCCAAAAGATCAGAAAAAGAAGCAGGAGCACAAAATGGTCCAGGCATGTCACTGTATCAGTGAGGGAGGCAAAGCACCTACCACTGGGCTCCTTCACAGAAGGAAGCTCTTTGCGCCTCTCCTGTGTTCAGAGTGGGGTGTGTAATTCTGGAATCCAGTGAAATGTGGGCATGTTTAATAAAGTGTGTTCCATGCTGTAGGAGAAGACAAGCTAGTGCAAATCGGAACTGAGAATAAAGAGCAAACAGCCTCTTGTACATTGTGGGTTTTCAATACAAATACAAAGTACTAGCATCTTCTCTGGCACCCATGGGCACCAGGTTGGTTGCCCTTAAACAGACTTGAGTGGTGAGGTGTATCTGGAGTGTATCTGGCCCAATGTGGGTTTTTTTAGGAGCAAAGGAAGATGAATGATAAGTGTGGAAGAAGAGAAGAGGCTGCTGAGCCCGTGTGGCTGCTTCGAAAATCTAACAAAGGACTGGAGAGTTTTGATGCAAGCTCAGAGGAATTACAAAAGATAAGAGAAGTGAAAGCAAGGGAGGGGAAGGAGAGAGACAGAAGGGGAAAGGGGGAGAGGAAACAAGATTCTCAAATCAGCACTTGTCCTATTTCATAAGCAAAATGTAGATCAATAAATTACACTCACTTTTCAAGATTTAACATGCTGACTCCATAACCTTGTCAAGTGTGATACATCAGCCAAGGAAGCAGGATGCCAAGCCAGGAAAATGAGCAGGGTTTGAGGAGAAACACATGGGGAGAAGAACAAGGGAGAAAGGAAACCCCTGTTACCAAGATGGCCTGCCACCTCTTAGGAGAGAAACCCAGCTTAATCTGTTCTTGAGGGTTTCGGTTCCCTTGGAGTCCCTGAAGTACAGCCAGGCTGCATAAGCTCCACACATTTAAAGAACATGGCTTCCCCCAAAGAATCCTGGGAGTTGTGGTTTGTTAAGGGTGCTGCGAATTATAGCTCTGCGTGAGGTAAACTACAGTTCCTGGGAAATGTGTTTTAAATATACATAGCCATAGTTCCTTTTTATCTCCTCTTCCGCTTCTTTTACATCCTCTCCCTTTTCCTGTCCTCCCACTAAATGGTGGCAATTTTCAGCCTTTCTGAGGGCACAAGGAATGATTTCCTTAACAAATTTCCCAAGAGAAAGTGGAAGAGGAGCACCCACCTGGGAAAATATGGATGTCAGTTCCACTTGGCTCAGGGTGACTGGGCATCTGTAGCTTTCAATGGCATAATTATCTACTACTACTAGGACTACTGCTGTTTTTGCTATTACTGCTGCCACTACTTCATTTATCAGTTCCCTTTCCAGCGAACTATCATACATTTTTTAATATATAAAAAAACCCAAAGCAATAAATCAGAGCAGTTCCCAACAGCGGTGCAAAAGTAGAAAATCCAAAGTTCAGCTCCCAGCCTGCATATACACACACACACACACACACACACACACACACACACACAGCATACAGGATTCATGGAAGCAAAAGTACACCTTCCCATTAAAGATCCACAACTCAATAATTCATTCACAATTGGCTTTTGTGTAATGACCCACAACCTGGGTCAGTGTGTATTGCCTTGGATCCACTATTGGTCTCATCCACTCAATCTGCCACAGCCTGTCATCACATGTAAGAGAAGTCCCTAACTCACTGAGGGTTTGAAACCTATTGGCTACCTCTCACTTGGTTTAGCTGACCAGTCAAAACCATTTCCCAAGGTGTGGCCACTGCTGAATGCTGACAGCTTCTAGGTGCTACTGGTGAGAGCTGAGGGCAGGGTGGGAACCAAAAGTGGACAAACTACCCCAGAAGGAGCATGATGTGTCTGCCACCAGACATACTATCCCTCCCATAATACTCCATACACACACAAAAGAAAAACCCTAAGCAATGTCTTGTTAGCCTAAAAGCAATGAGGTCTGGAGCATGGAACCAAGATACTTCCTAGAGAGGCCAAGTGTTGCCAAAAGTAACTATGAGGGGCCAGGGGTCAGGGGCAGCCCTCCAGGCCTCTCCTATCTGGACCTCCCCATCCCCAATCACAGACTCCCTTCCACACCCTCCTTGAGTGTTTTTGCCTGGCTGGAATTCTCCCTCGAACTGTTCCCACAATGGCTATGCTCTACCTCAATGGTCAGAGCAGGAATGCTTCTGAATACCGGTTACTGGAAGCCACTGGAGGGGAAAGGGCTCTTGTTCTTGGGTCCTGCTCAAGGGTTTCCCTCAGGCATCTGGGGGGGGGTGGTACTGTGAGAAAAGGATGCTGGACTAGATGGGCCAATGGCTCTTCTTATGTTCTTCCAATAATACCTCATGTTTACCTGGCTGAAGGATGGAGAGGTGTGTTTGCATGGCTGGAATTCAGTCCCCAATGCAAAGTTAAGAGTCTCATCCAGTGCTGTGCCTATTTTTGCACCTGGCCCTGACAACCAGAGTCACATGGCTCCTGAAAGTTTGCTCAAGAGTGAGTGTGTCCCTCAAGCTAAAAAAGCACTCCCCACCCCTATTCTAGGGGCAGGTGCCTAGGAATATGTGCCAATCCTACAAGTAAAGGAAAAGGCCACATAGGATTCAATGCATCATAGTTTCATGGATTATACCCAGGCAAGCATAAATGGAAATGCATCTGGTCTTTTAACAATAGAATTGGAGAAATCAGCTTACTTAGTAAAGACTAAGCAAGTTATTTTAACTTTTCAGAGAGGAGATTGTTAACGTTGAAAAGGAATATTTAAACCTGAAGGAAAACTGATAAGCAATGACTTAAATTACAGTTTGGCTCAAATAGACAGTGAGGTTCTATTCAAACAGACTGGAACTAGCTAATGGAAGAGTTTGGGATCACTTCCTATGTTACAGCTCCCATGTGGCTGTCAGCTGAAAGCACTTCAGGCATGAAGACACTCAGTGCAATTGGGCTGGTTCATCCATTAAGAGGCTTACAAATGTTTCAGCCACCACAGGGAAGCTATTTTTAGCAGCCCCCATAAGGGGTTGAAGTGGTGAACTGATTTGGGGGTATTGGTGTAAATTGTGGGTTGCTGACATTGGGTTTAATAAAAGAGGCTGTTGGGCAGATTGCAAGAAGCTGTTGTATTGTTGGAATGATCATCATGAGTGGAATAGAAGGCACTGGTGAGTTTGTGTTCCACAGGAAATGTAGAAATTAAGGTGGGGGGAGGAGAAGAATTGTGCATCAACAATACAAATAAAAATGACAACAGAGGGAAAATGATACCAGAAATGACAAAAAAAATGGGTTGTATTCAACTAAGTCCTGATTAGAGTAGACCCATTAAAATTAATGAGCCAAAATTAGTCATGGTGATTAACTTCAGCAGGTTTGCTCTGAGCAGGACTAGCACTGAATACCACCCTAAATAAATTGGGCTAAGATCATTTTGGGCAATACCGTGACTGTGGTTTCAGAGCTTTGTTGCAGAAACAAATACAAATTTAATTCTATGTTTTTTCAAAAGAACCAAACTATTAAAAGCAATTTAAAGGAATCCTACTATTCATTGTGGGTGCGATTTTACAGTATGTGCCTCAATATGTGGAAATGACATTTTCACCATGCCACTTAATGTTTGTTTCATACTTGTGAGATATTGATATTTTTAGCGTGGCAGCACCTATTCTGTGAAACTCCCCACCAATTGATATTGGGCAGGTACCCTCATTGTACTGTTTTCAACACCTGCTAATAACTTTTTTGTTTAGGAGAACCTATCCAGATAATTTTAACATGTACATTTGTTTCTAAAATCTGTTCATTTTATTTATGTTGTAATCATTTTATTACTTTTACTGTTTTAGAGTCTATTTTATTGCTATTTTTTATAATTTTATGTAAACCACTTAGATATACTTTCTTGATTAAACAGTATATAAAGGTAAAGGTAAAGGGACCCCTGACCATTAGGTCCAGTCGTGGCCGACTCTGGGGTTGCGGCGCTCATCTCGCTTTATTGGCCGAGGGAGCCGGCGTACAGCTTCTGGGTCATGTGGCCAGCATGACTAAGCCGCTTCTGGCAAACCAGAGCAGCACATGGAAATGCCGTTTACCTTCCCGCTAGAGCAGTACCTATTTATCTACTTGCACTTTGACATGCTTTTGAACTGCTAGGTTGGCAGGAGCAGGGACTGAGCAACGGGAGCTCACCCCATCACGGGGATTCGAACCGCCGACCTTCTGATCGCCAAGTCCTAGGCTCTGTGGTTTAACCCACAGTGCCACCTGTGTCCCTTAAAACAGTATATAAATCTTAAAACAGTATATAAATCTTGCTAAATAAAAATAAATACATACATTTTGGTTTCTCTGCTATAGATTGGGAAAATAATGCAACTAGCAGTAGCTGGAGCCTGTGCATTCCTGAGCATAATGAAAAATTTTCTACCAATGCATTCAACCAGAAAGAATGGATTAAAAAAACACCTTTAGTTATAAGGAGGATGTGATAAGGATAATGGGATAATTATGATCATGAGCCAATTTTATTTGATTAAATCAGAGGGTTCTTGGGAACCACAACTGTAACTTAAGGTGTTTGCTATTTCAGTTGCACCTTTTATGAAAAAGAGTTAACAATTTACCTGAAGCAAGGGGCCTACTGTTTATTTATTACATGTAAATAGATACAAAACAGGTTTGATATTTTTCAGTCTTGTTGTTACATGACATAATCCACCTACCCAAAAATGCAACAGCCTCTGCATGAGCAACGACAATTATTTAAGGAAGGGCAAAGATGATAACAAATCCCTGCATCTCACGTCCCATTGAGACAACGCATTCCTTTAGGAACGATCACCAATACATTTTGCTGCCCTGTGTCATGGGTCAGTCCAAGCCCAGGTTTGCATGCCAAGAGGTTGAGTGAAAGGATATACAAGGAAAACTACATCTTTTCTGCACAGTTTATTGCAGATATTGATCCAATTCTCTTAAACGTGCGCTGGAGGCCACTGATTTGTGTTGTTGTTTTCTTGCCTTCGATAAGGATTTGAGAGTCTGAACCTCAGCTGGTACAAAGTCATCAACTTCAATAGAGCTACTTCATTTAGCCACCTGGGGGCCTGAAAGTCATGGAATTATATGGGAGCTATTAACAAAATAAAATGGCAAACAATTATAGTTGTCACAGGACGATCTCACCAGCCGCCAGCATACCTGCAGCAGGGCACCCAGCCATCTGCTGGCCCCAGCTTATGCTGATGGCTTCTAATGCAAAAGTGCATTTCAGCGATTGCCTTACAATGAATTAAAAAGGAGAGAAGAAAAGTGGAGAACAAATGTAAACTACTATGTGAAGCAGGCGGAGGTGGTGATTGTCCACCAGGTGTTAGCATCACATTTGTATTCCCAATTGAGAGAGCTCAGAATCCATACAAGATCTGGAGGGTCAGATTTCAAGAAGGTCAGCACCCAATTAAAAACCAAAATAGATGCTCAATTCTCAAAGTGCTGAGCATCCATTGTATCATCCCAGGGCAAGGTCCCAGAAGATAGCAGCTGGGTAATGAAGCCAAAGAGGAGCTTTCCTTAAGAATCCTACTCTGGAAGGAAAACCAGATGCCTTCCTTTATGCCTTGTTGGAGAAACTGGACATGGCAGAAGGGTTTAAATTATTTCATGGGCACAAACCACCCCATGGTCTGAGGTGCAAGGTCAGTCAAGCCATTTGCTATGGCAATGGTCCAGTGCCATTTATATAAGTGACTGAGGCATGTCATCACATTAGTCAGTCAGTGGGTCTGTTGAGTGTCACGGTCAGTCTTGAGGAGTTGGAATCTTGAATTGCTGGAGCAACAGAAGTACTTTCTACTTATATATATCTGTACCTGTATCTGCAAAGCCTACAAACTGTATGTATATATGGAACTGTATTACTGAAGCCTGATCTTCTGCAGCAGTAAACTGTTTTGGACCTTAAGCTGCCTCTGTGTGGTGACTGGAACTGGGGGTAACTTCCACTTTGTAGGTATCTCACCTAAGATTCCGAACATGCCCTTCCTTCTCCAAAACACCAGAGAAGTGCACCACTGATGGATGTCATGGTGTACATGACCTTGTGGGAGAATGATGTATGTGCCCAGGGTATAAATATCCATGTTCATCACAGAACAAAAGCCAAGGAAGGGAGCTGGAGAAGTGATTGACAAATGTATCCAAAGGCTAGGGTGTGATTCCTTAAGCCTCAATTTCCCTTTCATATGCTTTCACCCTGAATTACTGAGAGAGCAGGCAGAGCCATAAGGATGAAGAAAGAATGACTGTCACAGCCAGGAGAATTGATTCTCAAACTTTTTTGCTGGAAGCCAAATGAAGTGAGACAATCGACTCACAGAAGTGAGACAATCGACTCCACATGAAGCATTGATCATGGAAATAAGACAAGGACTTCTGCCTCTGCCCTTCTTCATTCTCCTCCATGTTTTTTGTCCTCTGTGGGTACCCATCAACCCTCCTGATCAGTTTGCCTTCTGAGTTGCCCTGTCAATTTTCCCTTCAGTTTACCATGCACCAGTGCTTCACTGCTAGTCTGCGAAGGCCTGATTTTGACGTGGTCTGATCTATAATTAAGAACTAAGGTAATTGGAAACTGAAGTCAGCCTATTATTCCTTTGCCAATAATTCTGAAAACACTCGGGGGTTCTTCCTTTCTTAGAAAAAAGCGTTGAGTTTTTCTCCTCTGATTGCTTCTCACATCTACCCCTCCTGTTCCATAAAACCCTCATTTAATTTTGGACTTTGAAAATGTCCTACCTAGATACTATAGCTAGTCAGTCTATAAGAGTGCATGGCTACCATCATCACACAACAGAACACAGCCTCCAGTGTGGATCACAGCAGCTTGGGCAGGTCCTTTAAAAAAAGAGAGAGAGAGGAATGTTCCAACTTTCATGTTTGAAGATCAAGTGCACAATGTAAGAGCCAACTAAAGCCATATGAAATATAGCCCCATTTAAACAAGTGAATGATAAAAGAATAAAAAAGTTATGACATTTCCATTGCAATGCACCAAAGCAAAAGTGCTATGACAGAAGCCAGCCAGTTAAAAGAATTGCTCTGAGCAAAGAGATACATTTCTGGTGCATCAAACCAACCCATCTTTCAGGAGCATGCCAAACAAGAATTCCTATTAGAAGGGCAATGGGCCCATTAACCTCCTCAGCAGTACCTTTTATAATCCTTTTATAGCCCAAGCTAAAAACTCTATCTGAAGCTGTGCATGTTAAGGTTTTCAGGATGTTCTCTGAACATCTATAGGGATCAAGCAGGAAAGGTCCCCAAACCCCCAAGGTGTGTTTCCTATCCTGGGGGCTAATATACCCTCCCAAATCTAAATTATCTTCACAGTTAAATATAGAGTGCTATAACATTAATAATGAATCTAAGTCTCCTAATGTGTTTTCTTGTAGGACTTTCTTGCTACTCCGGTGGAGGTGGAATAGGGGAAAGGAGGGAGATTCCCCCCCCTTTCAATGAGTGGCACTTTGTTCCAGTTGCAAGGCAAGCACTGATCGCATGTAGAAATACAGTTGTTGCAATGTTAATGTCAGCCAGTGCTCCTGGTATTGAGCTCCTAACTGCAGGAGTAGACCAAATACAGAGGGGCAGGGAAAGAAACCTGACTCCCATCCTCCTTTCCACTACCAGAGTACAGGTGGGGAAGCTTTGACCCTCCAGATGTTATTGGACTCCAACTTTCATCAGTCCCAGCCAGCATCGCCAGATGGCAGAGATGGTGGGAGTTGTCCATCAAGAGGGTCACAAGTATCCCCATCGTATGGTAGAGGAATAAAGGAAGAGGAGGGCATCTGAAGGGAGGTCGAGTAGGTGTATGGGAGGGGTGGGGTTGAGGCACACCAGTGGCCTGGAAGACTGGAGCTTCTTTCACTCCCTGCGGGCTTGGAATAAACTGAGCTATTTTCCAAGATCAAGAAAAAATGCTCAGTTTTCTAAGCTCAATTCCAAGCCTGAATAGGGAGTTCACTCCATTATTTCTCCCTGCTGCACTGAACATGAGAAGGAGGGGTTAACTGCATAGCTATGGCTCTCCAATTTCAGTTCTGCACTTTCTCACTGTAGATTTCAGCACCAATTGCAATGCTTTCCCCATTAGTCTGCTCAAAACCCTACCCCCTGCCCATGACTTCCAGTGATACATTAACCATCTAAAAGCCAAAGTATTCTGTGGCACCTAGTTTATTGCGACACAAGCTTTGACGGGCCACAACATCTGTCATCAGCTTTGCAGAAGCTGTCAAAAAGGTTAGGCAGTGTACATGCCCCCCATATGCCAAGGCACTAGGTCAGCTAAATCCAAGTAAACAGAGTAAGAATTCGAGACAACAGGAATACAACAAACACATTTCGGTTTCTAGATGCGAGTACAGCACATAGAGGCTGGTTTAAAATATTTAGCATCAAAGCTCTAAAGCTGTAAGTATTGTATTGGGGTGTAGCCCCCTCCCCACACCTCGGGAAGCCTCCATCCGGGGAGGGTGGGGGTGTTCTGTAGCAGTAGGACACCTGGGATGCCCAGGCAGGTGTAGAGCATGTGATCTGCATTCTGAGCAGTGTATCCATCTGCTTTGTTTCTCAGCTAATCAAGGCTTCATTCTTCTTTGTCTGATTATCCTCCACAGGATCTCAAGTGGAATAGAAGACATGGAAGGTTTCTTGCGGGTGGGCAGGCAAGTGGGGACTCTCTTTTTTTTTCCAAAGGCACACAGCTGATTTTGTTTGTCAGAAGGAAGAGAGGGAAACAAAAGCCAGCAAAAAGTTGCAAGGAAGCTGTTTGGAAGTAAGAAAGTCTGATCTTCGGAGAGTGGCTCTTGGGAGAAATGCAGCTGTAATTTGTTTTAATAATCCCAGCAAACAGGCAGGAAATTAACAAGTGAGAACAGAGTTAGAGATTCATCAAAGTTTTCCCTTTACAATTGCCACCTTCCCATCTTAATGAAGGTTATTTATTCGCTAAGTGATAAAATGCGGAATCAAATTAAGTGATTTTTGTCTGCCCCACACCACTTAGTAAGGCCATGTGTTGTGGATGGATTATCTTTTTACACAATTCCAGGATTGTGGGGGACCTTGATCCTCTGACGCGATGGGAGCAACTCAATGTGCTCTTGACATTTATATTCATTTCAAAATGAGTCCAAGCTGCAATTCATTAAAACCACGAGACTACAGAGCTTTGTAATGAATACTCCAGTTATTTAGTGGAAGATAGGCTGCATTGACATTTGCAGGGGTGCCAGTAAAACCCACTGGAGTTTTGGATTTCCCGTTATGTGCACAGGCCACAACAGGTGTGAAAATAGCAGCCTCCAGCTATAAAATCCAACCTACCTACAGAGACTCTTAAGCAGGGATGTGACCATGTTAAACTCCAACTGCTAGCAGCCGCAGTCAGCACAACCAAGGCTCAGGAATAATAGTAGTAATAATAATGAGATTTGTAGTCCTGCAATAACTGAAGAGCCACAGTTTAC
This sequence comes from Podarcis raffonei, assembly GCF_027172205.1. NCBI lineage: Eukaryota > Metazoa > Chordata > Lepidosauria > Squamata > Lacertidae > Podarcis > Podarcis raffonei. Next base: position 54,877,123 of record NC_070607.1, read on the forward strand.
ACATCTTGCTTCTAAAGACTACGGAATGCCTTTATGATTCTTCAGCCCTCTGGCCAAAGAATCCCTTATGATTCCCATGATGGGGCTGGGACTAGTGGATACTGGAATACAACATCCTCTGGGAAGCACCATATTGCCTATCCCTGCTGCAGAATACAGAGGCAAAGAGCTGGTTAAAAAATGTACTCGTAGTTATTTGGTTTTTGTGTCAAGGGTGTTTCCCAGCCAAAGGAATTAACACGACAGAGAGTTAACTCTTCGTTGTGAAAGATAAAACTGACAATACCTGGCAATACCTAAGCACACCGATCTAGCGTCTAGGCAGTTATTCCCATGTCTACGTCTTATGGAGCAGCTGCAGCAACTGGGGAACCACCAGTTTTTGTACCTGTCCCCAATGGACTGCACACACGCCAGAGACTATGCCTGCATGGAAGTTGCTTCTGCTCTTCCTGCTTTAATTCTCTCTTGGTTCTGGGAGACAGAGGTGCAGGAGAGGGTGGGGAAGCAGTCAGTCATTCACTTGCCAGGCCTGCCTCTTGCTCTAGCTTTGAAGCTTCCCCTGCCTCTGATTCTTGCCTCCTGGCTGGTCCAGGCCTCCACAAGCCACTGCCCCCCTCTTCTGAGTCAGACTCCAACCTCCCCCCTTCCCCCAGTGCATACTCGTCAGCACCCTGCCACTTCCTGACATTTTACTGGCAGTACTAGTTGAGCAGATTTATACTAGGAAATGTACCCCAGTGGATCTTGAGTCCTCTCTTGTTTGTGTAAGAACCTGATGACACTCTGAGTCATCAAGAACTGTTTCCCAAACCAAGATATTGTTGTTGATCCGTTTACAATAGTGGCACAAAAGCAAATGTTTGGCTCCATTGTACCACATAGGAATATATTAAGCATAGTCACGGGAGGTGGGCAAACATCCCTCACTCTGCATGGAGTAATCTAACTATGTGGTTTACACATGCACCACACACCCATGCACACACAGCTTCACCATTTTGACCTGCACAGAACTTCTTGAAGGTTCCATATATAGGAGAAATGCCAACCAAGAGGCCCCTTGGTAAAGAGTCAATATGTACAGGAGACTCACATGACATTAAAGCAGCAGCAGCTAACCTTTTATAGCCAGAGAACTGCATTCAGTTGTAGCCAGACCTCTCAGGGCCACATGTCAGCAGTGGATGTGGCCTCCCTTATACAGTGGTACCTCGGGTTAAGTACTTAATTTGTTCCGGAGGTCCATTCTTAACCTGAAACTGTTCTTAACCTGAAGCACCACTTTAGCTAATGGGGCCTCCTGCTGCTGCTGCGCCGCCGGAGCACAATTTCTGTTCTCATCCTGAAGCAAAGTTCTTAACCTGAAGCATTATTTCTGGGTTAGCGGAGTCTCTAACCTGAAGCATATGTAACCTGAAGCGTATGTAACCTGAGGTACCACTGTATTCTCTTTCATGCACAGCATCCCTTCTCAGGTGCCCTGTGCATATCATCTGAGTATATCAACTGTTCCCCTCCCAACTCAGCAGCTGATCACTTTAATGTATGGAGAGGAGATGATTCTTATTCATGTAAGGGCACTGGGCTGAATGAAGAAGTGTTAACTTCTCTACCCACCTCAGCACTGCCTCTGCTTAACTGCTTTCCTTTTTTTTTTCCCTACCACCGCCCAAATCAGGGTCTAGAAAAAAATTTCTTGGGGTCTTGATTTGGGCCCTGGTTCTGAAGTTAGCAAACCCTGCATGGGAGTATTTGCAGCAGGGAGGACTCCCTTGGCATATTTTGGCTTCCTAATCCCTAACCCACCCATGGCGGGCCTGAAATGAAACATATGAATAATCCATATAGAAATATGCATACCCTGAAGAGGAAAAGTTACTGGTTAAAGTGACTAAGAACTGGATTACACTATCTGCTGAATGCGATGGTTGTGACAGTACTATCTGAAGAGAGACACAGTGAGCATCTTGCTAATATGGCAAGTTAGGATCACAGGCAGGATTATGAAGACCTAGTCCTCTTGAAGACTAGACCCTTAACCAGATGCTGCCCTCTGTTGCCTTTTAGCTTATGTGCTGGATAAAACCTTTCTACAAAACATTCCCTACGTGCATGTATTCCTATGAATGCAGACACTAGGCAAATGCCTCCATTAACTGAATTATTTATTCTATACATTGTTAGCATGCTAAAGATAGCAACTGTGTCTCTAGGCCTCAATTAAAACATCAAGAGTGCCTATTTGTCTAACATGTTTTGCTCCGGCTCCACATTCCACTCCCACAGGAGTGTTCTGGACATCCATGGATCTCTGCCCTCTTCCAGCTGGGCTGACAGTCCTCCAGCTTGCATCTGTGCCTCATGGCAGTGGCACCAGCAGAGCAGAAGCTATTTCAGGACCACGGCCAGCATTATTCCTAAACCTCACGTTCCTGGAAACCCTATGCACACAATTCTATTTCAGGCCTACATTACATTAACAGCAGCGGACACCAGCTGAAAAACTGGAATCAGCCTTTCCTTCTTCCGAGAGAGAGAGAGAGAGAGAGAGAGAGATCTGAATACATCTTTAATCATACAAAAATAAGCAAAGGAGAAAAAATTCACCCACCTACAACAGATACTAATACCTCCAGACAGTGATCTGTGGGATAGTGGGATACAGTGGGAGGCATAAGACAAATGGTCTTCTGCCTTAGGTTCAAAGTAGGTAAGGGAGTGAGTGAGTGAGTGAGTGAGTGAGTGAGTGAGTGCTATTTAAAAAAATCCAAAGTGCCTTCAATAGACTGTGAATTTGTTCTAAGGAATAGCAGAGGGAGAAGATGATGAACACTTTGCCTTTTCCACTCAAAATTACACCCACTCCTGGATATATTTTCTCACATGTAGGGAAAGTCGGCTTGGGGATGATTTTGAGTGGGGCAATGGACAGAAAAGAAAGGGGCTGAACCCCAACTTTCTCCATGAGCCCAGTTTCTCTGTTCTAACTCACAGTTTCCCCACACTAGGTAAAGGTAAAGGTACCCCTGCCCAGTCTTGACAGTCTCTAGGGTTGTGCGCCCATCTCACTTAAGAGGCCGGGGGCCAGCGCTGTCCGAAGACACTTCCGGGTCACGTGGCCAGCGTGACAAAGCTGCATCTGGCGACCCAGCGCAGCACACGGAAACGCCATTTACCTTCCCACCAGTAAGCGGTCCCTATTTATCTACTTGCACCTGGGGGTGCTTTCGAACTGCTAGGTTGGCAGGCACTGGGACCGAGCAACGGGAGCGCACCCCGCCGCGGGGATTCGAACCGCCGACCTTTCGATCGGCAAGCACTAGGCGCTGAGGCTTTTACCCACAGCGCCACCCGCGTCCCTTCTCCCCACACTACTGATGGCTAAAACATGTATCTGGGGAAACTATGTGCAATAATCTCTGCTTTGGCTCCCAGTTTCTTTGCAGATGAAAAGTATCCTGGAGGATTCGATAAAATGCAAGGAGCTCAAGCAGCCTGATTTACGCTTCTGACCCCATCTCAATTTTCTTTTCCAACTGGCACTCAAGATCCCATGGCTGAGCATGCTATGACATAAGGGAAGGGAGGGAGATGTCAAGAGTCATGGTGGGTGTGATATATCCCATAGGCATTCCATTGTTAGCAGGGTCTTAGGACACACCCACCATTCACAACACCCTTTCCTGAACAGAATCAAGATCTCCAATCTATCACGGGCTTACATCTCATTTTTGGTTGTTGCAACAAATGGACATCACACATATGTAATTGCCAACTGTCCCAAGAGGAAAATCATCCTCTCATGCTATTTTGTATACAACTCCAAATGTGATTTCCCCAATTTTAAAACCCACCATTTTTAAAGAAATACTAACCCATTTAACCAACTTTCATCATGGCCTGCATTTCCCCGAATCATGCAAACACCAGGATCCAATTTTTTTCCATAGAAGTAAAGCTTCTTACACTCTCCTCATTACATCAGGACTTGCTTCCTGCATCCATGTGGCTCTGTACTATGCTAGCACCAAGAGTTACTGGTCTAATCTGTTGGGCAGCCTTCGCCAACCTGGTGCCCTCCAGATGCTTTGGACTACAATTCCAATTAGCCCCCACCAGCATTAGCATCTTGCAATTTCATGTATTTGTTCCCTTTCTCTTCTGTCCATAGGACAGATTATATCAGGCAAGGGAGCCAGCAGACCAAGAGTGAGAGACAGGTTAAATCCAGAGGTCAAGCTAAGTCATTTCCAGGAAGGACATCACACAGCCAGAAACCATTAGATCAGCACCATGTTTAGCGACTCTTTTGTCTTCTAGTTGTAAAATGAGATAGCTTCTATGCATAATATCTCCACACCTTAGCTACTTAGCCAGACTGAAAAACAAGCTACAATTTATCATCATCTGCTACTTAGCATCTTTGGGAATAGGTGATATCCCACTTTTGTAACAACTAAATTAAGAGTAGGCTGATAGTTGAGCATATTGAAAGTCACTTTTAAAAAAAAAAGGTTACCGTAACACCTATCAGGACATGTTAAAGAGTAACCTTTTTAGTTTGCTTTTTCAAAACATCAATTGCATTTTTGTTCAGATTCAATGAGTTATATGAGGGAGGCAATGTGGTGTCTTACAGATGTTGTTGGAATACCATTCGCATAACCTCTGCAAGCCTGGCAAATGGTCTGGTATTATGGGAGTTGTAGTCCACAAATTCTGGAGGACACTGTGTTAGCTACCTCTGGGTTATATTTGTGTTCCAAACACCATGCACAAAAGACACTAGATACAATCCAGAGAAAACTGGCAAAATTGCCATAGTGTTCACTGGACATAAAGCATTTGAATGTTGTTCTTATGTTCCACTGGTTCCAGCTAGTGCTAAGCTGAAGGGGGCCTCTTTTTCACAAACATTTGCTGTAGCACTGAAAAGTGTAGTGATTTGGCAATTTTTCAGGAAAGGGGGTGAAACGTGATAATTCTGTTTTCCACTGGAAGTCATGTCATGTCATAGACATGGCTATGTGCTAACATCACTAAACCAAACTAATTCAGAGTGAGGGCAATGCTTCCTAAACCATATTGTTCAGACTTTTAATTCACTCTTAGTGGTTTCATTTGGTAGGTGGCATCACGACATCATCATGCTTACTACATTATCCCCGTTCGGCTGCAATCACTCCAGGAAAAAGAAGCTGTTAGTTTAGTCTTGGTTTAGAATTCTGAGAAGGGAACATATAAGCCCTGTTCATATGATATGTCATATTTGGGGGTATGAATGCCACAGAAGGAGAGCAGAACTGTGTCTATTGTCCCCCATCCCCATCAATACACATTCATCCAAAACTCTCAATGGAGGCTACATTTATGAATAGGCTCTAGTTAGCATGTAGAGGATAGAGGCAGGGTAACCAGACAGAATCCCCCCTACACACAAACACTCTGCCCAGGGCTGGCCTGAAATGTTTTGCTGCTGTAGGCAAAATGCCCCAACAATGTTCCCCATGCTTCTGCCTGCATAGATCCATGCCCCTTCCCTGCCCCTCCCTTCCCCCACTGCCCCCAGCCCTGCCACTACAACTGCCCCATTGTACTGCTGCCACACTGCAGCAGTGAGGGTGCAGCAGGTGCATTGGGCATAGCCAGAGGAAACGGCACAGGGGGTGAAGCCCCAGCAGGGCTGGCAGTTGTGCAGTGGTGGAGACAAGAAGGGGGTGAATCTGTTGCCCAAGGCCAATGGCTTCACCTCGTCTCATGGGTGGACTGGCCCTGACTCTACCTCCCAGTCTGTACATTTAGTAATGTGTCATATATGAAGAGAGCTTTTTTTTTTTTTAAGTATCTTGAGATGCTTAAAGGAGGCTGTTTGAAATGCAGTGAGATTAGTTTCCGGGAAAGAATCCTACAAGTATATGGAGGCCACAGAGAGGCTGCTGCAAATCTGCAGCTAGAACTTTAGCCCAATACAAGTCAGCGTTTGGGAGACAGTGCCCCATCTGCAGACTGATCTGCTGATGTACAACTTTAATTAGTCTATGGCATCTAATAAAGGGCAGCTCTTTAGTCCAGCAAAATGACAGAATGCACTCTGCATAACTGAAGTCCTCTCAATGAATATTTAAAGAACATGCAGAATAACGGTTGGGTTTTTTTAAAAAAAATGTCATTTCAAGTGGGGAAAGCAAAGATTAAGAGAAAATGTATGCCATTTAACTACAGAAATGAAAAAAGAAGTGCATGTTTCAGGAGATGGGTCTGCATTTACAGAGCAGCATGAGGACAGAGGTCATTGATAAGAAATAAAAGCTCATTCTTAGTTACAAATGGTAGATTTACAGGCTGGGATTAACATGATTTTGTGAGAGCTTCAGGACAGTGGGGCTGAGTCAGGGAGTGGGTCTGGGTTTAGGATGCTAAACAGGGGTTAGGTACAACCACTGGTGATTCCACTGTCACCAATCTGGATGGCACCAAATATGACATTATCCAGAATACCTCAGTTCTAAGAACAGGTTCTAGAAAGCATGAAGATGTGATGCAAAGAAAGGACAATTATGCTGGTGGTTACAGTTTTGCCGAGGAGTTTGGGGATTCAGATTGAATTCCTTTTTCCACCACAGACAAAATAATTTTCACTCCCCTCCTGTTAAACAGGATAGCCACTTACCCAGCACCAAAAACAAGGACAAAATAGAACACAGATTTGCATGTGCAAATGCAAATATAGAAATAATTACCATCATATAAATTGAATTTCATTCTCTGCCACAGACAAAGTAATTTTAGTCAAGAGTGTCTCCCCCCTACCTGTAGCACGAATAAGAGGGAACCTCAGCCATGAGGGTCAGATGTGGCCCTCCAGGCCTCTCTACCTGGCCCCCAGGAATCCCTATTCTACACTGCTTCTTCAGCCACATTCTCTCTCCTCAGGCCGCCCCCTCCATTGACCCAGCTTATATCCTCCTTGAGTGTTTTTCCCTGGCCAGGAAGTGTCCTTGAACTTGGATAATACCGTATTTCCATGAATCTAAAGTGCCATCAAATCTAACATGCACCTCAATTTTCAAAACCTTGAAACCAAAGAAGTATTTGCTGGCAAATGTAAATGCGCCATTATATCTAATGAACACCCTACTTTTCACGATGTAATTTGGGCAAACAAACAAAAAAGTGTGCACTTCACCAGAAGACAAGAGCAAAACACGATACAAAGTTGAATAAAAAATTGCATATGCTCACTGACATGTATAGATGCAAACTTGGAGATAATTGCTATTATTTAAATGGAAAGACAATACATTTTGCCATAGTGGGGGAGACTACTATCCCAGTGTAAACTGCTGCTGGGCAACTTCAAGGCTTCTGTTTCCCCTTCCTAGTTGTAAACTGGCCGTGAACTAGGTAGCCCTTCAGGCAGAGGACACTTTCAAAGAGAGAACTGCCCTCCAAAGAAAGTCTTCTGTAAAGACACCCTAAAAATTAAGTCTGCCCTTCCACACCTCATGAAAAATTGTGAGGAGAAACTATCTGCGAGGTGATCAAGTACTATAGACAGAAGACAACAAACTCACTGAGGCTGGTTCCTTTCTTTCCTATCAAAATGAGTTCCAATAGGGATAAATGTAGGGTTCTGCACATTTTGCCCCACACAAAGAGCCCTCTCCGACACTCCCTATCCCAAACTTGCCTTGGTGCCTAAGGAAAGGCTCCTGGATTTGGCAGTTGTCATAGGTTTAAGGTGCTTTAGATCCTAGCTGCTCCTTGGAGCATGAATAGCAGCATTCAGGTCTGCTGGGAATCAAGGGAAATGTCATTTCCACGGTTCCCAGCTTTTCTAAATATTGATGCAAGCATGCATGGCAGTGTCTGTGTGGATGGGAAACATAGGAAGTACATTTCCCATGGGTTCCTACATCTCTAACGCTGCCACGTGCAGCATTACTGCAGTGCCTGCCCCCACTGATAAGTAAAGGGGAAGCGAATGGGAAAGGGGACTCCTGTTGCAACACAATCTCTTCTAGGATTAATAAAGTGGCCATATTTATTTTTTTCCTCTTTGGCCACCTAATTAAGGTTCTCCAAATTATTTGTGGTGTGAACCAGAGAGGCCCACCCTATTACAAATCCTGAAGAAGTAGAAACATTTCTTTTTACCAAATACTTTTCTAGAATTTTCCACCACTTCATCCCACAATGTACTGATTTCAGGTGCAAGGAGAGGAAAACTGCAGGCTGCAATTTTCTTTCAGGTTATCGATTGGACTCAGGTCAAATCCCAAAGGCCAAGAATCTCTTGGAAAAAATGCTGACTAAAGCCACTCCCTCCAGACCAGCTCTGAGCTTCTGCATACTTAAAAGCAAAGGAGGAGAAAAAGGCTGTTTTCTTTAAATTACTTTGTTGTACTTTATAATTGATTTTGTGCCTATGTCACTTACGGGGATGTGTTACGACCATCTCAGAAAACCACTTGAGCAATTTAAAATAATCAAAGTACTTATAAGCCACTTAACATTTTCTAACCCTTCAAATTTGGGACAAAGCCCCCATCTCACACACACACTCCCATACACAGCTAAATTCAAACAAGAATGGAACTGCTAAACACTCTGCAGTAGGGAATTTGTAAGGATAGGGACAAGGAGGTTTCCTCATAAGGCCCCATACACACTATACAGTTAAAGCAATATTATACCACTTCAATACTTATTTTGAGAGATGGCATGGTGTAGTGGTTAGTGTTGGACTAGGACCTGGGAGGCCAGGATTCAAATCCCTGCTTTGTCATGAAACTCACTGGGTGACCTTCAGCCAGTCACAGTTTCTCAGCCTAACTTACCTCACAGGGCTGCTGAGCTCACTGGAGAACAATTGGGACATAAATGTAATAACAAATAAACAAACAGCCATATCTTCTCCCACAGAATCCTGGGAATCTCAGTTTGTGCTGAGAGTTGTTCCCTGGGAGGAGGAATTCATTGTTAGAGCAGTCTGGAAATTGTAGATAAGTGAGGGGAATAGGGGTCTCCTAACAACTCTCAGCTCTCTTAAGAAACTACAGTTCCCAGAATTCTGTGTGGGAAGCCATAACTTTTTAAAGTGGTGTAATGCTGCTTTAAATGTACAGTGCAGATTCGGCCTGAAGACACATTTCTTAGGAGAGATTATAATAGAGTTTCTCACTATTCTTTTCTCACTTGCTTCCCCTCAGCCACCCTTTGCTCTCAACTGCTAAAGATCCTTGCCATCTCTGTGATTTCTCATATTTCTTCAGTATCCTTCTCAACATACAACAATGACCTGCAGTTTTATTAATCCTTTGAACTATTTCTGCAATGCATTAACCAAAACCTTCGTCCTCAACATGTGTCTGCTTTCTGTGTTCCAAGGATTAGAACAAAGGAGACACGCTCTCTGTAGATAAAATGGAAGCTATTCTGGGCCAATATTGTTCCCACTCTTGTAATATGGGGGTATGTTTGCCTGCACATACCCCTTCTTCAAAGAGGACATGGGAGAATGGCTCCCAAAGGAGCATGTGTGGCCCAATCAGGAACAGGTTGGAACCTGGCTTCACAACTTTCCTCCTCCTTTTTACAATTTACTGCACTCATCTTGCCTAAATACAGTGTGGGCTTCTGCTAGTGTGACCTAGAACAGAGACATGACTTGTGAAGAGTCCTGGGGACTAGAGAATCCTGGATGGCCCATTTGGTTCCCTTGGCCTGAGGTTCTCCACCACAGGTTTAAGACACCTGAATATTTAAAGCAAGTGGCACTGCCAACAAAATGTTGCTATGTGGAGTGATCGTGTTCAGGGTTCCAGGATACTCCATTCTTCTTCTTCCACTCATTTCTCTGTTTTTCCTCTCAACAAATAATCAGCATTCCATGACAACTGAGCATTATCAGTTCACATTGGACTGTATAGGTTTCTCTCACCACCCTAGGGATACCATGTGGCAGAATACAACTTGAGGGGATCAGGGTAGTGCCTAGCAATTGCCCTTCTCATGCCCTATGCTGCTTAGAAATCCTGTGGGCCTAGGCCTTTAACTCTGTTTATTCCATAAACTGGTAGTTTCTCATGCCTAGATATGTTGGAACGGCACTGTATGGGAATGTTTATCTGGCACCTGGTATAGGGAGCATCAGATAGCCTTGGGAGTTATCTGTCAAGTATTTGTTAGCCTTTCACTCTGTTGGGAAACCGATGTATTCCCCAAACAGCAGGTGTGACTTACTCTGGTGGGAAAACTCAAACACCAGCTGTGAATTATAAAATGGTCTTCTGCTTTAGTGAGAGACTGATGTGTCCCCCAAATACCGGATGTGACTTACATAACCAGAATAGCAGCAGGTATCAGTGCCTTAATTAGCACTGACTAGTATAGCAGCCCTGCTTAGTGAGAATTGCAGACCATAGGCTAGCATATAAAATCTGTTAGAGAATAAATTTGGTGTTCTTAATTGCCTACCATTGCCCCCTCAGCAATACAGCAGCTTTTCCTAAAGAGTTTTTGTAATTCTGTAAACTTTGGGATCACCCAAGCCTGCTGATACCTTCCTCTTGTGGGTGGTGCCATTTCTGCTGCATATGGATCCACGCTCTGGGATTGTGTCCTCTTGGTAGAGGGGGCAAGGCAGTGGTGATATTGAGGTTGCCTGGGTATACTGGTGAAGCCACTTTTGCCTGTGTGTCCCTGGGACTTAGACATGTTCCCGCACTATCCCAGTAAGTAGCAGTGATGGTGGCGTCATGAGGATTGTTCTGCCCCACCATGCTGGCCACTCCTAGTTTCTAGGTTTGAGCAGTTAACTGTGACAGCAAAGATGGTTGGTTTGAAATCTGGAAAGCTCTTTTCTGAGCCCAACTTCGAGTAGACTTTTAATATCTGGAAACCCAAGATCCTTCCCTCCCCCTCCTTCACAACAGCCATTAAGAATGTCAAAATGCATCCCAGGCATCCTGACACTTGTTCGTACTTTAATATTCAGATTTTCCAACTGGTAAATAGCAAATAGCCCCAGATTAGCAAAGCAGCAGGCTTGAAAGACAATGCATGATGACATTTTGAAATGCTGATGACAAATCCCCTCCCCAGTTGCAGTCAGCTATAGTTTACCAGCCTACATGGTAGGGCTGCATTGCAGTTCATGTGGCTTCCATTGTGCATTTGTAATTAAGGCCCATAGGAGATTTCTGAAACAGGAGGGGAGAGTTGTGTGTCTTGTGGGCAATGAACATGTCACCAGCCACCTGTGCCATGCAGCTGATTACGTACCACTGCGTCTGCACTGTAAAAGCTGGATTGTTTGTCAAGGCTAATAGAAGTACATGATTTGACATGGGACCCCTGAGAGGGAGAAAAGCAGAGCAAAAGGCAGCATGCCCACATCGTTTTCTATGATTCCAAAGGGTAAAATGAAGCTGTAAGCCTCAGCACTGCAACTTAAAGGTCACTGGCAGCATGAAATGGAATTTGCATTCTTTTTCATTTTTAATGTGATGAACCAGTGATGATAATAGATTTTGTAAAAATGGAAGGCATTGTTCCTCAGCCTTGTCCCTCCCCTGCTCCAATAAATAATGCCATCTCTTCAGGTGGGAGAAGAATGCTATTTTGGCCACAGTTTAATCCTTCGGCTGCTGAGGGAACAAAAGCGCCTTAAATAACATCGTGCAATCCAAGAAACTGTAGAAATTAGGGGGCTCTTATAACACTCTAGTGGAAAATCCAGTGTTTTAATCCAGTCTCCTCATTGGCAGTACTTTACATCATTACTGAGCACAGAATTAGCTGTGGTTGATGCAGCCTTTGCCAATACCTAATGATTCAGAGATGAAAATATTTATTTTTTATAATATTTATGAGATGCCTTTCTAACTCAGAAACTGAGGACTCAAGGCAATAATACAATTAAATCTAAAACCATCAAGTTAGAACACTATCAACAATCTAAAAAACTAATTGTACAACAACTGTGGCATAAAATTCCCAAACTGAGCATACTCAGCATAAATGCCTTAGAAAGGAGACGTGTGTTCTGCTGAGGGTGAAAACTGTGTATAGAGAAGACACCAGCTGAATCTCCCAAGGAAAGGCATCCATCAAAATGGATGCCTCAGGAGAGAAAGTCCCTGTCCACACACTCTCACAGTCATCACCAAAGTAAAAGAAGGCATACAGTACCAGTACCAGTACAGTGGTACCTCGAGTTACAAACGCTTCAGGTTACAGACTCCACTAACCCAGAAATAGTACCTTGGGTTAAGAACTTTGCTTCAGGATGAAAACACGAATCGTGTGGCGGCAGCGCAGCAGCAGCGGGAGGCCCCATTAGCTAAAGTGGTACCTCAGGTTAAGAACAGTTTCAGGTTAATAACGTACCTCCAGAACAAATTAAGTTCTTAACCCGAGGTATCACTGTATAGAAATTAAATATATTAATATTATTAATAATATTATTATTAAAGAGCTAGCCTTCTTTCTTTCTTTTTCCTTTTTCCATTTCAAGCACTTATTTATTCTTTTTAAGGAAAAAAATAGGGTTTCGAAGTTAATTACTGCAAAGCTACTTCATACGCTTTCTTGTGTTTGGAGCACACCTCTTACAAGCAAAAATCCAGACTAGCAGGGGCCAAATCCTTTCCCATTCTTGCATCATACACCCATGTCCTTTAAAACTACAATTTCTACTTATGGGCACCATTCTTCAAAAAACTCTGTGCACACATTTGGTACTCAGAAGAAAAATATGTTCCTGCATACAAATTTTAACATATATTAGCTAGCCTTCTTTAAGTGCCTTCAAGGAACGACACCCTCCAAATGTTGCTGAACCACACTGCCCATCAGCCCTGACCATTGGCTATGCCTGTTGAGTATCATGCTAGCTGGAGGCCAACCACAACTGAAGGGACACAGGTTCCCCATTTCTGCACTCACAGAATGCAGTCCTCAAGGCCACAGTTGTGTAAATTGCAAATTGGGTCTAACTACTTTGGCTCCAAGCTGGGAGATGTCTTCATAATTATTTTATTTATTTTTTTATTTCTTGCAAATTTATTGAAGGAAGGAAAAGGGAATGGGAAAAAAACCCACACAAAAGGCGGGGGACAAAAAAAGGCAACAGAACAGGAAAAAAACCTGCAGTTCACATTCACAATACAATAAACATCCATCTTAATTTACACCTGCAGATCAATATATGCCATCCAAATGTCGGAATAGGTATCCAAATGAAGTTGGTGTTTACAGAAAGTACGTTTGAAGGTAGCAAGGGTGTTAAGGTCTTCATACCATTGCATAGTAGATGGTATTTATCATTCCAGTCACAGAGTAGGTCTCTTAGAGGCCACAAGAGCTCGTACACTCCATTTTTGTTGTCCTGCTGTTGGTCCACACACTACAAGGATATAATTTTAAGATATATGAACACCTGCAAATATCAAGGATTTTGAGATGTCTTCATCCTGACACATTGGCAATCTGTCTTCACAGAAGCAACATCTGACATCACAGCTTTGGATATGCATTTCTTTGCACAATAGGCCTAAAAAACTTGTGGATTTGCAACCTCTCTGTGAGATAGGGTGGTCATCCCAACCTTACAGGGGGAGAAAGAGGGGTATTGGTAGCTCAGAGAAACTGAGCCAGCCAGGTTTGTGAATTAAACCCTCCTCTTCTAACTCCAGCACAGGCACCCTGATCCAGACAGAGAGCTACATTTTTGACAAATGGAACAACATACGCAAGGCCAGATGGGCTGAAAGGAGAAGCGTGACTGCAGTACCCTTTGGAGGATATTCATTCTGCCATCAAAGGAACTTACAGCACTGCCTCTAAGCTAAATGAGGAAGAAGATGAAAGCCAGGACAGCACATTAAAACGCCAATATCATCACCTTTTCTCAAATGAAAATACAGTTAAGTCTGATGCAAAGTAAACAATCCCGTCCAGCTTCAGGGAGAAACCTAATGGTTTGTGATAGCAGTGCACACACGTACCTAGCTCTGAATTAAGTGGCTTGTTCTGCCTGAAGCTCACAGGTCGTTCTATGGCGTATCCAGGGTATTTGAAAGAACACGTTCTGAAAGGCACAGCCCATCTTCGGCCAAACCCCAGTGTGGGGTCAAAGACAAGTACTCTCGTGAACGGTGCTTGCTGTGGAGATGTTTGGTCCAATATTTAAAACCACACAGTGATGGGTTTGGTAAATAATCCCCCAAGATTCTACAGGTTTCTCCAGAAGAGAGCTGGGATCCAAAAACCACAAACTTGCATTCTGGGTTAATAAATTCAGAAAAGCTGCCAAACCGAGTTATCTGCTAATTTACTAATTACAATTCCTAATAGTGTAGGTGTGTTTTTTAACCACTTCAGCCAAGAAATATACACAGTGAAAGATGAAAAACACAGGAAGATGCTCAGTCTGGAAAAGAAGGCTGTTTTTAAAATTGCTCTTTGTAGGCTGTGCCACTGGAGCAGCAGCAAACACAGCTTTCAGGCAGGTTATGGCTGTGTTCATGTTCCTGTTTACTGTGCACTTGCTGCACTTCCAGTGCTGGGTATTTCATCCATGTTTATATGCAGGTGTATTGTGTAGTTTGCTATAAAATACTATGATTTGATGTTTTGTTTCTCAAGCCAACTTCACACCAAGTAGAGTCCTTAATCCATTCCTAAATTGCCTCTAGCCAATGCATGAACACTTCTGCATAGAGTAAATACATCCCTGCCTGTCAACAACTCACCTGAGTTCATCCTCTGAGGCCCTTCTTCATGTGCCTCTTCCACGGAAGGTCTGGAGGGTGGCAACACGAGAACGGGCCTTTTCTGCAGTGGCTCCCCGTTTATGGAATGCTCTCCCCAGGAAGGTTCGGCTGGCGCCTTCATTATATACCTTTAGGCACCAGGTGAAAACATTCCTTTTATCCCATGTCTTTGGCTGATTGACATCCAATACCCTCTTTAAATGCATGTTTGTTTTTGCTCTTATTTTTCTTATTATTTTGTGCTTTTTATATGGCAGAGATCTACAGGTATAGGGCTGTAAATAACAATAATAGTAACATCCCCTGGTGTGTACACTGCAAGTCTGCCCCAATGAAGGGCATAAGGTAAGGTATGGAGAGCCCAATTTTAGAGCAAAGGGGGCACAAAAAGTGAAGGATAGTAAAATCTTCTCATATCTCATACCCACAACTAACCTCCTCCTAGAAAGTCTCCTTGGATGCTTTTCTTCTCAGCCAAAGTCCAATAAAAGAAGAGAACTGTGCAAGGGAAAAAGAACTTGGGGAGGGGTTGGCAGGAAGAAGCTCAGCGGTATAGCGGTGGAGAAACACTGAGGGGGTGCACAGCACTTTTTCAGAGCAATAGCAACGAGGCCATGTGCAGGCCCATCCTTGCTCTGGAAGGTGAATGAGATGACAATGAGGCCTTCATGTTTGATTGTTGCAGGGTTGCCTAAAAGAATTTATAGAATGAGGGCAGTGATGAAGGAGAGGCTGCCTATTTCTTTCCTTTTATTTGACGGGGTTCCCTCTTCATGCTAGCACGTCCAATGGTAGCACTTTATTTATCTGCATGACTGCTTGCATTTCTAATTAAAAGCTAAAGATTCCATTTCAGCTAGCTGAAGATCTTTTCTTGAAGCTCAGCATATTTTTGCAGTTGGAAATAAATGCCACTGTGTTCAATGGAGTTTGCTTCTGCGAAAGTATGCATAGCGTTGCGGTCAAGTCAGTCTTAAGAAACTGGATATGGTGCTCCATGGTTTCTCTCTCTCTCTCTCTCTCTCTCTCTCTCTCTCTCTCTGTGTGTGTGTGTGTGTGTGTGTGTGTGTACACATGCATGAAAATGTAATAATAATAAAAATACCACTGCCTATATGTCTGACCTCTCCTTGGGGATATGACCATGTACTGTCTTTGGGGCCTTTATAATGAGCTCCTACACTTATCAGTACCCTACTGAAGATGCTATGGTGAGCAACGGGCAAAGGGAGACTTCAGCTCCCTTCACTCTCATGTCCCCTTTTGTTCTAAAAATCAGACCTCGCCTCTTGCAAACCCATGTTTTAGCAAATTAATCTGCAGTATTCATGTGTCGTCTGAGTGCCAGACTCTTGCCCCAGTTTTGCCTGTCTCTCAAAACATTCATCTGCTTTCCCAGACTACAGAGCTTCATTAATGATTCACTCAGGGATTGCCTTGCTGAAATAAACCTGACGCTGGAGCCAAGCACCCAAGGATCAATGAAGTCACCAAGCTAGCATCCATGTACATCAAGAGCTCTGTCTGATTAGAACAGCACATTCCAGTTAATTTCTTGGATTTCACTGGCTGTGGGGAGCCACCATTGAAAGTAGCACAACCAAGAAAAAGAAAAAACCCCACAGCTTCATCAGACAGGGCCAATGGTACATTGCTCCATATCCTGTCTCTGAGAGAGGCTCAGATCTCTTACCAGCACAAAGCAATAAAAGTACCAATCCCCTCCCAACTTTGTCAAAAAGCAGAGAGAGCACAGTGAATTTTGTAGCCCCTGCAGCTCCCCATTCCTCATATGGACTGCAGACTCGGTATCTTGAAAAGACTCACAAATTGCCATCCCATCACGGATTCAGCACTAAAGCACAGTGGGTTTGTGACTGCCAGCACATCAAAATTAATTTTAATGACAAAAGAAGCTATTCTCTGAACACCTGTTCCTACTCGCTATATTTTGCACATCAGAGAATGTCACTTGCTCTTTCCTCCATCCAAAACATCTGGATCACCTAGATGCAGGGAAGGGATTCCTCTCTCTCAAAGAATAAACAGTTGGGATTGAAAACTTAATTTGAGAGTTGAGGACTCCTGGCATCTTATTAAGTTATTTATTATTTATCAACATTTATATATTTCTTGACTGTAAAAAGAACCTTTTAAGTGATTTACAGTTTTTCCATTAAGTTCTCTTTCAGGCACATACATTTGCCAAAAACTCTGGTTATGGTCTAACCCAAGTTAGGAAAGGAAGGACAAAGAGTGTTTTGCTTTCCCATCAGCTCCACCCAAGATCAATCCCAGAAGGCAAGGCACCTGAAGCTGCTGTGGTGGCTGCTGCCCATTGGAAGTGGTAAGTGAGAAGGCAAGGAGGCCATGTAGAGAAGCCAGAGCCATTGAGAGGTAGAGCCAACTAATTCTAGTCTTGTCCCCATCCTACCCACTGCTGAGATCTACTTGGGCAGCAGTAATACTGAGGAGGAAGCTGGCAGGGTTGTAAGTAAGAAGGCAGGCAAGTGAGGGCTGGTTGAGGGCAGCTGGTGGTGCAGTGCCTCATTCACCCGAATGGACTAGCTGTTAAGCTGCCACCCAAAAAACTGTTCATACATGAGTGCCTAGTGGGAGTTATCAGCATGCCTTATTACAAAACTCTCCTAACTTTCAAAAGCAGCAGAAAGGTTACTGCTCAAGAGGAGACATCTAAAACTTCCTTGGTCTCAGAGAATATGTTTTATCATGACTCTTTGAGTCCTGACCCGTATCTCAAAACACCTTTCCTTCCACTGGGACTACAGGCCTTCCAGGTGGGCACAGATTTACTGCAGACATTCCTCCTCATGCAACTGTTGTTGTTGTTTAGTCATTTAGTCATGTCCGACTCTTCGTGACCCCATGGACCAGAGCACGCCAGGCAACTTGTGCAACTAGCCAATTCAAAATATGAGGCCTTTTTAAATGGAGAAAGGAAAAGGAAGAATGTAATGGAGAAACTCTGGTTGGTGATCATCCAGCACTAATGGCAACTTCCCTCCTAGGGCAGGTAGCAGCTTAGAAAGTTGGGTCCACCAGGACCTCAGTACAGGCAGTAAGACCCCTTTCTATATGTACACTATGAACCATGTTCCCAAACAGGGATCCCCACAGCTGCTATTTTTAAAATGAAATGTGTATGTATACATATTCAATGTAAACATGAGTGCTAGAGGAACTAGATCTGGTCTGCAAGCCAGGTTCTTACATTCCTCCACCCACCCATAGGCCAACTTTGATAGGTGGTCAGATATTATGACATCTGGTAACGACTTCAAAGTGGCTCACTCTCAGAGTCAATCAACTGATTGGCACTAATAGCACACCTCTTTGAAAGTTTGCTGTCAGTGCCAATCATCTGATTGCCACTGAGAACACACCTTCAAAGGGGTTCAATGTAATCATTGATTTGAACAATAGTTAAACAATCCCCTTTGAAGTCCCTTTGTAGGCATGGTTGGGATTTAAATCACACCTGAAACATACATTTTTCCTCTGTGGGCCACAAACATTTAATGAGACAATTACTTTTGTCATCTGTGAATCGCTTTTTCCTTTCTCAAAGCTCGCCACCCTTCGCTCCTTCACATAACCTTCTCTGGGGAAAATGCAGCTAACAAAATGTCATGGTGAAGCTCTGGTTCCTCAAAACAACACTCAGTTTGTAATTATATTTTCCCATTGCAAAAAAAAACCAAAAAAACAAAAACAAAACACAAATGAACTCCAAATGCTTGTTTTTAATTAAATCACCACAAAAGATTCTCCCTGGAACAAAAGAAGGAAGTTGCCTCTTTAGGATCACCCTTTTAGCTAAACAACAACAGGGCTTTTGTTTATTGGTTTTTACAGCTCAATTTAGAAGCACAGTTTTCTCCAAGGTTCTCCTTTCTGTTTTATTTTCAAGTCAATTGCTTCTTAGACCAATTTCTCCATCTGCATAAATGGCCCTTTTATCATCATGGGCTGAAAGGATATGGACGAAGTAAGCAAACATTAGCTATCTCCCAGGGGATTCCCTTCTTTCACTTCTTTGCTGCCAGCAATCTATTTGGAAAGCATCTCAGCCAGAGGAAATATGTACCTTCAAGGCCACAAACAACCAGGCTTGGCAAAGTTTTGAATCTTGGAGCAGTCAGGAGCTGTAACTCCAGAAAAGCAATGAAACAATTTGAATGAAGCATTGCCCTTGAAACACCCTGTCCCATTGGTACGAGGGGGACCTTTTCCCCTTGGTCTAAGTCAGTTCCCCATTCCTGGTCTAAGGTATAGTCATGATTGAATGAACCCCAATAGCTGAAGTGTGGTTTCCTAACCTTTGCACTTGATGGCTCCTCAGTAGTGTATCCTCCCAAGGTTTCTCTCATGACAACGTTGGACTACAAGGCATGTTAGAGCAAAACTATGAAGGAGTTTGAAAGACAAGGTGTTTACACTGTCTGCTGAGAGGATAGAAAGCCAATGTGAAGGGAAGCTGAGAGGATAGAAAGCCAATGTGAAGGGAAGGGGGTGCCTTTTGTGTGGTCGCGCGCAGCCCCCCGGATCCCAGTGCAGCTCCCGGTAGTACGGGCTGGCTTCGCCCTCCCCAGGCTGGATACCTGGAGGTCTCTTCCTACCTCAGCCAATCGCCCAATCCTGCCTGGGGAGGTGTTGCCAGGGGATCGGCCAGGTGGGGGGGGGGACCGCCCTGCCCACAAAACAGAAGGTGAATCTTACCTGCGAAGCGTCAGTTGGCTCCAGAGCTTCTCCCACCCTGCCCTCCCTCAGTTAAGCCTTCTTTGCAGATTAACCTCTTCTCCACAGGTACCTGGGCGCTGCTACATCATGGTTGCTGTTGAAGGACTGGAAAGGAATTTTCCTGCATTGGCTGGTTTTGCCTTTCCCATAGGAAAACATCACAACTTTTGCAGTTTCAGGCCTTGGGCAGAATTCTTTAGTCTATCTTCCTAAATGGGGGGGGGCGTGAAGCAGTGACCCATACCCCCTTCCGGTGGAGATCCCAGGGTTCCCCGTTAAAGGGGTCTTGAGGGGAGGCATTGGCCATACACCGAGAGGTTGTCATTGCTCTCCCCTCCAATGGCGGCGAAATGGGGGGCAGGCTCTCTGCTTGAACATATGTTCTCCAGAGCCAGCCCAATCCCTACACATTCTGGATAGCCCTGATGTCTCCCAGATCCCCAGCTGGGGACTGGGAAGGATAAATGCCCAATGCCTGAGCCAAGATCTCCCTAAATCTGAAACTTAATAAAGTGGCCAATTTTAATCCCATAGCACGTTGTCTTGAGTCATTATTCCGCTTGGGGGTTGCCTGGGGTTGGGGGGACTCCACCTGTCCATGTAATAAGTCTTGTAGTCCAGATCCATGATGGGAATGTAGGTACTTACCTCCTACCTACCCAGGATAGAGTCAATTGTTGTGAGAACCATAACAGATGACATGCACACACACCTATACCATAACACAAATATCATGCAACAAGAGCCATTGATGGCTGCCATTGTGCCCAAGGACTTCAAGCATTACACCTGCCAAATGAACAAGCAGGTTTTTGCCATCCAGTTCACAGAGTCATCTGAGTGATGATGGGGGTGCTTGACACAAAGTTGTCATTATTTGGCCACAGTCCCATGTTCTTCATCCACCATTAGATACATACACAGCAGTATCTTGCCACCCTTAAAGATTTAGGTGACAGTAAGGCTATTCCACTTATCTGGTTGCATTAAAATATCCCACCTGCCCAAGTCTTTGGATCTGGCAAGCAGTGTTAGCCATTGCCACCAGCAACTGAAGAGGTCCATATGGTTGTGTCAGGGCTGCCCTAGGTCCCAGCTCACAAAGGACCAACGCTGCTTCGTTGTTAAGTATAAAAGTCTTTATTGAAGTTCAGTTTCACTTCCAGAGCCGCAGCGCGCAGCCCCACGTCTAAAGTGTCAGACCACTGATGCTCCGTCTGAGTCTCCTCCCCCCTGACACCAATTTAAGATCCTAGCCTTGCTCCACCTTCTCCGCTGCTCCTTCCTCCTCTGGGTCCGCCTGCCCGCCGGGGTTCCGCCCTTTCTAGCCTCTTCTCCCGCTGATTCCCCTGAGCCTTCTCCCTCCCTCCGGCGGGCTTTAGGAGCTGGTTCCCCATCCGGGTCTCCTGCTGTTCCACGCGCCTGCACATTTGAACTTGGCGCGCGCGCCCAGCCAGCAGCTTTCCTCCTGACCGTTTCACTGCTGCTGCCACTGCTTCCCCCTTCGGGGGGGCTAGCTGCAACTGACCTCCCTTCCGTTCCCCCACTCTCCGATGGAGGCGTGGTCAGCCCTGACTCCCTCTCTGGAGGAGACGCTGGCCCTGACACATGTGACTCCTCCCCCCCACTATGCTCTGGTGGGGAAACTGGTCCCGATCCTCCACTGCTGCTTTGGGGTTCCCCTCTGGCTCCTTGTTTCTGGTGCGTCCCCCCTGGGACCCCCCTTGCCCTGACCATCGGCGCCCCCTTCTGGGAATCTTCTGATTCGCTGGAGAAGCTCATGGAATCTCTCGGGCCACTGTCATACTCCCCTACGCTGCCCTCAGATTCTTCCCCTTCGCTCTCCCAATCCTCTCTCCCCAGTGCTCCTGCTCCTGATTCCCTGACATCCATCCCCCCCTCGAAGCCCCCCCTTCCCCCCTCCCCCTCTTCGGGTGTGGGTTCCGGGTGCTCCAGTCCTGTGGGTGTGAGTGCGGGATACCATTCTTCCCCCCTGGTGTGTAGCCGGTCCACTGGATCCGGCCCAACCGCAACGGGCTCGTCGACGTCGATTTCCTCTGCTTCCATCTCTCTGCTGATGTGCCCGAATCCAGGATCCTCCCCCAACACGTTCATGTCCTCCCCTCCCCCGGGTACCTCTGGTGAGACTGCTTGCAAAGGTCCCCGCAGCAGCTCCCTGTGCCACCCCACCTCCGGTTGAGTGTCCCACCAATAGGAGCGGTCTGTGGCAAACCCCGAGAGAGACCCCTCCGAGGAGCTAGTGTCCGGCGTCATCTCTTCAGCTGATGAAAAACCCTGGAACGTACTGGCTGACAGTGTGGGTGTGAAGAGCCAGTCGTCGAAAAACTCTGCCGGCATAGGTCTGTGTGGGAAGAGTGCATGGAACTCGTCTTTAAGATAGTGCTCCTCCACGGCATAGCACGGTACCCACCTGTTGGCACTGGCTGGGGTACCTTCCCTGGCGAGGAGGTATTCCACCCCCTCTTCCCCCCACCTCGAGTCCAAAATCTCCGTGACCTCGTTGAGTGGCGTCGCCCTCCGTGACCCCTCCCTCTTCGGAGATTCACTAAGTGTGTCTGGCGCGTTCCCTGTCGCCTGAAACCTGTGGGGTTCCCTGTAGGGTGTGAGCACCGACCTATGAAAGACTGGGTGCATTCTGGAGCCCTCCGGGAGTGTCAACCGGAAGGCCACTGGATTGATTTGTGCCGCGACCTGGTAAGGTCCCAGCTGCTTGTGCTTGAGCTTCCTCTTAGCTAGCGTCCTGGCCGGCACTGCCTGGGCTGCTAACCAGACCCAGTCCCCCACCTGGATGTCCTCCCCGACCCTCCTGTGCTTGTCTGCCTGCATTTTGTAGGCGTGTTTCGCCAGTTCCAATTGCCTTCGGAGTTGCTCGTGGACCTCCTGTAACTCTGCTGCTAAGTGCTCTGCTCCCCTTGGCTCCCCCTCCCCCTTCGTCTCTAACCCCGGGAAAGTTCTGGGATGCCGCCCATTATTGGCGAAGAACGGTGTCACTCCCGTAGACCCGTGCTTCGTGTTGTTGTAGGCAAACTCGGCCAGCGGTAGGTAGTCCACCCAGGTCGAGGGTTGTTGATTGGCGTAGCATCGCAGGTACTGCTGCATGATGGCGTTGACCCTCTCCGCTTGTCCGTTGGTCTGCGGGTGTCGTGCTGACGCTAAGTTGATCTTGACGTTCAGGATGCCCAGCAGCTTCTGCCAGAAGCTCGAGACGAATTGGCGACCCCGGTTGGACAGGATGGACCGCGGCAAGCCGTGAGCTTTGAACACGTGGTCTATGAACAGCTTGGCGGTCTGTTCCGCTGTGGCCACCTTCGCGCACGGAATAAAGTGCGCCATCTTGGTGAACATGTCTACGACCACGAGCACCGCTGTTTTGCCTCGCGAGCTGGGCAGATCTGTGACAAAGTCCAGGGCCACTCTCTCCCACGGTTCGAGCGGCGTCTGTAGGGGTTCTAGTAGACCCGCCGGCTTCCTGTGTACTGGCTTGGCCCTTTGGCAGGTGTCACACCTGGAGACGTAATCCGCGACTTCTCCCCTCACCTTGGGCCACCAAAAGTCTCTGGTTACTAATTCCGCCGTTTTGTCCTTGCCGAAGTGCCCAGCGCTGGGCGCGTCGTGTAGCTGCTGCAAGACTTTCGCGCGGAGGTCGTCTCCGGGCACGTAGAGAGCCCCTTTGCGGATGAGCAGTCCGTCTCGTATCTGGAACTCGTCGTCCTTCGCTGTGCCTTTTCGCACCTCCTCCATCTTGGATTGTGCGAACGAATCCGTCTGCAGCGCTCGACGCACCGCGTCCAGGTCCACGGCAGCTGAAGCGCACGCCCACGCTTTCGGTGCGAAAATGTGCTTGGCCGCCACCGGCGCCGCTTCCTCGAGATACTGCGGCTTCCTGGATAGTGCATCCGCCATGACGTTGTTGTCTCCCGGGATGTATTCTATCCGGAAATCGAAATCCGCAAAGAACTCCGCCCAGCGGATGTGTCTCTGGTTCAGGAACCGCGCCGTGCGCCAGTACTCCAGGTTCTTATGGTCCGTGCGGACTTGCACTGTGTGTCTGGCTCCAACGAGGAAGTGCCGCCACGCCTTGAAAGCTGCATGAATGGCCAGCAACTCCCTGTCCCAGATGGTGTAGTTCTGTTCCGCCTTGCTGAGTTTCCTGGAGTAGAATGCGCACGGCCTCCATTCCCCTTGCGGATCTTGCTGCAACAGGACGGCCCCCACCGCTCTGTCCGAGGCGTCCGTCTCAACCCTCATTGGTCTGCTGGGGTTTACATGTAGCAGCTGTTCTTCGGACGCGAAGAGACGCTTGAGTCTCCGAAAGGACTGCTCCGCCTGGTCCGTCCAGGTGAACTTCTTCTTCTTGGAGCTGAGGGTGTCCGTGATGGCCGCCGTCTCCTTCGCGAACCCTTTGATGAACTTGCGATAAAAATTGGCGAAGCCGACGAACCTCTGGACCTCCTTCCGATTGCGCGGGCTCTTCCAGTCCAACACCGCGCGGACCTTGGCGCTGTCCATGGCGAGTCCCTTGTCGGACAGCTTGTAGCCCAGAAAATCCACCTCCGTCATGTCGAACTGGCACTTCTCTAATTTGGCGTAAAGTCTGTGCTCCCGTAGCCTCTGCAGGACCTCCTTGACGTCCCTCTCGTGAGCCTCCTGCGATTCCGAGAAGATCAGGATGTCGTCCAGGAAGCAGACGCACTTCTTGTAGAGGAGTCCCGCTAACACATGATGCATGAAAGCTTGGAAGGTATGGGAGCCATTTTGCAGACCAAAAGGCATTACGCGATATTCATAGGTGCCTAAAGGTGTAAACATGGCTGTCTTCCACTCATCGCCCTCCCGCATGCGTATAAGGTTGTACGCCCCTCGTAGATCCAACTTGGTGAAGATCCTTCCCTTCCTCACCGTCGCGAGCAGGTCGTCGATCTTGGGCATGGGGAATGCTGCGGGCTTTGTTTTGGAATTTATGATCCTATAATCAACTATGAGTCTCCGTTGGGGCGTGTCCTTCTTCTTCACGAAAAACACGGGACTGCCCCCCACTGCTTTAGATTCTTGGATGAACCCCCGCTTCAAGTTGTGATCTATGAACTCCCTGAGTTCTTGCAGTTCATCTTCAGACATGGAATACAGTTTCCCAGTCGGCAGCGTCGCTCCCGGCAGGAGGTCAATCTTGCAGTCGTAAGGCCTGTGGGGAGGCAGCTTATCCGCTTCCCTCTCGCAGAAGACCTCCAAAAACTCCTTGTACTTGTTGGGTACCGCTTGCACCATGCCTAGGTGTAGCTGCGGTTCATCCTCTTGCCCCTCCTCCTCCTGGCGGGTCTGGATGCAGTGTTCTGCGCAGTAGGAGGAGCAGAAGGTCAACTGCCGCTGGTACCATGCTAATGCCGGGCTGTGCCTATCCAGCCAACTCATACCCAACACTATGGGCGTGTCCGACAGGTGGGTGACGTTGAAGCTGATGACTTCGCGGTGGTTTCCAATTTGCATCACCATCGGTGGTGTTTGCTGTACCACCTCTCCTCCCAGTAGCTTCCTGCCATCGACCGTGACGACGTTTAGGGGCATCGTGGCTGGCATGAGTGCTATGCGATGTTGCTTGATAAAGTCCACTCCAATAAAGTCTGCGTTGCTCCCAGAGTCAATGGTTATTGGTACTTGCATGGTGTGCCCATTGGGCAACTGGAGCGATGCGGTGAGTTGCACCACTGGTTTGGGTGGGAGGGGGTCTGTGGGCTGTAAAATCTCTGGGGACTGCTTCACTGACTTGCCTGGTTGGGCCCCAGTGGCTCTGTTTCCAACCAGGCTTCTTCTTCCCCCTGCAGCTGTTTCGGCTGCTCACCTGTTCCCTTTACTGTTGCTGAGGCTGCAGTGTGCTTCTGGAGCCTCTGGGGACACTCTTTGGCCATGTGCTGTGCACTGTCGCAGATGTAACACTTCCTGGTCCCTCTAGGAGCCTTCCCCTTGACTGCTCCCGGTGTTTGGGCTCTGCTGGCAGTCTGAGCCCTGGCACCACCAATCTCCATCGGCTCTTCTCCCCTTCCTAAAGGAGGCATGGACAGCGCCCGTCCCGCCTCTCTGGGAAAGAAAGGGGTTGTCCTGGCTGGGGTGCTTGCCTTACGTCCTTCCTCCCTGCTCCAAGGCCGTCCTTCCAGGCGCACACCAATTGCCAACGCTCTTTGGGCAACTTCTTGGGTACTTTGGGGTCGTTCCCCTCTTGCCAGCTCATCTTTCACCTCTCCACTTAGCCCCTCCCAGAACAGGTCTCTGACAGCAATAGAGTCCTTCTCCCAGCCCAGCACGTTCAGTAAGGCAAAAAAGCGCGAGTGATATTGCCTCACCGTCGCTTTCCCTTGCTGTAGTCCATGCATTTCCCTCCGAGCAATATCTACATCTACCGTAGATTTAAAGCAAGCGTCCATAGCTTTGATAAATGCATCGGAATCTTTGAGGGCGGGGTCTTTTTCGCGCCACAAATTCCGCAGCCACGCTTTTGCTTCCCCATGCAAATGAGTGATTATGAAGCCCACCTTCTCTTCCTCATCTCTAAAGTCTTTCCGAAGCAAATTGAGCGCGTAAACCACGTCAGCTCTGAAGTTAGGGTATTGCTGCAGGTTCCCATCAAAGTGGGCTACTAGGCTGCCCCCCCTCTTCCCGAGGCCAACTCCCTCCGGTTTGGGTCCTGGCAGCCCCTCTTTCCCCCAACGGTCCCACCTGGCCTGCAGATCCCGGCAGAGCACTACTGCTTCTTCTTCTCTTTTCCTGGATGCTGCTACTTCTGCGTAAAGCGTTGTGACTGCTTCTTGCAGTTCTTTCACCTGGCTCTCTGTAGTCATCTTTGCCTCTCTTCGTGAGCTCGCAAAACACCAAGTCTTGCCCCTCGCTGCACCAACTCACGCTGCGAGGTTTTTATTTGAGACGGAGCATACTGTCAGGGCTGCCCTAGGTCCCAGCTCACAAAGGACCAACGCTGCTTCGTTGTTAAGTATAAAAGTCTTTATTGAAGTTCAGTTTCACTTCCAGAGCCGCAGCGCGCAGCCCCACGTCTAAAGTGTCAGACCACTGATGCTCCGTCTGAGTCTCCTCCCCCCTGACACCAATTTAAGATCCTAGCCTTGCTCCACCTTCTCCGCTGCTCCTTCCTCCTCTGGGTCCGCCTGCCCGCCGGGGTTCCGCCCTTTCTAGCCTCTTCTCCCGCTGATTCCCCTGAGCCTTCTCCCTCCCTCCGGCGGGCTTTAGGAGCTGGTTCCCCATCCGGGTCTCCTGCTGTTCCACGCGCCTGCACATTTGAACTTGGCGCGCGCGCCCAGCCAGCAGCTTTCCTCCTGACCGTTTCACTGCTGCTGCCACTGCTTCCCCCTTCGGGGGGGCTAGCTGCAACTGACCTCCCTTCCGTTCCCCCACTCTCCGATGGAGGCGTGGTCAGCCCTGACTCCCTCTCTGGAGGAGACGCTGGCCCTGACACATGTGACTCCTCCCCCCCACTATGCTCTGGTGGGGAAACTGGTCCCGATCCTCCACTGCTGCTTTGGGGTTCCCCTCTGGCTCCTTGTTTCTGGTGCGTCCCCCCTGGGACCCCCCTTGCCCTGACCATCGGCGCCCCCTTCTGGGAATCTTCTGATTCGCTGGAGAAGCTCATGGAATCTCTCGGGCCACTGTCATACTCCCCTACGCTGCCCTCAGATTCTTCCCCTTCGCTCTCCCAATCCTCTCTCCCCAGTGCTCCTGCTCCTGATTCCCTGACAGGTTGTATATAGGAATGGGGAGAAATTCAGTTTAGTTCCCATATATATTAATAACAACCTACCTTAATTGTGCTTCCCAAACAGTATGTGAACCCATCAAAATTTGTACTTCCCAATTTTGCAATAGAGTTCTCCAACCAAAGAATGTGTACAGAAATGCATACAAAAGAATATTAGTGAAAATACAAAAACACACTACAGTAGGGGAAATGGAACCACATAAAATGTGTATGTTAGTCAAAACTGCATGCAAATGTGGCAATTGGGAGAAATACATACTAAAATGCTAGTGAATTTTCACAAGGACTTTTAAAAAGTCACAAGCTGATGTGGAAATGGGCTGAACCAAACTTAAGATTTGAAAAAATGAGAAACAGAGAGAAACCAAAGCTGACAGATTTGTCCATTATGTGTGGCAACATCCCCGTTCCACAAAAGTCTCCAGCCTAAAGTTCATGTAACACCTTTCATGCTAACAGCACAAGGTGCTTTCCATTAAAAAAAAATCAGCTAACTGAGGTTTAAAATTAAATTCCCCCAAAAGCCATTTAAAAGCAAATACGTTAACGCATCTCCTCCTCCTCCTCTCCTGCTTTCATACCTTCTCCCTTCCACCCCCACCCCATCTCCCAGCGAAGCAAGCATACTCAATCTTTTTTGTCTCAGCAAATGGCTTTTAAGTTCCTCTCGTTCCCTCTAATTTATATTATTTTAATTATTGAATAGCCCTCTCACTCATCGCCTGGAACATTAACGCATTTTTAAAAGGGACCTAGGAAAATCAAACTCCATCAGTGATCTGTTTTTCTGTCTCAACTAACAGCCTCCAGCTCTCCCAGGAGACCCAGCGTTTGGCTGCTGCTTTCTGGGTAAAGGGATTGAGGAGGGGGAGAGAAAATCATGAAGGGGGGGGAATGATGTCTTAGAAAGAAACAGATACCATTTGCTAATGCTGAAATTGTGCACCTTGGGCAGAGAACACGCTTGTGCTTTGTGGATATTACATTGCAGTTGCTTCAGCATTTGCATGATATTTACATTTATCTATGCTTTTCCCTGTATCTGTGTTGCTGCTAAGGGGTTTTTTGTTCAAACAAACTTTCTAGCCTAGGGAAGTTCCTATGTATAATAGGTGCTCAGCAAGAAAATATGGTAATTATAAAGTCTTCTTATTTCTGTTCAGCTTGTATAGGGGTGGGGGCACAAACTGGAGTAGATTAAACCTGACAGCAAAATGCTCAAATGCTGGTATTTGGGTCAAATACTGCTCTTCGGTCATTTCTGCACCCTCATCCAAAAAACGATGGCAGAATCTACCATGTTATCAATGAATTGGCTTCAGAGCCACAGTCGCATTCATGGGCATTTGCATAGTCTTCCCCACAACATTTGCATATTCAGATTATTTAAACCTTTTCACTGTCAGAATAATCTTATTCTTCATACCAAACTCTATCCATTGTCGCAGTACTATAACCCTTTCGCACCAAGCTATTTTCATCCTGGCTGCATTAAAGCTTTAATTCTGCCTACCTACAAGGGAACGACCATTTTCTGCAGCTTTAGAAGGTGGGCTTTGAACCCAAGTGTCAGCTCACTAGTCTATCCACTGAACCACACTGAATCACTTTTACATGACTGGTGTCCCATTAGCTCCCTTTCAGTCCTCTGGTTCAGAGACTGATTTAGCGACTGGTTACAGCACAGCAAACGATGTTGTTTTGCAATTTCATATCTGAGTTCTTCAAAACTCCAGGATGAATATCCGGTGCTCCTGGTGACTTATTACTGTTCATTTTATCAATTTGCTCTAAAACCTGACACATCAATTTGTGGCAATTCCTTAGATTTATCACTTCAAAAGAATAGCTCAGGTGTGTTTCTCCCCAATGCCTTTTGCAGCAAAAGCTGAAGCAAAGAATTCATTTACTTTCTCTGCAGTGTTCCTATCTTCATTGAGTGCACATTTTACTCCCTGATGGTCACAGCTACAACAGCTCTCCTGCAGCTTTCTTCCTTCTAATGTACTTTTTAAAGAATCTATCATTTTTGTTATATCATATTATGTCCTACAAATTCCCGACTGATCAGAATTATTAAAATCTTACAAAAGTTTGTGCTCCCAGTTATTCTCCTGCGCTTGGCTATTTAGTCATGTTGGGATGCTTGTGCCTATATAAAGTGGGCTACTGGGGCTTGCTAGGTCCTTGCCAGCATCTGGCCCTTCAAGTAAGTCCTGATCCACAACACCAGGCAAGGCTCTTGAGGAAGCCACATTTGGACACTGCCAGGAGGTTCCACTTATAAAAAATTAGGGGGTCTAGCCTGGGGCAGAAGGAAGGGAGCAAAGATAGGGTGGATATCAAAACCTCAGAAAGATGGGGGAAGAATCCCAGTGGAGACACAGGCTGGCATACCTAGACCCCTAAGTAACAACAACAACAACAACAACAACAACAACAACAACAACAACAACAATAATAATAATTTATTCTTTATACCCTACCCATCTGGCTGGGTTTCCCCACCACTCTGGGCAGCTTCCAACAAAATAGTAAAATACAATAGTCTGTTAAACATTAAAAACTTCCATAAACAGGGCTGGCTTCAGATCAGTGCCGTAGTGTGGGGGTGCAGGGGGGGGCCGGCCACACCGGGCACAACACCTGGGGGTTAGGGTTAGGGGGCGCAAATCCACGGGTTAGGGGGCGCAAATCCATGGGTTAGGGGGCGCAAATTACTTGCCTTGCCCCGGGTGCTGACAACCCACACTACGCCACTGCTTCAGATGTCTTCCAAAAGTCTGGTAGTTGTTTTTCTCTTTGACATCTGGTGGGAGGGTGTTCCACAGGGCCGGTGCCACTACCGAGAAGGCCCTCTGCCTGGTTCCCTGTAACTTGGCTTCTCGCAGTGAGGGAACCGCCAGAAGGCCCTCAGTGCTGGACCTCAGTGTCTGGGCAGAACGATGGGGGTGGAGACGCTCCTTCAGGTTTACTGGACGAGGCCATTTAGGGCTTTAAAGGTCAACACCAACACTTTGAACTGTGCTCAGAAATGTACTGGGAGCCAATGCAGGTCTTTCAAGACCGGTGTTATGTGGTCTCGGCGGCCGCTCCCAGTCACCAATCTAGCTGCCGCATTCTGGATTAGTTGCAGTTTCCAGGTCACCTTCAAAGGTAGCCCCACATACAGGCCATTGCAATAGTCCAAGCAAGGGATGACGAGAGCATGCACCACCCTGGGGAGACAGCCCGCAGGCAGGTAGGGTTTCAGCTGGTGTATCAGATGAATCTGGTAAGCAGCTGCCCTGGACACAGAATTGACCTGCGCCTCCATGGACAACTGTGAGTCCAAAATGACTCCCAGGCTGCGCACCTGGTCATTCAGGGGCACAGTTACCCCAGAGAGTATGGAGACTTGGCCTTCCCTCCCATGCCAGAGGCCACTTTCAGGCTCTCTCCCCAACCCCATTTGGTGGCACCAGGATCTTCATGGGTGCCTCCTTGGGGCCCAAGGAACCAATTTCCTCCCAAGCTGCCTCATTTGTCCAACAGCACTGGGAGTGCACCAGGTGGGAGGCCATGAAGTCAAAATCAGAGGTGAGAAGCAGTATTGCTTCTGAATACCAGTTTCTGCTTGAGTTCTGCTTTAGGGTTCCCCTACAAGCATCTGGATGGGAAACAGGATGCTGAACTAGATGGCCCATTGACCTAATTCAGCAGGCTCTTATGAGTGCAGAAGAAGTGTCCATTTTCAAGCCAGAAGGTTGACCCTTCAAGGGCTCTAGTGCTCAGAAAGAGGGAGGGGGTAGAGGTAGAGGTCCCAAAGGTTTTAGTTCACCTCCAACCATTCTTGGGTCAAGTTGCTCTCTTGGTGCTCTCCATGGTGCTGTGTCAACTGACCTGCCTTGCTGCCATTTCCCATGAGCTCTAATACTGACCAACCTTAGGGAAGCAGAGTCAGAATCACTAGCTTAGCCTTCAGCAGCAGTGGGGACCCTCCAGCAGACAGGCCTAATGACGCCCTCCAGGCTTTCCCATTAGGCTCGCAAGGTTGTATTGAGCACGCCACCTGCTCTATACCTGACATCATATGTGTGTGGCTCAGGTAAAGACTCAACTTGGTGAAAAAGGCAGGGCTTACATGTGCTGCTGATCAGCAGGGTCTGCAAAGGCCTACAGAGGCAAAGGAAAATGCTTGCCAAGCGCTGATGATCAGCTGGTTGTCAGCGCTTGCAAAGCACTGCTCCTTTATCCACACAGTTTGATTTCAAACTGTTCAGGCAATGGAAAATGGATCAGCTGATGTGATTGTGATGTCAAGCAGCTGGCAGTGAGGCCACCCATCAAACTTGGTCCACAGAGGGGGAGGTATGGATCTGGCCCCACCCCTGTTCTTCAAAGAAACCCATACTACTTGCCCCACACACATGCCAATCAGCCCATCTCTCAGTGTTGCTGTAGTTCCTACCCTATCGTCTGGAATAAGTACTGGAATATGGTGCAGGAAATAATATATAATATACTAAGAAATGATGAGGTGATAAGGTGAAGGCCACATAAGCACTTCTTATGGGCCTGACATCTCACGTTGCATCAACCAATCACACTTTATTCCTATTTGTTTGGCAAAAGAGTCTGTACCATGACTACTTAGCAGGTAGCTGCCTCTGTTCCGAATGATAAACGTGTCAAGCTATGGCAATCATTCAGCTATTAGGAACTGAGAGAAGATGTGATTTCACACTTTGGGTGTATAATCCGCAGCCCCATTATCCAATCATCTGCAATATCTGGTGTCAGGATGATATATATTAATATGGTTTCATATACTATCTATTAACGGGTTGGAAAGCAGATAAGTTGAGAGCATTAGTCTGTACAAGACAACCACGCAGAGGCTTCTGAACATATCTTAACATTACAACGGAAGTGAAAGATGGTTGAGATTTATCATCAGGTCATATTTTATGAAAGAAAGAGTCGTCATTCACCATTAGCAACTAATTCAACTGGATGAAAGAGTGTTCCCATTGGCTGTTGGATTATTTATGTGGCTCAGTTCCACTCCTGCCACATATTCACTGTGCAACCTGGGAGAAGTTCCCTAAAATGCTCTTTGCAACAATGTAGCAGAAATTGGGCACTCCCTCTCAGTTTGAATCGTGTTAATTATCCATTTAGCATTTAACCATTTAGCATTTAACCGTAGTAGCCAGATAAAGTAAGTGCTCATGCCCCTCAGAATGCCAACCCTTCTTCAAAGGGGGAGCATTTTTTTACACACCCCAACTCACCCCTCATTTCCCAATCATCTTGTTATAAGGCTAGGCAGATATTCGTCCCTCCCCATCACCCACCTTTCTTATCCATCTTTCCTGTTCAGACTAAGTTGGGAGAGAGGAGCATTAATCTCTCAGTCGCAGCACATACAACATACTGTTTATTCTTGCTGAGCACCATATCAGCATAGTAAGTTACAACTCAGCCTCTGTAAGACAATCCACTGAACGGCAGGACTCTCTTAATGTCACACTCAACTTGCTCTTTCCTATCAAATGCACAGCTGCTTGCCATAGATTGCTCGCATATCCTGTGCTCATTCCAGACATATTGTCAGGAGCACAAATAACAATAAGGTACCCCAACAAGCTGAACTTACCTACACTGGAATGCAGTCAAAACTGCAGATAAAAATTAAAATGCTGATGGAATTTCATGCAGTTTTTTTTAAAAAAAAAATCATTTACAGATGGCTGCAAAATGTGGAGAATTGAACTCAAGACTAGAAAAATGAATTGACAGATCCTCCTTTCCCTACTTGAGAAAGGGCTTTTCCTGCTGCAGCCAACCAGCTGTGAACTCCCTCTGGAGAGAGGTCAGACTGTTCCATCTTTACCTAACTTTAGGTGCGCTGTAAACATTATTTTTTTCTGCCTGGCTTTTGCTGGATTCTAAACTTCATCCTTTATATTTGCTTTTTCTGTTTTAATTCATGCTTTCATATGGGTGGTTGTTTCCATATTGCTTGTTTTATATTGGCTATAACCCTGGGGGCAGGAAGGAATTAATAATAATAACAGCACCAGCACTGCATCCATTTGGCAGCTTCCTCACATACACACATGCATCTGATTTTAGGGCACAGGAACAAATAGCAAGGTGCTTTGTTTTGCTTACACTTTACCAGCACTAGCTCCATTCTACACTACTAATACAGTATCTGGTCATAGTGCCATCAGGTCAGGACTTTGGGGCAAATATCCAGAGCCCCACTCAGCAAAATGAATTGGTGAGCCTCCAAATGCAGAAGGGCTGGCTTCGCACATTTGGAAGGAAGTGTGAAGTAATACACATTATCATCTAAAGAAATGGAGCCAGAAGACCATTAAGTCCAGAGTCTAAAATTACTTAGCCACACCACTGTATATAGTCCCCACACTATGGCTAGCTCTGTTCTGCTGATATGCTGAGAATTTCACATACTCACACTTTTCCCCTGCAAGGAAGAAGAAGAAGAAGAAGAAGAAGAAGAAGAAGAAGAAGAAGAAGAGGAGGAGGAGTAGTAGTTTGGATTTGATATCCCGCTTTATCACTACCCGAAGGAGTCTCAAAGCAGCTAACATTCTCCTTTCCCTTCCTCCCCCACAACAAACACTCTGTGAGGTGAGTGGGGCTGAGAGACTTCAGAGAAGTGTGACTAGCCCAAGGTCACCCAGCAGCTGCATGTGGAGGAGCGGGGACGCGAACCCGGTTCACCAGATTAGGAGTCTACCGCTCTTAACCACTACACCACATGGGCTCTCAGTGTTTCTGCTGCCACTGCTCCTGTGTCAGAAATGTTCCGGTGGGGGCAGGAGGCAGGGACATTTTCTTTTCCTCCTTTTAGAAGGGTACTTATGTGCTGGTATGCACAGAACATATTTAATTTTAATTTAAACATTATTATTTAAATTTAAAAATATTATCAACTAGAGCCAGAGGTGCCAGGTTGCCCCCAAGATTGGGGTGGTGGTGCATTTCATGTGCGTGTGATGTCATGTGAGCGACACACAAGTGGCATCACATCATCCAGAGAAGGTTGAGCGCTTTGCTGGAGCTGGCTGGCTGCCCTATGTGCGGTGCATGTGACATTGCATGTGTGCGATGCACAACAGGCCCTTTTCCAACAAAGATTAAGGGGGCTGGAGACACCTCAACCACCTAGAGTTGGCACACCTGAATATAGCTAGCTTCACCCATTCCCCATCAAAGTTCCCATAGCTCTGCTCCAGCTGTGACGGAAAGCTCTTCCACAAACACCCTTTTCCCTTAAAGCAGGAGTAGGAAACCCATGACCCTCCCAATGTGATTGGACTCCAATTCCCATTAGCCCCAGCCAGCATAGTGAATGGCTAGGGATGATGAGAGTTGTGGTTCAGCAACAGTTTCCCCATCCCTGTTGTAAGAGCTCCTGCCACTGGTACGGCTTAGCAAAAAGAGACAAAGTCTGTTGCTTCTCTCTCCTCGCCCCCTACTTTAGCATTTATTCGAAAGTGGATGAAAAGAATACTAGCAGCAGCACAGGTTCCTGCTATAAGCTTTGTTCTAGAGCCCATGGCAATATTCCCAGCTCCCAAGAGGTTTGGGTTGTAAATCACTTTGGGTTGCCCTGGGCAAGATAAAGCAACTAACAAATTCAATAAATCATCATAATAAATAGAGTACAGTCCCTACATAGCTTGAAGATGTCAGACATGCTGCATCTCAGAACCCCTAAAACTCATTTCAAAAAAACACACTATCTGGAAGCGTTCTCTTGCTCTCTCTCCTCTGGAGTGGTTTTTGCAAGGTGGGCCTGACATAGGCAGGTCTAACACTGGCATCCATAACAACGGCATAATCTACCTTGTTATTTGGAAAGGTTTTATATGTACTTGCTCCCTCTCCCACAAAGGGTCACCGACTGTACCAAGTATCCCCATCTGCCAAACAATTCGGAGAACACAATGAAAAGGGATGTTTCATTCAACAGTGGCCGTGACCTTCAAAGAATTTATGCAATAGTAAGAGTTGAATCGATGAAAACTCCACTGCCCACCAGAACTCTTTCAAATGCTTTAAACAACCCACTGTGAAAGAGTCATCTGGATTTTTCCTATTTTGCAGTCCTTTGTAGTTTGAGTCTTGTAAGTATCCATTCAGAGCAGAATTATTTGAAATGGCTGATAGCACTTCCAGAAAGAACGCGCGACAACAAAAGATATAGCAAGGCAGCTCCATATCTTATACTAGTTTGCATGTGGATGCGAGAACTTTGCAGCTGTGTATGCATACAGCAAGCAAAAGGAGTATTCAATTAGCACACACTTTACTCCCTCTAATGTCCTGTCTCTCAATGGATAAAGAGCACAAACTCAGATTCTGGTTTCTGCCAAAAACTTTAATGCTCATATCAGTACACTACATAGGCAATGCAACAGCTAAAGGCAGAGCAGGTGGTATGTCTGGCTAAGCAAGCTAAGGCATTGATCCAGCGAGTGACATATTCCCTTGGTTCCTGCTTTAAAGAATGGGGCAAGCACAGCTTTAGCAAGGGAAGCAAGAGACAGCTTTGGACTGGGTGGGGTCTGAGAGTGGGTGGGGTCTGTTTGCTGGTGTCACAGAGTGTGCCAGCCACTCCTCACACAGTCCAAAGTTGGCATTAGCTCTTTATTATCAAAAACAGACTTGGAAGATTTTCATCTCCACAGACTTGGCTGAGTGTCAGGCCTAATGTCAGTTCATGACATCCAGAAACATCTGGAGGGCCAAAGGATCCTCACACCTGATGTATATAAACATAAGAAGTAAATCATATGGAGAGGCAATTGAAATTTTTTGCAGATATCTCTCCTCCAGCCAGCAGGAACCTCAGGAAATGCCACTCTGTTTCCTCTTCCACGCTAGGAGTGATGGCATCATCTGCTGGGGCAGGATTATAAGCTTGGAGGTTTGGAGGACAGATACTGAAGATTTACCTCACTATTTACAGGTTTGCCCAATCTACAATAATATAAGAGCAGCCTAGTTCAAACATTTAAATATCCCAGTTGGGAAATCAATTGAATATTTGATTAACTTTTTATTAGAGGCAGGTCCCCCTACACCTCTGAAAAGTGGCCTGTTTTGCCTTTAAAGGTAAAGGTAAAGGTACCCCTGCCCGTACGGGCCAGTCTTGACAGACTCTAGGGTTGTGCGCTCATCTCACTCTAGAGGCCGGGAGCCAGCGCTGTCCGCAGACACTTCTGGGTCACGTGGCCAGCGTGACAAGCTGCATCTGGTGAGCCAGCGCAGCACACGGAACGCCGTTTACCTTCCCGCTAGTAAGCGGTCCCTATTTATCTACTTGCACCCGGGGGTGTTTTCGAACTGCTAGGTTGGCAGGCACTGGGACCGAGTGACAGGAGCGCACCCCGCCGCGGGGATTCAAACCGCCGACCTTTCGATCGGCAAGTCCTAGGCGCTGAGGCTTTTACCCACAGCGCCACCCGCATCCTGTTTTGCCTTTAGAGTGGCAATTTTAAGGGGAAAGGTTTGTGGGGATTATAAATTAAATTCTTCAGGGAAGCAAACTCTTATCTGATAAAATGCATGGTTTTAATCATCACTTTAACTGTGTAAAGCATTTTATTCTGTGTTATGTATTTTGATTTTTTTTAATGGCTTCACCGACACAAATTAATAATATTTAATAATATAATAATAACATATGGATCCATACAGTTGGCATGGCTATGGATTCTCTGTCTCCCTGGAGGCATGACTATGGAGGGTTCCTCCACTTCAGAATTTACCACTGCATTACAGCTGTTGTTTCCACCACTATGGAACTGTGAGACACAATTTACAAGGACATTAATCCACAGCACATGTATGGGGTAAGTTTCCATCCAAAGGATTTTATCTTGATGGATTTGCCTTCGAACTTCTCTGACACCTGGCAAAATGGCTCACTCTGTCTAAGATACTATGGAGACTTGCTGTGCTAAAAATGCTTCTGCTTCCTGCATTTTACATCACCTCCCGTGGCATCCTTGAGAATACACCTATGTGCATATGTGAATACAGCCCACTAGCCAGACACCAGACTCTAGCCTGCTTTGTTTAGCAGGTAAATTAGATCACAGGGTGGTATGTCTGCCAAAAAAAAACAACTTAAGCAGCACTGTGAACAATGCAACAAAATGCCTATTAAAGAAGGAACATCAAACTTCCCTCAAACAGTTTCTCACATCACTGCAATGCCGCAAGAGGATAGGTTTGAAGGCGAGGTGTGTGCTTCTTGACCTCTCAGTTTAGACTCTAACAAATCCATGCACTTTGGAACCTCACAGCAAGAATCAACGCAGATCTATGAACACTTCCCACTTACAACATAAACTGCCTAACTTTTCAGCTAAAGGATAATTTGGGAGTAAGCTTTTACTGGATCCATGGAATAGAAGTAATTCTGAAAGCATGATCAGCAGGAGACATTGACTATTTGCAGCTAGGAAGGGGCTTACATGCTCTAGAGGGGTCCATTTAAGGAAGGTAAGAAGGACATTTTTCTCATCACCCCAAGTTTTTCATGCTTCATTCAATTAAGTGTGTGTGTGTGTGTGTGTGTGTGTGTGTGTGTGTGTGTGTGTACATGGCTCTCTTCTTCTCATTTAACTCCAACAACAACCCTGTGACATAGGTTAGTCTGAGAGGCAATTAATGGCCAAGGTCATCCAGTGAGCTTCATGGCCAAGTGGGGATTTGAACCCTGGTCTCCCTGGTCCTAGTCCAACACTCTAACCACTACGTTATGTTGGTTCAGTGCCAGAGAAAATAGATTGCAACACAGCAAAATCCAGTTGCTTCTCAAACCAGGAAAGGTATCCACCCTCCCCAAAAGACTCTGCAAACACCCTGGATGTGTTCTGTACAGGTGACTAATAGCATGGTGAAAGACTGGGAAATGTATGTTCTGACATTTCACAGGCTCTCGGCTTTAGTAGACTTACACACATAAAGATTTCATGCAAATAATGAAGTAAACTCATGCCTACAAAAGCTCGGGACACAATACATATGTCAAAAGGTATCAAATGATTATTTGTTTGTTTACTACTCTTACTTCTAGCAAGAGGAAGTCTGCAGTCTTCTGCACATTTACCTGGCAGTAAATCCCATTGACATCAATCAGACTTCCTTCTGAGTGCATATGCTTGGAATTTCTCTGTTAGTAACAAATGATGCTTGCACCCTGTGTCTTGTTTTCATATGCAAATAGAGGCAGTAAACAGAAATGCAAATATTTTAATATTTCTTTGACATCTTCAGAATACATAAAGAACAATATTAATTAAAATGATACCCTTGAAACAAGCATTCAGCAAGGGAGTTCTAATCCACAGCATAGGAACTCACCAAGGTTCTCAGCACTGGAAGCTGGCAGAAGAGAAAAGTCTTTGCCAGTTTTCCTGAATGGTCCTTAGAGCCACTGTAGCCACAGTAATGTTACTCATTACCAAAGTTCATCCCCTTTGGGGATGGAAAGTGGCTGCTTCTGGCATTTGCAGCCACAGGAAAGTATTTCGGTGACTTGCTGAATGCACCTGAGCATTTGCCCAAGTGTATAAAGTGTTGCTACTGAGAATGAAACACCTGGGCAAGTTTCATGCAAGTATTGCCTAGTTCAGCTGAACCACAAAAACATCTACAGTACATGGAATTGTACGCCTAAGCAAACCAGTTCATCAGTCTGTAGGTGTGGAAAGATCTAGCCTTGTCACAGGAGACCTCTGGCAAGCTACAATTCAGAGTAAAAAGAGAAAAATATTTCCATTCAAAGAAAGAATGCATTCCACATCCCGAGGGTTACTAAAGTTGCAGGTAGCTATGTCGCTCCACCAGAAAGAGTCAAGAGCAACAGTGGCTGGCAACCTTATTAGGACCAACCTCTCCCTGAGGCTGAGAGGCGCCGTCCCTTCAACATGCACCAGATTTGCTGTCAAATGTGAGCGCTTCCTGGATAAGGTGCCTGGCTGCTCTCCCCCTCTCTCACACCACACTGGCCATTCTGCTCTCCTCCCACATGGAGTCCAGAACCATTCTGGGGGGAGGCAGCTGGTGGGTGACTTCAGCCTTGGCTGGCCCACTGATTCACAGCACATTTCTCCATGCTGCTGCAGATGCCTCCTCATCCAGTGAAGTGGCACTACTCTGATCTTCTACTCTGGGGTCCATACCTAACAGTGCCACTGATACGTACAAACAAGGTTCCAGTGCCAAACTGGAAAAGAGCTCAAGAGCAGCTGCCTTAAGGAATTAGACAGAATGACAGCTCCAACACAGAAGAAGAACGTGGCAGGAAATCAACTGACCACTGTCCACTGACCAAATTAATAAGTAGTATTTAAACCTTTTTAAATGAAGGGCTGAGAGGTCAGGCACTGAACCCATCGTATCCATTACACAATCCACACCCAAACTCCACACAGACATTTGTGTAACAGGGGTTCATGACTATTAAGCTAAAACAAGGGTAGGGAACGTCAGGCTTCAGGGCTGAATGTGACCCTCCAGGGCTCACGGGCTGGCCCTTGGGACTTTCTCCAGACCATTCCACATGCCCTCCCCCACTGGCCTTGCCTCACACCCTCCTCGAGTGCCTGGCTGGAATGTGTGTTTGAACTCTGACAGATGCTCTTGCTTCCCTGAATGGAAGCAGGGAGAGTTTTCTGAGAGTATGTGGAGAACGTAAAGGTAAAGGGACCCCTGACCATTAGGTACAGTCGTGACTGACTCTGGGGTTGCGGCACTCATCCTGCTTTATTGGCCAAGGGAGCCGGCATACAGCTTCCGGGTCATGTGGCCAGCATGACTAAGCTGCTTCTGGTGAACCAGAGCAGTGCACAGAAACGCCGGAGTGGTACCTATTTATCTACTTGCACTTGATGTGCTTTCGAACTGCTAGGTTGGCAGGAGCAGGGACTGAGCAACGGGAGCTCACCCCATCGCGGGGATTCGAACCGGCAACCTTCCAATCGGCAAGTCCTAGGCTCTGTGGTTTAACCCACAGCACCACCCACGTCCCATGTGGAGAAAGCATACTGTATAAAGGCAAAATTTTACATTCATTGTTGTGCCCATTTTTGCCTCTGGCGAAAGGGCAGCCTCCAGTGGCATACAGCCCTCAGAAGGTTGATCAGAAAGGCATTTGACCCTCAGGCTGAAAAGTGTTTCCCACTCCTGATATGAAATTTGCCAAATGCCACTTGCTCCCATTAGACCCATAGATACGGGTATTACAGTACAGAAACCACTGGTTTACATTGGAATTTAAAACACATCAGCAATGTCAAGTGTGCTGCCTTACACAACGAGTCTGCCACATGAGTAGTAATTCCATGAACACAATTATTTTCTCTTAAGAAGAACACACCCCCTCTCATGATACACTTTGTAATTCCACCCAGCACTATTTTTTTTAACAAAATTGTAGTGGGGAGGGGGAATATGTTGCTGTCAATGTGACTGAGAATTTTTGGAATGAGAGGTATGGGATAATTCTTCTGGGTAGCCTAGTGCTGGATATTCTGAGGTAAATTAGGCCAGGGAGATGTCCGTCACAGGCCCCTAGAGCCAACTGCACCCCCCCCCCGGGTTAGAAATTACCACGTGCATTAGAAGAAGGTCTTTCCCCTCATGCTGGTTTATAAACGCTTTCACGGAGCAAGTCCCTCATTCTCCACACCCCCTCACCCTCCCACAGCAGCTTCTGGGATACACGCAGCATGAATATTCTTCTCAGCTGTAAAATGAACCATATAATTCCCTCCACCCTTCTCCACGCTGAAGAACGCCCTCCCCACAATATCTAATGGCATCGGCTCACCAGCTTTCCCTCACACAAGTGGCAGATGCAGAAGGGGGGAGGGGAGAAACCCTGCTCAAAATATCATGGTTGGAAGGGAGAGGAAGGGTCAGCCTCCCCAAGGGAGACAGTGAGCTCTTTAAACACCCACAGAGACGCAGAAAGAGATTCTGTTCTCCTCCCTTTTCCCCGCCAGGGAGCAAGAACTTAGCCTGTATAATTATTGTAAAAACTACTTTAATGTTTTTTCCACTTAACAGTCGCTGGTGGTGATTTTAGCAGCTGCAGCGGGAAGGAGAAAAAGGATTGAATTGCAAATGATCCTGTGCAGTGAAAGGAAGAGGTGGAAAAGGAGAAGAGGAAGCTCACACTCACTTACCTTGAAGAGGCGCAATATGTTGGCCACCATGATGGAGACGGAGCTGCCGGAAGCGCCAATCACCCCAACCACGCGCTCTGGCTTGGTGATGATAGGTGGCCCACCATTGACACAGCGCACCTCTGTGCTGTCCTTCTCAATCAAGGCCTGGACAAAGGTGAGGGACTGTTCCAAGGCATGGGTATCTCGAGAGCAGGTGTCAAGGATGCGAGCCCCCAAGGTGATATTGGGGAGTAAGTCAGGATCGTTGTTGATGCGATCCAAAGCAAAAAGCATAGCCTCTAGGCGGTGAATCCCCTTCTCTTTCTTCAGCTCACCACATGCCTTGCCCTCGGAGCCCCTCCCATGGACAGGGAAGAGGCCTCCAAGGGTGATATCCCCATCAAGACGGATAGAGTTCATGTGGGGATGTCCTTGACCTTTCGGTTTAGCTGAGCTGACTGGATGATACCACCAGTCACAGCAGACACTCAGGAATAGACAGAAGGAGAGTTGCTCCATGCACAAAGATCCCCAGTTCTTCCCAATCATTGCCAAAGACCCCTTGAAACTCAACCCTTCCAACCTAAAGACCCATGGAGATCAGGGACTCTTGTCATCAAAAACCACTTAGCTTTGCTGGCTTGGAGACTGGTTCCACATTGAACTCTGGAGAGGGGATAGGAGTAACCTTCAAAGGGCCAATACTGAAAGGGGAAACTGATCAGTGGTCTTCTGGAGGGGACAAACCATGGTTCTTTTCCCTGTCACTTTTCTGTCAAGATTTCCAGTCTACTCCAGTATCCATTCCAAGGCAGGTGGTGAAGAAAGTGCAGAGTTTGGAGGCGTTTACAAGGTCCCCTTTTCGGTCCTCTGGAGGATTGCAGCCAAGCAACTAAAGAAGGGCTTCAGGCTTTGCATAACTTCACATGGAGATGTATATCCCTTTTGTTCCTTTCTCCACAATCCTTGAAAGGGAAAGAGAGAAACAGAAAGAAAATCAAATGGAAGCATAAAAAAGGACATT
Source organism: Podarcis raffonei (assembly GCF_027172205.1). Lineage (NCBI taxonomy): Eukaryota > Metazoa > Chordata > Lepidosauria > Squamata > Lacertidae > Podarcis > Podarcis raffonei. The sequence continues at coordinate 54,919,678 of NC_070607.1, forward strand.
AGCTATTCAGATCTTTTTATCAGGGAGCTTGACAGAATGGTGTGAGTTATTGTACAAAAAGCTTCAGGATTCACTTGATCAGTTTCATCACCCTTATTTCATTATGCTTTGAGAGAGACCATGTTTGTACAAAAGCAACACAGAGAGGGAGGAGGGAGAAACATTATTTTGAAGATGCCTAACCTCTGTATCTCATTCACAGATTTGAAGCAGGTTTGCACTACTGAGAACTTGCTGGGCTACATAACACACCCAAATCCATGAAAGCCAACCTTTGCTTTCCCCTTTGGCAGGAAAGGATGAATAAATTCATTTTACCTTGTAAGTGCTTATTAACAACCATATTTATATAAAAAAAAACCAAGGGGAAAGGGGAAACATTTGCCTGCTTTGTTGATTTCAAAAAGCTGCTCATTCCATCTGGCAACCAGAACTGAACAGCAAGATTAGCACACAGTGGAAGTACAGGAAAAATATACAAACTCATTGAATCAATACACCCATCTAATAGATGCAGGATAAGTACCCCAGAGAAAATGGGTAAAGTACAATTTTGTACTAGGCTGATTTGGCATAGAGCAGATTATGTAGTGTTCATCATCAGGGCAGCTGAATTCCACTGCCAAAGAGTAAGAGATGTTAAGAAAGAAATGCAGTCTTTCATTGGCCATGGGGCTCAGCTGCTGTGAACTTATTTGGAGGGTTGAGAGTGGCTACTTATATTGAAATGAAGGCAAGTCAGAGAGACTCCTTTCCTTTCATCACATGCCAAAACATTAATGACTGTCATGGTCCCCATTATCCAGCTGCTAGATAAAAAAGTGTCTTTTCCCCTATTGACTCTCCTGTCTCCTTAAGTCAGCAAATGAGGCCCTCCTAATGGTCCCTGCACTGGATGAGATACAAAGCCTGGAACCTGGGGAAGGGCTTTTCCAGTGGTATATGGAACTCCTACCACACTGGGGTTTATCTTGCCAGCTCACTCCATTATTTTACATAGGTAAAGACCCAACTCTTTCTCCAATATTCAGGAAAGCGGTAGAATTGTTCTGATGAATTTGATGAGTTTTCCCATTGCACTTTTTTAATGAAGTTGCACTTTATAGCTGTTGTGATTATAAATATATTTTCTTTTAAGTGTGTACTTGTTTTATCTGTGGCCATTAAGATGAGGGCAGGATATAAATATTCATATAAACAATAAGAAGAAGAATACCATCATAGGAGTTGCACCATATACCAAGTCAGATCATTGGTCCATCAAACTTGGTAATCTCTGCACAAGGCTTGGGCAGAAGGTAGATCTGAATCTACAGTAGATCTCTAAGTAATTTCCAGTAGATCAGCAAGGCTTTCTGAATTTCTGACAGCAGATAAATTATTTTCCCCTGCTGTGAATAATATTGCTGAAGTGAAGAGAGTTTGGGATGACTAGGAGTGGGGGTTTGTGTGAAAGGGCTGTGTGCTAGAGTTCTGTGTGTCCAGTTCTGACACTCAAAACAAATCCCCAAGCTAAGAATTATTTAATGGTAAACAAATGTTGTTTGCACCTTGCTCAGTTTTGTGCAAGAAGTGGTGGCTCAGGATCTTGGCGGGGGGGGGGGTTAGTAAAACAAAGACAACAATGTAGGTTCTGAAAGCCTGAAGTCTAGCCACTCCTGCTCTGCTTTGGCTGGCAGTGGCCCTCCAGGACTTCAAGCCTACCTGAGTCTTTCTCAGTCCTACCTGGAGATGTCTGGGCCAGACCTTGAGATCTTCACATGCAAAGCATGTACTCTTCAGCCCTTTACAGTGCAGAGACATAGGAACAGGAGTGTGTGTCTGACAGATAGGTTTAACAGAGCACTGAGAAAAAAGGTGAGCCAATTAAAAACTAAATTATGAATTAAACTCCCGAGGCTCTTTGGGGCCAGTTGAAGTTGGTTTCAAGCTAATGATCAGGATGGAGATTTAGAATTTCATCATCTACAAGGAGGCTAAGCTTCATAAATTTCAGGGTTCCAGTCTATCCCGAAGGTGTCACAGTCACACTCCTTTTAACAGAGAAGGAGTAGAACCGATCATAAAAAAAAGCTGAGACAGATAGATTTTGCAGTTTGCAGCCTAGACACTAACTTATTCACACATTTATTAAGAGCATCATCCACAGTAAGTTTTGAACCAAGGACCCTCTGGGGGCTAAGCTAGAGCCATGCTTCCTCAGCCACCCCTTCTTGCATGAAAATTTAGGACCCCAAAGCCTCATCAGACCTGTGATGGTATCCCCAAGGTAATTGGTCACTGTCCTTTACTGCTATATAACATCCCCCTCCTGTTAGCAGCAGACTTTGTGCAGTTGCATACTCCTTAGTGCAGCTCAGACTCAACTATTTATATTAGGGAAGCTGTGTTTCTCTCCTGCATCCTAATGTTTCTGGAATCCAACTCCCATCAGCCCCAGCCAGCATGGCCAGTGACCAGGGATGATAGAATCTGTAGTCCAGTAGCATCTGGAGGACCATAGGTTAGACCTCTCTTTTATGTCACTCTTGACTGTTTCTGCCTCACTCCCTGGCCTTGCTAAACTTCTCCCAGTTCCTGGTCTTTCCATTAGGCAAAGTGAAGACATCACCACAGGCATTGAGACCCTCCCTGCCTCCAGTCATTCCCATCCTCCTGAGCCAACACTCAGTGGCCGTGCTAGACAGCTAACTCAGACCATACATGTTTGTACAAGCTACTCTGCACTGTGGCTATTACTGCTATTGTGGAATTAGCAAACAGACACCAGGAGGAGTAAGCAGAAGTACTGGAGACCAAAGGCCCTCTTAGCTAGTGTGCTGTCCTCTGATACAATGAAGGATGCTGTCTTGTCACCAGTGTTGAAGTGAGAGCCAACAGCCAATCCAGTTGACTTCTGTGTATGGAATGATGCAGGAGAGTGAGTGCCATCTTATCCATAGCCTCAGGCAGCAAAATATATTGGGCTGACCCCGGCCCTACTGTTTACTTCTCTCCACCCCACCCTTCCTGCTCTGCCAGTGGATATCCTGCCTGACCTTGGGCAAGCCATTATGCTGCTATTTTCTCTGCCTAGTAGAATGTGATAATAGCAGTTCCTTACCTCTGCAAAATAAATAAAACAAACAAACAGCCCATTTAAGCAACATGGGTCACAAGTGTTCATTCCGCATCCCTGGTATCACTGCATTCATCTTGATAATGTGATGTCCTCCCAGAAAATGCCTTTCTACAAAAATTGCACAACCAATTCTAATAAAAACTCAGGAAAGCACAGGAAAAGTAACAGGATTGTTGGTCAATGCTGATATCTGTCCGTATAAGTAAACTCCCTGGAGGGGAGATTGTTATTAACAGTTGAGTGCAATTCTTAGGCCACAACCTTCTGGCCTTCCTCCTCAAGGGAAGAAGCACCTCCTGAAGCTGTTTGATTAAAATGTGCAAACACTTCTAACATGACAGCTCTCTCCCAGCAAAGAATAGCTGGGAGTTTAAAGAGAGGATGCAGAATATATCTGGAAACCCCCGTCTTCCAGGTATTCATCCATACACTACCTGAAAGTGAGCATCAGGGACTCAGAAAGTCTCGTAGTTAAAACTGATCAAACAGCACAACATTGCATAAGGGGCTGCATGGCAGTGTTGGAAAAAGTCAGAACATGGAGATTTCCATGCACAGCACTAAGCAATCCCCGGTGATCAGCTTATCGTAGGTCCTTGTGAATCTCAGTCCATGGGGCTTTGAAGGTGCCTTCTGCAAACCCCCTCTCAACCTAGCCATGTCTTTAGTGGCCCCACACCTGATGTCATGTATGATGTCAGGTGTAGGGTACGTTGGGGAGGCTTGGCTAAAACAGCCCCATAGGCCAAATGGGGAGGCACAGGAGGTCTTAAGAAGCCTGTGATCCATAGGTTTACAACTGCTGCATAAACAGTCAGGCAAGTAACATACAATGTTCTGTTTCTTAGCCCTTCAGTCCCAAAGGTCTGGCAAACAGAGTCTTTTTGCTTGTCCTAAGAGGGATACCACTACAAAGAAAGATCTACTCCCGTCAATGGTGAATCTTGCCTCCGAAAGCAAATATATCCAGAGCAAGTCCTCACTCAAAGATGCTTGGCCGAAGTCATATAAGAGGAGGTGCTTGATGGGACATTCCTTGAGGCCGGTAGAATTCAGGTATGCAATAGTGCCATTGCTAAATTGCAGGTCCTAAAGGCTTCTAGGTGCTGATTTGAATATACCTCTGATTGGATTTGGGATGGCCTGAAGCCTGGTTCATAACTGATCCATAGAGGACAGAATTCCCAAAACTGGGATTGGTGGAGTTTGACAGTATCCTAGTTATAATCCACCAAGCCTGAGGCTGTACTCATAAGCCACATATCAGGCGCATATAGAGCTGTGCTCTAGCCCAGGCAAGCCATTTCTCTCCCTTTGCCTAAATGAGAGATAATTGTTTGTTGCTTACCTTCTTCACAAGGGCTGTTGTGTGGATTAATTGCATGCTGTGTAACCCACTTTGAAGATGAAAAGCCCTGCATTATATATTCGTATTAGAAAACAAATAACTTTTCAATACTAACCAGTGAAATGTCAAGATTACTTAGCAAAAAGGTGCTGAATGAAAGGATCGCTAATGCAAGTTTTTAGGCTCCGAAAAACACTGTGAGTCCAATCAGTGTCTCTGTACGTCATCTACTGAGCCAACAACAAGCAATGACTCGACTTGCTTTTGAAATCACTTACACAGAGATGCCAGTCCTTTAGCTCACTCCATGATCCTAGCATTCACATAAACTCTGTTTGGCTGCTGCATGTTTTCAATGCCAGCTCAAAATATGATAATATTGAATTGGCTGTGTGAGCTATGCATCTCAAGCCCAAACAGCAATTCTGCAAACCATTCATCACCCTATTTAGGAAGATTTTTTTTTATCATGCAAAAGTGTGCACTGACTTTGGACACTTCCAGATAACCTGCTGATTGAGCATTCATCCTAGTTTGTTTGCAGGGAGATTAAATGGTGTTGGCTAGTTAATGAGCATTCATCTCAATTTGTTTGCAGGCGTAAGCACCAGCTCCTAGAGGCCAAGGCAGTTTCAGGCCTTCCCAATGTTTTTTGAGGGGGCCAAACCCCCTCAATATTCAGTGTGCATTCAGCAATGCCCCCTGGCTACTCGCAACGTCATGCAGGCAATGTCAAGGCATTGCACGACATCATGTGTGCGACATCAGAACATCACGTTGGGCCCCCTCAACCAACTTGAACAGATGGCACCTCTGTTTACAGGACAGGTCAAGGATGATGTTGCATCAAAACAAGTGTCATCTCATACTTTCCAGTGCATTTCCCCATCCCTTTCCCCATCGCAAAAAGTCATATATTTTGGGGAAGTAGGCTTGTTACACAAGTCCTACCAAATAATTGTGCAGCCTGAATTTGCCATTATGTGATTGAATCCCATCCAAAAAATAGCAACACTCTGAAAGTGTCCTTTGTGGCAAAACTCATGCACCACAAACATAAGGCTTGTGGGAATTATTTTTTATATATATATAATATATATATATATATATATATATATATATATATATATATATATATATATATATATAATATATAAACAAACCCTTCCTCCAAGGAGTCAAGGCAGCATGCATGGTTTTCCCTCCCCATTTTATCCTGTGAGGTACACTGAGCTGAGAAAAAGAGGGGGAGAGTGGCTAAATCAAAGTCATCTAGTGAGCTTTGTGTCTGAGTGGAATTTGAACATGAGCCACCCCAGTTCTAAAGTGCGACATTTTAACCACTAGGCCACACTTGCCACTACTTACATAAGTGGAGGTACATTTGAGTGTGGTGATAAAAACCAAGAGCCCCTAAACCTCTTAGCAGTGTGTATATGAACATATACAAGTGCTAGAACAACACATGGAAAATTCTGAAAAGGTGAGCAGGATGTGCAAAGGTCTGTCCCTTTTCCTTCTGCTTTCATACCTGTGACACAGTCTCATGCTAACCATGGACTACACATTTAGGCCCAAAGCGTGAACACAAATGGAGCTATTTCCCTTTTGATCTGTTTTCCTTTTAAGGATGTGCCTTGCCTCGTTCCATCTTTGAAGTGCCCCTAGCTGTGTTTTATCATTTTAAAAAAGCAAGCAAGTGGGCTTTCCTACCCTCAAGCCTTTCTTCTCCCCTTCTTTGTCCCATCTCTTGTTCCATATATAGAGTTGAAGAGCTGCTGTTTCTAGGTAGGCCACAGCAACACGGGACATCTCTCCCATTACAGAACTCATAATCACCTCAATGATTATGCCTCAGTGGTGCAGTTGTTAATTTGCAATAACAAACCCATGTTAACATCCTTTGAATCAACACTGGAACTCCTGAATATGCAAACAAGCCCTCAGTAATGGTGCTAGGTGATAGCTGAAGCTTTAATTAAGGGTCAATATGCAGTTAGGTCAGGGATTTATGATGCATAAGCAGCCAGGCCATAGTGTTAAACTGAGGGGAAAACAATTTGTTGAATGATATGGAGATGGCTCACAGAATTCACAATCAACTTAAAAGAAAGAAGTCGGTGCTCACAGAGATGCCCACAGGCCAGGCTGGAACTGTCTTGCATGTTGGGTAATATCAGAACACTGGCAATACTGAATTTGGGGGGAGAGGCAAATGAGGTATTGGAATGAGGCAGGATAACTTGAGGTCTGTCATTGTTCTCATATGCTAGAGCAGGGGTGGGGAACCTGTGAAGCTCCAAGTATTGTTGGTCTTCAGCTCTGATCATCCCCGCCCATCAGCCATGCTGGCTTGTCTGGTAGAGTCCAATAACATCTGGAGGGCCACAAGTTCCCCATCTGTGTTCTAAAATCAAAGCTGCCATGAGCACAGGGACCTATTATTGTCAACCAATAGGCAACCAGTACAAAATTAAGGCTGCAGTCCTCAAATCACTTACTCCAAGCTATTCACAACAGAGGCCTCTCTGAAAGAATATCTCCAAAGGTACCAGAGTAGAAGAGAAGCTCTGAAATGAATCAGACCAAAGGGGTCGCTTGAAACAGCCACAGCTATACTGTCAGGACAAGGGAGCGGGAACTGCAGGCAATTAAGCAAAACATCTGCCTAGCCAGAAACTCCCAAGGAGAACTGTCAGCTTGCTACCGTTCAGAGAAAGCCTGCTATGGCTGAAAACCAGGTTCCCTGGGACAGGAACTAAGAAGCAGGGGGTCTGTTAGGAGGGGGAATGCATGGCCAGGCTAGATGGCCCCATTGCAGTCTCTCAGCACCCAAAAGGAAGGGAAAGAACACAAAGTATTATTAGTATTCCAGGCACAGAAAGGTTAAGAGGAGGGGGGGAGGAATCTTAAATTGGAAGGATGTTAGCATTAGCAGTTGGTCCCCTGAAGAGCAGCAATTAAAGAGCCGTTTAGTGCTGAAAAGCAGCTTTCAGAATATGAAAACGTGGGGTTCCACATTCATTACCTTTTGAGTAATTTTTGTTCAGTTTGAAAGGTTTTAAAAATTTTTCCCCCAATCTGCAATTTTTGTTTATGACTTAAGGGCTTGTTCCTATTTTACCTCTGCAGAATGAGAGCTGTTGTCCTGTAGATCCTTCCCAGGGATTATATTCCTGACGTCTGTGGAAGGGAAAACTAGCCTGGTTTCTGTCCACACAAGTCCATATAATAGGGCCTTAGACTAGCAGCTTCTTGTGAGCCTTGAACTAGCTGCATGGGAAAATACCACTGCATTCAGATTCACATGGAAGGGTTAACATTTTTTCATCTCTTACATTATGTTTGCTGACTGGGAACAGTTGTGGACCACAGGTATGAAATTCACGGCATGTAATGCTTTAAGAGAGAATATTATGAAAATGATATACAGGTGGTACATGACACCAGTCAAGCTTGCAAAAATCTACCATTTGCCTGATAATAAATGTTGGAAATGTAAAGATAATGAAGGCATATTCTTTCACCTTTGGTGGACGTGCCCAAGGATCAAGGCTTTCTGGGAGATGATATATAATGAAATGAAAAAGGTATTTAAATATACCTTCTTGAAGAAACCAGAGGCCTTTCTCCTGGGCATGGTCAGCCAATTGGTGCCAAAGAAGGATAGAACTTTCTTTATGTACGCTACAACAGCAGCAAGAATACTCATTGCAAAATATTGGAAGACACAAGATCTACCCACCCTGGAAGAATGGCAGATGAAAGTGATAGACTACATGGAACTGGCAGAAATGACTGGCAGAATCCGAGACCAGGGAGAAGAGTCAGTGGAAGAAGACTGGAAGAAATTTAAAGATTATCTACAGAAACATTGTAAAATTAATGAATGTTAAAATGATGTCGGAATGAAATGAAGCGGTTTTAGCAACAATGTTAAAAAGGAATATGCAAAAAGGGGTTGTCAATAGATTAAAATATAAAGTTATAATATGTTAAGATAAAGAATTAAGATAAAAACAAAGAGGGAAAGGATTTGCTGAATTAACCATTCAAAATGGAATACAAAAAAGGGAGGTGTGAGGAGGTCAGGGAAACAAGTAAATGAAAGGCAAGACATGGAAATATGGATTTATTTTTAATTGTTCTTTTTTTCTTTTCTGTATTTTATATTTTTTGTTTTCTTCTTTTTATTTCCTTATTACTTCTGTAACTTTTTTTGAAATCTTAATAAATATCATTTGGAGAAAAAAAAACATTTTTTCATCTCTTTCCCTTGTTGAATGGAAGAGAATGGGTTGGGACAGCCTTAGATAGGACAGATCTCCCCTAACCTATAAAGGCCACCAGGGCAGGTTCATTTTAAAAAAGGAGAAGGCAGCCATCAAATAAATATGCCTGGTGCCTCCCCTCCTTTGGGTCTTAGCTGCCTATTCAGCTGTTGTTGCTGCTGTTAAATTTTCTATACTGCACTCCAGCCAAAGATCACAGAGCAGTTTACAATATAAAAACAAAAAATACATAACATAGTAACAGATGAAAACAATACACCCACTTCCACAGATTGAAAGATAATAGTTTAATTAGATGATGATGATGATAGACAGATAGATCCAAAAATATTCCAAAACATTTATTGTCATATACAAAAAAACACACAAATTTTCTTCTTGACTTCCCACCCCCATGATGTTCCTTTTTTACTTATTAGCTGCTTTACACAACGTATTATTTTATTATCTAAACTTCACTATCATTAGTTCTTTCAGTAATCCACTGCTTATATTTCAAATCCTACCCACAACTTCATGTATGGGTGACATTTTGATAGATAATCCATCAGTGGTAATGATCGATTGTTTAATTAGTCAAAGAGCTTGACAGAGTATAATGGGTCCCTGTCCCAAAGAGCTTACAAACTAAAATATCACACGAGGGAAACAACAGACCACAGGGTGGCAAAGAAGAAGAGCATGTGATTATTTCAGTTGCACACACTTAGGTGCAGTTATCTTTTACAGTGGTACCTCGGGTTAAGTACTTAATTCGTTCCGGAGGTCCGTTCTTAACCTGCAACTGTTCTTAACCTAAAGCACCACTTTAGCTAATGGGGCCTCCTGCTGTCGCTGCACCGCCGGAGCACAATTTCTGTTCATCCTGAAGCAAATTTCTTAACCTGAGGTACTATTTCTGGGTTAGTGGAGTCTGTAACCTGAAGCGCATGTAACCCGAGGTACCACTGTATTTCAGGGGGCCGAAAGCCTGTGGGTCAAGCATAGTCCTCCAGGCCTCACCATCCAGCTCTGAGGTCTTTCCCCATGCCATCTCCCTTGCAGACACTATTCCATGCCCTCAAGTGCTTTTGCATGGATGGAATATGTGCTTGGACTGTGCTAATTCACCTGGCTAGTTTTTATGGCCAATCGGCAGAGCCTGCAAAGGCAAGCCCACACTTGTCACATATATATTTTGGGTATGGCTTGCTCAAAATGCCTTACAAGCCAAATGGAAAAGTCTAGTATGCCAAATTTGACCCACAGGCCTGAGAAATGTGTGTGCATGTAGAAATGGGCCAGAGATTATTGCAACCTGCAATACCTCTTCCAGATGCTGGGCTACTAATTAAGTACATAGGAATCTGCCATACATAGAAATCTGATTGGATACACAGGAAGTCAGACCACTGAGGTTTTCCAGGGTTTCAGACGGGGTCTCTCCTGCCCTACATGGAGATGCCAAGGACTGAACCTGGGACATGCAAATCAAATGCTCTGTCATTTGAATTATGGCCCTTTTCTACAAATTACACCCTCGGGTCATCAAAAATGGTCTACCACAGATGAAAGGGCTAGGGATTAATCTTTTGAGAAGACACACCAGAATCTACCCGACACAGGTCTCTGTGCTGCTGGAGTAAATTATATATTTCTTTCCCTGTGCACTTGCTCACTACTTTGCAGACATTGTTCTCCCCTATGAATTTTCCACCGGAGGGAATGAAACACCTGGGAGCTACCTGAGCCACAAAATTAGAATGGTTATCATATTAGCTAACCGTCCTATAGTGGTGAGTCATGTGCCTGATTAGGACCTTGTTCCTTTGCTTTACTGTGCCTGTGCTGGAAGGAAAATTGTTAATGTCTGATATACATATCCATTGTGTAAGATGGCACCTTTCTCCTCTGAAGGGTTGCTGCTGCAAGCAATTAAGTACAAATTGAGCAATTAGATCATTTAACGGGAGTCAATCTGGCCAAGCCAAGATTAGGATTTCTGCCACTCATCGGTACAGCCATAGCCAATGGGTCTAGCAATGAATCAACCAATTAAAACGTTTGCTTTCACTTCTATCAGCTCACATGTTTGCTCAAGGTACATACCCAGCCTGGAGGCTTGTTATTTCCCAAGTGGTTAGTTTCCATTTTCTCCAATCCTGCATTGCAGTTGGCTGGACTAGATGACCCTTTTTGTCCTCCCAGTTCTATGATTCTAGGAAACCTGTGTCTGATCTCTGTTTGCCTTTATACTCTGGCAAGGTGAATCTCGCCTGGGCCACTGCTTAGGTCACACCCAGGCATTTCCATATTTTTCAGTTGTAGCGATGGGCTGCTCTTCTTTCTTCCCCATCCATCAAAATTCAGATCATACCTTCTGCCATACTCTCCTCCCTGCCATGCTACTGGCCAGGGCCTGTCCAAGACATGCTGTCTAAGACAGAGAGCAAAGCATGCCTCTCAGACCACTGCCCTTGAACCCTGACCCATCACCTGCCTCCTCTCCCTCCACCCAGTGAACAGGTTATCTCATCCAACCTCTGCATGGCTGTTTAAAACAGGACCAGCAGGAGGAGGCAGCCACTATCTGAGATCCCTCAGAAGGCAATGCCCAGTGAGAAATTGATGAGGCAATGCATTGGGAGAGGGGCACAGGTTGTCCAGGATGGCTGGTGGTGGTGGTCTGAAGCTTCAAAGTAGGATGGAAGCAGAGGATGGGCTGGCACCTGGAGGCAGTAGTGAACAGGTGCTTTCCTGCCTTTCCCAATCTGCCACCTGTGCCCTGGGGCTCATTATAGTGCTGGACTTACTGTAGATGTTGGGGAAAGGATGAGTAGAAGGGAATTACCTCCTTTCCAAACTTTCAAGTTTTCTTTTCCCTGTCTTGCAAATTCTCATCATCGTTATTTCACATCTTCTGTCCAGCTGCCAGAGTTACTTGCTTGCAGGTGCAAACGGCTGCCAGCATATAACACCCTCCTTGCACCGGTTGCCGATCTGCTACCAGGCCAAATTTAAGATACTGACATATAAAGCTCAGGACCAGGTTACTTGAGACACAGCCTCATCTCTTATTTACCCAGTAGATCCCTGTGGTCTGCAGGGTAGTTTCCCCAGAAAGTTCCAAAGATCTCACATGCCTGCTCTATAGCAACTCAGACTTTTAGTGTTGCTGCCCCTGTTCATAGCATTCCTCTCAAGATAGGACATGTATCCAGTATCTGCGCTTTCCAGAAACGATGGGTGACATTTTTGTTTCAAAGGGCCTTCCCAGCTAAATAAATGGGACTTTGTCTATAAGGTAAAGGGGACCCCTGACCATTAGGTCCAGTCGTGACCGACTCTGGAGTTGCAGCGCTCATCTCGCTTTATTGGCCGAGGGAGTCGGCGTACAGCTTCCAGGTCATGTGGCCAGCATGACTGAGCCGCTTCTGGCGAACCAGAGCAGCGCACGGAAACGCAGTTTACCTTCCCGCCAGAGCAGTACCTATTTATCTACTTGCACTTTATGCTTTCGAACTGCTAGGTTGGCAGGAGCAGGGACCGAGCAACGGGAGCTCACGCCATCGCGGGGATTCAAACCGCCGACCTTCTGATTGGCAAGTCCTCGGCTCTGTGGTTTAACCCACAGCGCCACCCAAGTCCCTTATAGTCTTTGTCTATACAGCAAGGCATATCCTCATGCAGCTCTCTTTACATTTCTATTGCATCCCACTGGCTGGTCTCCTCTAGCCACCTCCCTCAGCCATCCAGATTGCCTTGACCTTCATCTCTGACCAATGATTTTGCCTCTCCCTTTGGTTTCAAATCAAGCCTATCCCACCCTGTCTTGAGGTCACAGAATCCCTCCATTCTATGACAGATCAAAAGTGTAAAAAATTGCATATTGGTAAGGTACCATGAGTGGTCCCAGTGCCATCCCCAGGTCCAGAAATGTCTCCCAAGGAGGCTGGTTATTATTGTCCCCACCGGAGGAAATCAAGGAATCCTCACATTCCAGGTTCCTGCTGTCAAGCAGTTGTACAACAAGACTTGCAGCTGCAAGATGACCCCCAGCAGAGGATCTGCCTCCAGCCTCCAGAGAACATCAGGTTCCCTTTCAAGTGCACTTATCTGCCCACTTTATCGATATACCTGACAGCACATCACAAGCAGGCATCAATTTCTTTTTATAATCTCCTCTGTGAGGGAGCATAGGGCATTGTCCCCATGTCACAAGTGGGAAGTCAAGAAAGAGAAAAAGCTAAAATCACAGGAAATCAGAATTAGGGTTGCCATTTTCATTAAAGAGGACTTGTGTGGCTAGATTGGGCAGGGTGGGCGCTCTCTTGTCAGAGGACTGCAGTGGTGGGTGAAAGCAAAAGGCTGAAAAGGATGCCATCTACAAGCCATAGAAGACACTGGGGATCTGTGCAATACTGAAAGCACCAGGCTTGAATCAAATCCGGGCTAAGCCCCAAGCTAACAGCCTGGAGGATAGAGCATCTGCAACCTTTTCTTTTCGACACTGCCAGGATAAAGTTAGACTCTAATATAACAAAGTAGATTCTGAAGCAAATTTTACAAATGACTCAACTTCAGATGTAGATAAGTAACAATGACAGGCACTCCTTGGCTTCCATGGTTGCCTTCAAACACTCGGAACCAACAAGACAAGATATAGCTATACCTGCTGTATACTATAACATCAAGGCTTGTATCGTTCCAAACGCTGCAGGGCTCTTTGCAGGTCACCATTTAGGAGGATATGAGACTCTGGCAATCTCTGCCAAAGTTCCCTTTTGCAAAAAGGACAGCCCACACGTATCACTGGGGCAAACTCTGCACAAGAACCCAGCAACAATTGACAAGATGTTTGACAATGACTACCAACTCTAGAGAAAGAAAAAAATTGCAGTGCCTCTTTTTATTTCCTAACCTTTATCTTTCCTGAGCCAAGATGCTCAAGATTTAAAATAGCTCTCCTACAAGGGAATATCCTGCTTTCTCTCTGGGTGGGTGGCAGTGGTGAGGGTGGACTTGCAGCTCCATCAATGAACACGGACAAAAAAATAAAACCAGAAAGCCAAAGATGGGAGGCGGGGAGGCACAAAAGAAAGGTGAGAGGCCCTTAGGAAAGCCAAAGAGAGAGGGCTCCGTGCCATTAAGATCTTTATTACAGTTAAAAACTACAATAAGATGTAGAAAATGAATGTAAACTAAAAACAGAAGGAGCAAAAAAACAACCCCAAAACAGAGACTTCTCTTAACCCTTACCATGCAGAGAAGGTGGTAGCCCCTCCCCGCTTTCCCCTGGGATCTTCCATTTCCCCTCTCACCCTGGGAGACCCTGGGTCCCTGCCTCCCACCAGGGTCTCTCCACCCCATGAGTGTACAATCCCTGAACCCTAAGTCCCGAGCAGAGGACATCAAATAAGAAAAAAAGAAATAATAAATAATAAATAAACTAAAAATAAAAGGATATATAATGGGAGGGACCCCTACCTCAACTCAGAATTAGTCAGAATATAAGTGTTAAGTGGAGTGTTAATGCTGTGAACCCTTCCATTGTAGGCTCAGGTTGTATATATATGTCAATAAACCATATATCCTAAAGACATCACAGTCTCCCCTGTGCCTCATTTCCAAAAGGAAACACAGACCCTGGGTAAGTGCCTGGAACCCTTGGAATCTCGCACCACTCAGGATTGGAGTGGCATTCTACAATACCAGCACAGCAATCCTGTGCACTGTGTTCAGCAGGGCTTTACTCCCAGGCTGGTACTTATGCATAAAACTTCAGTCCTTAACATTTCCACAGCCCTGTTTCCCAAAAGACTCTCCTGCAGCTCATTCATCCAAGATAGAAGCACTCTAAACAAGGAATGGGCAAAAGGTAAGATCAAGATCTTCTGATATGTCTCTGAGCAATTTGCAATATAGCAACCAGGGCTTTTGGTTTCCAGCTGCTTAACAAAACAGCAACAACTAAGGGCCTGTCCATACCTTGGCTAAATGTGAGTTGTGAACCCCTTGTGCCTTCTTTAATTTCCCCACATCCATACAGCATTCTCTTCCTATTTGGCTTTTCAAAGCATGGAGATTTTCCAGATTTAAGGAGGAGAAAGTGTAGTAGTAGTTAGAGCAGTAGTAGTTAGAGCAGAAAGCCACACAGACAAGGGGAGATTAAGGGAGGCACAAGGGGTTCACAATCCACATTTAGCCAAAGTATGGACGGGCTTTAAAAATCTTTCAGTCTGCTAAAAACAAAGAAGATTTAGGTGGCGTAGAAGGGAGGCCAGGATTGGGTTTTGTGTGTGTGAAATGCCTGGGAGCTCAGCTCTGGTAATGAAAACTAATTCGTGGGCTGATTGTGGGCTCAGAATTACTCTTTCCCCTTCTTTGATGTTGCCTGTTCCACTGAGACACTGTGCAAACTGTGAACTCCAATTGATGGATCTGAGGGAACTAGTTAAAAAATAAAAGACGTTCCCACAAACCTGATGGCTGCCCGCAGCTGCTCTCAACTACGCACATGAGTATCTTTGTCATTAATGTACTCATTGAGCTGGTAAAGTTTCTTTTCTCCAGTTGCTTTTCACAGCAATATCAGGTACAGCAGAATCCAGAACCAGTGCTTTCAAATTTACCATGGAAAATAAGTCAGAAATGTCATGCCGATGTGAGGATTGGAGCATGAAATTACTTGGGAGGCTAGTCTGAGTAACACATCAGAATATCTTTAAACCAAAAATAAAAAAGGACACAGAATAGTGAGTCCCATTTCAGCTCCCTCCTGTTCCATACCTTCACACACCTCCGCAGTTTAAATTTCCCAAAGGGCAGACTTATTCCTCCGTGCTGCACTACATATATCAAAACATTACACCAACTTGAGATCACTTTCCCCTCCCCAAATCCCATGGCTATTAATCATTTCATACACATGTGGCTCCAAACTGCTGGGCTGTCAACTCCAGCAGCTCCTGATACTTGCAGTGCTGGGGTGTTAAGCTGAAGGCTAGGCACACAGTGACAAAACCCAAGGAATCATTGTTGGGATCACCTAATGCTGCTCAGGTAGGAAAGGGAAACAAAACTGCATATCAGCTCCTTCACATCTATACAACAACCACCAAAGACACTTCTCCACAACACTGAATCAGCCCATCTAAGCTGTCTGTGCAATATGCCTCTATAGAAGTTCCCTATGTCTTGCAGATGTAACCAGTTAAGCGGGATTCAGTGACAGATGCCTAGTTTTGTTGTTGTTTGCTGATGAATTCTTTTATGGGTAGTGCCATAGCTAAGTGGTAGAGCACACATTTTGCTTGCAAAGGGTCTCAGATTCAGGTAGAGCTAGGAAAAACAGCTACCTCAAGCTGAAAAGTCACTGCCAGTTGATAGAGATAATTCTGCGCTAGATGGACCAATGTTCTGACTAGCCAGGAGGAAGCTTCATATGTTTCTGTGCTCCAAAGCGGAACTATTTAATTTCACCAGGATTTATCCAAGGCAGTCTTGTGCATTTTCATTGACGATGGAAACATCCCTAGGAGGACGTTCTTTGTTTGCTGGCTCCAAAACTCAATTGCCTTGCACAATGGGATATATCTAGGGCATGCAGCAAAACAGGTTCTCTCAGCTTTTTACATGCCAAGGAAACACAGTGATAACTGAACCATTTTTTTCCCTAACAACTCCCTAGAACCTGATCAAGCCATGCTCTAGATTCTAAGATAGTGGAGGCACAAAGCTAAACTGAAAACCCAAAGCATTAGAGTGAAAACAGGGCAAAATTTTGCCCCAGTGCTAAAGATGCCTGCCTCTGTTCATTCCCTGCCCCCATTCCTTTCTATGCCTTAGTTTCCCCAGTCACACAATGGGAAAAGCAATTCTCACCTACCTCTGAGAATTAAGGATGCACCATGCATGAGTATTTTTATAGAAGGGTACTGTATTATTTATGCAAGCCACAGAAAATTATTACCGAGGAGGAGGTGGAGGCAAAATGCATTCCCCAAGTGGGAGGCTATTGAGTACTTAGTGCCGGAGAATAGTTTAGTTTAAGCTCATTTTGTACTGAACTAGAGAGCACATTTCTGTTGGCTGGGCCAGATCCTCACCTCCGCTCATCTCACTGCCAAAGTCAACGTAAAAGTGCCAGTTTTCACCTGCTGGGGAATTTGCCTTACTCCACAGTTTACACCACCTGAGGAGCCCTTCTCCTCGGCTCCATTGATCTGTGGCTTTCTTGCGTGGGAGGGGCCCAGCCTGAACTCACCCTGATAAATTATGTACATCAGAGCCTGTCGAAGCCACTTTGAAGGCCCAACTCCAAAGTGCTTCTGACAGTTGGGGCTTTTAAGCAATCAGAATTACCCAGAACCAAGCTGCTTGCTTTAACAACGAAGGGGCCTCGAAAGCACAGTGGCATGAAAACCTCTTATTCTCGGGCCACTTGCTCCCATCCCAGCCCTGCCTTAGATTTCACAGCAACTACTATCCAAAAAGTCCTAGCACTCAAAATCTTTGAAAACAGCATTATATTATATTATATTATATTATATTATATTATATTATATTATATTATATTATTATAATTTGCCTTTTTCTGGGGGTACTCAAGGATACACAGTACAGTCGTACCTTGGAAGTTGAACAGAATCCATTTGGAAGTTTGTTCGACTTCCAAAATGTTCAGAAACCAAAGCGCAGCTTCTGATTGGCTGCAGGAAGCTCCTGTAGCCAATCAGAAGCCTTATCGGGCATTCAAGTGGCAGTCAGGGGCCAAAACGTTTGACTTGCAAGGCGTTCGGGATCCAAGGTACGACTGTACTGGCACCTTTTTTTTCAAATGTTAAAAGTGTGGCACTTACTGTAACAATTTCATGGTGAGTTCCATCACCTTTTTCCTAAAAATAAAAAGCACTGGTGGTAGTGGTGGTGGTGGTGATTATTTGGTGTCACCAGTATGCTGATGACACCCAGCTCTATTTCTCCTTTCCACCTAAATCCAAGGACACCGTCTCAGTTCCAATCTAACGCCTGTCATCAGTAACAGACTGGGTGAAGGTGAACAAATTGAAACTTAATCCAGACAGGACAGAGATGCTTTTTGTCAGTCGGAAGGCAGAACAGAGAATAGGGATTCAGCCTGTGCTGGATGGGGCAGTACACCAGCTGAAGACACAGGTTCGTAGTTTGGTCCTCTCCTGGACCCATCCCTGAGCCTCGTTGCCCAGGTCCTGGTGGTGGCCAGGAGTGCATTTGCACAGTTGAAGCTAGTGGGCCAGCTGCGCCTGCTCCTGATTTGGCCACAGTGACACACACCTTGGTGACATCCCTTTTGGATTACTGTAATGCACTCTACATGGAGCTGCCTTTGAAAAGAGCCCAGAAACCTCAACTGGCTCAAAGAGCTGCAGCCAGATTGTTGACCAGGGCTAGTTATAGGGAGCAGACGACTCCCTTGCTACAATGGCTCCACTGGCTACCCATCTGTTTCCAGACACCATTCAAAGTTCTGGTGAAGACCTAAAAGGCCCTAAATGACTTAGGCCCAAGCTATTTGAAAGATCACATTCCCTCACATGAACATCCCCGGGTTGTGAGATATTTGGGAGCGGCCCCTGGACCTGCCATCCTCTCAAGCACGCTTGGTGGGGACACAGGAGAGGGCCTTCTTGGTGGCTGCTCCCAGACTTTGGAACTCCCTACCTAGAGAAGCTGGACTGGCTCCCTCCTTGTTGTCTTTTCATGTTCCAACAGGCTTTTGAGAACTGACTACTTTTAGTTAACCGGACTGGTGCTGCGCTGTGTTGTTTTTATTGCAATTATCTGTGTGTTTTAATTGTGTGCATGTGTTTTCATTCTACTAATGTTTCATTGTTTTTGTTTTATTTTTCTATGTTTTTAGCTGTTTCTATTTTATTTGTAATCCACCTTGAGTCCCTATCAGTGAAAAAGGCAGGATGTAAATAAATATATAATAAAATAATAATAAATACTGTCGATGAGCAGGGCACACTAAGCAACAAACAAAAAAACAGGAGAGAAACTAAAATTCAATGTGGGGCAAGGCAAAAGGGTTCATCCATACTTCCTTTTGTGATTCAGCAGTAAACAACAGGTTTTCCAGGGGAAAGTGGAGGAACAAAAACAAGAAGAGCACCACTCATACAGGGACCTAGAAATCCAAGATCTGTGCCTAGAATGCATAGCACAAAAAGAAGTGTGGTTGAGCCCTAAGATGTGTACACAAATGCACTTATTAATGGGAAATGCATGTTATAATGCATATATTGGTGACAATAATATACAGAAGTGCATTGCACATTAGGGGAATTGCATACATAAAATTGTATATTAGTAGAACTGTGCACTAAAATGTTGATGAATTTACCTGAGGAACTATTTTTAAAAATGCAAATTGATGTGTAAATATTATTATTAATTTATAAATCACCTTCTAAGCAACTGTCTCAAGGCAATTTAAAGACAGTTAAAAACAAAACAAAAAAAGCAAATGCATTTAAAGCAAGACTAAAATGATACAAAGCAGTCACTTGCGATAAAAGACCCATTTATCCAGCTGAGAAATCCTGTTGAAACAAAAAATACCACCCATTGTTTCTGGAAAGTGCAGCTACTGGAAAATTGTCCCATCTTGACAGGAATGTTATCCCACAGAACAGGAGCAGCAACACTAAAAGCCCTACTCCGAATTGTTACAGAGAAGGCAGGTGAGATCTCTGGAAACTCGCCTGCAGACCACAGGGATCTACTGGGTATATAAAGGATGAGAAAGTGTCTCAAGTAACCTGGTCCTAAGCTTCACAGGTCTTTGTATGTTAGTACCAACACCTTGAACTTGCCACCACAAGCAACCTATCAACCAACTCCAAGTGTAGCCCCACAGAGTGCATTGCAGTAATCTAGCCATGAGATTACCAATGCATGGAAAACTGCGGTCAAGGTATCCTGATTATCACCTTGCTCCAAAATTGCTACTGACCACTCCCAATGGTTTCATGTGGATCTTAAATAACATCACAGATAATAGCACCACACCCTCATGCAGAGATGTGTTCATTATACCCTGACTGCACCCAGTGGCATGTTGAACCCACCCGTGGCAAGTTGAACTTAAGACTAGATTTATGAAAGACTGAGAAAAATTGAAATTGACAGATTCATTTATGGTGGTAGCTTGGCTGAAAAGGCGCCTTCACACAAGCAGCTTCATAAAGTGTTACAGCATCTAAACAGTTTTATTATAAGAGACCTACCACACTGCTAATGTATCATGTGAATCAGTCCTGAGTGTTTTGGCCTTTGCATTTACCACCTTCTGGTATGTTGGAGTTCTTTTGTTGTTGTTGTTTATATTATTACACATCTAGTTATACATTTGATTCTGTTTTGAACAAAACTCTTAAAAAAAAACTTTAGGTAATTCTTAATTTCACACTAGCTAGTGAGCCTTATTGTGTTGCCTATGGGGAATATGAAATTTCTAAGGAGAAAATGGCAAAGTGGTAGAGTCTGTTACCACAATCAGGCCTCAACATTCAATCTTCAAACATTGCAATGATCTACGAACTCATATCATGCCATTTGCCCATTTTTGGATCTGAATCCAAGCAAAGAAAGCGGTCACTTCTTTTACTGCTGTAGATCCTTACAAATTCGAAGGAACTAGAATGGGGAATTTGTGGGCCTCCAGATGTTGTTTGGGCTACAGCTCCCATCACCCCTGGCTATTGGTCATGCTGAAGAGCATCTGAAGAGTCACAAGTTCCCCATCTCTGCCCCAGAGCTTCCAGCAGCATCCGAGATTCTACATTTTATAACCCATTGCAGTCCATGCCTTCCTCTTTTCTACCTGTTCAAGCTGTTCTGAACTCCTCATGTGTCCTCTAGGTAGCGCAGTGTTGCAGAACTTAGCTCACTTCTGGCAAATAATATTTTTATGACAGGCGAGTAAAATGTTATTAGTTTTCCTTTCATCATTATTGTAAAAGAGTAGCTGAAGAGATTCTGTGCCTCGACTGGTAAATTTTCCACATGATTTTTGCAAGGCTGAGGTAGATAAATATTCATTGCATTGATCATAATAATAAATGGCTTCCAGGTATGCAATTCCTTTCTCTTCCCAGCTTGCTTCGCATGCTGGGCCAGTTCCATTTATTGCAAGGGTTTGCTGGATCCACCTACCCTAAAGATACAAGCAATGGTACCAAACAGAACCAAAGATGTTTCATGTCAAAATGGACAGCGAGAATGACAGAAAGGATCATCCTTCCCTTTTTACAGTTATGAAAGTGAGGCAAAAATCAGTGATGGTCTGGTGAACCCTGAACCACAACATAAGGAAAAACATACCAATGCGCCTAAGATTCAGTGCTTCTTTTCAAAGAAACATTTCAGTCTAGACAGAATCTCAACAAGTTGAAAATTAGATAGATGTCAAATTCTATCCATAAGCGTGCTGTGCTCTGTGTGGATCACAGTCTTAAAACCATTGACATTGTCCTATTAAATAGCTCTATTTCTCTATCCAAAGTCAGTTATATGCAAATCATCTGTAGCAACTATTGTACATATTTTTAATGGCATCCAACAGAGAATTCACACACTTGCTTAGTAATCTATGCTCCTGTCCAAATCTTATTATGATAATGCTTGATAGTTAACCTAATCTGTACTCTTAATTAAGTCTTATTTATTATCTCTTATTTCCATGGGAAATCTGGGGTCCTGTTAGGAATCTGGATTCCTAAAGACCATGGTTTTCATATTGCTGTTGTTTTAAAAAACACTTCTTAAAATATGTCTGAATATTGCCATTGTTCAATATATTATTAAGAGTCATATGTGATATATAGAGAGTGCAGAAGTGACCTGATTCCTGCCCAGAAGCACTACAGTTTAAAGATGCAAAAACATAGGTGCAGTTATGCTTTAGGTGCCGTTAGTAAAAGTATGACCAAGTCATTGAAAAACGTGACACTAGCATAATTTGGAGCACTGTGCCAAATGTTTCTCCTGCATTTTTAAACCATGCCTCATCAATTAATCGTAAAATAAATTGCATTCAAAAATAATTGGGGGGGTTTGACATTTTCATAAGTGGGGTTTTTTTAAAAAAAAGATAAAGAGAAGGCTTTCCCTTTAAAAAAAAATCAATGCACCATTCTCAGGTGCTGCATACTCACCCACCCTCATTCCAATTAAAACCTGGGGAAAGTCATCATGAGGTACCTCTCTTACACTCATATCCAACCAAGCACCTTGTCCATCATTGCACATTAGGGCCTAATGATTAGGCAAGGACGCCTATGTGGTATTTTTCTTGCATGTGTGCAGCTCTTAACATATGTAATTACATCCTTTCATCGTATTGTTTTTAACTCAATTCTCCAGCGTAGCATTTACGGCTGCATGAATGCTCTGCAGGTGACATACAGAAAGGGAAAAGGGAAAGCAACAGGAATTGCTTCTCCCACAGCGCAATTCAGCCTAGGTAAAGGGTATGATCTAAGCATTAACCTGAATGAGATTATCTATTGCATTAAAAATTAACCAAAAGGGCTTTGGGGCTTTTCATTTGATCTTACCGCGGTGCCATCCGAAGTCGAACGCCTTGGTACGGTGGCTTGTCTTGTCCGCTGTGCTCCCTAGCATAGTCTCTTGGGAGTGTGGATTTCCTAAACCACTTGGAACATGGGTTGAGCCAGAATATGCGAACTATA
The DNA here is from genome assembly GCF_027172205.1 of Podarcis raffonei. Classification (NCBI taxonomy): domain Eukaryota; kingdom Metazoa; phylum Chordata; class Lepidosauria; order Squamata; family Lacertidae; genus Podarcis; species Podarcis raffonei. Next base: position 54,942,157 of record NC_070607.1, read on the forward strand.
GGTTTAAGTGGTGCTGAAGCATCCGAAAGACTGATCACCATTTCAAAGGCCTATCAAGTGGCCTTGGCACAATGTTAAAATGCTCAGATGACGTGGGTTCCGGAAGCAAGGAGATGAAGGTGTGTTTTGGCCAGGGGACAAGAAGTTCAATTAGCCCCCAAACTGGCTTCTGCTAATACCCACCCATCCTCCCCATTCACAGCTGCCTCCAACCTCTGCGTCAGCTTGGAGATGGTCTCAAATCAGTTGGGAAATGATGTGTACTTACAAAAAGGTCTTCCCATTTCTGCTCTCACATCAGCTTTGACCCCTATTAATGAGATCACTGTGGCGCTTTGTATGCCAGTGTAGTGGCAATGATGGATTCCAGGAACAGTTGTAGGTGCCCCCTGCAATGAACAGGAGGATTTGTTTGTTTGCTTGCAATATTTCTACTGTGCCTTTCAAGACAAGTCTTCACAAGGTGACTTATGATGAAACAGTTAAAAACAAAACAATGTCAAATTAAAAACAAATTGTTGCATGCCATCCCAGTCCCCAAGTGGTGTGAGATGCCAGGGGTCCCAGGTGCTGGCCAGGGTTCAGTTCCCTTGGAATGAGGGGCAGCAGAGACTGTGGTGTCTTTATGATTTATGGTTTACTTCAATATACATCCAACCTGAGCCTACAATGGACAGGGGCTTACAGCATTAACAGCCCAGGTGGTCCTGCTTCTCTCATAGCTGCAGCCTTGGATTCAAGCAGAAATCAAGCATGGCTCTCACTCTTAGGCTTCTGCCTGTCACCTGCTTGGAGCCCAGCTCACGCATACGCAACTCTTCCCCTGGCCTTTGTCCTATGTGTAGAGCATTACTGTATCTAGCTGGGATGTAGCCAGTACATATGTAACAGAGGGAAAGTTCATTTTCTCCATATAGGGCCACTGTTAGCAAATCAGCCAAAGCAGGCCACTTAGGTCACCTGTGCTTCCATACATAACACCGGGTCCAGGAGTACAAGTGATGCACCAGATACTTCTAACACATATTGAGCACTTGAACAAAAGCTGAAGAAACAACTAAGAAGTACTCTTAGTTGTTAAGCCTACCAGACCAGCAGCGTTGGAATAATTCATTTATTGCTCATCGCAACCTGGAGAAAGTTAAAAAAAAGGGGGGGAATGCTGATCAAGTGGCACAAGTAAGTTGATCTGCAATTTTTAGGGCTATAGCTCAGTTGGTTAGAGCATCGTGCTGATAACATCAAGGTTGCAGCTTTGATCCCTGTATGGAACAGCTGCATAATCTTGCATTGCATTGGACAAGATGATCCTTGGGGTCCCTTCCAAGTCTATGATTCTATGGAAACCATAAAGGAATTGAATACAGTATATAGATCCTACTGAACTAAGTAATATGAGACTGACAAACTGCAAATCACTGAGGCAGTGTCTGAAAAATAATTACTCATCTGAGCCCGTTGCCATTATGGGCAATGCTGGTGTGGCATTGTGGGTAGTGTTGAATTGGGACCCCAGGAGACCTAGTTCAGACCTGCTTAGCTTTGAAGCTGACTGGGTAGCCTTGGGTAAGTCTACCACAAACTTTTCTCGCAGGGTTGTGGTAAGGATGATCCAGGATGTGCTGCTCTGAGTTTCATGGCGTAAGAATGGGAAATGGGATCAGGGGGGTGAGGAGTGCCTGGCTATTAATGCATGGAAAGGAAAAGAGCATCTGCCTAACAAGCTGACCAATGCAGAATGTGCATCTTCTGTATCTTCTCAGAACATTGCAACAGTGGGAAGCTCTGCTCTGCATTAATCAATCACATGGTTTCAGCACTGCAATGGATTTATGGACTTAAAGCTCAAGAATATTAAAAAGGCAAGTGCCTCAGCTTAGAAGACTTCTGGTACTTAGAATGGGGTTCATGCAGGTGCCTATGCACACAGATTTCCCTGGTTGGACTCGTGGGTGCCTCCTTGCCTCTCATATAAATGCTACATTTTGCAGGTGAGAAACAATGTCCAGCAAATGAGACTTGCTCCAGCATCCATGACCCTAACTTGTAGTACCTATGTCATCTGTCCTTGCTCAAGAAGCACAGAGGGCAGGAACAGTTCCCTGTTTAGAGGCAAGAACTCTGGATTGCCTCAAGGTGGTGTCTGATTATGCATGCTCTGCACAGTGCCCAAGAATATTTCAGTCTGATCTTTTACACATCATCCAGCATTTCTGAATGTATTGTTGGAAGGAAGAGAGCCCATATAAATGGTCACCAGTTCGAAGTGAGCAGGTTTAATGCATGTTATTGCTGAACATTGTCACGGAGGGAGGGGTATTCCTGTTTAGCCCATTGCTCCTGGACTCAGAAACAGGAGCCCTGGAATGTGAACACAAAGGGAAAAATCAGTAAAGTACAGAATCCCTACAGCACCCTCATAGAACTGGTAAGCAGGTCCCCTGCACATATTTTGCTGAGCTCTCCTCTCTTTGTTTGTGCCTCATCTTCCTTCCATTGTGCTGCAATCTGAGCAAACAGCAGGTTAAAAAAAAACAGCATAGTAGCATGTAACTAGGAAGCACAAATCATGAGAGTTTAAAGAATTCCTGCTCACAACAGCCAGACAGATAAGGACAAATGGATGCCTTCTCATTACAGGAACAGAGCAAGATCCTTTCTTGCTTGCCAACCTCAACTTCTACTCTAGAAAGCATGCTTCCCTGCCACATTTACAGCTCCACGAAGCAAAAAATAGAACTTCCTCCTTCCCTGTAACCCAGTAGGAATTAAGAAGAACCAGGCTGGGTCAGACAAGAGGCCCCTCTAGTTCTGCCCACTATTCTCACAATGACCTACGTGATGCTTGTGGGAAGCCCATAAAGCAGGACATGAGTGCATCAGCATTCGTTCCACTTGGAGTTCCCAGCAACTGGTATTCACCACCTTCAATAGTGGAGGCAGCACACAGCCGGTATACTACTTCTGTTATTCCCAGTTACATCACCAAATATTTTCTAAAGCAAACAGCAGCCAGGTGTCCCTCTGCTAAGTGTCCCAGTTCTTTCTTTATTACCTTCCCCACTCTCTCCTGCCGGCTTCCACTGATTCTGACGTCTCGGTGAGCCAGAAGGGAAAGATGGGGGTAAAGCTTGGCGGATGAATAATTCAGCTGCTAACAGCTTTTCTGGTGCATCCTCTCTGCCTGGGGATTCCTTCCCTGGGTTAGATTATCCTTTTACATATTCCTGACTTACTTTTAGACCGTCACTTTCATGCTAATGCACTTTGCAGTTCGCTCAGAGTCGCTTCAACATGGAAAGGCACATGTTTCCCAGGTGGAGGGCAGTTAACTTCTTGACCACCTGAAGCATGCTCATGGGATGACATGAAGTTGGGGGAAGAGATTCTTGGCTCTAGAGGTCAAAGCAAACCCCCGCCTTTGCCCAAAGGCATAATTCTTTAACTGGAATTTGATGCTGAAGAACAGAGGCAGCTCTGGACGCGTACAGGCCGTACAACTTCATAGGGTCTCTGACTTTTCTGTGTCCTCTAAGGCTGCTGGTTGGAAGTGAAAGAGAGCGGGAATATTTGCTAAGAATAGCATGAATGAAGCTTCACACAGAATCGTTGCAACTACCAGGCAGCTGATCTTGAAAGAAACAAAGTTCATTTTTAAAACTCACTCCTGGTCAAAGATCCATCTTATGGTCTCTTATATAACAAGACAAGGGGTTCTGTTTCATAAATGCAGGTTTTGCATTAGCTATAGCTGAGGTTTTGAACCTGATGTAGACAGGGCCAGCTCCAGGTTTGAAAAGGCTCCCACTGGTGAGACCCCTCCTTTGTCAGGGGACTTTGACTGCCATGTCATTGCTCCCAAACTGTGCTGGGAAGTGGCTGGGTCTAGCCACCCTTATAAGTTCCCACTATGTCCCAGTGCAGCTCTAGATTGGGGCACTGTGGAAAGTGAAAAGAGTGACCAGATCTAGCCACCTCATGTCGCTCAGAGTACTGGGTCAGAAAAAAATATCAAGGGGGGGGGGACCTCAGCAAGGCATCATCCATGGGCCCAGGCACCTGGCACCCTCCCTAGAAGTGAATTTGCCTGTAAATAAGAAACCATCCTACCACTCATGGCAAGCCACGTCCACTTAGAATTGAATGAACAATAATAGTCCAGGCTGGGAGAAAATAATTTTTGGTACAGACAAAGTCTTGAAGTATGTGGAAGATGTTTCCCAAAGCATCACAAGAACCCAGGAGTGTATTACAAGAGCTCACCTGGCAGCATATAATTGCATAGGAAATTTCTCAATAGACCCTAAGTGGAAAAGTAAAACTGATCTCGGTGTACTTGTAGAGTCTCTGTAGAGTCTTATGGAAGAGTCCCAAGACCCTGAAATCGCACAGCAGCTACAACCCCTCCCTCCCCCATCCTGATCCACTTCCCATCCATAGAACAGAGTAGGGTGGTGGCCTTGAGGCAAGAAAAACCAAATTGAGATGGCTACCCTCCCCATGTTCCATTGCATTCTACTATTTCAAGATCATCACCATTGCGCTGTCATTATCCTATGCTTTGAATAACAAACAGCACATAACAGCCTATGCAGCAAAAGTATATGGCTGGCTATACTCCCACGTTGTCTGTCATCAGCACATTCTGCGGTTAGATGAACTGCCTGGACTGAGCTGGAGTCTGTTTCCACCTAATGCGATGGAAGCAGTGTGCAGACACACACCCTGACAATCACACCTTGCTGTGCCTGGCAAGCACCGCATTGGCCCTTCTCAACAGCTTGTTCTCTTTGAAACAGAAGGAAATCTGCACCCACCTCCTGCCAGGCTGGAAGGATGGAGCTGGAACCTTGCGAACGGAGCCGTAATGGCAGCGTGTTACCAGTTCCTCAGTAATAAATCCTGAGCCATAGTTAATCTCACCCTGCCTCACTCAAGCCAAAATAAAGAGTTGCAGGAATTCCAGGCCTCAGTAGTGGTGCTGCTGGCCAGTTCTCATGCGCTTGCACTATCTGTTATGCTTCCAGCAGGCTGCCAGTTTCACTCGCCCACCTCTGAGAAATCCAGTGCCTGCCTGCCTGCCAGCACTGGCTTTCCATAAGCAGATTGTCAATTAGCATGTTCAGAGACACTGGATAGCTTAATACTATCGATTGGTTAATTAGCACCCATTAGTGTCATTGTTTGCGTGGGAAGCAAGGTGCCGAAGGGAATGGTGCCATAGATGGGAGCCATTCCTGGATATCTCCTTTCCCAAGTGCAGCAGCAGCCCTCACCAAATGTGAGTTGCTGTAGAGAGGGTGCAGGCCCCATGCTACAACACTGTTTGTGGTTTTAATGTAAAGTGAAGGGGCACCATCAGGGCAGGAGCCCATGGCATCGCACAGCAGAATGAGGAGGAGGGCCCCAGATGCAGCAGAACTGGCTTGCCACCAGACAACTAAAGAAAATACATCACCATCTAAAGAAGGAAGCCTCCTATAAGACTATGAAGTCCAGGCTGAGTCTATCTAACTGCATAACTGTTCAAGACTCGCTCTAAACATGGAACTCCTCCTTATTTAATCCCCACAACAAGCCTGTAGGGTAGATTAGGTTGGGAGTCATTAACTGATCCAAGGTCACCCAGTGAGCTTCATAGCCGAGTGAGGATTTGAACCTTGGTCTTCCTAGTCAACACGCTCTAATTATTGCACCACACTGGTTCTCCAGTTAAATACAAATTGCTGCTTTCTGATGACACCCAGAATCAGCTACCTGAAGCAGTTGCCTTGCTCTGCCTAATGGTAGGGTCAGCACCTTGGCAGGCATTTGCTTATGGCACCAATGCAAATTACAAGGATAGTATTCTTGAGGTTGTCACCACCATAACCCACTTCACCCCTGTCTTCCCCAGCTTCTGGGGGCAAAGTCTTCTCGCTGAATCTGTGGTACCATTCCACTATAATCTCTCTTTCCCAAATTCTTATAACCAGCTACTGAAGCTGCCTGGAGAGACCAACCTGTCTAGAGGCCCTCGAGGATGGTTGCTTCGAGAGCCAGTCAACAGCTATAACAATTCAGACTAGAGGCTGAAATGAAACTAGCCAGGGATCTCCCAGGCCTGTTGTTTCTGATCTGATATCTCTAAAGCATTAAATACACTCTCTCAGCAGACTCCCATGTCATCCTCCTCCAGCACTTTGGTTTAGTACCTGACTAGCAACCTGCATTATTGATAGCAACATAAAATGCTTTAGCTAATGAGGTAGCGTTGGAGTCAGATATATGGCCCCTGTAAAACCAGGCCACCTTTACAGACTTATTTATGTTCCCTGGAAGCGGGTGATAGAATCGTGTTTCTTTTCCTTCTGGGAAGTACAACGGAAGAAACTGTGGCTGCCTGCCTAGATGCAAAAGGGAATGCATTCTGATGAAATAGGGACCCTACAAGAGAGACAGGGTTTTCCTCACTTCAGAGCACAACCTCCACTTCCTCACTAACTCAGCACCACAAACACAACCTCCTTGTCCATCAAACCAGCCCTCCTTCTCACAGCCAACCTCTCTTGCATTGCTGCCTACATAGTTACCTCTAGCATTCGGTTCTGCATGCTGCTGCCAGCATCTCTCTCTCTCTCTCTCTCTCTCTCTCTCTCTGACCAGAGCCCGTTGTGTGGCATTGTCCATCCATAAGTTCTCCATGCCTTTGGAACCCCACTGAAGACACAGACCCAAATTGCTCATACAGAACAATACACTGTACATTTGCAACCCTGTTCATGCCTTCAGCTGAGTGCATGGATGCCATGAACTGGCAGGATGACAGGAAGGAGGAAGAGGATCCCGGCAAGTGGAGTAACCAGGACTGGGACACACCAGGGCAAGCAGGGAATGTGGAAGGAAGTATTCACAGGATGATGGAGGATGGTGAGGGGATGGGAGTCAATGCACAGGAACCAGAGCAACAGGATCCATCACTAGAGACAGAGGGGCCCCTGTCTCCATGAACATGGTGGGCTCTGAGCTGTAGGCAACAGTGGGAGGAGCGCTCTAGGAGGCTGAGACAGGCAAGGGCCCACAGCTCAGCTCCCTAGCTGGCCAGGTGGGGTTCGCTAGCTCTGAAGGAGGGGGGTGATTCCTCAGCTGGAGTAGGCTTGGAACATGTGAGGGTCACATGCTTCATCGAGACCAGATGATGCAGCTAGCATGTTTCCTGACCTTTGGAACTTGGGCTTTGAATTTTGGACTTGACATAGTGACTTGCTGCCAGGTAGGCCAGGGGTTCAGGACTATGGAGATCATAAGCAAAGCCAGTGAGTGAGACCCCTATGACCAAATGTGGTTTTGATTTCTACATCATGAGCCCTGTTCTTATGATCAGAGGGGAGATACTAAACATAGAAAGGGGAGCAGGATCTTGACAGCGGGCTTTGTGCAGAAGAGCTGATCAGGGGAGGGACCTGCTGCCATGACTCTACATACACACATACAAACAACTTCAGGAATGGATCATGCAGGGAAAGGAGAAGGCACATTGTACAAGCAGATGTCTATGATGGAGCTCCTTAGGCGAATCTCACCCATTTTCCCCCTAAAATATGCATTTCAGCTGCATTTTATTAAAACTTTGAGACCAAACTGTATTGCAAAATCCAGCAAACTGCAAAATCTGAAGGATAATTGCATTCCAATCTCCACATTAGTTAGGAGAAACCAATCTGATCAGTTCACATCAGAATTAATAGAAATACCTCTACTGTTCCTAAACCCTATGCATGCCAACCTGTTAGGATCAATAGTACTGATTCCCAGGTAAGCAAGAATAGGATTGCCACTCTAATTTCCCTTTGAAGGCTTGCATTTTACAAGGAAGCTAATTATTATCCTTCATCCTCAACTGGAGTAGCCAAACAAAGAGAAATAAATCTACCAGCCTTGCAAGTGATCAAAGGTGCCACAAGAAATGCAATGTGCTGCCTATCTTCCCTAATTCCCATCACATTGTCTTACTACTCCATCCTTCACCAATCTGGTACCTTCCACATGTTTTGCACCACAATTCCCATCAACCCCAGCCAGCAGGAGTTAAACACTGAACCAAATCCATTTGCTCTGCCTGTTCCTTGAGAGCACTCCATGTAACAGAGGCTACACTCCATGTGTTGGGCACAGTAGTAGGTGAATGGTGCTTGACTGCCAGGAGTGGGAGATGGCTATACCCTCAAAGTGAGGGAGGTGGAAACATCAGCTTATGGTTTTTTTAACGTCTCTCATTAAATGCTCAGTAAAACAGCCCCCTGGATGCAGTTTTGGTTCCCTCCAGTGTACAATTTGGTGTTTTCTGCAGGCAGTGCTGTAAACAACCCGTTGGAAAGTGCATGCAAAATGTTGACAGTTTTTAAATGAAGATCTAGGAGCTGTGACTGTCTCTCAGCTCCAGCAGGGGAGGTGAGCACATTCACATTAGCACAGGCCAATCCGTTGCATGGGGAACCTGCTGCTGAGCTCATACTTGTAAACTGCATTGTGCTGCAAACACGATTATCCTCAGACATTTGCATCCTTCCTATGAAACAATGCTGGAGAAGAGCACAGGCAAGGAAGAGAGAGAGAGAGAGATGCATGAGATGCTGAATGCAAGGAACACACTATCCTGGTGCCAGTTTTGTCTTTCTTCATTGCTGAGACCTCAGGAAGGCCCTGTTACGTTCCTCTTTCTTCTAAGAATGGGGTAATGCCAGCCAATCAGGAAAAGGCACTGCATTGCTTTAAGACTCAGCTCTTCAGGGCAGGGACGTAGGAAAGGGGGAAGGGGGGTGGTCCGCCCCAGTGCCATCATGGAGGGGGGTGACAAATTATCAAGGAATAAGTATTGCCCTACTAGGGCGGTTCATAAAAAACTTTTTTTTAAAAATGCCTGCTCCAAAGGTCTTATCTTACTACACTAGGGATTATATAGCTACATATGAAATTTCATGCATATCAGTTAATATCTTGACCCTCCTCCATGAAAATAGCTGTTTACTTGGCCACTTTCCTATGTCATGAAGGCTGAAATTTCAACAAAGCACAGGCCTTTGCTAGACTCTTTTCAGGCACCTGCTAAAAGCATTCTTCTTTAGGCAAGCATACCTAGATGCTTAGGAAGTTGAAGTAATTTTAATCTTACTATTTTAGCTTTGTATGTTTTAAAGTAGGATTGTTAATTTTTCTTGATTTTACTGCTGTGGTGTTGGGTTTTTTGTGGTTTTTGTTTTTAGTTTTTGCAGGTTTTTTAAAATAAATAAAATAAATATAAATAAAATAACACAAGCCAAAACACAATCCATCCTGTAGATTTAAGTATCTGTCCATAGTCACCTACTTGTTATCAGAGGCTCAGAATCCACATTCCTTTGTAAGAAAACAGGAAATAACATAAAACCATTTTTGCAGGCAAAAAAAAAAATCAATGTGGGGGGGATGACAAGAAATTTTTTGCTCCGGGTACCACCTGACCTTCCTACACCTCTGCTTCAGGGTAACTAAGTGCTCCAGGTGGGTTCAGCCTCTGCACCAGGGATGGAGAACTGGATATAGACCCTTGCCTTGCCTTCCCATCCTCCACACCCATTGGACAAGTTTGGCAGGTGGGCAAGGGGGCCCCACCTGTCAATTACTTGAAAACACAGCAACTTCCAGTGACCCGTTTTTCCTTTGAAATCAAACTGCGCAAAGGCACAGCACTTTGCAAACATTGATGATCAGCTGTTTGGCAGTGCTAGAATATGTCAGTGCCAGTCAGCTCTTTGCCTGCCCCACACCTGACATTATATATGACATCGGCTATAGGCAGTGCTTTTATTCTGGGGGGATGCAGGGGTACACATACCCCTAAACATTTTGTGAATCTAAGTTTGGCCTCATTGAGAGGCAGTATTTCAAATAGAGTAGGAAAATAAGAGTACCCCTAAACATTTTTTAGGTGGGGGGGAGGCACTGGCTATAGGGCAGATGGGCATGGCTTTGCCAAAGTGGCCTCACAGGCCAGATGAGAAAGCCTGGTGCACCAGATTGGACCCACAAACCCAAAGGTTCCCCACTGCTGTTCTACACATAACATTGCCCCAAGATATGGCACATTCCTGAGGATCCAGATTGCAAGGGAAGTTGCTGAAAAGAGCAGTGGGTTTTTTTCAAATTAAAAAAAAAGCAAAAGAGTTTACAGAAATAAGCCTAATTACCAAAATCACTGTCACTGAGCCGTTTCCAGGAAAAAGGATGACACAACATCCGTAATTTCAGCAGCATGAAAATCTTTTCACTGGTGATGAACGCCAGTGACTCCTCTTTCGTCAAGGCCCTTGACACTTTTGTACCCAATAGATTTAGACAATAATTAACTTACTACCTAAAATACCTTCAGTCGCATGATGAGAGCTAGTGACACACATAATTAGCATCCTTCTAATTGAGTCCAATCAAAACTAGAGGATTTATTGTACATGTACAAATAACTAATTTAGAGTTGGAGGGTTGGAGTGATGGCCACAAAAGGGTCTGTATGACATCAGTCAGGCTCATAGAGTAACCTGATACTAGCCTGATACAAAGATGGCAAAGAATGCCTGTGTGTCTTTTGTTTGAGCGTGTGGAAGCCAACCCCAGGGTACATAGATCCATCATTTTTATTTATTCTGCTTATTTGTTCTGCTTGAGCAAAGAGTGTTTTGCTGGATGAAGGCAGGAGCTCCTAGGAAAAAAGGCATGTATGCAGATACAGACATGTTCCTGATGGAAACACTGAGGTTTTCAAAAAGGAGAAAGGGCAGAATTTCCACAGGCTGCAACAGCATTACTCCACTGCAGCAAAACCAACAATGAAATTCGCCACACAGTTGGGAGTCTGAGAAGCTGCCATCTAAAAGGTATGGCCTTACTTCATTCAAAGAACTATTAGAAAATTCTTCTCCAATACAGGAGGAGAGCATTTCTAGGGAAAACTGTTAGAATATGGCATTAGCAGGACTATTTTTCCTATACCTAACTGTGACATGGTGGAAGGGGGGCAATTTACATTGTGACTGCGGCAGGAGGCCATGGTTGGAGGCAGAGCCATCCCAAGCCATTTTGCTGCTGGAGGCAAAACAGAAAATAGCACCCCACCCAGCCGCCTCCCTCTCTTACCAGAGTGGGCTCACCCACAGTTAGTTAGAATCCCACACAGTTGTCACCACTGCCAATCTGTGGCTGTTTAAATCAATAAATGTGGCGGCCATTCACCCAGCCTTGTGGCTAGCCTATCGTCTTATTGTTTCCCTGTGAGGTTGCAATTAGTGTCATGTAAAGTTGAGCCCCTATGTAGATTTCTGCTCGTGAAAAGGAGGTGAGCCCAGACTATGGTTTTTCGTTAAATCCTTTTACTGTACCCGTAGCTTTGTTCCTCTGCAACATTCCTTGCTGCTGCAGAGGTAAGTCTTTCTGTGGGTTCTGTTGCAGAAATACATTGTCTGCATGTTTTTCAATGCAGTCATACTGCATCATGATTTTGTAGTCACAAGAGGGCATAAATGCTTTGCTGTTCTGCTTGCATATTTGGCTTGGGATCAACACCAAAAAAATTAACCTTAACATAAAAAATTATACCTATTTTGAAAACATTTTGTCGTCCAAGAGTGCAGATTTGGCTTTTAGGTCATACTCATGCTTGGTCTCAGAAGCTAAAATATCATGAACATGCTTATAATTTAGGGGGCAGGTTAGGTAATGTGGAAAGAAAAATACAATGAGAATATATAGTCATCAGTCATACTACTATGTCAACAATATAACTTTTCCCTGTGAGAAATGGTTACAGCCTTTAGGGGAGTATACTACAGCATACCCAACAACTGTCCTGGAAAATGGGACGTCCCAATTTTTCTCACAAGCAGATGGGGGCCAAAATGGCTGCAGCAATCTTATGCTATTTCAGACTGCACTCTTGCCCTGAAAAAAAGTGCTTTTTGGGGGCAACAATCTTCCACACCACCCCAAAACATGTGCAAGATTGCTCCTCCCAAAAAAACCTTGTGCCACAATCTTGTGTGGGTCACATGACACACATGGGAGTGAGAGCCCAGAAGATAGCACCCTGGTTTGGGGACACTTTGTATTGGAAGGTATGATAAAGGTGTATAAGATTATGTCTTGTGTAGACAAGGTAAATAGTTTTTATTGCTCTCTCTTAAGGCTGGAACGTGGGGGTCATCCAATGACAATGCACGTTGGGAGATTCACAGCAGACATAAGTACTTCTTCATACTGTGCATAATAAACTATAGAATTTGCTTCTGCAAGATGAAGTGATGGTAACAAACCACAAAAGCTGTGTCTCACTACCAGTATGGGAGCCAGTAGTTGAGGAGCACAAGTTGGGAGAGTTTTGCTGTGACTCTGCTGCTGCACTCAAGTTCTGCTTATGGGTTTCCCATAAGCATTGTGTTGCCTAATGTAATGCTTTGATTAGCTGAACTTTTGGTCTGATCCAGAAACACTCTTCTTATGTTCTTAAGGTCCTGACGAACATGTAGCATCAAAAGAATAGCAGACTTTGCTGTGGCTGCAACGTTATCAAAACAGGATTCTGAATTGTCTAAAGTGTCAAAATCAACCCAAAACCCAATTTATTCTGAATTTCGCTGGCAAGTCTGGGAAAAGAAGAATAACCATCAAATATTTAACAGGCTCAAATAAAAAAGACGGAGAACAGTAAAAGAGAACACTGAGAAAAGTAGAGTTTAGTTAAATATTAATTAAAATAACCTACCAGCAATATCAGGCAAGTGACGAAACAAATTGCAGATTGTCCTTTTGGGAGAGTAGCATGAAGAAAAGATTGTGTTCCGTTTTCTCCACATTAAATAACTGTGACAATTGATAAAATTGTTAATTCAACCAGCTGTTAATTCACCAGCTCAGGGCATGCAGAGGGGGATGTAATGTGAGGAGAAGCTCCCCTCACTTTTTTTTCAGGGAGAGAGAAACTTTGGAGTGGGGAGGGGGCAAGGTAGGATAGGAGTGTTTCTTCTGTCCAGTGGGATTTCTAGAGCATGTAAAAATATAATCCGGCATGCTTCATAGAGCAAAGACTCTGCCAGCTTGGATCTGGAGCATGAGATGGGAAGCATAATTTGGCATACTCCATAGCCAGTGCTTGGCACATGACAGCAAGACAAAGAGCAAGCACTCAGATTCCCCCAAGAGCATGCAAGGAGATGGAAGAAGGTCTCCCCCCCTTTGGCTGGTGCATAGTGATGTGCAAGGCAATGTGCCCAGCCCCTGGGAAGTGCATTTTCCCCAAGAACATTCCACGAAATAGGCTAGATGGAACTGAGACAGAGGTGCACTGTTCTGGGCCACTGGAGCAAGAGAGGCAGTGCGGGGAAATCCTTGGTGCCATTTGGTATATTCCTAAGATGGTCTGAGGAGGAAGGCAGGGCTTGATCCCTACTTAAAGGTGTTGAATGGTTTCTTTAAATGTAAAGGTTCATCATTGTTCCACCCGATGTGGATGTCTTTAAGGGGCCAGAGCAAGGGCCAGAGCAAGATAACGAGACCCAGCTTTACAGCTGTGAAACATAGCAGGTGCTGCTGAGTTGTATTTGATTAAGGTGTGTCAGCATTTGGGTGTAGTATATAAGGAGCAGCACCTAGCTCTCCCATTACCCTGGGGGATGGGTTGGTGGTTGGGTCTGGTTTGGTTGTTAATGTATTTAGTGTAAAAGGAGTTTTGGTTTTTCTTATTAAAACCTTGTTTAAGTTATTTTTGAGTCCTTTTCTTTTTAATGCATGGTCTCCCCAGCAAGCTCTCTGCAGCGCTACCATACTGCAAACAGCCAACAAAAGGATGGTCTGTCTTCTCTCCAGCAGCGCCCTCCCTCCCTCCCAGTGTGCTTTGGGGTTACCACATAGGATTTTTTCCCAAACTGCATTTTGGATCGCAAATTGGCTCTTTGCCTACTTCGCACTGAATAGCGGGACAGAGTGCTAGATGGTCTATTGTGTTGTTTCAGTAGGTTAATCTTCTTGATTTGGTCACTTTGGACCAGGCATAGGCAAACTCCAGCCCTCCAGATGTTTGGGACTACAGTTCCCATTGTCCCTAGCTAACAGGACCAGTGGTCAGGGATGATGGGAAGTGTAGTTTGCCTATGCCTGCTTTGGGCAGTGTAGGTGCAGGAAAAGAAATAGTTCGGTTTAGGCTAGTGACACCCTTTAGGCACCTTTCAGGTGATGGGTCAGCCCTGAGGCTCACTTCTCAGACTCCACAGTTCAGTGGGTGGGATAGGGGCCTCCTTTGAGGCCAAACTTCCTCATCCACTAGGAGCTCTGCAGTCCCAGGGGCATGATGAGGCAAAGTCTCTGTTCTCACCTTCAGAGTATGGGCCAGGAAACAGGGCACAGCTCTCTAGCCTGCCCTAATTCCTTAGGCAAGGGTGGGTCACCCAATGGCTATAGTTATCCAATTAAGTTAGTTCCCACCCCATAGTCATCTCCCTCTGCTGATTTTAATATAAGTTCTAAATAAATATAAGTTCAACCCCAACTTGTGTGTCTGCCTCTTTATTTGCCTATCTGGATGCAAGGGCTACTTAAGTAGCAATGCCAGTAAGCCATTGGGAAAGCTACAGTTTCAAGAGGCTACAGCAGGTACAGGAAACCTCTGACGCTCCAGATATTGTTGATGACAACTGTCATCATCCCTGGACATTGGCCATGCTTGTTGGGGGTGTTGGGAATTGGGCTACAGCAAGGCCTTGAGATACAGCGTGCGGAATGGAGACACTTCCATTCCTTTCCTTTCCCCATGATTTGTTGATGCTGGTATGCAACTATCAACTACCAGCATGTGGGATGAATGGTAAAGAGGGAAAGGGATTGGAGGACTCATGGAAACATAGGGGGAAAGGGCTGGGAGCTTAGAGGTGGCTCATCTTCTTCTGAAGTTTGCTTTCAAACCTATCTGATATATATATCTTCTGAATTTGGGAGAAAATACCTCACCATATTTTCAATCCAGCATGAGCAGTGAAGGGGAAGGAAGTTGCCCATCTAATCATGAAGGTGCCAAAGTACTGTAAGAAGAAGAAAAGCAAGCACAAAGTGTCCCTGTTAGCACTAGTGTAAGAGCTGTGTAAGCTGTGTAAGAACAGCAGTGTTGATTCTCATGAAGGGGCATCAGAAACTAATACATGCTAGGATTTCTACTTATAAATGGAGAAAAACATTGATGTAGTAGATCTCCTGGAACAAACACATTCACTCAGATTGATTGAGGAAAATGAAATTAAAGATGAAAAAACAGTGAATAAGGTTTTCAAGAAGGAGAACAAGAAGAAACTACCAATTGTTTCACTGAAGTTTTCCAGCTAACAACACATATTTTATTGTTCTCCAGCTTTTCCCTAATGTAGCAAAGCTTGGTAACCCTGATCAGTACAGTTGTTCAGAAGAGTGTGCACTGAGTAAACCATGTGTAACAAGTACCAGAATAAGGAGACCGTGTTTGACAATAGGATGTCCTGTCTAAAATTGGACAAGTAAATTTTATAAAATCTGTCCTGGGTAAAATAGAAAAATACAATATATTGAACCAGATAGATATAGATGCAGATATCTCATGCACACACTTTTAAAGAAATAACTAATTCTCAAGTAAGTCTCACTCGGCCAAGCGATAACTAATGATGAAAGTAACTATGGTTCAATTTATTTTCCCATAGATACATTTTGCTTTTTAACAAATAGGAACAGGAAAGTTTCCCATCAAAAAAAAATGTGGGTTGCAATCCTATACACACACTTATCTGGGAATAAGTCTTACTGTGGCTATCTTCTGAGTAGAATTGTATAAGATTGCCCTGTTAACCATTAGAGTTCATTTCCTCTGGGGGAGGGACCACATGGTGTGGCTTGAGTTTAGGGTTTCCAGGAAAATCTGGCTACAGTAGTAGAATTTATATAGATACCTAGAGCAGGGATATGATCTAATTTGCCATTGATTTGAACTGCAGGTGAATTGTTCTCCCAATTCTCCCAATTGCTCTTCTAAATTATCAAGTTCACTTAGCCTATCCCTGGGACCAAATTTATTCATGCTGTCCAAAGTGTTTATGCCAACATTTCTGAAGTCTTTAGCAGCCAGGCCCACCCAGATGACAGGGCCGAGTTCTTACAATCCAATGCCATTTGCTCAATAAGGACAAATGGGATGTGGCCTATGGTTATCTGAAACAATTTGTTTTAGATAAGCCATTATCCATCCTGCTGATTTTATTGTAGTTGCTACCCCTACAGAGATTTATTTGAAGGAAGTAATCGTTAGCCAATCTGCACATTAGCCTTGATTACTATTCTTTCTGTAAACCCAACTGAGTACTAAGAATCTTGCCTATAGTGGCGTTAGACTATAGGAAAATTAAAACAGCATTGTTCTGTAAATACTAGGGGTATGCAATGGCCACAAGTTTCTCTTTTTATCTGAAACAGAAGGATTTGGAAGCAGCCCGGTCTGCTTCAGATCCACTTTGTCTTGTTTCAGTTAGATTTGCTATTCAGGTCCAAGTTTGATGGGTTAAATCTGAAGCCCTGGTATGCCCCCTTCAATAACTGTAATGGGGAATCTAAAAGTGGCTGTAACTTTGTTCCCCTTTTCACACAAGTGGGTGGATCAAGTATGCTATATTTTGGACAGAACCAACCTGCAGTTTTTGTGTAGGAAACCCTACCACTCTCCACCCAAACTCTGGGCATTTCCCCATTGAGCTTGTTTTTGTTTCTCTGCTTGCATGTTTTTGACCTAAACTAAGAGGAGCCAATCTATTGGAAAAGAAAC
This sequence comes from Podarcis raffonei, assembly GCF_027172205.1. Lineage (NCBI taxonomy): Eukaryota > Metazoa > Chordata > Lepidosauria > Squamata > Lacertidae > Podarcis > Podarcis raffonei. Next base: position 54,958,994 of record NC_070607.1, read on the forward strand.
GTGGGGAAAGAAAGAAAATGGTTGTGTGTTTAACTTTATGGGGAGGAAAACAAAGCAGCAGATCTACATGGAAGGTTGGCACACGTCCACCTACTATGACATGCTTTGATCTGACTTGGTTACATGAAAGGCTATCATAAATCACCCCCATTGCACCTAAATTAGTTGAGGTACACACAGAGTTGATGCAGACCCCAATTAAATGTCACTTAGTCACTTTATACAAAAGGGGGGAATCTAGTTAAATAAAGTAGTCCACACTTTGCTGCTTCAGTGCTATTTGTTGTTGTTAAAATTTGTATATATCTGTAGACCTCAGCGTGGATCACAACATAAAATTATAATATAAAAAAGACAAAATACATAGAATCATAGAATCATAGAATCATAGAGTTGGAAGAGACCACAAGGGCCATCGAGTCCAACCCCCTGCCAAGCAGGAAACACCATCAGAGCACTCCTGACATATGGTTGTCAAGCCTCTGCTTAAAGACCTCCAAAGAAGGAGACTCCACCACACTCCTTGGCAGCAAATTCCACTGTCGAACAGCTCTTACTGTCAGGAAGTTCTTCCTAATGTTTAGGTGGAATCTTCTTTCTTGTAGTTTGGATCCATTGCTCCGTGTCCGCTTCTCTGGAGCAGCAGAAAACAACCTTTCTCCCTCCTCTATGTGACATCCTTTTATATATTTGAACATGGCTATCATATCACCCCTTAACCTCCTCTTCTCCAGGCTAAACATGCCCAGCTCCCTTAGCCGTTCCTCATAAGGCATCATTTCCAGGCCTTTGACCATTTTGGTTGCCCTCCTCTGGACACGTTCCAGTTAGTCAGTGTCCTTCCTGAACTGTGGTGTCCAGAACTGGACACAGTACTCCAGGTGAGGTCTGACCAGAGCAGAATACAGTGGCACTATTACTTCCCTTGATCTAGATGCTATACTCCTATTGATGCAGCCCAGAATTGCATTGGCTTTTTTAGCTGCCGCGTCACACTGTTGGCTCATGTCAAGTTTGTGGTCAACCAAGACTCCTAGATCCTTTTCACATGTACTGCTCTCAAGCCAGGTGTCACCCATCTTGTATTTGTGCCTCTCATTTTTTTTGCCCAAGTGCAATACTTTACATTTCTCCCTGTTAAAATTCATCTTGTTTGTTTTGGCCCAGTTCTCTAATCTGTCAAGGTCGTTTTGAAGTGTGATCCTGTCCTCTGGGGTGTTAGCCACCCCTCCCAGTTTGGTGTCATCTGCAAATTTGATCAGGATGCCCTTGAGTCCATCATCCAAGTCGTTGATAAAGATGTTGAATAAGACCGGGCCCAAGACAGAACCCTGTGGCACCCCACTAGTCACTCTTCTCCAGGATGAAGAGGAACCATTGATGAGCACCCTTTGGGTTCGGTCAGTCAGCCAGTTACATAATAAAAATAAGATAAAAAACAAACCAATAATAACCCCTCCCACAACACATTTAAAAGGGCATTGGATATCAATCAGCCCAATGCCTGGTTGAAGAGAAAGTTATTCACCTGGTGCTTAAAGGTGTATAACGAAGGCCAGCTGAATCTCCCTAGGGAGAACATTCCACAAACAGGGAGCCAGTGCAGAAAAGGCCTGTTCTTGTGTTGCCACCCTCTGGGCCTCTCATGGAGGAGGCACACAAAGAAGGGCCTCAGATAAATGATATCAGGGTTCCTTCTTTCTTACATCATGGATTTATGTTGTGGATCACAATACAAAATAGCTCATTATATTTGTCACTGTAACCTTACAGAGGGTGGATGATGCCAATTCAGAGTGAGGGGACATTACCCTCACTCTGAGTGGGCAAGGGGTGAGCAATAGGATTGTTCTTGCCTACAAGAACAGGAAGAGGTGGAATGCCTACATGGTTATTGTCAACACCTGGGCTACTGCCTACCACCCAACGCAGGTACTTCCTCACCTTCTGACCCTATTTCTAGTAAGACAGGGAAGAATTTTGCCTCTGTCATCCCCACTCCACAAAATTGCCAAGCACAGAAAGCTGTGGTAGCCCTATAAATGACTGTGAATTTGAGCTTCAGTCCAGCCTTGCATTCCAATGACAAGAGTTGAGAGGCACTGTCTACTTTCAGCATAGTACTGTTGAGAGAGCTAACTACAATCAAAGAATCCTCCTTCAGAGACTGAACTAAATGAACCCACTGCCCAATAATTAATGTTTATCGAATTATATAAACAAATTCTGTCTAATCAACTGTCTTAAATATAATAATATGTCATAAGCAAATGTACAATTAAATCTAAGTAAAGCCTATCAAGTCAGTAGAAAAATTCCAAATGTAACCAATCTTAGAGGCAATCGTTTTCAAAGCAATCAAACAGTCCCAAGTTCATGCAATCTTAGAAGCAAATCAGCTCAGTCCAATCAAAAGTGCCACATGCATTTTGACTCCTCTTTTCATCAGTGGCTGTTAGCTAACAAGTAAAATTGGTTACATTTGGAATTTTTCTACTGACTTGCTCAGATATACGAGAATTTAATTGAATGTTTGCATATGGATTATTATTGTTATTATATTAAAGATAATTGTTTAGCCTGAATTTGTTTATATAATTAAATCAGCCTTACGTTGATTATTTTACACAGCCTTGGGCTATATCTCTAATTTGCAGGGTGTTTGGGGGAGTAAGTTCATTGGTCCATATTAGCCTTTTAATTATCATGTTCACATTGTTTGCTACTAGAGCATCTTGCATCATAGCTTTCATCCAAACATCTCAAAAGCCACTGGGATTTATCGGTGGGACTAGAGGGGCACCACATACACAAATTCACCTTGCAAGGACCATTGCCATTTTACCTGGCAAGATCTACAAAAAAAATTAGATATATTAAAATGAGGTTTCCTTTTTGCAGACTTCCTCCCAATCTGATTTGCTGAATAGATAGCAACAATAATCCATAAACAGATCCCTGTGTTGCAGTATAGACAAGCTGAACAAAATAACACAACACGATGGCCAATAACAATGGCACTAAACCCTATTTATAGACTAATACAAATGTTCAGAAATTGCAACCAAAGTCTCTAAATCTTCTTCACCAGTCGCAGTAGAATAATTCAAAAGTTCGATATATATGTAGTCTGTCACCAAATATGACCGGAACAGAGTTCCGGATAACCAATCTGTTTCGTTCAATGCTAAGATACATACCCAACTAAGATACATACCCAATCTTACATGTAAGTAAATGTAAACACTGTAGAAAATATGCTTTGGATCAGTACTCATATGATACTGTAGTCACTGATGCTGGTAACAAATTGTAAAGAACATAATATAGTTAGCCACAGGTGAAACTAATATACAGTGGTACCTCGCAAGACGAATGCCTCGTAAGACGAAAAACTCGCAAGACGAAAGAGTTTTTCGTTTTTTGAGTTGCTTCACAAGACGAATTTCCGTATGGGCTTGCTTCGCAAGAAAACGTCTTGCAAGTTTGTTTCCTTTTTCTTAAAACCATTAATACCCAGGGTGCATTTCTTGAAGAGGTGCAGTTCCGTGCTTCGCAAGACGAAAAATTCGCAAGACAAAAAAACTCGCAGAACGAATTAATTTCGTCTTGCGAGGCACCACTGTACAGTAAGGGAAATTAAAGACACAGCACAACATTAACAGCAAGAATGCCTGACAACCAGATGAAAACAGTACCCCGTCCAGTCAGTGGATCATTGCTTTCTACAGCATTTATATTTATTTATATGTAAGATTGGGTATGTATCTTAGTTGTATATATTGTATTATGCAATTTATTTTATACAGACGCAGGTTTCATCGCATGTATATTGTAATTTCAGCTTGTTAAGAAATTGAACTGCATCCTTCTCATATTAATTCTTACAAGTCTGGCTGATGAAGAATTGATCAAGATTGGCTGATGAAGCATTGAACGAAACAGATTGGTTATCCGGAAACTCTGTTCCGGCGATATTTGGTGACAGATTATGTATATATTGAACTTTTGAATTATTCTACCACAACTGGTGAAGAAGATTTAGAGACTTTGGTTGCAATTTCTGATCATTTGTATTAGTCTATAAATAGTGTTTAGTGTCATTGTTATTGGCCATCATGTTGTGTTATTTTGTTCAGAATAGATAGCAACAGCAGATAGTGTGGTGAGGCTATGCCAGTCACTTGAAATGGCAGCACACTGGGGCTGAGAAGGGGAGGGGTGCAGCAATGAGGACAGTGCAGTGCAATGCACTGGCAGGAACACCAGACTGCACCATGCCAACCTCCCTCTCTCTGTCCTGGTATGCTGCAGGGATGCAGCCAGGTGACAGTCAGTTGAGCTACTGAACCCCAGCATGCCACCCACTGCTTCTGGAAAGATCACCAACTTCTTGTTCTTGCAAGCAGTCCTGCTACCTGTCCTAGCACCCAAAAGGGGCTGGTATCTACCCAGCTCATACTTCATTAGATATATTTTTAAAAACCTTATTGTAGTTAGAGTCTGGCCTAAGTAGACAATATGATGGAGAAAGCTGTCCATTAGGAATCTGGATAACTCTGGGTGGCTTCCAGCAAAAGATTAAAAATACATTAAAACATCAAATGTTAAAAACTTCCCTAAACAGGACTGCCTTCAGATGTCTCCTAAATATCATATAGTTGTTGATTTCTTTGACATCTGATGGGAGGGCGCTCCACAGGGTGGGTGCCACTACCAAGAAAGCCCTCTGCCTGGTTCCCTGTAACTTCGCTTCTCGTAGTGAAGGAACCAACAGAAGGCCCTCGGCACTGGACCTCAGTGTCCAGGCAGAACGATGGGGGTAGAGACGCTCCTTCAGCCCTAAAGTCGGGCTGGATGAAAAGAAAAAGGCATCAAATGAACAACCTTCTGCTGCAATACAGCTGACCCATCTCTCCTATGGTCTCTTTATCATATCCTCAGATCTAAAGAACCACAAGCCTAAGGTGGCTTCTCACAAACAGCATGTGCATTGGTAAACTTGTGACTAGGTTTTACCAAATTCCTGCCCATACTAACTCCTCCCAGATCAGGGAGTGTGGGCAGCCAGGGAGGCTGCAGTGTTCTGGAGAAATATTTGCTGGAAAAGGAAAACAAGCATACCACCTTCAGCCACCTCACAATGTTAGGGGTGTCTAAGAAACCCCTGAAATTCTAAAATGCCTCAGGAGTGAAGAAGAAAAACGCAGGAGAAGAAAACATGAAAGAAATTGGAGGACAGATTTTGGCACAGCACTAATTTTAGGCTGTTCATAAACCAAAAGAACCTGCTTTCACCCAGCAGAAAAATGCAACTCAGATGCTGGCGGGATGGGGTAAGAGAAAAATCCATTAAACTACTATAACTCTATTGACTTCCATATAACTGTACCGTGTTACATCAGCACCTGTAACATAAAGTATAGGACTATAAAATGATTTGGCCTCATCTCCTGAATATTCTCACATACTTTACTCATTAGCCCCACTGAGCCAGTACAGCCATAAAGAGCAAACCTGGATCGCGGTTCTTGCAGAAGAGGGCCATCCATCAAATGCTAGCCAAATTCTAACTGCAGCATCTTTAATACTGGTGTTTATGTACTAGTCAGGAAACTCTCTGGTGGGTTATTCAGGTGTCAGGTGGAGTTGTGGCCTGCTTTTGACATGTTAATGGAACGATCTGAGAGGTGCGGAAAAGAAGAAATATTATGCCACAGTATCTGCCTTAACTGCGTCACTTTTCAGAGTGCAAACCACACACTGCAACCACAGCTCTTCAAAGAACCTCCTGTTTCCCAACCACAGTGCCCCACACAACACACACACACTTGAGCCACAGAAAAAAGAGGATATTGCCGTTTCATAGTTTGTTGACTTGGGTTTTTTTATCCTAAGTATTCAGTTAATATAAAGCAGGAGTTGCTCTGCTCACTTTTGCCTCTGACCCCACTGGGCTCCTCAATATTTTGGGGAGAACTGGGCCAAAAAAATAAGGGGGTGGAGGGGGCTAAGCATGGAGCCAAGTACAAAAGGAGAGGGAAGGGTACAAAGGGTATGGGGAAGGAGGGTCAAAGGAGCCCCCTGCCATTGGTAGTGGCAGGAGGACAAGGAGAGGGGGTCACTGGCCATTGAAACCATGCTGCCGCCACATTCGGCTCCACCCCTGACACCCTGTTGTTGCGTGCACAACATTGGGACATTGTGCATGTGTGACGTCGCCCTCCCCCTTTGCCCTCTCAAGCTAGTGCCTCTGCTGACCACTGTCATGTGGCCCCCAGAAGGTTGCCTGGAGGGAAGAATGGCTCTCAGTCTGAGAAAGTTCCCCTGATATAGAAGAAAAGTTCTATAAGCCCCAATAGAACTGAAGCAGAGAAAGAGAGTTCAGGAGAAAAGAAAGCCTAGCAAAACAAAGCATAAAACCCTAGGAGAAACACAATTCGTTTCTTGTGCTACTATGAACATCTAAAATAAGTCCTCAAAAAAGCTCAGTTAGACATGGTATGTTGTTGCAAGTTTATCCACTTATGACCATAACCATGGAAGAGACCAACATGGGAGAGAGTCAGAATTGATCCAAGGAGACCTAGGTTCCCACCAGTAAGCTTTGGCCCATCACAATATTTCCACCTAACCTACCTCCTTTGCTTGTTGTGAGATAATCTCAATGCCTCCCACCCTGACCTCCTTGATGGGAACATGGAATACAAATGGAACTCATTAATAAATGCTGCTGAAGTCAAAGCTAAACAACTTCAAGCAGCCTCACTGTAGGCAAGCAGAGAATATCACTTCATTACGCCACAGATGAAGGGGGAAAGTAGAGAAATAAAATATTAGTCTGTTTATTCATTCCAGCATTCATTCCATGGCAAAATGGTACCTAAAGTGTCATAAAGGGAAAAATCACTCCTAGTTGTTTTTCTTAAATACTGTATAATAATAATAATAATAATAATAATAATAATAATAATAATAATAATAATATAATATATTAGACATGTGTTGTGCCCAGATACTGTTTTAATAGTATTCTGAGAACTATTGCCCAAACATATGTGTATGTCACCTAAAGATCTAGCTTTTTGGTGTAAATACTCACAGTGACACTACAATAAATTGATTGCATTCCCTGATTAAGAGGTATCATTAAGAGCATGCAAATGACGGGCCAAAGAAGGTACAAAGACAAAAGTTTTCTACAGAATGCATACTTGTTTTGCATACTTTGAAAATGCTATCGTACATGGTATTTACTGTAGATTAGGCGGTCTCATTTCCTGCTGCACAACACAGCTTCACTTGTTAACCCCACTATTAAAATGTCTTTAGACTCCCCAAATGTTAGTCTGAAGAACAGCAGGATTGAAATGATGTAACAATGAATCACAGAAGCTCTTGAAAATCCACATGGTGCATAAAGAATACCTGCCCATTTTATAGTTGAGTAAAAGGCAGCACAAAGTTGTTGCAAAAGATATATGCAATTTGCTGTTCAACAGAGGACTGAGTTCACATGTGCAGGGTTTTCTGCACAGATGTCACTTCAATGCAGAAAATTTGCATGCATCCACATGTACACTGGTGTGTGTAATGAACCTGTGTTTTGCTGTCCAAATCTGCTGGACAGACCTGCCTCCACATTTCGCCCGGTGTGATATGTGCCTGTGGCAAAATATGTATGAAAGTGATATAATACTCACACATGAATTATGTGTAGAAGAGCCATTACAGACCCCCTCCCCATTCTATGTTTTCCCCTTCCTCTTCAAATGTGGCATAAATCTAGAAATCCTATTTTTCTGTCTGCAGCCTTAACCAACCAGCTGTAATTTCTCTTTCTCAGTCCCTTTTCTCCACCCAGGAAACAGAACCTGCCAATAAAGTGATTAAAACCCATTAATCCTAAATAACCTGATTTCCCATGTTGATAAGCTCAAATGGACAGAACTACCACCTTGCTTCTGCTGCTCTGGCAGTCGTGAATTGTATCCCTGTCTATTCTTCCCCTTTAATTCAGGACCATTTCCTCCACCTGCACTAATCCTCTGGAGAGCAAGGGCAGTCTTATATCAGCATAATACTCCGGTTAGCTTACACTGGTTTCCACACACATGCACACTTGAGAGGTTATTATAGGGGACCTTGCTTTGGCTGTGGATTTTATTGCAAAGACTGTGTTTAAGTACAGCAGAACAAAAAAGAAGGGGAGCTGGTTTTAAACCACCTCATGAAAAATAAAGCTCACATTGTTTGTCTGCTTTAAAAACCTTTAATCCGCTGGCTATGGATGGTTTTCTTAGCAGCAAGTTAACAGCCTGAACATTATAAAATGATTAAAATACAGCCTTAATTCACTGGTGCCTATATGAATTAGCATGAACTCTTATATAATCATGGCCCAATTAAAAGCCAGTTAACAGTTATCACCACTGAATGTGGTCCAGCTAATGACAGTTATCTCCTGATGCTCCCGATGTTCCTATCTCTTATGAAAGCTCAAGGCCACGGGGGGGGGGAGAGTAGCCTGTAACCAATCATAAGCCTGCCAATTAATAACAATTGACCTCACAGTGCAGACTTTTAAAGAAGAACATTTTCATTGCCTAGAGCAGGGTCTGCTCAACTAAATCCAGGTGGTTAGCAAAGACTTTGGCTCAAAGCTCCACAGAGTTTTGGAAGAAACGGATGACATGCCTCTAGTGGTGGCACTGATCACAGCCTGACTGTCACTGCCTGCTCTATTCAGCATTTCCACTCAGCCTTCTGCCACAATCTTCTAAAGCAAAACCATTTTTTTCTCACATTGAAAATTAAGAGCGCTGTGAATTGGGCGACCATGATAGACAGATCACAGGATTCTACAACGAGAGTGACAGGTGGAAAGGCAAGCAGAGCAACGGATTTGTCCTGGCAGCAAACATGTGCTAGTAAACAAACTCACCCAGCACACCTCAGTCAGGAGAGGGAGGAAGGAAGAGGGGGGAAAGTCCATCTTTATTCCTGAGCTTGCCAAACGCAATGAAATCTTGAAATGAATTTTTGATAGCCTCTTTCTAACTAGGGCAGCACAGTTTCCAAATGACAGTGATGCCCATGTTGTAAGGAGGCACAAAGTAAAAATAGGTGCCCAAGATCTTCAAACAAAGCTTGCATTTGACTTCAATATATCTGTGTACCAGGATAGCAGCATGCGGAACACCTGGCACCCCTTCTTTTCAAACCAGCCAATGTTAAGAATCTTTAGGGCTGAGATATATGCAAAGTATTTTCAGTGGAGCAGCTCTTGATATCCCCAGAGTAGTTTCTTCCCAGGCCATGATGCGTAATGCATGTGAATGTTAAGTCATTAATTTCAGCGGGAAGATTTTCTTATTGCTACAAGATAACAATAAGCAAAGGAGACTAGATGAGCAAAGCAGCAATGAGCATGCTCAGCTGGGCAGCAAAGATTACACAAGTGGAAATGGAGGTGGAGGTGGAAGGCTTGCAAATGGCTGTTTGTTCTTCAGCAGTTCTCTCCTGACATATTTGAAAAAGGGGCACAAAGAGTTCTTGGGCCACTCAACAGAAAAGTTACAAAGCTATGCATCTTTCTGGTGCTCAGTGGCAACAGTTTTGGGGTTTTGCCAGTGGGAGAGATACCAAAAATTAGTCCTTGGTTGTTTTCCAGCACTGACCAGAAGCCAGCCCAAGAATGGTATAAAGAAATTGTCTGTAAATATTGTCAGGGTTTGATAGGAGCTTAAAAATGCCAGACTTATACAGTGGTACTTTGGGTTAAGAACTTAATTCGTTCTGGAGGTCTGTTCTTAACCTGAAACTGTTCTTAACCTGAAGCACCACTTTAGCTAATGGGGCCTCCTGCTGCTGCCGCTGTGCCACCACTGCATGATTTGTGTTATCACCCTGAAGCAAAGTTCTTAACCTGAAGCACTATTTCTGGGTTAGCAGAGTCTGTAACCTGAAGCATATGTAACCTGAAGCGTCTGTAACCCGAGGTACCACTGTATTAATACGACACAACCAGTGGTGCTAATATACATTTATCATGTTAATATTTGTGTGTGTGTGTCTGTGCACGCTAACAACCACTTTGGAAACAATATGACTTCAAAGAAGCATCATTCTGATTTGGCTTCCCTATACTTCCCACACAGTTAATGGTGCTGATGGTGTCCCTACAGGTTGTGGGCCTAGAATGGCCAGATGGCCAATATGGACAGCTAAATGCTACATCCTATAAATCACATCCTCTGGACTCCTTCAGAAACCAGCTAAATGGTGAACAAAAATAAATGCTATGGTCATGAGCATTATGCTTTGTGTGTCCTGGTGGAAGAAGAGGAGTGATTGTAGCTTTATCTTATCCGTGAAGCTATTTGGTAGCCAGAAGCCTTGAAACTGAGGGGTAGGATTTGGCATTTACACTACCCTTCTTCTACAACAGCTTGGATAGGGACACAAATATTGGGAAACAAATGTGATGATTCTGTCATTCAGGAGGTATCTTCTGGGCTTCTTCCTCCTTCAGAACATCAGGAGGTCCTGAAGAAAGGAAATCTTGAGCTCCTCTGCATTGCCATTGAACACAGTGGCAAAACAGATAAATAGATCTGGAGATTATCTCTGGAATTTAGGTAGGAAAAGGTAGAAATCATGACATTTTATTTATTTCATAAAAATTATATACCGCTTGATGGTAGGAAGAAACCTCAAAGCTGAATTAGGGATGTCCTAATGCTGAGGTACCAGATAGGTCTTTTATCCACAGGTTGTGTTTAAAATAATCCATTATGTTATGAAGCCTCCTGTTTGTTTGAGTGCTACCTTGTAAAATCCTCTTCAACTCTTCAAGCCAAAGGTGAGTCAACAACAGCAATGACTCATCCTTGAGCCTCCTAAGTGCTGATATAATCAAATTGATGGTGGTGGTTTTCTGATAGGAAGTGGCTCCCCGCCAGGGCTGAAATGGGCATGGCAAATTTATTACAGCAAAACAAATGAGTGTGGAAGCTTAGATTCAGAGGGGACTAGAAACTGTTGTTTAGACTTTATGTCCCATCAGCTTTCCTTATATGCAGAAATCCCTGATCCGTTTTTACAAAAGAACTGCTCAGAGAGCTGCCCTAAAGGGAAATACACAACCAATTATGCTTGACTACACTGCACAAACAATGCCTCAGCCTGGTGTCCTGAGATGTGTTTCAAGAGCAACAACACTTTAAACAAATGTGAAGGAGGGAAGGTGGCCTGGCCTTCCTCATTTTGCCCTTAACCTCAAAATGCCACCAAGTGGAGAGGCTTCTTCGCCTCTCCCTCATCAGTTTATAGTCAAATTGGAGCACACAGGCTGCCCCAACATAGATAGCTGTTATTTACTGCCTGCAGTGGACACACAGACCTTTGGTCTTGTGCTGCTAGTGAAGCCAGATACAAATAGAAGTTTGTTAGTCTTCTCCTTCCCACTGCCAGCTATTAGTACCTCCTCCTCCTCCTGAGAAGCCAGGAGGGCTAAAGAGACCATTGTAGCAATGTAGTGAACTCCCGGAAAGATCTAGCCAGAACAAGTGGCTAGCTACCTTGTACAGCTCCCTGCGTGGGCTATTATTACAGTATTGGGTAGTCTCCAACATGAGTTCTACTCAGAGTAGACCCATTGAAATCCATAGACATGACTGGTTCAAGTCCATTTATTTCAGTGGGTCTACTGTGAGTAGAAATGAGCTGGCTGCAAACCATTGCATATAGCTCTTTGCTTCTCAGGTGTATTCTCACCCCGCGACTTGTTATCTTTTCTGCAGAAGGTATTAAAAATGCATCCCCTCCCCAAAGCGGCAAAACAATTCCATCCTGAGCTCGGTGGACAGGAGTTAAAGAGACGCTTTTGTTGTTCAATATCCTAAGCAAAAGAGCCAAAGGTTGTAGCTTAGAGGTAGAAGAGAGAGAGAGAGAGAGAGAGAGAGAGAGAGAGAGAGCGCATTATCTTCGAGAAGGCAGTATAACATCAGGACCATCTTCCCATTCTGAGGGGTGGCATATAGTAAAAGGGGTGGAGAAAGAAAGCTTATCATGGGAAAGATTAGCAGAGCACCAAGAAGCGATCCATCCACCGTGATCTAGGGTTTGCAAACGAAAACTATTAATGCAATTAACTCAGAAACAGAGGAGCGGAAAGGAATTGAAACAGCTCGCCAGGAATCTAAACCATGATGAATAAGCATCACACAGCACTCCGTCGCCCAGGTGCTGTCTGGGTCTCTCTTCATAATCTCCCTCTTCCTCCCCATCCCCCACCCGTCTTATTTCCTTTGCTCACCCAGCAGCGAAAAGCATCACTCCCCGCTGTTCTGGCTTCATTTTTAAAAAAAAAAAAAAAAAATTAAAAAAAAACTGTTGTGTTTAAATGCCTTCTTAAATGCTGCAGCCCAAATTGCTGCAGGTTTCCTTTCTCGGCGCCGATGAACCGCTCACGCTTTAAAACAAAATAACTAAAATGTGCATGCAGATGCATTACAGAAATGAATGGGGGAAATGCAACGGTGCCTGATCATTTGATAGAATATCCCCGTTTTCTGCTGCAGCTCTTTCCCCGCCTGCCCTCCATGATAACGGAGTCCTGTTATATTGACCACGGCATCTGGGGAATGCTTTCCCATCTCGCCTTCCCAGTTCAGCCCTACAATCCCAGTGATTCACTGCAAACCATTAGCAGGACCCCGGCGCTCATCCTTCATCGCCCCATCCAATCCCCCTGGCAGTGCTGAGACGTTCATTAGCATATCCTCCAACATCAAAGCCCTCAACCCACAGCAAAGTTCCTCACATGTGGCGAGTTCTTCCCTCGCTATAGTAAGAAAGCTGGGCTAATAGCTCGCCACGGAGACACACAAATGCAGAGCTACACGCCCCTTGTTAGCTGCAATCTTGGGGATCCGGTGTTTTCTCAAAGAGGGGGTGGGGAGTGCATTTCTCCAGCCCTGGAATATAGGGCAATTGCCTGCTTTTCAAGTTTTTGCCGGAGAGGGAAGGCTAAAAGAAAGCAGGGGTAGAACATAAATCCCCAGCCAATACGAGGGAGATCCCCTCAAACCCCATTCACCGCTATCAAGGCAGATCGCAGGACTCACCCTCAGAAACCAGGCGAAGTTGGGCGAGATCCTCCCATCCCTGCGTTTTTTAAATCCACGTTTCCCCTACTCCCTGCAAGCTTCACTTTCCTGAGGAGCTGAGCACGAAGCTATTCCCAGTGCTTGTGCTGCAAAACTCCTTCGGGTGTTGTGCTTTTAAAACTCGCTCTCCCTTGCCTTCCGCCTAGTAGCCGAATAGATCACACGGTGGTTGGACGCGTCTATTTCCTCTGTCCAAAATCAGGATGGGTCTTGCATAGTTTAGAAGGCAGTTCGTGATGGCAACTCTCGCTCTTTCTTTTCCCTCCTGTCTTTCACCTAAACATAGCCGGAAGGTTGTGCAGCCCCTCTCCTTCTGTGTGGGATACGGCAAGCCTGTGACTGTTGCAGGTTTCCTGCTTCCCTCTTTCACCTCCTGATATAATTAATGAATATTGTTGGCTCTAACCAGGCTATCTAGCGGTCTGAGTCCTCCTCCTCCTCCTCCTCCTCCGACACACACACACACACACACACACACACACACAAATGCTTCTTTCGAAGTGCCTTAGATAAGCAATGCTAGCCCCAAGGAGCTGTCCGCTCGGAATGGTGCTGAAAAAGTCGTCCGTTCCAGAGCCAGCCGTTAAAAAGCTCTAGAGGCTGCGGGGGGGACGGGGACTCTTATCCTCCTCGGATCTTGCCGAAGAAAAGCTGTATTCCAGGGTCAACGAAGCTGAAACAGGCTTCGACAGTACACACCATCCAGTTGCCCCCCCTTTCAATTTCAAAGAAATCCTATAATCTTTTAGCACATTAAGCAGCGAAATTCCTGCCGGGAGAGAGCCTGAACGTGCGGTATTGAATAAAACGCGATCCTTCTTGTCACTTAGGGGAGATAGAAAAGCCCCCTCCCCAAAAAGTCCTCTCTTGTTCTTTCGGCGTTTGGGGATATCAGCAGGAGGAGAATAGTCCTTGGACGGAAAGATATATATGGAGAGGAAGCAGAGTGAAAGGGCGGGGGGGATCTACAGTCACGCTAAACTAAATTCAATCTGATAACATCTGCTGAACAGCATGCACAGCAGCCAGAAAGGAGGGAGGCTTGGAAGTTTTGCATTAAGAGCTGCTGCGAAGCTCAAGGCTTTGATTTCTGCCAGCCTTTTAAAGAACTAGTACACCTTGGTATGGTGGCAAAGGAAGCTGAAAATGATCCTAGGAACTCATGCAATTCTATATAGGGCCATTCTTGGCTTCCCTGCATATACTGGAGTGGAAAACACAATGAACAATGAAATGTGGCCGGGGGGTGTGTGGAGAGAGACCCTCCACCTACTTTTTTAATGAATGTTTTGAAATGCAAACCTTGGAAATGTAGAAAGCAGCAGAATGAATATTGAGATCAGATGTGACATGATGACATGATGTATTTATAGGCACAGACGACATTATAGATGTTAGCCCTATTATGTGTTTAACACTGTGATATAAACATAATGGATGAGGACTATGGAACTGATTGACTTTTTATCATGACATCTATCGCCCATTCAGTTACTCTCTGTAATCTTACCTTTTAAGAAACATACAGTGTTGCCAATATTAAGGATAATAAAAAATGGTTTCTTCCATACATGACCCTTTCATTACTGAAAATGAACAGCATTGGCAAATATGCTTCTCCTAATTATATATTTGTTTCACCATCTATAAAATGGGACTAGATAAGGCTCAGGGAACTGCAACACATTGTTGGGCTCTGAAATATTCAGATGAATGGTGGTCAAATTATCATAATCATTAGCAGCTGTTATGTGTAGCAAAATCATGAATATAAATATTCCAAGAAACAGTCCAAACAAAAAATAGTCACACACACACACACACACACACACACACTTGTCTACAATGCTGTCTTCCTACACTGTAATGTTTAATAGGATTTTCACTTAACTTTAGTGGGCACCAAAGAATATATGTGTGCTAGACTGTGACCTTGTATACCATTGTATGACATGCTCACAGCAGAGCTTCACTGTGCATAATACAATCAAGAATAAATATGCTTCTCCCACACATAGTCAGCATAGTTCTCAATTTGTAACTCATCTTGTGCTAATGAGCAGACTCACTGGCAGACCCTAGTGGTGCTGAAGTAGTCACTGCGGCCTATCAATTAATTAATCCAAAACTGGGCCCTCTAGAAATCACCATTGACACAATTAACTACTCCAATCCATCAAGATAATGATTGATAGATAAATTGGTCGTGAAAATCTATCTGAAGAGTATTGTACACTGTCACCTTCTTGGGGCTGATAGATTGAGGCTGGTGCAGCTACACCTAATTGTGCAAAGTGTTCCTTGCGTACAAATAATCCAGTTTCATATTCTATTTTTGTTTTACGTTCCAAGAGGGCTGCATATTTGAACCTTTGGAAAGCTCAAATCCCAATTTTAAGCAGAGGAATCCCCTAATTTTGGATGCAAGCCACTCCTTCTCCCACCACCACCCTAAAATCAATGGCAAAATTCCACTGATACATGGAAATGGGTTGCAGCCACACACACATATGCAGGGAAATCTGCAGCTCATGAAATGACCTTAGGGAGAGGGAGCACGATCCTAGCCCCTGAATGATCATTCACACAGTTCAACAGAACAAGGCAGAGTTAGCTTCTACTTTTGAAAAGCTTGGAGTAATCACAATCCTCCTCCACACAGTCATCCCCCCCCACCACCAACAGTAGATTAATGGTATTGATTGTCCCCTCAGGATTTCTCTCAACTGTTCACATTATAGCACTCCTGTAGAAACATGGTACATCATCAAGATTGGTTATTTCAGCTGTGATCGAAAGGCAAGGAATTCCCTGGGAAATTAACAACTAGCTGCATGCAGTGAGTAGATGCAGATGGGCAAGATGAATTCTGCATCATCAAGGTTATTACTGTACTTGTTTGAGTCAGAGCTGGCTCCGGCTATTTTGCTGCCTTAGGCAAAAATTAATTCCCCCTCCCCCAACATTTTGTTTTATGTAGTGAGGAGGGGGGATTGTGTTTCCTCTTCAAGGATTTTCTTCATTGCAGCCTTGTTAGCTTTCTACGCAAAGAAACAAAAGTAAAGGACTCTTACTCCATCGTCTGCACAGAATGAAGGGGAAGGTCTGCAAATGGAAAATGAATGCATAGTTGACTTCCAATACCTTAAAGCATATTGCCCCATAGGCCTAAAAGGGAGGATACTGTTCACCCAAGATTATTTTTCCAATTAGTTTAGAGCCCCTGAGATTCTGCTATCCCAGACAACTGCCTGTACTACCTATTGGGTTAGGTTTACCCTGAGAAGAATTACCAAATGCCAGACGACGGATTGCCAAATGACAGGTTCTGCCTCTTCCATTCCCCTTTCCAACAAAAATGCCATATGGGAGCCAGGGAAAGGGCTGTTGCTGTGCTAGTACCAGGACCAAGCTATTACCCAAGGGAATGGGTAATACTTTTATTCTGAACTGCCATATACACATGGAATGGAGGGTTGAATATCGTCTGTGATGCTCTATTCCAGCTATGATAAATGTAGGGTAAGGTTGATTGTGTTGCACAGCATTTGTGGCTAGAATAGTCTACCAGAGCAGCTTGCAATCTAAAAGACACAGCACAAAAGGAACAATGGGCTGGGTGGGAGAAGAAGAAAAAGCAAATTTAGGCACCAGCTGAGATGAGAACTGTTCAGATAACCCGATACAATGGTTGCTTCTAGATGACAGTTGAGGAAGAGCCAAAGGTCTCTCACTTTTCTTGCTCTGCTCTACAGCCTGATGGAGTGGCTGCTACCAGGTGATAGCTGAGGAGAGAAAAGATTGAGTAAAGGTTTTATAAAGTTTATTTAGATGCCACTTTAAAAAAAAAAAGCTCAGAATGATTCACAAGAGCAGTGATGGTGCAATCCTACCTCCATCTTTGCTTCTGGAGGAAGTTATCATCCAGCAGACATTCCTTCTATCAGTCTCTGCATGCTCCACTGCCATGAAGCCCCCCCCCCCCCCGCAGCCATGGAAAGTATGATAGAGGCAAGACCGCTGCTGGTACCGGACCCCAAAAACACATGTTTCAGGGGTAGGGTGAAGCTGGGCTTGTCTTGCTCTCAAAGAAGAGCCCAACCCAGACTTCCTTGCTGCACCAACCTGGAGTTTGTGCAGCAAAAAAGTGGGGAAGTGCCACCTCCCTTTTCCCTGGCCAGCAAAATTTCATGTGCTCCACTACTCCCCTCCACCCTGCTGCTCCCCAACCACAGATAGGATTACTCTGCAAACAAGTCAGTACAGTGGTACCTTGTATAAGAACCACCTGTTTACAAATGATTCAGTTTATGAACTCCGCAAAACCAGAAGTAGTGTCCCAGTTTGAGAACTTTACCTCAGTCTAAGAACGGAATCTGAATGGTGGAAGGGCACTGGCAGTAGGAGGCCTCATTAGGGCAAGTGTCCCTCAGTTTAAGAACGATTTTGGTTTAAGAACGGATTTCCGGAACGGATTGAGTTCGTAAACTGAGGTACCACTGTATACAGTTACATCAAAAACATAGGCCTAGATACATTTCTTACTTACAATATTTCCACATTTAGCAAATTGAAAAGAAAACATTCATATCAACATTTCCCTAAATATATGCAATACATTCTAGGTGGCAGCAACCTCTGTTGCTAAAGTCAGAGCATCCCACTTCCCAGGTGGAAATGGCCTAGACAGAGAGCAGGGACCAGGCCTGGCAGGACTCCCAGCTAGAGGGTGTCTAGGTACATTCAGCCTTTGTAGCTAGAGTACATATAAGCAAGCATTGTGTAAGCATTGGGTTCAGTCCCCCAAACCAGCCACCCCTCAGTTTCTCCAATTGTTTCTCATCATGGTCTTCAGCAGCCTTTCTAAAATACGCTGAGTCTTGGCAGGATGGAAAGGATAGCACAAAAACAACAGCAGCTCTAGGTTTAAAATACGTTTTATGAGAGATGACTGGTCCTTTCCTTCAGTTGAATTAAATATAGAAGCAGCTGCTATAAAAGCCATACTGGGGTTTGATTGACAGCTACAGAGCCTCAAGGACAATATTTGTCTGTAAGATATGCAGGGTACAAAACACATACTGTTCAAGACCCCCTGTGCTAAAACACCAACATCATCACTTGAAGAAGCCCAACCTTCACACCTGGCTCAGCGTGGGGTTCATCTCTATTGATCTGAACCTGTGGCAGAAAATATGATTTAGTCCTCCAATGTTGCTGTGCAGTGTGACCATTACTGCCATGCAGATACAGAACTCCT
This sequence comes from Podarcis raffonei, assembly GCF_027172205.1. Taxonomy (NCBI): domain Eukaryota; kingdom Metazoa; phylum Chordata; class Lepidosauria; order Squamata; family Lacertidae; genus Podarcis; species Podarcis raffonei. The sequence continues at coordinate 54,977,426 of NC_070607.1, forward strand.
CTAAAGGTCAGTGGATAATTCCCTGTTCACTCCCATCCATCCACTGACATGTCTGCAGAAAACCATCAACAGGGCAGTTTTTCGTGTGCTTGCTTGACATCCAGCAAGCTGACTGAGGACCATTCTAGATAGGTCACATAGGATACAAAGAGCTAAGCATTATTACCCATTCCTAAGCCAGGAAACCCAATCAGAAAGGTATATCAAAGGTAGTATCTTTCTAAGGTGCGTACACATCCTCATTTCCCCAAGGAACTTGGCATTTGTACTACATTGATACATGGGTCCTCAATATTGTTCTCTCCCATAAAGGAAAAAGAAGACCCTGACTCAGAGCGAGGTAATTGTTTAATGTATGAGACCTATACTATTGGTTTCCAAGACTAACAAATTGCAAAGATGCATGAATGAACCCATATTTGAAATGGAAAATTGTGGTATTTGGACAATACACTAGATTTAGCATAAGCTGTAACCATTGCCTTCCTCTCGATCTTAATTATATTGATTCAACAAAACATGAGGGTGCATATAACTAAGTGAAAAGCCTGGGATATAATAAGAAACTTAAGAGACATAATGGCTCAGCTCTCAACATGGCAGTAACTGTCTGCAACTGGGAACATACCTTTATTTGATTTTACTTTATTTTAATCAGTCACCAGAGTTATATTATGAGAGCAGTCAGGAGTCTTTGCAACATCTGGCCACAGCCTTCAAGGGCTTGCATCTGCTCCCTTCCAAAGGACTCGACTTTGCTGTCACTACAGCTAGGTAAAATTGCATTTTCTTTATTTGGCTCTACTCCAGATGAGTGCTTTGCACTTTGTGGGATTGCTTTGAAATTATCAAAATGAGCAGGGGAAAGTTGCATAATTTATCTGGTGACAAATCTTTTAAGGTATGACTAGCTAAAAAGAAACTAATATTGATTCTGCTCACAGGAACATCTCTAGGAAAATTACTTAAGATCAATCAAACTATCTAATCAATCTAACCAATTCTAGCAAGCATGATTTTTCCATATATACAATAGCTTAAAAAAAAAAGTGATTCCATGAGCTCCAATTAGATTAGAATCACCTCTGGTGAACCAAGGTTGACTTTATTTCATCACCAAAGGTTAATCAGTTGCTGCTTTGATAAAAATAACTTTAATGTTTATGTTTTATTTATTTGCAAATATTTCTATTCTGCCAAAAAAAAATTAAAAATAAAATACATCAAGGTAGTAAATATCCGGTATGGAAAGGTAACCAGCCCTTTGGGATAGCATACAATGGCTGATTCTCATGTGTGTGCACATTACCTGATAAGGTTCAGCAAAATGTCTGAACCATACATGTTGAATTCTTCATACTGTTAGCATAGTAGTCTTCATATTGTTGACCATGCATGTATAAATCAGCCCTTTGAATTGTACAGGCATCTATTATATGAATGTCATTTGTAGGATTGAGATTTCCCTCATCCTTGCAAAAGCAAGGTTAGCAAGAGATCTCTTGGCACCATGGTCACCTGTGATCAAGAATCTAATACCTAGCTAGGTGCCAACTAAATCCATTCATTCAGAGCAATTGGGTACTCCACCATACTAAACATCAGCTGGGTTGTCACTTTAAGACCACTAAAAATATTTTGCTTTAGCCTCCCTATCACTATGAAATGGGGCAGCCAAGTTTATTTACAATTATTGATGAGTTCATTTTGTGTGCATGTGAAATAGCATCTCCACCCATTAAAAATAACCGTAGGTGATTATGGAAACCTGCATCAGTACCTGGGGCGGTGGGGGGGAGGGAGACGAGAAAGAGGTTTTCCATTTCACTGAGGATTAGTCAGTCACAGTGTAAGGGGAATAGTTAACTTTTCTCAAAGAAGCAGATGCAGCCAGAATTAAGGCACCTCTGAATCAGACAATCAAGCATACAGAAAATCCTACAATTCTTTGCACCTAGCTTTCTGGGTAAAGGAACAGTGAACCTAAACATGTCATCTTCTAAGAGTGTAGACAGTTTTACTGGTAACATACACTTAAACCTCACTGAAGTCCAAAGGAGCATGCAGAGGATTGTCAGCCACAGCCTTAATTTCTTCTTCCTTTCAGTCATCAACCTTCCTAGCCTCTTTTCACCCCAAACAGTGCAGCTTGTTCATTCTGCACAGAGTGGGTGACATAAAGGAACAGCTCCTAGTCTGAGATTTCACTTTGGGCCCAATTCTCTGAGAAAGCCAAGCGACTGTACCTCTAGCTGCAGCTAGGGAACCATGCAGGTGTTGATTTAGTCTCTTAGTTTCCTAGGAACAGAATTGCTTATAATTAGAAGCCCTTGTGACTCTGTAGCTGAATAGATGAGCATCACTTCCTTGTTTTCTCCCAAACTCCTGGTCAGGGTGGCTGCCTTTACAATAACTGTGCGACTTATCCTTCTCTCCATGTGCCTCTCACTGTCAGCCCAGGAGCCAAACATTATCAAAATGTGTGTCACAACCAGGAATGTCAAAATACAATTAACATTTAAAAACCCAGCTCAACCCAGCCAACGCTGTGCTGTTGAATGGCATTCTGCCTCCCCAGCAGAGACCTGTGTGTGACAATCAAAGAGGGAATTGTGTTTAGCTACCAGAGTGACTGGCAGGGGAAGGAGGAGAGGGAAAATTGGCTGTAACAATGAAATGCATTTGCTTCATTAGGGCCAACTCTAGCAGTTTGAGAGGAGAGACGCCTGAAGATCACGATTGTCCTTCGTTCTGCAGGCTGTGCTTGTCTCCTCCACTGTTTGCAGCAAACTGCAGACATTTATCAAATAATGCAAAGAAGCCTGCTGGAGAAGACTGTCAGGGTGGGGGAATCTGGTTTTTTAGACAGCTGGTCATCGGTGGGGTGGAGGAAGGATGGGGAGACAGGATGAAATACTCAAAGATAATTCAGTCCCGTCAGCAAATGGCTCGCCATAAGCAGCACATAATGCAATATTTATCATTCACAGGAATCAATACAGCTTCATCATAGACAAACAAGAGGGATTTGAACAACTCACCTCTTGCCCTCATCACATAAAGGAGAGGAGCAGTCACTGGAAGCCTTTAAAATATCTAAGAAACAGCTTCCCAGCACTGCTGAATACAGTATCAAAATTGTGTGCGGCAGTTGAGCAATATCAACTTGCTCAAGGTAGGGAATCTGCCTTATATTGAATTAGACCATTTACCTGGAGAGCTGTCTGCACAGGTGCAGAATTCTGTCGACCTTTGTGACTGTAGGAAGTCAGCCATATGCTGTGGATGAAAGCAAGGCCTGGGCATGGCTTGGTTACTTGCAAAAGTTGCAATAATCATTTGCAATATTTTTACTTAGGCTGTGGGTGCTAGACAAGCCTTGAAATCATGACATGATCCTGTGAATTATATAGACATACCAATTGCCCAGAAATGGGTCGTGCTATGCCAAAAAGAATTCTGGCCAGATGCTTGTCCAATCTTTTCCTGAAAGCATCCACAACAGAAGATTCCACAGTCTCATTAGGCACCTTATGCCACTGGTGAATTGCTCTTTTAATTAGAATGTCCCTTCCTAAATCTTCCTCCTTGTAGTTTAAACCTATTAGACAGGACCCAGCTAAAGTACTCACAAGTCCAAATGATTTCACTGGGGAAGGAACTCCATGCGCAGAATTCCTCCACTGAAATCAGATGCTGCATACCTCTAAAAACCAGGTACAAGGGGCAAATGACAAAGGGAAGCCATCATATTTTGCCTTGCTTGTAAGCAACCAGAGGGAACTATATCAGGTCACTCCTGGAAACAGAATGCTGGACTAGTTGAGTCTTGCCCTGATCCATTGGGGCAAATCTTACATTGCTTGCTTTTAAAAAAACGGATCTTAAATGCATTCAACACATGGACCAGAGGTTCTCCACTACTGGACTAACAGATTATGACAGGTCTAAATCCTAGGTGGAGATTTGGAGCCATTTTTTTTTCACATTACGTAATCCATGCAACTAATATTGCTGCTATTTATTTATTTATTGGCAGTGTGGCTTGAAGCTAAGCAGCACATAGAAGTGACATAATCACAACTCAGAGACCTTGCAAGCTATTGATGGATACAACTGAGGTGGGAATGATTTCAGGGCTAACAAGTGGGAGGGGATGCTGCAGTGGTCACCAGACTGTGTTACAGGGAATCCTCTGGGTGGTGGGTTGGAAGCTCATCAAGACTTCTTCAGTCTTCAATAGCAAACATGTTTCTCTGAAGACCCACTTGTCCACCACAATTAATCTTCCTGAGACACTCCAGGTTAGTGTTGGGTGGGCTCTAGGCAAGGATACTGGGGGAAGGGAGAGAGAGCGGTGGTCTGTTCAGCACTGCTTAAAATAGATTTCTGCCCTCGTGAGAATGCTCTCTCGAGCTGCCAGTCCAGCCAGCTTCGGTATGCAGAATGGAGAGTGCCATCTTTGTCCGTCAACTCAACCACCCAAATATCTTTAGCTGACCCTGGCTCTAGATCACACCACCAGTTCAAGGTGAGCAACAGCGAGGTCCAACAGGTCTGCCCAGTGCCCCATTTGAACTGAGTGTACTCCTTAGAACACATCCTAGAATCCTTAAGCATGCAGGGGCTATATGGTGGAAATACAGAAGTTCCCAACTAGAAACTCGGAAAGGCACAAATTGAAAGTCACATAAAGACCAGCTCTTCCTCCATAACATACAAAACTAAGAGAGTTCTGTTATTTATTTCAGCCAGAAATGACACAGGGCAATCTCTCATAGAGCTGCTGGCCTCAAAACTTCCTCCATCAGATCATTTCCCCCTTCCTTACAATGTGCAGATTAACTGCCAATAGCTCCTCTTGGTCCTTTTTAAAGAAAATAGCCATCCTCTTAAAGACTCCAGTTTGTTGGCCTTTTTCCAGTCACGAAGGTCATTTTCTCTATTGGCCAGAATTGCTATAGCAGTGGGGGTGGAGAAGAAGGCAATACAGATGCCTTTACTGAAACAAACAAACACTAAGACAACATATTCTGCACAAGAAAGCCACCACATGTATTTAACAAAGCACTTGTGGTTTTATTGGTACAATGCTTTTTTAAAGATAAAATATATCTGGTACAAGCTGAAATTTCCTCTTTGTGCTAAAGGAAAGGTGTTAGGCTGGGCATCTTTAACTCATCAAACTGAAATATCTGTAAAACTCTAATGAGCTGTAATGTCTATAGAACTAAATCCATAAAAAGTTCAGCTGGAGGAGACAAAAAAGAAACCACAAATGATAGACAGACAAAAAAAAGTAGAAACGCCTTTTGTAGCACCCTGTTTCTAGACCAGCATGCACACAAAAAATTCCAAAAGCATCACATCTTCAAGGTCCAAAAAATCATAACTAAGAAATGAGGAAGAAGTGGTATTGTTCTGCTCAAAGCCCATGTTGCACAACAATGAAGAAGCAGGCTTCAAAGGGCCTCTTCCCAAAGAGAAGGGAAAAAAGATTACTAAGAGAGAGAAAGGCTCTTCTGTCCTGTTCTCCATTTAAGAGAGAAAATAAAGAGAGAATAGATCTTCAGCTATTATAAACCACTAAAGCTGCAACAATTCACAACTCTAGGAAGTATAATGAAATTCCCCAACAGAATCCTCAGCCGACATACTTCAACACACAGAGCTCTATCAGTTTTATATGGCCCCATTACCATGGCATGCTGTTCGCTGCATTCCAATGTATTCATCCTCCAAGGTACAGATAGATTCAGATAAGGTACAGATAGCACATTCACAGTCCTAAGCATGTGCACCAGCACAGCTTTCTTCCAAACTGCAGAAACGTTTTTGTTTGCAAGGCTATACTGCAGTCGTTACATTACGGAGGTGCCGCTGGCTGGCACTGGAAGATTTAGGTTGAGTTCACATGCCTGGGTACGACGTAGTGACAACAACATCAATGGATGAATTTTATGTGCAAAACAGCCACTACAGCAGTGGAGGCTGGTCCATTATGAATGGAACGTTGCCCCACCACCCTCAGTCTTCCCTCAGATAGCATACATCTGCCTGCCTTCTTACTTACAAGCATTTAGGGTGGATCTGCTTGCCATTGGCTCCAGCTCCACCTACTCTTGGGACTGGTAGGCAGAAGACAAGGAGACCAATGGATTCCAACCACCACTGCGCTACAGATTGAAACACCAAAAGCAGAATTCTCATATCATTTCATGTTACCATTAGGTCTAAACTACACATAACAAGAGAGACTGATGAGTCTTCTGACTTCTCTCTTTCTTTTTTACCGTAATATAAAGCTTCGCAGCACTTCAGATTTGATTATGGTGGTGGTATTGGAAGAAGAAGATTGATGGGGTCTGTGTGGAGAGGGTAACAACGTTCAGATTTTTGGGCATTGAATTACAAGAGGATCTGTCCTGGAGTGTCAACACAAGGGGGCTTGTGAAGAAGGCGCAGCAGAGACTGTACTTTTTGAGAATTCTAAGGAAAAACCATCTTCCGCAGAAACTGCTGCTTGCCTTCTATCACTGTGCCATTGAGAGCGTGCTCACTTATGGCTTATGTGTGTGGTACGGAAGCTGTACTACCCAGGACAGGATGGGGTTGTGCAGAGTTGTTAAGGCAGCAGAGAGCATTGTTGGCTGCCCACTCTCCACCTTAGAGCAGATTTATGCCACAAGGTGCCATAGGAAGGCACTGGACATAGTAAAAGATCCATCGCATCCTGGTCACTGTCTCTTCGAGCTCCTGCCGTCGGGACGGAGATACAGGACGATGAAGACAAGAACGAGCCGTCTTAAGAACAGCTTCTTCTCCAGAGCGATCTCAGCCCTGAATGGGAAGCCTGGACTTTGAAAGTCATCTAATCTTCCTAGCTGTACTATACTGTATTGTTTTAATTAGTGTTTTTATGGAGCAGTCGAGTAATTTCGTTGTCCCTGAGAGGGGGCAATGACAATAAAGATATTATTATTATTATTATTATTATTATTATTATTATTAATCTGTTCCCTGAAGGCTGTTTTTTCAAATAAAAAAACATTCCCCCAAACTACTTCTCCACCCTGCGGTGGAAAGTACAGGAATCTCATCTTTTTCCCCCCTTGCAGGTGGGAAAACTACTTGATTGCAAAATAGCCCATAGGGAGGGGGCCACACTGCTGCTGTGATCCAATTCACAACCTCCACAATTGCTTTTCAATTTTTAAAAAAGCCAGAAGAGACACCTTGCATCTCACACATCACATCTGATGTTGGTTCTCAAATACAATATCAATGGATGCCATTCACACATTCAGATGAGCATCATTGACTAATGGGATATGAATCAGGTGATGTCCATGCATGTACTTACAAGCCCATATGATAGAATAATAAAGAAGCTCTTCAGACAGGACAGAGCATGACTGAATAGGGACATTTTTCATATGTCCTATGCAAAAGCTCTGTGGTTTGATTTGCACATGCTGCACAAGCATGATAAAAGCAGTGCATGTTGTTCTGGCAGCATAATCTAGGTATGATGTAGCCATGATGTTCTGCAAACCCACATCCTTTTTATTTTTTAATAAAAAGCAAAGATAACCACGTTAGTCCATAAGAAGGAGGAAAAGCACTCCAAATTCCGTAGGTGGGCAAACAACATGTTGCAAAATAATATGCAAGCTCAGGTGAGATGTTACACAAAGCAAGTGTTGTGGGGATGTGAAGGAGAAATGAAAAGTTTGGCCTGAATCTTGAAGCATTGAGGTCTGCATTTTGACTCAATCTAAAGATGGAGACTGCAGACTGAATTAGTCATTGTTAGGTGCTTGTAGGCACCAGGTTACACCTAGGATTCTGGGGTGATTTCTTTTTTCAGGGATAGCCTCACATATACCTGGTAAATCATTAGAATGCCAAACCAGAAATTAAAGAAGTTTCCAGGAAGATGCAACTCTATATTTAAAACAGTGGCAGTCATGAACAGATTGCATAATGAAAGTATCACAAAGATATAGAAAACTAGTAGAACCTACCTGGCAGCAAGTCAGTGTGTCAAGTCCAAAGTGCAAAAGTCAGAAAATGCAGTCCAGGGACGATCCAAGTAGCCAAGTCTGCAGTTCAGCAGTCAGGATACAGTTCAGAGTCAAACCTGAAGCACAGTCCCCTAGAGGTCCAGGTGCATCCAAGTCAAGGCCCATCAACATGAGCAGTTGAGCAGACACAGCACCTCAGCTCTGCTTCCCTTTTGCATGCTGATTGCAGCATCTGGGCTTGATGAGGCATGCAACCCTCACCTGTTCCAAGCCTTCTCCAGCTGAGGAATCACACACCTTCTCCCAGAGCTAGCGAGCCCCACCTGGCCAGCTAGGGAGTTGGGCTGTGGGTCCTTGCCTGCCTTAGCCTCCTAGAGCACTACTCCCACTGCTCCCTATGTCTTAGAGTCTACCATGTTTGTGGAGACAAGGGCCTCTCTGGCTCCAGTGATGGGTCCTGCTGCTCTGGTTCCTGTGCACTGACCCCCATCCCCTTGCCATTCTCCGTCACCCTGTCAGTACTTCCTTCACCATCCATGACTTGCCCCAATGTGTTCCAATCCTGGATACATTCCTCTTCCTTCTCCCCATCATCCTGCCAGTTCATGACACTCGGTGGTAGAAAGCATACATTTGGGTTTAATCCTGAGCATTTCCAGTTAGGACTGGGAAACGTTTGTGCCTGAAACACTAGACAGCCACTGCCAATCATAGAATCATAGAGTTGGAAGAGACCACAAGGGCCATCGAGTCCAACCCCCTGCCAAGCAGGAAACACCATCAGAGCACTCCTGACATATGGTTGTCAAGCCTCTGCTTAAAGAGCTCCAAAGAAGGAGACTCCACCACACTCCTTGGCAGCAAATTCCACTGTCGAACAGCTCTTACTGTCAGGAAGTTCTTCCTAATGTTTAGGTGGAATCTTCTTTCTTATAGTTTGGATCCATTGCTCCGTGTCCGCTTCTCTGGAGCAGCAGAAAACAAACTTTCTCCCTCCTCTATGTGACATCCTTTTATATATTTGAACATGGCTATCATATCACCCCTTAACCTCCTCTTCTCCAGGCTAAACATGCCCAGCTCCCTTAGCCGTTCCTCATAAGGCATCGTTTCCAGGCCTTTGACCATTTTGGTTGCCCTCCTCTGGACACGTAAAGTGCAAGTAGATAAATTGGTTTTGAGGACATTGATCTACATAAACCAATGGTCTTAAATGAAGACTGATTTCTTTATTTATGAAATGTGATGGTAGCCATTAATTTAGATGGCTTTGAAAGGGGATTAAACAAATCCATGGAAGACATATTTATCAATTGCTATTGGAACATTAATATTCAGTAGCCACTGGAAACCTCAGTGTCACTCAGAGCAACAGTAAAGGTAAAGATAAAGGTAAAGGTAAAGGAACCCCTGACCATTAGGTCCAGTCATGGACAACTCTGGGGTTGCAGCACTCATCTCACTTTACTGGCCGAGGGAGCCGGCGTACAGCTTCCGGGTCATGTGGCCAGCATGACTAAGCCGCTTCTGGCGAACCAGAGCAGCGCACGGAAACGCCGTTTGCCTTCCCGCCAGAGCGGTACCTATTTATCTACTTGCACTTTGACATACTTTCGAATTGCTAGGTTGGCAGGAGCAGAGACGAAGCAATGGGAGCTCACCCGGTCGGGGGAATTTGAACCGCCAACCTTCTGATCGGCAAGCCCTAGGCTCTGTGATTTAACCCACAGCGCCACCCGCGTCCCCGGAGCAACAGTACAGGAGGACTATTGCCTTCAAGCTCTGTTTGTGGGCTTCCAAGGGGCATCTAGTTGGTTGTTGCTATAAACAGGATGCTGGGCTAGACGGCTGCTTCCCTCTCTCATAGCACTGTCTCCCTGTCTTGTAATATTAGAACTTCTGGACACCCAACAAACCTGGCTATTCAGGACAGGTGAAAGAAAGTACTTATTTGTGCAGTGCATAGGTAAACTATGGAATTTGCTCCTTCACACAGGAGGCCACCGACTTGGATGGCTTTAGAAGAGGACTGGACTAATTTGTGGAGGCTAATGCTATCGTATACAAGCCATGATGGCTATGCTCCACCTCCACAGTTGGAGGCAGTAATCCTTCTGAATGCCAGTTACTGGAAACAACAGGAGAGGAGAGCGCTCTTGTGCTTCGGTCCTGTTTGACAATTTCCCACAGGGGCATCTGGTTGGCCACTGGGTGAACAGGATGTTGAATTAGGTGGCCCATTTGCCTGGTCCATCAGGCTCTTCTTATGCTCTTATGTTTAGCTGGGCTGAAAAGCAGTTGATTCCCCCAAAGCACCTCAATGGCAAACTTAATATGCCTTCCACAGCTCCTTCCTCTGTGAAGATGCAATTGTTTTGTAGCTGCCCATATGGCCGCAACAGCTGCTCTTTAAAGGCAGAGATGAGGAGCCTGTGGCTCAACACATGGGGTTGGACTCCAGCTCCCAGCAGTCCCAGCCAGCATGACCAATGGGCAGAGATGGTGGGGAAATCATGTCAAATGGCATCTGCAGGGCCACAGGTTCCCCCATTTAGGCTGCAAGAGGAGGGCAGCACCATGGTGGCTTTCTGTACAGTTATCCTAGCCCCCAAAGCTAGAAGCCCTTTTATACTATAGGAGTTGCAGAAGCTGCATGCAGGGATATTTTAGAAGCAAGCATGGATATTTTAGAAGGGGGAAATGACTCACAACAGCAAGGTGAGGGAACAGCAAGGGAGAAGGAGGAGGAGGAGCCCCACAGGTGAGAGGAGCAGGCTGTGGGTGCCCTTTTAAAATTGTTCTTTGCAAGGCTGCAGTGCTGCATTTTGCCACACACACGAAACCCTCCTACACACCAGCCAGCTGCTTGTTGCCAATAATAGGCATGAAATTTCAGCGAGTCAAAATGGGAAAGGATGCTTCCCCGGAAGAAGTCAGATGCTGTTTGTCAGGCCTTTTATACTGTATATCACGCACCACCTCATTATATGTCTCCTGCCTACAACTGCGCTCTGTGAAAAGGCATGGGGATGTGTAAGAAGGAATTAACAACACAGAGGGGTGACATGACAGTCTCCTATTAGGCAGGGACGCCTTCTGTTCTGGAGATGCTAGTTGCAAACTGCTGTGCCAACATTCCGCCAAGCAAGTGCAAGGGGCCATGCAGAGAACTCTGGGGAGGTTTTATTTTCCTCGACTCCATGGGCTTATGTTACTTTGCAATATCCGGATGCTGCCAGAGCTCACTGGAGCATGCTGAGCAAAGATCTCCTTTGGTGGACTGAGGCGCCGTCTAGTGCTGAAGCAACGCCTGCTTGGCTGGCTGGGCGGCTGGCTCACTCGAGCAAGCACATCACCTGAAGCGAGGAGAGCCCACATAGACACAGACATCCTCTGCAGCTGTTCCCCCAGCAGATGTTTTCATTTGGGGCGGGGGGAGAATCTTATGAAATGCTGATGCACAATCTGTATTTTCCAAAGCCATCCCAGTGAACTGATTCATTTCTGCCACTGGGGAACAGGAGGAGGGGAAATGGAATGAAAGAGAGCTGCAGCTTCCCAAAGGGCACAGGCAATCAAAAGCCAGATAGTAGGAATGAGAATTCAGAAAATAATACAACTGTGGTTGCCTTGCACTAGCACCTGATGAGCCTTGCATAGCTCATTCATCTGCTCAAGTTGGGGGTTATCTTCTTTACAAGCACAAAGATAGGCACTCATGAAATCAGGCCAAGTCACATGCTTTCACTGCAGACGATTTGTTTGTTTGTTTCAAAAGATTTATACACCGCTGGGTTGTAATAAAGCCTCAAAGCAGTTTACAGGAACAGGCAAAATGACAAGAGGTTAAAAAGTTAGCAGATACACTATTTGGAAATTGCATATTTCCTCCAAAAAGCCCTACAAATGTTAGTATCAACAGGATGACTGAATGAGAGGGTTCCTGCAGGATTTCCCCTCTGAGACTGACAGTATATGATCTGGCAAAGTGGGCTTCAGTCCATGAAAGCTTATGGCCACAATAAAGAAAAGGTGCCCAAATATCCTTTGTTGACATTTGCTACTGCAATGGACTAACATGGTTTCCTCTCTCAAAACTGTTAGCATGACCAAGAATCAAAAACCAGGATGGAGCTTTGCAGGCAGTGGGACTATAGAGTGATCAACACTCAGTTCTCAGAGACTAGGGTGATTAGCTGCAAAGAGAAGGTATAGCCTCCCTTCTCAACTGGTGTCATTCCTTAGCATTAACTTGTGTGGATAAATCTTAAAGAGGTGCTGTGCTTGGGGATGTTGTTGTGCTGCAGGTAAAGATGTCCTCAGTCTCTGGCATCAGGTGGCCCAGCCCCACAGTGGGAGAAAAGTGCATTACTGTATGTCTTAGTGAGAAGAATCACACTGCACCCTCAGGGATTTTTCAATAGTCAAACCCTCCCTTTACCCACCAGTCATAAAGACGAGCATTGTTCTATTTTTGAAACCATCCCCACCTTCCTCCTGAGTCTGCCACAGTCTCCTTTATATCAGCAGCAGGGTGTTTTTTTATTTTAGCCGGTAGTAAATTCACACATCTCCTTTTGCTGATTTTCATTCATTGTAACATGTATGCCAATTGCCACATATATTGCAAAAGACAGAAGAATCAGAGATAATTTTGTTGCACCTTTCTATTCTCTTGAGCAAGAAGGCAAAGAACTTCCTTTCTCCAACACTTCCCTCTAGTGGCAAAATTGTATATTGAAAAAGAAACAAATCCTGATGTACCCTAATTCAGGGTTTCCCAGACTTGGGTCTCCAGCAGTTTTTGGACTACATCTCCCACCATCCCTAGATAGTAGGACCTGTGGTCAGGAATGATGGGAATTGTAGTCCAAAAACAGCTGGAGACCCAAGTTTGAGAAACCCTGATCTAGTTCATCTTTGTCTACACTGACTGGCAGAGTTTCAGACAGGAGTCTTCCCAGCTCTATATGGAGAAGTTGGAGAGTAAACCTCGAATCTTCTGCATGCAAATCATTGATCTGCCACTGACCTCTGACCCTCCCCTGCTTTTGATATAGCCATGGCAGTATGAGAAGTGCTGTTTCTCAAAGCAATCTTACATGTCTGGGGTCTGCAGCAGAGTCACTTTACACATTACATGTATCATGTGGTGCTGGATCAGGCCAGTGGCCCATTTAGACCAGGATCCTGTTCTTGCAGTGGCCAACCAGCTGCCCATGAGCTGGTTGGCCACTGCAAGAACACAAGCAGGACCTGAGCACAACAGTATTCTAGGAAATTAGCCAAACGTATTACTTAGGCCAGGGCCCTAACCACTAGGATATTAATTATCTGTATTTGTTTTAAATTGCTAACCCATCTCTTGACCCAAGTCAGGCCCTCAAGGCAGCTTACAAGCAAATAATAATACAATATTAAAAGCCACGTGAAATCAAAATTATTTTTAAAAACCCAGCAAACACTAACAACCATTTAAAATGCAGAACCAGGCTAATCAGAAGCAAAAGCATTCCTTTCTTTATAAAGAAAACGTTTAACTCTCTTACGTATGAGTCTATGAGGCCAGAAATCCAAAGCTATCCTAACAAATCCACGAAGCATTTAATCATGTACGGAGCCCCCGATGATGGGACAAGTGTTCAATTTGTAAAGGCAGCTTCCTCGTATAAGACGCTGGCTGTAAGCTCACAGACATTGTATATGGATGGTGCTTGCATCTTGCTTTAGAACTCTTTGTCATTCAGAGTGTCATCTGTTCAGCATTTATTACCCATGCAATCCATAACATGTCGGATATCACATTATTAAAGAACCAGCATCACTGCATGTACCAATCATTTCAGGAAGATGAATAATACATTTATAAATAACGTTGCCTCAAACTAAAGTGTAACAACTGCAGGGGGAGAGAGAGAAGCAAGTAATACTCATCGGTTTGGCACAGGGATGCTGCCAAAAAAATAATAGCCCTGTGTCACATTCCCCCCCTTTCTCCAGTGATGTCACCCTGTTGTGCATTTTCCTACCCATGCTAGCAGCAGCCAGTGATGTAGAGGACAATGTGATGGCATCATAATATGGGTAAGTGTTGCTGCTCATTATGCTGTTCAGAGGCAGTTCAGTGTTGCCTGTAGCTTGTAGTTCCATCCTTGGCTATCATGCTCTTTGAATACAAGGAAAACACCAGTTTGCTACTGTGACTAGAAGCCCAGGTTATAAATCATTCTACAAAACCACATGTGGAGATGAAACAATATTTAGAGCTTCTCACTAGGATCACTCAGGAAATGGTTTCCCTCTCCAATGTGGGAAATTGCATTCTCGTGGTAACATTTTTCATCCCACAGCAGAAGGAAAAATAAAATTTGGGAGAAAAGTCTGATAAGGATATCCAGAATCCTTTGTTCTGCACCAAATACCACTCCTTAAATAGTTGTTTGTGTTTGCACAATGCATGTTCTACCACACATATTGTTTTCTAGGATATTTTCCCCCTATACTGCCTGCATATGTGCAAGGTGAATTCAGAGGGGATGCATCACAGTGGACTCACTTCTCTGCTGAAAAGAAAACGAAGTACTTTTTGTGAATTAAAAGTGAGGTTTTTGTTTTACTTGTTTTTCACTTCAGCAAAGCCCTTGCTCTGATTGGGGAGGGGGTGTTAAGAAATTAAATTAGGATTGGGGGAGAACTGCTTCAGTTCAGATTTTAATGTGAACCTGCCTAATTTGCACTGTAGAGATGAAATGCCCATTTCGTGCCACTGCCACCAGCCCTTCAGCGAATGAGGCAGGCGGCAAACTGAGAAGGAGGCTGGGGTTTGGGGGGGACTACTTGCCCCCCTTGCAGTGTGCATAGGAATTCAGTTTTTTAGGGGGGGGGAGAGAGAGAGAGAGAGAGAGAGAGAGAGAGAGAGAGAGAGAGAGAGAGAGAGTCCGGACCTCCACAAGGACTGAGGGACAGTGGACCGGCCCCCTGAGGAAAAAGTTTGCAGACCCCTGATATAAAACGAATAATTTTCATGGAAAATGCTTTCATCAAAGGCAGATGTAGGGAAGCATGACCAGATTGGTCACACCAGGAGCAGAGCTTCTGGGGCACCGCAGCAGGAGCTGCAACTTTGAAGTCCAATGAAAGGCGAGAGGCAGAGGGCACCAGATTTTGGTGCTACACTGGGCACCACTGAAATTTGAGATGCCAAGGTCTGCCACTGCTTGCATAAATGTGTGTGTCAGGCTCTCTCCCATTTTGGCACTGCCCTTCCTTCTGTCCTTACAAAGCCTCTGAGCAAACTGAGATCTGATTTAAAAAAGCATGCTAAAAAGAAAAGGCTACATAACTTGATGCTCTTTAAATATATTCCATGATTGTGATGTCTATTTTGCATCCCTGTCCTGATTGCATCTGGGACAGGTGCCCCCATAATTCAACCCTGCTTGTTGCAGTTCCGATCCATTCTAACACTGGATTGGGGGCAATCGAGAAAGAGGAATAGGTTGTGGCTTCCTAGAAATCTTTCCAGTGAGGAAACCATGGCAGAGTGATGTGAAAAGTGTGAGATGAGGCAGCTGAAACCACTGCATTCCTTGTACTTCTCTCTCCTTCCCCCATGTACGTCAATGCTTTCCTACCTTGGCTCCGAACATATTCACATTCTCCTGAACTAGCAGCTTAAATCACAAAGCAATATGACCTTTCATCTCTATATTGCCACTTATTTTCATATTTCTATCTCCTTACTTGACAGACAAATCAAACTGCTATGCACGCCAATGCTTTAATAGCATATTCTACCTTCTCCTCAGGAATAAGTTATACTGAAGATCTTCTAGCACAACGGTGGCCACTCAGAACACACATGCAAATCACAATTTATATATTGGACTAATGTGTGTGGTCTCTTGTCTGTTGTCTCTCTCTAGTGGCTGGATTTGGTACCTATCTGGCAATAACAATGCCTATGGAAGTCTGTTAAGCACCTGAAGAAATCAGCCCTTCCATTCATGAAGCCATGTGTGGTTAGCTGGAACATTCAGACTGGAAACATACTGGACAGGCAGTGGTCTGTCACTACTTGAAGTCATGCTGATTGCAACTAAGCCAGTGGAATTATTGTTCTCTTGGAAACTCAAAGTGTGTTTCTGTTCCTCATGCGTTCTTGCTTTAAAATGTTTGTTTTGTCAAGACACAGATGATCAAGTTGTATTATGCTGTTTCCCAAAGCAATGCTTTAACATATGAACATAAGAAGGACCAGCTGGATCAAACCAAAGGCCTATCTGGTCTAGCATCCTGTTCTCACTGTGGCCAACCAAATGAGTATGGGAAGCCCACAAGGAAGGCTTCAATTCTATCATACAAATGCCAGTGTTGGGGCCTATGAAATAGAGCAGACATGAAACTCCACAAAGGATAGACACCTAACGTGTATGGGGCAGGTTGTGAGAAGCATTAATATGAAGGTAGAGGTTGCAGGAAAACATGATCTGGAACTGGGTAGGTGATATAGTAGGACATCCGAGCCAAGTAATCCGGAAGCAGGAAACAGAAATAGGCAATGGGGCTCAAGGTCAGAGACCGACTGTTGATCAAGCAAAGATCGAGGCTTGCACTAGAAGTACCGTATTTACTCAAATGTGATGTGGGCTTTTTTGGCCAAATTACGTGGTGAAAATTAGGGTGGGCCTTAGATTTGATGGCACATTTACATTCACCAGCAAATACTTTTTTGGTTTCAAGGTTTTGAAAACTGAGGTGCGCATTAGATTTGATGGCGCATTACATTTGAGTAAATACAGTACACAGCAGGCCAGGATGTACCAATGGGCTGCTGGGGTGAGCAGAGCCATGTTGCAACGTGAGAGAGCAGGGCTAAATCAGTTGGAAAGGAAACCAGGACACAAATGAGGAAGTCACCATTCAAATCCTAGTTGATCCTAACAACCAAGCTAGATCCAGAATCAAAGCTAGATGTTCACCTAGTCAAGCACACTTTTTCTTTGCTTATATTTTATTTCAGCTACAATGTGCCATCTCTCTCTCTATCTCTCAATGGCATAATCCCATCCACATGGCCAACCACTTGCAGCTGGGATCCTTGCTGATAAAGTAGATGGCCTCATAATGCCTTAGAAGACAGAAAGGCACGACTACCAAGTCAATAGGCTTTTATTTGGACTCAGATTTCAACTCAGATTGGGGACGGACAGAGACTTGCAATGGAAAGCAATTGCTAAAGACTCCCTCAAGGCCACTCCGAACTTGAAATCAGTCACCTGTGAATGAAACACATATGTATTTCTGTTGATTGAGTGGTATATAAATCATGTTAAATTAAATTAAATATGCAACCTTTGTATAAATCATAACCATTTCCCCTTCTTTCATTTTTGTTCATGATGTATAGCTTCTCCTTCAAGACTTGCAGGTTTGATATATTCGTTACAATTTTTTTTCTATGTAGATAATGCAAATAAATGAATGGAAAAAGAGACAGATTTATTTGTTTGTTTGTTACATTTCTAAATCACTCTTCCTCCTAAGGGAGCCTAGGGCAATGTACAACAGGGTATAAAATACAAAATAATACCATAAATAAAGCATAACAATAACCATTATAACTATAAAATAACTATACAACTCAGAACCCTCAAAATACACGCATAGTACAAAAAAGCATCTGCAGCTGTTTAGAAAAAAGATCACTTGTGTAATGCCATATGTGGCCATTATTGTCATGCAAACAAGCATAGATAAAGAGCAGGCCTTCTGAACCAAATCAGTGATTCCTCCTGCCCATTGTCCTGTCCCTGACTCTGGCCATTGTCAGATGATGTGCTAATAGAACCTTCTAATGGGGAACCCGTGGTTCTCCAGATGTTGCTCAACTAACTCCTATCAAGCCCAGCCAGCATGGCCAGTGGTCCAGGGATAATGGGAGTTGTAGCCCAATAGTTCAGTCGGTAGAGCATGAGACTCTTAATCTCAGGGTTGTGGGTTCAAGCCCCATGTTGGGGAAAACATTCCTGCATTGCAGGGGGTTGGACTAGAACACCCTCATTGTCCCTTCCAACTCTGCGATTCTATGAACATCTGGAGGGCCACAGGTTCCCTATCCATGCAAGAGAGGAGCCTATTCCATGCCATCCATTCCCACCCTCCAATAGTGAATGGCGTAGAATATAAATGTGAGACATGAGTATGCCATCTTCACTAAAGATGCTGCAGCCCATGCACTCACCGGACCATTCTTCTCTTGTCCCATCACAGAAGGAGCAGCTCAAAGTCAAAGTATTGCTAAAAGAGAGTTTCTCCAGGAAGTAGGAGCCTTAAAGTCAAGGCTCTAAGCTTTCCAACTTTGTCTCACTGTTCTCATTTTGGAGTAAAGTGAGTTAAAAAAAACCTAACTAACTAACTAACACCTTACTTACATCAGTTGTTTGCGCTGAAGAAGAACGTTGTCAGTTGCCAAAATTGCCATGGAACAATTTATTCACAAGTGTGCCTTTCACCCAATATCAAAAAGATACAAGGTTCTCCCTCTTGGTGGGATTCTTTATGTTGCAGCTCCTCACAGCGAAGAGATGTGCGCTCACTCTCTACCTATTATGTAAAAGAAGAAAGAGCAAATGAATCTTTCATGGAATCCCGCCTAGCACTTTGCTGAAAAGAGCACAGTAATGTTGCGTTTATCCATCCATCTCTGAGCAAGCAAAAACTGATGGGGAGGAATGGGGGGGTTGATTAATATGAGATTTGAGGATCCTCTTGGCTCTCACCATTGGTTCTTTTTGAAAACTAATGAATCAAGGCTGGAAGATCAAAGGAGATGATGTTCAGTCTTACACTAATTAACCTTCCCAGCAACAGAGGAAGCTAGATGAGGGCGGGAGAGGACGTGTCACCATAATACTTTGCACGGTGGGAAAGCCTACACTCAGCAATTAGAACAATTTTCAACTCTGCTGCTGATTACTCTGTCATGTTCAAAGAAGGGCAGATCATGGTCTGCCCAGGGCTTCATGCATATTGTATATAAAGGGGGCCGGCTCCCACCTACTTAGGCAGTGAGAGAAGATCTGATTGCTCCCAGCCTTACATAGCAAGGGAGTTTTTAAACAGACCGTATAGTTATGGAGGATGCATGATTGACAGGAGCTAACACTACCAAAATACCTGAGATGCAATCAAGGGCTTGCTGATTTTGTAACTGCACACGTTTTAAGAAAATTGATTGATGTGTAATAACTTGTAATGCTTTGAATCCCTCCAGAAAAGAGTACCCGTGGTTGCTGAACATAAAATACGGTGATGCAAGGCATGATTGTTTACTCCTGTTCTGATTTCTAGGAGATAGTGCAATACCCACTTATTCAAGAAAACTTTTGAGCAATAAGAACTGCTGGCCTGTCTTTAAGGTAAAGGTAAAGGTACCCCTGCCCGTACGGGCCAGTCGTGTCCGACTCTGGGGTTGCGTGCCCATCTCGCTTAAGAGGCTGGGGGCCAGCGCTGTCCGCAGACACTTCCGGGTCACGTGGCCAGCGTGACGAAGCTGCATCTGGCGAGCCAGCGCAGCACACGGAAACGCCGTTTACCTTCCCGCTATAAAGCGGTACCTATTTATCTACTTGCACTTAGGGGTGCTTTCGAACTGCTAGGTGGGCAGGAGCTGAGACCGAAAGACGGGAGCTCACCCTGCCGCGGGGATTCGAACCGCCGACCTGACGATCGGCAAGTCCTAGGCGCTGAGGTTTTACCCACAGCGCCACCCGCATCCCCTGTCTTTAGTTTGCCATTAACAACTAGGTGAGGCAGTAGACGGAAATAGTTTTTTACTGATATTTTTGTATGATTTTTATTCTTACTTGTATTGAGGGGGGGATTCGTGTTAAGGTATGTCAGCTAGGGATGCTCAACAAATCTGCTGGGTCTGCATTTCAAAGTGAATTCACCTGATCTACACTCTCCCACACCTGGGAGGTTTTCTCTGGGCTGTTGCCAGAACATTTGGAAGAGGAAGCTCCAAGCTCCCTGTCCAATGCATAGCCTAGTCATCCTGGTCAGATGCTGAGATTAAGGTGAGGTTTTATTATGGTACTTTGAATTAAGTTGGTTGTTTTATTTTTTAAAAATCATATGATTAGACATGAGAACCCCAACATCAAACCTTATTTTGTGGCTTTGAGTAGGTCACTCTCGCACCTTCCTTTTATGGGGTTGTTGTGAGCAGGTCAAGTGATAATATATTGCAACACACCTTGAAGGCACAGCAAAGGAGGAAAAAGAAACCTAAATAAGATCAAGCAAACGTCAGTATGGGTTTGAGACAAACTCAAGATGCTACTGGAAAGCATTTGCTTGTTCCAACAGCCAACCTAGACCATCATCCTAACGTAATTTCAACCCCTGCTGCTCTCCCCCCCCCCCCCATGCACACAAGGCTTGAAATGGGTCTGGGGTCTGGCAGCCTTGCATCCATCTCATGTGGGGAGGGATGTCAGGAGCTGGACAGGGCAAGGCTTAGAAGAGGTTGTTTGTGTTTTTTTTTTGTAAGCCCAGTGCCCACTCCTCAGTTGGCATGTTCAGAACAGATTTGGCATCCAACCACCTGGATCACAATGCAGGAGCAGATGGTCATGTAAAGGCCTAAGAAGGAATTTATTTTGGTTTTGGCTGCTAACTCAATTGACAAATGGAAGCAAAGTTGTGTGTGTGTGTGTGTGTGTGTGTGTGTGTGTGTGTGTGTGTTTTGCCTAGTCTGTACTGTGCTCTGGAGAAGGACTGTAGCTCCATGGAAAGGTGCATGCTTTGCATCCAGAAGCTTCCAGGCTCTAGTCAGAGCTGGGAGAGACACCTGTCTGAAGTCCTGAAGGGCACCTGCCAGTCAGCACAGATAACACTGATCTGGAGGGACCCATGATCTGACTCTGTATAAGGCAGCTCCCTAAATCTACTCTGGGGATTAGCTCTCAGTGCAAGGCACAGGGTCAACATAACATTCACTTGTTGGCCACAAAGCAAGACAGTGCTGAAAAACTGAACCTGAGATGAGGAAATATTTTGGATGCTTTGGGAAGGAGCCATTCATTGCTCCCATAGCTCAAGTGATACATCTTTGGGTGAACGTTCATATCATCTACTCTGAACCCAATGGTGAATCTGATATTGTCATCAGATTTGCAGATATCCATGCAAATCTGATATTGTCATCACCATTAAATTACCAGCTCGGCAGAGACTGGATCCTGATTGTGCAAAGTGTTAATATGGTTGGCTTGATTGGTGTTTAACAACATCTGGAAATCCACAAGTTCCCCATTCCTGTTCTGCGGGCTTTAGATCCCTTGAGAATGTCAGTCTGTATGCGGAGGATATGTGAACAGAGACACTTTGGTGTGTTCACAATTGATCTGTCTGCAAGATAGTAATGCACAGTCATGTTGTGTGCTTGATACATTTTTCCACTTCTGTGTGCCCACTTTCTCTGGCTCAACATATTTCATCTCATCCATTGGCCTTTTAGTTCATTAAGCAACAGCCACAACTCTGCTGGCAGACCTTTCAAATTGGGGAAGAGTTCTATATCCAGATTAAGATGATCTAAATTGCTAATTTTGATGGATATGAGTTGTGCTGCGAATGCTTAGTTCAGCTCGAGTGAGAAACAATCCCTGTCCTAAAGCCTTACAAATGAGACACCCAAGACAGGTCAAAGAAGCATAATCATTTCCCATCTTAAAGATGGAAAACCAATGAAATTAAGCAGCTTGCCCAAGGTCACGCATGGATCCAAATTTAAAACAAATTGAATAAGTTTCTTTGTGTCATCTTCTTGCTGAGCTTGGAATCGTTTGTGTTCTCTGATCTCCTTGGCTCAGAGCTCAAGGAGCCATGCTGTTACAGTAATAACATGAGGCCAATAAGGCTTATTAAGCCCTGGAGGGATTCTTTGCAATGCCCAAGCCACAGAGCTGCCTAATAAGCAGAGAATGTTGGCCATGCTAATGTCATTAGTGGTGCCATTTGTTTTAGGCTAAATGTTGTACAAAGCAAAATCCGTTTTAATCCCAATTTAGAACAGGCTTGCGGCTGTCACTGGGGGCATTTTTTCCCCAGCCTATTTTTAAAAATAATCTGTTAGGCATGCCGGTTGCCAAAATTCCACTAAGAGCTCTATTCCAGGGCCTTATGCTTTCAGAAAGGCTTCTGCAGGGTGCACGACACGTGCAAACAGAGAGAAGGGCTGCAATTCTTGCTAGACAAAGGAAGCACGAACAGCGAATTGTCGTTTGAGGAATGAACCACACAGAGGGCCAAATTCAGCCTAATAGCAAATTGATAGCGGGCATCAGATGTCAGCTGGCACTGTTTCCATATCAGCATTAGATTAGAATGCAGGTGATGGACCTTGTACTTTTCTGCAACTCTGTCAGGGGAAGGGACTGTAGCTCAATGTTACAAAAACTTTGCAAACAGAAGGTCCCAGTTTGAATTTTTAGCATCTCTGGTTATATGACTCAGATGGGAAAGAGCATTTGCCTAAGACCCTCAAGAGCTAATGGCAGTTAGAGCAGACCATACTGGGCTTAGTGGAGAAATGATCTGGCATAGAGTTGTTGCCTATGTTCCTCTGCCTTCCTAACCTGTCCTTTCTTGCTCTCACCATTGCTAGAAAGGTGGTGCACACCTTATTTTCAGACTTATACTCTGGCAGAAGATAGACAGAGAAACCCAGATTGAACATTTCCTCTGATTCATCTTTAAAGAGCAAGTTTTAGCTTGGAAAGTGCAGGGCAAAAAAGAAAATGCAAAATGCTCGGCCACGGAGCGTTGAAGTGAAGACCTCTGCCTGGAAAGAGCAGGGCAAAAAGTAAGTGTGGGTAAGCTCTTAGTAGAGTTCTGAGGGTAATACGTTGAACAGAGGTGGCTAACTGGCATCCTCCAGATGTTGTTGGATTCTAATGCCTATAAGCTCCAGAAAGCATGGCCAATGGCCAAGGATGGCGGGAGCTGCAGTTCAACAACATCTGGAGGACCACAAGTTAGCCACCCCTGATTTATATAACTTGGTGGACAAGGACTGACCCATAGGGTTACCCTTCTACATAATGTTTGAGTATTTCTCCCATTTGTAAATGATGTGTTGTCTCCAACATTTATTGGTAGAAGCCTAGCAACCTTCTTTTAGCCAAGAGGAAATTATGAATGAAATCCATACTGAAGCATGCACACCTGTGAACACACACACACACACACACACACACACACAGAGGTAAAGTTTTTGCTGCAAATGAATAATTTAGATCTCAAAAGTAAGAGGCTACAGAACGAAACAGGCACTGCTGTTCTGGTATGAGTTCACAAAACTGAAATATCAGCAATAGAGATACCCTCCTTGCAGTACCCTGTTCACTTTGGATATCACTAACTGGGGATGGTTCAGAGGAGATTGAGGTCAGCTGCATACTTTATTTAGCATTCATCCAGATTTGTTTGCCCAAAGTTTACAGGGAGGTTAGGCGACATCAGTTATTTGTTGCACATTCATTCTGAGTAATTTGCTAGGAGGTTATTCAATGTTGTATGAAACAAATGTTATCACATGCTTTCCTTTTTTTGTATATACT
The DNA here is from genome assembly GCF_027172205.1 of Podarcis raffonei. NCBI lineage: Eukaryota > Metazoa > Chordata > Lepidosauria > Squamata > Lacertidae > Podarcis > Podarcis raffonei. The sequence continues at coordinate 55,001,082 of NC_070607.1, forward strand.
TTTTATTAATTTTCAACCAAAATTATACATTTTTAACCAAATTTTAACAAATTATACTTTTGAGACTTCCTTCGATTTTTCTGGTAATCATCCATATTTACCCCTAAAGAAAACGCATTTCCTTTGTTGCATTGCCTTTTGACTTTCTCCCCTTTCAATATATATTTTCCCAAACAATACATGTTAACCTTTCACAGTGCTTCTTGAAACCCCACTAGCGTTGTTTGTAAATCACATATATTTTTCAGATAATCTACAAACTTTCCCCAATTTTCGATGAACTTTTGGTTTTTGGTATATCTTATTTTCCTAGTCAATTTATCCAGTTCCGCATAGTCTGTTAGTTTCATTCTCCAGTCTTGGATTGTCGGTGTTTCTTCCTGTTTCCACTTCTGGGCTAGTAGAATTCTTGCTGCCGCAACTGCATACTGGAATAACTTAGTCTTTTCTTCTTATTTCTTTCCCTGTGATTCCTAAAAGAAAAACTTCTGGTTTCTTAGCAAAAGTATATTTTAACATTTTTTTTAATTCATTATTGTCAGGGAACTGCCATCTGAGACGCAGGAGGTGAAAGGGCTCACGGAGGGTGAGAGAGACCATTCAGCTGAGGAGGGAACCAGCAGGGGGAGAAGTGGAGTTCCAAGGGAAAGTGAGTCGGAGGGAGGGCTCAGAGACACTTCAAGCGAGAACAGTGGGGAGGTTTCAGGACCTCCTATAGGGACACCCACTCCTCGCCGGAAACTGTCACGCCGAGAGTCCAGAAGACGCGTTTCCGTTAAGGAGCTTTTATGCTGGAAGAAGTTCCGTAAACGCCCACTGTCCGATTCAACGAGCGACTGATGGAGCCATGCTTAAGGAGCTCCGTCACAGACAGAGGTTTGTGGACTTAGCCAAACTCTGAGGGACTAGGATTTTACGCACAAGCAGCTCACCATCCCATCACAGCAATCGGACAGTCCCTGAAAGCAGCTTGTGCAGAGAGGCATCATGAGCAACCCAGCCGGAGCCGGGGGAGCAGGAGGAGCTGGAGAGGGTCCAAGCCTGGAAGAAAGGTACAGGGTGTTGGAAGTCCAGCTAGCACTGCAAACGGCAAGGCTAGAGGAAAGGAGGGCGCAGGATGCAGAAAAGGCAAAAGGCGCTACACTAGCAAGAAAGATGCCAGGATTGGTGCAGAAGTTTGGGGGGGACCCCAGGAACTACCAAGCCTTTAGGACAGAGATGCAGTATGCTCTCGAACTGCAGTTTAACGACTTTCCCAACGAGGCATCGCGAGTGGCGTTTGTGATTGGCCATCTCGAAGGGGGGGCGAGAGACTGGGTTAGACCCCTGATGGCAGGGAATAGTGAAATGCTGAAGGACACGAGGAAGTTTTTTCGCGCCATGGATTTGATGTTTTCCAGCGAGATTGAACAGGGACTGGTGCGCAGACAATTGATGGCTTGCAAACAGGGTAGCCGATCGGTTCGTGAGTACTGGACTGAGTTTACAATGTTGATACATAAATTGGGGTGGGACCTATCGGCGGAACCCATTCAAATGCTCTTTGAAGAGGGGCTTTCTTCGGCGGTGAAAGACGAACTTTCCCGGGCGCCCAGGACCAGCTGGTCTATGGACCAGCTGACCAAATCAGCGCTGACCATTGGAGCGCGCCAGGAGGCAAGAGCCTTGGAGAAGCGGGAGGGGAAAGGAGAGCGTTGGAGGGATTTCCGCATTCCAGAGATTCCAGAGCCAAGTTTCCCGCCAGGAGAGCCGATGGAAGTTGGAACAGCGCGCGCGCGCGCAGTTTCAAATCCCAGTGAAGGGAGGAAGAAGGAGGGAAAGAGCGCCAAGAAATGTTATCTCTGCCAGCAGCCAGGTCACTTTGCCAGAGTCTGCCCGCAAAGAAAGGAATGGCAAGGGATGGCGGGAGCTGTTGGGGGGAAGGAGGAGGGAGTCCAGGAGCCAGTAAAAGCCAACGCCTGGCTGCCACCGTCAGGGCACTGCAGCCAGGCCAAGGAGCAGTAAAAGTGCCCACTCCGGAACCTCCAAGACCAGCCCTAGTAATAGAGGTGTTGCTAGAGCTGGCAAACGGATACCCACTAAAGACAAAGGCGCTGTTGGACTCAGGCAGCTCCTGTAATTTTATGAGTAAGGAGTTTGCAGCTGAACACCAGATACAGATACTCCCTTTAAGCAACCCCCTGCAGGTGACCACGATCGATGGGAGGGAGCTGTTGGGAGGAGAAGTTAGCCTACAGACCATCCCAATGGTTATGAGGGTGGCCAGGCACACCGAAAGGATAGCGTTCAATGTGGCCACCCTGGGAGGGGCTCCCGTCATTTTGGGAATGAGCTGGCTAGCGTTGCATGACCCGCTAGTGGGCTGGCATCAGAGAGTGGTCTCCTTTGGGTCAGCACATTGCCTGGAACACTGCAGAGAAGGAAAGGTGCCAGAAGGGGCAAAAGCCTTTATAGCAGGGACGGAAGTGGCGGACAAAGGGAAGGTGCCCAAACAATACGCTGACCTGAGCAAGGTCTTCAGCGAAAGGGAAGCAGATAAACTACCACCGCATAGAGACTTTGACTGCCAAATTAACCTGGTCCCTGGGGCCCAGCTCCCCGTGGGCAAGCTGTACGCCATGTCAGACAGGGAAATGCAGGAGTTAAGGGAGTTTATTGATAAAAACCTGAAGAGGGGCTTCATCAGAGAGTCCAGAGCGGTGGGGGGGAGCCCAGTGTTTTTTGTGGACAAAAAAAACACGGATAAACCCAGGCTTGTAGTGGACTACCGGCGGCTAAATGCCGTGTCAGAACCAGTGACTTTCCCCATGCCCAGGATTGATGACATTTTGACCAGGGTGAGGAAGGGAAAGATATTCACGAAACTGGACCTGAGAGGGGCATACAACCTGATACGAATAAGGAAAGGGGATGAATGGAAAACCACCATGTTCACCCCTTTGGGGGCTTTTGAATATTTAGTTATGCCATTCGGATTGCAATCAGGCTCCGCCTGTTTTCAATCGCTCATGAACCATGTCCTGGGACCTTTGCTCTACAAGAATTGCGTGGCCTTTCTCGATGACGTACTGATATATTCAGAGAATGAGGAGCAGCATGTAAAGGATGTCAGGGAAGTGCTGAGCCAGCTGCAAGCAAACCAGCTGTGGGTGAAATTGGAGAAGTGTCAGTTTCACACCAAGGAGGTGGAATTCCTGGGGTACCGCTTATCAGACAAGGGATTAGCCATGGATCCAGGCAAGGTCCAGGCGGTGCTGGAATGGAAGACACCGAAAACGAAAAAGGATGTGCAAAGGTTCTTAGGGTTTGGGAACTTTTACCGTAAATTCATCAAGAACTTTGCCCACTTAACGGCTCCCATCACGGACTGTCTAAGCAGCAAGAAGAAATTCGTTTGGACGGCGGAGGCGGAGCAAGCATTTGAGGAATTGAAAAGGGCATTCGCTTCGGAAGAACAGCTCCTGCATGTGGATTTACAAAAACCCATCAGAGTGGAAACTGATGCCTCAGACCGGGCGGTGGGGGCGGTGCTGCTTCAGCCAGGGAGCAATAAGTCGGAATGGAGACCGTGTGCCTTCTTTTCGCGTAAGCTGAACAAATCCGAGAGGAACTACACCGTATATGACCGAGAGCTACTCGCCATTCACGAAGCGTTCCGGAGATGGAGACATTTACTAATTGGCGCACAGCATAAGGTGCAAGTGTGTACGGACCACAAGAACTTGGAGTATTGGAGAACGGCACGAGTGCTCAACCAACGACAAGTGAGGTGGGCCCAGGAGTTCTCCAAATTCCATTTTGAAATCTGCTATGTGCCAGGTCCAGAAAACATCAGAGCGGACGCTCTCTCACGCAAACCTGAATATTTGGAGGGGGAGGGAGCGCCTGAAGAGAGACATATTATCCCAGAGGACCACTGGGTGTGTGGGGCGGCCTGGGTGGGGCAAAGAGAGCTGGTAGAGGGAACGGTAAATGATGAATACGCCCAGGATAAGCTCAGAGGTTTAAGGAGAGAGGGAGAAGACCCCGGAGGTTTTGAAGAAAGAAACGGGGCATTGTATTACAAAGAGGCACTATATATATACCCGAAGGGGAATTGAGGGGGAGAGTACTCAAACAGCTGCACGACAACCCCACAGCGGGGCATTTTGGGCAACACAAGACCATGTGGTTGGTGACCAGGGAGTTTTGGTGGCCCAAGGTGAGGGAGGATGTACGGGAGTATGTGAGAAGGTGTGACCAATGCCAGAGAGCCAAAGGAGAAAGGCGGGCGCCAGTGGGGTTACTAGAACCGTTACCCACACCAGAACGACCGTGGGAGGCGGTATCGATAGATTTTATGACTGATCTGCCTAAATCCCAGGGGAAAACCACCATACTAGTCGTAGTAGACCTGTTAACTAAGATGGGGCACTTTGTAGCTTGCTCACATGCAGTCACGGCGGAAGAGACAGCGAAATTGTTTGTAGAACATATTTTTAGGCTGCATGGCGCCCCTTGAGGGTGGTCTCCGACAGAGGGAAACAGTTCACATCCAGATTCTGGAGGAAACTTATGAGCTTGTTGCACGTAGAGGTCAACTTTTCGACTGCCAGGCACCCTGAGACCAATGGGCAGGCGGAAAGGGCAAACGGTATCCTCCAACAATACCTGAGGTTTTATGTCAATGACAGAGAGAACGATTGGGTCGAAAAGTTGGCGCTAGCGGAATTTGCTTACAATAATGCAGAGAATGTGTCCACCGGGATGAGCCCCTTTTTGGCTAATTATGGGTGCCACCCCAGGGCGTTTCCAGGGGGAGGAGGGGAGAGATGGAGTGTCCCGGCCGCTGAACATTTTGTAGAAGAAATGGAAGCGATCCATCGTCAACTCCAACTCAACTTAGAAAGGGCCAAAGAAGAATATAAGAGGCAGGCAGACAAGAGCAGAAGGGAAGGTGAAACCATTAGGGTGGGGAGTCAGGTCTGGCTATCAACCCAAGGGTTGCCATTCAAGGGGGGTTGCAAGAAATTGAGACCCAAAAGATTGGGACCATTTGAGGTCATCCAACAGGTCAACCCAGTGGCTTTCAGACTCCGGTTACCGAACCACATGAAACTGCACCCAGTATTCCACAGGTCATTACTGTCACCATATAGGGGGGAAGGTGAAGGGGTATCCACACGGGGGCCAGCCATAGAAGAAAGGGAAAGCAGCAACCATGTGGCGGAAATCATCGACTCCAGGTGGAAGGGTAATCAGGTGGAGTATTTGGTCGCGTGGGAAGGGGAACCGGAGTCGGAAAACACCTGGGTGACGGCAGAGGAGGTCCGTGACGAGATCTTGATCGAAACGTTCCACCAAAGGTTCCCCAGGAAACCTCAGCCAGTAGCGAGGTTCCGGAGGGAGTACTTTGGCACCACCGACGATGAGGAGGAACTGGAAGGATTCAGGGAATCGGAGTTGGAAGAAGGAACAGACTCCGATGAGGAGGAGTACTTGGAAACCGGAAACAGCAACAGGTGGAGGGAAGTGTTCGAAACTTCTGAAGATGAGGGAGGTTCCTTCAGGGGTTTTGCTCCCTCGCCTCCCGCAGAGGAGGGGAGGGAAGGGGGTGAAGGGGGCCCTGGAGGGGAGGTGGATGTCAGGGAACTGCCATCTGAGACGCAGGAGGTGAAAGGGCTCACGGAGGGTGAGAGAGACCATTCAGCTGAGGAGGGAACCAGCAGGGGGAGAAGTGGAGTTCCAAGGGAAAGTGAGTCGGAGGGAGGGCTCAGAGACACTTCAAGCGAGAACAGTGGGGAGGTTTCAGGACCTCCTATAGGGACACCCACTCCTCGCCGGAAACTGTCACGCCGAGAGTCCAGAAGACGCGTTTCCGTTAAGGAGCTTTTATGCTGGAAGAAGTTCCGTAAACGCCCACTGTCCGATTCAACGAGCGACTGATGGAGCCATGCTTAAGGAGCTCCGTCACAGACAGAGGTTTGTGGACTTAGCCAAACTCTGAGGGACTAGGATTTTACGCACAAGCAGCTCACCATCCCATCACAATTATATATCCCTTCCCAGAAGTTCTTAACTTTCTTACATTCCCACCACATATGATAAAATGTTCCCTCCTTTTCTTTACATTTCCAACACTTATTGTCTATTTTATACATTTTAGCCAGTTTTACCGGTGTAATGTACCATCTATAAAACATTTTCATCACATTTTCCTTCAGTCCCATGCATGCAGTAAATTTTAGATTTTCCTTCCATAGTTTTTCCCAATCTTCAAATTGAATATTATATCCAAAATCTCTAGCCCAGTGTATCATTACCGATTTAACTTCTTCATCTTTCGTACACCATTCCAACAGTATCTTATACATTTTTGACAAAGTCTTATAGTCACTGTTTATTATGTCTATTTGGAACCTGGAGTCTTTTTCTGCATACCCATTTTCCTTTACATCTTTTTAAAACATTTCATTTACCTGGAAATAGTGCAACCAATCATATACAAAATTTTTAACTTGTTCATATGGTTTTAATTTCCATTTTATCACATGCTTTCCAGTACAACTCCCATCACTTTCCTTACCGCAAAAAGACTGATGGGGGCAGATTTGTTGCACAAGAGCACCAAATCAAATTAATCGTGCAACCTGAATTTGCCAGTATGTAATTGAACCCCAGCAGAAAATAGCAACAGTCTGGAAGTGCCCTAGCACAGCCTATGAGAAAAAGACAAAACAGATGTAATAACCAGGAGTGTTCACCCTTTAGAAGGCTAGGGAGAGATCAGAGATTTAAAATCTGCAAACATGAACTAAGAAAATGTCATCAGTCCATGCTTCACCTTTTTTGATGATAGCAGAGAAGAAACAATGGCTGTAGATCAGAAGAACATCAGTTTAAATAACAGAATGAGGGAAGTCCATTTTTTTGCCCACAAGGGCTGCTGAACAGCAAGTTGAGCCACCAATTATTGTTTTCATCAACAGCTTTAGAGAAGCAGCAAATGCTCCGAGAAACATCAACCAACATGATAATCAATATCTGTACTTTCCTGCATTTCACTTTCTTTTGACCTCACTGTTTCCAACCTCCCTGCCTTCCAAATCACATTTCTATATACCCATGCAACTCAGGATAAAATTTATGCATCTGATAAGGTGGACTGTAGTCCAAGAAAGCTCATAGGCATAATACATTTGTTAGCCTTTCAGGTGCCACAAGACTCTTGGTTGTTTTTACCAGCCAAAAGAAAACCCTTTGACTTATTTCATTTTGCTTTGTTGCAGAAGAATGGTGTACACACAGTCTTCTCAAGAGGCTCTGTGATTATGTTTTTCCAAGGACATATTTCTAAGACAGCCGGATTGGGGACTTGAAGTGAGCTTGATGCAATTCCTGCCTTTTCGTTCCATATAATTTGGGATGAATCAAAGAGTTTCCCATCTGTAAAATGGAGCTTAAAGCATAGTTTATCTTTTGCATTATAAACACATTTGGAAGCCCTGCCTGCGTTAGACCACAGGATAAGCTGGGGCCTTGGAGTCCTTTACATCATATAAAATGCTCTTATATGAGAGAGTGAGCAAATTATTGAGCCAGGAAATTCCTTTTCCTGCATGCATCTCACTGCAGCCCCATCTGTTATTCTACATGTAGCTGGAGGGTAAGTTGAAAAAGAAAAAATGTGCCCTGGTTCCTTCTACTGACATACAGCACTCCAGAAATGTGATCATGTTTGCAAATGCCAGATATAATGATTTCCAGAGGGGAGGAAGAAACAGACGCATTCTTAGAGCTCACATTTTGAAATGTGTTGAGGGTTTTTTAAACTTCCAAAATCATTTGGTAATACTAAGCCATCTCTATTTTTCACTCCTTTATGAAAGTGTTTGGTGGTGAAATTAACTGTGACAGATAGTAAGCACATGCTCTCTCTGCTCCTGACATGACGATTAGAGAAAAATCTTCCACATATTAGCAAGAACAAATGCTACCAAGGAGAGGTCTAATCACTCATATTCCAGTCCCTACATTTTTCAAATGTTATTACAATGAACTTCACTTCTTTATAGCTTTGCAGCATTTAGAGGCTGGAGAAGTGAAGGCAGACCTACTAAGGGCAGCTTTTTCTGGTCCAGAAACAGCCATGGCTGGGGAATTAGTGTCCTGTCCATGTCATTGGGCTGGACAATTGAAACTGATCCCACAGGTTGAAAATCAACATTACTCCAGGGACCTCCAACAGACCTGGACTAGTTGTAGCATCAGGTTCAGCACATATCTGAGCAATTTTTGACCTCAAAGCGTTTCACAAATCTTTTGCAGCAGGTTATTGAATAGCATAGACATCTTGCTTTTTTGAAGACTTCAGTTTTCGACATCTTGTCTTAGCCACAGCAGCTATTCTCTTGCTTCTCCCTGAAACCCTTCAGGATCCTGATTTGCCCTGTCTCCATCCCTTATCTCCCACTATGCATTACATGAATCTTCCTAAAAACAGTGAAACACTTGAATGAGTCCCATTATGATAGATATTTTAAAAGGTCAACTCCCACTGTGTTTGATAAACTACTGCAGTCATTATCTGAACAGCATAATAAGATCATTTCAATGAAGCAAGCAACATTTACATGTAACTTCTGTATTTTAATAGTATGTTTTCATTAAATCTTGTATTAGCAAGCATTGGTCCATAGTAGATTCTCAGTCACCAGAGTTTTTATGCTGCAATTCCACATTCACTGTTTATATGTGGCTGCAGAGGTACATATGGTTGAAAGTTGTGTTCCACTGTCTGACAACTTCCTGCCTCACTAATGGCATACACAACCAGTACTGCACCCAATATTGAAGGGGCCCAGTGTTGCATGTATGAGCAGTGTCACATACCTGTGACATCACACATGCACATCATCAAGAGGAGGCTGAGCATGCAGTCCAGTGCTTGTGCAGCTTCAATGCCCAGTGGCTCCTCGTCTCTTGTGCTCAGGAGGAGCCAGCCACTGATGCTGCACCATGCATGGCTCCATGCTCACCCCCTCAACATTGTGGGGGCTCAGCCCCCTGCCAACAAATATTCAGGGAACCAAAGACACCCCCACCCCTAGGAGTTGGCACCTATGCACATAACATGGGCCCTTTGCAATCTTGGAGTACAATGGTAAGCACAAACGTTTCCAAAGCACTAGATGGTTCTCATACTGTTGCCTGAAGATCTGCCACTTTCACTGTTTTATTTAAAAATGGCCTTCACCACTAAACTCATCTAATGGGCTAGCAGGGCACATGTGTAAAGCCTACCTGCTGAGTTACCTTGACCTCATTTCCTCGATCGTCAGAAGCCGAGTTGTCAGAAAGAAGATGCAGCAGATAAAACTAATCTTTCACTATCTCTGGCAGCTTTTCCCTGGTGTTTGCCCATTTGCAAAATTGTTCAGATCCGCACAGGAAAGCTACTGCATGTTGCCAGTAACCGAAATCCAATTAGCTTTAATTGCTACGTCGTCACTGATCCGTTCAGTAGGACCATGAGAATAAGGCATGGACCCATGTGAGTACTTTGCCAATTGATGAAGCAATGGTGTCACACAGACCTGGCTCCTAAAGAAGCACAGTCATGTTTCTTGTATCTATTATGTAATAATGAAGTCAATACACCTATCTTCACATAAGATGAGAACTTCAAGGGCACATGTGCGCACACAAAACAACACTATATCAGCTCACCTTGCCTGGAGAAAACAAAAAATGGTCACAACGCAACAAGAATCCTGGTTTATTTAAGAACATAGGAAGCTGCCTCAGGCTATTTGTCCATTTAGCCGTAGTATGTCTGTAAGGGGTTATCCAAGGCAGAGGTCTTTTTCACATCTCCTGCTCTTCCTGGACCTTCACCTGGAGCTGCCAGGGATTGAATTTGGGGCCTTCTGCATGCAAAGCACATTTGTTAAGTCTCTGAACACCTCAGAGGCAGTATGTCTCTGAATACCAGTTGCTGGAAATCGCAGGTAGGGAGAGTGCTGTTATCACTCAGTTTCTGCTTACAGGCTTCCCACAGACATCTGGTTCACCACTGTGAGATGCCCTTTGGTCTGATCCAGCAGCTTCTTCTTATGTTTGTTTGTAAGTTTTTACATTTATACCCCATCTTGTGAGAAATAATCTCACAGCCAAAATAAAACTTCAAGCTTTGCTAGACAAGCAAAGAGTTAAGACACATGGAGTTCTCCCCTGTAAATTCCTAGAGAGAATACTCTGTGAGGTCATATCCCCTGCTTTCCCTGGCAGGAAAAGTAAGGAAGATAATGGATTGAAACTGGGACCTGATACATGCAAGAAATGTGCTACACCACTGAGCTATGGACCCCCACCTTGTCACTGAATAGTTGCAGGACAGAGCAGCAGCACTCCACCTAAGATGCAGAGCCTTTAATGAGCATTCATTGGGTATGGCTGTCCAACCAGCTGTTGGTCCACCAAACAGTGGTACTCTCCACCCCATGTTTTACCATCTTGACAACAAGGATATTTCATGTGCAAGAGAGGACTATGCACAGAACATGAACTGCAAAGTCGTCATATTGCAGCGCAAAACATAAAAAAGTGAAAAACACCACTCAGAATGTGAATTACTGCCAAGGCCACTGAGAAATGTTATACATAAACACCTGGAATTAAAGGTTTAAAAAATGACAGGGTGTTGCTGCAGAGGGTTAATGCTGCTGCCTTTCAAATCTTTTTAAAAATATTGGGATGAGCCTTTAAGTGCTGAAGTTGCAAGTGGGAAGAGAGACTGTGAAGAATAGCAGTTTAAGAGAGAGACTACAAAAATGAGGCCACAGACATGGGGAGGGAGGTGTGCTATCATTAACAGAATCACAAATAAACGTGCTAGCTGCGGGAAGTATTGTATTTTCCCTGATACAATTGCAGTTGGATCGCTGGGAAGAATTGATGCTCTCGCCACAGAAATGGATCTTTGAGGGAAGGCATATGGTCTGTGTGAAACTTGCCACTATTGTACCAATAGCTGGTTGCATCAAAAGGCTCTGAGGCAAGCAAAACATAGCCGCTAAGGCTGCAACCGTAAGCATATTTGGCAGGGAGTAAGCCCCAATTGGTAAGGGACGCAGGTGGCGCTGTGGGTAAAACCTCAGTGCCTAGGGCTTGCCAATCGCATGGTCGGCGGTTCGAATCCCCGCGGCGGGGTGAGCTCCCGTCTTTCGGTCCCAGCTCCTGCCCACCTAGCAGTTCGAAAGCACCCTTAAGTGCAAGTAGATAAATAGGTACCGCTTTATAGCGGGAAGGTAAACGGCGTTTCCGTGTGCTGCGCTGGTGCTGGCTCGCCAGAGCAGCTTCGTCACGCTGGCCACGTGACCCGGAAGTGTCTCCGGACAGCGCTGGCCCCTGGCCTCTTAAGTGAGATGGGCGCACAACCCTAGAGTCGGACACGACTGGCCCGTAGGGGCAGGGGTACCTTTACCTTTACCTTTTTAAGCCCCAATTGGACTCCGTCAGAGCTGCTTCTCAATAAACATGCTTAAGAGTGAACTACACCTCTTTGATGGGGCAGAGACTCCCTCTCCCAAGACAGCAACAATAAGCACCACACAGATTCTGCTCTAACATGGACCACGACTCCCCTGACACATCCTTGCAGAGAAAAGAGGGGGTTGCCCAGCAGGTGTTTGTTCCTCAAGTCAGCAGCAATATGGCCTTCCAGCAATAATGGCTTGTGTTTCTTTTGGAACTTTTCCATAATTCATACAGTGGCCTCCTCTCAGCCATCAAATATTTATGCCCTGATGATGCTTAGTAAGAAACATATTCTTCCTTGGAGCATTGCTGAACATTCAAGGCTAGCATGGATTTTCCTTTGTTCAAGTCATTATGTTCAGTATCGATTTAGCTTGTCAGGTGGATGGGGTGTGCTTTAGGAAGGAAAACAGCACAATGCTTTTCCCTACACCCAAAGAGCAGCTGCCTGATTCTGCTTTTGCAGTCTAGTTCACCCTTGACCATGCCAAGGAGATAATAATCCTCTCTTTGCAGCAATAAAACATGGACTGGGCGGAAATGGCCTGCCAATGTTCTCTGCACTGTTTGTGGGTGGCAAGATTCAGGGGACATTTTGCTGAGCATTCTCCTGGGGAGAGCTGAAATTCTCCAACATTCAAGAAATTAAATTTTCAAAAATTATCCGGACAATTCTTTTCCGAGACTCTTTGGCTGGGCACTAAAGAAAACCACTCTTGTAGAGTTTAAGAGCCTTTGAAAGACAAAAATGGCTCTATCTCCCTCTAGTGACCAAATGGGTTAGCATTTGATGGCTCGATTCAGAGGTCCGCTTCTCACATGGTTGGTTTGGCAAAGTAATGCTCTGAGAAGCTCCATCAATTGTGAAGGGCCACTTTGCTCTTGGGTTTGCTCAAACGGCAGCCTCCAGCCACCCTTCCAGTGTTATGGAAGAGAAGGCAGTAGACATAGCCTTCTTCCAGTGCATCCAACCTTCAGCTTCCTCCTGGTCACTTGTGGGTCATAGTGCCTGCTTTTTTTTCCTCTGCTGGAGGTTGAGTCTTTGCCAGAGGGGTCGGAACAAATCCTTCCCCCCTTCAGCTCAAGCCCTGCATCAAAGCATTCATTTATTTGAACAGATAACATTGTCCCATCCGCCAGCCTGGGTTTCGTACATCCTCGGGCATCTAGATCTACCACATTGTGCTCAAGGAGAGAAAATCCATCCCACACCATGGGGTTTGCGGCTGACCTTCTACTGTGCCACTGCTAACCCATTGACGAAAAATCCTAGAGTGGCTGCTCTCTGTGAGAATGGGAGGGGGGTGAAAGGAAGCAGATACAATAATAATTAATGCATGACCCATAAAACCCCAGTTTGCAGACGTATGCTCTTGCTGGGCAGTTAGAAGGCAGTGTTTTAAAATCCCATCCATTATTCATAGGGCAATGCCATTTTAATAGTTAAACTTGTTTCCAATTAATTTTTAATTAAATCCACTTTTCAAAAAAAACCTAAGACACAACATTTCGCCTGAAGCAAGATCCTCTGACCTACTGTGGAATCATAGTCTGTTGTCAGGACCAATTCACACATTGCCAAATTCTTACGCAGAAGATGCTTCCATGGAATAGAGATGTGATTTTTAGCATATTTGTTTTCCATAGTTCCAGTTACAGAAAGTTTCATACTTTCTCAAGGGACTCCAGAGTTACCCTCACAGCTCCCATGCAAGGTAGGCTACACTGAGAGAAAGTGACTTTTCCAAGGCCACCCAAATCTTCTGGATCCAAGTCCATTACTGATGAGGACGCCACCATCTATATACATAATGCTTTATGAAGAACATGTTTGAGAAATCCATGTCGCAGAGGACTTACAAACATTAAAAAGGCATGTGGAAAACAAAGAGGAAAGGGGTGAAATAGAGACAGGAATAAACAGGGAAAGAATATATAATTGTTTTAAATACAGGTATTTTGGCTTAGTTGTGATATAGTATTGGGACCAGGAAGTTGTTCCAAAAATGTCCTGGAAAAGATCAGCTTTTAGGAGAGTGTAGTGGTCACATAGATGTGTTTTGGAGGACAGTTCCAGGCATAAGGGGCAGGAAGGCAGAAAGGGTGGAAGCCAATGAATTATATCCAGTGCAGCACCAAGCAAAATGTTCTGTCAGCACAAAGAGTTCTCCTTGCACAGCAGAAAGTTCTCCCTCTCTTCTCCCCCTGAGTGCCCCCTAAATCCATTCTGGGGTTCCCCCAACCCTCTGGTGCAGATTTGGGGATGATGCTGGGCACACATGGGTGGAGGAGAAGGGGGAAATCCCTTGGGGGGGAGACACTCTGCATGTACTCAGAGGCACCCACTGCCATCACTTTACGCTGACATTCCCTGACATTCAAAGCAGATTCAGGGGCTTAATGCTGATGAGCCTTGGCTCAAAAGTATGCCCTGAAAATGGGATTGGCATCTTCTGTGACGCTGAGTAGGAAATGAAATTCTTACCCTTCAAAACTGCATTCCTAAGTGCCTACTCCTCACTGGCTTAGTGATCAGAACAAAAACATTATAGTGTCTGGAAGATAAGTCCACTTAGCAGCTGCAAAGCAACTCCACGCACTAGAAGGGACCGGCTTAGCAGCAAATTCTTCTCTTACAAAACTCGTAGGAAGGCTAAAGCTCCCATTTGTTTTAGCGCATAGACGGCAGGACCAACCAGGTTATGGCAGAGAATAGAAATGTGCACACACAAAATCCCTGACTTTGCTATCAGAAGGCTGCGCCGTATCTATAATGCTTAAAAATAAACCCTGCTTTGAACAGAGCTGAGCTGAGCTAAAATGACAGCATGAGTTTAATTACTCCCATCTTGTTCAGAGCGATAGGAACTATAATAAAACATGGCCCAGATTTCACGGTTTTTCACACCATAAGCCAATTAAAAAGTGCCTCTGACATGAGCCCTGCTGCAATTAACCAAGAGCAGACTTGCACTCAAAGGACATGTGTAAACAGAGGGCAGCCACAAAACCATCTAGCTCGCTCCCCTATCAAGCAGCTTCAGTGACAGCATCCTAAAGGGGAGGCTGCCTGTGCTGGGGGTTATTCCAACAAGAGGAGCAGGAAGTGCATCAAGTCCTCAACACCTCTAATGCAAAAAAGATCCAAGACTCAGCAGATGTGAAATCAAAGAGGGATAGATCCGTCTAGCATGCTGTGAGTAGGACAAGGGGGTGTGAAATTAGACAATGTCACAGGCGATACAAGCAAAGAGCTTGATGGATCAGTTTTCCTCCTGAACAACGAAAAATGATCTGGAGAAACTGATGCACAGGGAAATCCAAAATTAAGAGCCAAGCCTTGGCAGGTGCCTGAAGCTATTTCACATAGCTCCTGTTCCTGTTCTGCCTTGAGGCCGAGATTTGCAGAAGGGAAAAGAAGCTGAATGCAGACCCAGGGCACAGCTTGTAAAACTCAAGGGAAGCAGAGAGCAGGGATGGGGAGTGAATGTAGTGCAGCAGAGTACTGTGTTCTGGTACTCTAACCATCAAAGCAATAAAGGTAAAGGTAAAGATACCCCTGCCCGTACAGGCCAGTCTTGACAGACTCTAGGGTTGTGCGCCCATCTCACTCAAGAGGCCAGGGGCCAGCGCTGTCCGGAGACACTTCCGGGTCACGTGGCCAGTGTGATATCACTGCTCTGGCGAGCCAGAGCCGCACATGGAAACGCCGTTTACCTTCCCGCTAGTAAGCGGTCCCTATTTATCTACTTGCACCCAGGGGTGCTTTCAAACTGCTAGGTTGGCAGGCGCTGGGATCGAGCAACGGGAGCGCACCCCGCTGCGGGGATTCGAACCGCCGACCTTTCGATCAGCAAGCCCTAGGCACTGAGGCTTTTACCCACAGCGCCACCCGCGTCCCATCACAGCAATAAGAGGAGCCAAATAGCACCCTACATTTGGAAAAAGGTGTCTTTCGTCAATACATCTTGCCCAGGTGAGACGCCCTTCAAATGCAGCAGCAGACTTACAAGAGACCCTTTTCCATAACATGATCCTGCATGGCTGACTGCTCCATACACCCAATGCAACCATGCAGTAGGACCTTTCCTATATAGCTGGCACCCCTTTCTAATGCAAAAACAATCCTTGATACATCCTGGGATGTGGTTGCATGAGCCACATGTACCCAAGGGGTGTAACGCGGGAGGACCAGGAGAGCCATGGCCCTGGACGCATAATTTTGAGGGGGCACAAACTAGGCACCCCCACGCAGACACGGGCTGCTGTGGGGATCATTGGCCCACCCAGGTGCATTGGGCCCTGTCCCTGGCTCCCTATCCTTCCCTGTCTGCCCTGAGGGGGTCTCTGGGACCCAAAGCCCAGCTTGGCCTCACCGCCACGTCCCCAGCCCCCTTGCTGAATGGCTGCCCAGCCAGTACTCAGTCGCTCCTCACTTGGCATGCTCCCTGGACAGTGAGTGGGCAGGGATGGAGGGAGGTGGGCAAGGGGCGACCCCACCATGGCACTCCAGCCCAATGCTCCTCTCCACGGGCATCAGGGGGGTTCACAGGGTCAAACCATTCTATGAATAAGGTGATGGAAAAGGAGGGCAGGATTTTACTTTCAGGAACAGGTTTGGAACATAACCGTGCAGACAGACGCATTTGCAAGATGGGCACTGAACATGGAAACAGAAGCTGATAAAAGAACCGTCAAAGATGGTATATGCTGTTTTTAGGGGCTAGTTAGCGACACCTTGACTTGGAAAGAGCATGAGACAGCAATTGGATCTGGGAAAAGAAGGCTCGGCATACCATGCCAGAAGGCCTAGCAGTGGAAGCCAATGCCAGAGAAAAGGGTGCCAGGTGCCAGGCAGACTGACAACAGCTAGGAGAGACAGAGACACCAGAACCCCCTGGGACTGCTAGCAGAACAAGCCTGTGCCGTGCAGAGGCGCCAAGGTGTCACTGATTCTTGTCCTTTAGCTTAGTAGTGTCAACATGCTTTCTAGTCTGATTGATGACTCAGGAAGTCACAGAGCAGCCCTGCTCTACTGCACTCCGATCTCACCCACGAGTCAGTGCATCAGCAGGAACAGCTGCGACCAGATTTACTGAGGGAATTATTACTGCAAGGGTCGCCTGCTTCAGATGCCTTTGTCTGTATACGTCCTGCAGTAAATTACTCCCTATAATATTTTTTAATCATTGCAGGAGTCCAGCATCATAGGGAGCAATGTAATGTGGGACAAGTGAGAACGTGCTTCCCAAAATAAACCCCACAGGAAATCAAACCAAGAAAGGTGGTAGCCCCGCCTTCCTTTCTGCCACCAATATTTCCAGTCCTGACATACAGTTTATACACTATGCACACTGTGGAAGTGCACTAGGTGGAGGGTTTTGATGTCCTCCCATTCTTGACAATTCCGCTTTTCATTCTGGCCACAAGAATCAAGTTTCCTGATGTGCCAGTTGCATGGCGCGTTCCCAACCCGCCTGCCCCCCGGTAGAAATAATGACACATTTATTAAGGTTAATGGGCTAAAGAAGGCCACAACTTTATTGGTTACAGGTGATGAGCGGTATTGGCTTAGGCATTGGACCTAACTGACTATATCTGACTCCAGCCCGTCTGCTTGAAGTCCGGGAAGGGTTAACACCAGTAGGGGGAGTCCTGCTGATGCACATCAACTAGGAGCTCCCCGGGGTCACCAATAGGGGGCATGCCTTAGGCCCTAACCTCCCTAGGCTTCAGACAGGGCCAGACACACCCCCAAATCCTTTAACAGACTACCCTTCAAAATGTGGGGCAGGTGGTGGCGCTACCTCCCCTTTTTCCCATCTACAGAACTATTCCAATGCCTAAGCGCCAATACCCAGAAAGTTGTGATGATTTGCTACAAGGTAGGCAAAAACCAAGTGGCTGGTGCCAATCTGCCAAGTGGAAAAATTCCTACCAGGTCCTTCAACGGCGACCAACCAAGGTCCATAGCAAGGTCAAAGAAAGCAAACCTTAGATGGCGGGAGGGCGGGAAAACCGGAGCAGTTGGCAGGCACACAAAGAGGGAGATCCCCAGCTGCGTCCTGCCTTTAAGGGGCAGGCCACATCCCCGGAGCAAGCCAATTGGCCGGGAATCCCCCAATCACTCAGGGGCTGGCCTCCCCACCCCCTGGACACGTGGAACCCCACCTCCTCCTTAAGGCAGAAGTGGCTTTTTCTAGCAAGGCATATGCAAGGCCAGCTACCTGCTGATTTCCTCCATAGATGTCTTATCTAACCTTGAATTATTTTTTAACAGAAGACGTTTTCCTCTGCCCAGTGTTTTTCTGCTACTAATTTTTAAAGTCAGTCATTTAGGCCCAAATTAGATGCAGTGTGGGATAGTTATGATTCTCCTGCATTAAAAAGATAGGTGCAAAGAGGAGATACTGGTTAGATTAGGAATATGACACTAGAATAGGTAGGGTTAGCTCCATATTATTTTTCTGATTAAAATTCTCTTGCCCATATCTTCTATTTGCGCCATGCAGAATAAAACTTACAGATCTTGCATAGATAACTCGGTAACAGTAAACTACAGACGGCAGTGAGGCCTAATTGGAATAAAGGATTAATCTCATTCTTCAGTGCTATGGTCCTGATTCAATTCAAGGGTCCCTGTGGCTTCTATTAAACGAGAAACAACAACCCATGTCTTGTTAGGTTCTTATTAATATGTATAGTGAGTGCACAGTGGAATCGGCCTAATCTCCAGGATTTTCTGCAGAGCAGGTGCCGACACTGGACATTCAGTCCCAGGAATGTGGTCCTTCTCATTTAGGGATAATGCTTGTCTTCTTCCACCTTGCCCTCTGTGGGTTTCCCATCTATCTAAAATTAGGTTGTAAGCTCTTCAGAGGAGGGATCTGTCTTTTGTGGTTGAATGCAAATGGCACTTCTAAGCTAAATCTATAATTTTCCATACAAGGGGTTTGAGACCATCTCTATCAATCTGCACAGGGCATCTTTCTAAAGAAAGACACTCCTGGCTCTCCTACCAGATCATATCTGCTTTAGCCCTTAGAACAAAAACCAGCATCTATTGTCTCACAACTCCATGCACTTTCTTCTGTGGCTTCTTATCTTTGGAACTCATTTGCCTCCAGACATTCAGATGGTCTCGTTTAACTATATGAATCTTCTCCAACCTGGTGCCCTGCAGATGTTGTTACCTCCACATCAGCCTCAGTCTGCAAGTCCAAAGGGAGTTACTAGTTCAATAACATCTGGAAGGAGACAGACTCACCATGCTGAAGAACTGCATGAAAAGTTTGCTCTAGCCTTGGAAAATAGAAATCTGTTCATTTTTTAAGGTGCCACCAGAGTCCTTGTTGATTTTGCCTTTTCATAAGTCTGTTTCAAACCATAAATCTGAAACTCTTGACTGTGGCAACCAGTTGCTATTGAAATGAGGCTTCAGATATAATAACAGGAGTCAAATTTCAAACCCAATCTCCAGGACCAACGTCTCTCTCATCTTCACATTTTGTCTTTCCAATTGGGGCTATGTTGTCTGACAAAGCCAGCCAGCATCTCTCAATAGGGAGCACTTTTCTCTTTTCTTTTTTCTCTGGAGGTCACTTGGAAAGAGCAACAGCTCCTTCTAGAGGCCCTTTGCTAATAACACAATTTGACCCGTAAAGCACAGTACAAAAGGCTTCCCAGAGAGAGGGAAGGAAAGATTTTGCATGTGCTATTAACAATGGTAAATAGATCACAATTCAAGTTACAAAATCCCACAAGAACCTTTGCATTCTGTGGAGCTCATTCAGCTTCCAAGCTTCTTCAGATTCTGTCACAGCATTCCTGAAAGCTTGTACATTCAGAAAAAACAAAGGAGAGTTTCTTCAGTGCCAGGGAAGTTAAGTGACTGAAAATAGATGTTTTTAGCTTCGCTGAACCTCCTGCAGCAAAGTAATGGTAATTTTAAAAAAGATCCAGAATCAGATCAAAAGTAGAATACATTTGAATGATTTAGTTAAATCAAAGCAGACAAATAATGGGAACATAAATGAAATTTAAGAAAGCCATATATATTTATTTATTTTTATTTGAAAAAATTCTAATTTGTATGCAGACAGGGAAAGATATCAACTTAAAAGGCTAATTGAGAGAGGAAGGCCAGGGCCATCTTTAGCAGATGTGACGCTGGGGTGCAAATATCCGCCCAGCGCCCCCAAATTACCACAGATAGTTTTGGGGTGGCCGTAGCTGCTTTTATTTAAAATGCATCTCTGGGTTATTTGTGGCGTATAGGAATTTGTTCATTTTTTTCCTTTAAAATATAGTCCGCCCCCCCCAAGGTTTGAGGGACAGTGGACCGGCCCCCTGCTGAAAAAGTTTGCTGACCCCTGTCCTATGCATTGCCGTATAGACATCATCGCCCACAGGACTGGACTATCTGAGCCAAAATACTATATTGTACTAAGTGAAAGATCCATGATCTTCTTTTCCACAGTTTTTCAAAAGTATAATCAAGCATAAGGTCATTATTCAGTTTGGGGTCATGGTGCTAGTAAAATGGAGATTCACCCCCATACCACACCACTTTCATCCCATAACTGCAATTTGACCCATGGGGAGGAAGCATGGGCCAGTCTTCCCCAACCTGGTGCCCTCCCTGCTCCCAGTGTTTTGTACTACAACTCACATCAGCCTCAGTCAGAGATTCTAGTAGCTGTAGTTCAACAATATCTGGAGACCACCAAATTGGGGGAGGCTGAGATAGATAGAGGTCCTGTTATGGTACATTTTAAACAGCACAATCCTATATACCCCTGCTCCAAAATCAGTTGCACTGAGTTCAATAGAGCTTATTCTCATGAAAGTGAGTATAAGATTACAGCCCAAAACAGATCTCCCACTGTCGCGTCTAGTTGCTACTCCATACATCTTGACTAATGGGATTATAAGAGGTTTTTCTGCATAAAGAACATCTCTCAATATAGGCTCTTTGCTGCCACGGTAGCAATTTTCCTCCATTCTTTTTCCAGGCATGTTCTCTTCCAGTTTGTAAACACACTACTCATTTAAAAACCACTTTCTATCTTATCTATGCATCTTAGTCAAGGCCATCCTGAAGTTCTACCTTATAGCAATGCATCTAAAAATTTGTCATGGTTTTCTTTCAGCAGGCATTCCTAAAATGCAGCCAATCCATCTTAATCACTTTGATTTAGTCTTTGCAACAATATCTGTTCTTCATACAGCCAATAAAATTCCTCAATCTTTCTGGTCCATAAATTCTCCTCACCATTTCCCATTAATTTGTTTTTCTTCCCTTTTTGTCATTGTCACGCACTTTAGAGAAAGGCACAGTGTTCGAATTATAATAATTGAAGTTTAACATTCTTGGAAATGTTTTTGCTTTTGAAGACTTAGTTGCAAACTTTGTATTAGTACCAAGGACTGTGTTCAGAGATCAAGAAGTTACTTCTTGCTAACCCTACTGACTCAAGCCCCCTCCTGCCGCCGCAAAAAAACAAACAAAAGTGGACCCCATTTTTAAAGATTTGGGTAAATACTTCCCTTATCACACACTTGAAACACACAAAAACAAATGCAATTGTTCAAACACAAGGAGATGAAAAATAACATGAAAAACTAGCTGCTTTGTCAGGCACAAACAGTAATACCCTACAGGTCAAAGAAAGCTTTGAGCCAAAGTCTAGGTTGACAATTGAAAATATATTGAAGATCTCCACTTACAGTTCTGGGGTGTAGCTGGTGCCAGTTTCCCTGGGTACCCTACTTCTGTGGCAACTCTGAAGTTGAGGGTGCTGCTCTTGACATAATGGAGTTGGTCATGTAGCTTGTTTCTTGATTGTCACCAGAGGCATAAAACTCCCTCTCTCCTTCTCTGTCTCTCTGCCTCTCTTTCTCGCACACTCTGACTTATCTCCTTTTCTCTCTATTTCCTCCAAATGCCCCCTTTCCACCCAGGCATTTCCACCCACCCCCTTTCTTCTCTGCCCCTCCCTGCCACCCATTACCAGAGTACTGAAAGTATCTCATGCTTTCTTCCATTAACCACTACCCTTCCATCTCTCGCTCTCCACCACTGACACCTTACCTGAGTGACTCTTCATCCTACAATGCTTAATTGTCTACAGTACCATTGCGAAGGAGGATGGGGGGGACCAGAAAAACTGGCCATGCCCCCATGATCTCATTGGCTATGTCCCCATGACTGCCTAGCACCCTACCAGGTCTAGTGGGCATGAGCCACACTGAGTGACCACAAAAAGACTCAGTAAAAAAATCCAAATGCCCCAAGCTCCTGTTTGCGCTAGCTTGGCCTCTCCTACATTGAATACATCCCCTTAAACATGCCCATCCATTTCACTGGATGCCAGGATTGTACTCCCATCCTTCCTGAACAGAGAAGAGGTGCGCACAATCTAAAAGGACATGGCACAAGAGAACAAAGCCATCGGAGGAAAAAGCAAGCTCTTAAAGACACAGTTTTGAGTCACTTCAGTGAGTCAAAGGCAAAAAAAAAAAAAGTAATCAGGTTTTGCTCAAGCAAGTCCCATTCTCCTTCCCACCAGCATTTTCTTTGTTTGAAGATCAACAAAGAAAATGCTGGTGGGAAGGAGAATGGGACTTGCTTGAGCAAAACCTGATTACTTTTTTTTTTTTTTTTTGCCTTGGACTCAAGGCATTACTCTGGTGCATTGCTGAGTGCACACCACTGCTGTTGTTGTTGTTGCTGTTTAGTTGTTTAGACATGTCCGACTCTTCGTGACCCCCAAGGACCCATGGACCAGAGCATGCCAGGCACTCCTGTCTTCCACTGTCTCCCGTAGTCTGGTCAAACTCATGCTGGTAGCTTCGAGAACACTGTCCAACCATCTCGTCCTCTGTCGTCCCCTTCTCCTTGTGCCCTCCGTCTTTCCCAACATCAGGGTCTTTTCCAGGGAGTCTTCTCTTCTCATGAGGTGGCCTAAGTATTGGAGACTCAGCTTCAGGATCTGTCCTTCCAGTGAGCACTCAGGGCTGATTTCCTTCAGAATGGAGAGGTTTGATCTTCTTGCAGTCCATGGGACTCTCAAGAGTCTCCTCCAGCACCATAATTCAAAAGCATCAATTCTTCGGCGATCAGCCTTCTTTACGGTCCTGCTCTCACTTCCATACATCACTACTGGAAAAACCATAGCTTTAACTATACGGACCTTTGTCAGCAAGGTGATGTCTCTGCTTTTTAAGATGCTGTCTAGGTTTGTCATTGCTTTTCTCCCAAGAAGCAGGTGTCTTTTAATTTTGTGACTGCTGTCACCATCTGCAGTGATCATGGAACCCAAAAAAGGAAAATCTCTCACTGCCTCCATTTCTTCCCCTTCTATTTGCCAGTAGGTGATGGGACCAGTGGCCGTGATCTTAGTTTTTTTTATACTGAGCTTCAGACCATATTAAAAGGTTCTTTAATTCCTCCTCACTTTCTGCCATCAAGGTTGTGTCATCTGCATATCTGAGGTTGTCGATATTTCTTCCGGCAATCTTAATTCTGGCTTGGGATTCATCCAGTCCAGCCTTTCGCATGATGAATTCTGCATATAACTTAAATAAGCAGGGAGACAATATACAGCCTTGTCGTACTCCTTTCCCAATTTTGAACCAATCAGTTGTTCCATATCCAGTTCTAACTGTAGCTTCTTGTCCCACATAGAGATTTCTCAGGAGACAGATGAGGTGATCAGGCACTCCCATTTCTTTAAGAAATTGCCATAGTTTGCTGTGGTCGACACAGTCAAATGCTTTTGCGTAGTCAATGAAGCAGAAGTAGATGTTTTTCTGGAACTCTGTAGCTTTCTCCATAATTCAGCGCATGTTTGCAATTTGGTCTCTGGTTCCTCTGCCCCTTCGAAATCCAGCTTGCACTTCTGGGAGTTCTCGGTCCACATACTGCTTAAGCCTTCCTTGTAGAATTTTAAGCATAACCTTGCTAGCGTGTGAAATTGTGCGGTAGTTTTAGCATTCTTTGGCACTGCCCTTCTTTGGGATTGGGATGTAGACTGATCTTCTCCAATCCTCTGGCCACTGCTGAGTTTTCCAAACTTGCTGGCATATTGAGTGTAGCACCTTAACAGCATCTTTTAAAATTTTCAATAGTTCAGCTGGAATATCATCACTTCCACTGGCCTTGCTATTAGCAGTGCTTTCTACGGGCACACCACTGCACTCTGTGCAATTACTGAGGTGGGCGCTGAGGCACTCTCCTCAGTGTCCTCTGGGAGCACCCAGTAACAGACTCTCCCTTCTTCTGCAGCCTTCTCCTTAGTCTATCCACTCCCTAAAAGAGCGGGAACTGACTCAGCCCTTCAGGGTCATGGCGAAAGCAGCAGTTCACAGAGGCAATGTTCTCACCATGTCCACCTCACTCTTTCTTCACTGATCTGTTCTGCGATCCCTTCCTTTAGGGTATTTCTTTTCCTGGAAAGGACTTTTGTTCTTCAGCAAACCTTAGGTGCCAGATGAAGATACCTCCCTGCTGTGTGAGGATTGCACCATGTCAACAACATAAGCAGTGACACTCACAGTTTCCACATAAAAAGTGGAGGGAATGAAGGGGACCTGCAACAAAATGTTGTAGTGTGAAGGGCTTTTGTACAGGATTCCAGACACTTTATTCCCCACCCCCACCCCAACACTTCAGTTTTCATCCCGCTCCGTCAGTCAGCATTTCTTACCCACTGAGCCTTGCTTGATCAGTCAAAAAGACCCATCTAGTCTTTCTCATGTATCACACGCACCATGTTTTCTGCTTTTCTACCCACTCTATTCTATTCTCTCCTCCCACCCAATTATTAGGATTTCCCCCTCTCATTAAAATGTCTCAGTTATAATGAGGCCCTTTTGGTATGGATTTTGCCCAGGGCTTTTTTTCAGCCAGACCTCACTACAGCTCAGTTCCGGCAGATCTCAGGTAGGTGCCATTGCCATTATAAGAGAACAAGGGAGGTGTTCATGGCAAGCTCTGCCACCTCTTTTTCTAGAAACACACCACTGACGTTACTCCTTAGGTTTTTTCCCCCTAAAGATTTTCAGACATCTGTAAACCTTAGATTTACCCCAACTTTGCCAATATTTTTCTGTCCGTTGTAAGTGTGTGGTGAGCTTCTGACTACATAAACACACAAAGACTCAAATTGGTTTTTAAATTTTAAAATTCTTATCACTTGATTAAAATGGTTATCCAAATATTTGTATAGACACTAGGCAAGGATTTTATCTAATTTGGTCAATTTTAGAATCACGCTCATCCCTATTGAGTAATGTAATTTTGTTCTCAAAGATACGCACTGATGAGTTCCTCAGTTCAAAAGCTTAGCATCTTTTGCTGAAAATACCCTTTTACTGAAGTTGTTTTGTCTTTGTATTCTGGGTTCCATTTTTCTCATTTTGAAAATAAATGAAGCCTGCATATAAGTTCCCAGAGGAACATACCCTTAATGTTTCAGAATCTAAGTGGAGAACACTGATGAATATTTATATCACTTATTTTTTCAGCGTATTGTGCTTGCCCTCAGAAAGCTTAATTCCTGCTAGTTTATTCTGAATCGTATTCCCCTAATTCAGCCGTAACATGACATTTCTGTCTCAGACACAACAAGCTTCCTTCTGTTGTTCCTCTGGGTTCAGCAACAATATTATATATATATATATATATATATATATATATATATATATATATACACATACACATTAAAAAGCTAGTGCTAGGCCAGTAATTCATCAGTTCCTGGTGAACTGAAGCACAGTTTTAAACTCCCACTAAATTGGCGACACAAGGAAGGGAGTGCAGTGAGCACATTTCATTTTATAAGGATGAAAACAGATTGTACAAGCGCACTCTCAGACCTTTATAGCTTTTAATTGCTTAGACCAGTGTTTTCTAAACTTGGGTGGACAGCTGGTTTTGGACTGCAGTTCCCATCATCTCTGACCACTGGTCCTGCTAGCTAGGGATGATGGGAGTTGTAGTCCAAAAACAGCCATCAACCCAAGTTTGGGAAACACTGTCTTAAACGTTTATAGCTTTTAATAGCAGCAGGGAAAAAAGCTTCAGATGTGTATACATGAACTCAAGCACCAGAAAAAAGACAATTATTAAGGATCATAATCTGAATTTAAAGAAATTGATTTAATAAAAGCTGAATAAATATGTTTGACTGTTCAACCCATTTGATACCCTACATTCTTCTTCTGCTAGATGTTATTAGATAGAACTATCTGCATCATTGCAAATGTATATCAGAAGTTGAACGGGTCAGTATGTTTGTGCATGTACATTATTCCATGTTTCATTTAGCAGGAAAACATTTGTGCACCTAAAATCCCTCCTAGAATACAAGGCACTGCAAAATATTTGCCAGAACAGTTTTCTTGTTTCAGATCTGCAAAACTGAAAGCAGTCAAACATTTTAAAATGTATTTGCAATGCTCTCTTATTCCCCTCTCCATAACAGAAACTCTGGTTCCCACTTCACAAAGAAACAAAATATTCCACCCACAGTCATTCAAGGCAGATGCAACATAGTCTCAAAGTGCTGATTACACAGCAGCCTCCCATACAATTATCTGGACAAGTTTTTATTTTTTTATATATTTTGACAGCATCAGACCAACACAGCTACCTACCTGAATACAGTTATCTACTAGACACTATGCTCCAGCTGCACACAAGATGGCAGCAAATCCCCACAATCTTGGGAGGGAGGCATTGCTTGTACTGAGGTACTTTGGTTCTCGTACGCCTCGGTACTCAGACAACTTGAAACCCAAAACCCAAACACTGCAAACCTGGAAGTAAGTGTTCCAGTTTGCAAACCTTTTTCGGAAGCCGAATGTGCTGATTTTTGAGTGTTACGCTTCCACTTCGAGTGCCACACTTCTGTTTTGAGTGTTACACTGAGGTCCCTCTGTTTTTGCTATTTATTTTGCGCTTTTGTTTTTGCAGCTCTTTTTCGTTTTGTTTTTGTGACTGTGTGGAAGAACCCAGTTCAGCTACAGATTGACTGATTGTGTGACTGCAGTACATTCTTTATTGCTTTCCTGTTATGGATCCATGGTCTCATTCGATAGCGAAATTTATGTTAAATTGCTGTTTGGGGGTTTGTTTTTAAAAGCCTGGAACAGATTAATCCATTTTGCATTATTTTCTATGGGAAAGCACACCTTGGTTTTGGAATGGACTTCCGGAACAGATTAAGTTTGAGAACCAAAGTACCACTGAACATAAAGTAGCATTTTCAACTTCTCTTTAAAGCAAAGTCACAGCCTCTAGCTGTGATGGATACAAGACAGTCTGTAGTGAGTGAGTCAAGGTGCTTGCATGCAATTACTTTTGATGGTCGTCCCAAATTGTGGGGGGAAAGGAGGAAGAAACGGACTTACCCAAGGACACCTTGCAAGTCTGTTGCTTGAAATAGAATCATATAACCGTAGAGTTGCAAGGGAGCACAAGGGTCATCTTGTCCAACCCCCTGCAATGCAGGAATCTTTTGCACCATGGGCACCACGTTAGAGACCCCAGGCTTACTACCTAGTTATAAGATATTGTGGTGCTCTAGTACTATTCCTAGGGACAGCTAAGGATGAACCCACAACTCCGAGGTTAAGAGTCTCATGTTCTCCCGACTGAGCTATCCCACTGAATCCATTAATGGGATTGCGGTGCTGAAAATTTCTCTATCCCAAAAATCTCACTAGTAAGGTAATGGTTAGGTAAAGGTAAAGGGACCCCTGACCATTAGGTCCAGTTGTGACCAACTCTGGAGTTGCACTGCTCATCTCGCTTTATTGGCTGAGGGAAACGGCGTACAGCTTCCAGGTCATGGGCCCAGCATGACTAAGCTGCTTCTGGCGAACCAGAGCAGCGCCGGAGCGGTGCCTATTTATCTACGGTACTTGCACTTGGATGTGCTTTTGAACTGCTAGGTTGGCAGGAGCAGGGACCGAGCAACGGGAGCTCACCCCATCACGGGGATTCGAACCCCCGACCTTCTGATCGGCAAGTCCTAGGCTCTGTGATTTAACCCACAGCGCCACCAGCGTCCCTCCCAAGGTAATGGTTATTCTGCCACAAAATCACCTAAGCCTGACACAGACCTCGAACTTGTTTGTACCTAGAACTCAGATCAGCCACTAGTTTTACAGAGCAGCAGCTTCAAGGATGGGATGGACGGCAGTGGGCCAAGGCACCCATCTGCAAAGCAGACTGCCCGAAAATCCCATTGTCAAATCCATCATTCTCGCCACCCAATGCCTGTCTTTCAAGTTGCAAATGGGAAGCTATTCTGTGGCCAGATTTGGCTTTAAGATCTTTGTTGGCTGGCGTCAACCACGAAAACAAAAGGATAGTATGTCACACTGGTGATCCATCAGCTGTTTCAGCAGAATTTGTAAGAATCTGGGATGGGGTCATAGCTTAATGGTGGAGCCCCAGCTTTGCATGAAGAAGGTTTCCAGTTAAAAGCAGATCTCAGATAGCAGGACTGGGTGCAACCTCTCCATGAGACCATGGGTGCCATTCACTGCCAGAGCAGACAACACTGGCCTAGGTGCACCAATTATTTGACTCAATCTGCGGCCAATATTTGGTATTATTGATTAAATTTGTATACCAGCCTTCATCCAAAGATCACAGGATGGTTTACAACATCAAAATACAAAATCAGAACACAAAATACATAATAAAAGAACAGAAACAAACCAATAACCTCCCTCCCACAAACATATTAAAAAGGTCCTAGAATGTTCAGCCTCAGGTTATCCAGCTTTACTATACTTTTACTCTGGAAGTATGCTACATGCGATTGAAAATAGCAGCAGACAATGGGGTGGGTGTGACAGAGGGTGGCTGCTGCGTATGGGGAGGGAGAGTGGGGGGGTGAGGTGGCAGGGTGGTTGACACTGTGCAGTCCCACCCACAGGTGCTCCTGCTGATGCATTTGCACAGTGCTGACCTCTCCACTGCTTAATGGCCACACTCTCCCTCCCAATAAGCAGCAGAGACTCGGTTGCCGGGAGGTCAGGTGACGCCACCCCATGTAGTTATAGTTCCCAGAGTTCCCTGGGAAGAGGGGTTGGCTGCCAAAGCCACTCTGGGAACTACAACTCTGTGGGGGGAATGGGTGTCTCCCAACAACTCTCAGCACCCTTAAACTACAGCTCCCAGGGTGCTTTGTGGGATGCCATGCCAAGTGGGATGATACTGTATTTGAAAAGTATCGTGTAGATGGCACCATAATTAACTCTGCCTGTTACTGGCTCTTGCGCCCCCTACCCTTGTCCCCTCCTCCTTCTTTCTGCCTTCAACATGCACAATAGGCATTTAAGCAGAGACTGGATGGCAATCTCCCTGAAATGCCATAGTTACATCCTGCATTGTAGCTCCTGTACAAAACAAGGGGTTAGAGTAGAATCAGGCATCCCCAAACTCGGCCCTCCAGCTGATTTGGGACTTCAATTCCCATCATCCCTGACCACTGGTCCTGTTAGCTAGGGATGATGGGAGTTGTAGTCCCAAAACAGCTGGCAGGCCAAGTTTGGGGGTGCCTAGAGTAGATGATCCACACAGTCCTTTCTGAATCTTAAATTCTGTTCTTCTCACCACTCGGGGAAGTGAAGTTATTCAGCAATATGTTCTTATCATATCCAAGTTAGAAGCCAAGGAAAAAGAAAACAGTGCTTTGTCTTGAGCCTGTTGAGTCATGCCTCCAGTGAGGGGTGCCATCTTCTTGTTTCATGTGTGTCAGACAAAACAACTTTAGTGGCACCCTTTTGAGTTTTCTGGGAAAGAGCCCAGAAGTATAAATGTGCTAAAGGTACAATAAGCCCGTGTATAGAGGGATCTCTACCAGCTCAGAAAGAAAATATATTTTGTCCCTTTGTGTGTCTGTGCACACGATGGTAAGAAAGACCATGGAAATGGTTTCCTCTGAGCTCCTCAGATGTCGGTGCAGAAAGCCTGCATGGGAACAATAAATGGAACCGCAGTCATTTATACCTGCTGGAACCTATCCCATTACTTTGAAGGCAGCAGCATTGATTTTGTGGTGGCCAAAGGTCTTATCCATTGACTGAAATGGAGCTACCTTCACTAACTAATTGAGAATATAGCTCAACCAGTGGAAATCCATGAAATGTTGCGTCTGAGTTTACTTATTAAATAAACCCTTTCTCTGCATTATTTCACCGGGATGCTTCTAGAGGGGTGTTTATTGTGGAGCTGGTGCTTCTCACGCTTGCAGTGCCCATACTATGTGTGGGGAAGGACTGTAGCTCAGTGGTAGAGCATCTGCCTTGCATACAGAAAGCCCCTGGTTCAATCTCCAGCGTCCCCAGGTAGGGTTAGGAAAGACTCATTGCCTGAAACCCTGGAGAGTCTCTGCCAGTCAGTGTAGACAATACTGAGCTAGATGGAGCAGTGGTCTGACCCTAAAAAGCAGGTACCTAATGCTGGCAACAAAATAACAGGTCATATTTCCTCCTTATTTTTGTGTGGGAAATCCACTGAGTTAAAGGGGGGGGACCAGTGCTGTGGCCAAGACCCATTTGAGGTATGTCAACAACCAGTTTACAATATTAAGCCCCCATTTGGCCTCGAAACCCTCTTTCTTTTCTCTTTCTTTCTCTCTTTCTCTCTTTCTCACTCCCAATATCTCTTTAATACACACAAACACAACATGTAAACACACAGTGTTTTTCTTCTAGAAAAAAGGTGCCGTTACTCCATGCTCTTGAGTACCCCCAGAAAAAGCACTATAAACACACATCCAGTCTCACAAACGCATCTTACAAAGTTCTCTGGCACACATCTGACCCCTGCATAGCAAGCTCAAATCCCAGATGTCCTTTATTGTTAAAAATGTGTTCATGCTTTTCCAGTCCTTACGCTGCCATTGTCCTCAATTGTTGGTTTTGCTTTAGTTTTATTCCAGGAATATTTTGATTTATTTTTTTTTAGATTTTTATGATATTTTATTGTGAGACTCTCTAGTCTGATAGAGAGTTATTGCTTTTATTTTTGTTTGTTACTATGCTATGTATTTTTGTGTTTTTGTACTGTAAACCACCCTGTGATCCTTGCCTGAAGGGCAGTATAGAAAACAAACAAACAAATATTCTGTGAACCGCCCAGAAAGCATGGCATAGAAATGTAGCCAGTACACATAATAAATGTCCTGGTGGGAGAAGCATTTCTGAGGGACCTCAGCTACTGCTTCTCTGCTAGGCTCTCTCTAGCCACTAATTTGCTTTGGCTATTGGAGGGTGGAAGAATAGCATGAAGAAATAGGATCTCTAGTACACAGTAGGGGAGGTGATGACCCTGGGGCATGAATGTATTAGCAGAGTACTAAGACCACAGAGTAGCCTTCCGCAACCATGTGCTCTCCAGATGCTGTTGGACTCCAGCTCCAATCAGTCACAGCCTGCATGGCCAATAGTCAGGGGAGATGGGAGTGGTAGTCCCGTAACATTTGGATGAGCACCAGGTTGCAGGCTGGTACTATCGAGCATCCAGTGGTAAGTGGGGAAAGAGATATTTTGTTGTTGGATAAGCATTTAATCAATTCATGGGCTGTGGTGTCCCGGAAGTCAAATTCTATAATCAAACAACGACAAGTTTGTTTAATTCCGCCCCAGTGCTGTTGTACTAAATGAACAAAATGTATGTTCTTACATATGTTCTTACAAGCTGCCACAAGATGACATTTGCTTTATACCCCAGTTGTACACAACCACAGAAAGCACCCAATATGCAAAAGAACTGGGAAGGTATAATATTAAGATAAAGGAAAAGGGTGGAGACGTATGCTGACTTGCAATGACTTGCTCAAGACAGAGAACTGTGGAGAGTTGTTGGAGACCGGTCTGTGGGATGATGAAACCTGAGAAGCTATAAGCTAACCTTGAATTATTAATGCTTTCCAAATGTCCTAAGCAGATTGGTGTGGACAGTGACAGAAGAGCACATGTGGGTACATATGGTTCTTTAAAAAAATAAAATTTGACATCACTTTTAAAATGCACTTGTGAATTGTGGCTTGCTAGCCAAGGGATGAGGGACACGGGTGGCGCTGTGGGTTAAACCACAGAGCCTAGGACTTGCCAATCAGAAGGTCAGCAGTTCGAATCCCTGTGACAGGGTGAGCTCCTGTTGCTCGGTCCCAGCTCCTGCCAACCTAGCAGTTTGAAAGCACCTCAAAGTGCAAGTAGATAAATAGGTACCACTCTGTTGGGAATGTAAACGGCGTTTCCGTGTGCTGCTCTGGTTCGCCAGAAGCGGCTTAGTCATGCTGGCCACATGACCCAGAAGCTGTACACCGGCTCCCTTGGCCAATAAAGCGAGATGAGTGCCTCAACCCCAGAGTCGGTCACGACTGGACCTAATGGTCAGGGGTCCTTTACCTTTAGCCAAGGGATGATAATGAGACCTGGGCGGTAGCAAACAGTATGATGGGGCACTGCCATTCACCTGACCTCCAGTCAGTTGTGACATGGTGGCTAGGTCAGCATGGTGCAAACACAGTGGAAGAACCAATCCGTTGATCCTGCCAATGCATTTGCACTGCGGCAAACTCTCCATCGCAGCGATGCAACCATCCAGAGGTCAGGTGAATGGCAGCACCCCAAGTTGACTGCAACTGTACCTGAGATAAAACCCCTGCTATCCATTGGTCGCTGCCTGTAGCTACTTTCTCTTTGGTTTCATAGCCCACTGCAAAACATTTATTGGGCACCACAACTCCAACTTTTTTCTGTGTTTTCTGTTAGCGGTTAATTTTTTAAAAGCCTCATTCTTGTAGCCCTTTTATGAAAGCCTTTTGTTCCTCCTGACAGCCTTTGTCCTGTTCCAGCTTAGGTAGGATTAAAGACAGATGTCACATTTGTAGAGCAGATGGCATGTTTTGCTACTGCTCTCATTGAGACCAGTCCAAAGGTATTTTTTCCTATTCCAAAGAGAGCTCTGAGGAAACCTGTTCAGCAACTTTATGAAGTGGTGCAATTTGAATGGGAAAGCACTAGCTGAGGTAGTGCCAATTGGCTAGCACAGATAGTATCACCAACACCATCTTACCCCCAACCTCTGGAGCAGTTTGGCAACTGGTTTTAAAATACTGGCAGGTGGGTGGGGCTAGATACAAAAGTGGGTGGTAGTAAATGGGTTCTTACCTACACCTTCTGTGGCACAATGGGTCAGTGTGTCTGGCTATTAACCAGAAGGCTGGTGGTTCAAACCCACCCAGGGACAGCTGTGGACAGGATTCCTGCATTGAAGGGGGTTGGACTAATTTCTCAAGAACTTACTCCTAAAAGTCAAAATCTGACAATACTGGAGCAGGGTACCTTTTGAACAGCTTCACACAAGCGACAGCAATTCACAGTTAGGACATGCTAACGCAGAGATTTCTACTGTTGGACAGAGCAGTGAGTACTAGGCCTCTACCCGGAGCCATGTTGAGGAGAGTGTCTGGTGTTGCTAAGCAACCATCAACTATTTCCCCTCTGGAATTGGCAAAGCATCTGGCTGAGGCTTAATGCATACAATGGCCAGGGGAGTCATGAGGGAGGCACCCTCAGTAAGTTGGGCCTAGATTGAAATGAAAGTCTTGTATTTAGCACACTGAAATATCTAGAGCAGGAATGGAGCACCTCAAGGCTTCTGGCCCCTACGACTCTTCCCAGGCCACATAATCTCCTGAGCCACATCCAGTGCTAAAAAAGCCCTGGCCAGCATCACCTCGCCAACACTTCTTGTGCCTTCCCCAAATGTTTTTGCCTGTCTGGAATGTATACGTGAACCCTAATAGTGCTTCTTGTTTGCCTGAATACTGCACAGAATTAAATTTCTCATTCATTGCTCTGGCCACATTTTTCTCTGGCCATGTCCACTTTTGCCTCTGGAGCCACTGGCATATTGCTCCTGGATAATTGTCCAAAAGGATTGCAGTCCTTGCCCTGGAAAAGGTTCCCCATCGCTACTCTCTAGCCACAGGGGAGAGTGCCAGACACTTGTGGCAGAAGGACAAAGGGAGGCCAGCAACAACAAAAACCTTCAGAGACTGAGAGCATATTATATGTATATGGTCTCAGGTTTAATCCCTGCCATCTCCAGTAATAAGGCCCTCTGCACCAGAGAGCCAGTGCCAGGCATAACAAGCAATGCTGGGCTGTGTTATAAGAATTTAAGGTCTCGAATATATAAATTGAATGTACAAGGCAAACACGTACATAAATACATAAACCACATGTCTGAAACTGTAGAGGAAGACAGTCCTGAAACCATTTTGACTCTCCCAAACTGACCAAAAGTTTCTCTGCAAGGAGGGAAGAACTGAAAAAACCTCCCCATTGTCTCTGTGCTCACATTTAAGGTGTGAATAGGGTGAGCCTGTGACCTGGATTCAGGAATTAAGTAGTTATACAGTCATACCTCTTGTAACGTTTGCTTCAGGTTAAATCTTTTCAGGTTGCATCCCGCGGCAACCTGGAAGTACCAGAAAGGGTTACTTCCAGGTTTCGCCGCTCGTGAAGACGCTCAAAATGATGTCGCGTGCATGCGCAGAGGCGACGAATTGCGACACACACACACGCAGATGCGCAGATGCGCAGATGCGCAGACGCAGATTGTGTTCTGCTCATGTTGCAAACGGGGCTCCAGAACGGATCACGTTCACAACCAGAGGTACCACTGTAATAACAAAAGAGTGGCCAAAACCCAGATAATACAACCAGGTAACCTGCCAGACAGGAGATAAACGACACACTCAGGATTCTGTTTTAGACCACCCCCTGTGATGGATGAATGATGTGTTGGGGGAGGTGGTCCTGGGCTACACCCTTTCTGTGATGTATGTATGATGTTTCTGGGGATGGTCTGGAGTTTGAGGGTGGGCAATTCCAAAAGTCTATATAAGGGCGGCCACACCTTTGTTCTGGCTCCCTCCTCTCTCCTGCATGTGGGGGGAGCACCCTGTTGCAACAGCTTTAATAAAGATCAGGCTAACTAGCTGCCTTGCTTCTCAATATCCTCTGGTTTGCCTCTGTTATTTTCTCCTACTGATAGAGAACCTAAAAGAGGACTCTATATGGGCTCTTGGGTACCCCATAAGGCCATAAGGGGAAAGGAGCAGTTTTTTCCTTGTATCAGCTGACAGACAAATAATTTGACCCATTACAAGGTGGCTTTGTGTTTAAAACAGTACCTAGTCCTGTATAACAGCCCCAGTCCTCTTGCCATGAATCCCTGGCAGTTTTTTCTCTCCTTCCCTTCTGCCTCTTCCCTCTGCCCTCTCCTGTGCTGTTTGCCCTTGATTTCGCCTTCTCCTCCCCTCCTGCTTCAGATCCCGTGAGAACATATGGCCTGGTGTCAAACACTGCTGAGTCACCGCTGCGTATGACCAACATGTGAGTCATGAGAGGGAAGTCCCTTCCTCAACTGGGTACTTTTTCAAACCGGAGCTGAGTAAAAGGGAAAGTTGTCAAGGAATGTTGGCAACCGAGAAGGTTGCCTTGGAGCAAGGACAAGGTTCCTGCTATATCTCCCCGAGTTATTTCCCTTTACCACAGTGAACTCGTGCCACTGACGTCGTCCAAATCCTCAAAAAGAACAGCAGGCCTTGAACAGCTGCTGGAGAATTGTCACAGACGATGCTTAAGATTAGTGTGTGGAAAATGAACAGCAGCAGCGACCGTTCCCAAATTCTTTGGATGCTATGCTTTTGGTGTGCCCCAGGATTACCACTGCTGCTAAAACTCGGGCCTGCTTTGAGAGAGCAGTCCTAATGGGAGAGAGGAAGATGGGGGCTCAGTCTGACCTCACAGAATCAGGCTGTGGAATAGGAACAGAGCCCAAAGGTCAAGCGGCAAGCCTCTACCAACGCAGGAAATATGTTGCTGCAGCACTCCTGATAGGTGTCCTCTAGAATGCACAGCTCTGCATCCTAGGAACCTCTCCCTTACCATGTATCAAGGATTTTGTGTGAGCTCCTCACCACACACACACACACACACACACACACACACAGAGTGTTCCTCTGCTCCCTTGTATGAACAGCAGTAGAGCCTAATCATGATTATATACCTCAAGCTGCAATCCGATATACACTTACTTGGGAGTAAGCGCCATTGAAAAATGAAAACCAAGAGACTTTCTTCTGAGAAAAAAGTTATTATTACTGTTATTATTATATCACCTTCCACATATATGTCTCAAAGTGAATATAAAAACAACTTAAAACAGCACAGAAAATAAGGAATGCTGTTTGTTACGCAGAACACAGGCAGCCACGCTAAAAGCCCTGCTCCAAGTTATTGTGGAGCCGGATTCTCACCACTTTGGAATTTTTAGGAGAAAATATCCTGCAGAAGTATGTAAGGGAGTCTCTAAAGCACCCTGCCTCTGAGCAATATAGGGGCTTACAGGCTAGTGTCAACACCCTGAATTTCAAGATGTCTAGTGTTATGTACTGAAGTTCTCACCCTGGGCCAGCAGGGGGATACTGTAGATAGTTTTCACTCAGGTCCATGTCAGTTATTTTAGGCGGGAAACCCTGGGTTGTTGTTGCTACAATGTTGATAGCTGGCTGCCTATAAAAGCAGGCCGGCTGAGCTGTTTGCTGTTCAGTTTCTGTAGCAGCTTACAAAATAAAGAGCTGTTTTGGAGAAATCGCTGTGTCGTCTGCCATGTCTACCCACTATTCAACTCTGACGACAAAGGTGGGATCGGTGGACATCAGAGCACAGCCAGATGTGGCCATCCTCTGAACTGAGCTGAATCACAGAGCGAAATCACTGGACAGAACCAATTCAGAGCTGACCGTTCTGGCGAGAGCACTGTGTTCCATCCATCGCCCTTCTCTCCAGCATCAGAATCATGGCTTCACTTGTGCCTCTACCGCCGTTTGTGCCAGCCTCTGAATCATGGGACTCCTACCTCGCTCGGCTTGACTGCTACCTCCAAGCCAACGAGCTGACAGCAGTATCAAAGGATCGGAAGCGGGGCCTATTCCTCAGCCTCTGTGGGCCTGAGGTGTTTGAGACGGCCCGAGCATTGGTTGCGCCTGAAGCAGTCCAGGCAACACCATGGGACACGATCCAAGAGAAGCTCCGCAACCACTACGCACCAAAGCCGTCCAAGATTGCTGCCCACCATGCGTTTTACCACCGAAACAAGGCAGAGGGGGAGTCAATCAGCAACTACACCACCGCCCTGCGACAGGCTGCAATGCACTGTGAGTTCCGAGACTTAGACGATGCCCTGATGGATCGAATCGTCTGCAGGGTCCGGGACATCCATCTGCAACGGCGTCTCCTCGCCAAGCCAGACCTCACGCTACAGAAAGCCATTGAGGAGGCTGTGGCCTCAGAAGCTGCTGAACGCTCCGCCCAGGAGATCCGCAAGTCCAGCAGCCCATGTCTTGCTAGGAAGCCAGTTCCAGTGCATCATGAAGAGGCCAGCAGTGATGAGGCATCCTCCAGTGAAGACGATGACGTGCACCAGACAAAGTGGGAGCGCTGGAAGTTCCAACAGAAGTCCAAGGGCCAACCGGAATGTGCCGGCTGTGGAGGCAACCATTCCCGTGCCAAGTGTCGATTCAGAGACGCCATCTGTAGGAAGTGTTCCAGAAGGGACCACATCGCTAAGGTCTGCCAATCGGCTCCGTCTGACACCCCCCCTTCACCGACTCGCAAGTCCAAGTCTTCACTCCAGTCTGCCATGGAAAGCTGTTTCGCTCTCACCAACTGCCGCTGCCCGTCTGGAACCACGATTGGCCAAACCGACTCGCCTACGCGACGCAAGCTGAACGTCACGGTGCTCATTGAAGGAGCTCCATGTGACATGGAGATTGACACCGGGTCTGCCCTGTCCATCGTGTCTTGGAGCACCATCAAAAGACTGGTACCCAGAGTGTCCAAAAGGCAACTCGACTCTCACCGCGTACACCTGAGAGACTACCAGGGAAACGACATTCCTGTGGTAGGCGTTGGCCGGTTCCGGATTGCCTTCAAGGATTTTTCGGGCCTGCTCCGACTGGTGGTGGTCGAAGGTCAGCGGCCAAGCCTCCTAGGGCTAGACTGGTTTGATGCCCTCGGCCTGGAAGTCACCGGCATCAACTGCATCTCTAACGCAGAGACTGAGGGTCTGGTCAAAGACTTTGCCGAGGTTTTTGATGGTACTTTGGGGCAATATACAGGTACGCCCATCTCCTTTAGCCTTGATCCACAAGTCGCCCCCATCAAGCTAAAGCCACGCCGGGTTCCCTTTGCTCTCAAGGCTAAGGTGGATGAACAACTGGACAAGCTGATCGCCAAAGGAGTTTTGGAACCGGTTGACCACTCCAAGTGGGAAACCCCCATCGTCACGCCAGTCAAGCCAGACGGGTCAGTGAGAATCTGCGCCGACTACAAGTGCACAATCAACAAGGCACTTCAGCAGCACGCTTACCCCTGTTGTTCAACACCTGCTGCATTCCCTGGGTGAGGGTAAGGTCTTCGCTAAGCTGGACCTTGCCCAAGCCTATCAACAACTGTCCGTCGATGATGCCACTGCTGAAGCCCAGACGATCGTCACCCACTGAGGGGCATTCCGTTGCCACCGGTTGCAGTTCGGGGTGAGTGTGGCTCCTGGGATCTTCCAAAGCCTTATGGAGCGTCTCTTGCAAGGGCTTCCGGGTGTGGTACCATATTTTGATGACGTCTTGGTGTCCGCAGACTCACACCAGCAGCTGTTCGAGCGCCTCCGTGCCGTGCTGACCAGGTTCCAAGAGGCCGGGCTCAAGGTAAAGAGGGAGAAGTGCCAGATCACCGTTCCACAGGTAGAGTTCCTGGGCTATCTTATCGACGCCTCCGGCCTTCACCCGACCACATCCAAGATCCGCGCTATCCAGCAGGCCCCCATTCCAAAGAACAAGACGGAGTTGCAGGCGTTCCTGGGGCTGCTGAACTTTTATAACAGGTTCCTGCCCCATAAAGCCACGGTGGCTGAGCCTCTTCACCGACTCCTCAGCACAAAGACGCCTTGGTCCTGGGGTCATCGGGAGATGGCGGCCTTCAACACGGTCAAGGCTCTCCTTTCATCGGACAGTGTGCTGGTACAGTACAGTGAAGACAGGCCGCTGGTCCTTGCCTGTGACGCCTCACCTTTTGGCATCGGCGCTGTCCTTAGTCACCGTTTTCCAGACGGAAGAGAAGCACCGCTCGCCTACTTTTCCAGGACACTATCTCCAACGGAACGGAATTACAGCCAGCTTGACAAGGAGGCACTGGCACTTGTGGCTGGAGTGAAGAGGTTCCATGAATACCTCTATGGCAGGACTTTTGACCTCATCACTGACCACAAGCCGCTCCTGGGCCTCCTCGCCGGTGATCGTCCAACTCCACCGGTCCTCTCACTGCTGCGATGGACTGTTTTCCTGGCTGCCTACCACTACCGGCTCGTCCATCGCCCGGGGAAATCAATGGGCCATGCCGACGCCCTCAGCCGTTGCCCTCTTCCAGCGTTTGTGGAAGACCCGGCTCCAGCTTCATCGCTCCTCCTGATTGAGGATCTTCCGGCAGCGCCTGTATCAGCTGCCACTGTGGCCTCCGCATCTGCCCAGGATCGCTCCATCAGCCGTGTGCTCAACTGGGTGTGGAGGGGGTGGCCACAAGGGCCTTTTGCATCGGAGTTCCAGCCCTTTGCAACCAGACAACATGAACTCTTGGCTCATCGCGGCTGTCTGCTGTGGGGAGACCGCGTCGTGATTCCCCAAAGACTCTGTCAACGCGTCCTGGAGGCTCTGCATGTTGGCCACCCGGGAATTGTCAAAATGAAGGCGTTGGCTCGGTGTTACGTCTGGTGGCCTAACATGGACGATGCCATCACTGCCTGGGTGTCCGCCTGTCAAGCGTGCCAAGAATCGAGGCCTGCACCACCGGCAGCTAAGGGACACACCTGGGAGATGCCAAAGACACCCTGGTCGAGGGTGCACATCGATCTGGCTGGCCCCTTTCACGGCCGGACCTTTATGGTAGTGGTGGACGCCTATTCCAAATGGCTGGAGGTGGCCCTGATGCTCTCCACCACTACCGAGGCCGTCATCCGGGTGCTGCGAGGCCTGTTTGCGACGCATGGGTGTCCTGATGTCCTTGTCTCCGACAACGGACCGCAGTTCACGTCAGGCACTTTTGAGCGGTATCTTTTGGGACTGGGCATCCGCCATGCCCTAACGGCACCCTTTCATCCATCCAGCAACGGGCAAGCAGAGAGAATGGTGCGCTTGGCAAAAGAGGCACTGGCGCGCCTGGACCGGGGAGACTGGCACGAGCGGGTCGCCGAATACTTGTTCGTGCAACACATCACCCCTCATGCAGCCACAGGGCGGAGTCCTGCTGAACTGCTTATGGGCCACCGCCTCAGGTCACCGCTTGACTGGCTACACCCGGACTTTGCCGTGGCCGAACCACCAGGCTGTGCCAACGCGCCACGGTCATTTGTTCCAGGAAACCAGGTCTTTGCCCGGAACTATGTGGGGGACATTCCTTGGGTGCCAGCCACAGTAGTGGGAGTCACTGGACCTCGCTCGTACCAGGTGGCACTCGAAGACGGACGCTTGTGGCGCCGGCACATAGACCAGCTTAGGCGCAGGGTTGGGGACTTGGACACTACCGTGGTGCCCCCAACTGCGCTTGTGGCTCCAGAAGAGACACTTACAGATGGCGAGGCTCCACCTACACCTCCCTCGCAAACTGCCAGCATGGAGCCGAACCAAGCCACTTCAGAGGGTCTGCCAGACTTACCACAGACTCAGACCACTCCACTTGCGGAGGCTCCACCCACAGCAGCGGATCCAGGGGATTTGGTTTCAACGCCACCTAGGGTCACACCACAGCCTCAGCAAGAATTGTGTGGCCCCCCGGACTTGCTACCAGTCCCCGGCAGTCTGGCAGAGTTTCCAAGCGCCCAACTTATTTAAAGGACTATGTTGTTGGACATGTATCACTGTTGGTCTAAGTATGGGAAATGTAACCGATATGCTTTTGTGCCTAATTGAACCATTACGTGT
The DNA here is from genome assembly GCF_027172205.1 of Podarcis raffonei. Lineage (NCBI taxonomy): Eukaryota > Metazoa > Chordata > Lepidosauria > Squamata > Lacertidae > Podarcis > Podarcis raffonei. The sequence goes on from NC_070607.1 coordinate 55,041,674, forward strand.
AGTGCTGTATATAAGGAAACCATTACGATTGTAACTAACGCCTTATCTCGGTGGGGAGGGGTGTTATGTACTGAAGTTCTCACCCTGGGCCAGCAGGGGGATACTGTAGATAGTTTTCACTCAGGTCCACGTCAGTTATTTTAGGCGGGAAACCCTGGGTTGTTGTTGCTACAATGTTGATAGCTGGCTGCCTATAAAAGCAGGCCGGCTGAGCTGTTTCCTGTTCAGTTTCTGTAGCAGCTTACAAAATAAAGAGCTGTTTTGGAGAAATCACTGTGTCGTCTGCCATGTCTACCCACTATTCAACTCTAGGTTTGTGCCTCTCACTCCAGATCACTGGCAAAGGGGCTCTTAACATATGGGCCGCAGCAATGGGCTCTGTGAAGGTCTCTGCTATAGTGTTGGCTGGTCCTCTTGAGATTGGTGGGGCAGAAGGCAGGGAGGCCTACAGTAACCGGAGCCAGAGCCAATGACAGACAGGGCCAAGTAATTCTAGTTTTGTCCCCATCCTCCTCCCTGCTGAATCCTACAAATACAAAATTAAGGAGAAGGAAGCTGACAGGCAGTGCGACCCTTTGGACTGGATGTAAGTACAAAGACAGGCAAGTGGGGGCTGGCTGCTGAGGGCAGACTGTGGTTGATGGGGAAGTGTCCCAATTGCAGTACAGTGGCACCTCGGGTTACATACACTTCAGGTTACATACACTTCAGGTTACAGACTCCGCTAATCCAGAAATATTACCTCGGGTTAAGAACTTTGCTTCAGGATGAGAACAGAAATCATGCTCCGGTGGCGTGGCGGAAGGGGAGGCCCCATTAGCTAAAGTGGTGCTTCAGGTTAAGAACGGACCTCTGGAACGAATTAAGTACGTAACCAGAGGTACCACTGTACTGTAATGGACCAGCCACTACTGTGTCCCTTGGGCACCTCAGCTGCTAACTCCCACATGCATGCAAAAACATTTAATTTTCACAAAAATGGCTTGGTTTGTATGTTTTAACAACTTTTAGCTATTTTATTTTAGCTATTATTTGTTGTTACTAGGCTGGTAATCTTTCTGAATTTTCTTCCGTGTAAAAACATATATTCATCGCTTACACAATAATGACTCAGGAATTAATTACGGTTAACTATCTTTCTACTTTATTCTTGTTCTTGCTTCATTTTATTGGATGCACAAAATCATCTATTTTGCATTGATCTGCTGTCCTTTTTCTTGTTAAGCTTTAAAAAAATGTCCATAGTTAAAACAAGAATAAAGTATGGTGGAATATTAGCTGCTGGTTAGGGATCTACACAGTTTCTTTTTGTGGCAAATCACAAATTTCATAGAACAAGTCTGTCTTTATGACCACTGGCCTGCACCTCCCCCCACCCCCTTATTTGGCTGTAAAGCAAATGGTTAATTTAGAAATGCTGGTTTTGAAAAGAAAAGTCCTTCCAAGTGTCATTTCCAGATCATGCCATTGGTGGTGTATTTAAGGCATGCTCATTCTGCAGCCTCTAGGATGCAAGCAAATGGTGTTGCCAGCATGCCTAATTGCCTATGATCATGTTTACATTATCACATTAATAAATAAAATTGCCTTAAATCCTTAATATTCTTTGAAACTCCTGCACTATTGAGAATGAGGAGCTACCTACAAGTTACATGCAAATACACACGTCTCATCCCCATTTTTAAAAACATATTCAGAATAGAGGAAATTGTAGAGAAGCAGCATTTTGGAAGTGGTGCTTAAACTATTCCCTTGCAGCAGCTTTTTCAATCCAAATTATCCCCAAGCTGCTTTCTCTCCAACAGAATATTTCCAATTGTATTCTCATATGCATCCCAGTTTTCCCAGCAGTGAGAACTCCAGGGAGCAATGCGTCTCCAGCTTCCATTTCCTTTTGAATCAGGTCCCCGGAGATGTATGGCATTTTGTAATGTTTGCATTTAGCTACAAACACAGAAGTTAAACATAAATGGAAATGCACAGTTAATTCCAATGGTTGTTGAAAGCTCACTGCTTCTTCAAATCCCCTAAAGTCTGTTTCCATCCAAGTCTAAAACTCAGCCTCTCTCTCTCTCTGACTTTGCAGTTACAAAGCTGCCAGTCTATTATTCTCTTTGTCACAAGACTCCTGGGTAACACCTCCGCCCAGCTGGGAAGAAGGAAGAAAAACAACCCCTCTTTTGCCATACTGGCTATCAACTTTCAGCAGTGTCTCCAGTTTTTACCCTAGTGGGCTTACTGATGGTGAGCAGCAGGACCACCTCCACAATAGCAGCAGGTAATTTTCTGCCAATTTCCCTATGGAGACACCCACTGCTACATAAAACCAAGCAGGGGGAAATGGATGAGCAGGGTGGGGGGTGGGGTAGCTAGAACAAAGCATCAACAACTGCCTGAGGATGCCAGCCCTGCATATCCTCACAGCACCTATTCACAGGGCACCTCCTGAGAAGCCAATCTCCTGATTTGCTTGCACAAAAGTTATAGGATGTCCACTCTTTGCTTGAGCATCTGTTCTGATTTGTTTGTGGGGAGGTTACACAACAACGAGCATTCATTCTGTGTTGTTTGATGGGAGGTTGGATGTCTTCCTGACAGTGATAATGATAATTATCCCACACTTATTAGTGCATTTCCCTGTTGCTTCCCTAACCACAAAGAGTCATTTTTCAAAAGTGGATTTGTTGCCCCAGAACGCTTTGATCCACTTTAATTGCACAAACCTCAATTTCTAATAAGTGGCTGCATATCTCTCACAAAACAGTGGCAGTCTGTAGGCAGCCACAATCATCCTTGCTTCCCTGTCTCTACATATACCGCACAATCCACACAAAGTGATGAGATGGCAACAAAATCCACACACAACACTGATATTACAATTTCTCAGCAACACTGCTTTGCAGCATCCCTCACTTACAAGTTATAAGAGACCGGGATTGGGGGGGGCAGGCAGAGTGGTGTCCTGAGAACTAAGTTCTGTTAACAAAGCAACTTTGGGGGGAAGATCTCCAACAATAGTTGTGATCCACTGACCTGCCTCCCATGCATTTGCTACTGTTGTTCTGTGGCAGCCATACCCGTTGCAATAAAGACTTTGATTGAAGAGCTTGCCAGATGGACTCCCTGCAACCTGAGCCCTATTTAATGACTCTTCATATCTCTCATTGAGAATCCTTACCCTAGTTAATCAGTAACACCTTTTTCCTCTCTGTGGGCCTCTTTCCAATCTTTTTTGGGTGGTCCCTCTGAAACATCCTAAGGAAACTTATCAGTCCACTAATACCGTAAGTCACAAGCACACACTGATTTCTTGTCATGCTTGCTCACGTGTGTTTCTGAAAATGTTTCCTCTCCCTGTGTATGACGCTTGTGACTGGGAGACCGAGCAAGCAAGATGTGCTTGGCAAGACGGCTTTCTAGTTGAGACTGCTCCTTCCAACAACACAGTGATGATGGGCCACCAGGGTGTCAAGCTTTCAGCAGAGCATGGTGCCAGGCAAGGGAAGCTGCAGGGAAGCAGGACTGCAGCTAGGCAGACCAGGTACCAAAACCAAATACTGTACACTACAGTAAAGCTCTTTTTACCAAGAGGTCTGAACAGTGCTTTCAGAATAATATGACCTAGGAGATTGTGCTGAAATCACATTATTTTGGTTACAGTGTATCATGTTTTGCATATTTTGACAAGGAATGCATTGAAAGTGTCAGGAGTCAGGGTATAACCAAGGTTTATCAACAGAGGAATGCGGAAGAGAATTAGATGGGATACAAGTAGGGTAGCCAGATGGGGAAAAAAGAGAATGGGAATCATTTGCTTGCATGACAAGCAACAGCTGCTGAAATTCCCTTTTTAAAAAACATTTTAAAATTAAAAATTAATTAAAATTCTTTTTTCTACACAACCGTTCAAAAGTGTAGGAGGCCTGTCCCCTTTTTCACTTTCTAGGTCAGGGCTCTGCGGAGACTCAGGCGGGAGTTCCAGATTGGCTCCACCAATGTGTCCACTGTGCAGCCCTGACCTCGCTACCACCTAGCCTCTCCCCACTCCTCTTCCTGGTAAGTGATAGGGACACTCTTGCTAGGAAACTATTGCTACAGCCCCACCAACACCAAGTGAGCCATTTCTACCAAATAGTGTGGCAAGGCAATGAGGCGCGGGGTGGGCTGGACAATAAGGTCTCATACCAAGCCAAGTTTTGCTTTTACAATAATTGTTTTCCAAGACTAATTGCTGGGGAGCAAGGAATGAGTGACTGTGCATGTCTGTTGTTTGTATGCATTTGTGTGCATGTACATGTGTGGTATGGGCTTTATGTATGCATGGGAGTATGTGGGGGGGTTATGTGGGGGTTTGGCCATCAAGCTTCTTGGGAAGGGGTGGCAGATGCCCATGACGATTCAAGACAAAGATCAGGCACCAGTACAAGCCTTTTATTTTAGTTCTATGAATTTCAGAGTGGAACATTCCTTCTTCAGGAGCTTCAAAAGCTCACAAGTTCTTTAAACTTAGAGACACCTTGTTCTTAAAACCTGAACTTAAGAACCACTTTTGGGAAAGTGGGAAGGCAACATTTTATTTTCTCCATGTCTATAGAAGAATCTCTTTGTTGTTGTTGTTTAGTCGTTTAGTCGTGTCCGACTCTTCGTGACCCCATGGACCACAGCACGCCAGGCACTCCTGTCTTCCACTGTCTCCCGCAGTTTGGTCAAACTCATGCTGGTAGCTTCGAGAACACTGTCCAACCATCTCATCCTCTGTCGTCCCCTTCTCCTTGTGCCCTCCATCTTTCACAAAATCTCTACATAGAGCTAAATGAGTCTTGTACTAGAGAATTTCAGAGACTGATCTCCTCTTTGTCTTGATTCTTTGTGGTGCTTTTTTAAAATACCGTTTTACCCATGACTCTTCCCCAGAATTCCACATGTGCCCACAGGCCTAACACAGTTGGCAACCCCTACTCTAAGCCAAATAGAGAACAACCAGTTTACAACCCAGAACAAAATATAAAACGCCAGAAACAGCTCACTTTAGGCAAGGAAAAGACAGAACCCTGTTGAATATTATTAAACAGATATTGAGCTACAAACATTTTGGCCAGGTAGTGGTCAGAGTGCTGGACTAGGACCTGGGAAACCAGACTTCAAATCCCCATTCCACCACGAAGCTCATTGGGTGACTTTGGGTGACAGCTTCTCAGCCTAGCCAAAATGGGGAGGGAGAAAACCATGTGTGCCACCTTGAATTCTTTTGAGGAATGGTGGGATGTAAATGCAACAAACAATAAATAAAATAAACTTCAATTTCGCCCACATTAAATGGTTGATCTAATAATCCAGACTGCGTGACCAGAGTTCTTGTAACGGGCTAGAAGCAGAAAGCCCTATGTACCTTCTTAACACTTCCCATCTTCAAAATCTTGCCATGCTAGTATTAGAATATCTGTGATCAGTTGCATCCACATGCATGTCAAGACATGGAAGAAAAGGACGGCAACACCTGTTCAATCTGAGCTAAGCGGTGCGCTTCCCAGCAACACCTTTAGAAACATTGGTCTCCTCTTTCCCAGGGGAAATTCCTATCAGGGAGTGCACAGGTGTTCAGAAGCAGAGCATGGCTCCTGAGTAAACAAGCATCTGTGCCAGCAGCAGACCTCAGCAGGATCAGCACCTGGGACCAGGGATTTACCTAGCATGTTTGTGCATGAGGGACTGGGGAGAGAAGAGACAAACAGGAAGATTTTTTTAAGGTGTGGCTCAAGGTTTTTCTAAGAGACATTTCCTCTGCAAATTCTCCCAGCAAGGAAAAGAAAGCCCAGCTCCCTTGCCTTATTTTTGTCCCACGCTGAGGTTAGAGCATTGCGTGCTAGTGTCATAGGAACTCAGTGGCCTTGTTGATACTCAGTCGAATATGAGAGAAAGATCACTAGCCTTGATGAACTTGTGGTAGTATTTCCTAAGGCACGAGTTGCCAGGCTTTTTAGGTCAAGGGGCACATAAGACACCCCCCTAATTTTTGTCATTATTTTTTAGGGGGAAAACCTAGTCTTATACACAGAAAAATATGATGCGTATTTGACTAAGTTCCATGAGCACTGCCTGGTCAGTTCTCTTCCCCCTCCCCCTGTGCTTGTGCTCTCTCTCTCTCACTCTCATACACACACAGAGAGAGAGGGGGGGGCGGGCAGACAGACAGAGTTTGCTTTCTCAAGAAATCTGAATGAATCTGACCTTTAAAACCACATAGAGCTCAAAGAGGGAATTGGAAACTACTATTTGTGGGGCAGGGAGTACCACCCTCCCCACCTCACAATTAAGGGAGCAATGGGGGGGGGCCTCAGATGTTTTGTGGGTCTGAAGGGAAACCATCAAGAGCACCATTGTGCACATGGGTGCCATGTTAGTGACCCATGCTCTAGGGGTATGAAGACAGCTTTGTTTTGATGAAACCTGCAAGACAGATCTGTAAACCAGCAAATTCAGTGAGGCAATTCCCCACACAACATGATGTGGCTCTTGCGGAGAACCTGGTAACATTGATGAAAGCCAGGTTTCCTAAAGAGTTGGTATTTAGTTTGGATATCTGACTGCTTTCCATGCTCTTTTCATTGTCTCCCTTGTTTAATGGTAAGTGACATGGCCATATGACCAGCTACATACTTGCAATCCAAACATCAACCCAGATTCAGTCATGCCCAAGTGGAAGTGATTGTGTGAATGCTTTGTTATGGGCAAGAAGTAACGCTCAAGAAGTGTATGAGCTGCTCCTTATGTGTAACCATTTGTGGGGCCTGCCCTAAATTCTAATCATAGGCCTTCATGATGTGAAAGACAATGAATCTCCACATGACTCATCAAATTCTTGCACCAGAAAAATTCAAGATAATTAAGGTTGCTCCCTCTTTTCCTGATACTAGCTCTGTACCTTGAACAGCTTCATACAGGAAAACCTTCATATGCTGAATAGCTGTCCATCCTCCAGTTGTTAAAGGCACAGCAGACCTGCCAGGAACAAAGGAGGCAGCCCTCAATTCCCATAGCAGTAGACCAGAAACAGTAACATTCAAAATAGTCAAGGGGCATAAACTAACTCTGTTTTGTAATATGCCAAATTCATAACACAGTGAATTTCCGAAACAAGGAGTGAAGCAACCACTTTGGTCAAGGCTTCCCATCTCTCATGGATGGTGGACCTACACCTTACAATTTGCCTAACGAAGGTGAAAGTAGCATTTGCTTATTTTGCAAAAGAGATGCAGGGCTTCACCTCTTGTGTTCTTTGACTTCCTAGCGACTCCATAGTGAAATGCTGTTTGTTTATATCTCCAAGGCCAATATCCTACTCCGGTGCCAACAGAAGCACTTGGCAAGAATCTGCATGCCTTCTGGTCTATGCCTTCTCCTTGCTACCTTCTCATCCCTCATTCCCACTTGATGTCTTCCATCTTCATCTCCTGAGCCATCTGGCATAGCATCTTAGTCTGAATCATGGTTCATTTTACCTAACACAGGGGGGCTTGCCCCATCTAACAAGGTGCTACAGTGTTCTTAGCAATGAACAGCAGCAACATTCATTATCTGCCATGCCTCTTAACATCTGCACAGTATGTGTGCGTGCATGCATGCATTTTTTCCTGCATACCTACAGGGGAGGGAGAGACCACTTCCTAGTCTGCCCAACCCTACCCCAAATTTGACTCCCAAGCTTGTGCATTTTACTAAGAAAATGTTAAAGCATACACATATATGGTACTTCCCCTTTTCTCCAGAACTTTATCTGTGTACTTTTGGTGCTCATGCAGTTCTTTTGCTGATTGTTCAGAGTTCAGGAGCTCTGTCCATAACCAAGATAAAATGTGTGGAATTTGTTCCATATTTTAAGCAAAGGTGGAATTGTGCATCGGAGCAAATATCAACAAGACCCACCTTCGGTTTCAGAAATATGTCTATTGGGGCTTCTAAGAGCACAGGAAGCTGCCTTATACTGAGCCAGGCCATTGGTCCATCTAGTTTGGGATTGTCTATATAGACTGGAAGCTGCTCTAAAAAGTTTCGTACAGGAGAATTTTCTGCTGCTGAACTGGGATCCTCTGACCCTGACAAGTGAGTAAAGATAATAACCAAGCAGAGAAAGAGAAAATCGCCACTGCCTCATTGTTTCACCTCTGTCTTCCCAACTACTGCTCTGATTCCCTCTTCTCCTTCTAAGCCAGTGAGGAAAGGGTGTGTAGGCGTAGTGTTCCATGGATGAGACAGGTGAGCTGGCAGCAAGCTGGTTGGCTACAGAACCAGACTTTTGTAGAATGGGGAGCTGGCAGAAAGAGACGTGCAGGACCCCAGCCTCCCTAAAAGCTGTCTCCAAATCCCATTGCTGAGCTTGTCGTCTCACTCAGCCTCATAATTGCACCTCAGAACTGAATTTATTTTATATTCTGCAACATTTGAAAGTATTCTTCCAATGGGTGTGCCACAGAATACCATCAGCGTAAGTCTCAAGAAAAGTTTTTATAAGGTGTTTTGATGGTATTTAACAGAGAGGCATCTCAACCAGATGTATAATATGGCAAGCCGTCTATGCTGAGGATGCAAGATGCCCATATTTTCATGAATCGTCCTAAAATAAGGAATTTTGGGACAAGTAGTACTAAAGAATTTGAAGTAATCAGAGGACATGTTTTACCAATGAACCCATTGATATTTTTGTTTGCTATATTAAAGATGCAGTACCAGCAGATGATAGACAGATGGTCCTTTGCTTACTGAGGGCAGCACATATAACTATTGCTTATTACAGGAATAAAACTTGGCATCCATCCATGGAGGAGTGGTTGACCAAAGTTTGGGATATATCCTGTATGGATAAACTAATTTAATCAGAGCACAAAAGAGTAGACAAAATCATGACTATTTTGTTGAAAAATTGACTTTTCCAAATCACTGGTGTAACAAAGGATAAGAAAATGCAAATTCTTACACTGTGTTGGGAATACTTTGAGCTCTTCAACTATGAATTTAGTAAAGTGGGATATTAGGGGGGAGGTTTAGCTGACTGGCTTAACTGTATTTTAAATCATTGTTGGTACACTCTTTTAAAAATTAAACAATAAAAAAATTAAACAAGCCAACAAAAAAACCATGGCTTCACATCATAGTTTGTTACCAGAAGGCAAACCACAGTTAGTCTGCTGGACTGGGTTGAGAAATTCAAACCAAACTGCAGTTACACTTTGGCTAAACCAACCAAAGTATTGTGCACAAACCAGGCGAATCAGAGAAAACACTTAGCGAAAAGGAATGAATATGGATAACTATGAGACTTGAGTTATAGATGTATACATGCAATGACACAGCAACTGCCTACTGACATCAGGAAGTCCCCGCCACTATATTCTTTTGGCACTTGCTTAAAACATTTTTGTTTAGGCAAGCCCATTCAGACATGTAGAAGTTATATGTGTTTTTAGCAACTGTTGATTTTAGTCATCTTTTGAATGGAATACTTGTTTTTAACTGTTTTTAATCAAGAATCTTAGTTTCTTTTTTACATTTTTCCAAACCACTTAGAGAGGTTTTTTTACAATCAAGTAGAACAGCATGTAAAGTTTGTAGAATAAATAATAAATAATGCCAATCCACACCAATATCTTGAGTACAGAAGTATTTAATTGAATAGCAAGATACGACTGACATCACAAGAAACAAACTGTGGTCATTCTCACTCTCTAAACAAATACAAAGAAGAAAAGAAAATGTTATTAATTGTAGTATTAGGGATATTCCTAGTCTAATATTATTACTTAGTCACTAATAACAACAATAAAGATCTGCATGGCCTCAATTAAGCAAGTTGGGGAAGAAAATTTTAAAAGGAATTGGATAGGTAGACTAATCTTAAACTGTCAAATTTTGGAAGAATATTGACCATTAAAATGATTTATTTATTTTTTTACAAATGATTATTGTCATTGCTGTAAGAAAGACCTGTCAAAGTACGGCAAGGGATGTTTTACACATTCCTTTGAAGGAGGGAAAACGAACACATCAGTTTTAATGTTAAAAGAGAGTTGACCTTGTAGTTCCATATACACCTTTATACAAAGTGCAAAACCACTACTGTAAGGTACAACTTTTAAGGCTATAAATTTATAATCAGACTTTCGGGCAGTGTACATGGTACATCCAAGTTGCCCTGCTTAAATCATTCCTCCATCAGATTCATAGCTCTAAAAATCCAATCCCTTCTTAGCAGATTTATTATGCAAGTATAGCAACATAGTATAATATAGTAACACAGGTGAAAAAACACAGATTTGTTTACAATCATTCTGCACAGCACGGGTTATTATTCTGTGGAGAAATAACTGGTCACATGGAATTGACTTCTCTTAACCTCCAGCTGCTAAAATCACATTAAGAGACTTTAAAAATGCATAAAATACTTTCACAATATTATTTTTCCATGGAAACAATTTCTACTAATACCACTAGAATGAATATAAAAGGAAACAATGCAGAAAAGAAGGTGCACTCGTAAAATCACCTAAAGGAATTCTCACCTATTTTCATAGGTTGCAGTCTTAAGTACATTTATCTGGCAGCAAACCATATTAAAACATATGAGGCTTACTTAAAGTACACAGGCATAGGCTTGTGATGTAAATATGATTACCCAGTACTAATTACGCTTATTCAGAAGCAATCCCATTGATTTCAATAAGACTGACTACTGCATGTGTTCCCTTACTAGGAAATAAGTCTAATTCCATTAAGTGGGAATTGCTTTCAAGAACATAGGTAAAGGGCCCAATTCTATGTATGCTCACTTATTTATAAAGCTTGGAAGACAGACAGCCTATTCACACTAACCTTTATGTGCCACTCCAGTTGAATTCAATGGAACTTATGTGCAAGTAAACAATTTTGGCTCTAGGTGTCATGTTTGTGCCCAGATATAATTTAGGAATAATTCAACCAGCCAGTAAAAGTCTGTTTAAATTTGCGTATCAAGGACTTGGTCCAGCCAAAACTAAGCACTTTTAAGTCCCATGTTTGTTAGCCCCATATAGGATGAAGTTGGCTACTGGTTCCCAGTTCCAAATTCCTTATTCACAACAAAGCCGTATCAGAACCTGAATAAGGAACTCAAGTTCATATGCCCCTTCACCCCAATGTAACCTTAATAATTAAATGTACAGCACACTTTCAACCTTCAACAGCCCTGGGCCAAAACTGCAAATTTACAGTTCCCTGAGAAGAAGGATTGATTGTTAAACCACTCAGAATTGCAGCTCTGCGAGGGGAACAAGTCTCCTAATGCTGCTCAGCACCCTTAAGAAACTACATTTCCCAGGATTCTTTGAGGAAAGCCATGCTGACTGTTTAAAGTGGTATGATACTGCTTTAAATGCCTGGTGCAGATGAGGCCTAAGCTTGGGAGAAAACCAAATCATACCCATCCCACGTCATCAAATCATCCTCCACTGGGAATTAGTAGCCTACCTCAGCCTCACTAGGATCCCTCTTTCTCAGTTTGCATGAGAGTAGCTGTTGTTGCTTCTTTAAATAAATAAATAGAAGCCCTAATGCTGGGAGCTTTCTCCTGTTTTAAAAAGTTTTGGAAGCGAATGCCTGCGTATTTCTTGCTCAGCTCATCGGGTGAGGCTGTCGTGATTCTGCCATTGTTTCCCCCCTTTTGTTCTTGACAGTTTGCGGCTCCTGCAGCCACCTTTCTTTCCAGCACTTGCTTCTAACTGGAGCAGTCCTTTTAAATCACCCTTGCTGCTTTCTTTACATTTCCTCCACCCACAGGTGATGATGCAGTCTCCGAGTGGCTCCGCCCCCTCCCCTTTACCCTCTCTCTCTTCTCTCTCTCTCTCCTCTCTTCTCTCTCTCTCCTCTTCCATTGGAAGGGCTAAGCTCCCCTTAGCCAGCCTGCCCTTATTTAATTTGGAGTGTGATTTTGCTATTTTTAGCTTCTGGATTCTCTCCAGTGAGACTTAGAGGGGTATTTTTTCCCCCCTCCCCTTCCTTTTTTCATTTTTTTTTTTTAATTCTGCAAATGATTTTGACCCAGCTTCCTTCCTCTTAGAACAATTTTTTTTATTTATATAAATAAGAGGGGGCCTGTCTGCTCTCGCGCTCTCTCTCTTTATCCCCCCCCCGTGCGAGTCTCTCTGCCTTCTGCTTCAGATCTGCATTTGCAACCATCAGCAGCCAGAAGGGGGGTTTATTTTAATTTCATCACAACACACAAGGAAAAACACACACAGATTCGCGAATAAGAGCAATTGTAAGTTTCTGATTTCTAAAGGGGGGAAAAAAGTTTGCGTTTATTTTATTAGCATTTGCAAAATTTATAACTGCGTTTTGCAAAGTCATTTTTAATTTACAAAAAAAAATGAAAAATGTGTGTGCTCGGAATTTGCAATAGGAAGCAAGTAAGGCATGCGGAATAATGCACCCTCCTGCCTTTTATTCTCATCGTGCATTGCGAGTGGAGGAGGGATATGTAAGTAGTGGGGGGATTCTTGGCAAAGCTTGCTGGGTTGGGAGAGGCAAAGTGGCCTTGTCTTTTTGAGATGGCGGGGTGCGATTCTGCGAAGCACTCCTGCCTTTAATACGAAATCCCACTTGGTTCTGTTTTCTTTCGGGGGTGGGTGGATTGACGCGGGTCTCGGTGTGATGGATGGGATTTCTCCCGCCTCCCCACCCCCCACCCCGGCTCAGTGCGGAAAGAGAGGAGGTGAAGGTTGGAAATGCTTTGCCTGGAAGGTTGCGCTCGGCTCCGGGTTGTCTCTCCCAACTTGCTCGCTTCTGCAAGGCTCCGCTCCGCTGTGGCGGCTGGTGTTTCAGGTTGCCCTGCCCCCCTCCTCTTTCTCGCACGCGGGGCTGTTTCGTTTTCAAATCGCGCGACACTACTTTCCTCCACTTAATAATTTTTCTTTCTTTTCTTGCAATATATTTCTTCCAATAGACATGCAGATCTGGAAATTGTGTGTGTGTGCAAATAGCAGGTAGTGCATTGAGCTAACTAGAAACACCCCCTTCCGCTCTTGTTTAAAGGGGCAGGATCCCAGGCTATTCCTTTCCATTTAAAGAGAATCGGGATGATAATCAGAGCGGTAATATTGCAAGTGTCAAAAAACGGCTGGTAGGTTTGATTACGCTTTCTGCTTGGTGGAGTTGCTTCCCTCTCTCTCTCTTTTATAAAAAGGCTTTGTACTGTATAGCCTATATAGTTTCCTGGCTTGCATTCCTGAGCAACTGGTTTGCTATTGTTGGGTTTCCACGCTTCTCCTGCCCATGAAATGTGTGTGACTTCAGTTCGGTGCAAGGTGGCACTCGTCTCTCTCTCTCTCTCTCTCTCTCTCTCTCTCTCTCTCTCTCTCTCTCTTAATTGCATGCTCTTGCTGTATCTGCCTATCTTAGTCGGTGGATTGCTCACTTTGGAAATACTGGGGAAAGTAGAATTTTTAAAATGCGCCCAGTATTAAAGCGGTGTGACCGGCCGGCTTAATACTGCTGCTTGGCTAACTCATAGTTCAAGTGAGGTTAAACCGTGGGGAGGAGGCAGTGGAGAGAGAGGAAAGTTCAGCATTGCATCTAACTCTTGGAGATTTTGTGGGTGCTCCCCCCCAACTATCCTTTCACTTTAAGACATGTTTGATATCAGAAAGGGGGGTGGAGGAGCCGTAACTGTTGTAGCTCAGCCTCCCTCTCTCCCTTTCCTGCCCTTGAATGCCTCCTGCACAGTTTAAAGGAATTCTTTACCCGATGCTTCCTTTTTGACGAGGGGGACCACCTATGGAATCTAGGCTTCCTGGGGCTGGATTTATGATCTCTGCAGGACGCCTAAAGTCTCGGGTTGTTACCCTTTCTGTATGGCTTCAAACTCCTCCTCACCACCCCTTATCACTTCCTTTTATTGTGCTAGTTTTAAAGCAGAGTAAGTTGCTTTGCTTTTGAAAGCCCATCATCCGGGGCTTCAAAGAATCCCCTTGGAAAACCTCCTGCCCTCCTCAATCAAACAGGCTCTTCAAGTTCTCGGTTTTTGTTGTGGGGGGTGTGTGTGTGTGTGTGTGTGTGTGTGTGTGTGTGTGTTGTAAGAAACGGATCCATCCCTTAGGAGATGTCCCCGGGACGCCACGCTGTTTGGAATGGGGCCAGCCATCTTGGGCTTGAAGAGTTCTGGGTTTAAGCAACCATTTGCCTTTCAAAACTTATTTTGGCTGTTCAGCAGAGAGAAGCAAAGTAGTTAATGGCGCAAGTGAACTATTACCACATCCAGGGGGCGTGGGAACCTGGGAGTGGAATCGGCAGGTTTGTGTGTTGGAAGAACAACAGAGGATTGTTGTTCCTTAGGGTGGCAGGTTGTGGCTGCTGCTGGCATTTTAACTTCCTTTGGAGCGGAGGTGGCTCTCTCTCTGGCCTCCAGGGATGCAGAGATTTGTGGATAAGAGGATGATGTGACCTGGCACTAGCACCTTCTTTGTCTTTTTTTAAAGGGGCAATTTTATAAAAGAAATGCAATCCTAAATTTGGTGGGAGGCATGCTGACAGCAGTCCATGTTGAAAACAGGTCTGTGGTTTGCTTGTGGTCCCAAAGGCAACTCTGTTTGTGGGGTGCTGTTAATACAGAATTGGCGTATTGGTATTGTAGTGCAGAAATAAATAAATAAATAAATAAATAATCATTGTACCAAGTCATATAATCGTAGAATCAGAAGGGACCACAAGGGGCATCTAGTCCAACCCCCTGCAATGAAGGAATCTTGGGTCTCAAGACCACGTCTCTGATATTAAATGTCCCATGCTATACCAATTGAGCCACCCCAGTCTTACTAATCCAGTTGTTAGTCTATACCCCATGGACAATTGTAGTTGTTGAGATGCCAAGTGTGATGTAGACCCACTAAGGTAGAAATTAAGAGAGCTTACTGTCCTGTTTCTGATAGGAAACAAAGTTCTAGAGGCAACTGGATGATCTAACTTTAAATGAGTCGTTTCTTTCTCTACTAGAGAATTACATATATGAAACAAATCGGAATAGCACTAGCTTTTGCAGTTCAACTCAATAACTGATTTGAGCATGTCATGCTAGAAATCTGGATAACACTTCACTTTCAGTTATTTGTACCAGCTTATTTTAACTGACTAACTGAAAATATTGCTGGGCAGTGAAGTTGTAGTTCTATCTGAATCACATGGGCACTAGACAGACATATACACAAACAAATGGATTCTCTGCAAATGAAATTACCATCAGAGTTGCATACCCTCCAACATTTCTCCAATGAAAATAGGGACATCCCATTTCATAATGATAATTATACCATTTGGCTTCTCTAAATCAGCCCCTTGAAAATAGGGACACTTGGAGGGTCTGGAGTTCTTAGTACTTGTGCATATACTTTGATCATTTCAGGAAATTTGTTACTGTGAGCACAAGAGACAAGGCCTTTTCTGTGGTGGTAGCGTGACACTAGAACGCTCTCCCAATTACATTTATTTTTCTGTTGACAAATATGCTATTTGGATTTATAAAATATTAAAAGCCAATTATGATAGTTGTAATAAATATAGTTATGTTCTCATTAAGAACTGACAAAATCTTCAGACCACATACTCCTTACAGGAGAGGTTCACAAAAGACCAGAGTTTATTTTATTGGATAAACTTCATCACTGTATTTCTATGTCCAGCTTGTATGCCCCATATATCTTGTTACAGTGGTACCTTGGTTCTCAAATGCCTTGGTACTCAAACAATTTGGAACCCAAACACTGCAAACCCAGAAGTGTCCCAGTTTGCAAAGTTTTTTATGGAAGCCGAACATGCTCCGTTTTGAGTGTTACGCTGAGGTCTGTCTGTTTTTGCTATTTATTTTGCGTATTGTTTTTGCAGCTTTTTTGTTTTGTTTTTGTGACATTGTGGAACCCAGTTCAGCTACTGATTGACTGATTGTGTGACTGCAGAACATTCTTTATTGCTTTCATGTTATGGATCAATGGTCTCGTTAGATAGTAAAATTCACGTTAAATTGCTGTTTTGGGGGTTGTTTTTAAAAGTCTGGAACAGATTAATCCATTTTGCATTATTTTCTATGGGAAAGCGTGCTTTGGTTTTGGAACGCTTTGGTTTTGGAACAGACTTCCAGAACAGATTAGGTTTGAGAACCAAGGTACCACTGTAGTTGTCCGGGTCCCCCCCCACCCCACTCTCCAATCTGCACTTCTATTCAGAATACATGTAGAGTGTCAAGACACTGTAGCTGCATACTTCAGTTTTGTGAGAGTCTCTTCTTCTGTACTAGGAAGGGAATCTTTGTGGGCAGTGGATAGAGGATCAGGGCTGAGTGTTGCAGCAAAAAGAGACCATATTTGCCCAGTCTTCTACAAGAGTTTCCTACTGTGGAGAAACCTATCTTATAGGACCAGCAACATTCTGCACTTACGGCTGCTAACCCTGCAAGGAAGGTGTGCAATCTTCCTCAAAGATGTGTTGATGCTTCCAGAATGTGATCGGATGGCAGTGGTTTAGTCTCTGATGAGCAGATCTATTTATCTGCACTGAAACTCATAACACTGCAATGTTCTTGACATATTTGAGTTTCTAAAAGCAAATACTTTAAGTGCAACCCTGAACTAGCTTACTCAAAAGTGTCCCACTAATTTCAGTAGGACTTACTCCATAATAAGGTTTCATAGAATTGCAGTCATAAAGTGCCTTTTAAATATTTAAAGTTTTAAAAGAGTGTTTATATGAGTCTGTTGCTTTTCGTTAAAAAAAACAAAACCCCCCCCCACAACAATCTTGAGGATGTTTTTAAACTCATGAGTCACTTCCATAACTGAACATGAGTCAATTTACATATTTGTAAAAAGACTATGTGTTCAATGTTTGTGTGTCTGTCAAGGGTAGATTTTTATTTTTAAACATTATTCCTAGAAATATCTACATCCTGCAAGCTGCCAATTCCAAATCCTGAAATAACACTTAGCAGCCTTGTAAAAGCCCTTATAATGGGCAGATTAGGATTTTTCTGCAGTTTAAAAATAAATGTAACGTTGGTCAGAAAATGGACCTCTGTCAACATTTTAGTTTACAAGCTGTGAGGACGGTTTCATTAACATAATCTTAGCCTTACCATAGTTGGAGCCTTTTTATCTGCTTGCTATACACTTGGGAATAAGAGTCAAAATGTAAAAGTTGGTCTTCCATAGACAGCTACAGGTGGAGTTTGGAAAGTGCAATACAGCTTTGAATGAATGAATGAATGAATGAATGGCAATACAGTGGTACCTCAGTTTACGAACTTAATCCGTTCCAGAAGTCCGTTCTTAAACCAAAACTGTTCTTAAACTGAGGCGCACTTTCCCTAATGAGACCTCCTGCCCGCCGATGCCCTTCCACCGTTCAGATTCCATTTTAGACCGAGGTAAAGTTCTCAAACCGAGACACACTTTCCGGTTTTGCGGAGTTTGTAAACCAAATCGTTCTTAAACTGGACTGTTCTTAAACCGAGGTACCACTGTACAGCTTTACCTGGGTTTGTGAATCCTGTTCAAAAGTTCATAGATTTAATAGTCACATTCTTCAAACCTTCACATGAGGAGAACCCATCTCATGTTGCCCTTGCTGTAGACTAAGCATCAACTAAAGACATAAACTCTGATTTATGTAAGGCAGGGACAGGGAACCTGTGGCTCTCTAGATAACAACTCCCATCAACCCCAACCAGCCTGGCCAGTGTCAGGGCTGGCAGCAGTTGTAGTCCAACAACATCTGCAGGGCCATGGGTTCCATTTCTCTAGTGTATTTTTTATTATATGACTTGAGTTCTTTACATGTTTGCTGTAGCAATAAAAGGATGTGATACACAACACAGCCTTTGTTTGGCACAGCCGAGTTTATGTGTTCCTTTGTGGCTGGATCTCGGGTCTGGCCCAGCCCTTTCCTGCAGTTGCTATAAATCTCTCGCCCCCTATAAATCTTTTACCACTGCATACCAAGAGCCCTAACTCTCCTTGGTCATCACAGCCCTCTCATCTGGTTTGGGTTTCCTCTGCCATAGCAGAGTATTTCTATAAGGCTTTTCTAGCAAGATGATGGAGGCTGCCATTCTGAACTGCTGCCACTTTAGTGTTTTTCTCCTTTCTTCTGAGAATCTGTATGCCTGCAACTAGATAAGCACATCTGTGCTCAAAATGTGTACAAATGCTGGGAATTTCTCTATGCTATTAGAATAGAGAATTTAATGCTGTTCTATCTATTCTGGTCCATAGAAGAATTCCATGTTTACTCTCTTTTTTTGTTCAGTTACTGCACTTCAGTTGCCCAGAAACCACCTCTGGGTAATGAGATTGTCCAGCCAGCCAAGTACTAAATGTGAAGTTGGGGGTGCCAGTCTTCTAGAACTGGAAGCAGGGTGGTGCTTCCTCCAGTAGCATTTCAGATTGGCGCAGTGGTATTTGTTGTGTGGGAGTTGCTGTGTAGTGACTCCTGGTCCAAGGGGTCACCATGGCAACTGCTAGGCAGGTAGTCAATATTTCTGTGGCCCTATTTGTGTTCCCTGTTTGATCCTGACTGCTCTTGAGGTGAGGGGGAGGTAGTTGATGGGGGAAGAGTGCTTAAGGGCCAAATGACACAAAAGCCTATGACTAGATCTGTATCCTGACACATTCATTGTTATCATAAATCGGAGGCTATGAGTGGAGCACTTGGGGGACTAGGGTTTAAATCTTTTCCCCAATAAATATCTTCTCTTCCCTACCCCAAGCTGTTAGCTCTACAGCACACAAAAAAGTAATCTCATGATAATTTCCTCTTCTCATTCCTTCCAGGGGCACAATAAACTCTGTATGACTCCTGCCCCACCCAGAACAAGGTGGTGTTGCCATGGTGATAGTGGGCACAGTGTATGCATGGGTCTGGCCTTCAAGAGAAAAATAAGCCTAGGCTAGTTCAAAATAGCAGCCCTGCCTTGTGCCTGACTCTTCCTTCAATTTTATTAGGACCAACTAACTCTAGGGTTGAAAAGGGGACACTCATCAATTCCTTGTCATCCAGCTCCCTCATTAGTACTAGTTGTTCCCTGAGATCATCAGTAAAAAGTGTTCCTAATCTTAATCTAAAAGGCACAAGCATGGGTGCAGAACTGACCTCCAGTTTAGAGCACTTCCTTACTGTGACAAGCAATTCCAAATCTGAGTGCTTCCTTTGAAACAAGGGGTCTTGCTGCATTAGGGTGCGTTATGTAGAGGTGAGTCTTGCATTACATCAGAGGTTGGGAACATGGGGGCCTCCAGATATTGTTGAGGCTCCAGCCAGTCTGGCCAATTGTTAGGGTTATTATGGGGGTTGCAGTCCGTCAACATCTGGAGGCACACAGGTTCCCCATCACTGCTTTGTAAAGAAACTAAGAAGCTGAATACAGAGAAGGGTCATTGTTCCAAAGAGCGTTGTGAATCCCCATCGTAATTGCCTGCTTCCACAATATTTACTGGTATTACTCATGGGAGCCCATTGTTCCAGTGTAAGACAATGGTGGTAAGGAAGGAGGCACAGACTGCTGAGGGAAGCTGTGAAGGTAATGTTGTGACCATGAAACTTGAGATTATCCTGTTGATGGCTGGAGTGTCACTGCTTGCTTTCTCAAGATATCATGAGCTATTAGTAATAATAATTATATTTGTGGGCAGAGATGGAAGGATGAATGTACATAACTCAAACGACTCTGTGGATCCCTTCTGCGTGAACGGAACAAGGAATTTTGTCATCTTGTAACCTCATATTTTCTTTTTAGCCCACTCTTAGCCTTTTCCTCTGCTCCTTATAGCATATTCTCTCCTTTCTATTCCCAGATCTATTTAACTTCCTCTTTTCTACCTATCCTATCACTTTTTCTTATTTTTTTACGCTACCACAGGTCTCTCTATATCCCTATCTACCCCTGCTTTCTTCCTTTAGACTTCAAGTGCTTTTCTGTTCTGTCTTCTACTGAACTTTACAGCTGCCCATAAGTAATTCAATCCTCCAGTCCAGATGTTTCCACTGGTAGCAAACCCAGGTTTACAGTCAAGGGAGTTGTAACCAGTCCTGGATCTTGTATCTAGTGGTATGGTGTGTTTGCAGACATGTTCGACTACTTCATGCACTACATTTTAAGATGAGTCCCAAGAAATGTAATGTGAACTGCCTCTCTGATGGAGGCAGGCTCTCGATCATGGGAACCTAGCTGCAGCTGGTTGGCAAAACAGGGCAGTGCTACCATATGCCTTTGAATTAAAGGGAAGGAAAAGTGATTCAAGCATTTCCCCACTCCCTGCTGTTAATGGGCATATAAGAGCCACAGAAGGTGTCACGGAGAGGTGTAAGCAAGTTGCAGACAACTAGAATTCCCTAAGATCCATATCTGTCCATGGGTCTGGAGTCATGCAGGTCTGTTCTAGAGCTCCAATTTCTTTCTATAAAACATTTGACCCACATATCCAGATTCTGGAGCACGGGAAGCTGCCTTTTACTAAATTAGACCATTGGTTTATCTAGCTCAGGGGACGCGGGTGGCGCGGTGGGTTAAACCACAGAGACTAGGTCTTGCTGATCAGATGGTTGGTGGTTCGAATCCCCGTGACAGGTTGAGCTCCCGTTGCTCGGTCCCTGCTCCTGCCAACCTAGCAGTTCGAAAGCACGTCAAAGTGCAAGTAGATAAATAGGTACCGCTCCGGCGGGAAGGTAAACGGCGTTTCCGTGTGCTGCGCTGGTTCGCCAGAAGCAGCTTAGTCATGCTGGCCACATGACAGCTGTCTGCGGACAAACGCCGGCTCCCTCGGCCAATAAAGCGAGATGAGCGCCCCAACCCCAGAGTCGGTCACGACTGGACCTAATGGTCAGGGGTCCCTTTACCTTTACCTTTTATCTAGCTCAGTATGATCTGCACTGCCTGGCATTGGCTCTCCGGAGTTTCAGACAGGAGTTTTCCCCCCAGCCCTACCTAGAAAGGACAGGGATTTAACTTGAAACCTTTTGCATGCAAGGCATGCACTCTGCTAGTGAGCTGCCTTCCTTCCCCAACTTTATCTGATACTGGTGGTCTATCAGTTTTTTGATCAGTGTAATAAAAATACTACTTGCTGTTTTACTCATAAAGGCGGGGGGGACTGTGTTCACATTGTAAAGTCTACACTTAATCTCCTTGGATTTTTCTATACAAGGTCTCAGCTGTGTCAGAGTGCATAGGCTTCAACAGTGGGGCCCTTGCTACTAGATAATGCCAGTTTTAATATAAATAACAGTCTGATGATCCTGAGGTGGCCAGTTTGTGTGACAAAATCTACTTTCAGTTGCCAGGCCAATATTTGGAGACTAGATTGGTCCCGAGACTACAACTGGTCTACATTGTGGGAGTTTTCACCTACTGTAACTTAACTTTTATTTTTATTTCTGCCTTTTAAAAGAATGAAGATGAGTGAATCCAGTGCAAAATCGAGCCAGCCCCTGGCTGCCAAACAGGACAAGGATGTAACTGAGAAGAGAGGACGAGGGCGGCCCAGGAAGAAGCCTCAGGTTTGTGGAAAGCTTCCCTTCACGTTTTGCAAGCTGTGCTTTATCACTTCTCATTGACTACGGCTAGAAAAAGCTAAAACATGGTAAAGGGTAATGTGGAGGAGCACTACTACCATGTAAAGGAAAGTTGTTGATACGGTATGAGGCAGGAGATCAATAGGACACCAGCTTTTTATTGTCCTCTGGGGAGAAGGGCAGATTTGCCTGATGTTGGCAATAATCAAAGTAGTGACTTCTCTCCCACCCCCCTCCACCTTGGACATGACTGCCTGAAAGAATCTCACGCTCTGGGGATCCTTTGGTGCTCTGCAATCATCATAATGTTGTCCTCCCTGACCATGTAGTCAAAGACTTCTGAGCCACAAAATGATAGCTGGCCTACCTGCAATTGATACTGCTACTCTTGTGTGCCTTCAGCATCCCCGCAGGGTTCCCCCCCTCCCTTTACCGTAACTATTCTTATCCTAGGGAAAATTGAGTTTCCCTGTAGAGATGGCTTCAGCTCTGGAGCTCCTCAAGGTGTTGAGTTGCATGATCCCCTGTTATGTGAGTTTTAAAAAGACCAGGTTCTAACTGAAGGAATCTTTCTGCCACAAGCCTTCATCATTTCAGGTCATCATTCTGTGCTTTGAGCTCACTGTCCTCTGTCCCTCTTGACTTCCTTTTCTGTGGTTTCTTGATGGGTATTGTTGATTGGTGTCAGTGCTGCCTGCAGTGGCGTATAAAGCCTGCCCTGCAGTACCTTTTCATGCCTGCTTTCTAGTGGTGAAAAGGACTAGTTTTCTTACGTTCTAAGAAATGTGCCACCTGTATGACTGTGATCCTTCCTGCCTCCTCCAAGCCTGTTGTGCTATGTGTGTCAGGTAACTTATCAGTCATTGGAAGTGAGCAAGTTGTAACTCAGTTATGGCACTAGCCTTTTCACTGCAGTATGTTTGAAAGGGTGTCTAGATGTATAGATGCTTCTAGAATTGGGTTCCATTAGGGCTGGGGTGATGGTGCCACTCCAGATGGTGCCAGACTCAACTCCCAACAGCATTTTCCAGCATTTCATTTTTTCACTTTGATTTTAGTTTACCTCTTTTCATGGCTAATCCTCCCAAGGCAGCTCACAACATATTAAAATAATGTGTTCCAATGTGCCAATGGTCAGGGGTGATGAGAGCTTCAGTCCAACATCTGGAGGGCCACAGGTCCCTCATCCTTGCATTGGCCCCATGAGTAACTTTTGTATGTAGCTGGAGTTAAAATAAGGCTGGGTTGAAAGAATTGCCAATATTTTCCCATCAAACTGATTACTTGCCACAGGAGCTTAAACATAATTGTGACTTTGAGTGGTGATACTCTTTAACACTGAGTTGATGTCTTCTCGATTCTCCTGTGCGTCTGCTGTTTTCTCCATATTCTAATATATTTATTTTCTGATAGACGTGAAATAGAAATCTTTTTGTGGTTTCTTCCATCTTAATATCGGGTCCTGACCTATGTTACTGTGGGTCATATGTGGAAGAAGTAAAACCAAAACCTAGCTGCTACATCTGGCATTTCTATTAGCTGGTCAGAGGCAGCAGTGCCATCTTCCTCCTCCTATCTGCCCAGGGTGGATTTGATTTAGATCAGATTGATTTAAATCACAATTTAAATCACTAGTCAGTAAGACTTGATTTAAAACAATTTTTTTTACAGAAAGACTTGCTTGTATAATCCTAATATTTACAACCAGATGAAGGTTTCATTTTTGGAATAATAAATTTCCAGAGCAGTTTTTACAGTTATATAAAAAATACTGATTTGGTTATATTATTAGAAATACATAGACAGATAATTATGAAATTATTGTGAGGTTTAATGTGTTTATTTTTTTGACAACTTTTCTGCTGTATTTTGTTGGAAGGAGAAAAATAATCATTTCCTTAATAACAATTTATACAATTTATTTAACTAAAACAATAACATTATAACATATGTATCCATGTTTGTTAACTGATGTGGTTAAACAATTAAAAAAAAACAACTTAGCCTGAGTTTTAGCACACAGGAAAAACTTAAAACAAATCCTTAGTTCCTGTTGAATAGCCTTTGGACTATAATGTAACTTAAATAGAAAACTAGAAAGATTTTTTTCCTCCAAAAGCATTTTATTTTAAAAATCTAATGTAAATTTAAAAAAATGATTTAAATAAAAAAAACCATTTTTAAAAAGAACATTGATTTTTATCCACCCTGCATCTGCCTGAGCTCTCTGAATGAGACTGTTACTCCTGGGAAGCTGAAGACAGGGCTGCTGGTGTATTACTGATTGGCTATTAGCCGCAGCTATAAATGGAATGTGACAGGGAAATTAAAAACAGTAGCTGTATGAAGCTTAACTTGACAGAATTGATATAATTCTCAATATACGAATGAATCTCCAGGTGTCCAGGCTGTGCTTTTGTGCATTGGGGTGGGTGCCTAAAGTAATAAATGTACACTCCTGATCTCACAGAAAAGGATTTTGTCTTAAGATCTCATGGCTTGTATAGAAAAGCAGCTTGTCTCTTTCCACCCTCTACTACTTCCCATTCAAAAAAGTTCTACCAAGTTGTTGGGTTTTTTTAAGGGGCAATGCCTTCTGTGTCAAAAGAGTTACGAAGCTTGTGCATGTGTCTTGTGACCAATTCATCATGCAGTCTGAGTGGATCTTTGCCTTTCACCATGCATTGTGAGAACTCTGAAGAAATACAGGCCCCAGAGCAAACAGCTCTGCAATCCAAGGCTGGGCCCACTGCATTGCAAAACACCAACTTGGTCAATGTACAGAGAGGAAAATCTGTGTGTCCTACACTACTGAAGGTGTGCAGGCAATCATCAGTGGGGCATCTTCCAGCACTGTGCTTCAAGCACTATGGGGCACATTCTTTGCCTAAACCAAGACTGATATGTAGGTATGGCGTTAACACTTTAACGTGAAGCTTTGCATCATTTCCAGCTGTTAACGAGATGAACTAATACCAGAAATTACTCTGTAGTGATTTTCCAGTAGATGTCACACTTGTTTAAAAAATAAAACAAAAAAAACCTTTGCTGTAGTTTTGTGGGATTTCTTACTTCGGTCACTGAAGCTTCTGGGAAGGAATCAGAAGGAACTTAATCTGCCTGGGACGATGTGCAGGCATATCTGCTCTTTATTGGCCGGCTGCTGACTATAATGTTATTTCTTTCTATAGCAAGAACCCACTGAGGCACCAACACCCAAGAGACCACGCGGTAGACCAAAGGGGAGCAAAAATAAGGCCACTTCAAAGGGAAGGGTAGGTATTCTCGAGGCTGGGCAGCAAATTTGAGTTCCTTTCCACCCGCATGTACTCTTCTTTTCTATACTGCCCAACTGAAGATGACTCTTAAGGCTGCATCTGGAGTTCTGCCTGGACACACACAAAAAGAACAAATCCTTTTCAATGGAAGAATGAGCTAGTCACAGGAAAAGTCAGTGGAATACTCCCCACACTCGTTTTATTGAGATACCTTTTATTAGGACCTACTAACAATAGCAAAGTGGTGAGCTGTAGTTCTAATAAAGTTATGCCATAGTTTTCATTCTGGATTCCCCCCCCCCCACCCAATGGTTTCTTGCTTATTGTCCTTTTGCGGGGGATGTTTTCTAATCTGTTCAGTTTGGGCATTTGAACTAAAATATAATCCCCTGAAGTTTTAAGAGCAAACCAAACTTGTTGGAAGAGGAAAGTTAGGTTCTAAGCCTGGCCAGTCCTTCCAACACCTAACAAAAGGGAACATTTGCAGGCAGAATCAGAAGTGGAGTATTTACTCCTCTCCAGCTGCCCACTGACTCTCCTCTGAAGTCCCCCCCCCCCAAAAAATCAGTTTTTAACTCTTCTTGGGAATGGAGGGGGCCTTAAAAGAGAAGACTCCGTAGATGCAAGAGTGTTTGGGCACTCAATCCTCCCTTGTAAATGCTTGTCTCTGCAAACATTGAGACTAGAGACCATACATTTGGCCCTGTGTCAGACTTGAAAACTTAATTCGAAAAAGAGGCCTAGGATGTTGGATTTGTGGGGAAAGGAATACCAGAATCTTGCATACATCCAAATCTCAGCTATTGTGTGCAGAAGCTTTTTGAATTAGCTGAACAGCTGGTGACATTTGTTTGTTGTGACCATTTGTCCTGGCAGCTGGATTTTGCATGGCCGTAAAGAGCGGAAAGGGATATGCCCCATTCACTTGTGCAGGATGAAGATGGGGAAAGCTTATTTTAATGGGAATCGAGGGGTGGGGATGGGTTCTCCCCTCACACCTTGGCCCCAGTTGTTATACTGTGTCGCAGGCACCTGGCCATCACATTCTCCGTGCTGGTGGAGAGCAAAGTCTTGATGCCACTGGGTCCCATGTGGTTGAAACTGGGAGAGGGTTGGGAAGATAGTAAGCAAATGACCCCACAGTTGGTGACTTGACAGCTGTTTGTATGTGTATGAAATCCAAAACAGTGGACTCATTCACAAAAGAGCTTATTCTTCCTCCCTCCCCCCTCCTTCCACAAGTAGATACCAAGAAGGATCTTTTTAAGTGTCCAGCTGCTTTTGAGCAGCAGATGCCTGGTCCTGAATTGGCAGCCAGGCTGCAGAGGTTATTTCAGTGGACACCTCAGCTTAACCCAAGCCCTTTCGCCATCTGTTCCAGTGATAAATGCAAAGGGAAGGGAGGATCCAGCAAATGCTGGAAACAGTTGCCCCTGCCTGTTGTGCACCTGGCTCCCCACAGCCGCTGTGCTCCCTCCTCCCCTCTCACTTGTAGGCTTTGTAAAGGAGACTCTTGCATAGTCAGTTGACTCCAAGTAGGGAGTTAGGGATCTTGCTTCTGCAGCGGCTTGATGCAGCGACATTTCAGTGATTTGAAGAAACTACTTGATAGGTTCATATTGTCGTTAGTTGCCTTTGAATGCCTCCTTCACTGTGTTGGTTAAATGGTACCATCCGATTTGCAGTCCACTTCAGCACTGAAGCAGCTGCTTTTGGTGCTCTTGTTGCTTCCTACTACATCATGTGATGGTACTTGCATTGCTCTGCAGGTACCTAACTCCTTTCAGACCATTCCTTGGGCCTTTTTGGACCTATAGTGGCTGCTGCAGAGGTTTGAGCAAACTGACACTGGGCTGCCCTGGTGGCCTTGCTTTAACACCTGTCCAGACCACTTCCCCTACAGCTGGTTTCTCCTCGTATCGCCGAACCAGAACAGGAAGGGCATGTCATGCAAATGATGTACCCAAGAGGTCTCCGAAACAGTCGCTCTCCTGTTCTTTGGTCACCCACACTGATCCTGCTAGTCCCACAGAGATGATTGGGGACTTTAGGTGTTTGGTGTGCTGAATTGTAATGCTCACCTGTCTACTTTGAATCACACAGCCACAGTTTACCCAACTAGTTAAAAGTGGAACAATATGGTTAGGCTGTCAGAAGGTTAGGAATGGTTTGGGATGCTGTACCTGATGGTTGGGGAACCTGTGTCCTTCCGGATATTGCTGGACTCCATCAGCCACTGCCAGAATGGTAAGAGATCAGGAATCATTATTTAGGTATGCCACTACTGCGGCCAGTGTTTTGTTAGGCCAAAAATGGAAAATGAGGGAGTTCCCAGGATGGCAACTTAAACTGATGGAATATACGCAGCTTGTGGACCTAACATATAAAATAAGAGGACAAGAAGAACATACGTTTAAAGAAGATTGGAAAATGTTTATTGAATATATGGGAGGGAATTGTGTACACTTGAAAACGTTGGCAGCATTAAGATAAATTCAACAGTGTAAACAAGTTTTGATGGATGTAATAATGGAATATGGAATGGTTTAATTATGTAAAATATGCAGGGATTTATGATATGCAAAATGAACCATGGAAAGAGAAGAAGGGAAGTTATTGATATTTTAAGGTTCTTTAAATGAATATTCTAAAATGTAAAACAGAAAATTTAATAAAAATTATATATAAAAAGGGGAATCATGGGAGTTGTAGCCCAACAACATCTGGAAAGTCACAGGTTCTCTCTCACTGTTGTAGCCGGGAACCATCTGTCAAAATGTCCGTCCAAGATGATAGGGATCAAACATCAGTCTTCTTCATTGGCCCCTTAAAGGTTTTGTGTATAATAAGCACCAATAAAAGATATTCAGGGAGAAAAGATACTTCCACGAATTTCCAAGAATGGGGTGTGTGTATGTTTTGGTTTTAAACCTGTTTTGAAAACACGCGACTCATATCCTGCATGCTTCTGAGTCATGGGGCTGGAGCCCAGATGGCTCCTTTTGGAAATGGCTGTGATGGTAAGGGATGACAAGGGATGGACTTGTGGCACTGACCCCAAAAGGAAAAGCCAAGAGAACTGCCAGCCCCAAATGTTCAAGCCCTCATGAGTCACATCCTCTGATTGTGAGATTAACTTAGAATTCATGAGATTTTGCGTGTTTGTAATATCTCCTTTTTGAGTACATTTGAAGAGTCTTGTTTTTTATTTTCCTTGGCAGCTGTGAAGGTCGCCAAATGTGCAGTTTATGTGTGTCTACACACCAGTCTTTCCCAACCTGGTGCCCTTCAGATGTTTGGGACTACAACCCCCATCAGCCTCAGTCAGCGTGGCCAGTGGTTAGGGATGATGCGAATTATAAAAATTTTTAAAAGGTTTTAAAAATAATAATAACAGAAATAATAACAGAATCGGACTATATAACCATGTTTATATTCTAGAGCAGGGATTGGAAACTTGGAGAGCCAGTGTGGTGTAGTGGTTAAGAGAGGTAGACTCGTAATCTGGTGAACCGGGTTCGCGTCTCCGCTCCTCCACATGCAGCTGCTGGGCGACCTTGGGCCAGTCACACTTCTCTGAAGTCTCTCAGCCCCACTCACCTCACAGAGTGTTTGTTGTGGAGGAGGAAGGGAAAAGAGAATGGTAGCCACTTTGAGACTCCTTTGGGTAGTGATAAAGTGGAATATCAAATCCAAACTCTTCTTTTCTTCTTCTTGTGGCCCTCCAGAAGTTCAGCTACAACATTCAACCCTGGGCAACATGGTCATTGGTATGGATGGTGGGAATTATAGTTCAACAGCATTTGGAGGATTAGAGGTTCTTTGTCCCTGTTCTACAGCAAAAGGCTTCCTCTCTGAGGAATACCAGCTGTTAACATGAAACCTGCACTGCTGTTGGTATTTAAGAAAGAAGCAAAAGATCCAAAGACTCAAACAATGGTCTGAAATAGGCCTGAGTGTCTGGCAAAGGCTTGTTACGTTATCTTAAAGCTTTGCTCTTTCTCTTCTGTCTGCCCAGAAAGCTGCTGTGACACCTGGGAGGAAACCTCGAGGCCGACCCAAAAAATCAGTAAGTTTTTGTTTTCTGTTCAAGAGAAATAACACTTCTACTGGAAGAAATGGCGTGTACTTTCTCTGTTTCTGTTTTAAGACAAGATGCACACCACTGCAGCTAGCTAAAGGCTTTGTATCCATAATCTGTTCCTGAATACTGGGTTCTCTAGTTAGGGAGAGATAGTACAGTGGTACCTCGGGTTACATATGCTTCAGGTTACAGACTCCGCTAACCCAGAAATATTGCTTCAGGTTAAGAACTTTACTTCAGGATGAGAACAGAAATCGTGCTCCGACGGCGCGGCGGCAGCAGGATGCCCCATTAGCTAAAGTGGTGCTTCAGGTTAAGAACGGACCTCCGGAACAAATTAAGTATTTAACCCGAGGTACCACTGTATATGGAAACCACGTGGTTCTGTTACGTTTCTAATTGGTGCTTCCTATTGCTATTGCTATTGCTTTTGAACCTTTGGTTCCTTTCACCTTTGAGTGCATGTGCACACAAATATCCTTACTCCTCTACAGTACAGTCAGCAGGAGGCTGGTATACTCTTCCTATTTTCCCCAGGAAGTGATGTGTATCTTGCAAACTAGGAAACAGGAAATACTTAATTTCAGCTTAGTTGAAACCCCAAGTTAAAAAATGCTATGATACAAAGAGGATGCAGCATCCCTGTATTTGAGCTTGCTTGGTGGCCCTCTGAATTCAGAGGCCAAATAGGGTAATATGCAACTGTGTTGTGGATCTGGAGGCCCCGAGAAACTGCAACAGATCCTAGTCTTGCCTGGCAGCTATTTATGCAGCATGGAGGAGCTTGTTGGGACTATATTGGAAGCCCCAAGGGCTGTGCTGCTCGCAGGTATTTCTATATTTGGTCCCTTGGGGGTTTCTTCATGGCATATTCTATTTTTAAGCAAAGCATCATTTGGGCTTCTTCCTCACACTATGTTTCCATTTTATAAGTATTCCTAGTGTGTTCTCCCTCTTGCCCACAGCTGAGTAAGAGGAAGTGGCTTGTTCTTTATTAGCTGGCATAGATGTGGTGTTACAAGTGTGGCATTTTGCATTCCTGCAGAGTGAGTTTCGGACAGTTTCATATGGCCTTGCTTGTTTTAAGTAACCACTGTATTTTGCCACCAGTAAGGTGTTCTGGACTGTCTTCAAGCATTCACAGACAGAATGAGATTTTCCAAATGCAGTAAGCAGTACTACTAGGACCTGTCACTTGCCTGACTTTACTATAACTTCAGGCTGTTTCTCGTTTCTGATAATGTTGAAGCTCTGTTTTATGCCCTTCCTATGCCTGTCGCTCTGGAAATGAGATGGGACCACTGTAAAATAAAGAAGCGGTTTATATGAACATGGGTGGCTATGCTGAAGTATACAAATTTAGATTTTATGCGTGCACGTGCAAAATCACCTCTGAACTTAGATGACCTAGGAATATTGATGTCAGTTGAGCCTGTAAAGGTGAGAAGTAGAATAATTCACCCCATTGTCTGGATGGGGAACTTCTGGAGTCACACTGAATGCCAGACAGGGACTCCTGTCCTTTTTGCAGTGGGTTCTTGCTGTTTTGTTCATTTTACTTTGGGGGTAGGGGGTAGAGCAGCACTGCTGCCCCGACACAGCTAAACTAAAATAATTGATTGCTCATCTGTTTTATGTGGGTAGCTCTTGCTTCTGTTTTGGGAAAGCAAAGTATCAGATTAGTGGTTGAGGTATAGATTGTTAAGTATCAGATGGGGGCTAGGGGAGAGATGGCGCTGTGATCTGCTCAAAAGCCTCAATTCAGTATCTTGGACAGAAGCATTAGGATTGCAGGATGTGTGCCATGAGTCTTTCATTCCCTTTTCTGTAACTGGGATGTTTAAAGACAAAGGAACGAATACTTGTTTCCCGTTCTGAAGAACCACCTCACTGCAATGGCATAATTAATAAAATGCTTATTAAGCATTTTAAAGCATATTGGCACACGGCAACATTTTTTCTGCTGCTAATTTTTTTTAAAAAGCGTTTAAGTATTCAGAGGCAGGTATGCCATCGTGTTTCTGAGCGCAGAATGCGCTGCTCTTTCCATCCTACCCCCAGAGCATTAGAAGTAGCTGATGGCGCCACGACTCAAAACTGTCCCCAGCCACCAAAGTATGAGCTGAATGTAGGGCAACCCTGCCAGAAGCAGCTGACTGGAAACACTCCTAATAGGCATAGGCAGCCTTCCAAAACATGGAACCAGAATTGCAGCGAGGGTTTTTTGTTTGTTTGTTTGTTCCTCCTTCCGACGCTGCCATAGAACAATACAGTCAAAAACACCTGGCCTTTATAATTCCCCCCCCCCAAAAAAAAAAATGGCAACAGGAATGGAGACCTTGGGGTGCCTATGAGCTCAAATCTACAGATGAAGTTATAGGCATTTCTGGATTCCCACGGGCATCTGGTTGGCCACTGTGGGAATCCTAGATTTGATGGACCTTGGCCTGATCCAGCAGATCTCCTCTTACTGTCATGCTCTTCTTGGAAGGGTGGAGGGTCATGGCACATAGGCTTTGAGATTCTTTCTACAACCCTGTGTAGGTGAGAATGAAGCCAACAGGGTAGTTGACAGAGCTACCTAAGAGAACACCTCTTCTCATATGTATCTACCTGTCCCCAAAGATCTCCCTCCTTGAAATGCCCCCTCATTTTGAATCATGGTGGGTGGCCACAAAAGAGAGGCTTTTTAGTAGTGGCTCCCCATTTGTGGAATGTTCTCCCTAAAGAAACTTACCCGGCACTCACTATAAAGCTTTTGGTGAATCCAAGGACCTTCCTCTTATCCCAGGCCATTTAACACCTTAGTATTTTAATGGTTCAGCTTTAAATTTTAGTCTGTTTTAAGCTGATGGTGATTGTTTTTGCTTTTGTCTGTCTGATGATGCAGAAGTAGAAGGTGTTGTGGCTTAGCTAGTTCACACTGGATTGTGCTGGATGTACATCTCCTAAAGGTTTTTGCATGTCGCTGACAATGCATAATATTTTATTGGGGAGCTATGTGCTGGGCGTAGCCATTGTGCTGATGATAGCATTGGGTTTGCCCCCACAACTGTGACGGTGAACTTGCAACTGCAAACCTGAAAAGTCCTATACCTTCTTACCTGGGAGCAAGCCCCATTGTCTCAATGGGACTTACTTTCAAAAAGACACATAAAGGATTGCTCCAGCTGTCCTTAAAAGCTGCTGCATGCTTTTCTATAAAATCAGCTGGAGATGTTAAGTTGCTCTAAATTTTATATTGCAAATGTCCAATGCCTGCATGCAGCCGTTCCAGTTCTCTTTAAGCCAGTCTGCCAAACGTTTTCTGGTTTTAGGCTAGCAGCCCACTCTCCAAGAAGCAGAGAGAGGTTAAGTAGCATCAGTCATTTCCTCCTTTGCTAAATGAGGTCTCTAGCCCTGGAACTTGCTGTACAGACTTGGCAGGCACATTCCACAGTGGCTTAAATGTATATTTTTATGAATGAAACTCAAGGAAGTGGAGGTTGCTGACTCACACGCACACTCAGCCATGACTCATCTCATTCTGACAGCATCGGTAATTTTTTTTTTCAAGAGAGCAGGCGGGAAAGACCTCCTTGAAGAAATATGTTCCCTTCAAACACAAACAATTGCTTTTTAGGGTTGGATGGGTGTGGATAGCGGTTCTACGCATTGAGTGGGCAGAAATGGTGCATTTAGTGTGTTTGGATTAGATGGCTTTCTTAATGCTTGTGTCCCCCTTGTGGCAGACTGGATATATTGACTAACCACTACATCTGAGGCTCTTCATGCAGAGTTTGTACTATGGTATTGGAATACATTAACAGCCAGAGGATGACTTTAAATAATGGGGGGGAATTTAATGAGCATTCTGTGCTAGACTCCACTCCAGCATTCCTTCCAATACAAGCCTCCTGTTTCTAGATGTGTCTGCTGCTGCTGCTGCTTTAGCAGCAAAGGTGGTACGTATTGTACTATACCATCAATGCTAGCAGGATGGGGATCTCTACAAGTTTCTGCCCATCTTTCTGAATTTTTGAGGACATTGAGTTTTACTGCAGGTGTTCTTAGGAGCTAGCTGCTGCATGGTTTGAAAATGCAACAGTGCTTATGTTGGCTTCCCTTGAAGGAACAGGAGTGGGACCAGGGAGAAATATAGAGGTCAGCCAGTTGAATACTTGTGAAAGCTCTACTTAAAGGGCTGGAGAAGAACATTTCCCTTGGGAGCATGGCCTTCAGGTTTCCATTTGACCCAGAGTGCAGTAAATTGGCCCTCTACCTGCCTTTCAATGCCATAGTTCAGTCCTGGGTTATATAAAGTAGTAATTTTAGTTCTCTAAGGCATCCTTCTCCAACCTGGTGTCCTCCATATGTTCTTGAACTCCTGTTGGTCCCAGCCATCATGGTCAATGGTTAGGGATAATGGACATTGCTATCTAAAACAGCTGGAGGGCACCAGGTTGCAGAAGGCTGCTCCAGAATAAGACTGCGTGGGAGTGTGTCTGATGCAGCCAAATCCTACACATCTTTGACTAGCAAATAGAGTGATCTGCATTGGAGGAATTGGCTAGCAGGTGGCCTGATCTGCAGTTCTCTTACACATGCTTTGGTGATGATACAATGTGGATTAGACTTGATCAAAGTACAATAGACACACACGTCTCCCCAAATGACTCTTCCAATCCTTTTTCTCTCCCTTTACAGGAGAAGGATGAAGAAGAGGTCAACATCTCCCAGGAGTCGTCGGAAGAGGAGCAGTGAAAATAGTCAACTGGTTCTACCTCGCAATTCAGTTTTCCTGTCTCTTGTCAAGTTCTGGGACTGAGGAAGGAACAAAGAATCCTCACCCCTTTCCTGACCCACCTTTCCCAATGTTCTCACAGTCGAAACGGCAACACTGGAGTACAGTGTAAAACAAATCAGCCATCATGTTTGATGTGTCATGTTCAATGGGAGAACCATGTATCTTGTTTTCCCCTCTCATTTGACAGGGTTAAAGTTTTAGCCTACCAGTTCATGTAGTTCTATATTATATTGGTTGTTTTGGGGAGGGTGGGGTTTTTTGTTTGGGCCTGTCTCTTCAATTACACTCCTTGTAGAGAAAGGAGTATATAAATCTTTATAGTAACCACTTATTCATGTTGAACAGAGTGGGGCAGTCTAGTTTTTCCTTATCAACCCTGATCTCCCCTTGTGCATTGTGTGCATTTTTCTGGAAAGTAGGCATTTTGGAAAGAGCCAAAGCATTGAAATGGAGGCTAATGATAAGTTTTTGCTGTTTTCCTGGTTAATGGTTTTAGAGGATTTTTGCCTGTTTTTATGCTCAGTTTCCTATGCGTCAATAATAACATGGCTCCTCACAGTAGGCCCCATGCATTCTAGTCAACAGCAATGCAATCTAGCCCCAGTCAGCTGCCTTGGAGCTAAAACAGTTTAGGTTTGCCATAGGCAATATAAGTTGGGAGGCTTTGTTTGGCTCTCATCTGCCAATGGGAAAGC
Organism: Podarcis raffonei; assembly: GCF_027172205.1. Taxonomy (NCBI): domain Eukaryota; kingdom Metazoa; phylum Chordata; class Lepidosauria; order Squamata; family Lacertidae; genus Podarcis; species Podarcis raffonei. The sequence goes on from NC_070607.1 coordinate 55,076,093, forward strand.
TCTTTCCAACAACTGCAAAAGTCCCCCTCCAATCTGCTCCTCTTTTAGCCCCAGCTCCTGCTCAGGGGTCTTGCAGATGGAAGCCCACACCCAAAATATTTTTTCCCTCAGTCATTCTGCACACACAGGACTACTGGATCTTTCTTGAAACCGGAGAAGACTTTGCCAAGACCAAGGAAAACAAGATGGCAGAATCCCCCCTTACCTGGGTCTCCTTTTGGGTTATTTTCTCCATTGGAAATAGCACAGTTAGTGTGTTTAGTTACAGTTGTCTTTCCACAACATGTTGTCTTTCAAGGTTTTTTCTTTTTCCTTCATTCACAACTACCTCTGGATAATTTTAAGTTTCATTCTCTTAAAACATGGAGTTGCTGCTGTTTTGTTGCTGCTGCTTCTTATGCTGCTGTACCGGTTACAAAGTTTTATTATTCCAACAGGTTCTGTCTGGTTTCTTTCTCTGGAACTGACGTTTTACACTATAGATGATTTAGTTTGAGTTGACTTTCTAAAACGATTGTGCTATTAAAAAGGAAAAAAATACTACATTTGTCAGACTGGTGAGTAATTGGGGAGAGGTGTTTTTTTTTTGTTTTTTTTTTTTGTTTTTTTTTGCAGACTGGCCTCATTTCCATGAGTTGGCTGCCCATGAAGAATACTGGGTTCCTACCATATTATCCAAAACTTCGAGCTACTTCTGACAAACTGTAGGTATGGGCTTCTTAAGGCCCCCATCCTTGAAGGCTAGAGGAGACTGCATTGGATAGCCTTTAATATTGGTTCAAATTTTAAGAGCGCTTCTGGATGAAGAGCTTGGTGTGCGATTGGTCTTGATCAGTATGCCTGACAGCCAGAAACCAGTTTGTTCAGAGGGTGCCATGTAAATTCCTGTGCTGATTGTTTTTTGTTCAGCTTGGGAAATGAGTGTGATTACCATGGTGGCAGTCCAAATTGGAGGCTGCGCTGCACTCCTGTCCCCAGGACCTAACTTGGTTCTAGAATCTGTTGCTTACATGCATATACTTTGATTTTAATAATGCAGTTGCTCAGAGAAGCTGCTGACTGGATGCATAGCCCATAACCTGACAACATCTTAGTTCAGGGCTTTCTATCCAGCGGGTAGCTTAAGATTGCTGCATAATTCTTTAAAATTGCTGGGTCTTTCCTCTTCCAAGACCAGTAAGTGGCTCTGTCTCTCTTGTGCCCAAATGCTCTAGAAATATGCAGTAATAGCCCTGTTGTTGCTGAAATAGACATCTTTCTAAACTTGGATAACATGATTTGCACAATGCTGGAACAAATCACTTCTTCAATTTCCAGGTTGAGGATTAATGTGGTGCTTAAATTATATGTTAGCATGAAGTTAAGGGGAGAGACTAAACTTCACTGTTTACCATTAACGAGCTACCTGTCCGTTTCAAATTTTTACAAGGTTATAGTTGATGTATCAGGGAAATAGGAAGAAAGGGACAGTCTTTTTTTCTGCCTCTTAAAATGTAAAGAGTTGGTTGGTCCTTTTCCCCTCACCCTGCTTGATGTTTTCAGCTAATTAAGGCCATGGGTCTGAAATCAAATGTGAGTTCTGAACTATGATAATGTCTAACTTGCCTCAGCTACTCAAGAACAGACAGCAGAGGGGGAAGGAAGGTGTGAGCAGTGGTTTGTAGGCTGCTATATGAATCTGATCCATTGCTAAAGATTTCTTGATTTCCTATTTGCAGTTTACTTGAATAAAACACTTGATGTTTCAAGCCTTCCCTTTTGTGTTTTGTTTCGGGAGCATCTGTGAATGCTACCTTCTAAGCTGGAGTAGATAAGACCACAGCTTACAGGTTAGCAGTCCTGCACACAGCAGGCCAAACCAGGCATCTGAACTTGAATGAGCTTCCCCAAAAGGCACAAAAAGGAATCCTGCCTTGGCACTGCCTTAAATCTGGCACACTTCCTTTTGCTCCGAACCCAAAAGCATTGGGCTGCGTCTTGCTGTTGCGTACTTGGAACCTAAACTAGATTTACATCTTGGCGTCACCAGATCTGATATGGCTTTAACAGTGAAATAGCTGGCCTTATTAACTCAAATCAGGTACTTCCCTCCTTCCAACAAACTGCTCATAGCTCTCCTGAAAGACTACAATCTTATCTGTGCACACTTATCTGAGACTCAAATCCCACTGAGCTGAATGGGGATTCAGTTATGAACAGAGTTGTTTATGATTGCAGTTCAAGGGCAAACCTAGCTTGGATCTGATTGCTTGTAACTATATGCAGCATCCTTCTTAGACAGATGTAAACACTGCCCATATATATTTGAAAGGGAGACGTTAATTAAATGTGTGTATGCATATATGTATCTAAGGGCCAAACCAAGAAGGCAAAATGCTCTGAAATAGGTTGCACAAAATTCCTACATAGCAAGAGCAGACTACAAACAAGCAAAGACATAAATGATTTATATGTACACTACCCATTCAAAAGCCATAGACTTTAGGTAAGCCCTGCCACCTTACTGTTCTTAGTACATACACCAGTACAGGCTTCCTCAACCTCCAGATGTTTTGGGACTACAATTCCCATCATCCCTGACCACTGGTCCTGCTAGCTAGGGATCATGGGAGTTGTAAGCCAAGAACATCTGGAAGGTCGAGTTTGAGGAAGCCTGCACCAGTGTCTAAACAACCATCTCAAGTGGTGAGACCCTTGGCCACAACTTCCTGTTGGGTACTGGGCTAAATCTAGCACCTCTGAAGTAACTTGAGAATCTTATAGCCTACCCCTCATGATAGATGGGTCAGCTAACGTCTCCTGCTGATGCTCATGTAGCTAATAAGCCTTCCACATGGTCAGTAACGGCACAAAGCTAAGCTAAATGGGAATTTCATTTCTGTGCACATATATAGCTACTGCCTGAGAGCAGAACTCAAGTCAACAGGGATTGCCCTCCCACTACCACTATTAATGTTTCCCAAACAGGAAGGATAATAACAGCACATCCCAAAATAAAAGTGATCATTAGAAGGTGGCCATCTACAGAGATTCTTTTCTGAGCTGGTTCAGTCAAGTTGATTCATGGCAGCATGCCCATAGGTTGAATAGATCCAAAGGAGCTTAGACAAAAAGATACACTTGGAAGTGTACAAATGAGTTAAACTGCATTGTGATTGCTTTATTAGGCTCTTGCCTTCTGAAGCCTGCAAACTGCTTACTGCTTTAGTAGAATGCAGTTTTAGGCCAGGTAAACTCAATCCCCAAACCTGTTATATCAGTTTAGCCAACATGTGAATTAGCCAGGTGTGTGCTTAAGAATGACAAGGAGGCAACTGGTGCAACGTGCGCTATGACAAGTTCCCTAGTAGTCAATTTGTCATGTGCAAATTAAAGTCTCTTTATTTCCACATCCACAGACTTCATTTTTGTTTTTCTCTTGACAGCTAGAAATTATCTAGAACCAAAAAAGGCATCATTAGGTGTCAAGACATTTGCACTGCAGGGTCATAGAGCACCAGCCTTGCTCTCTAGTACTGGTTGCATACAAGGAAGACCATAGTGGATAGCGAGAACGCTGAAGATTGAAACACTGTTTGTTGGGACAAGAGAAAGGGAAAGAGAAAAGCAAAGGCAAAGAAAACAGTTCAAATACATGTATTGCCCAAGTCACCTGTGAAGCTCTTAATCATGCCAATAGGTTAGGTTCAATAGCTAGTTCCCAGCTTGGCAGCCAACCAATGGCAATGTGTTTTCTGCTTCGGCAAGGCCAGCAATGTATCTTGCCCCCAGCGCTTGCTTAAGCCGCTGTAGTTGGGTTAAAGGTAAGTTATAAAGCATTACAGGCTACAGGAAAAGCTTGAAGTTTTGCCAGAGATGCTCCTGTTCAAGGCGAACTTTATTTACAAAACAAAGACAAGCGCCCAGATACAAAATCGTCATTGTAGAAAGAAGTACCCAACTCAACTTAAAACGCTTGGTTGAAGAAATATATTAAGGCCCCTTCTAACTGACATACTAACTAGGAAGAAGGAACCTGTGACCTTCCAAAGGTTGTTGGGGTACCACTTCCATCACCATTGACCACTGGGCCAAACTGGCTGGGGATGATGGGAGTCCAACAACCTCTGGAGAGCTACAGGTTCCCCAACCCTGTGCTCCCTGCATGGTGCTCCCAGCAAAACTGCATCCCCCTGGATACACAGTTGGGCATATGTTCATTACCACACGTTTCCAACTGTAAAATGAAGGATAATACTATAACACCCCCCCCCAAAAAACCAAAAGATTAGCTGTGCAACTTGTTCACTTTCCCTGCCTCTGTAGAGGGGCACGTCACGGGAACCCAGCGACCAAGTGATGTACTCATTATGTATGGAGACATTTAGGATAGCTGGCATTTAGCAATTGCACTGTAATGTCATAACTGCTGCGGCTATGACACTGCTGTCACAAAAGGAAGCAGAGGTCAGTTGGGTTTTGTTTGTTTTTCATAAAGCTGAGCCTTTTGGGACTGTAGTTCATAGTACCTGAAGTTTCAGGAGCTTCAGAACCTCCACCTATATCCATCTCAAATGAAATAGGAATGCCATGCCAAGCCAGAGCTTTTCCAGATCCAAACGTGCAACTCTCTAGGCTGCTCTGTGCACAAAATCTTCACGGGCAAGTGTGTCGGCAGCAGGGACCCACACCTACTCACCTCCCTCACTAGGAACCTAGGCAAAAGGACACGGTTCTCAAGTGGAAAGAAAGGCAGTAGGTTCAAACTTAATGGCCCTTGAGAGTACTTAAAGTTGGCATGCATGCCAAGTAGATGAGGTCATGTGTCCACAACTTGTTGTTGGTCTGAGCTGAGCAGCATTAAGCTTTCACGTCCATAAAAGAAGGGCGATAGGGTTGGTATCCTCCCCAGGCTCGCATCACCTGCAATGTACAATAGACACTTTCATTGCATCCACCCGATCAAGTACATCCATCATACCTTCATCAGCAATCGTCTCATTTTCTGAGAATAAACACTTCCCACAACAGAGCAGTCTTATATTTGCAACTGAGAGCAATCAGCTGGCAGTTTCTGTTTCAAAGGGATTGTTTTTCTCCTTGCACAGTTTTGAGCCAAATCAGCTGATTGACTGGAAATCTCCTGCATCACGCCAGAGCCAGAAAAAGAGAAAGCAGACACACTCCAAGTTCACCGCTCAAAGTAAAAAGGCAATTGACATTTACCAAAATGAGTACGAGAATTGATTCTACCAGCGCACTAATTAAATTTCTGCTGAACATCTCTATTATGGGACACCTTACATAACTAGCTCTAGACACAACATGGCTTCTGCTGGTAGAAGTAGTGGTCAGACCAATGGAAACTGAACTTCCATTTTTTATTCTGTGGGTGGAACGTTAGCAGGAAGAGAGCTTGCACCATGCACGCCAACCGCACAGTTGCCTGTATTGCATCTATCTTCCAAAACGCATTCAGCTAGCAAAACTCTGCAGACAATGCAGGCGTGTTAAGTTTTGCTCATTAAAAAAAAGCAATGACACCAAGGCTTCGAAAATGCTTCTGGGTCCTAGGCACATGCCCCAGGCCCTGCTCACAGTTGAACTAGCAGTAAAATTCCCAAATGATTCCTCTTCTTCCTCACAAGCCACAGTAGGGTTAAAGCATTTTCATGCTTCTGTTAGCAGGTTGCGGTCTTTATTGTGTAACCATGAAAAGGGGCAGATGAACTTAAAACCAAGCTCACTATTAACACAACGGCATAGATACTGATTACTCATAAAAGCTGTAGACATTTCTTTGCTAGAAGAATCCCTGCATAAATTATGTATTGCTTGGGTCACTGACCCGATTTTCAGCAAAACTCCACGTTGGTTAGCATTATTAAAAATATGCTTTTAGGCTTTGACCACACCCTTTAAATGGTAACTCAGCTGTAGCGCTTGTCTGTGGCATTCCAATGGCTTAATGCAATGGTTCTCAAACTTCCGGAAACTGACAAACAGTAAGCTGGAAATGCCAGAGAACTAAGCATCTCATTTTTCTAAATGCTACCCCCTCCCCATTGCTGTTTTTCACATGAGAGGCTGAAGATGGAAAGACTTGGGGACATTTTCAAAAACCCTGTGCAAATGCGGTCCTCGACACGCAAAAGATGTCTACCCCAGCTCTAATGTACTAAAACGCTAAGAATGGGTGCAGCCACTATTTTTTCTATTGGTCATCTTTGATCTATGGAAGAAGAACACCAAAGAGAGCCAATCCAGTGAAAGATTGCTTTAAAATGTAGTGCTTATATGCCTTGGAACCAATCCACATCCAAATCACAAAACCACAAAGGTAAGAAACACATGTATCTTACACCAGGTGTGGGCAACTCTCAGCTGCATGCTATGCAGCCCTTGTTATCTCAGGCAGGCTCTACCCATGGCTTTCCTGCCTGGGAGAGGCACCCTCCTCCCCACTTGAAGGGAGTGTGCTTTGTAAGCATGGATCCCACTGGATTCACGCTTGCAAAATACTTCCTTGCCCAGGGCCAAGAAACTTCTGACAGAGTTATGTGAACCTATTTCAGAAAGGATCCTGAGGTTCTTATTCCAAAGGCCTTGCCCTCTAATCTGCCTAACAAAATTGCTGCACAGGTCTATTCCCCCTTTTGCACTGTTTTGCCATTTTGTTTGTCGGAAAACACCTTGTCTCTCCCGAGATGCAGAAAAGGAAAGAAATGCAGGAAGGGAGCTGGGTGGGTGCATTAATGGATGGTTGGTATGTGAGTGGAGAGAGAGAAATGCCCCAAAGGATGGATGGTTTGAGAGGTAAGGGTATTTTGCATGGGCCTGCAATTAATTACCGTATTTTTTGCACCATAACACTCACTTTTTTCCTCCTAGAAAGTAAGGGGAAATGTCTGTGCGTGTTATAGAGGGAATGCCTACGGGTGGCAAGCCTACGGATTTTCCTCCTCTAAAAACTATGTGCGTGTTATGGTTGGGTGCGTGTTATAGAGCGAAAAATACGGTAATCATATTACAGTGGTACCTTGGATTAAGAACTTAATTCGTTCTGGAGGTCTGTTTTTTTAAAAATGTATTTTTATTAAAGATTTTCTTGATTTACAGAGGTATGTGCAATGTCTCTCGTATCTGGAGGTCCGTTCTTAACCTGAAACTGTTCTTAACCTGAAGCACCACTTTAGCTAATGGGGCATCCCGCTGCTGGAGCACGATTTCTGTTCTCATCCTGAAGCAAAGTTCTTAACCCAAGGTACTATTTCTGGATTAGCAGAGTCTATAACCTGAAGCATCTGTAACCCGAGGTACCACTGTAGTTTGTTCTTGAAAATTTGAAATCGAGTCTGTGTAGCTCAGTTGATAGACAATCAGACTTTTTCCTGCACTGCAGGGGCTTGGATGAAATGGCCCTCGGGTACCCTTCCAACTCTACAATTTTATGATTCTGTAGGTCCCAAGTAAGCTCACCTTTGTGTCTTCTGGCTCCACCAGAAGTTCCTGCTCAGCCTCATGGAGCTCCTCTGCAGGATCATAGCTGTACATCGGCAGCAAGTGATGGCGTAACCGGTCATATCTGAGAGACAGATCAGCAGAAAGAAATGATACCACTTTCCCACTTCCCTATGTGGCGACTGGCTTTTATACAGGAGCAAATGCAAAATTAGGGTGGATAGATTAGTTTGCGAGCAAAGTGTTTCCGTGCACTGAAAGCCACCCCTATTCCCAGAAACCATTTCCCCCCAGGTAGAAAGGGAAGGGGCATGCAATAGTTAAAATACTATTAATCCCCACACACCCACACAAATAATTATCATGAGTCTATCTCAAATAATCCCATAAACTGCCCAAAGCATAGAAACTGACTTATCATATGTAGAACCAGCTAAATATACAGCTGATAGCCGTGCACACAAAAGCTCCTGTGTTCTCAATCTGAGACAAAAGCCGTTTTCTTGAGCAAGAAAAGTTGGTTCTGAAGAGCCACATGACCCAAAACTCCCCATTTCCAATGAGAACTAATTGGTCACCCAGCACAAGCCCCTTACCTTCTCTTCTTCTGAATGTACATCATCTGCAATGTGAAAAGAGAAACAGCCATGAGAGAAGCATACAGAGCGTCTACGGGTTATTTCTCCTTTCGAGGAATGAAGCATGGAACAAGAAAGAAAAGGATTAACAGGGCAACAGACGCCAGCAGCAGGAGAAGCATTTTCTACACCCGTCCACAGACAAGGAGCAAACCTGACAATGGCGATGTCACACGATATTAGGCTGCAGCATGAGAACCCCTGGCTCTCGGTATTGGATGACAACAAAGATATCAAGAGAAGCCGCTCCATGACAGTATCTATTTATTTATTTAAAATATTTTCATACCCCTTCTCAAGGAGGGAGCTTCGCAAAGCACACTGCACTCCCCATTAGCTCTTTCCACTGAAGGAAACAAAGGGCTTATCCACACTCGTCTCCCCTGAGGAAAACCGCTCTTCAGCACTTATTTGGCGCAAATGGCAATTTGGGTTTTCCCCAGATTGCTGTTTGTTCTGGACTATCACTAAAGAGCGGGTTTTCCCTTGGAAAGGAGCAGGGCAAGGGGGAAACTGCTCCCCCTTTCTAGGCACGTCGCAAGCAGAAGTACAAATAAGCCCAAAGTCCCATCCCATTATCCATTTTTTAGGCGAGGCAAAGGCCAAAGAAGAAACTGCTTATTTTAAGTCCACAGCTTCTGGGCATCCTTAAGGGAAATTGCGGTCACAAGGGCCAGATTTAACACATTAAAATGGTGGGTTTGTCCAATAATAATTATTATTTATACCCACCCATCTGGCTCCTGTTTAACATAGAACAGGAAAATATTTCAAATTCCCTCCACTTGGGGCAGGGAAAGAATCAAGATTTTCAAGAGTCGTACTCAAGTGCTTTATTCCTCCTCTCTCCCAATAGTGCTTTTCTTGTGTTATGAGTCTTTTAGATTGTACAAATAAATGATGATGATGATTATCATGGTATGCCTGAGGGCAGGGAGTGTCTTACTGAAATTTGCAATTTACTCTGGGAGCCTTTTTTGGCTGAAGAGCAGAAACATAGGAAGCTGCCTTTGACAGAGCCAGACCATTGGGTTCATCTAGCTCAGGGTACTGCAACCCACGGCTCCGGAGCCGCATGTGACTCTTTTACACCTTTGCCGCGGCTCCAGGGCGGATACTAGCGAGGGGAGGAGGCGCATTGTGCGCCCCGACACTCCCCACTGTGGCGGGCGCTGTACTGGCTGTGACGTTGCATGGGGGTGGTGCGTGCGTTAGTCACGCACCGTCCCGACGTCACCTTCCCACCCGCCCACCCGCTACATTGTAAGGGGCATGTACGCTGGTCACTGCATTGAAAGGGGGCATGTACGCTGGTCACTGTTTTGAAGGGGAGTGAAGAACACACACACACACAAAAAGGTAACTTGTTTATTTCTATGAGGAGGAGTAATTCTGAGGGGTCAAACAAAGAAATAATAAAGTGACAAAAAAGTTATTTTTATAATGACGAGTTTTGCAGCTCCCAGTTTTTTTTTCTTCGGAAACGGGTCCAAGTGGCTCTTTTTGTCTTAAAGGTTGCAGACCCCTGATCTAGCTCAATACTGCCTGACACAGACTGGCAGCAACTCTTCGGGGTTTCAGAAAAGGGCTTCTCCCAGCCCTGCCTGGAGATGAAAGGAATCAAACCTGGGACCTGCCGCTAAGCTGCAACCCATATGGATGAAAACACTTCAAATAAGTACCGTAAATAAATAATATGTATGCCCTGTAAATTATGAAGGACACACTCATGTCGAGCTTCTGCCTTTAAAATACTTCAAAACAGGGGCCCAGTCCTTTCCGATTTACTCCTTCTATATTCTTAAGACAAACTTAAAATGGAAGAAAGTGCATCCTTCAAAACCAGATCAGCAATTATGTAGTTTAACTCAAGGTACCTACACCCAGCTACAAATTACGTCACTGAAAGCAACCCTTATACAGCAGTATCTAATTTCAGGTGCCCAGTTAAATGAGTACATGAACTTTATCTAGACCTGGCTTAATAACCTAATTGCTGAATCTAATTTGCAACCAGAGCCAGCTGCAAAAGGTGACGTTTGAATTCAATGGGCCTCTAAGCACATTCCAAAACCAGCTTTCTATTTTTCAGAACTGAACTGAACTCACTGTTCTTCCACACTGGTTAGCATTCTTCATTTCAGCAGCCTAACCTAGGTAGGAAAAGCCATTTTGATATTGCTATTACTAAGCAGCTGGGAATTGCAAACCCATGCCAATCTAATTCAGATTCCCCCAGAGATCTATCTGAGATCTAGCTCTACCTTCTGCCCACTTCTGCTAAGCAGCCCGCTGATTACAGTAGGGTTAAGTAAAAACTAAAGGTTATTGTAGTGCATGGCAGGGGAGTTTGGCTGCCTTCTAGCTCAACAGGAAGGGGAAATGGTTTGGAAAGAAGGTGCAACTTTATAATGCAGAAGTGAGAAGGCAGAAAAGGTGGCAAGGCTCAGCAGGACACAGTGAATGACCGAGCTTCCCCATTCACCCATCTCCCTTTATGGGGCTCTACAACCGGTCAAATGTTCATCTCACCACAGAACAAGCAAAGCATCAGCCAAACAGACCAAGCGCTCCTCACTGCACCCACTCATGCACCTCACCAGGTGTCATGCTAATTCCAGATGAGGCTCAACAGTTTCTGAGACCAATTTGGCAACACTGCTGGTAAGAAACGGAAGCGCAGCTGCAGCCAGAACCAAATACCGAGACAACAGCCAGCTGCCCAGCCGCTTGATTTGAACCAGCTACTTTTACAAGAGATTTGCTCAGGGATTTATACTGGGGGGGGGAGGGGCAGCTCCATGTATTCCATTGCTGTAATAAAAATACATTTTTGAACTTAAGCCTCTGCTTAACTTGTTGTTGGTAAAGATGGGCAAAGCTGCCCCACTAGATCAGTGTGTTTCGCTACTGTTGATGTTTCAAAGTATGATTTAGTTTATATAACGTATGTACCATTCTGTTTCCTGGCTCAATTCAAAGTACAGTGGTACCTCGGGTTACATACGCTTCAGATTACATACATTTCAGGTTACAGACTCCGCTAACCCAGAAATAGTACCTCAGGTTAAGAACTTGGCTTCAGGATGAGAACAGAAATCGTGTTCTGGTGGCACGGCGGCAGCAGGAGGCCCCATTAGCTAAAGTGGTGCTTCAGGTAAAGAACAGTTTCAGGTTAAGTACGGACCTCCAGAATGAATTAAGTACTTAACCCGAGGTACCACTGTACTGGTTGTGATTAGGACCCCAATGTCTTTTAGAGGACCTCTCCCAATAGGAACCTTTCTCCAAAAGGTCCTTATCTGGGTGCCATCTTTGAGAGATGTTCAGAGGGTGGCAACAAGACAGAGGGGCTTTGGGTGGTGGCTCCCCTTCTGTGGAATGCTCTTCCCAGTGGTGGCACCATCCACCTCAGCACCAGATTAAAACTTATTTCATCTCCTCGGCATTTGGACAGTTTGTGACAAGCTTGTTGATGGACTATCGGATGAAATGTTCTGGCTGCTGCTGTTTTTGAAGTCTTCCTGCTGGGTTTGTTTCTAGGTTGTCTGAAAAGTTCTAATGAAGTTAAGCCATTTTGGCTTTTAACCTTTCTGTAAGTCACTTAGACACCCTTTTCAGTATAGAATTGTAGAGTTGGAAGGGACCCTGGGAATAATCTAGTCCAGCCCTCTGCAATGCAGGAATATACAACTGTCCCATATGGGGATCGAACCTGCATTGTTGATGTTATCAGCACCATGCTCTAACCGACTGAACTATCCACTAATAAAGGAAATTAAGAAGGAGGAGGAGGAGGAGGAGAAAGGAAAAGAAAAGAAAAGAAACAAGGAGGGAAGGAAGGAAGGAAGGAAGGAAGGAAGGAGTTTATTAGATTGCACTCTGCTCTCAGATTATTTTTAATGACTGTATTAGTAACCCAATAAATAAATGTGCAGCATTTGGAGCTCATCTGGTTGAATTCAAGACAACTCACCACAGCTACGATGACTCCGACAACAGTGATAAGAAAAAATGGCACCAAAACGTAGCCCACCAAGGAGTCGTTGGGCGGCCCAGCAGAAGTGGGCATAGTGGTGTTACTCATGGCATAGGAAGCTGTAGCTCAAGGGGGAACAGCAAAGCAGTTTCCGTCTTCATCGGACAGTCTGCCTGGCGATCACAAAAACAGTCAAAAGATTAAAACACATTCTTCAAGCAGCCATGATCCTCTCTTCTCCTTCTCCCCCCCCCAAAAAAAAAAACAACTGCGCATGAGGCGGTACATTAAGTCACAAGCCAGTCACATGTTCCCGCCCCCCTTCGCATTAGATTCGGTACTACAGTGGGGGTGAATAAAACCCTTTTAAGTGGTATTTAGCCTCGAGGCATGGATCCACAGTGTCTGAAGCAAGATAAAGGATTAAAAGGCAAGTGAGGAGGTTCTTTGCTACTGCTCTGTTAAGCAATGCTGTTTGCCCCAAGGCAGTTTGATGTGAAAGAAGCTGCTCCAATGGAAAGGAAGGACAAGAGCACTGCAAACACAGCAGTACAGGACTGGAAGTTTTGCCCATTCAGCCATGTTTGGCTCGTTTTGCCAGTGGGGCGGGGGAAGCAGGAGAAAAGGGGGAGCACCACCTGCACCTCCCTGCAATGTATATAGAGCACAACTCCCACTTCAGTCATATTAATATGCTCTATCCACCAGTCCAAACCAAAAAGTCTATACACCATCTTTTTTAAGCAAAAAGGGGCCCTCCTAATCTAGGGAGGGGAGGGAACCCCATTATTAATAATTGTAATTTAAATAAAGTTGTTATGTGCTTTATCTTGCCCAGTGCAACCCAAAGTGACTTACAAACTATTATTGTTACTGTTATTGTTATTTACCCACCCTAAGGGCCCAGGGTGGGTTGCAACATTAAAACACAATATTAAACACTGCTTAAAACAACTCACAATCACAAATATAAGTTGGGTCCTAAAAAGATATAACTAAAGTGTCAAAAGCCAAAGTAAAGAGGCACGTCTTTCAGCACCCTCTGGAAGTTGTACAAGGATGGTGCCAAGGGGACTTCTGCAAAGAGGAGTTCCACAGCTTAGGGGCCACCACATAGAATGCCCTCTCCTGAGCTGCTGCCACCACCCCCACGCCTCTGATGGTGGAGGAACGACCAAGAGGGCACCCTCTGCTAATCTCAGCACCTAAGAGGGTCTGTAGGGAACAGAGGCATACCCAGTAGTAGTAGTAGTAGTAGTAGTAATAAATAATTTATTATTTATACTCTACCCATCTGGCTGGGTTTCCCCAGCCACTCTGGGCGGCTTCCAACAGAACACTAAAATACAATAACCTATTAAGCATTAAAAGCTTCCCTAAACAGGGCTGCCTTCAGATGTCTTCTAAAAATTTGGTAGTTATTTTTCTCTTTGACATCTGGTGGGAGGGAATTCCACAGGGCGGGTGCCACTACCGAGAAGGCCCTCTGCCTGGTTCCCTGTAACTTGGCTTCTCGCAGCGATGGAACCGCCAAAAGGCCCTCGGCGCTGGACCTCAGTGTCTGGGCAGAACAATGGAGGTGGAGACGCACCTAGACTTCCTTGCACCCTTAGCAAGGAGCTGTATCACACACACTCCCAGTCCCTTGCACCCTTGGCAATCATTGGCTCTCTCCACCTTACCTAGTGCTTTTTGCCACCCCCTGGGCCTGTGCCCTTGGCAGGGGCCAACCCAACCCAACCCTAGGTACACCCCTAGTAGGCAAGGAGCTCTTAGTGCAGGAGTGAAGTCTCCCTTCAGAGTGATAATCAGGCTCCCCAAGCCCTGTAATTAATTGGGGGGGGGAGGAACAAGCTGTGTGTTTAAGGGCACATCTATTGGCCACCAAAATCTACACTACTGGCACAGTCAGAGGTGCTACTGGCTAAGCAGAAGGGCACCACTTACAGACATGTTGCCAAAAGAGCAGGGCGGCTGTGCCTTAAGAAAAGCTTAGGGGGAGGGCCCATGGTTTGCACACAGATGGTTCCAGGTTTGATCCCAGGCATTTCTGGGGACATCCGTTTGAAGCCATGGAGGACCACCGCCAGCCAGGGTAAGGCAATACTAAACTGGATGGGCCAAAGTCCTGATTCAGTATAAAGCCACTTCCTAGGTTCCTAATATTTCCAGAGAATACACAGTGTCAAGACAACCTGTTCAGAAGCTTTCGGAGGACTCCCCTTTCATCATTTTGATTTTCATCTACAGAAGGAACCAGTTCATATCTTAGGGATCCTCAGACACCGCAAGGAGAATGCCATTTCCCCAAAACTAGTTCATCCTAAATGCAAGTGAAATATGGGTCTAATCCTGAGACATGGCCTCGACCTAGCTTTGACTTGGTTCAAGCCATGAGATACAGTAAGCCGTGTGGCATAAGTTCTATGTGGAGCCCCTCCCCCAAAGGGCACAAGTCCTTTGATCAAACAGTTTCCACCCCAGTCTCCTCACATTTCTTCAAGCTTTAGGATAGGCAGCAAGGTACTTTGGAGTAAGTTCTCAAGAGAATGATGATGATTGCTGCTCCATTGATATCGCACATTTCCCCCCAAGGAGCTCATACATGCCTCTCCTCCGCCCTCCATATTATCATCACAACAACCCTGTGAGGTAGGGTAGGCTGGGGACTGACTGGCCCAATCCAGTAAACTTCATGGCTGAGTGGAGGTTTGAAATCTGGTCACCCAAGTCCTAGCCTGCCAGCCCAAGTACATTTTTACAAGGGAAATGTCATCACATCAAACGTTGGTGCTGATGATCATTCCTCCTTATCAACACCAGGCAGTTGTGCAACAACGAGATTAAAACTGGGAAAGGGGTAACGTGCTATCGCCCAAGTAAAATATTGCAGATAACTCTATAAGGTCAAAAACTTGCAAGCCAGCCGACCTGCACGTATACCAGTGTGCTGCAGAGTGGCTTGAGAAATGTATGTCTGGAAAGCTACTCACTCCCCAGGGGGAATTGTTAGTTCACTATGGCCCCATCTGCACTATGCATTTAAAACATTATCATACCACTTTAAACAGCCATGGTACCCCCCAAAGAACCCTGGGTACTGCCGTTTGATAAGAGTGCGGAGAGAGTTGTTAGGAGACCCCTAGTCCCCTTACAAAGCTACAATTCGCAGGCTGGTTTAATAATAATCCTCAAGCTAAAACCTTCCCCAGCCCTTCTTTGCACTCTCCTCGAGTGTGACAAAATATTATTCATTTGTTTGTTTACTTATTTATTAAATTTCTACACCGCCCTTCATCCAAGGATCACAGGACAGTTTACAATATAAACACACACAAATACATACCATAGTAACAAAAAAAACCACCCCAATAACGCCCTCCCACACACACTTCATGGAATTTTGATAATGCTTCTTGCTTGTCTGGATTGGGGAAACCAGAAGGATGTGAGTGAGAGTGTGTGCAGCGCAGAAACAAGCCTACTGTGCAAATATATATTTTATATATGCTCTCGTCACCCGCCACTGGCATCCCTAGGAGGTTCCCTAGGAGGGAATATGGCCTGTAGAAGGTCCCTCAACAGTATATCCAAAGAGCAACAAGGCCCTGCTTCCCAAAGGAACTAAACTGTTCGCACTAAAGGACTCCACTACACTCTCAAGAGCACAGGTTCATTAGCCTGCCCTGAACTATGGCAGGCCTAGGCTTTAAATCTGCATTCACCAGCGTGCAGCTAGCTAGCTAGTTGATTCCCATCGAAGTTCATTTCAGAAACGGCACCCCTACAGCCAGCCTTCCTTCCACCCCAGCTCACGTCCAGCTTCCCAGTGCTCTCAGGCTGCAATCCTACACGCAAAGAAGCAACCTCAGTTTAACAAACAACTTCCTCCCGAGTAGGCATGCTCAGAATCAGGCTCCAAGGCTGCAGTCCCGCGCTGTGCGCCTTTCTATTCGGGAACAAGCCCCCCTTAATTCCGTGGCGCATGCAACCGAGTAAAAACATGCAGCAGCACAGAGGATTAGGTTGCATAATTACGCAGGGACGCGGAGCAGCGATTCGCAACGAGAGCGCAATCCTAGCAGCGTCACTTGGCAACTGGGGCCAAAATCCGGGGAGGGCCAAGCCTTGCCCAGCAAATTTAAACCCCTTTCTCCGACTCCAAGCAAGAGCGCCACACAGCTTACCCCTCCAGCACTCCCGGAGGCCCACGACAACCGCTCCGGGAACTGTCACGGCCCCAGTTAGGGATCCATCTTCCTTTCTCCCGAACCTAAGAGAGAGAAAAGGACCGCGCGCCGAAGAATCGGTTATGGTGTTTGCTCGCCAGGCTTCCTCCGCCGTCCCCTCTCCCACGCCAGCTCTTCCTTCTCGTCTAATCCACCTCTCCATTGGCTTTCATTGCTACAACCCCCGTCCCACCACAACCCCGGCCGCCGCCGCCGCCTCCGATCTCTCCAAACAGACCCGCCCCGGCCAGGCGATCAATCGCTTCCTCACCTGCGCCGCCGCCGCCGCTCACGCCCCTACAGCCGCCACCAGGAAGAGCCGAGAAGCGCGTGACTGACAGCGCAGATCAGAGCCAGAAGAGCCGCGGCCAATCCTTGCGGGGCGAGGAGGAGCCGGGCCCGGGCAAGCGTGGGCCGGACAACGTGCCATGGGCAACTGGGGACGGTAGAGGGCAGCAGGCGCCTGAATAAACCCGAAGGAAGGCAGTAATGACGAAAAGCGTCAGGCTGGTTTTTTGAGATTGCTGTACTCAGGTTGTGTTCACACTCCGGTTTACTGCGCACTCACTGCGTTTTCATCCGTGTTCAAGCGATGTTATCCGAAATGCGTATGCAGCCCGTATTTTGCAAGAAGGTACTACGGCCTGATGTGCTGTTTCTCAAACCACCTTCACAAGGATTGGAGTCCTTAAAACGTTCCTAATTTGCCTCCAGCAAGTTAACACCTTAACATAGTAATCCAACTATACTCGGTTATGGCAATTTACTATGATACTCTAGTAATGAGGATTCGGAAGAGGATGCTGCTGCTGCTGCTGCTGCTGCTATCCTAAACACCATCCCAGCTGATAGGACTTCCGGGGTGGCGCCATCGGCAATGGCGGACTCCCTCTGAACTAGAGGGACCAGCTCCACGCGAAACGGGTCGTTTCCGCTACGGCGAAGCGGGGACCCTTCAAAAAATCACAGGCGGATGAAGCCTGTGACCATGGGACTCGGCGGGCACCTTTAGCGCCCCCCCAACCCGCAAAGGAACCCATTAACGGGCTCCGAAGCGAAGAGGGGGAAGTGGCGCGGTGCTGTGAGTCTACTGCTTTTTCCGTGGAGCGAAGCCGCATAGCCGTTGCCGGAGAGCGCTGCCTTTTTCCTGGGACAATTTGGCATCTAAAGAATCACCCGTGAGTACTTAAATCTTGAACAACTGGACTTTAAATAAGGACTGGCCAGTAGAGAGGAATTGGACTCAAAATTTACTTCAATTTGGTACTGAAACGGGAAGGTCTAAACAGGAAGTCAGCCTTCCGTTTCTTTGTAGTCAGAATAAAGCAAAGATAACGTAAACTAGAGGTTAGAAAATTACTTTTAAAGGATTGGCTTTCATCATTTAAAATCGTGGAACCCCCCTTCGGTAGCAGGAGAAGAAGGGGGATCTTTTTTGGGACTGTTTAAACCTGCAGAAGTGAGTTTAAAGTAAAGTAACTTTCCACCGTCCTGATCCTGGAGCGGATTGTCAGGACTGACATTTGAAGCCCATTGACCAGAGACAAATGTTTTTGACAGACAGCTAAAAGAAAAGTAACATAGTGACTCCATTGTTTCCTTTCGCATTTCAAAGGAACAATTATGGACAGAATATCTTAAAAACAGTCTCCTAGAGGGAGACTGTGAAATTGTAACCAATTTCAGGAGCTTGCAGTTGCTACAGATTACAATCGTGGGAAAGGACTTGTGACCTTGTAGGACAATGTTTTCAGAACCTCTGTTGGGTGCTTTCTGTAAAATAAATGCCCTATTGGATCAGTTAAGCCAGAAGACGGATTTGATGACATGCAGCCAGAATTTTTGAACAAGCAGCAGGAAACTACATGGAGCCTACCCAGGAACTAAAACAGGAGTGTGCTATGACAGCACAGATGAGAGAAGAGGATGCTGCTGAATCCTGGGTGCCAGAAATGGAGGGAGTTGCGGCCCTGCAGGATCATGAGCCTTTGGATTTGATAAATGAATTTGGAAAAAACCAGATTTGGAAAGATAAAGTTTGGTTTGGTTTGGAAATGGGGGGTTGGATTGACCCTCCCATGCAGGAATGTTTGGACTTTCTGAGTCTGGTAATGGGCCGTCAGATGTTTGGAGCTGTGGGGGGCTCTTAATTTTGGAGGGAATCAGAAACAGGTGTTTAAATATCACATGGAGTTTAGTCTGGACTATGGAAATGGGGCTGATCTGCTGAAAAGGGTCAAAAATATTACTAAGCTGGAGTTCCCATGAGTGAAAGGAAAATATGAAGAAGAGTCGCGGAAGGGACATGGAAGAGACTTGAGGGCCTCGGATATAAGGATACCAGGTTAATGCGCTAGATTAATGGGACAAAAAGGACTGACAAAATCCAGGACCAGGAGGAAGGGACGCTGGAAGAAGATTGGATTGTTTTACTTTTTTTTCTTTTATCATTAGGACTGTTTTAAAATATTTGATGAATGTTAGAAAAATGTTGAAATGGAACTACTTGGTTCTAGTAAAAATGTTTAAAGAATTAGGTTAATGATATGGATATGAGAAGTTGGTAAAAATAAGATTTAAGTTTTAAGTTTTAAGGTTTGCTATAAGACAAGATGAAAAAAGATCAAGGTAATGTAAGGACAAAATATTATGAACTATAGAAAGGATTTGCTGTGATAATTATTAACCAGGATACAAGAAAGGGGAGGAGGAGGAGGTCAAAGAAAGAAGGTAATGAAAGTTGAAAATTTGAGAATGATGGATGTATTTTTTCTTTCTATTTTTCTGTTTTGTCTTTTTTCGTTTTTTCTTTTTTATAATTCTAAAAAATCTCTAATAAATATTATTATAAAAAAAACACAAACACCATCCCAGCTGATCCTTCCTGAAAGCTTTGCTTTTAGCTCTAAACAAGCTGTGTGTGCTTTTGTTTACTTTGCTCATAGGGCAGCTGCAAATTGCAGTGCCAGTGGGACACCTGCTACCTTAATTTTCCCAGATGTATTTTAGACATTTCCTCCATGGGCCCTGAATCCTTTAAGTACTTTGAAACACTCCTACAGTACTCTAGGATGTCTTATGCCCAGTTTGTTTATCACATTGTCAGCCACTAGAGTGTCTTCCCTGACTTAGTGCCCTCCTGAAGTTTTGGACTACAATTCCCATCAGCCCCAGCCTGCATTTGTTAGCTGAGGCTGATGGGAATTGTAGTCCAAAACAACTGGAGAGCATCAGGCTGAGGAAAGCCTACGCTAGAGCTCACGTGGTCTTCCTTTTAGAAATTATGCATCGTTGGTGGCTGCCTGTATGAATGCATGGGACAGGGGCGAGGGCACGCATTTTTTTTTAGAGGGGGCTCTGAAAAAGGGTTATATTTAAAATGCATGCTTGTCGCTGCTTTACGTATAAAAGTGAAGGACCAAAGAAAACCTTTCTGCCAGGTGAGTCCCAGGCGTGTGTGCGGCGAGGCTGTTTAGATGCACAATGAGGGGAAAGGTCTCCGCCTCCTCGTATTCTAGGACTGAAGGTTGGGGCAGGAAAAAATGGTTCGGGAGACAAAATACGTTGTTTCTTGGGGCGGGGGGTTAGGAAGAGACGACACGCCCCCTGTTGCCCCCTCTCGCTCGCAGCTGGCGCTTAATTCGTTGCGCGCACGCGCGCATCCCCACGCCAACAGGGATACTCAGTACAACAAAGGGGAGGCGGAGTAGAGGAGCATCCGGCAGACCCTTGTCCCGCCCCCAGCCCTGTCTTCCGTGGAAGCCGGAGGGGAGGAATGCGCGCGCAGAGAAATGCGGTGGAGACAGGCCAGGTGACCTTTCAGCCTCACCTGCCAGGGTATACTGTACAGAATATGGTGTTTTTTAAAAATAATAAGAATGAATGAATGGCGCACAGCTGTGCGTTTCTACTCAGAAGTTCCCTTTAGTTCCGTGAGGCAGACTCCCAGGTAAGTGAGTAACAGGACTACAGCGTAAGGACAGGGAGATTTTCAGATTATAAAAATGAAATATGTCCCCCTGGCACAAGAGGGTGCAAGTCTCAAGTCATATTCAGCACGCCTTCTGTGCATTATATTGAAAATATGTTATTATTGTTACCTCCATATTCCATATACTGAAAGAGCTGTGGCCAGGAGAGGGCAGGATTCCTTCTTGAAAGAGGTGTATCTGGCACCTTCATTGTATAGCTTTCCTTGGAGGTTGAAGAAGCGACTCTGAGATATAAATTATAATTAGAATGCACCCTGTCCTCCTGAATGTAAATTGCTGCACCGGCTTTTAATATTGTATTTTTATATTTGTTGTAACCCACCCTGAGACCTTATGCTGAAGGGCAGGTAACTCAAATTATTTAACATTACTATTATTATTAGTATTATTATTATTGAATTTATATACCAACCTATACCTGGAGGTCTCAGGGCAGTTCACAGAACAAAATTAAAATATAAAACCACCAAATATGTCATCAAAATAAAAACAACAACCCAATAACCACCCCCCAAAAACCCTACATTTTAAAAGGGCATGGGATGTCAGTCAAATCAACCAAAGACCTGATTAAAAAGGAATGTTTTTGCCTGGGGCCTAAAGGGGTATAATGAATGCGCCAGGTGACCTTCCCTGGAGAAAGCATTCCAGACAAGGAGCCACTGCAGAGAAGGGCTGTTCTCGTTTTGCCACCCCCTGAACTTCTCAAGGAGGAGGCACACGAAGAAGGGCCTCAGAAGATGATCTCAGGGTCCAAGTAGGTTCATATGGAAAGAGGTGGTCCTTGAGGTATGGCGGTCCTGAGCCTTTTAAGGCTTTTTGGTCAAAACCTGAACTTTGAATTGGGCCCAGAAACTAATTGGTAGCCACTGCAGTCAGACTAGGATTGGTGCAATATGCTCAAACTGTCTTGCTCCAGTGAGCAACCTGACCGCTGAATTCTGCACTAGCTGAAGTTTCCAAACCATCTACAGTGGCAGCCTTACGTATAACGCATTGCAGTAATTTAACATTAGGTTACCAGATCATAGACAATAGTAGTTAGGCTATCCCTGTCCGCAAAGCGGTGCCACCCGCCCCTAGTTTGGAGAGTCGTTCCAGAAGGATACCATGGTCTATGGTACTGAAAGCCACTGAGAGGTCGAGAAGAATTAACAGGGACATGTTTCCCTTGTTTCTCTCTCGAAAGAGGTCATCATACAGGGCAACCAAAGCAGTTTCTGTGCCAAAACCAAGCCTAAACCCCGATTGAAATGGATACAGAAAATCAGTTTCTTCCAAATAATATATATGCAGAGACTGGTTTGCTTAGACAACCCAGTGAATTTATAGCGAGGAAACATTTGAACATTTATAAGTGTCTCCATACACAAAAACACATTTTAGCATACTGCTGCAACACTAAATATGGAATAGTCACCATGTTCCAGTTGGTTGTCAGTCATCTGCCCTCTTGGTATGTAGTGTACCACAGATAATGTTATTTCTGGTTTTTGAAGTTTTTCATTTGTATTTTACTGGTGTAATGGAATTTGATATTTTTTGCCACGATGTGCAGTTTACAATGTGCTGGATAAAATGAAGAACCCAATTAAAATATTAATGTTTTTTCAAGAATGATAAAAATGGATCATACTTGGAACTACCCTTCTTCACCCATTCAAATGTAGCACAGAGCACTGGGTGCGTCTGTCTTAATTTTGGGACTTAGGAGGGGGAAAGGGGGCCCTAGGAGAAAAGAAAAGGTAGGATAACAAGCAAGCTTTGAAGCCACAAGTCTGTTTCTAAGAACAGGGTAAATGCATAACATACAAGGCAATTCTAAAGTACCGTACATCTTTAGCCATATGGCCATAAATATTATTTCCGTTTACAATAAAAACAACATAGTTTATTTCTTCTTCTTCCACCTCAAATATCACTAGCAGGATGATGCATATAGTAAATGCCCTTTTATATAAAAGTAAACAAATAAAAATAAGATAAATAATTTCTCAGTCATAAGGGAGTTAAAAATGAAAAGTTATGGGTAATTTTCTGTTATAACAATGAAGCAAGTTTATATAATAGGATTTAATGCTTGAGTTTTCTGCATATATGCACCTTTTTTAATCCAACCACTTTTTCTAATTATATGATTGCATAATATTTCTCCTTCCTGGAATGGTTATGTGTGCTTCTACTACCATGGTAACTACTTTGCTTCTGATTCAGCCATATGGTGTTATTCCCCCTTTCCACGCTGATTATCGTGTCTCACATTCTATTATAGCGAGTAAAGGAGTACAGAATACTGTTTTAGGAGGACACACTCGGAAGTTGCTTCTTTCTAAAATGCCAAAAATTGTTTACAGCTTGCAACTGCCTACAATTTTCTTTCTGCAAAGGCTTAGAATGAAATGCTAGATAAATGTTATATATACCACCCAAAGTATACAGTAGGGGGATCATCTGTAACCTTCTCTCAGGTGCATAGCATTTATGTGTATGTGGTAACTTTGAGGTGCTAAGAGCACTTTCAAACAAGCAGTTATCCACCTACATATATGAGAAATGTACAGTCTCATAAGGACTGGACCACATGTTTTAATGTTCTACAAGTGCTTGATTTTCCAGAGGTACTATTATTTTGAGTACAGCTGTCACAGTGATAAAAGTACTCCTAGTGGTTGTTCCTGCAATACATCAGTAGTAAAGTGAAAATACAAAAGCACCAATGAGTGAAAGACAGAGGTGCTATGTGTCTCAGGTTCTCACATCCAGGAGACAGCCTGCCCTGAACAGGGGTTACACCGCCCTGGAAGGAGCAGGTTCACAGTTTGGGAGTGCCCTTGGATTCAACACTTCACTGGAGGCTCGGGTGCCCTCGGTGGCTAGGAGTGCCTTTTTTCAACTCTAGCTGATTCCCCAGCTGCAACCTCTTTTGGACAGAAGTAGCTTGGCTATTGCACTCCGTGCCCCAGTAACTTCTAGATTGGATTATTGCAAGGCTCTCGATGTAGGGCTGCCCTTGAAGATGACTTGGAAACTTCAGCTGGTCCAAAATGCAGCAACTAGATTACTGGCTAGGGTTCTGTTTATAACCCCTGTTTTAAAACAGCTGCACTGGTTGTCAATTTGTTTCCGAGCCCAATTCAAGGTGCTCACATTAGTTGTTAAAGCCCTAAATGACTCAGGCCCCCAATATTTGAAAGAGCATATCCTTTAATACAGACTCTCTTGAGTGCCGAGGAGGTCCTCTTGGTAGTTCCTCCACCCTCGGAGCCTCAGGGGAGTAGGGTTTGGCCTGGGCTTCATCCTGTTTCACAACACCTAAAACATGATAAATGAGACCACAGATAGATGGTGCCAAAGCAAGTACTTATGATCTCAACTGATCCATTAGCTCAATAGCTTACAACCAACGTTACATAGCTCGGCATTCCTCCAAAGACTGCAGCTTACTTAGGAGCGTTGGGTAGTATTCAGTTTTGTTCAGAGTAGACCCACTGAAATTAATGAACACGACTAAGGTCCATTAATTTTGATAGGTCTGAGTAAAGCTTAGGTGAATGTCATCCACTAAACTTCCCTGAACAGTCAAGTATCTTAATGCTGCCAACGAAATAACAAAAAAGGCAGGCAGGAGCTGTGCAAGCAAATTCTTAAAGAATCTTCTGGGGTTTCAAAAGGTTGTAGCACGGCATTTTAGAACTGATGGCACTAAACACCTAAAAATCATTGCCACAACATTCTCTCTTTCTCTAACAACCCACTTCACCTTTCCTCAACATGGTCATGATGGCTACTT
This sequence comes from Podarcis raffonei, assembly GCF_027172205.1. NCBI lineage: Eukaryota > Metazoa > Chordata > Lepidosauria > Squamata > Lacertidae > Podarcis > Podarcis raffonei. The sequence goes on from NC_070607.1 coordinate 55,100,161, forward strand.
GCCTGATAAACATAGAAGTGACATTCATAGGCACTAAACCCATGTTGTGTCAACAGAATGAAAAGAGGAAATGGAGCTGCAATTCCCTTACTGGAGAGAATAGAGCAGAGCCCAGGGAGAAAAAGAAAGGTATGATGAAGCTGCAGAATTGCAGCAGAGGAACAGAGAAGAGAAACGGCCCAAGACCATTGCACTTCTTCTGTGGTGATCTTTGTCATAACCCAGCTTGCTGCAGCTGCATTGCCACAAGTACATCTTACAGCGTAATTACTATCACCATATCAAAGCATTATGAATGCAAAGCTGCAGCGTTGTGGCATTTGGACAGAGCCGAGAAACAGCCCCAAAAGTTGTGTCTCTCATTATCCAAACACTGCTGCAACTACTTTGCCACAGGTACATCTTGCAGTGTTATTATCGCTGCCATATCAAAGTATTATCAGCAAAAACATAAATCTAAGCTCCTTACAAGGCTGCAGATTCTGTCCTTGGCTAACATTTCTAGCCAGTTGCAGCATTCAGTTCCTTGAGCACCAACTGCATTCACCTTGAATAACTTCAGTGGCTTATCTCAGGCACAGTTGCCAACCAGGTTAATGTGATAAAGGCTTTCTCCCCACACCCTTAAGACCTACTGAAGTTTTCCCCTTGCCCAAGCTGAGGGATCAAGTGAGCTCACCAATCAGCAGCGTGTTGCGGAGGCTGTCAGCTCCTGTGGGAGAATGTTAAAACTATTGAATCATAATAAGAATTGACATTGTAAATGCAATTAGTACTTGACAGGAAGAATTGAAAGAGGAGGGAAACAAGGGAAGTATACAACCCCTAGGGCAAAACTGAAATGGAAACACATCTTGCTTTCCCAGTTTTAAAATAAGTTAATTCTATGGGCTGGCAAGACTCTGGCTGCTGTTATTCAACCAGGAAGTTCATAATCAGCCCCCTATGTCCATGGATAGAAGCTACATCATCTGGTGTTCATAGTCCAAAAGAGCGGCATGGGGAAAATACTTCCCAACATACCTCATGGTTTCTTTGGAGGCAAATGAGCTGACTCTTGTTTATATAACATCACAGGCTAATTCATGCTAGCCCAGTCACTAGTTTTTTGTTTAACCAGGGTTGATTCCTCACCTCCAACAGGCATTCATGGGAACTGGAAACAGATCTAATCTTTTCAGTGACCTCAATGGCATTGGAGAATAAAACTCCATTGGCAGTGGTTTCGGAGCATACAGCTAATGCTTTTAGCACAGATCTAACATTTCCTCATAGGGTTTTCTTTCCTTCAGTGTTTTCTATACAACTCCTTAGAAATCCTCAGGAAAAACAAGCATTTTACAGTACTGTGCCTTTATTGCTAGTACATGGCAACAGGACAATAAAGATAGATGTAGCAAGAGGACAGAAGCACTTTGGATACCCAAATAGGGTTCTGCTGCCAAAAGAATGACTTCACTTTTCTGCAGCCATTGGCAATTCACCAAAGAAATCATCCCAAATTTATCATTTGACCTTCAAGCCCAAACTTACAGAATGCACAGAGATTTTTCCATTTATAAAAGCAGAAAACAAAGTGTTGCTGTTGTTGTCTGTAAAATCAGTCAACAGTTTTGCTGAAATCCAGTGAATTTGTGAACCCCCTAATGATTTCTAGGCTACAGCACAGCAAAGGACTTTTGGAAGTTCTCTGCCTTGTGAAAGAGCCTCAGAGATTCCTTGGCGGCTGAAAGTCAAAATTTGTCAAGTCTGGAGTTAACACGCAAAGGGCTTGTTCATGCTAACTTGGCAACCATGGATCCTGCTTGCTCAGTCACAAATAACTTGCATTTATTAAACGGTTTAGGACCACCATGCATGAAGAACCATCTCCTTCCGTTTGAACATGCTGGTCAAAAGAACATTAAAAAAGCCAACTGGATCAGGCCAGTGGCCCATCTAGTGCAGCATTCTGTTATCAGAGTGACCAACCAGATACCTGTGAGAAGCAACACAAGCAGGACCTGCGCACACAGCACACTGCCCACCTGTGATTCCCAGCAATTGCTATTCAGAGGCGTATTGACTCAATTGGAGGAGGTCCTGCTGTGTGTCCCAGCATATTTGTGTAATAATAATAATAATAATAATTTATTATTTATACCCCGCCCATCTGGCTGGGCCTCCCCAGCCACTCTGGGCGGCTTCCATAAAAACCAAAAATACAGTAAAATATCACACGTTAAAAACTTCCCTGAACAGGGCTGCCTTAAGATGTCTTCTGAATGTCAGGTAGTTGTTTATCTCTTTGACATCTGCTGGAAGGGCGTTCCACAGGGCGGGCGCCACTACCGAGAAGGCCCTCTGCCTGGTTCCCTGTAGCTTTGCTTCTCGCAATGAGGGAACCGCCAGAAGGCCCTCGGCGCTGGACCTCAGCGTCCGGGCAGAATGATGGGGGTGGAGACGCTCCTTCAGGTATACTGGACCGAGGCCGTTTAGGGCTTTAAAGGTCAGCACCAACACTTTGAATTGTGCTCGGAAACGTACTGGGAGCCAATGTAGGTCTTTCAAGACCGGTGTTATATGGTCTCGGCGGCCGCCCCCAGTCACCAGTCTAGCTGCTGCATTCTGGATTAGTTGTAGTTTCCGAGTCACCTTCAAAGGTAGCCCCACGTAGAGCGCATTGCAGTAGTCCAAGCGGGAGATAACCAGAGCATGCACCACTCTGGCGAGACAGTCCGCAGGCAGATAGGGTCTCAGCCTACGTACCAGATGGAGCTGGTAAACAGCTGCCCTGGACACAGATTTGACCTCTGCCTCCATGGACAGCTGTGAGTGCAAAATGACTCCCAGGCTGCGCACCTGGTCCTTCAGGGGCACAGTTACCCCATTCAGGACCAGGGAATCCTCCACACCTGCCCGCCTCCTGTCCCCCAAAAACAGTACTTCTGTCTTGTCAGGATTCAACCTCAATCTGTTAGCCGCCATCCATCCTCCAACCGCCTCCAGACACTCACACAGGACCTTCACCGCCCTCACTGGTTCTGATTTAAAAGAGAGGTAGAGCTGGGTATCATCCGCATACTGATGAACACCCAGCCCAAACCTCCTGATGATCTCTCCCAGCGGCTGCATGTAAATGTTGAAAAGCATGGGGGAGAGGACAGAACCCTGAGGCACCCCACAAGTGAGAGCCCAGGGGTCTGAACACTCATCCCCCACCACCACTTTCTGAACACGGCCCAGGAGGAAGGAGCGGAACCACTGTATGACAGTGCCCCCAGCTCCCAGCCCCTCAAGACGGTCCAGAAGGATGTTATGGTCGATGGTATCAAACGCCGCTGAGAGATCCAGCAGAACTAGGAAACAGCTCTCACCTTTGTCCCTAGCCCGCCGGAGATCATCAACCAGTGCGACCAAGGCAGTTTCAGTCCCATGATGAGGCCTGAATCCCGACTGGAAGGGATCCAAATGGTCCGCTTCTTCCAGGCGTGCCTGGAGTTGTTCGGCAACCGCTCGCTCAATCACCTTGCCCAAGAATGGAAGATTTGAGACTGGGCGATAGTTGGCCATCGTGGCCGCATCTAAAGATGGTTTTTTAAGAAGCGGTTTAATAACCGCCTCTTTCAGCGGGTCTGGGAAGGCTCCCTCACGGAGGGAAGCATTCACCACCCCACGAAGCCCATCGCCCAGTCCTTCCCGGCTAGCTTTTATAAGCCAGGATGGGCAAGGATCCAGGAGACAGGTGGTTGGTTTCACTCGTCCAAGCAGCCTGTCCACATCCTCGGAGGTAACAGATTGGAATTGATCCCACTCAACTTGACTAGACAGAACTCTAGCACTCTCCCGCCCCGGCCCTGCTCCCACGGTGGAGTCTACTTCTTCCCGAATCTGAGCGATTTTATCTGCAAAAAACTTTGCAAAATCATTGCAGGAGAACATGTGGCCCGTACTGGGCCCCGATGTTGCAGGTGGTTCCGCTAAATTGTGAACCACCTGAAAAAGTCTCCTGCTGCTGTTTTCTGCAGATGCAATAGAGGCGGCGAAGAAATTCTTCTTCGCCGTCGCTATCGCCACTTGGTAGGCTCGACGTTGAGCTCTAACCTGTGTCCGGTCAGATTCGGAATGAGTTATCCGCCACCGGCGCTCTAGCCGTCTCAACGATTGTTTCATTGCCCTCAGATCCGTGGAAAACCACGGGGCTGTCCGGGCTCCATGCAATCGGAGAGGGCGCTTCGGAGCCAAACAGTCAATAGCCCTGGTTAACTCCACATTCCAGCGGGCCACCAGGGAATCAGCTGAAAGGCCATCAACATGGGATAAAGCATCCCCTACCACTCTCTGGAAACCATTTGGATCCATTAAGTGGCGGGGGCGGACCATCCGAATTGTAGAGATCCTTTGTCTACAAACGGGTAGGGAAAAAGTTTTTTTAGCTCAAGGGCCTTATTTCTTTATGGGCAACTTTCCAGAAGACACATCATGCCACTGGTTTACAGAGTCAGTGCCAATTATGAGTGGGGCAACAGACACAAATGGGTTGTCACATGGAAGATGCAGCAAGCTTGTTTTCTCCTGCTCTGGAAAGTAGGACCCGAACCAATGGTTTCAAGTGATAAGGAAGGAGATTCTGACTAAACAACAGGTAGAACTTTCTGACAGGAAGCTGTTAAGACAATGGAACGGACTCCCTCATAACTTGGTGGACTCTCCTTCATTGGAGGTTTTTAAGCAAAGCTTGGATGGCCACCTGTCTTGTATAATCTAGCTGAGATTCCAGCACTGCAGGCAGAGGCGTAACGTGGGGGGTGCCATGGCACCGCAATTTTGAGAGGGGGTGCAAACAGGCATGACCCAGGGTAGGAGAGCAGGAGAGTCGGTGGCAATGCTGCCGCCCACCCTCTCTGGCTGTGAGGCGCCTCACACCCGGCAGCGGAGAACACTCCACCTCAGCTGCTGATCGCAGAGGGTTATACTAGATGATCCTCTTTCCAACTCTTCAGTTCTCTGATTCTATTAATTCTACATTAATAAAGTAGACAACATTTGAGTCATGACCTCCTCATCTCCCCCTCCTTTCCGTTCCATTCCATTTTAGTTTTTTGCTTGTTTGTCACAACCCCCTTCCCAAAACACAAATCTCTCCATTCGGGCAAGCATGAGGCATTGTCACAGTTCAAGGTTGCATTCCAGTCAGGCAAAAGCACCTAGGAATGTGGAGCAGGGTGGGTGAGTTATGTGACCTAGAGGAAGCTTGGAGGACTGCATTTGGACTCTGGGCCTGAGGTTCCCTACCCATGGTCCATGTGGCTAAGGCTGGTTCACATATAAGAGAACCATAGAGTTGGAAGGGACCCCAAGGGTCATTTAATGGGGTGTCCTGGTTGCATGATATATTTAACACTAGAACAAATGTGATACACTAAGGAAATAGCCACAGCCCCTGAAAACCTGGCGCAGAGGACTACCCACATCAGAACAGAGTCTTTTGAGGAAGAGAGAGAATTCTGGAGAAAGGGGTTGGTGTCCAAACATCTTTGGCTGAGCTACCTGAAGTAATCCCGTTCCACTCCAAAGTAGCAATGATCAATGTAGAAATTACAGTAGTTTCCCTCCCACCCTCCTCCTCCACCTCGCTTGATTTATACGTGCCTGTGTGCTGGATACGTGGGGAAACCTGCCTAAACTGAAAATTACCTTGGGGCACAGATCCATTAATCGTTTGACTGAGAAGTCAGGCTGTAAACCACAAAGACCTCGTGGAAGTGATGCAAGGTTTGATCATTTCTCTACGTTGCAGTGTTGACGGACACATAAACGTACACGTGGTGATAAATTAGCAGGCTGGACAGACAGACACACAAACCCAAACAATGCATGGCATTGCTGCCTGCATCTTTTTCTTTCCTCTTTCCTCTCTCCTCCCCCTCCCCGCCCCAGTGCAGCGGGGTAACTAATAGCTTGGCGGACAAGGAAACAGAAAACACAAGGGAAAGACTAACCACCCCGTAGCACCGTTGCTCAGATCAAAACCAAATCCACTGCACCCTGCTTTAAAGTTGTAAGCGGCCTCTCTACCAGGATCGGATTTAGGTTTGATGAGGCCCTAAGCTACTGAAGGTAATGGGGCCCTTTATATGCCCAGCTGTCCTTTGTCAACAACAAATTGTCACTGTTGCTTGTGTTGAATATATGCTATATGATAATTCATGGACCTAACAGGTATCTAAAGCCATTTGCACTTAACAAAATATGTATTTTATCAAAGTAATTGTTGAACTTATATTTTGGAAATGTACATCCAGGTTTTTTTCTTTTAAATTTTTTTGGGGCGCCCAAGAGAGTGGGGCCCTAAGCTATAGCTTGTTTAGTTTATACGTAAATCCAGCACTGCAGTCTCTACCCAATTCTCAACTCCACCATAAGTGTTTGGGCAGCAGAGGGCCTCTGCTCTCCATCCAGGCAACAAAGTAGGCAAGAGCCAACAAGTCTTGGCGCAAAAGCTGAAGCTGTCTGAAAAGGTATTATTCAGCCCGCCCGGCCCATATACGCAGTTTGCCAACCTCCTAAGTGGAATCGGATCACCCTTGACGCGCCCCACTCTGGTTCCACAGCTTGCGGTTAACTATTCTCTCCAAAGGAACTCCTCCCCACCCCGGTCCTCTCGATGGCCTCCCCCGGCTTTGCTCTCCAGCTGGAAGCCAAAGCCAAGCTTGGAGGAACATGCTAGGCATCCCTTGCTGGTGATCCTGAAAAGGCTCCCTAGAGGGTGTGCACCCTGATCGGAGACTGCCCCCATTCCTAAGGCATACGGCATGAAGGGGCAACAGAAGGTGCGTCAACAGACCTGCAAAGGGAGGCAGGGAGAGGAAGGTTTGCAGAGGAAATGCAGTCTTAAAGAAAAGCAGGGAAGATATCCATCGTTAAGGCGGGAGGGAGGGGGGGATGAATCAATGACTTGTGGCTCTGCAGATGTTGGCCCCTAGCTGCCAGCAGTCCCAGTCAGCATGGCCAATAGTCAGAGGTGGTGAGGACTGCAGCCAAGAAAAAACTAAGGACCACAGGCTCCCCACTGCAGCATGAAGGGAACCACAATGCATGCTTATGTACACTAGGTGCAGAGAAAAACAGTGCAACCATTCCTAGCTTCCCACCCCACTCCCAGCTCAGGCAGTGGAGAATGGTACCCCATATGTCAGTCTTGTAATGAGATCCAATGGTGTCTGCACATGGAATGGCTGGGGAGCAAAATATCTTGGGCCAGGTGTGGATGGTAAATGCTGCAGCTACTGTTCTCTCCTTACAGTTGCAATGCCACTGTTTTGTCCTTGTTTTATCTGTGAAGCAAACTAACATGAAGTACCCAACGAATCTAGAGGGATGAGATCAACAATTTATCATCATATAGAAGAAAACTACAGCTGAGGTTTTCCCTCCCATTTAATCACAGCTAAAAATAAAGGCAATCAATTTCAAGGAATGCTCCCTGGAAAGCTTATGTGCTAGGTGTCAGCCCTCTGGTGGTACTGAAAATACTTGCACTTGCCTACGGGGAGAGTTCTATTAAGGTGCTGCCTCCGAAAAACCTGATTTTCAAATAGGACCAGCATCATCAAGAGGATTTTGACTTTTTGAAAACCTCTCCCAGTTCACACATACACACAGTATGTATGTCCCAAGTTGCACCCCCTCCTAGCTTATGATGGAGAGAAGTAATTAATGGGAAAGAGACCTATCAATTATTATTAGCCAGGATGGCTAAAAATAAAACGGCTGTGGGTCCCATGCAGCCCAAGGCTAACTGTGGTGTATTAGCAGTATCATCTAACATGTTCCTACTCTGATATGCATTGGTATTTACCAGGCACTCCTATCTCCATTACTGAAAACCAATCATTGGAATGCTAATACTGAAGCCAATATATTCCTCAGGGCAGGCAGTATGATTTCAACATTAATGCTAGTCCTACACGTGTAAATTATTTGTGTGTCTCAGGCAGGAACCACTGACAATGTGCAGTTGCTTCCCCTCATATTGTATTTGCCTTTATCCTTAACCTTTCTCTCGGACTTCTTTTGTTTGAGCTTGGAGACTGTTTTTTCAAGCACAGCACACAAGGTAATGAATTGAGCAAGAACGGCTTCATATATTACAAAGTGCTACACACTGCAATGTTTGAAGCAGCAGCAGGAGCACACATCTATTTCATCATAAGCATGCATGTATACACACACCCCTGGGAGCCGGAGCCAAATATAACTCATGGCCATATGGACAGTGGAAAAGGTACATACAACTCCAAGCCAAGTCTTACAGCAAGTGCATGCACACACCACAAACTACGACCATTTACTTGGAAGTGTCCCAATGAATTCATGAGAGTTACTTCCATGAAGTGAAATGTCCTTAAGATAGCACAAAGCACTGTGAGTGACTGAGGTACAACCACAAAGAACTAAACCCAAAACTATTTTGAGGTTTTATCGGTACAAATTCTAACTGTTGAAAGCACTAATGCAGTGCAGTTTTAAGACACCAAATGAGGTGATGGCTTTCCTACACACAGATCAGAGATGGGGAAACCTGGGGAAACCTCTGCCCATGCCACACTTCCCACCAGCCCAGTTCCATGCCCTCTTTAAGTACTTTGCCTGGCTGGAATGTGTTTTTGAAATGTGACGTTTGCCCGCTTAGGTTTATGTGCGTGTGTGTGTCTGCATAGAAATCTGACTTCTGTGCATGACTGCAATGTAGTTTATGGTACAAGATCAGAGTCCCATCCATTGCTCTGCCCACTTTTGACTCGTCTCACCCTCCACCTTGATTGGCATGGGACCACGAAAGGCCTCTCTGTGCAACCAACTGTATTGCCATACCCAACTCTCATGCCTTTTCTCAAGATGTTGTTTCTGTAAATGGATTTTTCATTTCATTTCTCAATCGGCACATTACAATATTTTGGATACATGCAATTCTTCCCTGAGAAAGAGCACTGTTAGTCATGGATACACAAGTGTTACAAGCAACTTCTGGGAATGACCTGTGATGGAACGAGTGAGATGTTTCCTCTTGCTGCACCATTTTGTGACCTTTTAAACATTTTAACACTTGGAGCAATTCAGCTCCAGTGCCAGTACCCTCATCTAACCATGTTGCTGTTGTCTTTAGTGTAGCAAAAGCATCAAGACAAATTTCCTTATCCCAGCAAAAAAATGTTCTTTTGTAAACAGGGGAAAACAGCTGTACAGTTCCCAGTCTACAGTACTTGTGTGAGTGTCATGCACAGGTTGAAATGTGGTTGGCATAAGCACTGACCAACTCTTAAAGGTCCTAAACGTGCTGCGTGAAAGGAACAAACCACCTTTTGCCACACTCTAACCACCAATTGTATATCACATTTGTATTAAAAGCTATCATTCTTGAACCACCTTCGTTGAGAATCAACTTATTTCCCAAATTACAATTGACACTGAATACCCAAAAGGATTTACCTCTAATAAGAAAGAGCTGCAGAACAGAAAGGGATGGGGAAGATTTTATTAAATATTCCAGATGCCATTTCCCATTCTGTGCTGGGCACTTAAGAGAAGTGCATGGTCTTTTAGAGATTATGTGGTAAATAAAAACAAAACAGGTTACAGATCCTAGGCATTTAGGCAATGCTTATGACAGTAGGATTCATTATGCATTTTCATTAATATCTTCATTTTTAATTTTAAAATCTTTAAAATTCTCCATCTTTAAAGATTCCAAGTTAACTCTGATACTGTGTTTGTTGTGCACTGTTTGTGACATTAAATACACGACACTGTGTAATATACATTAGCATGTAATAGAGGAAATCCCTCTACAAAACTTAACTACATACCAATTTCAGCCCACATTTTAGTATTTTTTTCACCACTGATAGTAGCAATGAAATCCATGGTCCCACAGTCTCCAGGCTAGGAACCTGAAATATTTTTGACAAACAATAATTGCATTGCTTGAAGCAGCAGCAGTCAGAGCCTTTATTCAACCTGAACGATGGTCATTAAAATGGGCCATGGTCTCAAGAGATCAATTAAGATTACCTTAGCACCCAGTAAATATTACACTAGTTGTTTTAATGAATTATTTGCTATAATTTCCAATAAATGCATTGTATACGCATTGCCCTTTACACTGAATTGGGGAAGGAGGTTAGAGAGGCTGAGCATATAAAAGGAATTGTAATTTAGGAGGAAACAAGTGCATTTGTGTGTTCACAAGTTATTACAAAAGATGGTATTAAGCCATATTCCTTCCAGTGTTAAACTAGAAAGTGCTCATGTTTTTGTAATATAATACTTGTACTTACAAACATATGTGCTAAAAAAACCCACTTAGCAACTTTTTATCAACTGAACAAACTTCATAGCTAAGTATACATATGAAATTTTGAGTTAGAGCAAATATGAAGCTACATTATTCGGAGTCAGACCACTGGTTCATCTAGCCCAGTATTTTCTATTCTGGCAACAGATCTCAGGTAGAGGTCTCACGGCTTGAGTTCCTTTAACTAGATGTCTCTATTATATCTGGGACTTTCTGCATACAATGCATATCATTGATAATGTAACTATGGATCCTGCCCATAGTTGTGAACTACCCAATATCACAATTAATGTAAATCTGGGACTAGGAGTAGAATCCTAGCCTCCTGAAATCTATGCTGAAAACAGAAGCTATTCCTATCTCAAACTTGAGCGGTTGGGCAGCCATGCACATTTGCAGGCACAAAAACAGAGCAGATAAGTTGTTTACTTTCCTCACTTCCAGCAAAGGAGTTATTCATTCCTTTCTTTTAATTTAATGATAGGGAAATTCCAATTATTAACAATGATTTAAAAAACCTTCCGCTAAAGGTTCAGTTTCATTTCTTTCTGTTCACACATCACATGGTCCATAGGGCTCAATGGCCTCATAGCCGATGTGCCTCGCTGAGGACAGTAACATTAAGGATGGGGCAAGAGTTCATCTTGGGGCCATTTGACATATATGTTATTGAACTTCATGTCCCAAAATAGCAGCACCCTGCTATACTCAAATTAGCTGCCCATTTTGACAGTTTCATTTCTCAGAGGGCACACTAAAATATAATATCCAAACATGAGACAAGTGCTTGGCAGAATTCAGCTGCAAGTTCAGCTGCAGTCTGTCACTATTCAAGAAGCCATCTCTCATACTACGCATTTAACAAAAATAAAGGGGAACCAGCAAGTACAAATTAAAACATGAAAAACATTGTCAGACTGTACAAACCCTCTTTTTATACTGCTCAGTAAAGTTGACAGTTTTGTGGAGCACTGAGAATATAAAAGGCTACCTCTTGCCATGTCAAAGGGGACACGGGTGACATTTGGCAGAATGGTCCTCAGGTATTTTATCACATCCTACATCACAGACAGGAAGCAATTAAAGACAATAGATAAAACATGGGGTGTAAGGGTTCAGATATAACCTCTTCTTCAACAGATCCACAAACATTCAGAAATTTGAGACAATGGCCCAATTTGCCTATGGTTTAATGTGAATGAGCTTCTCCCCCACTTGACAAAACAAGCCAGTCTGGCTTGCCATTGTCATCCAAGCCTGTGCCTGCAGATTGATTCCCCCAAACACACAAGTGGAACCAAGGTTTGTTCCTGACTTACTGCTCATGGTATATTTGAGGAGAAACAAACTACAAACCCAGGTTCTGACAACACAACAAGCCAGGCTCAGGCTTGTTTTTCAAAGCAGGGGAACTGGCATCACTGTAACTTGAAAAACGTGCACCAGCATGCTGCTCTTCCTATTTAACTATAGCAAACAAGGCCAAAATAAATGATCCTACCCCTCCCTCTTAAAGAGTGCCAAACGAAAGTAAGCATTGATGGTCATGTGAGACATTAAGTTAACAAGCCTTAAGCAGCACTGGTATCCTCTAAATCAGAGTTTCCCATATTTACGTCTCCAGCTGTTTTCAGACTACAATTGCCATCATTCCTGAGCACTGGTCCTGCTAGCTAAGGATGATGGGAGTTGTAGTTCAAAAACAGTAGAAGACCCAAGTTTGGGAAACCCTGCCTAAATTTACAAGTAGAGGACCATGCTTGAACTGTACGGAAATTTCTCCACAATTCTACCATGGAGAAACTGTTTTGATGGTAGGAGGTGTGTCTGGGTTTTGTTTTGTTTTTTAAAGGTATACCCCTTCAAGGAGGTTATTTGCTTTTGCAAGTAGCTGTGATATTACACCAAGATTCGTTGAATGATCGCTTGCATTATTTACCAAACATACATGTGAAAGACTAAAATGCCAATCAAACTACATGGACAGTTCAACATTCATTCTTAGCAAACGATCATTCTGAAAAAATGTATTAATGGTTCTAATAAAATCTGTTGTCATGAGAAGTGGCAAATAGTACTCAAAAGCAGCTTCTTTATTACAGAGATTAAAGCATACATACCTACATACCACTCCAGTGTAAAACAGGCCCACAACACTGCCATCTCTCTCTCTCTCACGCACACACGCTACCCCCACCCCACCACCAAAAGAGTACAACGCCCGGTGTCTGGATATAACCATATTGACAGATGAATAAAACCAGACAAAGCATTATGAAATACGCACAATATTGATTTAAATTGTTATTTTCCCATTTCAGGCAAGTTGCACTTTTAATGTTAGAAAACAGGTGAATTCAGTCACCACCACACAAGATTCCTGGAATTTTTCACTAATACATACTCCAATTTTAATTCTTAAAGAGTAACTCATTTTAAGGAATCTGATTTCAGAATCAGCAGGAATTTGAATCAAATTTCATCAATTATCTTACTTTCATGAAAAACGACACCCAAGTTGGAAGAAGTTATGTTGCTGAGCTTGTACTTCTTGGCTCGGAAGAACAAGGTTTAGGAGGCTCATCCTCCAAATTGTGTAATGCTCATTTACAAAAAGGATTGCAACCCCCAACTTCTTCTCTGGATCAAATTTTAATTCAAATTTCTCTCAACTCCTGTCTTTTGAACCTGCCCACAGACATGCACACCCCAACATCCCTCTTCCCTTCAGCCCTTTTTATGGTGTTGATATAGGTGGCAGCAGCTAGCTACAGCTTTAAGGAAAGAAAGGGAGGTAAACATTCCACCCTTCCAGCAGCCCTTGGGAAAACTCTGTACCCCAGAGCTATTTGTGGCTGTGCAGTGCACCATAGGCCAGAAAGGGGACATGAAGAAATCTCTTCCCTGCCTAACTCCACAGCCCACTGCTGCTACCTGCCATACTTGCAAAGCAAGTCAGGCTGAGGGACTGATGGTTAAGTGAGAGGGAAGGGGCTGGGTAGGTGGTAGCTGAGAAGTAAGTCTGGGTATTCAGAGGGCTGGGTAAGCCAAATTGTAATTGCCTCAGAATTAACTAAGCTTTTTTTTTTTCCAGAACACAAGCAGCTCAACAATCTCTTATTTTGTAAGTTCTAGTATAACCACTAACTAGGATAGAATGGCACTCCATTTCTTTATTGGCAAAATTTTAAACTAGTTAACAAAATGAGGGCTTCTTAGAAAAAAGGAGAGTTGGCGACAGAGTGGTGTGATTACAAGAATATGGCTAACAACAAGTATAAAGTTTTTTGGGAAATAAGAGCTATGCTGCATCTAAAATAATGACGGTAATTTCAGGTCAAACTTTCATACAAAGATTTTTTTTTCCTATTTCCAAGAGGATCTAATGGGAGCTAATTCAAGGTTAAACCCAAAAATATTAATTAGATACATCAAAACACTCCAGCATATTCTATTTACTCTACATCACACACTTTCTAATCTATGACACTGAAACACAGAAGGGATGTCATTAGAAAATCACTATTGCGTTTTCCGCAACAGGATGACAGATAAAACTGCAGAGAGCCTGAAGCTGGTTTGTCCCCCCAGCAAAGAAAATCCATCTCTCTCCATACTGGAAAAACAGCAGAGGTTGTACATTCACTCACAATGCTACCGTGCTTCAGCTTCATGAAGATTACCCAGCAGTTACTTGCAAACTTGCTGCCAAAACTAGTTTTAAGCAGCAAGACAACCCTGATTTAAGTAGGGCTGCTTCAATGCAAAAGCCAACATAGACCTCACCTAAATGAGGAACAATACACTAAGCACTGGCATTAAATCTGGACTTAGAATGAATTATTTGTAAATATGTATCAACAGATCTATCACACTGCTCATGATGTACCAGCATTTGTCTGACTCAAGTGCACAAGTTCAGCAATTATTTTTGCAATCAAAGATTTAACCTCCTCTCTGCAACTGTTAAAGACTAGAAATTTACATATAAAATAAAAGCTGGGGTTCCCAAGGTCTATGGGATGCACAGGTGGTTAGGTGGAGGGGCAGATGCAGTCTTCAGTATGTTGGATGCTCAGCCTCAATTTAAATCTAAAGCTTATTGGAAGGAAATAATTCTTAAGCATTTTCACCTCCCTTTTCAGCAGGACCTGAATACAGTATATAAATCTAAAAGCTTTTTGGATTTAGAGACCAAAGAAAGCTGCATTTTTATGGTAAAGCACAGCAGGAAATCTAAATTAAGACTTCTTAACTCTTAACGGAGGATCAGTCTACCTTCTTAGTACTGTTGTGCTTGAATCTAAACACCGCATAACTTACCCTATGTTAGATGCATTGTTTGCCAATGCAGAATGTTCCAGTGTAATTAGAAATGCTCTGAAAAGGTGAGTTGATGTGGTGACATTTTCATTTATCTTGCTAAGGAAGTTTCATGAATTGTTAATTACAGAATACCCTGAGATACTGGGAAAGCTGTAGACTTATCTCTATAGTGCATTAATAGAAGGTGAAAAGGTGAGGCTTAATAAGCTGGAGCAAGGACTGGGTTAAAATACACAACTGGGAAGAATTCCAGACTATTTGAACCTCAGGAGCTGCATCTTCCATTTCCAGTTAAGAAGGCAAACATCAGCCACTCACTGCAGTTGAATTAACAGCATAAATCCATCCCAGATTAAACTACTTTCTTGGCACAATTTATTTTTCCTGGACACCCCCCCAAAAAAAAATGCTGTTAGCAAATCATTAACGATATTCTATTCTAAACTGTCAGTTTAACAGCCCTATAAAAACATTTTAGAGTGTTTTTTATTTATTTATAAAAGTGTGCATGCTGTAGATATTAAAACTGCAGTCACCCTTACAGGCATCTCAGTTCTCTTTCAATCTTTCATGCCTAATCTATTCAATGAGACACAAAACGCCTTAGCTGAAGGCAACAGTTTGCTATATTGGAAAGTGCCACATATAGCGTAGTACGAGAAATTATATTGTACACTTCAAGACACTAGTCAAGCCCTTTGAATTAAATTTTTATTGTTTTGTTTTTTAAGATGAAGGGCAGCGAAGTGGCGCAGCATAATTTCAGATTTTTTCTAGACATTCACGTTTAAGCCACTCATTGAATAATGCCTCTCAGCCTTCTCCTGTGTAAAAACTTTTGGCATTAGTGATCACTGGCTTCACTTTTGCCATTGTGATCCCACACTATGGAATGCTATCCCATTCACTAAAAATAGGGAACTCAAGCAAATAAACAGAATTGTATCTCAAATTTGACAGCAACTTTCCAAATTAGAAAGTATACTTTTACTTCATGCTGCATGACTATTTCATATATTTTTTATGTTGTTAAGTATATAATGGGAAGAGATAATGATAAATTAAATAAGAGTACTGCAGGTTTAATTTCACATCTTGGCTATAATCTGACAAAGAAGAAGTCACCAAATACAGCAACTAGGTCCTGTCCCAAGCCAGGGATTAACTAATGCCCCTCCCCAAACCTTCCCCAGGCCCACCCCCTCCCACAACCCTTTCCAAAATCTCCCAACTAGACAACACTGTTGGCAAATCAAGACAGCATGAAACATACATCAATAGAAACAAACATGTGACATGTGCCAATGCATCAGGTTAGGTATCCTATTAAATGACACAGTTCTCCACATCAGCATTTCTGCTTGGGACCCAGTTGTACCTTTGCCACTGAGGGATAAAGTTTACATTTGAGCATGCTCCGTGGTGCATTTACAAGTGCTGCAATGCTACAAAGGAGATTGAACACCTGAAGCTTTTCCCTGTGACTTCTTTTCAGGGACATAATGCAACTGTCCCACCATGCAGTGACACTCAAAAGTACAATCCAATGTTGTAGCACAAATTACAACATCCAGTTTAGTAGGGTGTAAGGCATGTGGACAAGAAGAGATATCAGCAGTATGCAGCAGGAAGAGAAAGAATTGCACACCAGCAGAAAGCATCGGTGGCTCGATGCTTCAGTTCACTAGTTTTAAAACTCATTTTGAATCCCTGATTCCTATTTATTGAGGCTGGAATTCATTTAGTTTCTGAGGCCGTATGCTGTTGAGTGAGTGGTGACCAAATTCCTTGCATTTCTGTTCATTGTTAAGATGATCAACGTATTGACTGAACCTGTAGAAAGAACGGAGCACCAAGAATGCCTCACAGGGTATTGTAACTTGGCCGCCTCCTCTAAGTGTCACTGTTCTAAATTTGGGTAAGGGAGTGGGGGAGTCAAACCGGCCCAGCCACTAGCACTGTCACAAAATAAGTTTCTTTAAAAAAACAAAAGGCAAACAAGATTATGAAGCCCTCCTTTACAGAAGCAGCTCATTAAAAAAAAAATCCCACAAAATCAAAGTGTTAGGCTTCTCCATCTAAAAAAAGGTTACACGCATGCGCTGAGAAAGTGACCACCACACAGATCTCAACAGCACCTTACTGTACAAAATCTAAGACTTAAAAGAACTGAGCTCACATTTCAGCCTTCTTTAACTGAAAGGATAAAGAGGCCTAGCTATGGCTGGGACAACATACATAGGGGCATTTCAGAAGACAAGGCAGAGGTGAAGCTAGTAGCCTTGACTTTCAGGTTGTCAAAACTGTGTTAATAGGGAAGGGGCACTTCATGCACAATATGTGTTTTACAAAATACATATCCAAGAAAAAGCAAGAAAACCCCACTTTGCACTAGAATGCAACACTCAAATATTTGCTCTGCCAAAGGCTGCCGCTGATGTCGTGTCTGACAAGAGGAAGCATGTGAAAGAGGCAAGAAGAGGGGAGAAAAGGAAATCCAAGTTTCAGTCTACTTTTCAAAATCTGTTTCTCTCAAAAGGTCATCTTCAGTCATCTGATGTCGGACAGTTCACTCTCCTTTGAGAATGATGTGGTCACAACAGGAGTGCCATTGTTAGCCAAATAGCCTTGCCTCAAGGTTTCAAAATATGAAGCCTGCACAGGTTTGTGATACTGCAGAACTTTTATGGCGTCATCTATCTGAAACCATTTCCGTTTCCTTCCTGTAGAAATAGAGGGAGGGGGGAATTAGTAACACAGCAAAGCAATTGATGATTTTATAGTTCCTTCTATAGATAATTTTCACAGACATATAGTATGCCTATTCCTACTGCAAATGCACTGCAACAGCACACAGTAATTCAATGGCACCTGTGATACGATGACTCACTGAAGGTTCACTTCTTCAATATACAATTGTAACAATTAACTTCACACAATACAACCCGGGGGGGGGGGACACGGATCAACCTCTAGCCTGTGGGCTCAATTTTGAATGCTAGGCCTTCCCAACCATCCCACCAGCCTCTCCCTAGAACCTCATACCCTCTTCAGGTTCTCCTTTCCCCACCTTTGAGCGGTTTCCCTCCTACCAGCAGATCAGCACATGTATGGGAGGAACACGAGAAGAGTCTGCTAGTTCAGGCCAATGGCCCATCTACTCCAGCATTGTGTTTTCACAGTGGCAACCAGATGCTTATGGGAAGCCCAAAAGCAAGGTAAGAGAATGGGATGTATATCCTTTGGTAGTGTACTTTGGGCTTTGGCCCCAGTCATGCCAATATGCTGTCCCCAATAACCAGCTCTCCAAAGGAATGTGGCGCTTGGAGGAGGAAGGGTCTTCAGCCCTACAGTACATTACAACAGCAAATCTTTAGTTTAACAAATATTATCCAAAATTAAAATAAAACCAACATCTCATTTGTTTCTTCTAAAGGAGAATGAGCTGGAAAATAGTGCATTTAGTAAGGAAGCTCCTGAGACTAACAGAATGCAGCTGCTCACTTTTCTTAGAGAAAATCAATGGGAGAAGGAAAGTTATAGGGAAAACTGTGTATCACTGTGTTGCCTGTGAAGTTCATTGAGAGATATATGCATCTCTTTCCATTCTGTAAATAATTTAGGCAGCAATCCTAATCCCACTTATCTGAGAATAAGCCCCACTGATTTCAATAGGATTTACATCTAAGTAAACAAGGTTAGGACTGTGGTTAATTTGAAGCTGGGAAATAAATTTGGTAAGAAGCAATTTTCTAAGTAATATGCTATTCTACAGGATGTATAACCTCATACTAGAGCCAGGGCTTTTTCGGCTGTGGCTCCGATCTGGTGGAACACTCTGTCACAAGAGACTAGGGCCTTGCGGGACTTGACATATTTCCGCAGGGCCTGCAAGACAGAGTTGTTTCACCAGGCCTTTGGCCAGGGCACAGCCTGACTCCCTCCTTCGGCAATCTTCGCGGAGCTCTGGCCCAACGGTTGCCAGTGGTTATGAATTAATTTTATAATGAATGATTTTAGAGTCTTGTGTTGTGTTGTACTGTTGTACTGTTTTATTGTTGTTAGCCGCCCTGAGCCCGGCTTTGGCTGGGGAGGGCAGGATATAAATAAAATTTATTTTTATTATTATTATTATTATTATTATTATTATTATTATTATACAGAAAAGTGAATAAAAACATGGGCATGAAGAAGCACTGGATGAAAAGAATAATACATTAATATGAATTTTGCAATGATTTGAGACTGCTATAGGAGGGGCAATTAGTAAATTTCCTTTCCCCCTTTTTAAAAAAAAGTAAATTTCCTTTTCAAAACACACGCTATACATGGGAAAACAAAAATTAAAAAATCAGTGATTCTGCAAAAAAAATAATAATCAGGGAAACAGATAGTTAAGACTCTTCCACTTCCAAAATCTGGTTTTTAGCCCTCTTTGTGACTGTTCAGTTCTTTAAATCAAATTCTCTTTAAAATCATCAGTACTAGAATTCTTTATCTGTCTTTTTTTACAAGAAGCTGGAATTTAAAGGAGTCTGACAAGAGCTGCCAAGTCACGAGTATTTTGGCAGCTGTATGCTGATGGTTGTCCTTTTCTACTTTAAACCAAACAGTACAATTCTAATTCTTACACTTTCTTCCCCCCACCCCGGCCACAATCACCTACATAAAACAGGAGTGAGAAAAATATTTTCAGCCTGAGAGCTGCATTCCCTCACGGGCAACCATCCAGGGGCCACATGCCAGCGGTGGGTGGAGCCAGATACAAAGGTGGACAGAGAATCAAATGCCATTCTTATACTGTAGGCTGCATTCCAGGCACACAAAAATCAGAGGTTGCTACACCCACCCACACCCCTACATTCATCCGGTTAAGCAACATCTACCAGAGTTCAAGAAGCCAGGCAAAAGCAGTAAAGGAGGGTGTGAAACAGGGCTAGTGAAAAGTGTGGCCTGGGGGCGAATCCCAAGGGCCAAAAAGAAAGGGTGAGAGGATTGCAGTCTCCACACCTGATATAAAGCTGAATCTAATACAGAGAAGAGGATTCTGCTATTACAATCCTACAGAGAATCAGGAATACAGATGAATGTAAGTGTCTCACCAATATTCACAGAGTCCTCCCAGTCTTCCAATACTTCTGTGACAATAAGTACGTAAACATATGTTCTGTGTTTTCTGTCCTGGTTCTAAAAGGAGGAGCAGCATTAAAGTTAGGTTCCAAAGTTCATAATACCTGCAAAAGTTTATTCTTAAGGAAAGTAGGGATAGGTATATTGTTAAAACATTTCCACCAACAGCAAAGCCCTACCAAGATAAATGATGAAGATTCAAAAGTAGTTACAACACGAAACAAGTCAAAACATTTCCAACGTAAATTTTACTAGTTTTGCCCTGACATCTTGCCAAACGTTACTGTTTTCTAGCTCCTCAGTCTTGAGAAACCTACAAAACATAGGGAAATTGAACAATCTGTCTCAGTGGATGCTCTATGTTTTCAAAATTCAATCATGTAACATGCATGATACCACAATGGCTGCATCTGCAAGTGAAAGTAAGGCAGAAGTGATGATGGAGGGAAACCTCCAGCCCACTAGGGCTTCAAATCACACCCACCTGTCCCACACTAGACATCAAACATCATATATGACACTGGCTTATGGGGCAGGTAAAGACATAGCCAGCTTCTGATTGTCCCTTGGTAAGTGGGACTCACTGACCGCAGTCATCAGCTGACTGGCATTGGTAGGAACCCTGTTATAATTTATCCTTCTATAAGTAGTTTTGCATCCCTGGTCTAAAGAGTCAAAAACACACATAAGAGAACAAACTTGAACTAGAGTTCCTTTGCAAAGCAACTGTTAATTCATGTTCACTTCACCTAGCAATTATAGGAACTACTTTCATTGAACTTTGCCAAACCACAGTAGTTCATTCCAAGCACTGTTTGTAGCTTACAGGGATGTGTGAACAGGGCCATTGAGAAAAATCTTAATCAACTCTTCAAAATGCTTATACTTACCTCAAAAATTCCTACTAATCTTCCTAATGTCCCTTTCACTCCAGCCTGTGAGAAATTCAAAGAGAAGAAAGAAAGATTTAATGTTCTAAGTTACAGCTCAATATTTCAGTCTGGGCCAAATTACACATGGTGTAGAAGGTCTATGACGGAAAAAGCTTATGGAAGATCCAAAGCTTAAAAACAGCTGGGAGGGTCGGGGGAGAGGATTGGCTTCTGATAGCAGCACTAGAGTAGAGGATGTTTAATCCTTTCCTCATGTAATTTTCATGATTACAATTGCCCCCAAAGCTGCTATCCGTCCCCCAGTGTTTGTGAGTTAAGCGGCTTTGAGAAGGGACATCATGAAGTGTTTAAAACCAGCAGGGGAGGGGAGGGGTGAGAGAAAATTTGGGCCAAGAAAACGAGGGGTTAAATGCACATATGTATGCATGTAATCTGGTGTTTCACACCACACCCTCTCAAAGCTACATTTGAGGGAAGCACATCACCAAGAGACAGTACATATCTACATATATGAACTCTAGACCCCAGTGCCTGAAGTCAACTGGCAATACTATTAACAATCTGTTGAAAGAGGTACTCAGTGAAGTATTCGAAAATCCCTGCCCTGCATCATAATAACTATTATAGCTATGAGTACTAGGGCAAATTCTACAGCAGTATCCATCTCAACTCACAGATGGAACTAACAATGAGTTTTGTTCATAAAGAGTTAACAAAACCACAACACTATTAATTGGTTAGAAATTTTTTTCAATAGAGGGACTGTTTTGAGAAGAGCAAGGAAAAATAATAAGAAATTGATAAGCAGCATGAACAGTTTAGGTCCGAAGCAAGTTTTGGAGATTTACCTCTTCACAAACTTCCCGCACTGCAGCCACACTAGGCTCCTCTTCAGGCTCCATACCACCACCTGGGACAATCCATCTATCTGGATGACGACTACTGCTCACTAACAGCACCTACCAGGGGGAAACAGAGTACTTGCATATATACATTATTTCATTATATGGTTGTCCAACTTCAGAATACAATCTTGCTACAAAAGAAAGCTGTTGACGGGGGTGGGGGTTAAGTTCCTATAAGAAATCTCTCACTTTCTTTTTTGCTAATCTTCTCTCTATACTTATGGAGTCATCATGTCCTCTTGAGTTTCATTATACACAGGCAAAGGAAAAAGCTTAAGGAACTACTGGGTCAAGTCCCATGGTCAGAAATACTCAAAGAAAAGCAAATCCAAGAGGGATGGGAGTTTCTTAAAGGTGACATACAGAAGGCACAAAGGCAGACAATTCCAACAAGTAAGCATCCAAAGAAACTGTGTGGCTGCATATGAAGCTTACAGATGAGCTGAGATGTAAGAAGGGCATGTATAAGAAATTACTCATGTGGTCCCTTCCAACTCTACAATTCTATGGTTCTATGGAAGAAAGGAGAAATCATGAAAGAAGAGTATACATGAGTAGCCAACGGTTGCAGGTACCGGTGGTCAAGCAGGCCAAAGCTCAGAATGAACTCAGGCTTGCAAGAGAGGTTAAAAATAATTTTTAAAGTTTCTTCAACTATGTTTGAAGTAAGTGGGAAAATAAGCAAGTAGCAGATCCCTTGCGGGGAGAAGAAGGAGAAATGCTACTCAGTGACAGAGACATGGTGGAACTGCTCAACACCTACTTTGCCTCTTCACCCCAAAGAAAAGCAGTGCCCAACCTTGTGGTAAAAGAATAAACAATGCAAGAAGGGAGTTGAAGCCCAAGATAAAAAAAAAAAGGTGGTAAGGGAACACCTAGCTACTTTAAATGAATTCAAATCACCAGTGCCTGGCTAGCTGACCCAAGGGTACTAAAGGAGCTTGTAGATCAAACAGTGTGATACAGCAGCAAAGCAAAAAGCTGATGCTATTCCAGGCTGCATCATAAAAAGTAACAGTGTCCTGATCAAGAGAAGTAACAGTACCGCTCTATTCTGCCTTGGTCAGGCCACATCTAGAGTACTGTGTCCAGTTCTGGGCACCACAGTCTAAGAAGGATCTTGACAAGCTTGAATGTGTGCAGAGAAGGGCAACCGCCTCCTCCACCACTATGTTGGAAGTACAGCCTGACTCACCACTCCAGAGGGACAGGCTTGTATGAGACTTCCTCAAGTGGGAATGCACCTACTGATTACCAAGAGCAATGGGGGAGAGTTTCTCATTAACAGTGCCTGGGCAGGCTCCTGGAGTCAACATCCACCTTTCCACTGGTGGTAGCCCGAGAGTCCAACCATTTCCATCATGGCCCACTATGTGAGGACACCAGCTGGTTGAGCATCTGGCTGAGCTGTCTTAACAAAAGGCAAGACATTCTTCAAGGGGTGCATCAGGATCTTCAGAAGAACTAATCTGAATAGGAAAAGCAAGTCTGTTTTGTTTTCACCTCCTGCATTCCATGTTATTAACAGACATACTACACCAAGGAACTTGAAGATACCTCCTTTTTCAAGAGGTGTTCTATGACAGTATTCTTTAAACATTAATACTCTTACTGTCACTTTTACCTCCACATTCTCCCAGTAAAATATTGTGGTAAACCTAACCCTGACTAGAGACTCTAAAAGCATTGTTGGAGTATCCAGCCATTCCCTGCAACTAGAAACTCCTGCTGGCACTTGGTACTCCGAACTCCTGCCACGACTCTTATAATATGTTGAACTCCATCAGAACTATTATCAAAGGGATTGAAGATAGCTGCTCTGGGGATTTCAACATAAATTATTAAATTGACAATATGATTACAATAGATTCAGACAATCACTTCAGAACAACCACTTCAGAAAAAGTAAATCCATGTGCCAGTTCCATAGCATTTATCCTGCACACATACATATATCTTTGTCCATACTGAAGATCTGGAATGAACTTGCAAGAAGCCACATAATGTTGGAGGTTTCGTCCCCTTTCACATTTACTCAAAAGCAGAAGTGAAACATTCCAAACTCATTCTTGCAGCCGTTGAAGATGGGAGGGTGAGAATCTGATGCATGCACAAGCACATTCTCATAACGCTAAACCATGCTTTAGCATTTTTTATGAATGAGGCCTTTATGTCACCTGAGCAAAAGACATGGTTGTATTTGGTTGTATTATCACTTTTACTCAAAATCCTTCAATGGAAGAATGCACATTAATTTAGTAATTTATGCTGCAGAACACGGGCTTGTTGCATTTTTGTTTTGCTACATAAAAGTTTGGTCTTAATGACAAGTTGTGTTTTGCCCTTTCTATAGACTAATTGTCCTGACAGCGGGCACACTTTTTATGGTCAACAGTTTTGTATCCCACACTCTCCAGGAGAGCTTCTAAAGGAAATAAGTATATGAAACTCTTTCAAGTTAAAACAGAAAATTTGAAGAGAAAAGAGGCCTCATATAATTCAGAAATTCAGTCACAAATCAGAACTGCTGTTTGGAATCTGAAAAGTTCAAATTGAGCTGTGGGGTGCAAGGCATATGAGATAAATAGTGTGGTATTAAGTAACTGCTACTGCACCAGCCCTAGGAAAGGGTCCCAGCACTAGCTCTTGATCCAAGTGCCTTTGCACAGGCGTGTTTGAATCCTACCATTCAATTCCATAGGATGCTTTATTTGGCTAGTAACTCTTCTATAAGGCAATTTTACCTATGAGATTTGGAACTATTTGATCACTGAATGTCCATTCCAAGTTGAATATTGCATTAATATGAGTGGGAATCTTTGCCAGACGCAAGCATGGAAGACTAAGACAACTCCATCCGTCCCCCTGACCAACCTTAAATGCCCCCCCCAGACCTCTGGTAGGGGCTGATGGGAGTTTAGTCCAACAATATCTGGAGGCTACCAAGTTGGTTATTCCTCTTCTAGGGTCTTGTAAATAGGTTTGTTTTCCTCTGGTATGGTAGAAGAGTTCCACTTTTCTAGTCCAGGGAAAAAAAGCAACCCCAGGAAGGAAGCAAGTTACAATGAAAATCTCTTTGCAACCCTACAGCCTATTCATAAGAGGTACTATTTCTTAAAGAGGAAGCATGTTTTGAACAGAATGCTGTAAAAACTAGCTGTCACAACACAGACTACAAAAGTGAAAATGCAAAATGTAAGGCTTATAATGAGTTCAAACAGGGATGGAAAGTTCTTAGAGTGAAGAAAATTCTCAAAAAGTGCAGGAAAGCCCTAACAACATTATGCTGGCACCAATGAATTCGCATGATTTTCAACTCCTGAATTCAAGAACAACAAAAAGGGATAACCTTTAAATTTTGTTATTTTTCCACATTATAGACCATAAAGCAGGATCTGTAACAAAACCATCTGTATGTCACACAGCCTGGTTTAGGGTTGTTCTACTTTACCTAAGGCAGTATCTCAAACTAAGCACAGTGATGTAGCACTGCCCCACTTACTATCTAAACTGTTTACAAACCAACATCATACATCAGGATGAAGGCTTATGCCAGTAGAGCACATACTTGAACTACCCCCTTGTAGCACCATTCCCCAGTTTCAGAAAGAGCTGCACAAGTCCCAAATGTAGCACAACAGGGTTCAGTTCCTACTACTGGAGCACTGTTTTTCTACATATTGGCTCCCCCAAGCAGTAGATAAGAATGCCTTATGAATTCTTCAGGTACTAAAGTCTGATATGCTTACATCAGACTTACATCATATATACTGACCATCTCATTTTTTATCTGTCACATATTTCATTCTGCTCCCATCCAGGACTGGACATTAGCTAGGTGCCAGGCGCATTTTGCACCTGGCTATCAACCACTTGCGACCAAGTGAAGATGCCTGGGCCTGACTTCTCCACCATCTTGGAGGTGCATATCTGGGATCAGTGGATCTGGGCTGTTTTCACACACTAATACCACATCCTATAGAATTTTATCCGTACCCTACCCTCTTGGCAACACTGATTTGAACCCTCATAACAACAGAACTCCCAATCTATTTCAAATTCCAATTGATATAATTCAGTAGCAACCCTACGAAAGAACAGATAAATAGTCTCAACGTCTACAACAATTTGATAGCCATGCCCATAATCCACAATATAGACACCTGCATTTGTCCCCGCGACGGGGTGAGCTCCTGTTGCTCAGTCCCAGCTCCTGCCAACCTAGCAGTTCGAAAGCACGTTGAAGTGCAAGTAGATAAATAGGTACTGCTCCAGCGGGAAGGTAAACGGCGTTTCCGTACACTGCTCTGGTTCGCCAGAAGCGGCCACATGACCCGGAAGCTGTCTGTGGACAAATGCCGGCTCCCTCGGCCAGTAAAGCGAGATGAGCGCTGCAACCCCAAAGTCGTCTGCGACTGGACCTAACGGTCAGGGGTCCCTTTACCTTTTACCTCTCTTTCTTGAGTTATTTATCTTGCCCAGTTGTCAGCTCTTGCTTCATGATATATGTTTTGGTTTTAGATAAGCTTGATAACCATTTTCAGACTTATCATTCAGCTAGAGTGCCTGTCACCACCTCTTCAGAATGCGCACTAGCACGAAGTCAATAAATAATTGGATGATCACCGATAACTTTATGAAATGAGTATAAGCCTTACTAAGTTAAAGTGTCTCCAAGATTCCCAACACTTAAAAAATCACTTGTAAGACTATGTAACTGAATAACATTATCTAAGGCAAAATACAATACAATTCTACACTGATTTATATGAAACAAATTGCGCACAGGATGTTCACCTATGTATAATTAATCACTTTGCTATGGGATCCTGCAGAGAAAAGGGTAGCATGAGAGAATAGCTAGTCTATATACAACTGTCTGGTACACGTTTTTGTGAGAACACAGTGTAAGGAAAGCAGAAGCAGAAATCAGGCAGAAGCAGTTAAACAACTAAATGACCAAAAAATAGGAATGCTGAAGAATGCATAGAACAGAAGAGAAACTGAATGAATTCATTGCATCATTATCCCTGCAGAAATGGTCGTATGATACATACAGCAAACTTCTTTTTCAATGTAGTGCACAGGATGTAGTTTTGGAACTAATGAAAAAGAATCAGAAGTAACAACTCACTAAGCCTCATGGTATTCACTTGGGAGTTGTTAAATGTGAAAATGGTGTTATTTAAACAAAGATCACAAATTGATCAACCTAAATCTAGTTCTAGGTAAATTCATAGAAAGCATTCAGGCCTGTAAGGCCGTCAAATTCTCATATAAGACTTACTATGGAATGCTCAGAATGACTTCTAAAGCAAAATAAATTGCCTCATCAATCTTCGTGAGTATCAGTTTCTGGAGTATCAACGGGCATGCTGACACATATGATCCAGTTAAAACTATGGTCTGGTTCTCTGGTTGCAACTAGCCATTACTTGTTGTAAAGGAGGATCCCTAGTTGGTACACAACACTAAATCAAGATTCTTTGAAAATGAAAATGAAAATCAACTCAGCAAAAGTCTTCCTGCCCATGCAGGAAAAAGAAAGGGAACTTGAGCTCAAAGAGGCTCATGCACAAATTGCTAAATAATGGTTAAATGTTACATGGCCTACTCAGTTGATTTTCAAAATGCTGTCCACAACATTTTTCAACATCTTCCAGCTAAACTTAAGATCCAAGTGGTAAAAGAAAAATTCTCTTTTGTACTAGAACACTACACTACACTACCACTACACTACCCTAAAATAAAACCAGAGTTTGTACAATAGATAATAGCATTCCCCCTTTAAAAAATGTTGACTAATGTGATGTCAGAGGGGCATGAGGAGGAAGCCAACTATGCAGGTATAAAGATTGCATTATATAAAGATCCCAAGTTGCGTAGCAGCTCATTTGTTTGAATGCTGTCCTATGTTAAAACTTGCTTCACATAAAAGGCTGTCATGGGGAGAAGGACTCCAGCCTAGCCTTCTCATTGACTTATTTGTTCTCTTTGCAGCAAGCATTTGTTTTACTAACAGAAGCATTCAAACATGTGACCACCTCCCTGCAATCTGAACTGACATAATCCAGGAAATGCTACCATGCAGTATTTCTAAACCAAAGCTTGATCATTAGATAATTTTAAAAAAGAATTAGATCCATTTACGGAATAACTGTTAGGGGCCTGTCATCAATATTTTCACTAGTATATTCTTACTCACCCCCATGAGAATATACTGCTAAAGAATATTTCAGCCCATAAGAAAACCTGCTGGAATAAGAAACCTTTCTCATTTTGTTGGCTACAGTAAAAGCTTGCTACAGAGGAACTCTTAACCAACATATCAAAGCTTAATGCTTTATGGCCAGGTGGTTTGTCACAATCCTGTGTCCTAACCTATAGTGTGGTTATAAAAGGGGAAGCCTCTGATGTCTCTTCATCTATGAGGGTCATGCAACAGAGTTCTGAAATTGGTAAAAATGGGGTGAGAAAAGCTTGTTGCAAAACTGATTTTCAAATTTCCATACAAGTTTAAACATATATGCTATTTCTCAGTGAAAACCACTCAGCAGTTAAATTCTGAAAGCAATGCTCTAATTAAGTAATTATTCAGAAAACAGCAAGGGCATGATCCAGTTAAGCATTAACTTCTCACTGATTTGAACTGCAGATGGTTAAGTACGTTATGTTGTTTGTTATATAGTTGGAAATCAATTTTTAGCTATTTTTGTAATTTATTTGGTTGTTAAGTTGCTTTGAGCCATCTTTCTGTATAAAGCAACAAATAAATACAATACATATTAATAAGTATGTGCTCAGCATACTGTTAATGATGATATTCCAGTGTGGTGTCCCACTGGTGCAACACACTTTCGCCTGCACAAACAGGGCTTCCCCTTCCTCCAGAGCAGATTACGGATGCAGAAGGTAGAAGAGGATGAGGAAGTCCCAGGTTGCTTCCACTGGCATGATGTTGGATCTCACCCAGAGTTATTTAAAAACTTTAATTTTGCATAGATCATTCCCTGGAGGAATCTGCTAAATTGAAACGCTCCACAGAACAAAAATTCAAATAGCACTTCTCTAAATCTTCAGGGGAAGTGTGAGAGGCATCCTACTGTGTATACAACCTATTAAGACTGCTCAACTGACTGTGTGAGAACACAAGCAGGAATTGGATCTTAATACTCACTTCACTCCCATGACCTGTCAGCAAAGTGATCAAATGGCAGAAAGAGTGAAGGAGGGGGAGGAGCTTCTGGCAAAGTTCAATAGCAAATGACATAGGTATAGCAGAAATAAGGCGGCTTGTTTCTTGCAGTTCGTACTACTACTACTTACTGAAATAGGAAAGAAAGAGAGCACATTTGAGAAAGTGGTAAAAGCAATCTGCCAAGTCCCTCCCAACAATGTTACTAAACTCTGAGAAAAGGGGTCATGAAATCAATTTATTTTGGGATCTCTCTTATAACACTGATTAACAATTCTACCACCACTCTTTTTGTTCCCTTTTCTTAAAACCCATTGTGAGTTCAGGTATCTGGTATTATGAAAAGCAACTGAAGAACTGTGAGGAACAAAGGAAGGGGGGAAAGTGAGGAAAATACAGTTTGATTCTCTCCCTTCAGCTTAACAAGCAGGTCTTTGTATGAACGATATACACAGAATGGAAAAGCGGGTGGGTAAAGGAGTTGCTTTCCTCTTTTGTTTTGTTTTTTTTTAAAGAGCAATTGAGTTGTGTCATGTTTTTCATTCTGAAGTAATATTTAAACTGCAGAATATGCTAAAAAGCAAAAAGCTCCAATTGTTCTTCGGTTCTCAAAAATCATATGATAGTAGGAACATGTCACTTTCTGGAAAAGCCTCAAACCTTCAACTTTCAAGGGTCTTAAAATCTGATAGAACATTTTATGCAGCCAGTTTATTACATGGCAATTTCCCCCCAAACCTAGGGCCATCATCTATGCATTCTATGTTTGGGGCCACATGGAGAGAAAAGAGGGTGCCCATGTAACATTGGATACAGCCCTAAGGCTTCAATCCTAATCCCACTTACCTAGGAATAAGCCCCAGTGAAGTTTCTGAGGAGATATGGTTAGGATTGCATCCTAAGAATCTGAATAGTTTATCTAGCATGGAAAAGTCTTTTGCTTAATGCTTAAAAATAAGGTACCCATATCTGACGCATTTTTATTTCAAGAAAGAGAAAATTGCCAACTTCTCTGGAAGCCTGTCAAAATTAAGAACTGTTCCAGGTGAGCAAAAAATGAAGACCTCTAAATTGGAAAATGATAATATTTGGTCTCCTCCTTTTACGTTGTGAATGTCTCAAACACATGTACTTATGAATAGGCAGAATAAACATTATTTGCAAAAAAAATAAAAAATGAAGTCTCATATAACATATATAAATAAAAACCACAAAAACTATCAGAATCACAGATCAGAACTGTTAAAAAAAAGATTCCCTTCCTCTTTAACTGTCTATGTATGCTTGGCAGCATAGAAAAGTTTTCAGCAAATGTCTAAAAGGAAACCTCAGGAAACTCAGGAAACCTGCCAAATCTTCATTGGAAGAACATTTCATCCAACTGGGCCAATGATACTGAAGGCCCAAGTTTGTGTTATCAGATGAGCCTCACCAACTCAGGGGCAAGTACACTTTTTGTGGGATGCTAAAAATGCAGCCCCCACTTTCAGACTGTTCATGTTCCAAAAGTGTCATAATGTACATGCATATGAGTGGTCAGAACACACATTATCGTAGTAAACTTTATGAACTTACTTGCAAGGAGCAATTTGAAAAGACTGAAAGTGGACCATAGCTTATGTTTGCAACAATGTAAATTTGTGATATTTACATTTCACTAGAGATTTCCAAAGCTTTTTGTTTTCCAGTGTCTATATTAGGGAAGGATACTTTTTGACAAGAAAAGAATACTTACACCCCACTACCATGTGTGAGACTGAACTGAAACAACAAAGAACAAATTCCAATGAAGTTTCAGCTGACAAGTCCAGGATGTTTTACATGAGAAGCATTATGAATTAGACTGTTTCCATTTGGATTTTGTACTCCAGTTCTACAGTAGATACTGCTGCTTTCTAGTATCTACTCAAGCTGATTGTAACATGTGTTTTAAGATTTAAAACTGCTATAAAGATAACACATTAAAATGCAGAATACTATTTGAAGTATAAGATAACAATAGTTCATTCATTGTGATGAAAAAAGATGGATGCTATTGTTGTTCCCATGAAGCTTGATCAACTTCTCATCCTCCTAGCATTTTTCGGAATACACTTACATCCATTGGTTTCCTGGCAAAAGCACTTTTCATTTCATAATTCATTAAAGTTCCAAATTCACTATCTTTTGAACAGCATGCTTTCTACCCTGATCCAACAACTGCATATTTACAGCATAATTCTATGAACAATTCTTCACATGTAAACACCACTATACTTAATGGATCTTACTCCTTCAAAGCCGGGTGGGCTTTGGGAAGGTGGTGGGAAGGCTCTTGGGCCCATCTAAGAATCACACCTTCCTCCCTAAGCCGGGCAGAAGCTTCCTGGGGGACTAGTCTAATACCCCATGTCTACCGACACCACTGGTTAGGATTGTTAAAATTGCTGTGTTAGTGTTAGCAACATCATGATGCTTAGTCATAAAAAATGTGTTATTGATAAACTATACTAAACTTATTTATGAGAAAATACATATTTGGAAACAAAGTTATCTCAAGATCTCACACTTTAAAAACACATTGTAAATGAGTTCAGTTTGGTTAGGATTCTTCATCTCACCATACGATTAAGTGCTAAGAAGATTACTTCCTCTTCCCAACACTACAATGCTCAGAATAAGATTGCATTAGGGTGTATTAGAATTTATCACTTTTTTGTAATGTGCTGAGTTGTCTCAGGAACAATCCAATTTGAAAATATATAAGTATCAATGACACTTGATGGCAACATCCCCCCCACCCACAATGTGATAACAAAGACCTTGGACCCACCCCAAACACATTGCCAACCTCTCAGTTATGATATTAGTTACCCATTTCAGGCACAAATGCCTAAGAATTGTGCCTTCATTGAGCTAATTCAGGCATAACATTCCTGGCTTCATAAACTAGAAGTGGGGAACCTCTTCAAACCCACCCATTTATATCAAGAGAGGAGGGGAGGGAATATCATTTGACCTAGCTTGGACCAGCCCTAAAGCTGATCATGTGAAACTCAACCCTTTTGCTGTGGTGCATAGATGCAGTTTCTGCTAAGGTACATTTCCTCCTTTACCTCCTCTTTGTTTTCTTTTCATTATGTCAAACCCTTTCAAAGCTGCCCCTATTTTCAAGTTGAAGCATGAACCCAACAGACCCTTATCCAAAGCTGTTGATAGCTAACCATGGTAGTGTGTCCTTTTTTGAATCCCATAAATCGTTATACTTCATAACATGGGCATAGCCAGGATTTTGTGAGGGTGGGCAGAACTTTGTTAGGGTGGCAGAACCAATCTGATTGGTCAGTTAGTTAAGTATTTTTATTTACTTGTTGGGGGGGGAACTGCCCCCCCCGGCTACACACATGCTTCATAATCTATTTAAACATGACCCAAGCCTCCTTCAATTGTTGCATTGGGCCATTCAATTTTCTTCTATTTCCCGCTCCCACAGAGCAGTTTCTACTCCCACTGTTCATCCCTCATGATTTGTCTCATTCTTTGCAAAGCTCTTCGTACTGTGCCTAAGATTTCAGATTAAAACTGCAAAGTAGAAGGAAAGGAGGACCTTTTTCTACCTCCCCACTTCCAGGTACTCTCTGAAGACTGGAGAAGAGACCCTCTCAAGAATATTAAGGGGGTGGGTAGGGGAAGGACTAGACCATGTGAAAAATGAACATACGGTAATATTTTAGCTGCAGTTCATTCCTTTTCAGCATTGTATTCTTATTATAAAAAGTGTGCCTAGACATTTCATTGTTCTGCCCATAACCTAGGTTTAGGGAGCCATTTAGCTCCTAGTTTTCATATCTCAGTTTCCAGCACTGACTTCTGTATGCCTCTGCCAACTGAAGTGTAGGAGTGCCTTCTTGAAATGAAGTCAGCCTTATAGAATGACCACTCCAGGAAGGCACACCTTCTGGCCTCAAGCAAAAACCTTTTCAAAAAGGCTTTGAACAAACTGATTTTACATTTGCTGATTTTAAGTTGCTACAATAAAGGCCATTCCATTTTTCTTTCTGCTGGGGTTATTTAGCCTTTGGTTGATTAAACTATCTATGACATTTTAAACTGTGGGCAAGTATTACTATGGTATGTATTTTTGTGTTTTTATATTATAAACTACCCTGTGATCCTCAGATGAAGGGCAGTATAGAAAATTTAATAATAATTTAGCTAATGTATTGTAATATTCTGTTGGAAGCCACCCAGAGTGGCTGAGGAAACCCAGCCAGATGGGCGGGGTATAATTAATAAATTATTATTATTGCTTATCTTTCATTCTGTTGGTTTGTAATCTGAAGTTTAATTATTTTAATAATTTTCTGTAAGTCATGCTGAATTCATTAAAGATAAAGTAAGATAAGAAATACTGGTTTTTATTGATTCTGTGATTTGACTTGACTTTTATGCTAGATTTTGATATGTTAATTTTATTGTGATTTTGCTTTGTGATTTTAATGCAAATCACTTTGGAACGTCTAAAGTAGAAAACAGCTAATAAGTGCAATAAATAATAGTACAGTACACGTTTTGTTTAAAAATACAAGCCATATACCGACAGACACTCTGGCAGTAGAACTATGGTAAGTGCTTCTACAAGCCTTAAAAAGGCTATACTCCAATTCATTTTCCTCCTGGTGGCAATTTCTTCTAGTTACAAATATAATGAGAATGACAATACATTGGATTCAAACTAACTTCTACCGTATTTTTCGCCCTATAGGACGCACCATCCAATAAGGTGCACCTAGTTTTTTGGGGGGGAAATAAAGGGAAAAAATTTATTTCTCCCCCAGGCGCGGGGCTGGGGCAGGGGAAGCCCGAGCTTGCCCCGACCCCAGCCCCCAGAACAGGCAACTCTCCGCAAGCCGTGGGAGCCCGGCACTGGGCTTCCGCGCCTTGCGGAGATCTGCACGAAGCCTGGAGAGCGAGAGGGGTCGGTGCGCACCGACCCCTCTCGCTCTCCAGGCTTCAGTGAATGCCTGCATTCGCCCCATAGGACCCACACACATTTCCCCTTCATTTTTGGAGGGGGAAAAGTGCGTCCTATGGGGCAAAAAATACGGTAGTTTAACATAGACCCCAATAAAATCAAAGGGCCTGGTTAGTTATGACTAAAGGAAATCCTATTGATTTCAATGAAAATAAATTTCAGCAATCTGGATCCAACACAATGAACTTAAGTAACAGAGAACTGAGTAAAACTAACTTGACAGAATATTGGTGCCTTGTTATCCACCAACAGCCTCCAGCAACTAGGCCAAGGCACCATATTCCCTGTGCAACCAAGTCAGCTTGCAGGCAGAGGGAATTACTGACCATGATCTGTTGCTCTACAGAGCCTTCCTGCAGATGGTCAGAAGAAATACTGCAAGCTTTAGTCCAGAAGATCAGGTGACTGGAGAGGCCAACAATGTCCCATAATTGCTGATTTCAACCCAATTCCTCAGTCCAAACTGCAAAAGACTACCTGGAAGTCTACTGGAGCATACTGAAATACCTGCATTGACAACCCCAATCCAACAGAATTTACTTAGGGAGTTCTAAATGATAGCTAAGAAAGCTGCTACACTGCACTATTTACTTAGGACTTCCATAAATCTTTAATTCTAATCTCACCTCAGTTATGAAGTTAGTAAAGAGAAGCTGCTCTCTCATTTAACCTCAGCTGCCTATCTGCAGTATGATGATAACCAAATTTAACCTGCTTTAGAAAATTATTGAAAGATTCATGATATATTACTTGCATGTTAAGCACTTTGAACACTTCAACACTATATAAATTTTAGATTATTTAAATAAAATTTACATCTAAGATGCCATGTTGTTTAACAGGAATATCTTTATGTTTAACCTAAAATATGTGATAAATTTTATACTGAAATAAACTGTTTAAATGCAAGTTTACCCCCTTCAATATGTGGGGAGGGGGTGGGACTTGTCGGGATAACCAGTCTCTCAATCCCGTTTTTTCTCTCACAAGCCCCTCTAATGGCAATTTCTGGCAAGTAACCAGTTCCTTTTATCCCAGTTTCTTTTTATAAATCCAGAATCAAATTTCTTTCTGCCATGTCATATGATGTGCTTAGCTGAGCATGGTGGTAGGAGATCACTGCCAAATCCCATGCCATGCCACGCCACACCAGTTCATGTCACCGTTCATTGTTTTAAATCTTTCATTCTGCATGCTTTCCTCATTTCTATCCCATCACAATACTGAGCTCTCTTGTCCTCTTAATTGTGCCTTGAGAAAACTATTCCTTCATTCATCCACATCATTTAAGTGACTCTAGAAATCAGGAGGTGTTCTTGATAATTTGATTTTGCCTGTTACTTTCCTATAAAAATCATATACTTACCCTGTACCATAGTATGTTTTGCTTACTCATGCTTCTGGTTTTTAAAGACCAAGAAGATTAGTAACCATTCTTTTTAACAGTTCAGATTAGATATACAGCCCAATCAATTCACATGGAACTTTACCAGCAGAAAAAGTGGGTCAATATTCCCAAAAACTTGCAATCTAAACCATTTACTTGTTGCATAGCATTCTTTACATGAAAAGAGCCACAACAGTTTTTGTTTCGACAATTGCACACACACACAACCTTTGATCTTTTAACCATAATTTCTAGAGGCTAGCACTTCAGATTCTTTGCGCCACTCCCATTCAAGCTGCCATCCTATGTGCATGCACACTTACTTGGAAGTTAGCCCAAACTGAACACTGTGGAAGTTACCAAAACATACATGGGATCACACATTTCCCACGTAAAAGATGTAGAGGTAAGAGTATGAAACCCTGGTCAACTGTCCTCGCTTTGGCCCCTAGAAATAAATTATTGCACCACCTGCCTGTCTATGTCTTGGGAGTTTAATTCTGATGCCTCTGGAGACTTAAGGTCAGACCTGTAACAATTCAGCGCTTCCTATGAGGACCCCCTTCGTTTACACAGGAACCTACTCTAGGAGATTAAGGTTGTCTACATTGCACACATTCCTGAGCTCCGGGAAAGATGGCCAGATACAAAAGAGAACAGCCCTCTTTCACCTTTTATGAAGGAGAATTTCATCAAGTGTAGCTTGTATAACTATTTAAAGGTGCAGATACCGAACGTACAACTGGACATCTGGCCACTCTGGGCCCGAGGGCGCAAAGTGTGCAGCCAGAGCTTTTAAACAACGGAAAGCTTTGCTTCTCGGAAGTGTCTTGCCACCTCCCAGCACCAAAGGATTCACAGACAGGAGACAGGCGCTAATGAGAGGCGTCATATCATTTCTTGCCTAGTAACAACCGCATGTTACTCTCGCTACTAGCCACTAAGGAGGAAGCCCCTCCGTCCTCCTTCAAACTGCGGCACGCCGTCTGGGGAAGCTCCGTCTGGGGAAAGGGAGTTGTTCGCACCCTACGAATCCTTTAAGAATAGACACCCCACACAAGCTCCACCCATCTCCTCATCCTCTGCCCCTCTTTCAGCAGCCCCATCTAGCCTCCTCCCCCATCTCCCCCCGGCTTCTTCGGAGCTTCCCGTTTGATACCCCGCCTCCCTTGCATGTCGGGTGTGCCATTGCTAACCGCCCCCCCCCACTTGCAACACTTAGGGAGCCTCTTCTTCTGGCGCCCCTCCCCCTGAATAGCCACCCAGTTCCCCCCACCACTACCACCCCCATCCTGGCTCGTGCTCCCCCACCTCCAGCCGCAGCCCGCCCGCCCGCCCGCTTCCCTCACTCACCTCTTCCTCGCTCTCGTTGCGGAAGCAGAGACAAGCCGCCCGTTTCTTGTATCCGTCCCCGTCGTAGGTGCGAGTCTGGTTGGACTTGAGCTTCATCATCCTCCGCTCGGGAGAAGGGGTGGGAGCACCCACTAGGGAGGCAGGCGAGGGACGGGTGTCGGCTCCGCGCGGGAGAAGGTCGGGATCTCCCAACCGCGGGGTGGGGGGGTGGGGGAAGGAGGCGCGGGGACCCGCTATCCCGGAGAGTCTCTGCCTCACACACCAGCCGAGAGGGAGGGGGAAACCCTCTCCGCAGCCGCTACTCGCTCCTAATGCTACCACCCGCCGCCCGCCGCCTCGCTCCCCCTCTCAGCTCTTCCCACGTCGGCACCCCAGCTGCCGCCAGCGCTCCGGCCACCGCCGCCAACGACGACGACCGCGACGCCATCTTGGGACATGCTACGCCAACGGCGCAGAGGCAGCAGGAGGAGAAAGGCGCTGGCTGAAGCTTTTCGCCTCCGACGAGCCGCTGCGCAAGCGGCGTAGCCGAGGGATGGGAATCGCTCACTCGCTCTCTCTCGCGCGCGCGCACCCGCCCCCTGGTTCCGGACACCCGTTACAGAGCGTCGCCTCCCAGCGCAAGGGTTGCGCCGCCACACTAAGCGGAACGGTGTCGGGAGCAAGGGGGAGGGGCGCCTTTCTCCCTCCGCCGCCATCGCAGCTTTACGCAGCCTCCGCGCGCCGAAACTACAGTGAGCCAGATGTCTGGCGCAACGTTTTTGCACAAGGGCTGACAGCGGCCCTGCGTAAAACGCGTAGCCCGACTGAAACAATGCCCATCTTGTGTGAGGAGGAGCAGCACGCCAAAAACGTAACGGCGGAGAAGTCTTGAAGCCAGGCTTGGGAGCGTGAAATGAAAGGGGGAGAGGCTGAAGAAAGAGGTGTCTCCTCTTTATGTGGTGGTGAAGGGGGGAAAATAAAGTCTCTTGTTCGTTAAGCCAAAGGTGCACCTACTTGGAAGCCAGGGCGCATAGTAGGTAAAACTATAGGGATTTTTCGCCTCCTTTGCGAATAAATACTGTAGTATTTTGCCAGCACTCAGGCTGCAGTATTTTCCCACAGTTATGGTGTGTCCCCGCCCTCCTCGAACGAGCAGGCATATAGCGAGTACTGTCTGCAAGGTGTGCTCTGTGCGACTGTCTTTGATACAGGGATGTCTATGGGCGAGCAGCGGCGTCAAATGTTATTTTTAAGTTGTCTTTCTCTTCTGCCTCCCTCACCGTCTATACAGCTTACCAGGCGGTAAGTCACACAGAACTCAATAGAACTTGCTTCCGAGCTGACATACCTAGGATGCAATTACAAATAATAATTAGTTTTAAGGCCTGACAAAAACGTTTCCCCTCAGAGCAAAGTTAACTCTCTCCTGCATTTTACAACAGCAGCAGGACACGGACTCCTTTCTAACCCTAAGAAGAGAACACATGGCATTTTACCTTCCATCATCTAGGGCAGCTTTAATTACATTCAAACTGAATGAGAGACGTCCTGAGAATGGAGCACATATGCAGGGCCCCAGATGATGATCGCAAGGTCCAGGTTGGTTCTTAGAAGGAAAGGATGGCAACAAACTCTGTTCTTCCTTGCTGACATATAAAATCAAACCAGACCTCTATCATTTTTACATTGTCTGTACGGAATGGTGTTTTTTTAAAGGGTGATTTGAGTCCCTGTATTGCTTTTGACATCTTAAAGCTACAATCCTATACGCAAGGAAGCCCCACTGAATACATTGGGATATCAGAGGTTATCATGAAATGCTTAAGACTGCATTGCAGCTCCCCATTCATTCCTACAGTTAGAAGAAATGGCACTTACATTGAATTACACCAAGCCAGCTTGTTTTAAACTCTTGCAGCCCAACAGAGCATAACAAATTGAGGTGCCTCCCTCTTTGGCATCCATCAGGGCCACAGGCAAACCACCCTCTCATTTGCTTAAACATTCAGGCAAAAGCTACCCTAGCCATGAGCGGACATAGTTAGAAGTACAATTCAGTTCTCTGTTCCAATATTGAAAACCACTATTTAGTGTGGAGTAGCTGAGTGTACAGCCAAAAGTTCACACTGCAGCAAACAGGATAACTTCGCAAGGGGTTCCTTTGCAAAGTTTCTTTAATACAGAACACTCTAGTTGGAAAATCTCCAACACAAACTATTAAATCTCTCTGTGTAGGCCATATAATGAAGAAAGAACCTGCAGATGGTTACAAGCATGGCCTAGGCATTTAAGTAGAATTTGTTTTAAAAGCAGAGGTTGATGGTCCTCACATATAAAAGAATTTGAGACAGGATTTGGTATTATTACCAGTTTGTATCTTTATTTTCTTAAGGTGTGCAGATGTCATTATTATTTTCTTGCATTAGTACATTTTTATCCCATCTTCCCAAAAGAGCCCAAGGCAGCAAACAACAGTAATAAAATAAAAAATTAAAAACATTGACAATGTGTTTACTATTATATCTGCAATATATTTTAAACCCTCAGTTAATAATAATAATAATAGTTATATTATCAGTAGTATTTATTAAATTTTTTGGTTCATTTTTACCAAGGTAACTCAATATATAAACAAACACATTAAAACTGGCATAAAAGAAAACCAAAGACAAATCTAAAAGAGAATCCTATTTTTAAAAGGCAGGATTAAAATATCCCATCCACTCAAGGAGGCTACAGGTAATAATTAATTAAATATCTATACCACCCTTTATTTGAAAACCACAGGGCAGTTTACAATATAAAAAAAAGAAACATACTACAACAACAAAAATCCCGCCCTACACACAGTTTAAAAGGCCATAGATTGTTTAGTTAGGGAAAGGCCTTGAAGAGGAATGTTTTCGCCTGGCACCTAAAGATGTATAACGAGCCACCGCAGAAAAGGCCCGTTCTCGTGTTGCCACCCTCCAGACTTCTCACAGAGGAGGCACACGAAGAAGGGCCTCAGATTATTATTGCAGGGTCCAGGTCAGTTAATATGCAGAGAGGTGGGCCTTGAGATTTTGCAGTCCTGAAGCATTTAAGGCTTTATAGGTCAAAACCAGCACTCTGAATTTGGCCTGGAAACTAACTGGTAGCCAGTGCAGTTGGGCCAGGATAAGAGCCAAAGGCCTGGTGAAAAGAAATGCTTTTGCCTAGCACTTAAAGCTATGTATTAATGGCACCAGGCAAGCCTCCCAGAGAGAGCATTCCACAAGTGGGTTACCACCACTGAAAAGTCGTATTCTCGTGTTGCCACCCTATGGAGTTCCTGAGGAGGGAGCACATGAGGAAGGGCCCAGATGATGATTGCAAGGTCCATGTTGGTTCTGAGGTCCAGCCTAGTTTTGGTGAGAGGTGGTCCTTGAGTCACATAAGGTTTTATAGGTCAAAAATGCCCCCAAACTTAAGTGGACACAATGGCCCCATGTTAAAAGTACAGATTTTATGTACTGTCTAGCATGCAAACATTTCGTTATTATTTAACATGATTTATTTATCACTTAATCAACAAAAACCTCTTAAGCAGTTTACTTGAAACAATACAAAAATACCTAATACCAATAAACTCAAAACTTTAAAAGCAGGTAGATACATTTATCAAAATGAATCACTTCTACAGATCAAAATGGGCACTTATGTTGGTAAGGCAATCCTTTGTAAACTGGTACCAAGCTGTTGAGTTCAAGGTAGCTCTCCAAGCAAGTGTGGAAGGGGGACTTACTCCTGTCAGTAATTGGGCTGCAGCATTGTGCAGTAAATCTAGTTCCTGCCTACTACTACTGTGGTTAAGCTATCCCACAACTGGTGCAATTGTCATATGAGCCGAAGGCATTCCTAGCCACTAAGGCCAGGTGGGCCTCAATTGACAAAGCTGGATCCAAAAGCTGCATACCTGTTCCTTCAGGGGAAATACAACTCCATCCAGTGCACGCAGCTGGCCGCTTTCTGAATCACAAGAACCACACTGCCACAGCACCTTCATCCTGACAGGATTCAAGCCCACCCTGCACCCCGGCACTAGTCCAGGACCTACACAAGCTCTCTTGATTCAGATGTTATGGAGATATAGAACCGAGTGTCATTAACATACTGATGGCTTATAGTGAAATCCTATGTGTGTCAATCCTGAAGCCCTATTTAAATAAAACGGGATTTACTCCTAGGTTCAGTGTATGTGAGATTGCAGCCTTTCTTTGTTGCAGGCATCCATATAAATCAGAAATAAGAGATCTTCTGCCAGTCCACTGTGGACACAATGCCCAAACCTGAAGGGATTCCCATAGCATAGGAGGTAAAAGCTGTTTCTTCCTCCTGCCTTCATGATATGCTGACACTGCATCATGCTGTTATATTAAATGGGAAGCCTGTGCATACCCTCCATTTCTCCATTAAACCTGTTTTTACTTTTCAGTCAAGGAAAAGGAGCTTGAATGCCATGTCCCTTAACCAAGAACAGCAGGGAAGGCGAGATGGGAATGGGAATGCGAGGGATACACATGGGCCTACAATTCCCTGCAAAAGCATAGCATTGAGTGTCTATGCATGCCAGAGGGGCTGACTACCTATGCCCTATAAGTTTCAGTTCCTCTTGTTGACTTCATAAAGCGCAACTTCAAAATGGGTAGCATTAATGATACCTATGTTATCTGAACAGCAGCTAACCTTGTTAGGGAAACTCAAAGAATTCTAAAGAATGAACTACAACACCAGCCAAAACAATTGTACTTATAACTGATGACTAAAATCCTAGACTATATCTAGAGTGATGATACATGTATACGCTGCAACCAAAAGGGGAAATGTAAAGTAAGAATAGACTTTTGCACTAAGAATTATATTTAGCTGACCACAATGTAAAGGCAGTGCTGCCTTTGAATGACAGCGAGACTATTTCAGGTCAGCTATGTATGTTATACCACAATACTTCTATTGTGTGCTTGTGTACCTTTAAAGACTAATACATGGATTTACTTGGAAGGAAGTTCCACAATTTATGAGCCTTTCTCCCAATCAAGTGGCATTTCTACACAAAACCCAGATGTATACTACAAGACTAGTGTGTCACAACAACAGTAGCTGGTAGTAACAGTAATCTACAATAGGGTAAGAATAATAATAATAATTCCAGTTACAGTTAGGTAGCCGTGTTGGTCTGCCATAGTCAAAACAAAATTTTTTTTTTCTTCCAGTAGCACCTTAAAGACCAACTAAGTTAGTTCTTGGTATGAGCTTTCGTGTGCATGCACACTTCTTCAGATACGTATCGTATCTGAAG
This sequence comes from Podarcis raffonei, assembly GCF_027172205.1. NCBI lineage: Eukaryota > Metazoa > Chordata > Lepidosauria > Squamata > Lacertidae > Podarcis > Podarcis raffonei. The sequence goes on from NC_070607.1 coordinate 55,141,999, forward strand.
AAGTGTGCATGCACACGAAAGCTCATACCAAGAACTAACTTAGTTGGTCTTTAAGCTGCTACTGGAAGAAAAAAAATAGTTAATAATTTATTATTTCTACCCAACCCATCTGGCTGGGTTTCCCCAGCCACTCTGGGTGGCTTTCAACAAAACATTAAAAACAGAATAAAACTTCAAACATTAAAAACTTCCCTAAACACCTTCCCTAAATACCTTTATTAGGACCAAACACCTAAATAGGAATGATGCCCACAACCCTCATTGAGTCTGAATAGATTTACTGAAATTCTAATTCAACAATTTCATACCAGAACTTCCCATTGAAGGAAGTACTGAATTAAAGCAGCACCCATGACAGGAGTGTGCCCTGGCCACCCTAAATATGCCCCCCCCCGGTAGTTGAACATTACTATTGTGTCCATTTATTCTTTTTCAGAGAGCTTAACCTGTTTTGTGACTTGTGAGGAAAGCAAAAGGTCATTATTGGTAGATGATGTGGCATTTCACACTGGAAGGCAAGTCCCTGATGGTATGACTAACGGATTTATTTTGCAAGACTGATATCAGCCTTTCCACCATATGAAATATCTGAGCAGCATACAAATAGCTTAAAACAGTATACAATTAAAAAGTTAAGTAACAAAAAATGCCCAGCTCCTACATCAGTAGGGAACCTCAGACTGGGTGTGGGGGTCAGCAAATGCAGCCCTCCAGGCCTCTCTGTCGGTATCTCTTCCCCAAGCTACAGCCCTGCTTCACACCCTCAAGTTTTTGGCTTGCTTGAATTTCTCCTTTAACTTTGATGTCTTGCTTGCCTGGACTGAGGATAGAAAAGGGTTTATGTAGAAGAGAATGCAGGCTTCAAGCTGAAAAAGGTTTCCCCCACCTTGACCTTACGAGTTTCTGTGAGAATGCTACTACCCAAAACCTGTAATTTATACAGAATGAGCTCCCAATGTCAGAATCTTTTTAGCTGAAAGCTATAGGCGATTAATGGTGTTCTGTCACCTTCTCTTCTGGGACTGTTCTGTTGCAGGCAACTCCTAGGTTCATCTGGCTTTGTCAGTCTGTTCCTTCATTTCATTGAAATTCATTTTCACTGAATTTCATTCAGTGTAGTTTTAAGAGTATTTGGGTGGGAGGAGTTCAAGTTTAGGTCCTTGTCCAGGAAAGAAAAATAAATGCAGTTGGAGTGTAGATTGCCTTGTAGCCAAATGGATCCTGTGGTGTATTCTACTTGGTAAAGGAAAGCAACTGAGATGTCCAGTAATTGAATCTCTTGTGTGAACTCCTGGGGAAATGAAAGTTACTGAAGTCCTCGTAAAATTTCTTAAAGGCCACCTCCTTGAGGATCCACGAGTAAAGACTGAATACTATGAAGCCCTATGTTACCCAGGACAGGGCAGTAAACTTGGGAGGTACAAGATATCCCCTAAATTTGAAATAAGCACCAAAACGTTTTGAAACACACTAACACATGTCCCTTTAAGGGAAAAGAGATGTGATAATACCGAGTCTACAAACTGAACCTACCAACAGGGTTTCAATTTAGTACTATGACTGTTTATTTACAAGAACAGTCATAGTACTAAATTGTAAATTATTTACAAGAATCTGGAAAGCTCAGTGTTGCTGTCACCAACAAAGTGATTTCCAGATTATGATTCCATTAATGGATAAGGATGCCTCTGAATTCCTTCTCCAGCTGGCTTTTGGGCCACAAGCCCAGGTACCAGCTGGGGGAGAAGCATTTCCTAATGGAAAGCAGACCCAGTGCATAGGATGGGCCCTCATCTTGTTCTGAAAATAACTGGAGATCAATGTTGTGTTGCAGGAAGTGGGGGATGTTTTCATTTGCCTCAGATCATGCTACATGTGGGTTTATCTAGTGCAACTCAGTGACATCCTGAGATGGGTGGAAACACTTCCTAATGGAGCATTACGCCACAGTATGCAATCCACACAAGATATATTTAGCCCAATATTGATTCAGTAGACAATTCCATGAGCACAAAAAGCTCAAAGCATTTTGAGATTTAGAAAAAAATCTTAAAACCACCAGACTGTCACTGACAAAGCAGCAAAAGAAATGCCCTCTAGACATCCATCTCATTACCTAGTACTAGAAAGCATACCAACTTTCCCTATCTAAGCAGAGAGCACATTTTTAAAACTAGCAACACAAATCTGAAAATAGTTGCAGCTCACTGTGTATTTTGACTAGCCCTAATACAAAATGCAGAGAGAAAACATTAAACCATGTTTGCCTGCTGATATATCTGACTTCTTGTTATAGCCTTGTTAATATTGTGTTTAACTGCAATTCAGTAATGATGCTGGAAAAGAATAAAATTTGTTGCGTTGGAGCACAACATTACTTACCAACCACAGAAAAGTTAACATGCCGAGCTATTATGCTCTGTGCAAGTTGGGGAGAGTCAAGAGTTGAATTCTGGGAGGTAGGTGTATGTGCGAATCAGTGATGGGAAACCTTTTTCAAGAGCCACATTCCTTCATGGGCAACTTCTAGGTTTTACATGCCAGTGTGGACAGGGTTAACAGAAAAAGTGTGTGGGTCAAAGCAGATATTCCAGCAACACAAGTCAGATTTCTACACTCATGCATATTTCCATTGTTCACCCAGACAAGCAAGAGGCTTGTTTAAGGACACATTCTAATCAGGCAGCTTAACATGGTCTGTGAGGGATGTGGTCTGGGAAAGTGGGGCGTGACCTGGGAAGATTCCCAATAGAGGCCTGGAGGGCTGCATATGGCCCCATGACCTTACATTTCCCACCCTGGTATATACTGTATGCATTTTGTGATTTATTCTGCTTTTGCAAGTCTTGAGAAGGGACCAGGAATTATGCAGAGAAGCAGAATCCTGCCTCACCACTGGAACCTCTATCTAGTCCTTTAAAAGGACAATGCAAATTTCTTCAAGACACCAAATTCTGTACTCAATGCACAACTGTAAATTTGTTACTGTCCTAAAACCCTGGTCATTACTCACATACTTAAGCCTATCTTCACAAGCATATGGTCCTGACACTGTCTCTCAACGTAACCTATCTTTCACGGGGTTGCTATGAGAATAAAATAGGGAGGAGAACCATGTACACCACATTGATTTTTTTGGAGAAAATGTGAAATATAAATGTTAAAATAACAGAAGGGCTGAGAGCATGGTCTTCAGAGATCTCATTCCGCCTTAACACCTTATATCAGAAGAAGTCACACCAAAAAGGAAAGCTGGGGATTTCCAATGTCTCCAGACTTCTAAAGAGCCCAGAACAAAGTAACACCTATAAGTAGGATATCACCACCACACTGTGCAAAAAGCAGGTCATTAGCACCTATGGTATCATGGTTCTCGAGATATATGCAAGAAGCATGTAAAGGACTGCCCAGTACAGTCATACCTCGTGTTGTGTTGTGTTGTGTCTTTTCAGCTTGCGAACGCGGCAAATCCTTCACCGTCCATGCGTGTACAGAAGCACTCTATCGCGCTCTGTGCTTGCGCAGAAGTGCCGCTCTAGTTGCGGACTTCTCGGGTACGAACGGCACCCCAGAACGGATCGTGTTCACAACTACAAGTACCACTGTATTAGGCACTAGACCAATTTCCTCCAGCTTTACAACAGCACACACTCTCCTATGCAAAATGGGTATTAAATAGTAAGAGGCAAACACAGTTGGCATGCTAAACGCCGTAACTCAGCTATACTCATTTTATATATAAAAAATCATACCCTACTTTCACATTGTTCAGCATCTACTGGTGAAACCATATACTGCCTAGATCTTTGGCAACCTTATTTAAGAACTGCATTCTATAGTACCTTACACTTCTAATTCATAAATAGAAAAGGTTTCATATATTTACTGCTCACTTTTTTCCCCAGTTCTCTCCAAATGGTTGTTACTGGCAAATGCTTGGTCCACTATCTCAGTTTCAGCTCTCCATCAGTAAAGTGGAGATTGTGAGCCTTTGTGGAGTTTAATGGATGGAACCAAGACTCAGGGACAGGAGAGACTATACTTCCAACAACCCCCAATTACAAATACATCCCAATACTGTAGCAAAGCTTTTTATGCTCGGTTGATTGAATCACAAGCTTGCTAAATATAGCAGCCTGTCCTGTTAATCAAAGCTTTAAAAAACAACTATCATGCCAATACAGCAATCCTATGCACAAAACATACCTAGAAGTATGTCCCATTAAATTGTTTGACTTTTTCTGATGATTTTTCCCCCTAACAGGACCAAGGTCAAGCAAGAAATAGTGTTAATGACTGCTTTTACTTTTTGTGGGACAATGATGCCCAACTATGATTACATTGACTGCTAGTGGCACATCAATCCACGAAGTTGTGAACTATGCAAGCCTGAAATTTAAGCCCAGAACAAATTGCATATAAAATTTCAATTCATTCTTCACAACTTAATCAAATTTCAGGAGGCAAGATAATGATGATTGCATCTAGATGCAAAGAGGTTAATATGGAGACTCCAGTTAGATGGGGAACATAATCAGGGAAGAATGGCCATAAGATAAGGAAGATAAGTATGCCAACAGTTAATGCTTAATCCCTCTGACATCAAGAAATCCTTTCCCAATTTTCTTCAAGTTAGGAGTCTTACAAGAGCCACAAGAATTTGATATCTGTCTTTTAAAGTAAATAGTCAAGATACCACATGTCATCTTACACATCATTCTTATTATGTTTTGGGGTTTATCCTCCACATTTTAAAACAAGCAATATTTCACCCATTAAGCTTCATAATTAAATGATTCAAAGCTACAAAGTGCATTTTTCACCTATTTATTATACACAAGATGCAACCAAACAGCAACAGATTTCTACTGAGGTGGTTGACCACGTCCACGCCCAAAGCCACCTCTCTGTAAATCAAAAAAAGAAAAAGAAAACATTATCAGTGCACCCACAACAACTACTACTACACATTTCATTCATTGGCATGATTCATCACTGCCTCTTCTCACTGCTAAAAATAACAGAAGTTACCTGAATTCTAAGATAGGCAAAATGGGGGCCAAAGTGCAACAAAACATCATTTATATGAACAAGAAGGCCATTCAAAGGCACTTATCTATAAAGAAGGCCTGGAGAGCATGCAGGTGAAAAGCAGGCAAGCTGTAGCTCAGACACAAGTTCAATTATTCTAGTCAATGAGAGCCTAGATCAAGTGTTATCAAAATTTCTACACCAAATTGGACAAGTGAATACACTGCATAGCAATGCATTTAAGCTATCAAGTAGTTGAAAAACACCAGCATTTATCTGGCAGGGCATGCATACTGCATAGGGATCAATTTGCCATAAATAAAATTGTGTTAGGTCAGGAAATAAAGAGTTTACAAGGTGCAACGTGACAATGTAAAAAACCAACAAATGAAAAACCTTGGGAGAAAGTTAGGTAGCTCAATATTAATCCCAGATTTACACTGGCAACATTTTGCTATCTTTTATTATTCAGCTATTTTGCTATTATTTTATTATTCAGCAGCTGTCCCCATTGTCTAATCCAGCAACTCTAGCAAGAGAGATTCTCACATGGGAAGACACCTGCACTTACTGCCCATGAATATTTGGCTCCCCATTTCTATCTGCATTGGTGACCCCAAACTAGCCAGATGCATTTTTCAATGGAATGGGGACATCTGCCTGCTTCTGGGTTATTATGTGGGACTAGCTGCCCATGACTACAGTTTGCCTGGAGTCTATGCTGCCTAATCATCATCACCCTCTGCTGTTTTAGAATTCATATTGGACTCAGAAGATAGCTTTATTAGCATGTGCCATCCATATTATTACCCCAGCAATATAAACAGAAGCCTGAAATACATGTAATTGTGCCTGCAATACTGTTGCCAACTCAACAAGGAAGATATGAAAGTGTCTGATTTTGGCCAGAGGCGCTTACATGTTCTTTTAAGCATTTGCATAAAATAAAATATTCTATATATACTTACAAACTGAAATTCAGTAGCTGACCCAGCTCCAGCCTCTGCTTTCTTGTCAGCACCAGCTGAGAAGAAAAAACACTCCACATTATTCAAGACAAGGAGTACCACGTAGAGACGTATCTATAATCTTTGAAAGCATTTTTAAAGTATCAGAATGCTAACAGTCATGACATTATTTAGGCATATGTTACTTATGCAAGTTGATTGCATAAATACAATATTCCTGCCCTACAAATGCTCTTGCCCTGGCAGCATCCCTTTCCTACTCTGGGAAGCTTGACAAGCCCAGCCAACCTTCCCACCAGTTTAGAATATAAGCAGAGGGGAATTGTACCATTATGTCACACTTCACTTTTTATCTTAGCATAACTCCAAAGCACAACTGGAGGGATTATCGCAAAAGCCCAGGATTAGGGCTGTGTTGCACTACCCTGCTCATGTGCTCATATTCAGAGACTGTCCAACTCCCAATAGGGGAGGGTTCCTAGGTACCAGCAACCATGTTTTGGCTGGTTCCCAAGGCTAGCCAATACGTGCTGTATTTCCTCCAAACTTCAATACTATCTTATTTTAAATGAATGAAAAGCTAGATACAAGAAAACAATGGCAGAGACCGGTTAACCTCTTGTTTTAAACACTTACGAGGAGCAGCACTGCGTCTGTAGGTGTCCCTGTCAGCCTCTCCCCGTGTAAGGCGAGCAGGACGCTCACCCTCCAAACCTGAAAAGGTAAAAACAGGACAAATCAATCAAGAAGCTTTCTGCTTAACAGTCATAGGGTTTTAAGTTGTTCCTCAAAAATGTATATATTATTTAAAATTAAGTCAGTAGTATTTATTAACCACATTGTGTACCAGTGTGTTGATAAAACATTTTTATTACAAGGTAAAGGACTTCAAAAATACCAAATACATTTCTCCCTTGAAAAGTGCTATTTTTTTAATAGTTCAGCTGAAAGCTAATCCATTTGGACCACTCTTAACCATTTTGAACTTAAAAACAGAACAACCACCTTCACTATGATCTAAGCATTATTTGAGGCATGAGCAACCGTCACTGCCTTCAACCTGTGGGCCTGAATTCCTGGTAGTGTTGAATGCTAAACTTACAGTGAATTCTCTATTGGCAAGTTAAGTTGATACACACAAAACCACTTGTCATAAAGCAGGCAGTACATGGCTGTTGTATCCCAAGCAGCTGCCTCCCTTGTACATTTAAAACCAGACTAGATTTTCATCTATTGGGTATCGGTTATGGTCAAAATTCTGTACATAGTTGGGCTTACAGCTGGATGAACCTGAAAACAGATCCGAGAGACCTATGCTATTGTGACAGATGAATCTATAGCAGCAACACTCCACTAATAACTGAATGCACTATCAAATATGTAAGAATCACCTAATCGAGTAAAGTCGTACCTTGGATCCTGAATGCCTTGGTACTTAAGACGTTTTGGCTCCCAAGTGCCGCAAACCCAGAAGTGAGTGTTCCGGTTTGCAAACATTCTTTGGAACCCAAACATTAAACATGGCTTCCGCGGCTTCTGATTGGCTGCAGGAGCTTCCTGCAGCCAATCAGAAGCTGCGCTTTGGTTTCTGAACATATTGGAAGTCGAACAGACTTCCGGAATGGATTCTGTTCGACTTCCAAGGTATGACTGTATACAACTGCCTGTAAGTTTATTCAATATGTCAACATGCGAGTGCAAAGCATGTGTAAAAACCATAGGAAATAAATTCAAACAGAACTCTGCTGAATGTGTCACAGTTCAAAACTGTACATGGCCTTGATGTGGCAAGTTTAAATTATTTTCTCTTCAAGGCAAAACAAAAGTTAGCAGTCTGACCAGTATCATTCTTATGACCGTGCTTATATGACCAAAGAGACTATTTTGGACTGATTCACCTGGACAACCTAGAAACATTTCATTAAAATGTAGAGTTTTCTAACATACAATGTCTCCAATAGATTCACACCTACAAGGATAATGAAACACCTCCATTTCCAGCCCTGAAATGTATTTGGCAAAGTCAGGCTTCCCTTAATTTAGCTCCAATAAAATATAGCTGTCTTGGATGTAGAAATGAATAGTGGTAAGGAGTCTTAGTTAGCAAAATACAAATGAATGCAAGAAACTGTTCATTCCTTCATTGCAGGGGATTGGATTAGATGGCCCTTGAGGTCCCTTCCAACTCAACAATTCTGATTCCTAAAGTCAATAGCCTAGTAATTTGTACAAGTTGAACTCATAGTACCTGCAACCTATCAGACACTTGCCCTTCTGTAACGGTGCATTCACATAGTTGAAGGCACATCCCAGCAGAAATACTTAAATGTTTGTGTCCTAGTCTTAAGAGCTAGAGGACTTTGTGAGAATCACGTTCACAAATCCAAGTGCTTTTGCCAAAATGTAATTCTTGCTTCATCCAAGGAAAGAATTCTGGACACTACGTCAACAGCAAATCCAAGCAAGTAATGTGAATTAAAGCTTACCTTTTGGCCGGGGTCGTCCAGTTTCAGGACGACTGCGACGCAAGGTGGCAGGCACAATTTCAGGCGGCAGATGGAGATAGTCCCTCAAGTACTGGATGCCCTCATTGGTCAAATACCAGTAGAAATGCCTCCATGCAAACTGCTCCTTCACATAACCACGAGATTTCAGAGACTAAGAAGATATAAGTCTAGTTGTAATTATTGTTAGTACTTATTTGTTCACAGCAATTCTTAATAACGTTAATTAACACTAACAACTTTCTACATCTTGAACTCTACATGCAAACATTAGTGGCAAAGGCGGGAGGAAGCTCATTGTTAGGGATGGGGAGAGGGGAACGAATCATCGCCAGTTTTAAAAGATGGATTATGTTGTATAATGAGATTGCAATGTTTATGTAAGTGTTCTGTAAAATATGGCAAGTATTTGGTATTCCCTTTCTTCCTACCACTATGTTAATAAAACTGTTAGGCACCTTTAGGCTTCCCTACCTTACTAGCCTAGCTTTCAACCTTTTCAGATTCAGAACTCACTCTTAATTCCAATTGGCAACATAGGACCCAATTTAAAATTATTTACTGCAAAGATCTTTCAGGGAGGTGAAAGTTGCACTTCCTGCACTCACTTCTTCTATGCAACTATTAGAAGCACAGAAGCCTTGACCTGGATTGGTTAGAGTTATTTTTTTAAAAAATGGACAACATTCAGAAAATGTTGGTGATGCTGGTGCAAGTCACTGAACGTCAGGGTGCAACATTACCAGTTGAAAGCCAGTGCCTTACCTGCATTGCTTTCATGACGTGGAGGTTGGGCACATTTTTGTCTGCCAGTTCTGGGTGTTTAGGCATATGAACATCTTTCTTAGCTACCATCACTCCCTCCTTAAAAAGGAGTTCGTAGATGGCAATGCGGTTTTTTTTAGGCATCAACATCTGCAGGAAAATATAGATTAAACTTTAAAGAGCCGCCCCTTTTTTAGTTCAAAGTTAAGACACACACACACGTTTTCTCAAGAAAATGGTACAAAGTAATCTAGTACATTATTTTACTCTGTTGGAAGCTGAAGAGTATGAAAGAAAAGATGCATACTAAGCTTACATTAAAACGTTGTATACCTCAATTTTAAGCAACGCTAGACAAGACCTGTCATAGCAAACTGCCTTATACCAAATCAGACTTTGTCCATTTAGTCCAGTAGCATGAAGTGTCTCAGGAAGTAACCCTATTCATCATAAAGTATTCTCTCTATTCATCATCTTCCACCCGATTCTTTAAAATATTGATATGAATTGAACATGGGACCCTTTGCACTGACCTACACTTTCTCTGGCAACATCCATGCAGAATACTCAGAAAAGCAAGTTCCATATAAACCAGGTGCTCTATGCAGCCTCCACTAACCATTACAGCAAGAGTAAAGTTCGATGATATTGAGAACTTTTCACTTGAAAGCTGTAATCTTGGATACTGTATACTTATTTACCCCATTCAACTCAATGCAACTTTCTTCCAAATAAATATGCATATAATACCAGGCTATTAAGATAGTTTCACATAAAAGCTTCCCTAGCAAAGTCCCCATTTTTATCATTAGCCTCTGTCTTCATTTAAAGCCCTAAAACGACCTCTCACCACTCCCTGCTTTGCTTCTTTGCAGAACACGTTCAGGGACACACAACTTCCATTTTACGATCGGCTTCTTATATACCATGCACGTGCTCCTCGAGGGAGACGGGCGCGAGGGCTAAACTAGTGTTAAGTCTCCCAAGCCCACACGCACTCCAACTTCAACTCTAGAGGAGCCGCGGCCTGGCTTAACAAACTGCCGCCTTCCAGCAGGGCACCCAATCCCCGCCCCGCATCCATGCCCCGTTTTCCATCTCCGACTCCCCTCCGGCCAAAACGAGCCGGGCAGGGAGGAAGAGCAAGGCGCCCATGCGTAGCAAAGTGAGGAGCCGGGCCGACCAGGCGCAGGATGGGGGCGATGCGAGGAAGATGGGACGGCCAGAGCAAGGCCTTACCGTGGCGGCGGCAAGAGGCTCGAACGCTGGAAAGGAAGGAGCATGCGCAGTGCGAGCACTTCCTCTCTTAGAAGGACCCTTGCGTTTAAAGAGGTGGCTACTGCGCTGCCCGAGAGTTCTGTTCTCTGTGTCCCTGCTCAACTATCGTGGACCCGGAAATAGGGAAAGCGTCTGATTAGAAATAGTCTAATTGCTACTCAGGGAAGCCGTAATTATGGCTGTCTCTGATGTATGTTACTTTATTTTCTTGTGAAAGTTTTTTTTTTAAAAAAACCATAAATATACAATGAAGACCCAAAACTGTAATAAGTAATGATGTCTCTAATTAACCTTTTGTGTACACTTCTTTATTTCATACATTACCAAGCAAAATACAGCTAAGCCTAGCATTTGCTGCATTAAAGCAGTCTTGGGAATAAGGAAGTACTGGGGCTTGAATCAATTTTGTGCTTAGAATCTGGGTGCTACTGAGGCCTTTTCTATATTGATATATTCGTGCGGCAAATTAATTACAACGTTGCATTCATACACTGGCGTCTTCCAGTTGGGCTCCTGCAGTTGCACTCTTGCGAGGGGCTGCCTTTCAAGACTGATCAGAAACTCGTAACTGGCACAAGATTAACCCTCCACCCTCCCATTCCTGACGGGTGCCAGGTGGTCAAAGCATGCTACACCTATATTGGTCAGTTGCACTGGTTGCCAGCACGTTTCCAGGCCCAATTCAAAGTTCTGGATGTGTCCTTTAAAGCCCCAAGCAATTTGATTTAGCTAAAGGACCACCTACACCAGAGGTGGAGGCCCTCAGGACACCTTTGCCTCTGACCCCAACAACACCACTGGTATGTGGCCCTTGGGAATGGAGTGTGGCCCTCAGAAATAACCAGTAGGTTTCTCACCACTGGCCTAGGATCGCCGTATTTCAAAAAGTGAAAATCCAGACACAAGAGAGGGAAAGAGAAGTTTTTGACCTATTTTTAAGTAAATTCGCCAAAATCTACACTTCCTACATGGGTTGCCATACGTCTGTATTTTCCCAGACATTTAAGTGTTTTCCGCCCAGGCACTGTTTCCGACGGGTGAATCCCGGCAATGTCTGGGAAATTCCAGACATATGGCAACCCTAGATTATCATCATCATCATTAAATGTCATTTAATAATGCCAGGCTACCTGTACCTCAAAATCTACATCAGAGAGTCTGCTCAGAAGCCTTATCCCTTATATCCTGTCAGTGAGCTTTGAAGACCTACTTTTCCCATGGCGCTCTTGATGGGCTAAACTGAGTGCCTTTGGGAGCAAGGGTGGGGTGTCAATTTAATAAATAAATAAATAAATAAAAGCTTGGGTCATAAATGGGCTGCTAGGCTGAAGCCATCTGAATTTTTATTGCTACAGTTTCATTGTTTGCCAATGGATTTCAGGGTTAGTCTTATTATAAATGAATATTTTAAATGGTTTTTTTATTGTGCTTGGCTTTGTATGTGCATTTATGTTATGAGATGCTTTGTGAAGCATGTGCTTAAAAAGTGGGCTATAAATCATTTAAATAAAGAAGTAATGGAAGGGTTGCTGTGTTATATTACACAATGAAAAAATGCAGGATGCAGGGCATGCAGAGAATTGGGCTGTGCAAGTAAACACAGAATGCAACAAAAAATTGTCTGCAAGGGGGTTTATGCAGCATCTATGCCTGTACAGCTGCATGAGATCCTGCATCCCTGCAGGGGTCAACATTTTGAACTGAAGGAATTAAGGGAGCTATAAAAATACTGACCATTCACAATAGCAATAATTGGTGATAACTCAAACATCTTTGCTATATTATTTAACACTGGTAGTGGGAAAGGTGACTCTTTCTTGATTTCTTAATATATTCTAATTCAACAATTTTACCCTGGAGTGAAGTCTTTGAAATTCTCTTCTCATCCCTAGGTTTAAATATCTGTTATGTGGCCTGTTGTTGCTGGTGAGTAGCTATTCAAATAAGGTAGATGTGTGTAACGAAGAACAGGTTTCCCACCTACAGCTGGTAACCAGTTTACCTTGGCTCTCTTTACTCCCTTGAAAATATATGACTTCCTAACCGAGTTCTTATGGAGATGCCATGGTGAAATTGTTTGGTATGATAGTTCAAATACAGTTACCAAGGAAATATGTGTGAAAATGCTTTTCTATGTGTAAAGATTAAACAAAAGTTCCTTTTCTCCCTCTGGGGTATGGGAAACTTTCATAAACTATGGTCTTGCCCACAGAAGACCAGAAGGGGGCAGTGTAATTATTAAAATAAACTAGGTTCCTGAAATTTTCACCAAGGCGGGCCTTAAATGATTCTTAGAAAGTGATGTAGAAACAAAATACAGTATCCTCCCTCTTTCTACTGGTCCACTCTCACACTTGTGTCATGCGTCACAGAGCTAACATATTCACTGAGTACTTCTTTTTTTCTCATTGTTATTAAGAAATGCAATGGATAAAAATACAGTGGTACCTCAGGTTAAGTACTTAATTCGTTCCGGAAGTCCGTTCTTAACCTGAAACTGTTATTAACCTGAGGCACCACTTTAGCTAATGGGGCCTCCTGCTGCCACCGCGCCGCCAGAGCACAATTTCTGTTCTCATCCTGAAGCAAAGTTCTTAACCTGAGGTATTATTTCTGGGTTAGCGGAGTCTGTAACCTGAAGCGTCTGTAACCCGAGGTACCACTGTACAGATGTTTACTGCAAATAGAACAAGCTAAGGAAGGGAAATTGGTGCAGGGTCCTGATCTAGTTCAGGCACACATTCTGGATCAGGGCCCGCTGACTGCTTTTTCTTCAAAATAAAAGTGACTGGTTTAAAAGCATGCTTTTAAAAAAGTGTGAATCATCTTGGTTTCAAAGAATATCACAGAGTATTTTCTTTTTGGCCCCTGCAGCTGTGCTGTGGGATGTCACAGGACGCCATCCTTTCCTCAATGTTATGTAACATGTATATGAAATCATTGGGCGCTGTCATTAGAAGATTTTGTGCAAGGTGTCATCAGTATGATGATGATGATGATATCCAGATTTATTTCTGTGTAACACTTGAATTAGGAGAAGCCATTCAAGCCATAGGCCAGTGACTGAATGAGGGCCAACAAACTGATTCTGAATTCTGGCAAGCCACAGGTATTGTGGGTGAGCAGTACCCAAGTCTGGATAATTGGTCAATCACTTGCTTTGGAAGGGGGTCATACTCCCTCTGAAAGAGGAGGTTCATAGTTTAGGGATGCTAATTGATCCATCCTTGTTACTAGAGGCCTAGGTGAGCCCAGTAACTAGGAGTGCCTTCTACCAGCTTTGATTGAGAACATCTCCAAATCTTCTGGTTGGCCCAGAAGATGTAGCCAGTGTCAAATGCAATGGCTTGACTGTTGGCACAGAATATCACCATCATGTAATCCTATTGCTAAAATAATTGCACTGGCTGCCAATGAGCTGCCAGGCTAAGTTCAAGGTACTAGTGCTAATGTACGAAGCCTCTACACCTCTTCTATATCAAAGAGGTGCTCCTGCAGATGCCATCCCAGCAATAGGTCTGCCCTGTACAATGTAGGAATCAGACTTTTAATGGAGCAGCACCTGCCCTTTGGAACTTCCTCCCATGGAATATTAGACAGGCACTATCTCTATTAGCGTTTTGGTGACTGTTTAACACCTTCCTCTTCCAACAAGCATTCTTAAGTGGACATTTTTATCCCAGTCTTTATCTGCATCAGACTAGAAATTGTAATTTACATGTTTTTGTTGTTAATTGCTTCAGGTTGCTTCACCAGAGGCATTTCGTAAATGAAATGAAATAAATCATATGATTGTCAGGGAACTGCCATCAGCTGAGAGGCAAGAGGTGGAAGAGCAGTTGTTTTACAGGGAGCCTCCAAAGATCTTGCAAAGCAGTTCCTCCTCTGGTGAGGAGGAAAGCCCCGCCTCCAGTGGGGAGGGGGTGCAGGGACCAGAAGATGCTAGGGAGAGTCCCAACACCGAGCCTGAGCAAACCAGAGAGGAGGGAAGTACCCCTTTGCCAATGCCCACTCTGCGCAGGAGGTTTGGGCGCAGAGAGGGGAGGAGAAGGATGGGGGTCACACGACTGTTATGCTGGGGGAGGTACAAGGACCGGCCACGCCCAGATTCTGCTAGCGACTGATCGGACATGGACTTGCGATGCTCTGCACTGTAAATAGTTTGTATTAATAATAAAGCTTGGAAAAGACAGGTTGGAGTCTTGCCTGTTTGCTCTCGAGCAACCACACCAACATCTGACAATGGTTCTAAGGGTGGGAGTTATCAGAGTCTACCTTAAGCACACTTCAGTTGGAGGATGGCATTCATAGAGCTGTATCTTCACAAGAGCCCTTCCAAGCCTTGAAAACATTATTCATTATAGTTTTGCACATGTAAGCCAATCTTCTCCCACATACCAGCACCTCTGCACTCTTTTGAAAACTGTGCCTGCTCATTTCTGTCTGTTGTGCAGCTCTTAAGAGCAATAGACCTGTGTTAGGGGGGAGGTAGCAACCCTAGATGTTAAATAGAAGCCACTGAACCTTTCAGATTAAGTGATATAGTCTTTGGCTTCCACTCCTCAACCTTTTCAGGACAACAGGGAAACCAGCAGATTTTCTTGCTGATCAAATCAAGCATCATGTGGCTCCACCTAAAATCTAGCTCAGCCTTCTGATTGGACAAAAAAGCCCATTTTCCCCAAATAATCCTGAGAAGTGTAGTTTGTTAAGGGTGGTGGGAGCTGTCGCTCTGTGAGGGGTACATTTCCCAGGATTCTCTGGGGGAAGTCATGTGCTTTAAATGAGCATTTAAATGTATGGTGTGGGGTCTGCTTAAAAGTTACTCTTCATGTTCCTTCTGTTTTAAAAGCAACTCCTTTCAAAAGTCTGAGTCAGAGCAGTGGAGAGATGGAGCTCCTCTACACCAGCCTAGTTTCATCACAGCCATGTACCAGTTTAACATATCACATTGCATCTATGCCACCAATCAGGGACTGTGTAAAAGAGAATGAATAATACAGGAGAAAGGTAGCAGTCAGCTTTGGCTGAGTAGACAGTGAGAGAGAGGTTCTCCAGAGGACTGTCAATGCTGTCCCAGCTCAAATAACTATGCTCTTGTTTCTGGGGCATATGTAAACCAACCAACAAAGAGCCACTTACTAGATGCAAGGTCTGAAGGAAAGGGTGTCTGTAACATCTCAAATCAATGCCAGAGGGCAGGTGTGAGTGTATATACTCCATGCAGAGAGTATATAGGAAGAAATTAACATCACAGACTAGGGCTGCAAAACACATTTGGATCTGTGTCCTGTTCTGTGCTCCCTCTTTTACTTTTCCTTGCTTCATATATTCACCTACACCCATCTAGAATTATTACTGTGAATCCTTCCGCCTCCTCTTTTGCCTCCTCTGGATAAAATGCATGTGGTGTTGCCATACATGTACATCCCCCTTTCCCTGCAAATACTGTATGTTCACCTTTGCAAGGATCTTCATTATCCAATGGATGTTTTATTTATTTCAAATCGCATATAGGGAATTGGATCCAACTGGTAGGCAAAATCCTTATCCTCACCCCCACCTAGCCACACAAGCCAAGGTTGACGAGTGGGTAGTGCTACACACCTGTCATTGTGATGTCAGGTGACCCAATTCTGCCTGGATGGATGATCAGCTGATAGTTGGGTCTTGCATGATAGCTCTATGTGCTGCCCTTTTCAAATCCCACCAATCAGCTGATGCAAGGGCTTTGCTGGTGCTTCTGAGCATAGGAATACAGTAAACTGCTTTATTCTGAGTCACACTGTTCATCCATCTAGCTCAGGATAGTCTACACTGAGCTGGCAGCAGCTCTCCGAGATTTTAAACACGGGTCTCTCCCAGCCCTACCTGGGCATGTCAGGAATTGAACCTGGTGTCTCCTGCATGCAAATTATGTACTTTACCATTGAGCTATGGTTCCTTCCCAAACTCTCAGACTACTTTAGAAATGCACATTTAGGGCATGTCCCAGCATTGTGTTGTGTGGATAAGCAGCGCTCTGAGTCAGAATACTAGTAGTCACTCACAAGCATGCCCAAGGCCAGTCCCTAAGCCAATGGTTGCAAGTTCAGACATATATGAAGGATCAGCATGGGTGGCAAAGCTACTGTAATGCCTCACATAGTGGTGGTACCTCTAAACTTCCACAGTGGGGAATATTCTCTAGGGCTTCCACTGGCTATGCAGTTACTGAAGGAATTTAGAACTGCCATCATTATTCCGTCTGCTTTTACTCTTGCTGTCTGAGCTGATCCTGCCAGGCCATCTGGACTAAGAGCAATCAGCACAGGAGCTGGAACCTTCAATGTGGGTTGTCTGACTCGTAATCTGATTCAGAATGCTGATCCCTGCAAAATGCTATATATAGAAGCGACCATTTTTTGAGGTACTTCCAGTTGCGCTTCCTGATTCAGCACTATCATTACTGCTGGGAGCCACATCTGCAAGTGCCCTTACTTTGCCTTGGGGAACTTCCAGATTGTCTCTATTTTGGGGTGGCATTCAATCGCATACTGCCAAATTCAGATTGTGCAATTCGGGTTAATTTTGGTTTTCTTGTGCAACAAACCTTCTTTCTCCACCCCCACCTCCAAAGTGACAGGAAAATGCACTGGGAAGTGCAGGATTAGGATAGCAAATGCTTCATGCACTATTGCATAACCTCCCTGCAAACAAATCAGAATAAATGCTTACTAAATAGCCAGCATCATTCAACGTCCCCATAAACAAATATATCGAGGAGGAAGACATAACAAAGAGATTGTCTAGAAGTGACCTTTGAGGCTAGGACACAGGTAGGGTGGGTTGGATTCTAGGACACCCCACAGAGTTCATTTTCTGCCCCAAATTGTTTTGCAGGAGATGACTTCTGTCTGCACACAAAGCCCTTGGGTAGACAGAACCCCACTGCTTTCAGCCTAGACAGGAACTGCTCAAGCGTCATGTCAAAAGGAGAGGCAGCTGTGGAGAGGCAGGTGCCATTTGTCTTTAATGGCAAATGAGCCAGCCGCTCTCATGCAGAAAGGCTGCAGTAATGTGGGTGTCATGGCAAGAAATGGCAAGAGTAGGCAGCTCATTTCCATCAAGGTCAGAAGCTATATCTGACAAGTTAAGTACAGTAAGTTTGTTCCCGTTTGGAACTTAGTTGGGTGACTGTAAAGAGTGCAGGAAATGTTATAGAGCAAACCTCCTTTCTACCTTTGATTAAATCAGGATCAAGTCTCCTCAACTCCCACCTAGTCAATGCTTTGACTTGCCTCAGGAAATATCAGGCTGTCATTTGATTTGGTTTGGTTTGGTTGTTTTTGCAATTTAACCATTTTCTCATGACACAAAAGAGAACAAAGTCAGAAGCAAACATTTTTGAGGTGATGTGAACTTTTCCATGGGTGTAGCCAGGGGGCAGCTGCCCTCCTCCAAATCAAGTAAATAAATAAAAATACTTAACAATCTGACCAATTGCATCGCAGAAAGCTCGCTTCTGCCCCCTCCCATAAATCTTGCGCCCCCTAACATATGCCCATGTTTGGGGCAGTACGTAAATGGTAACATTATGCCATAGCATTGTTTAGAAGGAAAGCTGTTTCTTCAGTCCATTTGTCCTGGATTCAGGAAATCATCTTTCCTTCATTTGGAAGTTACACGTTTTTGTTGTTTCAGTTACATAACAAATTCCTTTGGCTGCAGTGCAATTATTCCACATCTACAGCAGCAGCAGTATGCATGAGAAGAAAATATTGGCCAGTCAAAGCCTGAGACATATTCCCTGGAGTTCAGGACTATTCTGGGCTGACTGTGTCAAGCAAGAAAGAAAAACTGCAGACGGAAATGTTGATGGGGTGGGGGATATGTACAGGAGCAGTGTCACACTACCTTTCTTACGTTCCACTGCAGACCATAAAGCATCACTGTTCTGTGATTTTTAGTTTTGTCCTAATAAAAGCAGTATGATACCTTTCCAGTTTGGATTGTATCAAGTGTAACACATCGCCACAAGAGGGCAAACTAGTGGCCTGATTCTCTCACAGCAGGTTTTCGTCAATGGGGTTCAGTTTCTTTTGTTTAATAATTACAACGTTCTTTTCTAAAAGCGTATACTACAGAATCCATCTTTGCATGTACTGCTACTCAGATTGTACATACTGCAAGGCAGGTAATCCAAGGATTATTTTCTGCATTACTCATATGTAGCCCATCTTTTTATCTGCAGAGTTTTCCAAACATGTTTAAAATGTCTAGCAGCAGTGATATTTATTTTACTTTAAGGTTATTTTTATACAAGCTGTTTCAGTATAATGCACATGGGCAAAACATAGTTCATTTTTTAAAAAGGAAACGAACAAAGCCACAATGCCTGCTTCCAGACATAGCCCCAGTCATTGCTCTTTAGCTGTAAGCTACAAGCACAATTGCAACTGGCTGTCCACATTATCTAGAGCAGTTCTGGGGAAGCTGTGCTCCTCCAGGTGTTGTTGGACTCCCAACTCCTGTCAGCCCCAGCAAGCATAGCCAATGGCCAGGGATGATGGGAACTGGAGTTCAGCAACAGCTGGAGGGCCACATCTTCCTTGTGCCTGATCTATAGTATCATGCCTCTTTTGTGTGTACATCCTGCTGTCTTCTGTCCGTACCAGTGGGTGTGACATAGATGCTTTGATTGGTAACTCTTTGAAGCTCAGCACACATTCACTATAACTGTTCTGCTGGGTACCACTTTATGACCCCTTTTCATTTTTTAAAATAAATTGTTTAATCATTGGTTAAACAGTTTCCCAGCTACTCCCCCCCCCCTAATTGCGATAATATTCCTTTCAGCCCACACAGGGGCTAAATATGTAATTGACATCAGGTCTGCTTTAGCTCTGAGAATCTGGTGGTGGTGGTGGGAACTGCTGAAGTAACAAGGAAGAAAGAATGAGAAAGGGGAGAAGAAAGGAGAAAGAGTGGAGGGAAGTAGAAGGGGAAATGGGAGGTGGAAGAAAGGGACAAATTTGGAAAAGGCTAGATAAAAAGGCAAATATAAGGGGGGGCGGGAATGGGAAATAGGGGGATCCCAGGAAAGGGAGAGCACTTACACCCCCTGATCTTATTTTTTGCTTTCTCTGCGGTAATGTTTTCACCTTGTGCTGTCAGCGAGTCATTACTCACAGCCTGGCCACCGATTGGCTGGCTAAAAATGCCTCTCTAATCTCTGGGCTGATCTTTACCCCCCTCCTCCCCATCTGCTGTGACCTTCCTTCCAATGTGTACAGGCAGAGAAAGAAAGGGAAGAATCCAGTATAGTTCCTTTGCCAGGCAAACTGGCATCCTAAACTGAAAGTGAGCCAGGCAGGCCAGACTGCTATCAACCTGACGGGCACTGGGACCTCACTTATCTGGCAGCATCTGATGGTCTCTACAACCACTCCAGAAAGGTAGGCCATGAGGGATTCTCCCGTCCCTTAAGAGCATCTTTATTGTGTCATCTGGGGGGTTGTACTCACATTACAGCAGGCTGTTCCATCAGCCAGGTGGTCCACGGCATCAGTCTACATTTGTTGGGATGGAGCCAGCCTTGGCAGGGTTGTACGTCGCTTTTAGTATGCCGGCAGCCAATCTGCTAGGCTGATCTAAAGGTGCGGGTGTTAGGCCTATAATGTTCCCATGAGACAAGCTGGCATCAGGTGATTGTTGAGAACCGTAGAACAGCATAAGGTCCTGTTTCTAATTGCTGTGCTGCCGTCATTCCATTCATGCTCACAAAAGACACAGACACTCATGAGGCATTCTCACAAGGGGTAGCACCACGTCGTGTAAGGATCCACCTTTGGTTATGGCAGGGTTTTTGTTTTGGGTGATTTCCACCTCCCAACAGTTCAAATTACCCTCAATGGCTCTTATTTCACCACTTCAGTTCAATAGCTCCCTCCCAGCATAAGCAAAGCCCAGAGGATTCATTAGATGCTATCCAGGTAGACAGAGAAGCATCACTTATTATACAAAAGCTGGTGGCTAGGAATGAGGTTGATGAATGTGTTGTGTCTGAGAGGTGCTGGGTAGTCTCTAGCTGAGTTCTTATACACAGTTGTTATAGATGTGTCATGTCATATTTCTTGTGTACGCTGCAACATGGGCATTGATGGCACTATACAAATAAAACTGAAACCCAGAATATATTCAACACATGATATAGAAATATGGTGTGACTGTGATCTGGAAGCTCTATCAGTGTAATACGCAGACGCCAAACAACATTTAGCGTACCATCTTGGTTGCAATTGTGATTTGCTGTCCCTGATGGGAACATAAACACAAAGCTGGCACCATCTTAAGATCAGCTGTTCTGTCTCTGATAAGCGCTGATCCATAAGCTCTACAGAATCTATCTGGGTCTCCTTGGTTTTAGCTTTATACCTTTTTACACTGCCAGCTGTTTCTAAGGCAGCCATGCAGGAGAGGAAACAGATTAGTGGGAAATGATTAGCCTAGTAGGGTGTTTTCCAGATCTCCACTAGCATAGTCTTCCAAGGAAGACTGCGCAGTTATCCATTGGCACAGTCTTTTCTGTCTCTGCTCCAATATAATAAAAAACCCCTCCCACCTGAACATCAACAATGGGAAAAGGCATAAAGAAACACCACTACTTCAGTCCTGCATGACAAGAAAACAGCAACAGAGCAAATTTATGCAGGTCTACTCAGGAAAGTGTGTATAGGATTGCAGCCTAAGAGACTGATAAGCTCAAATTTGAGAAAGGAAAATTATATCTGCACTTGGCTGGAGTAGTTCAGAGATGGGGGTGGAATCACATTTTAATATTAATAAAGTTATAAACAAAAGGCTCAGGTGTTGTTTGGAAATATGCCAGGGAGCCACATTTGGACTTTCTGATGGCTTTCTGATGCAAAATACACAAGGTTACTATGCTATAACAGCTGTAGCATTTGCAGTGGCCTTGAATGAAAACTAACTTTGTCAATGTAGATTCATCTTACCATTACTTAGGTTAGTGACTCTCTTAAAACAGTTCAGTTTTCTGAGCATCAAGAGATGCCCACACTTGCTGCTAGAAGACACTACTTTTCCAGACAGAGCAAAGTTTTTGATAGTGATGCCTTCCATTCCTTCCATTCCATCTTGTTCCTGCTAAGAAACTCTTCAAAATGTTAATCTCTTTATTGGTATATGTACACCCAGCGCAGCTCCCTGAATTATTAATGGTCAGTGCAATCCCTTGCATGTCTACTCAGAAGTAAACCTCAGTGATGCTTACTCCTGGGTAAATGTATAAAGGATTGGAGCCTTAGATACCCAGAACCTCAACCACTCCTGGATCCAGTGCCAGGCAATTTTGTGCCCTTGCATGCACATACCTCCCAAAATTGCTAACTTCAATTTTCAAAAAGAGATGTCTTGTAGAAAAACAACAAGCACAAAACTTGAAACTGCTAAATTTATTTTAAATTGCAAGAATAAGTAATACAAAAATATGTTATTATTTTTCTCAAATACAAAAGAAAATGTTTTAGCACACAAATCATCTTGAGTAATTTTGTGAACCGTGATGTTAAAATTTAAGTTCCTTAAAAGTTTCAATTTCAGGCATATCAAAATCTCACTTTGCATGCCTTTTCCTTTATCAATTCGTTCAGGCTGGTGCTTAGGCATGTTCAACTGATATAGTTGGCAAGCCAACTAGTCTATGCACCATTGTTCAGTGTATGTCAGTTTTTATAAGTTTGAGCTTTGAGAAACTGTGTTCACCACTTGCCACTGACACTGGAAATATGAGAAAGATCCCTAGAGCAACAGAAACATTAGGCACATTACCCAGCAGTTTTTGTTGTGGTGGTATGGACTTCGGATTCTTTGAGTTATAAAGTTCACACTCACAGACTTTCAGCATCAATATTGTTGTTTCCATTGTGCATCAATGATTTTTTGAAATTCTTGCAGGCCTTAAGTACATCTTCAATAGATTTTTTTTTTTTGTTGATACTGTATATATCATAGCCAAATTGGGAATTCCATTGTTGTAGCTGTCGGAATCTCTCTTCAACAGCTTGTGTGGCCATGTCTAAGCCAGAGTAGAAACCTACCATACTTTGAATTTCGGCTTTGCATCTCGTGGCGTCTCTTCTTGGACCTCATACTCAAACTGCTGTTTCTTTCTCCTTTTTCTAACTTGTTCTGTCTCAAAGTTTAGTAGCATCTCCAGCTACTTTGCAATCTTATAAGATTGAACAAAAACTAATCTATATGAAATTGTGCCCCTGAAAGGTCAATGCTGTGACTCTCTGAGATCTGCACCCTAGGTGACTATGTAATTGGCCCAATGATAGCACTAGCCCTGCCTGGGCCCAGTGTCATCTAGGGCCCCTGCTGGGATTCCAGAGAAACTCAGGTTGCTTCTTGTCCTTTTTGCATCCAACCCATGTGTATTTTTTATGATAATGTTGTTCAGAGGCTTGTGTCTCTAACCCATCTGCTTCCTCCTGGTTTGAACAATGAAATTAAAAAATTCTGGGAAGTGGTGATTTTCGTACCTGTTTAGCTGAGCCCACTAACAGTTTTATAAAGTTTTATAAGTGATATTATAATGCAACATTTTATTTTCAAGCAGTATGTCTTTTTCTGCTGCCTTGATTCCATACAAATAAACATAAGTTCTGAATTGGGGAAAATATGTGTTTTGCTATGATGATTCTGCTTCTGCCTAAAACTTCACAATGCTACCGTCTAAGCTCCATCAGGCTGTGAAAAGTGGACATTTATGGATTTAAGGGGGCAAATAGGCTTTCAGTCAGCTCACAAGGCAGCTTACCTGAGTGCAACTGCTTGAGGTGTCCTCAGCCCAAGAATCTGTGGGAGTGAGGGTTACCTTTTGTAATTGAGATGTTAACATAAAAGCTGATGAACCTAGCTCATTTTTTGTGTCATTTTGGTCAAACACAGGAGAAGCATTACTGTGGACAGATAACTCCATTATGACATTTATTTACATTCATTATTTAAGAATATTTCTAAACCACTTTTCAGCTCTAAACAAGGCAGTTTAAACACACAGAGGGGAAAAATAAAATTATTAAACATGTTTTAGCAAAGATCAGATACATAAAGAGCAGAGAAATTAAATAATGTATTCAAACTGAACACAATTAAAAGCCTCATCAAAGACAGTAGAAACATTTTACTGCCAACTTAAAAACCACCAGGGATGGGGCTAATCTAAATTTCTTTCGGGACTAGGGTGCTGATAGAGAGGAGATCCTATCTCAAGTTCCAGTCAACTGCACCACTTGCTTTAGATCAAGGATGGGAAACCTGTTGTTCGCTAGATTTTGTTGGATTCCAACTCTCATCCACCCCAGCCATCAGGGCCAATGGTCAGAGGTGATGGGAACTATAGGGCAACATATGGACAGCCATAGGTTCCCCATCCCTGATTTAGATGGAGAAGGATCTATAAACACATAAGGATATATCTGCAGAAGCGACACATACTGGGGGTTCCAATTAGGCATTTGTGTATCTGGATCACTTCAGATTTTGAGGAGTTAGTACAAGTTCAGTTCATAATAAACTCCAAAAGTAGTTTATAAAACAGGACCTGGCTAGATGGGCTTAATTGGAAACTGGAGAAAACATGCTATTTGGGTTTTAATTTGAACCCAGCTTGCCATTAAGCAGTTTTAGGCAAAGGATGGAGAGGTTCCCAATCTGTTTCTAGTTCAAAGGGTTCAGGAAATATCAGCAGGCTTTACTCTCTCTCACCTCCGTTGGCAGGGAGATTAACAGTCTTGGCCAGGGTTCACGTGAGCAACTGGTGTAAACTGATATCCCCAATTGGAGTTCAGCACTGCGTCAGCCTCATACTCATGAGCATCTCTTGTCTAGATTCCCCTGCCTCTCTTGAACATGGATTTTTATTTGGCTAAGGCTCTAACAGGGCACTCTGTTGTTCGCCATTGTTAAGCTCCAGGCAGCAGCCTTTATCACAGCCCAACCCTGGGGGAATTACTTCCAGATATAATATCCCCAGGCTGTGGCTCTAAGCCTGTCACCTGCTATTGTCCCACAAATTGATAACACACACTCACAGGTTCTAGTTACAGCTTTCAGAAGCATCCACCTACAGTATGTGCTGGGAGTAGAGCTGTCACGAAACCATTAGCACCTATGCCTGAAGGGCAACTACCCTTTTTCACATCAGCGATGCTACAGCCTTTTTACCTTGTCTGGCTACGTGCAGCAGAAACACAAGGGGAGCTGTCCAGCTCTCATAGTGCACCAGCAAAAAGGCACAGCTGTGTAAGCTGGTCTTGTTCTCTGTACAACTGGAAGAAGTGCTAGCAAAATTTTCACATGGCATTTATTGTATGGTTTTATGTATAACTGCTGGAAACCGTTCTGATAGTTTTAATGAATAGCGTGGTATAAATATTTTAATAAATAAACAAACGGCTTTCTCTTTATCCAGACAGGTTAGCTAGGGCATTACTTATCTGATCTCAGAGGGCAATTCCCAGTTGTTAGCCTGTTTCAGCATGTAGAAATATAAATGCACTAACAAACATCTAAAATGTATTTATCTTAAGTGGCTGTGGATGTGGCTGTCAGGAAGGAGCCCTCCCTAATCCTAGGACTAACCAAATCTGGAGAGAGATAGGTTTTTTTGTAGTAAAGGTAAAGGACTCCTGGACGGTGAAGTCCAGTCAAAGGAGACTATGGGGTGCAGCGCTCCGCTCCGCTTTCAGGCCAAGGGAGCTGGCATTTGTCCACAGACAGCTTTGTGGGTCATGTGGCCATTCTGGCACAACAGAACACAGTGACGGAAGCCAGAGTGCACAGAAACGTTGTTTACCTCCCCGCTGCAGCAGTACCTCTTTATCTACTTGGACTGGTGTGCTTTTGAACTGCTAGGTTAGCAGAAGCTGGGACAGAGCAACAGGAGTTCACCCATTTTTAGTAGTAACACTTGTTATTGCCTTGATGCACTCTGCAAATATCTCTACATTGGCCAAGGCTCTGCCTCACATAATTCAGACACTCCATTCCATATTAATGTTTAATTTTACTTCATGCAACAGCCTTCAGAAGACATCCTGGTGGATGGGAGATGGGGGCATTGTTTCCTATTTGTTAACAGCAATTAAAACACTGGCTATTCAAACTAGGACTCTTTGGGGCATAAATGGATTATTTCTATCAAACAAATTGGTGAGCACTACTGTGGCTCCCATTCTTGACTTACTCATATGCTTACTCTTTTCTGCATGGGGCTTTGATTGAACAAATGTGGAGCTGATGTGGAAGATCCTGCCATGGATTTCAGAACCATCTTCTCTCTCTTAGATTGATGCCCTGGTCTGCTAGGTATGGCAGTTATGCCGTAGGTAGTTTACATATTTCATTTCTGACCCTCTCCAAGAATGGCTATACCACAATTTCCCTTTAGTTTCCTCAATCTCAGATAAGCTGCATTTATGCCACATCCAGCAAAATACTTGGTTTACTGTTCGTTATTAGTGCTTCATATACCTGCAGTTATTTCAGTAATTGATTTTAGGTATCTCCTGTTAAGAAGCACCCAAGTTTCTTATATAACCTGTATTATAAAAATGGCTGGCCTTCTCCAAACGGTTGCCTAAATATATATCCCTTCTGCGCCAGCAGCCACAGATGAATTCTTTTTCCTCAGTATCTGCTGCCGTCACACCTCCCCTTGCAAATTGTAGCTGCAAGTACTTTGATAACTGGATTAAGGAGAGCCTTGCTTGCTCACACTGCGGCTCCTTGGCTTTTGTGTCCTCTGTGGAAATGCTAATTCAAACATTTCTACAGCAGCTCTCCCAAAGTCTCTGACAGCAGACTGATGTCAGGGGATGCTTAGCCTTCTTCCTCCTTCTATTTCTCATCCCATTTAATAAAAGAACAACAATGAGCAGTATACAATACTGTGGTGCATCAGCAGTCCTCTCTGGTGCCCACAGAAATAGGTTCTGCAGGGAAAATATGTGACAGCTAAAAGCTAAGGAAACATAGGGGTTAGCGCAGGTTTCTTCACAAGCAGGCACAGGAGGTTTCTGACACTGTTGATTAACAATGTGAATTTCAGTGTTAGCGGTGCACAAGCAGGGAATGAGTTGGACCAATTATCTACATCCAGCCTGAACTGTGGTCTGAGTGGGACTGGTGAGCTTGGGAAGGCGGTATGGCCTGTGAAGGGGGCATGGCCTAGGGAGAGTCCCAAGGGCCACACAGCTTGAGGTTCCTAAACCTTGTTTGATATGGTGCAAAGTTTGAGGAAAATAAGCATCTTAAACCTCAATGCCCCTACAGCTTGGAGCATGGCTCAGGAAGTTTTGCACAAGGGATTAAAAGCAGAAGTGATGTGCAGATAGCTAGGTTGTGAATAATCTTATTATTTTGGGAATAATATGATCTACTGAGGTCGGGCGGTAACTGTAAGGCTGAACTGTGCTCAGGCATGATGGTGCCTTCCTTTTCTAAACTGGGCTCACTTTTTTCTGCAAGCACCTGCCACGGCTGGTCAAGCCATGATCAGATCCTCTTCAGCAACTTTCCCTTGGCCTTGCTTCCTCAAAATGAAGCAGTGATTAATAGGTTGCTAGTACTGATGAAACTGCTCAGAGAGCCAGGATGGATTTAATCGTAAAAGGATTCTGAATCGCTGGCACTTGGATTCTGTTGTACGTTAAGGGTAGCTATTGATTTACTACACATGGGGGCAGATGGCAAGGGAATAATTTCTTTTTCTGAAAGAGACAGATGTGAATAGACCAAGAGGCAGTGAAACTATTTGCAATCTGAACTGAATTCCAGCCTATTGCACATAGTCCCCCTACCCCCTGTGGAACAGTGACTGTTGGCCCTTGATGTTCTTTAGCTCATTCTTAACAGCAATCTAGTTCCATGTGTCATAACACCCTGCTTGCCCACAATGTTGGCACCTTTTCTCATATTAGGAATGGGGAGCCTGTGGTCCTCCAGATGTTGTAGAGCTCAACTCCCATGAGCCTCAGCCAGCATGCCCAATGGTCAGTGATGCCTTTTTAAATTAAGAAATGGGGGGGCATTGATAGCTGTTGATAATGTTACTGCTTTAAGGATGATTGCATTACTGTAAAGATGTAGATACAGGTAACAGATAATAGGCAAAAATAGTGTTAGGGCTCTCTAGGTCAGGCTTCCTCAACCTCTGCCCTCCAGATGTGTTGAGACTACAATTCCCAGCATCCCTGACCACTGGTCCTGTTAGCTAGGGATCATGGGAGTTGTAGGCCAAAAACTTCTGGAGGGCTGAGGTTGAGGAAGCCTGCTCTAGGTACATAGATAAAATTGTAGAAAATAACACCCTATTGCCAAAAAGAACAGTTTCAAGTACACAAAAAGCAGAGTTCCTGACTGAAACATATAGTCATTGAAAAGCATTTAAATAAAATTTAATAGACATGATACCCAGGACATAAAAATCATACATGTTCAAAGACAGAATTGGGAACTATGGTCTTGCCAGTTTCCTGAAAGCAGGTGCAGGTACCCTGCGTGCATATAGCCATAGACCCTCCCTTCTCATCTTTTGCTAGATGTGGGGCTGGGCGATATCTGGTTTTTAATATTGTGAGATATCACCAACTAAACATTGTGATACCAATATATCACAATGTCTGAAATAAGGATAGAGCTAGGTAGAAGCATTGGTTGGCTTCATGGTTTTTCCTGCACTGTGATTTTTGCCAGTGCCTGTGCTTGCAATTCACTGCCCCCTGCAGGAGGCAGGGGAAAGCTGAGCTGGCAGAGTTAATGGGGCTGCAGGAATTGAGAGAAACACTGGCTGGCTTCACGGATTTTCCCACATTGTGATTTCTGCATAACACGCGCACACACACACACACACACACACACACACACCATGATTTACGATATATTACCAGGTCAAAAAATATGAAACCGATATCACGATATGGACTTCAAACTAGTTTTGGATGGTATGTTGATATATCACCCAGCCCTAGCTAGATGCACAGCATTCAAAGGATGGGACCAGTAACACATACATTGAAGCATAGCCAGCCATCATGATCCTCATCTTTCTACATGGGCTTAGTCTGCACATCCAATTCAAATGCTAGATTGTGCTTCAGGTAAGAAAAGGAGGACAAGATTCTGTACTTTTAGTAGGTTTATACAGTACAGGGGAATTTCAACAGGTGCAGCTTTTCACATCTGCATGACAAAAGAGGACTTGACAAAAACGCTCTCTGCAATTCCTTCTTTTACACCCGATTTAGCTTTCTTCTTTTTTTTGCCCAAGGACCACACTGAGAATTGGCCTACCCTCCAGGGCTGTATACCAGAGGTGGGCATGGGGAAAATGGCCAACACACCAATCAGCACATCAGAGAAAATGCACTTTCCAATGAAATAAGAGATTTTAAAATGAGAGGGACTTGCAGAAACACAGCCTCAACTCGTCATTGCCTGCACTTTGCCCAGCCTCCCTCGCCAATGCCAAGTGGATGCAAAATGCAAGCATGATAGCCTGGCAGGGTTTTTGCGTTCAGTGACACAAATAGCTCTACATGCCACAAATCTCCAGAACTGGACCCTGTCTATATTAACAGCAGGGCTGGGATCTTGGGAAAGTAGCAAGTCCCTTTTCCCGGCCTTACAAACAGCATCTTCCACAAAGCTCCTTGCAGCTTGCCAGAAAAATTGAGCCCTTCATGTCAGAGACCATGCCCTTTCCCTGGAAAGAGTTCCGGAGGATGCCTGAAGGGCTGGAAATTAGCAAACAAAAGGTGGATTGTTTTGGTGGAATGGGTTTCTGATGCCACCTGCACAATGACACAGCCTTTCACAACGATTTGCTTTCTGAGCAAGCAACTGCAGAGGGCCCAATTATTCTGTGATTCTAATTAAGGACACAAATAGCGTAGCGTCTGCATTTTCCCAGGAAGTGGGGAAGGGTATCTGAAACAGGCAACTAGCTGAGTGCATCTCTTGTTTGAAGGTGGAAGGGACTATGGGAAGCACAGAGCAAACGGCCAAAAGCTTCCAGCTGCTTCTACAATATGGCACAACAACAGGCCACAGAGGACTCAAGAAAGCAGACATGAGATGGGATGGGAAGGTCCCATTATGGCATATCCAGCACCAGTCCTGCCTTGAAGCACAGTGAAACCACCTACTTCAGGCAACATATTGAGATGAAGGCAGGAATTGGTTTCTGAATGGTGCAGCAAACCTTTAACAGAGATGGCCTTAGGGGTGTGTGCATGTGCACCATTTCGGATTCTCATCAGGCAGCAAAAAGTCTTGAGCCAATGTGTGATGTTGCTTTGGTCCCTGTGTAGATGGCAGTAGCATAGTTGTACCAGTGACTGAGCCAGTCTGCCATTTAAATTCCCTACTTTGGCTCTGGGTTAGAGCTGTGAGGTTGTACGGCATACTATCACAATATAATTAATTGCACATGAACATGAAGTGGGTGCAAAATTTGCTCACATGTGAAGAAGAGAACTTGTGCAAAGAAGGAATAGGCCCAAACTAAACATGGCGTGGAATATTATGCATATTTATCCTGATTGTTACAAGAAGGAGAATTTGCCCCTCCAGTATATTTTCTTCCATTAGTGGAAAAGCAGCTTGCGCAACCATTTTGAGCAGATAAAAATGTTGTGCCAGGAGTGGGGATTCTGCCATTCCTTCCTTGAACTCATAGAATCTCGTACCCATTTCTGATTTTAAAAAAATGTTGGGAGAAAGATATACAAGGACTGCAATCCTATGCCCATTTACCTGGGAGTAGGTTCCACTGAACTTAAGGAAGCTTACTTTTAAGTCAAAAAATATAGATTGTACTGTATGAGTCTATTTATTTCCTCTGTTCCCTTCTGCTAGCTAATGAAAGTCAACTGAACTGCAGGAGAAAAAGCTTTGCATACTGAGAAATTGATGGAAATGTTACAATTGCAGTGTTGTTTGTGGTGATTGGAGAGGAACAGCAATGAAGCACAACACAGCTATTTTTAAAACCTGTTTCACACACAACATTTGGGCTTGGACCTGAAAAAGCCAAGTGTGAATGAGCATGTAGCCACATGCTGTTAGATTTGCAGAGTCATCTCTCAAAAATGGCTCTTAACAGAGTAAGACTGCTTTCATTACCACATCTGTATGGCACCTGAATAATGGGGCTCTTATCTAAGCCAGTAGTTTACAGATGTTACGTTTGGCTGCATGGTAATGTCAGATCCTCCTGTCAGATTTGTCCCAAAGGTGCTGGTTTTACACATGTAGAAATTATCCATATCTGAAAAGCAAACCAGCATGCTCAGATAAAAAGCTTGTCTATGAAAAGCCAGGTAGCAATAACAACAGCAGCAGCAGCAGCAATAATTCTCATTATTTTTTAAACCGTTTAACCATGGGGAAGCATAACTCTCTCGTTCTCTCATACTGGTTAATTCATCTGTAACTTAAACTGGCACAAGGGATTCAGTCTAGCGTATGCACATACAGCAGTTATACCAATACCTGTTTTGTGCAATTCTCTACTGTACCAGAGGAAGCTTCCCCCCACCCCCACCCCCGTTCTCTGAAAAGTAGAGCTTTGTATTATTCCTTCCATGGGGTATATTCTTATCTCCTGCCTGGCCCCAGTGGATAAAAACTTTACCTGTAGGCAATGTTGGCCTATCTCAAAATGGGAAATCCGGTGAGAGAGCTTCTCTTTGAGATCTTCAGGATGCTTTTGATAAAAAAGGGAAGGAACCATATGCCAGAGAAATGAAGGAAAGAAAAAAGAAACATCAGAAGTAACAAAAGGACTTTTAGTTTAGCAAGGTGCAGAAGGAATGGAAGGCAGAGATGAGCCATCAAAGGTAAAGCCATTTCTCACGTCTATTCCTAGCCTGCGAGTGAATTATTGTCTGTCTGTGCCTACACTCCCTCTCCTGCTGAAATGGGGAATCAAGAAGCCAGATGAAGGGTGCTGAAGACAGAGAGCCCTACTGTGCTTCATTAGGAAGTCAAATGTGCTCTTTAGAAGAAAGATGAGAGGCTGCCTGAGACAGGGAGAAAGCCACAAGGGACCTGGTTTACGTTCTCAGAGCAACTTGATCCTAGCTCTCCTGAACAACAGAACAACCCTCCTTAGGCAAACGGAATCATTACTGCAACTGCTTCTAAGGACTGGCCTGTTGGCAGCTCTAACAGCATCTAAGGATGTGCCTGTTAGTAGCTTTAGATTTCCTCTAATCTCTTATTATCTAGTTGTACAGAAGCACCACTAAGGACATTGGCTTCCTCAAGGAAAGCACCATTCTCCCATAGACCCCAGCTGTGACATTCCAGATTAGTCTTCCCATTTGTGCAACACAGCTAAATCAATGGGGACACAAGATCTGGGCTTTTTAAATTCAAGTATGCAAGTTGTTTTTCTGCTTCAGATGTTGTTTAACATTAAGAAAAATCACTTGGGTCAAAGCTATGTTACCCATCGGGAGATTACATTTCTTGACACTGTCTGGCATTGTGAATGGTCCTGCATGTCTCCATTATGTGTTGAGATTGTGGCTCACCACTAACTTCTAGCCTATGACACATTGTGGAGGGTTTTCAAATAAGCAATGGCCATACATCTGGAGCATTCACAAGACTGAACACCATGTCCAACATTCAAGCTGTGACCTACATGTTAAAAAGGTTGTATGAACTAGCCCTTGTGGCTTCTCTCTGTCCCAGCGGCACATTTTGGAAACTGGGCCAATACAACTTTCTTATCTTACATAATGTTGCAAAGAGATGCTGAGCTTTGTGGAAAGTTATGCACTGCATGCAGATTCCCTCCCCACTTTCCTTAAATAATTCCTTTTTGCTGCACTGGGCCTTTTATGGGAGGGGATAAATTTTCTGTGGTGGAGAAGGCTTGGTTGTGGGAAAGCTGGGTATAGATATTCACTTGGCTATGATGCTGATTCGGTGGACTTTGGCAAGACACTTGAAAGAAAGCAGTGAGAACAAGGAACAAGGACAGAAGGGGTAGGGGGATACAGTAGGCAGAAACAGCTAAGTACAAAATAAGACAAAAACATTGCAGATTTCCAGAGAAATGTTTCATCCAAGTTCAGCATAGGCCTTTGATTTTTTTTTGTACAATAGCTTGGGTTGCACTGTGGAGTGGAGAGTATAATCCACTTGTCACTGAACAGATTTTAACAAGTACAGGCATTCCCCGCATAGACAGCAAGTCACATTTTAGCTTTAGTACAAGTCTCACAAGTTCTCTAGCATTTTATCCCATCTACATATAATGGAAGCTTATGGGGAGAGAGTGGGGAGAGACAGGCAATCCAGGGCAGAATACATTCAGAGGATAGCTGTACTGCTCTTTGCCTCTATTTTTTTAAAAAAACAACCCAAACCACTTTCTCTTCACCTAGACATGGAAATTAAAATTGACTAGTCCCCCTGCTATATTATGAAGTGCCTAGTGCCTACTAAATCAGGTAGGCACTTCATAACATTGGCTATATGCAGGAAGAAGAATGCCTTTGCTCACTTGTTACAAAGCAGTAACTCAAGTACCAACAGTTGACAAAATTGCAGGGCACCACTGAGAGAGCTGGATAGATGGCTTTACTCGAGCTTGTTGCTTTTTTAAGTGACTGGATTGAGCACTCATGCACATGATTTGTACAGCTGAGGGGCACACAGCCTCTAATGCTTCTTTTTTAAAAGACCCAAAAATTTGGGGCAGAGGAGTTGTATCACATACTAGTGATGGCACAAGCACTATTCAGGTAGGGGCATGTGGTGCTCACCTAGCCATATTCCACAAAGTACCCATAACAGCAATGGATGGCATACTGGCTAGAGGAAGAAACGTACTTTTTTAAAGGAGCAAAATACTGCAAATCACTAAAAATTGGGTATTTAGGGGCCATCTGGTTACCAGCTACCAGAACTTGCAATACAGAGCGGAAATTTTCTTCAGCCTATTACCGCACCACTCTAGTCCTCCAGGGACAGCAGTTACTGTCACATCTTCTCACACATGCAAAAACTTCCCTCCCTCTAGGAGTTGTTGTTTGTTTAATTGGTTAGCATAGACGAATGTCAGTGAACTGACATTGCTGCTGTGATGAGGCTGCAGTAGGTGCACCTGGTAGATTGCTTCATCTGGGGAGCACTTTTTAAGAGGCACTTTACCTAGGGCAGGTAGGGGGATCCAACTGTGGCCCTACTTCCAAGTCTACTGCAAGTCAGTCCTCCAGTCCAAATGACAAGCGCACATCCCACTTGAGCCTGGATTCCTGCAGGAAAATCTTATAAGAGCTGCTGATACTCTTAGAGCAGGAAAAGAAACGTAGAAAACATCCCAGAAATAGGCTCCGTAAGTAGATGCTGCTTCTGCAGTGGTCTACAAGAATGGTATACTGTATCTTGTAAAGTTACCTAATTGCACAAGCAAACCCAAAGACTTTGCTAGGCTAGGGAGACCATGTTGTTAGGGTAGTCCATGAAAATGCATGGGTGGTCATCTCTCCAATGTTAGGGTTCCACTTTAGATGACTTCATCGATCATCCTTTTTGGCATTACCAAGGAGTCTGTGATGCATTGGTGCAGTTGGGTAATTTTAGCTTGGCCTTCATTGTCTTATGGGGGAAGGGTGTTCTTTCAATGGTCATTTGTATTACTTCACTTCAGAAGTGAAGTTAAACTATGCAACTCGCTCCTCCCACAAGGTGCAGCAATGACCACCAATTGGGATGGCTCTGAGGGGCTTTGAGAGCGAGAAACACCAGTTCCCAGGATCCTTACGTATACTTGGCCATAATGTCTATGCCTTCAGGCAGTTTGCCTCTTGATACCATTTGCTGGGAACTCCAAGGGGGGAGAATGCTGTTGAGGACAGGACAGGTCACTGGAAGGCATGGGCCTTTGGCTGGATCCAGCAGGGCCTTTCTTACGTTTTTCTTAACGTGAGGCAGCCCTGTGGCACCTGAGGGCCCTCTGTTCATTCCGCTGCGTGGTGGGACAGACTTCCTAAGTAGGTCTTCCATCCCAAAGTCCTGCCCTGAGGGACAACAGTATGGCTGGAGCATGCACAGACCTGATTGTCCAGGAGACGTCTCCTCTCCTCGGGAAGGCCTCGATATTTACCGTCTTCCGGCCTGCTGCGCACAGATAGTCCCTGGCGAGCAAGCTCGTGTGTCCTTACATGTATCACTTGAGGGAGCACCACACGTGTCGCACGCTTGCCTGTAGTCACGCGCGCTTGCGTGTGTCAGCAGAACCCGGCGTTGCGCGCGCGGGGAGCGGGGGGGGGGCGAGAAGAAGCAGGTGCGGGAGGCGGGTTTAAGGCGTTCTACTGCCACCTGCGCGCGGGAGGAACATTCCGCCGAGGCGAGAGCCCGCGCGCAGTGCGCCTGGACATACATGTTTGCATGTGTGTGCGTGCAGTTTTGTCTGCGCGCGCGCAACCCGGGTGGTGGGAGGGAGAGCGGCTGGAGAGAGTGTGTGTTGGTGGGGAAGAGTCGGCGCTGGCAAGCAGGATGCGCTGAGCATTACCCAGTTGCCATAGAAACCAGCAGAAGGAGGTGGGCGGCCGGTCGAGGAGGGGGAGCGATTTGCCCGCAGTCGTCGCGAAGCTGCTGCTGCTGGAGTCGGAGCTTCGCCAGAGGAAGCAAACCTCGCGCGCTCGCCGCGGTTCAGGTGGGAGAGGAATTTGAACTCCCTTTCCTCCCCCGCCCTCCTGCACGCGCGCGCGCGCACACACACAGTAACACACACACACCGCTGTGGCTGCTCAGCCTTTCTCGAGGGGTCTTGCAAGGGAGCCTTCCCGGACAGTCTGCTAAGCCTCCCGCGCTAAGCAGCGGCCGGAACTGCGCAGGTAAGCCCTCCTCTCTTATGTCGGGGTGTGTGTTCGTGTGTGGGGGGAAAATAATTATCGGGGTTCATATTTTGCACCCCCCATTTCTTTTCCTCCTCCGCCTCCCACCCGCCAGCCCTGCAGCATCGAAGCGGGGACGGTGGGATTTGAAGCAAAGGTCCATCAGTTTCTGAGTGCAGCTGGAAAGAGGCATGGGGTGGGCACACAGCCCCACCGAAGAACCTTTCCGGAGGGGCAGGGGGCTGGAAGGGACAGTCCCTGGGCTTCATCTGTTTAGTTGCGCTTCGGTAGAAGCTTGTCCCGTGCATCTCTGGATCTCTCCCCTACTTCCCTTTTTTCTGGTTTTTTTTTCTGTTGGGGTTGCACCTGACGAGATGTGGGTTGCACTACAAGCAGTGGGAAGGAGAAGTGCGCTACTGTGAGAAGAGCCTGCGTTGGGGCTGAATTGTGGGGCAAAGCAGCTGGCAGTTCTGCAAGCACCTGGAAATGATACCAGGATGAGCAAAGGACTCTTAGCTGAACTGACATGTGGCTGGGTCCCCACCTTGATTGATGTACCTTGCCGCAGGGCACAGGGGTGAACTAGATGATCCCACTGGGTACTTTCCAACCATGGCGATGATGAGCACATTCTGCAGTTGTACTGACCTTTCAGACTTAGACTGTCTGCACCATTTTCATTTAAGGAAGAATTGCACTGCTCCTTGAACAACAACAACAATCCTATGTGATGCAGCAACAAAAAAAGCTAATGTTATTCTAGGCTCCATCAACAGAAGTATAATATCCAGGTCAAGGGAAATAATAGTCCCACACTATTCTGCCTTAGTCAGACCACACCTGGAGTACTGGGTCCATTTCTGGGTGCCACAGTTTAAGAAGGATATTGACAAGCTGGAACATGTGCAGAGGAGGGCGACCAAGATGATCAGGGGTCTGGAAACCAAGCCTTATGGGGAATGGTTGAGGGAGTTGGGTATGTTTTGCCTGGGATATATCTATATATTATATCTGTCTTGGATGCTTTAGTTGAGATTCCTGCATTGCAGGGGGTTGGACTAGATGACCCTCAGGACCCCATCCAACACTGTGATTCTGTGATTATTATTAATATTATTATGGGATTGCAAGACAGGTTTATTTGCCTCCTCCTCCAGGGGTGCCAAAGGTTCTCAAAGAGGGGGAGGGTATTTCTTGGCCTCTTCAAGGAAGGAATGCTGGAAACATTTTGGGCAAAGGGAAGGATCATGATCCCTAACTCCATCTGGAATGCCTTGAGATCTCTAATCAAATATAGCCAATATATATATATATTTAATTTGTCATCTCCAGGCCAAGCTAATGGGCAATGGCAGCACGGTAGGCCAAGGTTTCCATCTTTTAGGGTCCATTACATTATTCTTTCCATTTCCAGTACTGCAAGGACATTCCTCATTATTCCAGGAAGAGAGAAGCTAGATCTAGAAAAAGGAACCAATGTGATGCACAAATGCCTACAATCTGCTTTATGCTGAATTATTTCTTTTAGCTATCTTCATCCTGCTCAATTAAGCCATGCACCATCACCCCCTCCTCATAGCAGAACGAATTGTTCTTGATAGGGGGCAGGGAGGAAGACTAATCTTTGTAAACAGATGAGCTATGCCTCATTCCTGTAGGTGTGCTGTGGGAACTCTCTTCTGTGACTGAGGAGAAACCAGGTCTAAGGTGATATAGTTGGTGTGGGGCTTATAGTCCTAAATATGTAACCTGAGAGCAAAGATATCCTTTCTATCCTTATGTCTTCTTGCTGGGCAGAGTAACTCAGTCATCAGGTGCAGTGGTTTCTAGAAATGACTTAAAATCATTGTGGTTATGGTCTGTCTGCCAGTCTAATAACACGTAAGATCAGAGGTTCTTTATTGCATGCAGGCATGTTAAGAGTGAGAGCCCGTACTTCGTGGGATCGGTGCATGACGTGTTCACCATGGACAGGGAGTCAATATGGCAGCATAATTTCATTGCCATCATTTGCCCAAATGGTCATGTGAATTGGCCCTTGGATGGTTTGTAGCATTCTCCTAGATTTAGTTACCTTTAGTCACTCACTGCAATCACAGAAGCCTGCCACTCAATTTCCCCCTTTACGAAAACTTGCATCAATTTCCTGAAGCCATGATTGAAGCCAAGTACTTCATTATCCTTAATACATCCCACACATCCAGTTTTCAGCATAATACCATCTGATTTTGCCTCTAGCTTTGCTTGCATTCTACAGAGTATCCAGTTTTTCTGTGACTCTCTTCTGCATCAAATCCAAATTATATGCTCCTTCATACCCTATCAAGCAAACCCCTTTTATATTACCAGTGTATTTTCTCAACAACCTATTGTGGCAAACTGCTATCCCATTTTGATCTGTAATACTTTATAAAACAGACAAGACTAAAAGTGGCACAGGTGCAAATTGGAACTGAAGCCAATAGGATTTTAGTGGCACAAGTGGCAGCCTCAGGACCTCTTTACAACACAAAGCCTATAAATTCATTCTTCTCTAAGTCCCATATTTGAATAAAGTTGACAGTCTCAGTGCTCTGTCTAATAATTTGTCATGTCACTGTCTCCTTTCATTTGTCGAGAGATACCTAAATATCTCCATTGCCTTGTTTCTGGAGTAACTGTAAGCTCCTCTAGGCAGGGACCTGATATATCATCTAGTTTATCCTGTAGAGCATCGTGTACATTTGGAGACTAGGACAGAAAACAGAGGCTGTGAAAATTTGAAGATGATTCTTGATTGCTGGTTCTTAGATAATATTCTTCCCAACTCCAAAGGAGAGAGAGAAATTGCAAGCATGGAGGCAACCATTATCATGAGGCATGTGCAAAGCTGCTTCCTGGCACTGGCATGCTTCCAAGTGCTGCAGCAAGTATAATATGCAAGTACAGATTCCAGCAAGATCACAGTGCATCCTTGGCATTCTGATTTTAAAGGATGCTTGACAATAAGTTAAAGGCTGAAGTGTTTTTAGAGCAAGCTTCAGCCTGAGGTTTTGTATGCACTAAACAAGACCTGCCATCACGGAAGCAGTCACCTGGAACACGGATGCAATGACTACACTTGCTTGTGAAGCCCTCATAGTCCCTTCCCGAGTGCCATGGTTCACTAGCTGCTGTGAGGGCCTGGATGGCACTTGTTTAGACAGCAAAACTAGCCTCCCTTAACGGTTAGGTACCGGCAGATGTATTTTGTTAAATAAGAAAGCAACATAAAAAGTAATGAAATTCTGTATTCAGAAGAAGTCTGCAAAACACAACTGTTTGCAATAAGGCTTTTCAAGCATTTCAGCAGAATTTGATTCTCCATTCTCTACCCTAGAAGGAAGGAGAAACGCGGCCGGGGGGGGGGGAGTTTTAGTGGAAGGCAGAAAGTGTTGCACCATGCTTCCATTAAATCCTTTCATAACAGATGCTAAGAATCAAAGGTTCCCTTTTTAAAAGGCAAATCATCATTTTATTTCAAAATTGTAAGGTTGTTGGGTGTGGGTCGTTGATTAACCTCTTCCCATTTTGAAATTTTTGATGTTTTCTCTCCTACTAACATCTATCACTGCCAAGCACTAAAAGGAAAACACAAAATTATGATAGCTGGACACCTTCCCGTTGTTGGCTGATGGCATCCAAGGGCATTGCTTTCTAGATGTCAGATTTGTAAGAAAGTATAACACATCTCTATATACTCTTTTGTAATCTGAAGGCTGTTCAATCCTTGCTCTGGATTGACTTTCTTAATAAGGGTGTTCTAATGTATTAGGTCCTTATTTGATGAGAAAGATGATAAAATTTAATATTCCAAGAGTTCCGAGTGCTTCAAAATCTAGCTGTAATCCTTACAACAAGCCTGTAAAATAAGTCACTATTATTGCCTCCAATATTGTAGAGAGAGAGCGATTGGCTGGCCTAAGGCAACCTAGTGAGTTCACAGCAGAGGTGAACTGATAACTGGCAACTTGCTGCTACAATAGTTCATAACGATAATAAGGAAAAGGGGAAAAGGAAAACCATGTACATATAACAAGAGCTGTGAAAACTCTGCAATTCTATGCAAGTGTAGAATTCAACATCCTGTTACTAATATGAAACAAAAATCTGGAAAGGTTGTGAGCAATGCCTGATGACATCCCAAGAGACTGAAGAGGCTTAGTAGCCATTTTCAGCCACAGGCAGACCTGACTTCAGTGCCCTGCATAGCATTTTGTCCTTCCTCATGACCTGCCGAAGCTGATTGACTTCTGCAAAGCAAGCATGTATACTGTATGCAAATATGGTTGGCAGGCATTACTGTTAGAGATTGCAGAATATGGCTTTTCTTGGCATAGGGCTTGAGCTACCTTGGTGCAGGAGTTTTATTTTATATATAAATATAATTTGGAAGTATAAAGAAGGCCCACCCCTGCTTGTTTTATAGCTTTGCATAGCATAGCAATTCTAACAGGTCACAATCAGTTATATTAATCTTTAGCAGACGAAAAGGTATTTCCTTTCCATTGCATAATGTTTTAAACAAGACTTGAGGAAGAAAGGTATGCACTGACTTCAGTGAGACTTACTCCCAGGTAAGTGTATTGTTACACCCCACCTCTATCTCAAAGTGGTGTGAGACTCCAGGGGTTCCAGCTGCTTACCCAGGGTTTGTGTTTCCGTTGGAAATTAGGCACAGCGGAGACTGCAGTGTCTTTATGAAATATGGTTTATTTACACATGATTACAACCTGTGTCTAGATGGAGAGAGTTCCCAGCATTCACATCACAAGACAGTCCTTTGTTGCTTTTCTACGAGCAGCAAACACGGATCTGCAGAGAGAGGAAGCCATGCTACCTGTGCCCCTGCATTATGACTTCTTCTCTTTAGCCCCATATGACTTTCTGTCCACTTCCTCCTCCTCCTTCCCAGAACCACTTGCAGAAACAACTCCTCCCTCTTCTGCATACAGCAACACCCACTGTAAGCCTGGCAGCCTCCCCCTCCATGCTGGGCAAAGAGTCTTATGGTTTGCAGCTGGCTAACATTTATCAAACAGATTAAGCCATTATCAGTCTTTTGGGTCTTCAGTGGCCCACCCCCAGTGAGCCATCACAAGGCTGGCCTCATGAGGAAGCTAGCTGGTGTTATTTCCAGCACTTGCTAAATTCATGAATTTGTGAGTTTGCTCAAATTCTAAACCTTTACTGAATCTAGATGTTTGGCGGGGCCTTGCCCCTCCCCAATTTATAACATATGTTGAGTTGCAGCCTTAAGCTGCAACCATTTTTTTTCCTTTTAAAGACGGTTGTAAAAAACAGGACTACTTTGGCATGGCAGCAGGTTTTATAAATTCTCAGAGAGCCAGTGTGGTGTCAAAGATAGAGGCTTGAACCAAGAAGAGCAAGGTTCAGATCCCTGTTCAGACAAGATGCAAACCTGGTTGATCTTGGGCCAGTTGCAATCTCTCAGCCTAAGCTACATTTTAGGATTGTGGTGAGGACGAAAGAATAGGAACACAATGCATACCATCCTGAGCTCCTCGGAGTGTTAGTGGGATAAAAAAATGTCATAATAAATAAACATGTAGGAAGGATCCT
Organism: Podarcis raffonei; assembly: GCF_027172205.1. NCBI lineage: Eukaryota > Metazoa > Chordata > Lepidosauria > Squamata > Lacertidae > Podarcis > Podarcis raffonei. The sequence goes on from NC_070607.1 coordinate 55,183,075, forward strand.
GAAGCCAGCTCCATATTTAAAACACATTTTTAATGGGAATCGGGCAGAGGGCCTACTCAGTAGTGGCGCCCACCCTGTGGAACGCCCTCCCATCAGATGTCAAGGAAATAAACAACTATCCAACTTTTAGAAGAAATCTGAAGGCAGCCCTGTTTAGGGAAGTTTTTAATGTTTGAAGTTTTATTCTGTTTTCAATGTTCTGTTGAAAGCCGCCCAGAGTGGCTGGGGAAACCCAGCCAGATGGGCGGGGTAGAAATAAATAAATATTATTATTATTTTATTTTGAGGGTTCTCCAGGCGGTAGCAAACCACAGCCTGTTCCTCTCTTCTAGGTAGAAACTGGGGCAAACCACACTTTATTTTAATCCCACTTCTCTTTCTTTCCTTTTTTAAAAGGTGTGCTTAATCATGCCACTTTTAATTTGAAGAAAAAGCCGCTTCATTTTTCTGCTGATGACCCCCTACTATTTGCTGCACTTAGAGTACACAAGACCGATTGTGGTGGTGATTTGGGGCAGAGAACTAGCGCATGTCCTGATTCCAGATCAGGAGTGCAGTGCTGGACCAGGGCCACACATGATTGCTTTCGCTTGAAAATAAAAGTGGCAATGCTAGGCATTGGGGTTGGGGGATTGGTTTGGATTATATTGTTGGGTCCCAACCAAGTGTGTGATTTTGTATCTGTAAGATGTGGGTGTGTAGTAGAAGAGATTGCTGAACTTACTAAACCAGCCTCTTTGTTAAGGCAATGGGCCTGCTCAAGTCTGTTAGGCATCCATTCTGAAGAGCTGGTCAAGTGTAGATGTGAAGCCATTTCAGGAGGGGATAAGTCCTTCCCCCCACATCAAATTGTAGATAGGAAAACAGTAGCCCATGGGCTAGTCTTCATTTAGTCTTGTCTGAAAGACACAAGAGGCTGAATTTGCTCTGTGCTGAATCCAAGGCTTTGGGAACGCCCCCCTAGAAAGCAAGTGAGGGAGCAATGTCTGTTAATGCTATGAGCCATTCCATCCCATGCTCAGGTTGTATATATGGGTAAATAAAATTGTGGAAGTAATTTAGGACTGATGGTCTGAGGAAGGGGGTGTCAGACCTCCTTAGTTCCCCAGGCAGACAGAACTGCAAGGCAAGCAGAAGTCAGACCTTGGAGGGAGATCAAGGTATGAGTGCCAGCACTCAGCATGAAGTTGTTATAGTAAGTGCCACACTTTTAACTAGTACTTTTCTTCTAGGGAAAAAAAGGTACTGGTACTGCTTACCCTTGAGAACCCCCAGAAAAAAAAAGGACTGAGGAAGTATTTTTGCATGCCACTCCAAACTCCTAGTGGTGCAAGATTCCAGGGGTTCAAGGCACTTCGTCAAGGTTCACACTTCATTTGGAAATGAGGCACAGCAGACACTGTGGTGTCTTTATGATATATGGTTTATTTACACATATATACAAACTGAACCAACGATAGAGAGGTTCACAGCATTAACACCACAAAGGGGTCTTGTTTCTTCCGTAGCCACAGCCTTGGATTCAAACAGAAATCAGACACTGCTCTCAAACTTTGCTCTTACTCTCCAGCTTGCTGCTTTACCTCTACATAACACTTCTCCCACTTTCAGCACTCAACTCAGGCTTTGTCCCTATCTCTGAGTTAGTTTGCCATCTCGCACAGAGCCCCCTTTCCTTTGTTTTCTTAATGACCCATCACCCAGGCAATCCCTCAGCATAGGAAGCTAGCTTGGGTTATTTTTTTAACACTTGCTGGATCCAGAGGTAAAAGGATATTGCATGTAATCTACTTTCTCCCCACAAACTCATAACAGTATAAAGCCTCTATAGAGCCTTGAATTGTTCTCCATTAAATTGTAGAAGTATAGTGGTTTATAAGATCATTTTTCTATATTATACTATATTTTTTCTAAGGCTGTTTGGTTGGGAAAAATGGACTTCTGTTAAAATCAGACAGGAATTAATCATCTTTTTTTGCAATTAAAAGCTAGCAAGAGAGAGAGAGAACAAAGGAGCTTATCCACCTTATCTGAACATTGCCTCTGTGATAGTTTTTTCCCCTACAAATCATCTAGATGTCCCTAGCAATTAGAGAAACATAATTTGGCTCAGATCTTCCCAAAAGCCCCCGTCACCAACTGTAACTGTTTCAACACTACTTATGAGAGACAAACTGATACAAAATAGGAACAAGATGACAGTTTGTAATCTGTAGAAATTCTGTGCAAATCGGTATGTTTAGCAGTAGTTTAAGAAGAAACGAAAGTAATATCGCACCCTCCAAACAGAAGGTTTCAATCGGAATAGCTTTTAATTTCTGTGTTTACTAGAGAGAAAACAATATGGGTCTGTGGGGGGTGTATACTCTGTGTGTATGTGCTGAAAGCTAATCTTTCTTTGGAAAGCAGCTTTTTTGTAATAAATATACCTGTGGATTTCTGACAGGCTGTCTTTAAACAGGTTGAAATTCATGTTTAGAGACATAAAAGGTTATCTTTTAAGTGTAAGAAGCTGTGTTTCACAAGGAAGAAACAAAAAAAAAAACCCCTAGCAGCATTCTAAAAGCATTTGGCTGCTTGAAATATTATTGTGTTTTAGCCTGAGCAGTTAACAAAATACAGCTAATCAACAAGAGTTATTTGTGTCAGAATGAGCCCCTAGAGGTCCTGGTGTGCCATACAATATTCATGTTACTAATAAGAATCTGTCTTAAAGTGCTTCCAATCAAGACAGTCAGGGAAGAAAAATACCCTAATTTTATAGAGAATTAAAATAGAGATTGAAGGTTGGGTGCGCTAAGAGTCAGTATAAAACAAATGTAGGCCATCATTTATTCTTCAGCCTCATATCATTTGCCCAGTACCCATGATAACTCTTGCACCAGCTCCAGGATAAGAACCTGACTACACAATTTCTAGCAGGCCTAAAACGAAATCCCATCTCTGTGTTGGATTTACTTCATTGGGTTTAATTCATTGGCATGTGGTCTTAGGAGCTGCGTTCTCAGGCCCAGTTTTGACAAGTGTTTTTTTACCAGGGCCTGAAGAAATAAAAAAATGACTGCTTGGCAATTGTTGTTGCTGCAGGATAGCAACACGCTAGATGCTACCCTGCTGTTGGGGTGGGACATAGCCTGTCCAGGCCACCCAAGTTGTATGGAGCACACATGCACAATAGTAACTTAGCGCTAAGGGTTGTGCTTAATTTTCTATGGCAAGGTTGAGGAACCTGTGGACCTCCAGATGTTGGACTATAAACCTCATCATTCCTGGCCCAGAGTTGGAGTCCAACAAAATCTGGAGAGTCACTCATCCATCTTTGATTATACTACCAACATTTCTATTTAATGCAGCTAGTGTACTTCAGTGGGTACAAGACCAGAAATCTTGGGCAAGGTCTCTCAGCATCATTTTCTACATAAAATGGAAATCATTTCAAAGGATTGTTGGGATGTGGAAATATTCGATCATTTTTATTTTATTTTTGCAGCTGAAATTCAGGACAAATCAATAGGGGCCTCTTCACATATCCATGGGAGGCAAACTAGTTAATTTACATTGCTGCTTTATTTTTTAATGGCAAATATTTAGAGAGCCACCAATATTTGCTTGTTCCTGTGAATAACTTGGGGATTTTGTGTGTGTGCTTTCTGTTACATAATCCTGCTTCTTCAACAACACACTGGAAATGTTCACATGTATATTTATTCTGCCAGAATCCTCCTCTCCTGCCATGGAGCCAGTCATCTGCAGATTTCCTATAGCACACCGATCAGTACTTTGCTACTTAGAGGTGTGATATTGGTAAGCCTGTTACAGAAAGTGACAAGAAATGGTAGGCTTCCTCCCACATATGCCTATATGCATAGTGATAGGAATCACACATATATAAAGCTGTGGATTTTAGATGATGTGTGAACACTGACCTTATGCAGGTATTCTAAATCCCCCACCCAATAAGGGGGAGCAAGGACCAGTTTTGCCTCCCACTCTGTTGCCATCTCCATTGGAGAGATAACTTCTAAGCCAGGGAGCCTGCTCTGCTCATAAAGGCTCCCCACAAGATTTAGAACCCTGGAAGACCAGAGCTCTAAATTGTTCAGGGAGCCTACAGAAGCAGAAAAGGCTGCCTGCAGCAGAAGTTATCCCTCCAGCTCATCCTCATTGCTTGAGGGATTTAGAATCCCTGAACAGGGCTCTCCTCTCCCATCAATCTAATTTTCTTAGGTGGAAGATGGACCCAGCTATTTCTGCTTTTAGTATTCTGACCAAATATCTAATCACTTAAATCAAGGGGATATACTTTCTGATGAAGTAATCAAGGCGATTTACCTTTCAAAATAATGTCTAACAATCTAAAAGGAGAGAGAAGAGGGAAAATAAGCAAATGTATAATAACAGAACCAGAGATAAGTCATTCTCAGAGGTCATTAGAAATTTCCAAAAAGTTTAAAGCAGGGAGTAAATGAAAATCCATGCAATGATTGGCCATAGGAGATAGCACGGAGGCAATTAATTCATCAGCAAACAAGGCATATCTTGCTATGCTAACGAGAATTTAGCAGTAGGAAACAGCAATAAGATTTAGGGCTGCAATCCCACGCCCACTAAGCGCCCACCGAATTCAGTGGGACATATTTCTGGGTAAAACGTAGAATTGTGCTGGAAAAGTTTAATGTGAAGGAATTATGTTATAGTCTAGTTTTCTGTAACCTGTTTTGCAACTGCCATGCCCACCCCTCCCACACATTCAACCATTCTCAAGACATATATTTGCTTTAGCTTCTTTCAAATTGGTATTTAATCACTACATATCTGTTGAACATGAGTGGTCTCATTCCCTTTAGGATGGAATTGGACCTGTGTTTCTCTTGTACTACTAATGCAGGAGCTAGGAGCATGCTCACAGGGGAATAAGCGCCTTCCTTAGAATAGGTACCTTCCCTCTAGCCAGCCGTGTGGATCCAGATTGTTCCTTTTGCTGCCCTTGCTGTGCCCCTTAAATCGAGGAGCTCCAGTCCCTTGACTTCCTTCTGCTGCTTCTTTAGCACAACCTGCCCTTTGCCCTTAGTAAAGCCCCAAGACTGGTAAAAGGTTAATGGTAGCTGTTGAGTCCCACTGATTTCAGAGAACAGACCTCTCAGCTGAATTCAGTAGCCGCTTCTGTAGCTGTCACAGGATGCTGCAGTCATATCACTTACCAGGCACTAGAAACTGAAATAAGACACTAGTGACATGAGGCTATTCCAATTCCACACTGTGACCACAGACAAAACATATCTGAAAGAATTCTATGGGATCTCACAGGTTACTTCTACATCTGACAATGTATGTTTTATGTTTCGCGGGGGGGGGGGGCAGCATAAAACCTGAGACTCAGCTGTGAAATACAGTTTGACTTTCAGGCATATTAAAACCTTGTTATTTGGTGGCCTTTGCTATTGATGACCATAAACTTGAGACAGACCAAATGTTCTCCTCCAAGAGGGGAAGGATAGACCCATTGAAATTAATGGACCTATCTTAGTCATAGTCATTAATTTCAGCAGGTCTACTTGGAATAATACCAGCCTTAGTCTCTCTTTCATCAAAACATGGAAAGCAACTCAGGGGCTATTCTAATTTTTCTTGTCCAGTGCCATGATCCATTCAAGGAGCACTAGTTTGCTTGCAGAGAGGAAGTTTCCCTGCCATACTCTATCTACTCAATTGACTTTTGGTCCCAGCCATGCATATATTCCTCCCCTCTCAAAAGAGTAAGTGAAACTGAGTGCTGGACCAGACTATCTTAATGGAATAGAAATAGGCCTATTTGCAGCTAGGAATTGATAATCAGATATCTAGTCTATGCCAGTTTCACATGTGTTCATTCATAACTCCATTCTATCCTGTTTCCATGTTATGCTGCATATTTTCTTAACATCTACATGAAAATCCATTTTACATAGATATTTTCACTCAAGCTATGTATAGTATTTCTAGATGCATTTTTTCCTACATCTGGAGAAATGCAAAATCCAATGAGTAACTACGTTCCAACGCAATGGCAACATAGTAAATGAGTGAAGCCAGGCATATACATTCCTCTTTACCCAGGCCTGTGCTGATTAAACAATCTACAGACTTTTAAATGTGCCTGGGGGATATGTTTTATTTTGTTAGTTAGTTTGTTGTTATGTTACATATTTTGTGTTTTTAGACTGTAAACCACCCTGCGATCTTTGGATGAAGGATGGTATATAAATTTAATAATCAAATAATAATAAATAATCCCAATCTGCGCATCAGTCTGGGGGGTACAGATCTGGTCTGTTTGTACGGGAATTGGGGGGGAGATCCTTAAGAATCCCTATTGCAACTGCACCACAAAGCACATAACCTTGTTTTGTGGCACAGAGTGCTGAGAATCTAAAATTGCATTTTTATAAAATGCCAATTTTCATAATCCAAAAAGTATATGGGTGCTTTATATCCCCAAATTATGTAGCATTTCCATGCAACAAGGCCCAAAGTAGCTAACAATAAGTAAGATTTCAGTATACATGAAAAAATCCTATTAAATATAAAATACAATATAAAACAAGCCAAGTAGGTGTCTTTTATAGTTAGGAGCATGTGTGCTGCAGTGGTGAGAGATGATTCATCTGCCAAAATTCTGCCCTACATAACTATTAAAATTACAGAACATGGTAATGTGGTCCCATAAGTGTGGACCTGCTCACATCCTTGCTGTAACCAGGTCTGAATTCCTCAGGAATTGGTGCAGCTGATACACTAGCCTAAGCTGGGCAAAGTGTTGCCCAGCTTAGGCTAGTGTATCAGCTGCACCAATTCCTGAGGAATTCAGACCTGGTTACAGCACCACTGGTCACCACGGCTGCCACCTGGTCATCTAGATGTAAGGCTGAAACTATGGACCTGACTTTTCAAAGCAAGTACAAACCCATCCCAAACATGTTGAATCCCCATTCCAGAATATGTCTCTGAGCTTATGTGTCTTCTCTGGATTGAGCCTCAGTTTGTTTGCCCTCATCTAGCCCACGAAGAGTCTAGTCACGAAGAGTCGGACACGACTGAACGACTAAACAACAACAACAACAGCCCATTACCATTTAACCCAGAGGTGTGAACCTGGAGGCCTCCACAGCATGGCTAGTGGCCAGGGGTGACAGAGTTATTATCCAACAACCTCTGGAGGGCCGCAGGTTCCCCACCCTTTACTTTAGTCATACAACAACATACATATCCTTTTCCTGGGAATATTTACTTGCCTTCCAGACAGCTAAGTGAGTTCAGACTGTTCATTTTCTTGCTATGGCTGTGCCCCCCTTAAACCAATCAAGAAGCGAGTCCCTTAGCATTTTTTAAAGCTCTGCCTTAACTTAACAACCTGCTCTTTGCCCTTAGCAAAGCCCCAAGTCTGCTAGAAGGTAAACAGTAGTTGAATTCTGCTGATTTGAGAACAGAGCCCTGGTGAGCAAAGGCAATGTCACATTATGCCAGAAAGGACATCTCCCACTGCACCCTTTGCAGCTGCCTTAGGGATCTTGAGCAGGGATCTGATATGACTTAAGTGCCAGAGATCGCCCCACACCCACCCTTTTCCCCCCCTCTTGCAGAGCACCTCTCCTCTGCATCTCTCACAGACTCCGACACCCCTGGAATGGGTGAGTCACACTATGTGCAGCATAGACAACACAAAGGTTCTCCAGTCAGAACATATTTCAGTGAGGGGGGGCATTATATGAGGCATAGCTATACCTATTGGCAGGAAGGTAATACTGGCTTGATTTAAAATGATCAGAACTAAAGGAGAAGCAGCAGTGGAGCAGGCACTTTCCCCCTCAGTTCTAAGAATCCCCACCCCCACCCCACATAAATTTACACTCCTCTAAAAGGCACTTTGAGGCCATCCTACGCAGTATGTTAACTAGACTCCTCTAAATTGTGCCTTCTCTTAGGTACATGTGCAAGCTCCTCGCATAGCCTGCAGTGCCTTTGTGACTCAGGAATGCCAAACCTGGCAAAGTAGATGCATTCTAAAGACAGCCGCATGTATTAGGAAGCTGCCTGTCAAAAGACTATTTAACCCAGTGTTATCTGCCCAGGATAACAGTGGCTGTCCAGGGTCTTTCACATCACTTGCTTTCTGGTTCCTTTTTATCTGAAGGTGTCTGGGACTGAACCTGGGACTGAACCTGGGACCTGCATTCAAAGTGTGTGCTGTATAATTAGCTGTGGTTCCTCCCCAGCACATCTACCTGTGTGTGCCCCATTCAATTATAAAAGCAAGGTGCCCCCCGCCTCATTCCACATAGAAAATGTAGACCCTTACTGTCACTTACCTCTCTAGAGTCTGTTGCTTGAAACACTGTTCCCCCAAGCTTGGCTCACCTCCTGGGTGATAAGTGGATAATCATTTTCCCACCAGTTCTTGCTAGTTACCTGCATATTATTTGAGGGGTGTTGATGCCTTGGGGCAAGTCATTCTGATTTCAAGGATTAGAAGTATTATTCCAGAGCTTCCCAATCCAGATGATCCATGTGCAAGAGCAGGAGCTTCACTCCGTGCTGGTCTGTGCCCACTGGTGGAGGAAGAGGGGTGCGGAGGATGCGGTTTGCCCTGGGTGTCATCCCTGGGGGGGTGACGTTACCGTGGTGCCCCCCTAGGACGCTCGCCACGCCGCCGCTGTGGGATGCTTGCTGTGGGCAGCGGCACCCCCATGTTTGCTGCCCCACCCCCATGGGACGCTCGCCCCACCCCCGTGGGATGCTCACCCCGCCCACTTGGGGCGCTCGCCCCACCCCACGTGCCTCTGTCTGTGTCTCACCTCAAGTAACAGGGGCAAGACTAGTATGAGCTGTGCAGTCCACAAGGCTCACTTTCCGTGGTATGTGTGAAGGTGTCCCAGAAGTAAAAGCATCTGACTTCCCACACTCAGTTGGAAGCATAGAAAATGGATACTGTATTTCATAAGGGCTTGGGAGGTTATCAAACCCTTTACTCAGTGTAGGATTTATCATGCAGGATGCACAGCTTACCTGACAGATGACCACCCAGCTTTTGCTTAAATGTCTCCAGTGAAGGAGAGCTCACCTCATCCTGAGGTTGCCTGTTCTGCAGGTTTTACCAAAAGGACATTTCTCTGCTTCCACCCAAGCCCTGTCCTCTGAAGCAATGGAGAACAAGTCCAGTCCATCTTCTGCATGACAGTCCTTCTGATATTTGAAGACAGCTATCAGGCCTCTCTTTAATTTTCTGTTCTCCAGTTTGAGTGAGACAATTTCATATTTCCTAGTACAGTTAAGCAGCACTGGAAAGTTCCCCTAACAGTACAGTGGTACATCAGGTTAAGTACTTAATTCGTTCCGGAGGTCCGTTCTTAACCTGAAACTGTTCTTAACCTGAAGCACCACTATAGCTAATGGGACCTCCTGCTGCTGCTGCGCCGCCGGAGCACGATTTCTGTTCTCATCCTGAAGCAAAGTTCTTAACCTGAAGCACTATTTCTGGGTTAGCAGAGTCTGTAACCTGAAGTGTATGTAACCTGAAGCGTATGTAACCCGAGGTATCACTGTACATCTAAGTTACATATGTACATGTTCTCGTACCAGTTTAACTTTCACAGCTTCCCATTAAAGAAATAAAAATAAAATTATGGGAACTGTAATTTCATGACGATACCAAGTAACAGAGGACTCTAAGCACAGATCTCTAAGCTCCCGATTCATAGAGTTACAATTCCTATGATTACCAAGCAAGAAGAGCATTACTGATTACTGCAAGAAGAGCATCTGCTGCATAGGAATTGGCATAACAAAAGAGGATAAAACTCTGCCGTCTTTGCATAAATGCAGCTCCTCGCAAGAGGACAGACTTGTGTAGACAGACTTGTATACATATGATGGAGATGCTCTTTCTGCTACTGGCCAAATCCTTTTTGTATCTCAGTTGGGAAACCCTCTGCCTTTAGGGCAGCTCAGCATCCTAGCCCATCACCTCTGATTTCATCAACCCTCTCAGATTCTGTGAGGGGCAGGGATCCTACCCTATATTTGACAGGAGCCCCAGGGGTCATTTCCTTAATGGCAGATGGGATTTGTGCTTGATTAAATGCTTCAGATCTATAATGGGTGAGAGGGCGGGTGGGGAGGGGCAAGGAAGAAGACCGCATCATTCCAACATGCAGCTGCATTGTTGTCCCTCCCTCTAGTGCTGGTTACTGAAGAAGGAATCAATGAAGAGAGAGAATGGGGGTTTGTGGCTCCCATCTGGGCTTCCTTCAAGCAGACACTGGTCTCCATAAGAGGGAGAAACGCAGGAGGGGCTGATCTGGCATCATCATACATGTGCCCCATTCTAGAATATCTGGTGACAGGAAAGATCAGAATAAGGTTGTGTATGGATCTAACAGTTGCTGTTTCCAGTGTATGTCTAGCTAAAGGAACTCTTCCCATTCTATCGCATGTACATGTATGCATACAGTATATGCATATTTATTTTCTCTTAAATGTGGAAGGGAGAATCCTTTATATTATGGCACTGGAGCAACCACAATTGGCACAGAATCCGTATACCAGTGCCTCAAATAAATGAGACAGATGGGGGTATATTTAGGCATTGCAAATACAAATATATTTGCCCCAGTATCCCCCCTTGCTGTGTGATAGTGGGTGCATCGTTGAGAGCTTGAAAGGCATATTCTCTCTTGTATTTACATAAAAAAATGCAGTGCTGTGTTGGCAAAGGCGGTATGGTCAGCAAAGGCATTTCTTCATCTCCCATTTACCCCACACCCCACTGATCTATTCATATAAATAAGGGAGCATTCATAATAGCTTTGGGATATATCAAAGGAATAATTGATGCAGTTTTCTCCACATCTGACATAGACATTTACTCTATAGACATTTACTCTTTAGTGACCTCAGCTTTTGTTGCAGGAAAGTGTGCCCCATTGAAGAGGACGTCCTTTCCCTGCCATGTTTTGTGCAATGTCTAAATAAATACCATGTGGAACAATGCTGGTTCCCCTTAGGAGTAGATTCACTTTCTGGAAAGAGCATAAGAATTCTCCTGGAAGGTTGCATCAACGGTAGCCACAGACACAGCTATCCTCCATGAATTTGCCTGTTTCCCTCTTGAAACCTTTTAGCTAGTGGTCTTCATCATACTTTGCAAATGTGAATTTTATAAATTACGTATTGTGCGTAGGAGCTGCTGACTGCCACATCAAGAGGTAAATTTTGAAGCCCTACCCTCCTCCTTACCAGAAAATCTTCTCATGAGTAAACAGATAGCGATTTCTATCATCTCTTATGAAATGTGCAGAGGTTTTTATTAGTTGGTTGGTTTAAAAGCCTTCATGAAAAATTGTCAGCATTTTAGTGTGCAGTACACCCATTTTTGTATGCATTTGACTAATATACAGATATTTTGCAAGCAATTTCCCATGTGGAATGCACTTTTGGGTGTTATTTTCACAAATACATGCATTTCTATGGACACATTTTCCTAATGAATGCATTTTTGTACGCATTGTTTGGCTGAAGAACTGGATCACAAAATTCAGAGACGTGCAAATTTTAAAGTATAACTGTGTATGTTACCATTTCAAGAAGTGTGAATTAGGTAGTCCCTCATTAAAATGCCAAGAAAATTAAATTTCTCCCCATCCCAATGAGTAAACAACCTATTCTCCCACTTCACACAGCAGGTAATTCTGTAGCTGTGTTTTGATTGCATAAACTTTGCACCTGCAAATAAGAATGCTGTAGGAGGAGAAGGGACAAGAAGGAATAGCCTGTTTCTACTCCCAGCAAGGAATCCTATTGTGCAAACATGCCGTAAATGGTCAGATGTATCCCTCCATGCTACCCATTGTACTAGGAGCTGTAGGAGGCAACTCTGGGATGTGGGGGAGCATAATTTATTCTGTGCTTGCAAGAATGTCTGAGATAGGGAGGAGGGGTGTATACCCCTTCAGGCTACTTCAGGATGGTGATTGGCTGATACAGTTTTTACTGCATCACAAGGGCCTGTTGTGCTTTCAGTTTCTGCATGCGCCTGCCAGAGTGTGTTGTATCAGTTTTATCTCCGATTAGAGCACTTCTGAAGCACTCAGTCAGCATTGGATTATTTTATCTGTGATTAATAACCTTTCCCTAGAGCAGTCTATTTTGATGGGCTTGATTATCTTGTCTGCTAGAATGTGCCCGGCAGGCTACAGGAGCAGCCAGGAGGCAGTGGAATCTAACCCACTTTGGAAAGAGATGAAAGAGGAGGCATGGAAGCACATATCCTTCAAGAGAGAACTAACCTCTTAACATTAGCTCTCTGTAGGCTGGCGTTTCCCATTAGTACCACTATTTCCCATTTAGATGTTTGAGTTTCTTTGGAGCCTACTATCCCACCCAGAGAATTTCAATCCTAGCTTATCATCTCCAGATTGCAGCCTTCCAGATACAGTCTTAAAGAGGCAAGCATAAATGCTCATCTGAGAGTACCTGCATTTTCCTTCTTTAGTGGGAGACATGGGGTACTCCGGCCCTGTTCTATCACTAGATTGCAAGGCTTCAGACAGCCAGGTGAAGAAACTGGTGTATTTGTAAGCCCATTATTGACACATCCAATGGATTGCCTGGGCTGGAGCAGTTCTAAAATGTTGCTAGCTGGCTGAGGACTCTTCCAGGGAAAGTTAGGGATGATTCATACACGCCTGTACATGACTAGATAAGGTAAGAGCAATTGGGCATATTCCTCCTAAATAAATTAGTCCCAATTTAGCAGTAGCAGCTTGGTAATGGTACAAATGTAATGGGAGAGGAGGGAAATTGCAGTTATGTGCGTGCATGTGGCAAGTTCATATTCTAATTGCCCTAATTTTTGCTATGTAGGATACAAGTCAGTAGAGTGGTTAAATTATTGACTAGATCAGCTGGCAAAACAGTTTCTGGTATAGTCAATGTAACTTCTAAAGGAAATTTTTAAGAGTAAGATAATGTTCTTAAATGAAGGAACATTACTAAAGAAGATGGAGCCTTGCATTGCTGCTGCTTTTACAAAGGCTGTTTCTATGGATAGATGCTGATTCTGTCATATACATAATATTAATGATTGTATCCACATAATATAAATAAAGTACCGGTATATATAATGTATTTAAAGGTAAAGGTAAAGGGACCCCTGACCATTAGGTCCAGTCGTGACCGACTGGGGTTGCGGCGCTCATCTTGCTTTACTGGCCGAGGGAGCCGCCGTACAGTTTCCGGGTCATGTGGCCAGCATGACTAAGCCGCTTCTGGCGAACCAGAGCAGCGCACGGAAACACCATTTACCTTCCTACCGGTGTGGTACCTATTTATCTACTTGCACTCTGACATGCTTTCAAACTGCTAGGTTGTCAGGAGCAGGGACTGAGCAACAGGAGCTCACCCCGTCGCAGGGATTCGAACCGCCGACCTGCTGATCGGCAAGTCCTAGGCTCTGTGGTTTAACCCACAGTGCCACCCGCGTCCCACTGGTAAAATAATTGCCCATGGACAGCTTGAAGTGCTACAGAAATATGCAAAATGAGTGGGTCTGGGAATGGCAATGTTTGTTTCTCATGAACAGCACCAACTCTACAATACTGCTTCTGATTCTTCAAAAAGCTATAATCTGTACATAACCTTTTGGTTACTACCTGATGGCTCATCTGAACATGTGAAAACCCTCAAGTGAAAATTATTGTGCTTAAGGTGATCTCAATTAATATGAAAGATATTTCTGCTATTCTTGGTCTCATATTTTATCTATGGTGGCAATTTTCAAACAAGCAAATTATACTCAGATGTTGTGCTTCACTAAGTGATGATCAAACGCCTGTGAACTCACCTTGGACAAGCAATAAAGTTAAAGAACCTGTGATGCTGTGTGTTTGAAATTAAGAAATGAGCAAGTGTATAAATTCTCTCCATGAAGATTATGTGCAAGAGCAAAGAAAGGTGCTAAAAATGTCATGTGGAAAACCAGTTGGTGTTATAGATAGCGCAGATGGCCACAGAGCTACACACCTGAGATAAGCTGGTTCTGTCCCAGCATTGCAGTAGAAGGAGCAGACCAAGATTTCCCTCTGGATTAGGTCAAGATTGCAGTTCTTTGTACAGCTTGCCACACTTACCCATATGCACAGTTCAGATAATAACTCAGTAGAGCTTTTCTTATCCACACAAAGGTCATATCTGTACTACTTATTTTTCTTTAAAAATTATTTTATTGGTTTTCAATTTTTTTTAACAATAACATGTTACCTGGTTCCAAAGGGACAAGAGTGTAGGTTCTAGGGAGTACAATCCAGTAATAGGATGCCACCATATACCTAATTTCAGCAGCAGGGGTTACTTACAGAAGTGCCTCACTAATCATTCTAATGCAAGGACAATTTCATAGGGGGCAGAGGCAGTACTTTAAATACCTTGGTTCTAAACCAGCACCTTGAATTATTGTGAGGAGCTGATTGGAAGTCAATGGGGCTTTTTCAACACAGGCAAAATATGAACTATATAACCGATGGCAGACAAACAAATGAAATTTATTAAATAACTTCAGTGCATTGCAGAAGTCAGTCCTGGATATTAGTAGAACATGGAAAACTGTGGGAAGGCTGTCTCTGTCCAGAAGGAGCCAGATTTGATGCATGAACCTCTGCTCCAGACAGGTGCTTTGTGCCACTGGCAAAACCTGCACCTCTAACATAAGGACTGTATCTACCAACACCCAAAAATGATAAACATGACATTTGAGGGGGTATACAACATGCTTCAGAACAGAATGAACCCCCCTTCCCAGGTCAGATGGACCACCCACCTACCGAATCTCCATTTTGTTTGAACATAAGAAAATTCTGCTGGATCAGGCTAGTGGCCCACCTAATCCGGCATCCTGTCCTCACAGTGACTGACACAGGCAGGAGCTGAGCGCAACAGCACTTTCCCTTCCTGCAGTTTCCAGCAACTGGTATTCAGAAGCATGCTGCTTCCAACAACAAATTGAGCTTCAGTTTATTAGCCCTCACCCAGTCCATTACCAGCTCCAAGCACTTGGTTCAGCTCTTCCACTTTTGACAAAAAGGAAAAAATATAGCTAGATATGATAAGTGGCTACTCATTCCAAATCTCCGGATGACATCACTCATCACTGCATATATTATGTGCATCTCCCGCCTACCATGGCCTGCTTGCTTCGTATTGGCTCTTCCAAAAAATCTTCCTTGGAAACAATTGCTGCTGCCACCTCCCCACAGAGGAACCCAGCAGTTCTCCTCCAGCAGTATCTGCTGTCGCACTGCGACTTGACAGAGCCTGGGTCATGTTTCCCTCAAGGATAAGCTGGCGAAGAATGCTGCCTACAATGTCTCATCAGCCTCAGAAACACAGGCCGTCAGTTCGAATAAAAATCCGCTCTATTTGCACCTCCTGCCATGTGGATAAATAGTTCATAGAAATGGGGGGGGGGCAGAGAGTCTATAAAGCAACTTTTCCCAACCTGATGTTTTGGATTGCGGCTCCCACCAGCCCCAGCCAGCATGGCCAACTGTCAGGGATGTTGTGAGTTGTAGTACAAAACATCTGGAGGACACCCAGTTGTAGAAGGCTGGTGTGAAGACCCAGTTATTCCCCTAAGGGCCGTCCAGCATAAACACTTCGTTGACAGAGGAATCCCTCCTACGTGACTGTACTCTTAGATGTAGGCATTTTGTGATGGCCATCTTAAGAGGCATCTCTCTGCATACACACACACACACACACACACACACACACACACACACACTTATCAAGGACAAATTTATGTGTGCTGCCAATGAAGCAACGTGTTTTTGCTGTCATTTTTGAGAAATCTTTCCCACCTCCAAATCCTTCATCTCACAGTGTTGCCTCTTGATTATACAACATAATAAAAGAGAGGGTTGTCATCAAACACACTGGTGCAAAGTGGAGTTTCACAGAAGTTGTGCTTATCCACAGAAGCATCGCAGGGGTCAGCAATCTTTTTCAACCGTGGGTCGGTCCACCGTCCCTCAGACCATGTGGTGGGCCGGACTATATGGGGGGGGGGGAATGAATGAATTCCTATGCCCCACAAATAACCCAGAGATGCATTTTAAATAAAAGCACACATTCTACTCATGTAAAAACACCAGGCAGGCCCCACAAATAACCCAGAGATGCATTTTAAATAAAAGGACACATTCTACTCATGTAAAAACATGCTGATTCCTGGACCATCCACGGGCCGGATTGAGAAGGCAATTGGGCCACATCCGGCCCTCAGGCCTTAGGTTGCCTACCCCTGATCCACAGCCCCAATGTGTTTCAGAATGTGCTCCCCTTCAGGATAATATATTTCCTAAAAATAAAAATCATTAAAATTATTGCAGGAGTCTGCCCTTGCACGCATTTTTGTAAACACTAAATGCAACAATAGCAACAATGCTAATCTTATTTATTATTTACTTACTGGATTTCTTACCTGCCCTTTATCGTAAGACCCCAGGCAGATTCACATCTCTTCACATCTTGTTCATGAATAGATATAAAAAATCCTCTTTCCAATCTACCAAAGGCTTCTGAAAATGTTTTTGACAAGACTATATAACAAATAGTAATAGTAAAAACAAACAAATGAATGAATTAGAAAGCACCAGTGTGACCAAATTGTGCTGTAGAGAATTAACGATCTGTAATATATTGACCTTGTCTTGGAAAGGCATACACTTTATTAGGAAGTATGCAGGATGGCAGGAGTTTCAGGACAGACAGAAGGTAGTATAACCTCTTCACGTAGGTGCATAGCTAACCTGCGAAATGGCTGCCACAACTTAACAATGACTTGCAAAGCCTTTAAAGGGCTTTGACAGGTTAATGGAGGATAGGGCAATCATATCAGTGGCCACTAATCATGGTGACTATACGCTACATCCAGGTTCAGAGATAGCTGGAGAACAATAGTGGTAGAGGACCATTGTTGCCTACATGTTCTGCTTGTGGGCATTTGCTTGGCCTCTGTGGGAAGCAGGATGCTGGACTCAGTGGGCCTTTCAAGTTTCCATATAATATGTTCTCAGAACAAGGGAGCCCTCCATTTCATACATTGTGGATTGCTTCTTAACTACTGTTGCCATTATTATTGCTGTGTGTTATTTTCCAAGGGAAATCATTCAAAAATCTTTTTTTTAAAAGAAATCAGTATTATACTGATCATATGTAGCAACAAGGAAATTATTCTACTTGGCATTACTGCCAAAATAAAGAAAAGCAAAAAACAGCCTGTCCTAACTCCACATAGATTCTCGTGACCTATATATACTTCTAGGAAACCCTGTCGCCTGTTATCAGTCATTCTACTTGTTTATTGCTTTTTTACCCCACCCTTCCATCACAGAGCAGCTCAGAGCAGTCCACATTGTTCCCCCTTTTATTTTACCCTTACAACAACCCTGTGAAGGAGCTGAGGCTGAGAGATAATGGCTGGCCAAAGATCATCCAATGAGATTCATAGTTGAGTGGGATTTGAACCAGAGTCTCCTCAGTCCTGGTCTGGTACTATAACCATTCCACCACACTGATTTTATTAATATCATAAGGTCTAGCTCTTCATTTAACCCTGTACACATAATTGTCAACACTCTGATCAGCTATCTTTGCCCCCAATTCCAGAAAAAGGTGGTTTCATAAGTTTCAAAACACTGTAGTTCTGGAAAGCACAGGTCTTCACAGATCTGAGAACACACTATTCTTAGCCTTCCCTTCGTCATTTATGGTCCTTCCCACCACTTTAAATATAATCTCAGAAGTGCCAGGTGGAAATGAAGCGATAAAAACCCCTCTTTCCCTCTTACCAATCAGCTGTGTTGCCTCTTTTCACTGCAGTGAGCTGATGTGGAGTGGTTTGAAAGGGCTATACAATGTGACTCTGCTTGTGCTTCTAATGTGCAAGTGTCAAAGAGGATTTCACATGAAATTCATAGCTTCTCAGGATTGTTCTTCAGAAAAGAAAGAAAAGCCCCAAACAGAAGAAAAAAATATGAGAACAAACTGTTCACTTTTAAACCCAGATCCACTCAGCATTTCAACAACATCTTTTAGTGAGAGGATTTGATGGAAGCTCAGCTCAAGCTTAAGCTTTTGTGTCATATAAGCAGCAATACATAGTACCTGTCTATAGACCATTCCAGATTTGTTGGGTTTTTTGTTTTGGCAGGTATTTTCTGTAACATGTCGTTGATGCAATAATAGTGCATTTGTGGTGGATTTATACTTGACTGTCCACACATTGTTCCACCCAGTGCTTTTTTTTCTAAAAAATAATAATGTTTAGGGGTACTCTCATTTTCCTACTCATATTGAAATACTGCCCCTCAATGAGACCAAATTTGGATTCACAAAATGTTTAGTGGTATGCCTACCTCTGCGCACCCCCCCCCCGAAAAAAAAGCACTGGTTCCACCTTTTTAGTTGTCCTGTGATGCTTCCCTAATGTTATCACATTAGTGCCCTCTGGAGGGTCACCCTTGTGCTGCAACACAACAGAAATGGGACACAAAATAAACTGGGAATATATAGTTACAGAATTTCAGTAGGAAGTTACAGGATGTGCACTGATGTGAAACAAATCAGTATGTGCACCCTGAAACTTTTGCAGGCATAAACCGTATTGAAAGTAGGATCATGCATAGCCTCTCTGATCCCGTCATGAAAGCAAATCACCCTGAATGGACTTTTAAAAGCATACCTGTGTATACACTACACATTTGAAGCATACAGTGGTACCTCGGGTTAAGTACTTAATTTGTTCTGGAGGTCCGTACTTAACCTGAAACTGTTCTTAACCTGAAGCACCACTTTAGCTAATGGGGCCTCCTGCTGCCGCCATGCCGCCAGAGCACGATTTCTGTTCTCATCCTGAAGCAAAGTTCTTAACCTGAAGCACTATTTCTGGGTTAGCAGAGTCTGTAACCTGAAGCGTATGTAACCTGAAGCGTATGTAACCTGAGGTACCACTGTATTTCCCCACCTCAAATAATTATGAACATGGTAGTTCACCCCTCACAGAGTTAGAATTCCCCAAAGCCCTTAACTAACTACAGTGCCCAGAATTTTTTGATAGAAAAATGTGCTCTAAAGGTATACGGTAGTTTGTACATAGCCCAAAGGGACCTTTTGAGACACACACAGTGTTGTTCTTCATCTGCAGTACTCTCTCCCAGTGGGTTACCTCGCGGCATTCATAAGCAGGATTCCAAAGTATAACTGGTTTCCGTCAGTTACAAACTATTGAGCATATAGCATCTCTTGCTGTTGACACAAGTGCTTTATTTTGGAAAGTCAAGATGGTGCATTTAGAAGCTTAGAGTCAAAATGGCTCTGCTGTGAACAGTTGAATTTTATACTTTGTTTTGCCTGTGTTTTCAGATCATCTGGAAAGTCTGTCTTGAGGGCAACCCAGGAGAAATAACAGGGCTAACAAAATTAGATGATGATCACTCCAGCCATGACTCTATCCCACTGTTTCACAGTGGATTGCCAATAGACCTTCAGCAGCCATGAACTACAGTTTGACGGTGGAATGGTCTCCCTTGGATGGTGGTAGACCTTGGAAATTTTAAAGCAGAGGTTGGATGGCCATCTATCATGGATGCTTTAGTTGAGATTCCTGCATTGTAGGGGGTTGAATCAGATGACCCTTGGGAGTCCCTTCCAACTCTCTACAAGTCATGCAAATTCAAGATCCATTTTAATTCAGCTGGATCCAGCTTCTAGCCAGACCCTATGAAAAAGCCCTGTGTGTGTGTGTGTGTATTCATGTTCTATCCTTTCTCTCTCTCTCTGGGGGTACGGGAGACTGACCTGGGGAGCAAGGAGAGAAGTCACCTGATTGCCACAGCACTCTCTCAAAATTCCAAATGTGCTTGCAGGCCTCAAAAGGTTGGTGACCCCAGCCTATAGGCTTTGAGTGTGCATTGAGCAAGCTATGGCAGTGAAAAAGCATGTATGAGCTTTAGTGCAGTTTTGCCTGTTAGCGCAGGTTCTCCTGTTTCAGCCATATACAGCCCAATCTTACAGGTTGTATATTATCTTGTTATGCACATGGAAATGACATTTTTAGCAAGTGTACAAAACCCATCTTTTCACATATTAATAACTGCACAAATGCTTGAATACTGTTGACCACGTGTGCATTGCTCTTATTGATTTGCACTGCAGAGCCCTGAACTCTTCATGACTACACTAACAGTACCATCATCCTTGCTTTACGCGATGTGGGTGTTTGGAAGTGCAGGCACATGTGCAGGAAGGAGTATGGCAAGTCATTAGCGTGGCCTTTCACTGCCTTTGTATCCAGATTAGAAGAAGAAATTGAAAATATCCAGTCCTCCCCCTGGCTGAATAGATGAGGTGACTGTTTACTGAAAAGCCCCCAGAGCAGGCTTTAATCCCACCTCTTTGGATACCCCTTCAAGGAGCAATGCCAGAGTAGACAAAGAGTAAAGAGGGAGCCTGGAACAGGCTATTCAGTAACCAGTTGCAGAGCAGGGCTGGCAGCAAAAATCTTCTCCAGTGTTCACCTTTGTTATCTTTGCCTGGTCAAATATATCAAAAATTTTCAAAAAAATGTTTGGTATATTTTCTTCTGCCCAGCCACACTGGAACTTTGTTTGTTTTTACCTAGAGCCACCAAGGTGCATGGTAAACTAAATAAAAGAGGAAATATCCCTTCCCCGAGGAGCCTACAATATAACTTCAAGCCAACAGAGCAAGGGAGTGGAAGTGGAAACAGTGGTAAATGGCAATAACAGAGCCGGCCCACCCATGAGGTGGATGCCCACCCCACCGCTTCTGACACCACTGGAATGCCCCACCACCACTGAGTTTTAGCAAGAGGGAAGCGTTTTGGTGTGCAGTGTTGACACTCATCTTCTCTGCAAGATGCTCTCTTCAGATGAAATGAAAAATTGCCTAGGGTGGGGAACTGCTATGTAAGAGGCCAGCTGGTTTACATCACAGAGAGAGTCTTGACATAGAAGGGAAACTTGGGATCCTCTTACAGCATAGCTTTCCTTTGAAGTATTTTTCAGGTCAATGTTAGGGTTACTGCAGGGCATGATAAATGACTGCGATTGAGGTCAAAGCGTGTGCGCACACAAACACAAACACACAAAATCGCCAGTGTAAGGAATACAAGGCAGTACCAGGCCTCTGTCCTTCAGCTGTTTCATTTTGTGGCTGTACCAGTTCTCCTTGCCTTCTCCTCTGCTGACAATGATGAAGCCATATTTTCGGTGGCTTTCTGAAATGCTACCTGCCCTCTGCAAGCTGTTTGCTGTCTCAGCAGCTGTTTATTGATTAGTGGACTGATGTAGGCACTTGGCCAGAAGCAGCCTCACTTGTCTGGCTGCTGGCTAAGGTTGGCTCCTTGTTCCAAGACCCAGAAAAATCACACTTTTGTATTTTTGCATGCAAGCATCGTTTGGCACCGTGAGCTTAAGAAGCAGCACCTCTGATCGCTGCCTGACCCCACTGCAGTATTTCTTGGCTTTAACAGGGGAGCAGATAGCTGTCTCATGAGGAACCAATGAAGGCTTTCAAGTGTGGATTAATTTATGCAAATAATTAAAGTATTGGGTCATAGTTTATGTATAGACGCATTTCTTTTCCACACATTTTGTAAGTCAAATGTGTTAACCAACCGAATACTAAAACCCAGCAAGAATGACAATGCTGTTTCCATAGCTGCTGCTGCAGCAGCAACAGCAAAAAACCTACGCACTCTCTCTTATTGCAATGCCATTTTAGTTTTATCTTAACCCTTCCCATAGGTTATTGGGGGGGGGATGAAGGGAATTTAAATCCAAATACATAGACTCATTTATAAGTGATAGCTACCAGACACCAGGCAAGAGAAAAGCATGATGACACTATGGTACAGATTGCAGCCTTATGCTGAAACTGCAGGTGCTGGAATGACTCACCATGTTCAGATTCGGGGCACACCTAGGCTGAGACTCGTTTCATTCATTGCAAGCACAGATGACACCAAGGAAAAGCTGTTTGTGTGAAGCAGCACCCACATGTTCCAGGCATGCCTCAAGAATGTTCACATAGAAGGAGGACCTGCCAGCTTGGCTAATGCCAACCTATGTGGCTCTTGCTTCACACAAATGGCTTACCTTTCAGAGCAGTGCGGTACAATGCCAGTCCCCACAGTAGCAACTACAGCAGAAACATACAGATCAGGCCTGAGAGAGCTTTTAGATTTTTGCCATGCTAGTTCAGAGCCCCCAGCACCCAGTGTAGAATAGTCTACTAGGACAAATGGGGCAGTGTCCCCACCAACTTCAGTCCACTCCTGTGAGGCTTCTGCAGGGCTATCCTCCTCTGCCACTGCCTTCCCTTGCTCTGAGAAAGGACCTTAAAGCGACTCTACATTTTTACCTGAGTTTAAAGAGAATATCTAGTCATCGCAGACAATCTTCCAGCCACCTCATCACAGTGTATTCCTCTGAGGAAGGGCCCCTACTTCCAATAAGAAGGAGGAAGAGAGGTGGCTCCTGTGCTCCAGTGAGGAAAAGAGAGAGGAAGGAGAGAGATGTGGCAGCAGCGTGGGGGAAAAGTGGTGGCGCAGAGGACAGAGAAAAGGAAGACCAGGAGCAGGGATGTCTCTCTGTACCTCAGGTGGCACAGGCTCTTGTTCCCTGTCCTGAAGTGCAGCTAGTCCAAGAAGTTCACTTGTGTCAGAACTAACCAAAGTGCTGACAGTCGTCAGATAAGCCCACACGAGCCCATCCTTGATGGAGGGGCCCATCAGGCCTTATTTTGCCCAGGTCTTAGTCAAACCTGGAGCTAGACCTTCAATTAATCCTTCACTTTTTTTTTTCAAAACAGCCAGGTCCTTTCAGTAGTCTGGCTCAAGCAATGCACTAATTGGCAAATGAGATAAAAAAAGCTGCAAGCTGTTAAGTGATTCAGCCTATTTATATCCTTCCAGAAATAAAACAAAACCTTCTACCTCAAGATCCTTTCACATATGTACAGTCTCACGAGTCATGAAATGAATTTGTTTCATGACTCAAGAGATGTGAAACAATTCTATTTCATGTGTTATGAGAGTTTACATATGTGGTAGGATTGCTGAGTAGGAGGTCAGCCTGCGCATTGTCTTCTGGATCTGCAGTACTCCTCCCCACATAGTCCAGCAGATGTTCAGGATAGCAGTTCAACTCCTGGCACAGGGAAGGAGCAGAGCCAACCACTATCATATGAGCTTGAATGGTTGGTTTTATGAGCCCTGAAATACATGGCATGTTGAATGGTACCTATTACTTATCAAAGATTAATTGGCAATGGACATTAAGATTCAATGACAGTTTCCACAAGGTCCTAATGACAACTAACGACAGGAAAGGACACAAACTGCCTACAAATAAAATCATCAGCTAATAAATAAATCATCTTCAAGATTGGCAAAGAGAATAGATCTTAATATATTGATATTGAGGTTGCTCCTCTTCATTCTCTTCCCACTAAATACTTCCTTACAGACATTTTTACACTGCAGGTTCACCCACCCTACATTGACTGTCACCCAGTGCTGGTAGACTTGGTTTGAAGGTCCTGCTTTTCCAGATCACTCCCTTCAGCCGCTGTGATGGGACTGGAATCAAAGTTGATTGCCAAGGTTGTGGTGTATAGTCCACCACTCCAGGACCATTGAGAAGATATTTGATACCCCTAGTTAAGGGTATCAACCTGGTCCCTGCCAGGTGCTTTAGATTAAAACTCATCTCAGCCCAGCTAGCATAACCAATATTCAGGGATAATGGGAATTGTGGAATCTCCTTTTCTCTATCCTTCACTTCAATCAATCAGTCTATTACAGTCAATGACCTGTATTTTCATTCTCGTCATCTCTGTCTCCCCTAGTGTTGTCCTACTCTTCCTTCACCTCTGATTCCTCCTGTTTCCTTACTGTCATGAAATTTTCTTGCTCAACAGCAGCTCATGAGCAGCTTTCAAGGGCTGCTAAAATGTAATGTAATGGCCTTCATGTTTTTCTTATGCCTGTTCAGAATCCTGATATGCTGATGCTTTGGTACCATCTTTGAGGCTTTATTCTTTTTCACTGCATGATCTCACCAATCAAGAATCATGTAATGAACATCACAGTTCCACATAATGAATCAGATGACATTTTTTGTTCTAATTGCAGTTGTGGGTTGGACATTGTACAGGGGTTTCCTAGGTATTTGTAATTTTGTTCCCTACTAATGTTTCCTAGCAAGAGTTTGGCCCTGATCCAGTTCTAGTCGTATGTAGCTAAACATGAATGGTTGGGGATGGGCATTTGCATGCAAACTGAAATGCTCATCCCATTGAAAAGAGTACCATATGCATTGATTCCCTCTATGGTTTGACGTATATTTAGATTTCCATCTTCATTGCATTAACTTTTGGCTGGATCTGCATTCGGTTGAGCATCCAAATACACATTCCTCCCATGGGAGTAGCCAGGATTTTTGTTAGGAGGGGACAGGCCTTTTGTTAGGGGGGCATAACCTCACTTTGCTAGATATTTTAATTTATTTTTATTGATTATGGGGGCAGCTGCCCTCCCCCCCCCCCTTGGCTGTGCCTGTGATTCCTCCCACATTCTGCCCCAACTGTTGAACGTAGGTGCAATTAGGTTGGGAGAGGAAGAATTTGCCCAGGTGCCTTGGCGACAGGAATGTCTCCCTCCCCGCTCCGCACAACCCCTACAAAGCTGAGGGAGCACATTTCACAGCAGACCAAAACATGTTCCCACTCTCGTGTTTTGACCTCAGCACTATCTTATACAGAGCATGCCTGTAGAATACGAGTAGCCATTTTCAGGTAAAGGTGGGAGTAGGGACGGCATCTGGCTGTGATGATACATGCTGCAATTGTCATCCTCCACCAGGTGACAGCTGAGGCAGGTGGATAAACAGAATCCCAAAATGGGGAATGAACATGTTCACAGAGTACAGATGGTGTCATGCTGTGTATGTGTAGGGTAGTGGGCATTAGCAGCATGTGGCTGGTATAAATTTAGCCTGTGGCAGCCAGCAATTACAGAGGGGCTGGGAAATTAAACTATTTTTTCTTTAGGAGACTTAAATTTCCTGAATAAAAGAGGGGAAGGGGAAGGGTGGAAAATAAAAAACTCTGCCGTGTGTGTTTGTGTACTGAGTATGTTTACCTGTGTGTGGATAGCGCATAGTGTTTTTGTGCACTCTGGTTTCCGTCATGGTGTACCATTGCTCCAGAAGCAGTTTAGTCATGCTGGCCACATGACCCAGAAAGCTTTCTGTGGACAAATGCTCGCTCCCTCAGCCTGAAAGCGAGATGAGCACTGCAACCCCATAGTCATCTTTGACTGGACTTAATCATCCAAGGGTCCTTTACCTTTTTACCTTTACCTTATGTGTGCATAGCAGAGCATGGTGTAATGGTACAGATATGCTGCTATTTCCATGTTTGTATTTCAAAACCACAGGGAGGTAATTCTGTAATTTTTGCAGCGATGCTATTAATATCTTTCATTTCTTAGCAAACCTTTTGAATTCTGATTCTGCTAATAAGAAAGTGTGTAGATCTGTGTGGATCCTCAGGAGCCATGTAACACTTCTCACATGAGCAAATCTATCACGTGCTGTCCTGGTTTTATTTACAGTGGTACCTCAGGTTAAGTACTTAATTCGTTCCGGAGGTCAGTTCTTAACCTGAAACTGTTCTTAACCTGAAGCACCACTTTAGCCAATGGGCCCTCCCGCTGCTGCTGTGCCGCTGCCGGAGCACAATTTCTCTTCTTATCCTGAAGCAAAGTTCTTAACCCGAGGTAATATTTCTGGGTTAGCGGAGTCTGTAACCTGAAGTGTATGTAACCTGAAGCGTATGTAACCCGAGGTACCACTGTATAGTTAATGAGGCTTCACTGGTCTAAATGATAGCATGTATATTTTTTAATGTGGTTTTTAATGCGTCTTTGTATGCACACATGTTGTGGAATACATATCTCTGTGAGATGCCACACCTTGCAATGCTTGCTGAGTTTACATCCCAGCTGTGCATATTGCTTTGTTTATTACGTTGAACCCAGCTGGGTTCTGGGAGCTACAACTGCCTCAATATGTTCTACATTGCTATGTGTGCATGTGCTGCAGTGTCAGTTGCTGGTGTTTACATGTGCAGGCATGCATTGCCAAGTAAGTCTCACTCTCTGTGCACTTACACATAAAGCTATGCCCCTGTGTCAACATGCAAGGGACACCGGGAGACGTTTATTTATAAGACAAGCTTGGATTGGTAGGTTCCTGAGTTATATCACTAAATCCCTTCCAGGCACTGTTAGTTCCACTGCAGTGAGCTCTTAAAGCCAGCCTTTGCAACAAGCTCAGAAGCTCCTGTAACCATTTCAGCACAGAATCCAGAAGGCTGGAGCCTTATGCCAGTCAGATCTGCCAAATGAAAGGCCCTCCCCACCCCCAAGAAAATAAATAGTGCTCCTACTGCAAATATAAAGTAATAGTGCTGTGCATTAATGGATGATATTCCATGCCAGCTCAGAGCATTTGTCATTACCTATTTGGTCAAGAGGTTCTGCATCTGCTTTTGGCTACCAAACTATTGGCTCAATAAATGGACCCTTCATCACCTGCATAGTACCTTAGAACTGTTCCCAAGACTGCAGCCAGCAGTCAGTGTTACAGTCTGATTGCCACTGCTCTAGAATCTGCATGGGTTGGCATTTCTTTTCCAAGCACTGCTTCTGTCCAATACAGCCCTCATTTTTCCAGCCAGGATCTCTGCCTGTGCTGTTTTGCCATTTCTAAAGAGGCTCATGAAAAAAAAGTTTATTTCTGGGTTGAACAGAATGATTTAAGCAACCATCACATTCCTTCAGAAAGAGGCTTCATTTGCCTTTAAAATATCTTGTTCACATTTTCAGGTGAAATAATGGAGACATGGAGTTGTTTCACCACACACAGGGAGAACTATCACTGTCTCTGATACATCATATGGCCTCTTTAGCCTGATACAGCTTTCTGGAAGTGGTTTTAATGGACATAGTAGGCACTGTTCTGCAACATGTTATGGCATTTGTTCATTTGTTCCTTGAGCAAAATCTACCCCACCCCCAAAAAATTAACTGAGAATGTCTTAATCACAACAAAAATAATTGTGCTAATCTAGACTCAAATGTAGTCTGATTCTACATGTCTGCAAAGTATTTTGCATAAACATTAACACAAATAGTAATTAGACCCTGCAGAGGTCAGGGATTCTCTAAGTTTCAGAGCTGTGCAGAAGACATTTTTAGCAGTTGTAGCTGCCCTGCTACAGTTTTGCAAGAATTAGGAACCTCCAGACTGCCACCGTTTTCCAGTAAGGATTCAGGTGCACACCGGAACATTAGGTTTGTGCAGTTAAAGTAGATTAAAGCACCCTCTTGCCCTAGGGCCACAAATCCAGAAAAGGGACATTTTATTGTTAGGGAAATAATGGGGAAAACATTGAAAAGTGTGGGAATGAATGAATTGTTAATAGGAATATGTGTAAACAGGAATAAAGTAAAGGTAAAGGGACCCCTGACTATTAGGTCCAGTCGTGACTGACTCTGGGGTTGTGGTGCTCATCTCGCTTTATTGGCCGAGGGAGCCGGTGTACAGCTTCTGGGTCATGTGGCCAGCATGACTAAGCCGCTTCTGGCGAACCAGAGCAGTGCATGGAAACGCCGTCTACCTTCCTGCCGGAGCGGTACCTGTTTATCTACTTGCACTTTGGCGTGCTTTCAAACTGCTAGGTTGGCAGGAGCAGGGACAGAGCAACAGGAGCTCAACCCGTTGCAGGGATTTGAACCGCCGACCTTCTGATCGGCAAGTCCTAGGCTCTGTGGTTTAACCCACAGCGCCACCCGCGTCCCTAATGTAAACAGGAATACCTGTAAATAAATCAAGGTAAACGCACATTGTCATATAAGCACTTCATAAACAATCCAGACTGGACATAGGCTATCCACAGCACAGGGGCACAAAGAATGCATCTGTTAAAATGCCTTCTTCTGCCCAAAAATTCAAACTGTAGAAGACTTGCCCATCTATTTAAACCTGGCCATCCTACACATAGGTGAGCTGGGGTCACTGACTGAGAAACCTCCCTTCCCATCCCAGCCCTGTCTCCCACTCTCTCTCTTTCTCTGTGTGTGTAAGTATGTATGTTTTACAACAACAAAAGAACAACGTTATTTACAAAAGGCACCATTATTATATGTCCAAATTTCACGCATTGGCAAAGGTAGAGAGTTAGATGCAACCTTTTCAATAAAAGAGATAACAGCACTTTACTCCTTTGGATGATGCCGAAGGGTTAAGCAGCTTGGCCTTTTCACATTTCTCTGAAGATCAGCACAGATTAGGTTGAAATGTCTCTAGAGAAGCCTTCCCCATTGTGGTGCCTTCCTGATTATTTGGACTGCAACTCCCACCAGCCCCAGTCTGCATGGAAAACCCCACAATGGGGAAGGCTGCTGTAGAGGTTGTTTCCCATTAACCCCACCACCCGACATGGAACAGAACAGACCATCCTACTTTAGAGAAGGCAAGAAGACATGCATCAATAAATCTTGGTCATGGTATGATCCCCATCCTAAGCATAGCATTCCTTTTTTGAAGGTGTTTTGCCTTACCGTGTGAGCTAATAGTGGTTCATTCCTGACTGACAGCAGACATATCATTCCTGATGTTGTATAATGTAACCTTAGACTTGAGCAGGGCTTTGAAGAGTGATGTTTTTATGAAGTCTATAGAATAAACAGGAATAGATGTGTCCTAATAAGATGGGAATGTGATGGGGGAAGGGTACAATCTATCTAAGCTGTGGTGTACAGTTTATCTCCCCCAACCATTTATCTCTCTCCCTCTGTGTGTGTGGTTCTTTTAAAAAGCCGAGGACTGGAGAAGATGCTTTCCAATTCCAAACACTTTCTGCCTGAATTTAATTCCGCTCTGAATTTATTGCAGACAAAGGGGCAGAGAAGGCAGACTGGGATTGTGAAGGGAAAGGCAGACAGAACTGAGACACAGCAGAAGGGTAGGGCATGCTTTTGTTTCCTAAGGGAGCAATGGAAGTACTGTACTGTATCCTTGTATTCCCAGCTTCTTCATTTCCACTAAGCCCCTTCTTGTCCCTCATGCATCCCTGAGCGGCCCCCATTGTTTGCTTGAGAGATGGGCAAGGGACACTTAATATCTGTGACCATCTGTTCATGTGAGCATTTATGTTGACAGTAAGCGCCAGCCACATGGGAGGCCTTCCATAGCAGCCACCTCACAGAGCTTGTTTGCAGAGTCACTGACCTAGCCTGGGATGGCAACATTTTAATAGGCTGTAGTAAATTCAAAGAGCCACAAAATGACCAATGGCTCTTGCCTTGCCATCTCCAGCAAGCTTTATAATTTGTATCCTGGGAGGACGGGAAGGGTAATAATTATCCTGAGCATAGGAAAAGAGAATCTAGCCTTGTTTACTTCCATAGGCTGCTGCATGGGACAGAAACACCACTGGGATCAGCTTGTCAAACTTCAGCATATTCTGTGTTGCATTGCCATTAATGGAGATAAAGAGAGGGAGCTCCTATCTGCTTCAAATGCTGTGTGTTGTGGGCCTGGTATTTGTTTATTTGCGATTTGGCAATACTACTAATAATTCAAGGAAATGGGTACATTGTATCTTGAAGGATGCGCCTTGAAGGATGGAGGGCTGCAGGAATGTTAATTTTGCTCTAACAAGAAGCCATTTTTTTCTGCAAAGAAACCCTGAAATGTAGTGCTTATCAAGGACAAGACCTGGAATGGCTTCCACACCTGGAATGGAAGGGGTGGGTGCCATCTTGTCTTGGCAAAATGTCTTGGGCCAGCCATGGTTCCTTTCAAAGTTTGCATGATCTTTCTCCTCATCTTTTCTTATCCCTTGCAGTGCATGAGGTCTGCAGAGTGGCTGAACATTTTGCCATAAACCCCAAGGGCCGCAAACCATGTCAGGCTCCTATGATGAGTCTGCGGCATCTGCTGAGGAAATAACTGACAGTTTCTGGGAGGTAAGAGTCCCCCCCGGCACAAACCACATACGTATCTTCTAAAGAAACACTGGCTGAGGAGGGAGGCAGCATAAAACAGCCCCTCCAAGGTCCAACCAAAGCTTCCCTGTTGGCCTCATGCAAATGAGATTTCTGATTGGTGGTCCTGGTTGACACTTGAACCCAAGGTTCTAGAGAAGGGAAGTCATGCATTGCCATAGGCTTTCAACAGCAGTGCAGTGGATTTTGCAGAAAGAAAGGGTAGAAGATGGAGAGAACCTTCTGGAAAAAAGCAGTGTTGATCATATACAATTTGCTCTTCTGATGCTTTTCCTTCTAGAAGATGTTATCCCCACAGCTCAGACACCTTCTTAATACTTAATTTCTAAAGCAAAAGTTTCCAGCGCTCATGAGCTTCTGGGAGTCATGCTTCTACCCTAGAATCTCTGCCTTCTAAGCCTTATAATCTAGCTAGTTGTAGTTACTCACTGGTTAAAAAGGGGCACATTTTGCTCACATGGCTGGCATCTGCAGAATGGGCCCCTTATTCTGCATGGGGGGGGGTTGCAGTCAAAGGGGACAAAAGTGACCTTGCTAGTTGTATTAGTGTGAGAGCAATTAGTGATCTGATGGAATAGGATCATCCATCTGACCAGTCCAGGAAGTTTTGCCCTCACCTTCAGTAGAGTAAATCTAATTGGCTAGCTAGCACGGTACCATCATCACATTCACTAAATGACCCCCGATTCACTGATATCATGTAGGGCAGCAGTGGGGAACATCTGGCCCACAGACCTAATTGGGCTTCTCCATTTGGCCAAACCAGGCCATTTTGGCCAAGCCATACCCTCCTGACATCAGGTGTAGGGTAGGTAAAGATGCAGCTGGGTCAAAGGGGTTTTTCAGACGGTGCTGATCAGCAGGTTGGCAACACTTGTGAAGCCCCATGCACATCTCTTTTCAAGCACAGAGAACCAGCTGATTGTTGGTGCTTGCAAAAGCTCAGTGCACTGCACTTTGCAAGCAGTGATCCACTGACTTGCCTTGCAAGCCCCCAAAAGCAGCTGATCATGGGGACTGCAAAGAGCTGTACAGGGTGCTGTGCTAGCATAAACAATCATCGGATTAGCCCCACCCACATGTCAAACTTGTGGCTCATGTTGGGTTGGAGAGATAAGAATCTGATATTCCTTTTGCTCTCCTGGTTGCTCAGAGCCAGGCTGGTCTCCAGGACTATCTCTGGGACTACAGCTAGTCACTCTTACCATGCAGTTGTTCATGTGTCCGGCAGGTAGGGAACTACAAACGGACGGTGAAACGGATTGATGATGGTTATCGGCTGTGCAATGACCTGATGAACTGTGTCCATGAGCGGGCCAAGATTGAGAAGGCATATTCCCAGCAGCTGGTTGATTGGTCCAAACGGTGGAGGCAGCTAATAGAGAAAGGTATTTCTCCTCCATACTGGGGTGGGGCAGAATGGAGGAGAGCAGATGGGAAATGGAAGAGACAGGAACAGCAATTTGCAAGGTGGCATCAGTCCTTCCTCCCCACCCTCTGTGTAATGTAGAAGAAGAATGTTTCCCCAGGAATTATTTTAGATTAATTATTTTCATCTAATAGTAAAAGCTATGCTGGGGCTCTGTGAACAAGTTGCTGCTGCATGGGCTTTCCCAGACTATTAGTTGTTTATTCAGAAATTTATTGTTTCCAAGTACACATTTGGCCCAAGAAGCTTTCAGTAAACAGATAAATTAGAATGATAATGCACAACAAAGCCCAACATATTAAGTTATTCATAAAATGAGTCAGATCAGCTAAAACCTCATGAGCTTTGAATAATATTAGTCAAAAAAAAAATATTATTCAAAAAAAATATTATTAAAAAAAAACAAAACCTCATGAGCTTTGTAAACACAACAAGAGTTTTTAAAATCTTGCTTCTTTCTTGCAGCCTGATGACATGCATGTTTACAAAGATGCAAGCCCTACTGTGTCCAGTGGGACGTACTCCCAAATAAGTGTGCATACAATCACAGTCCATTGTTGATGCATATTAGTGCAGACCCAGTGCCAGCAGCAGCATGATACCCTGTTCTGTATAACTACAGGCAGCATGGAGAATAGCCTCTAAGTTGTGTCAGGATATACTAGGCAAAATTAGACCTGATGTGAGAGGTCAGTGATCAGGATCTCTCCTGGGTGCTTTTGGGCTGCTGTTTGTTTGTTTCAAGGTCAATAGTCCAATGCAACCTCTTTCAAGCCTGGAGGTGGTCTTGAACCTTTACTCAAGAGTAGAACTATTGAAATTGGTGAAAGTTGGTGAGAACCAATAATTTCAGAAGGTCTACTCTCAGTAAAACTGAGTGGAATACTACCCTCCATAACTGACACTGGGGAAGTGGGTGGTTAACCCTCTTCTGGTACCAGTTCCCCAGTCTTCCAAACAGCCACATGGAGCTGTTGATTACACACAACGGAGAACACAAACTCCTGAGAAATTCTGGTTTTGGGGATTTGGGTGGTATTCAATTAGTAGCCCTCCTTTGACAAAGGCATTGATCATTGAAACAGGAAGGGGGAGAATTTGCTGCCTCCCTCTAGTGTAATCCACCCCCCCAAAAAAAAAGAATTGCTCCAGACTGACCCTCCTACTCCTGTCTCTTGGTCAAAGAAGAATAAGGGGGAATGTGTACTCCACTGCACAGCTTTCACGGAATTAAATAGAGAATAAAGAAAAATGCACACAAAATGGTTTGGCACATGAGATGGAGGGGTTGCCTTGCTGATAATGTGGGTGGGTCCCCTGCCTCAATAACTATCAACTGCAAAACTATTGCACAAGGAACAATAGTCTGGAAATGCTCTAAAACAGGGATGGGAACCTGTGGCCTTCCACACATTGTTGCACTGAGACTTCCACCCTCCCTGACCATTGGCTATGCTATTTGGAGCGGATGGGGCTGTTGCTGAGTCCAGCGGCACCTGGAGGTCCACAGGTTTCTCAGCCCCTGCTCGAAGAACTAGAGGGCCTAGATATTGTTCAAGTCTCTTGTCACTATGTACTTCTCAGTTCTCTGCCACAGTGTTCCAACCAGCAAAATGGCAAAGGTTACAGTCCCTTAATGTATTGTGAGTGCATTATGAGAGTGTGTAGCCTGCAAGGGAGGAACAGGGTGTTATTTCAGGATGCCCAATGGTCACCCCAGCCTTGCTGGTGCTCTCGGTACATAGGCCCACAGTACGGCAGTTTGGAGAAAGCGTGGATGGCCATAATGACAGAGGCGGACAAGGTGAGCGAGCTGCATCAGGAAGTGAAGAATAGCTTGTTGAACGACGACTTCGAGAAGGTGAAGAACTGGCAGAAGGATGCCTTCCACAAACAGATCATGGGAGGCTTCAAGGAGGCCAAGGAAGCAGAGGATGGTTTTCGGAAAGCACAGAAACCCTGGGCCAAGAAGATGAAGGAGGTAGGAAGGGCTGGAGGAGGAGAGAAGGGCAGAGTGACTCATGAGGTCAATCTTTTTATGGAGGAAAGGAACCCAACAGCTTCCTTGGGCTGTGACTGAGAGAGCATCCCCATCCCATTTTAGCCACAGAACCCTAACATGGGATGTGGGCAGGAGCCTGTTTTATCTTAAGGGAATCAAGTCATACCTGCAAGATAATATAAATATCACAATGTGTGGCACAAAAAAGGATCATGTTGCATATGTATCCAGTGTCTGTAGAGCCCTACCTTCATGGTTTAGTTTATACTTTCGTAGACCTAGATGGGTCTCAGTGTAGCTAAGGGACATCCACACACACACACACACACACACACACACACACACACCTGGGAAGTAAGAAGTACTTGTCAGTTCTCTAGTAATCTACATATAGCTGTAAACCACATAATTTGACTTTGCAGAACCTGATGAATTCTGAAAACCAGAGTAACAAGAAAACTCAAGTCTCTAGTCTTCATGCCTACAGAGAAAGCATTGCTATGTCCTTGTGCAGTTTACTACAGTAGTCAGATTGGATTTCAAAGCACAGAGTTTGGATTTTTTGAAAGCATGGGCAATGGGCTTTATGAAGGGGGTGGTGGATTTGTAATGGAGAGGAATTGTTTCCAGCAAAAGTGAGCATTTCTGGCCTCAATCTTACTGCAGCAGTTTCATAAGAAACAGGAGATAGGAATGTTGTACTGGGCCTCAGCAGTCACCCTTTCCTTCTTTTCTCAACTCAAACCAGCTGGAAACAGCCAAGAAAGCGTATCACCTGGCATGCAAAGAGGAGAAGCTCGCCATGACCCGAGAAGCCAACAGCAAAGCTGAGCAGTCCATCACTCCAGATCAGCAAAAGAAGCTGCAAGACAAAGTGGAAAAATGCAAGCAGGATGTGCAAAAGGTAGGAGTGACCACCAAGGATATAGACAAATTGACACACATGGAAATTTCTCCCTTTGAACGCAACCATCTTCCCATGTAGATAAAGGCGCAGACAAAAAAAAGTAACTAATGCACGCACAATGTTTTACAGTATGTGCATGCACACTCTTACACAAACATGAACAACCTTCCTCATCCTTACACAAAAGGCCCTTTATCATCCTTGTCCCTCTGCATGCCTGCCCCCTCGTCTGTTGTGCTCACATCCATATTCTCTTATCGTTTTGTTTCTCTCATACAGCAGTTCACACCATTCTCACATGCATCCACTCATGTACATCCTACTCATCTTTACACATGCACTCCTTTTCTTGGTCACATGACCCAGGTGTAATTGACAGAGCGGTGTGGAGTCATGCAAGTCTGCTTTGCTCCTGCTTGCCCTTTTTCCTCCCTGGTCATCGACACTGCAACGCTCTCAGTAGCACGCAGGGATGGGGGAACCAGAAGAGTTGGGAAGAAGTCCATACTCCTACTTCCAATGTGCCTTGGCTTTGAGGAAAGCTTTACATATGCTTTGGTCCTCTGTAGCTGGCTTACAAAATTTTCACTTGCTAAGACAGGAGAAGCCTGCAGCAATGGGCAAGATCATTGGGTTCTCTTCACCAACAATTCACTTCTTACCTCGCTGTTGCTTTTATGGCTCTAAGGCAGTGAAAAATAGTGTGGGCTTGATATCTCCTGCCCTGTGCAGCATCTGCCAGTCTCTCTCCTGCCTCTCCCCACTGCTGTGAGGTGAATCTGGTGACCTACTTGCTGCTACACAGGAGCTGGAAAAATAATTCCTCCATAATGCTTTACTGCCCCAGAGCTGGTAATGCAGTTCTGGGCACTGGGCAGGATTCACCTAACGAACCCCATCAGCAACTTTCCTTGCCTCTCCTTCTTGCTGTATCCCCTAAAATTGGCTCGGGGTGTGTGTCAGGAGAACCACCAGAACAGCATGGTTGGGGGATTGTTCCATTGCTTCCTTGATATCCACTGTCTTTGGTTTCTTTCAGGTTTCTGAAACATATACGCTAACTGAACCTCTTTATCAGGTCTTGATACAAGTTCATGCATGGCTCTTGAGCAGTCCATAGTGAACTTGGGACTTCTGTTCCCATCCATTTTTGTAATGAGCTTCATCAACAACATTTATTCTTTTCTGAAGCAATGCCACAGAGCCTTCCAGAAGTCTTCTCTATAGATGGCTGCAGCTGACTTAAATTAATTTTAATTCAGCGCTGCTCTGAAATAAGCCTAGGCAGTCAAAACCTTACATGGTGTAGGTCAGTGTTACTATATTGAAAACAGTGGAACTAGACATGTTTAAGCACACTGAATATCCAGCCCAGAAAGCCTGCCTAGACAGGTCTTGCTGTGGGAACAAGGTGCCGTTCTCAGTAACGGGATCTTAATCTGAGTCCCCTTTTTGTGTCCACAGACCCAGGAGAAGTATGAGAAGGTGGTGGATGAGCTTAGTAAGTGTACCCCACAGTACATGGAAAGTATGGAGCAGGTCTTTGAGCAGTGCCAGCAATTCGAAGAGAAGAGACTCATCTTCCTGAAGGAGGTGCTGTTGGACATCAAGCGGCACCTGAACCTGGCAGAGAACAACAGGTAACATATTTCCCCGAGGTTGCATCCAGGTTTGCTGCACAAGGTTTGCTGGGAGGTTAGACAGTGTTGGCTATTTATTGTGCATTCATTCTGATGTACTTGTGGAGAGATTATATGACATTGCAGCAAGCAATGGTTGCCCCACATTTTCCAGTGTGTTTTTCCGTCACTTTCCTTATCACAAAAAGTCTGATATTGAGGGGGGGAAAGGTTTTTTGTGCAAGAGCATCAAATCAACTTTTAACTGGGTAACATGAATTTGCCAGAATGTGGTTGAATCCCACCTGAAAATAGCAGCAATCTGGAAGTGCCCTGAAACAGCCCTGTAGAAAATGCCCCCATAATTTATGTGAAAGGGATAGTTCTTGAGTAAGCACTTGGAGCTTCTTCCCAGCCTTGTCAACTTCCTTTTCATTCAACTGTGCATCTGTATGGGTGCGTCTCCTGCACCCAAATCAGCATTTTAGCATCATATGGGAACTATGGGGGAAATTTCTCTTAAGAAAACACAACACACGAGAGTCACACACTGGCATTGCACCTTGGGCAGTCTTCACTGGCTCAACTTTCATCTCTGGTTACCATACAGACTGTTCCATGACGAGATCAGTAGTTGCTGGGGTGGGGAAAGTTCTCATTTGCTAGCAGTCTCAAGCAGAGGCTAGTCAGCCATCTCTTGTAGATGCTGTAGCTCCTGCATCAAAGAAGCTGCTCAAGATCAGGGATTAGAGCCCTTTGTGAAAGTAATGTTTGAAGCAGCTTACACTTCTCCATTAAATAAATGGGTCTCTCTCTCACACATCCTCTTCTGTCTACCTACTTACAGGAGAAGCGCAAACTGATTCAAACAGCACTTTTGCAAAGCACTTTTAGAGAGTTCCTGTGGTCCTGTTTCAGACTCTGGAGGCTGAAACAGGAACATGGGACTGTCTTAAAGTCCTTTCAAAAAAGGAGACACGTAAAGGAGAAGGAGGCAGCTGTTTCAAACAGTGTTTTTGCAGGCTGAAATAGGAGCATGGAGGCTGCCTTAAAGCCTTTTGCAAAATAATTTTGCACACCGGTCTTTCTTTCTGTTTTTTTTTAAAATTCTCTAGATAATTTCAGGTGTCCCACAGGCCTTACAATGTGAGACCCTCTAGAACACTGCCTGCAGTCAGCTGAAGTTGTAGAGTTGTTAAAGCAGAGAATGTTGGATTTAGAAAATGCCTGAAATGAAGCATTTAACTCTTAAAAACATTCTCTGCTGCTCTAGAGCTCTTAAATGTTCTGCATGCAGCATTTGGGAGAGCCTCAGTTCTTGAGGGCCTAGTGAAACAGAGATTTATAGGAAAGCAGAACAGAAAAATGCAGAAATAAGGTGACAGAGAAATGCAAGCCTTTGGAAGGACCCTGATCTGACTTGGGGAGGTTATTAATACTTCAACTTGGGGGGGGGAGTCCCCTAAAAGAATAACCCCAATTCCCCTTGTTATTCATCCTCCTCACAGAGCTGATGCACACTCCTGTCTAACACCAATCTCAACATGCTGCACATGTAGATCCAGCCATAGAAGGAAGCTGAAGAGAGAAGTGTTGGCATTCTCATTAACAAGCTTCTAGTATATCTGTCAGGGCAGCAAGGGGACATTCAGTGGCAGAAGCAAATTAATTCACAATCCCCAAACAGCCAGTGCAATGTCTGAGCAGATGTGTGCTGCGTTAGCAGCAGCAGTGTTTATTTTTCAAGTACCAGAAGCATGCCTGGTTATTTTATATATATACACAAAATTTGAACTGAATAATTGTGGGGGAGTTGGGTAATGTGTAATTTAGTAAATTCTCCATCCACAGTTGGGGAATATGTATGTGAGTGAGTGAGTGAGTGAAAGAGATCTCAGACTGCCTTTTTTTTAAAAAAACAACACAAAAACATTTGATATATTATAGCTATTGTTTAGAGCTGAGGCCTCCAAGGCTGGGAGAGATGGCTCTCAGTATCCCAAAATATGTAACCGCGGATGAGATGACAGTGAGTTTGTGTGTTACTGTGCAAGCTTGAAGCCTACCAAATGGTGGCTGTGAGTTTCAAATCTTGAGAGCCACCCTAAACTAGGAGGAGGCCTACTGGAGCTCATAAAAACATTGGGATATTTTTTCTTTCAGAAATTCTATACAGTGGTACCTCGGTTTACGAACTTAATCCATTCCAGAGGTCTGTTCTTAAACTGAAACCATTCTTAAACCGAGGCGCGCTTTTCCTAATGAGGCCTCCCGCCACCGGTGCCCTTCCACCATTCAGATTCCATTCTTAGACTTTACTTTCACAAACCAGGACACTACTTCCGGTTTTGCGGCATTTGTAAACCGAATAGTTCTTAAACAGGGCTGTTCTTAAACCGAGGTACCACTGTATTAGCTAATGCAGCTCCCGCACCCAGCAACAAGCTCCAAAAGTTCTCCCTGCTGTAAGAGCTGTAGCTGGAAATCTAAGAGGGATGAAAGCTTGAGCCAGTTTCTATGGACTGTCTAAATAATTTTCATAAGCACAAAGTATGTTTCTATCTGCATCTTGTGGATAGATTGGTATATGTGAGGTGGTGGACAAAATGCCTATCATAAGACCACTGCAAGGAAAAAGTTGGTTTGGATTGCACAATCCTGAATGTAATCATAGTGCAAAAGGTCATAAATGTGTCAGGAGCTAAATTGATTGATTGATTGAAAAAACTTCTACACTGCTTAATAATTCAGAATTTTGAAGCAGTACACAAAAATAAAAAATCATATATGCAGTAATACAGTTTTCTCCATCTCCACTATACCAACCAATATCAATGATAATGATTATTATTGATTTATTATTTATACCCCGCCCATCCGGCTGGGTTTCCCCAGCTACTATGGGTGGCTCCCAACATCATCATCATCATGTGATAAAACATCAAACATTAAAAACTTCCCTAAACAGGGACTACTTGGGTGAACAGGAAAGACTTCAGAATCTGCTGAAAACATATAGCAGTGATATGATACACCCAGAGGATAGCTCCTCAAAGACAGTAGGAATAAGCCCCAAATAAAGAAGGTATCCCAAATAAAAATGAACCATCATTGCTTGAAGGTAAAGAACCTGAAAGCTGGATCACATGATCTCTCTGAAATTCCACAGAGGTATTCTGTGAAAAGGAAGGATTGCCCATTTCCTGGTGTCCTTCTAGCTGCAATGAAGGGACTGTGAGCGAATCATAGCTTAAGGCGACCTACTTTGATACCTTCCAGTAACTTCTCCATTCATTACTGCTAAGGAAAATGGACTGTCTTTAGAGATAGATATTTTACAATCTTGCTTAAACAGCCAGATTTTTTGGTAAGGATGCTCAGACACCTCTATAATGAATCACAGATGGCATAGCAGCAAAGTCACACTGCCATCCACCTTGCACTTCAAAGCCAGTGCAGGTCCAATTTATGTGTGCTGCTTGCGCCCCCTTGTGCTTAATTAGAACAATTGGAGTGCTCAGATTTCCTTGGTTATAGATGATGAGCGCAAGAGGCTGCCTTAGCTCAACGTGGTCTACACTAGCTAGCAGCAACTCTCCAGGGTTTCACAGATAAAGAGGAGCCTTTCCTAGCCGTATCTTAAGATGCTAAGGATTTAAATTGGGAGCTTTTGTATGAAAAGCATGTGCAACAGCCCTTCCCCAGCTGCTGCTTTTGCCACATTACTCATGCCCAGTATTGAGAAGTGTGTTTGCTTGTATGTCTGTTTGAAACAAGCAGTTATGCTAAGGTGTACCGTGAGCTGGAGCAGACCATCCGCGCAGCCGATGCGCAAGAAGACCTACGGTGGTTCCGCAACACTAGTGGCCCAGGAATGCCCATGAACTGGCCTCAGGTAGAGGTAAGAAACTGTCCTCTTACGCCGAAACCAGGGGTGGCTGCAATTCTGTAGCTCAGTATAATCTACACCAGGGTTTCCCAAACTTGGGTCTCTACCTGTTTTTGGACTGCAATTCCCATCATCCCTGGTCCTGCTAGCTCAGGATGAAGGGAGTTGTAGGCCAACAACAGCTGGAGACCCATGTTTGGGAAACCTTGGTCTACACTGACTAGAAGAGTCTTTCTGGGATTTCAAACAGAGTTGTCTCCCATGCCTACCTGGAGATGCAGTTGATTGAACTTGAGACCTTCTACATGCAAACAGGTTCTCTACCACTGAGCTGTGACCCTTCGCTTTATGTCAGGTAGGCTGTAGCCTGCAGATTCAACAGCTGCTAGCCTCAGTGGGTCTCTTGAGCTTTGATATTCAGAGAAGCAATTTGCCACCGAATGCTAGCTGCTGAGGAGCAAGAGCAGGAGAAGACTACTGCCTACGTGCCCTGTTTTTGGGGTTCCCAGAGGCACCCAGTGGGCCACTGTGGCAGAAAGGAAGGCAAGATGAAATAGGCCTTTGGTCTGATCCAGCAGGGCCCTTCTTATGATTAGAACTGGGGGTTAGGAAAGCAGTGCGACACTGTTAAGAAATCAATGGTACATTTCCTTGGCTGCAGGAGTGGAACCCAGATGCAGCAGCACAGCCAGTAGCAAGGAAAGAGAAACCTCAAAAAAAGAATGAAACAAGCAACGCATCCAATGCCAGTGGGGGTGGGGAGGCAGCAGCACAAGCTGGGGACCGTGGCAGGTGAGTAGGCCAAGAATCCTGGGAACTGGAGGCCATAGAGTGCCCTTGTGCTTAGCCATCTCCGGGGGCTTTGTGCTATAGTATCGGTTCTCATGGTGCCCTATTGCATTGCCAGCGTGAGCAGCTATGAACGCAGCCAAGCCTACGCTGCTGAGTGGTCAGACGATGAGGGCGGCAACACCTACAACTCCAGCGAAGCCAATGGTGGTGCCAACTCCTTTGAGGAAGAGCCAGCTGCGAAAGGCGTGCGTGTACGAGCTCTGTATGACTATGACGGGCAGGAGCAGGACGAGCTGAGTTTCAAAGCAGGTATGTCTTAAGATTTGCTAAGTGGTGATGGCTGAGATGAACAGATGACAGATTGCTGCCTGGGCTAGTGCTGTCTCACGGATACTGGCCACAGCCTCCTGGTTATCTATGCTCTGGTAACCTCAAGGTTAGATTACTGCAGTGTGTTATACGTAGGGCTGCCTCAGAAGACTGTTCAGAAACTTCAGCTAGTGCAGAATTCAGTGACCAGGCTGCTCACTGAACAAGACAGGTTGAGCATATTACACTGATCCTGGTTCAACTGCACTGGCTACCAATTAGTTTCCAGGCCCAATTCCAAGTGCTGGTTTTGACCTATAAAGCCTTAAACGGCTCAGGGTCTCTTTCCATATGCACCTACCTGGACCCTGAGATCATCTTCTGAAGCCCTCCTTCATGTGCCTCCTCCTTGAGAGGTCCAGAGGCTGGCAATACGAGAACGGGCCTTCTCTGCAGTGGCTCCCCATTTATGGAATGCTCTCCCCAGGGAAGTTCACCTGGCTCCTCCATTATACACCTTTAGGCACCATGCAAAACCCTTCCTCTTTATTCTGTTTTTTTATATAGATATTTTACCCTGTGAACCGTCCTGAGACCTGCAGGTATAGGGCAGAATGCAAATTTAATTGGTGGTGGTGGTGGTGAAAACATCATAGATGTTCCTGCAGCTTGTACATATGTGCTCTCAGAGGTGCTGCCAGGTTCGGGAGGACTTCAGACAAGACACTTTCTGTAGGGTTCCCATATCCCCAACCTTTCATACCACCACCTGTTACCTTGGCCTCCCCTCCCTCTCTGCCACTGCTGTTCCCCTTTTTGTGTTTGGTGGGTGACACCATTTGTACCTAATATTTTAATGTAAAACAGCCTTGGGAGACTGAGGGCTTATGGACACTACCTTTTGTGCTGCGCTTCCTAGGCACGGGTCCAGGATTTCTAGGTCTGTGTCTCAGTGGGGGGGGGGGGGTGCATGCACACGTGCACACATGTCTGCCCCACTGCTTTCCCCAGGAAAACTTGCTATCAACCCTGAATTGGAACAAATGGCAATTGGGTTTTCCATGGATTGCAATTTGTTCCAATTCAGCATTGAAACACAAGTTTTCCCAGCAAAAGTGGTGAGACTCACAAACCGCTCTAACACAGACCTAGAAATCCTGGACCTGTGCTTAGAAAGCGCAACACAAAACAAAATGTCGATGTGCTCTGAGAATTTGAGGATAGCAGAAGGAAGGGGACCTTTAGGCTCCCCCCCCCGCCGCCCCCTGCAAACCTTTGTCCTGCTCAAAATCATGCAGCCCATTGTTTCTCCCTGCGCAGAATTGCACAAGGTTAAATATGTGCTGAAAGCAGCTGAGGTGAGGGAATTGGAGCAGAAAAGTGGACAGTTGGCAAAGCACCCCCGTCCTTTGGTGCCATTTGCCCTTTACTGCGATAGATTGACAAGGAGCTGTCAATTTCAAATTTGTTCTTCTCCTTCTTCTAGGTGATGAATTAACCAAATTAGGTGAAGAAGATGAACAAGGCTGGTGCAAAGGGCGTCTGGACAACGGGCAACTGGGTCTTTATCCAGCTAACTACGTGGAGTCTATCTAGTTTTATCGTGTTCTCCTCACTGCTGTCAGAAAAACAAACCAACCCGCTGTCATCGCCTATCTCTCTATTCCAGCCAAGTAGCCATCTTGCCGTCCCGTCACCCACGCAGCACAGTTAGAAATATCCAAACATATTTTCCGACCAATCTTATTTTTTTAATAGACATTTCTGAAGAGTATTTTGTGATCGCTTTAATCTTTTTATTTTCTTCCTTTCTGTTTGAGATAATGAGATACGAAAAGGTCGACACTGTCTCTGGAGGTGT
Organism: Podarcis raffonei; assembly: GCF_027172205.1. Lineage (NCBI taxonomy): Eukaryota > Metazoa > Chordata > Lepidosauria > Squamata > Lacertidae > Podarcis > Podarcis raffonei. The sequence continues at coordinate 55,226,073 of NC_070607.1, forward strand.
TCCTTAATAAGTGAAAGTCAGGACCTCAAGCCCTTAAAACCTGACCAACAAGGCTTCTGATTGGTTGGTTTTTAAGGTTAATGTATTTGTGATCTATCCTGCAATTGGCCTGAACAATTCTGAAATGCTGGGGCCATTAAATCCACTTCACCCTCTCTGAATAGATTGAACAAGTAAAAAATAAGGAGGATTTGTTATTTGATTTGTTATTCCTGTCCATTTCCCTTCTGCATTTTCTTTCTTGCCTATTCCCATTTTGAAAAGCAATGAGACAGCTACTCTTTGTCTTCTGCAAAAAGCCTCAACCAGTGTTCTTGCACAGTAATATTCTACTAGTCAACTGATCATCCTGAGCCATTGCATTTGCTGAAGTTATTGTATGCATATGCTATTTAAATCAAAGGATTCGCCACGCAGAGCCCCAAGATCCCATTTCCCCCATATATTTGGAGCATGATCAGGCTTCTCCTTCTGCTGACTGGAGACATACTGAAACTTTGAGCTCAAGATGGACACCCTATGCAAATAATTCAAGTGTACCTCACTTGCTCCTTTCTCCCAGTTTCTTTTGCAGAACTTGGGCTCCATTATTGGGAACCTGATCAGTTAGTGGTGGAGCAAATGCATCCCTTTAATTCAAAAACAACACAGATTTCTGTGCTGTTTCCATTCTGAGAGGTATCTATTGAAGCAGGAAAAACAATGAGATGCAAACCTGTGAAAGCTAATTTAGGCTGCCTGCATAATCAGACAGACCACCAGGCACTCTTTGACAGATAAATTCATTGTTGTGATATGGTCCGAAAACCTTGCTTGAAAGTGGTGATTTGCCACAGTTTTCATTCTTAAACAAGATTGCCCATTCAGTTGCTACAGGATGCCTTTGGAAACATATACTTGATTGAAATCCAAGCCTTTAGCTATGGAGAATAAATCAACAACTGCCCAGATGTTGACTGGAAATTTCATAGTGTGAACAGGGTTAAGTTCACCAAGGTGAGGTGGGAGGCTGCATCTCTGTATCAACTGGGGCGGGAAAACCTACGTAATTTATGATTAAGGAAACAGGAAGTTGTCAGTGTGATGTCATGCAACATATGACGTAGAAGGCATTCAGCAGATGAGATATGTGGCTAGTAATAGATGCCAGTGCTGGTGCCAGGAAGAAGTATCCTTAAAGTATTGGAAATTCCAGTTGGATTTCTGTGCACATTGTGATATTAGCAGCAATTGTGTCTGATTTTGTGCATTGATTTTGAACAGTTTGGAGCCATGGAACCAGTCAGCTGACCCCAGGGTAGCAGAAAAGATAACTGTGACTGCTGAGAAAAGTTTTTCTAAAGTGAGGTGCTTTGTCCCTTTTTCAGGCAGTATAAGAAGACTGCTAAAAGGAATATTTGTGATTGAATCCCAGATAAAGCGCCAAATCCATGTTGAAGCTCCGTCCTGTTTGGGAAAAGTATTTGTTCTACAGAAGTGGAAGGAAGGAGTTTGAGGGCTGGCCAGGATGTGTCAGCTGAAGTTCTGTGTTTCCTTCCTGGGCTCTTTGAGCTGAGGACAGTATGAATGGATGCCTAGAGTTTAGATTAAATGTAATCCTAAACACTTAAAGGTCCACGTCAGTGGTGAAAATGTGTTTGGTTTGCTTCAGCCTCCAGAAGTATTCTGTGTTCATACTGGAAACGAGAAATTAGTTGGTTGGGATAGCTATGTACCTCATAGATTAAGGAAACTGGTAAGAAGTTAGCATGCTCCTAGACCAGGGGTGGAGAATGTGAGACCCAAGTACCAAACCTTCCAGGCCTCTCTGTCTGTCCCTCAGAACTCTCCTCAGGCCACACACCCTCCCTGGCCCTGCTTTTCACTTGAGTAGTTTTCCCTGGCTGGAGTGTGCTCTTGAACTCTGATAGTGTCTCCTGCTTATCAATATGGAGAATAAAAATGGTGTGCATAGAAACTAGCCTACTGTACAAAGGTAAACTCTACATTTGTCACTCCGCCCACTTTTACCTGTGGCATGCGACCCTCGGAAAGTTGTCCAGAAAGAATGCAGACTTCAGGCACGAACAGGTTCCCCACCTGCGTTCTAGATCAAAGGGAAGTGACATTTCCCTACCTTTCCCCATCCAAATCCCTCACAGTTGGCACAAGAGAACCACCTATCTAGAGCTGAAGAAGCTATCATAGGAAAAAATAGCATAGGATGACATTTTCTTTTAGTCATCGCTCTGTTTGGCCAAAGATATCACTGAACTGGGATTTAAACTTGTTTATGATTCAGGAACCCTTCTGTGCCAGTAAATGAGGATCCTTCATTATTTTTAAATTCTCTAGTGTGCTTAATAAGTTGAATATTCTAGCAAGCCTTTGTCCTGTCTGAGAACAGGACATGAGTTTGAGCCCTACAAGGATCAATAAAGAAACAATATATTTTGTACCACCTAGATATTGGTTAACTGACTGGATGTATCCCTGCAAGCATAGGTGAGGCCACCATTTCTCTATAGGTGATTTGGTGTAAAATTCATCACTAGAAAGTCACATAGTAGATCCAAGCATTTCAGTGGAAATGTCTCCAATCAGAGTAACTAATTTCTGGTATTCAATGGGAAAAAATTATTGGATGGAAGATACTTTTTGTTAATTACAACATTATTGTGAACCACCCCAACATCTTTTGATGAAGGGTGGTACATAAATCAAATAATAATACTTATGTTTCTTTATGCACTAAATGCTGACCTGAATCCACCATTCCCACATGAAGGATGAAGAAGCAAATACCAGTTGGTTCCCTCCAGTGTAATCATTCCATGAATGGAATGGACTTTTGTACATGGAAAGTTGCACACAGAGGAGTCCTTCTGCAAACAGAGCTATTCACAAAGTGATTGTGTGTGATGCAATATAAATAGGGAATCAATATGTTAAAGATAATTACAGCATCTGATCTAAAGGGAAGCAAAATTGTTGCTGGTGACATTTGTGGAAAAGTAGAATTAGATGAAATTAGGGGGGGGAGCAAAATTAATTTGATTATCTTTAAGAATATCTTTGTCCAAAAAAAACTCAAATGTAAAGACATTCTTTCAAATCTCTTTACTCACAAATTGTTCAGTTGTTGATTTTTTTAAATAGCTCAGGTCAGATAGGCTTTTAAGAAGTTGTATTTTCTTCTCCAAAAGTTAGGAAGCTGAAATTTATTTCTGTATTCTTATCTTCTCATGCTTCCTTACCTTGGGAAAATTCTTGCCCTTTACTCAAATACATGGGTTCCTTGCAGCCTTTTTTTTTGCCATCCGAGAAACTAGAACAGCTAATGATAAGGTAGATTAGAGTGAAGTCTCAGCAGTTCTTTTCTCAATTTCTCTTCTCCATGGTAGCACAGTGTACATGGTGCATATCATCAATGCTGCACATCACCTGGGCTTGACCCATCTTTGGTTGACATATTTCAAACCAATGGAATCTGATGATTCCATCATCCAGCTACCTCCCATTGCCTAATTTGTTCATTTCACATATCTCACCTCAGAGTGCTCTGCTTCTGTTTACCAGAAGGCTCCTTGTTTCATGTCTGCTTATAGTACACTTTTATTAACATTCCTCTTCCAAAGTGTGCTTGTCTACATTGGATTCATCCGGCTGGGGACCCACAGATGCTTATGGCTATTGTAGCTTAGCTAGTCTATATATGAGTCTTCAAATCTTTCCTTGAATGCCCCCAGTCATCCCCTTCCCCAAGTTTCTTTATATAGAGCCGCCATCCTTCCTCCTCCACTGCAACCTGTATATCTTACAAATTATTGGAGCCAGTGAACCAAGTGTTGTTTCTGAACAAAACATGCTGCATACTGGATAACATAGACAATATTTTTCCGACCTTCAACTTTTGTTTTGTTTTGTTAGGTTAAGAAAAACTTTGAGGAATGCTGTTGTCTCAGCAATGCACCTGTTTTTTTTTGTACATTGATTGTGTAATTTAAAACAAAAAGGTATATATATATATATAATAAATATATATATATATATTGTGACTGTATTACTGTGTATACAAAAATGATAACTGATCTATGTAAATGTTATATGGATTTTAATTCTTGTTTGATTCTCGTACTCTTTAACATCTCCTGATGTAGATGTAGCCATCATGTTTACAAGATGAGCTTCATGCTGAGGTTGATCAGGTCACTGGGGTGGAAGGTGAACAAGGAGTAGTTCTGACTCCTAGATTAGTGACTAGCTGATGCTGCACTTCCAACTTAAATTAGATTTCTCTCCAAGTTCAAACTACTCAAGACTTAATTTGAACTCCAGCCCAAGCCTGTTACTAAGAGCAAGCCACTGACTTGCACCCCATCTGACAGCTGGATAATATGGCTCAAGGTTTGACAAAGTCCTGCTTTCTTTTTGTTATGCTCAGAAAGTTCTGAATATACCCCATTCTTGTTCCAACAGGTAAAGCTGATCTTTGGTGAGGGTAGCATCAGTTTTCACATGAGGCACTATTCCCTAAGTTGTCTCACTCTGCATAGAAAGCATTGCATTTGGTCTTCCTTGACTGTTGAGCGGGAGTCAGAAGATGCAAATGGGGAAAACCAATGGATGTGCTTTGCTAATGGTAGAGGATGAGGAAGAGTTAATGAAAGCCTTGATTCTGGCGCGAGTTAAGCCTCTGCTGCCACATCCCTGCACCATCACCCCCAAGGTATCAAAAATTAATGCTAGCATGACCTAGGAGCCCTCACCCCAGTTCTTAGAGAGAGGAAAGTAGAGATTTGCTTGTTAAGAGAGCCATTTACTGACATTGGAAGGGCTGATTCTCATGCCCATCTCTGGAACGGTAGCTGTACTAGTTCAGAGGCCGTCAGTGGCACACATAGAGGCAGATGGATAAAGGCAGGCGCATGCAGAATTCTCTGCGCATTAACTTTTAGCATGCCGACCTCTTGGGAGTAGCTTTTTCAGCACTTTCAACAGGACCCTAAAAGTCAATGCAATTCTTTGCAAACCCTTAGCCTTCACATGCCTACCTCCATGTAATGAAACAAGGTGCCCGAATCACAGTATGTTGGTATGGGAAACTGTCGTGTGATGGGCCAATGGCCGTAATAAAGTTCAATACAAAAAGGTGCCCGAATCACAGTCTGCCTAGTGGCTACCCTCCTGGAAGTGCTCTTGAGAATCAGCAGTAAGGTTTCTGTAATTGTTGTGTGGGCCAAGGGCCACATAGTGAATGCTGGATCCGAAGAAAAGCTATGGTCCCTTTGTCTACTCCAGGGGTTGTCAACCTGGTCCCTACTGTCCACTAGTGGGCGTTTCAGGATTCTAGGTGGGTGGTAGGGGGTTCTATGGCACAAGCTGACTTCCATCGAGCACTGGTGGGTGGTAAGGAAATTTTACCATCAAGAAAGATGCATTAGTGGGTGGTAGGTATAAAAAGGTTGACTATCCCTGGTCTACTCCTTCTGATTAAAGCCCTAGTGGACTGGGGGAGATTGTTACTGTCAGCAAAGCTACATACTAACAGATGGAGAGTAATGTATCTGTGTCATGCCAGTCTGCCTCTTCTTCCATAAAGAGCAAAAACTATACTTAAGAAAAACAATAATAAAAGGATTATTTTATTCATGCACAGTGTGTTTAGCTTTGTTGCTGTTGGCAGAGATTCTAGGGAGGGATCAGGTTTTATGACACAGGAAACGGAAACTCAACATGGGTTGACAACATGCAACAGAAAATAGTGCTCCTGTGCCTTTAACAGATACCTCTGGCAGGAATTCCGCAGGTGCGGTTGGGTTCCTCAAGTGCTGTAGTGATGGGCAAAGCTGTATCTGCTGTTAAAGGTACAGGAGCCCTTTATCACATGTGGCTTTCACAGCTGCATTAACTGACAGAGCACATTAGGCAACCTGAGTTGTTTTTAACATTTTATTTTTTGAGCACTTATCTTCCAGGAAGCAACTATTCCCTAGTGATGTCTTTCCTCAGCACTGTGCTACAGCCAGGTATTTACACTCCCAACAGGTACTGTACGTCCTTAGGACCCATAGTTCGTATACGAATAGATGCATATCCTCAAGGAGCAACAACCCCCTTGCACACTCTAATATAAATCTCTCATCACCACCAACCTCTTCTGCTCGAAGCATCATAATTTATTGCAGTGTGGGGAGGAAAGACGGTGCTTTTTGTTATGCCACACTATAGCCACACAGTTCCATTTTCTTTAAGCATTCATCACAATTGCCTGCAGCTATTTTATTTGCCAGATGCTTGCTTGCTGTCTTCCCATTATGCACTGCAAGGATGTGGTTGACTCTCCCAATCTGTGCATTTCCATTTTACAAACGGCAGCAGCATCTATATTGTATACCTCCACTATAAAGAAATTAAGCATGGCATTCAACTAATATGCAATAGGCCCATTGAAATGAATAAATATGGCTGTGTTCAATCCATTAATTTCAGTGGGACTTCTCTGAATCAAACATAGTTGAATAATACCCCAAACGGGCACATTTGATTGTGCTTTTTTCTATAAAAGGATCCCACCTGCTAATCAAATATTAATTTGTCCACAAACCAAGGAAAAAGCAGTTGCATAACAGCTATTGGAAACGGGTTTTTAAGTATGTATTTTTTATATGGGTTAGTAATTTCATAAGGACCTTTGTCTCTAAATCCTCCATTTAAGCTATGAGCTGTCAAGACACACAAATGTAAAAGAAAATCATTTTGAACACAAATTAGTCAAAGGTTGAACAAAATGCACATTAAAGATCATAGGAGTAGTGGAAAGCTGCATCCTGGATTTTGCAAAGTAGGGTCAAAACAATTTGCAGAGAGCTACACTGACAAGGGAGTAGGGATGGGCAACCCAGACTCTTACACTCATCCCCCAAAATGATTCTTTGACAAGCCCCATTACTCACCTACTCTTGTGTCTCAGCGACTGACAGTTGTGAGAGAGTCACTCAGCATCCTTCAGGGCCAACTCATACTGACCTCTGCTCCATAGTGAATTGAATTAACTTGTCCTGTTCTGAAAACCTGAATAACAAACTCTGAGACAACTATATGACGCCACTGCTAAAATGAAGTCTTGTCCCCTCCACACAAGCCCATGGAAAATTAAGGTGGGTTTGCTGTGTCTCAAACCCATGTGAAGAGAATTCTGTTAATGAAATGACTGGGCTAACTCTGAGATGAATTAGCAAGGGAGCAACTTGACCTTTTTAATTTCTGTCTGTTGTGCAGCTCTTAAAAGGCACAGGAGCCCCTCCAGAAAGGAGGATGATAACTGCAACAATTTGGTTAGGCAATTTCAGATAACATTTGGCGAAGAATTGGTCTTGCACCTTGAGAACTTCAGATTCAAAGACTGTCTACACAAAGTAATAATTTGCACTAATATTCTGAACGCACACACACAAAGGTAATTTAAGCTACTATGCATTATTCAGTACAGTAAACAGATTCCCTTGTACCCATTCTGGCTATTTATTACACAAGTCTCAATGTTGTGCTTGTTCCATGGTATTAAGAGGAACTTCAGTCTTCTATTCTTTGGTTGCCCTGACAGATTTTTTCCAACAAGGATGTCTGCAAGTAAAACAGAAGAACAGAAGGACCACACACATGCAACTATTCCCCCACATCCTCTCAATTTGCAGTGTGAGGTAAATAGTGTGCATGGCACATCCTTCTTTGCCTTGCTGTTGTCCATCCATCCGAGTTACAAAGTGCGCACAGTTGGCTTAATTTGGCACACACAGGCAATTTTGCAGGCAGGGAACTGAGAGCATCTGAGTGACAAGAGAGTGATTCATGGAAAGCCACCCTGTGAGACTGGGAGGTGCTCTCTAATTCCCAGCATTAGCTACTGAACCGCAGCAACAACAAAAACCCAGCATCATATTTTCAGAAAGTCAACAGCAAAGGCACTACGGCTTTGTCCATTCTTGGGATGGTTGCCATCCCTCAGGGATCAGCATCACACCACCTTATATGATTGCCAGCAGCACCATGAGAGCCTAGTGGTGGCACTGCTTTTCTCAGATTTACCCAAATGCTAAGCCAGTTGGCCCCTGTAAGCATGCAGGTGCCAGAGTGTTCTAGTCTTGGGTCAGCATGAGCTCTGCCAGAAAAGGACTGTACACGATCCTATTGTCTTTCCTCTCAAGCCAGGCTCATTCACACACTGAGAATGGGTGACTCTGTCCTTCTCCTAACAATACCCCAAACAGTCACCATTCTTATTCATTGACTATATGAGAAAGTGGCTGGTCCATTAATACCAAACTTGGGTAGGCTTTCTGAGCTGTTCCCTTGAGATAGGCTCATACTCTCTTCTTAATCATAGACTCTATATAGTATTGCCAGCCCGATTCTAAACCGTTGCTTACGTCATACCTCTTATACTGAAGATTACCCCTCATTTGTATCAATATAAAACTCCATATCTCCAATATCGAATCCCAAGCCGTTGTGCCATTAGTAAAAATGGGGGGGGGGTCATGAGCAAATCACTCAGATTGTTGTCTGTCCTCTGCCATAGCAATTTCCTTGGCTCATAATAATTTTTGCTTTTTGCTTCATAAGCGGACAGCAAAGGAAGATCAGAGGGTATTGGGGCATTCAGACAACTCAGAAGTTTGCACTGCAGCATGACAGAATATGGAACAATACAGCACTGATGATTAGGCTATGAGGTCCTTCCCAAATGTATTTATTGCAAGATCTGACTCGTTTATGAGCGACTTTGAGAGATTTGCTCCCTAGTTTGCATTTAGCAAAGTTGCAAAACAACAACAACAACACCCCTTTGCTTTTATGCCTACCATATTCTACCAATGACTTCACTGGAAAGGAAGCAACAGCTGCTGGTTAGAATTGAGTCCCTCTCTACTGTTACCCTTCCTCCTCCTCTTGACTTCCCATAAGCATGCAGCTGGATATGTATAGATAATATGTTTAGATAAATGTACAGAAAGGAAAAATTTCCTATATGCAAACCTGTGAACCTCCAAATGAAGCATACATACTTCATACATTTCACAGCAGTTACTTCTCTTTGCTGTTTTACTTTGACAATAATAGTTTATTTGTTTCCTTGTTCTCAAGTAACAAGCAGGGGTCTCATGATTATTTGGAAGTTCACCAGACGAATCCAATGGGCTCCTGCCTCTTGTCCAACCCCTGACTTCATCTGCATTTTAAAATTGTTATATTGCAGAGGTTAAGGGGTACCATGCTTCCAGAAGTCCTCCAGCTCATAATGTAGTCAGTGTTTCTGAATTTGTTCTTCAGACAGGGTGTACAAACTGGTAGACCAGGCGTTGGGAGATGTCTGGTTTCCTGATGATCCCTTTCTTATAATATTGCCGGATGGAGCGACTCAGCTTGTCATAGTTCATAGCAGGCCGGTTCTTCCGGATTCCCCATAAACGAGCCACCTGGGCGGAATCTTCGATCTTGAATATACCTAGAAAGTAAATATGAGAAGCAGCAAGGCCAATTAAAGCATTTGTTTTCACCCAAATCTATTTACAATCTAACCGTAATCACCTCCCAGGCACTGTAACAATATTTTGAATCGGAAGAGTGTCTAATTGAAAATGTAGTTTGTTTAACAGACAGCCATTAACATCAGGCTGTAGGAAAGGAAGCAAAACTCTGTTGGTGTGGTTGAGAGACCCACGTCTTTTGGCACCTACCCCCCTTGAGGTTTTCTGCCCCAGCTGGTCATTATAAGAACTTGAATCTAAGAGCTTGACAGGATTCCATTTTGAGCTCCTTATGACATGTAAGCAGGATATAAAACAATCACTAATTAATAAATATTATTATTGTCAGCCCCATACCTCTCTAACTCTGGCTCCAGCTGCCACATCAGATGTTGGTCAGAGAAAGATCTTGTAGCTGAGTTTGCATATTTCTGCCTCCCTCCCAATCTATTTTTCTTTAGTGTCATATCTGTTTAGACTCTAAGCCCGAGTACAGGGCTGTCTTTTTCAGTGATCTGTGAGTGGTATTGGAGGACTTTTAGCTGAAGCATGGGCTTCAAAAAAATACTTTTAAATAAATAAATAAGCAGCAGCAAAAAAGAAGTTTTCAATCACCTCATAAGCACCAAATACTGCAAGAGAGCTTAATGGGAATAGGTCACATATCACTTAGATATGGAGAGGCACAATAGTAACCTTACATATATGAATCATGAGTAATGGAGGTCAGAGTTTTCATGCCAATGGTTTAATATGCCTGGACATTAGAACTACCACCATAAAAATATCTCTGAGTTTATGATTGCATGAATGAAACCTGGAGATGAAGGCCTATGCCCCTAAGTCAGGAGGTGGCACTGAAATTTCAAGAAGGAATCAACAACACTCACCTTTTTCCTTATTAAGCCAGCGAATGAAGCGTCCATAGTTATGGGGTTTCAGAAGAAGCTCTTTCAGAAACTGCCACAGGTGAATGGGTTGGCCAGAGCAGGATGAGTCCACCTCACTGTCTGTCCAGTTCTCTTCACTTCCTATAAATTACCATGGCCAGGAGAAGGCAGATTAGATTGCTACAATGCACTTTGCACAGGGCTGCCTTTGAAAAACATACAGCAATTTCACCCAGTAGAGAATTTGGCAGTTAGGCCTGTGACTGGGGGTAATGGTTGGGAGCAAGTGACTCCTTTTGCAAGAGCTACACTGGCTTCCTGTTTATTTCCATAATGAATTCAAAATGCTGATTGATACATTTAAAGCACTAAATGGCTTAGAATCAAGCGGACCAAATGATCACCTCCTTCCATATCAGCCTGTCTGCCCATAAATACCCACAGTAAAGGCTCTGCTTTCCATCCCACTAACATCTCAGCTACATTTAGCCGAGATACAAGAGAGAGCCTTCTCTGTTGCACTGTTGGAAGATTCAGGACAGATTTTTTAAAGTACTTATTCACACAGTGCATAGTTAAACTATTTGACTTTTAGAAGACATCTAAAGGCAGCCCTGTATAGGGAAGTTTCAATGTTTGATGTCTTACTGTGTTTTAATTGGTTGGAAGCCACCCCGAGTGACTGGGGTAACCCAGTTAGATGGGCGGCACATCAATCAATCAATCAATCAATCTCACTCCCACAGGAGGCAGCGATGGCCACTAACTTGGATGGCTTTGAAATAAGATTAGACAAATTTATAGAGGGGGTGGCTATTGATGGCTACAAGCCATGATGGCTAGGCTCTGCCTCAACAGTTGGAGGCAACAATGCTTCTGAATATAGTCAAACCTCGGTTTTCGAACGTCTCGGCTGCCAAACATTTTGGAAGCCGAACGCCGAAAACCTGGAAGTGAATGCTTTCGTTTCCAAATGTGCACTTCCGAGGTGCATTTCTCAATTTTCCCCATTGAACTTTCTGACAGCCCTTTGATCCTCAGTTTTTGAACATTTTGTAAGCAGAACAGACTTCCGGAATGGATTACGTTTGAAAACCGAGGTTCCACTATACCAGTTGCTTCTGAAACTACAGAAAGGGAGAGGGCTCTTGTGCTCGGATCTATCTTGCTGGTTTCCCATAGACATCTGATCAGTCACTGTGAGAACAGGATGCTGAACTAATGGGCCACTGGCTTGATCCAGCAGGCTCTTCTTACATCTACCTGGTGCCCTCTGGATACTTTGACCTACAACTCCCATCAGCTCCAGTCACCTGTTTCTAAGCTGCCTTGACATTTTCGTGGAAAGGTGGGGTACAACTATTTTAATTCTAATTTTAAAAATCACCCCAAAAGAATGGAAGTATACATTTCCTCTTTTTGCCCAACAGCAAGAAGACAACACAATAAGCAGAACACAAACTGGCTTCTGTTACAAGTCATACTGCAGTTCATTTGCATAGTGGCTAAAAACACCACTTGGTTTCCTGAACCTCTTCATCTGCACCCCAGTCACTTCCCAGCTGTTTCTACTCTCCTCCCCACATCATTCATTCATTCATTCACTCATTTACTGCTTGCTTTGGTTATATGCGGAAAGGGTGAGCTCACCACAGTAATGCATCTCTCCAGGGGCAGCTTTCTCCTTCATCCAGGCAGCTGGGAAACAAACACAAATGTCACAGGATGGTCCAGTGGTCTGGCCATTGCACTCTGATGGGCCCTGTTTCCCCACACCTGGGGATCTCAAGGAAAGCACTTGCTCATAGATTTGGAAGGAAGGAAAACCCAAGTTCCCTGCTGCGTGACAGGCCCATCCACCCTACATCATTTCCACTATTGATTGCCTAACAGAGAAATAATTGAACCGAAAGACGCTGTTCCATCAGGCTGAATGCTGGCACAATTTCAGTGAACGTGGCCATAAGCCAATGGTATGAAAAGTTCCATCGACATAAATTATTTCTCTTTCCCTGTAAAGGCAGCATTGGTTTGCAGGAATGAATTCCCAGGCAGCAATAGGAGATTGCTAAGAGTAAAAAAAAAAAAAAAGTTCTGCTTTTTAGCTGTAATATATATTTTTTCCAGCTCAGTCTCTAGATACCTGACTTCCAGATGTCCAGATGAGCATGCAGGACATCCCCACATGCTGGGGATCGCTGACGGAACTGCTCCTCAGACATGGCACATAGGTCCTTCCCACCCAGATCCTGGAATGATTTCCCAATCTGGGGGAGCCTGTATTGGTGTTCTGTCCACAAGATCCACTTCTGGACATTCCCTGGACTCCAATCTGCTGGGTCTATAAGGGAAACAAAGAGATACCGGGTATATTCCCCCCCAAAAAAACCCAACAGTTTGTATTGTCTTAAGTATAATTCATCTACGAAGAAAATGCACAAAGCATTCTAGATGACCAGCATTAGCAGAGGAGAACTTCCCCCACGTTCTGGTTTGTCCACAACTCTCAAAGGTATATGTGTGGGGAAACTCCCCATGCTTGAAATGAAATTTTTTCCAGACCTAACACAATGCTAATGACATAGTAAGGAATTGAACAATGAGAATAAAATGTAAACACATTCTCCGTGTCTCACACTGAAAGAATATGAAACAAAATTATCATTCTGCTTAAAAAAAAAAAATCTACAAAAAGTCAAATTGCCTCATTTGCCAATGCATAGTGACAGAGAGTTCTTTCTCCCATGCCTTCTACTACAACTTTTGCTGTGCGGTTTTTTAAAATCTTCAGCCAATACCTCTGATGCCAGTGTGTGATCTCCAAGCTGCCATTTTTCATGGTATAGCATTTGTTTATATCACACAGAGACCCAGGCTACGTACACAGATGACTGTGCTTCTACTACCGGTTTGGGAAATTGCATACACGTGTTAGCCACAATCAATATCTATCCTGTTGCTTCTTACGAAACACTGCATTTTGATGCATTTTCTCCTAAACCGCCTTTGATTCAAACTGAGAAAAAGAACGACAGTTCAAGATACAGGTAGGTAGCCGTGTTGGTCTGCTGTAGTTGGAACAAAAAAAAAAATCCTTCTAGTAGCACCTTAGAGACCAACTAAGTTTGTTATTGGTATGAGCTTTCGTGTGCATGCACACTTCTTCAAATACACTGAATCAGAAGTCCTAGACAGTTCAAGAGCCACTGGGATGGTAGAAGTAAAAAAATAATCAGGACTGATAGTTGTAATGGTGTATTCATGTCATAATGTGTGCTACCAGCTGTGAAGTCTTTCCTTATAGCTCCAAGACAGCAGAAAACAAAATGAAATAAGTCTTCTGCAAGTCACTCAGGAGTTCTATATGGGTGAACAACAATGCTAATTCCAGGGCAAGTGGGGAAGGTAGCAAGACATTGGTGCCTAGAATAGCACACTCAGCAGATATGGGGCACAATATTCTGATAAACATTCTCACATCCATTCCCAGAGACTTCTCTGATCCTCCTCATATGGAGGGAGGGGACATTGACGAATCAAGGGAAAGGAAGGAATGCTGCTGCATAATAAGCCTGTGGCTTGATAAGGTCTCAAAGGGCTTATCCCAAATGGTTAATGAATACAAACCCCATCCTGCTTCATATTTTTCCAGTTGACAGCACCCATTTCAGGAGACACAAAACTGTTGGGCCAGCCCAGTATCTTCCCCCTTGGCCCCTGCCTTTTGAGTATGTAGAGCTTCACAATGTGAAACTCCATTCCCCTCTGCAGCTAACTGTAATCAGAAGCATGGGTTATTCCCTGTTCTTTCCCTTTAAAAAAAACAAACCACAGAGTTGAATGGGAAATGTGGTACTGAATATTTTGCAGAATTTGGGGGGTTTGGGTGACAGAATATTTTAGATCACAAATTCTTAGTCTTTAGAATTTGACATCCGATGTCAAGGAGATAAAGAAGTGCACAACTTTTAGAAGACATGTGGAGGCAGTCCATTATTGGGAAGTTTTTAATGTTTGACGCTTTTTATGCGCTGGAAGCTGCCCAGAGTGGCTGAGGAAGCCCAGGCAGATGGGTGGGGTGCTGCTATTATTATTATTATTATTATTATTATTATTATTATTATTAATGGGATTCGCAACCACTCTGTTTCGTGGGCTAAAGGTCAACATTTGGCACTACAGAAGTCAATAGAGTTTTCACAGATTTCAATTGGCTTTAGATGCTTGAGATAAACCAATGATTAAATAGAGCGGGCCCCGCATAGGCCATTCTACACAATATCACATGAAGAATGCTTTCAGGCCCCCTTGTTACAGAGGTTGAAAGCAAGGAGGTAGGAAATCAGAGGCAGATTTAGGGAAGTGTGACTGGTGCAACCGCAGGGGGCGCTGCAACTATGAAGTAAACCAGAAGGCAATAGGCAGGGGCAGGGCACCAGTGAAATTTAAGACCCCCAAGGTCTGCCACTGAGGCAATACATTCTCATGCCAACCCCAATGCAGTTTTGACTCACGCCCATTGTGGCAACTCTATTCAATAGCCACATTGCACCATTAGCATACATGGTATCTTTCACAGGCAACGTAAGCAGTGGCCTGAGACTAGCATGGGACCCGCCAATGTTAGGCAAGCAATATTGACTTCTGCCTACGAATTTGCATCATTGCATAGAAATTAACTCAGCAGCAGCTACACCATTGCCCTCTGCTGCATAAATATTTCCCCTCAGTGGGCTAATAGGCCTTCCTAGATAGGCCTCCCAAGCAGTAAAAGAAGAGGGTGCTCTAGGTACTCACCTGCAGCGATATTGAGAAGCTTGCAAGCCGTTTCAATGTCCTTGAGCACTTCACCCACCACCATACTCTGCACTTGCTCCAGGGAGTGTTCTTCCAGGTGAAGACTGGCTTGGTAGTCCATATCAGGTGTAAGGCTCAAACCTTGACTGTCAATGATAGGGCACTGCTCGGGTTCTTTAGGTACGTCTGCCCTGCTGCCTTGGCTGCTGGGCTGCTGGCTTTCGGCCAGACCCTTCGGAACCCAGTTGCTGTCGTCTGGGTAGAGCATATCAAAGTACTGCAAGCAGAAGGTGGGTAGGGTTTGCTCGGGTGTGGCAGGAGGGCTAGGACTGTCAAGGGACCTCCAACTCTGGCTGTCAGGGTCTTGGGCAACAGGCAGTTTGTCGAGACCAGAATACAGCAAAGGATCTTGAAGGGTGACCCGGCTGCGCGGCAGAGCAGTCAAACCTTGGTCAGCACTGCCCATCACTCTGCACAGGTTTGTCTCCAGATCTGTCATCAAAGAAAGGGAGAAGGAAGGAAAGGGGGGCAGAGAAACCCAGACACCAGTTAGAAGGGATGGTTTGATAGTAATTTCTGCATTTCTGCCCAGTGATCAGGCACAATGGAGGAGAGCTAAGCCTGTTAACAGGAAAGAAACCACCAAAGAGTCACTCTGTGGCCAAAGAGACCTCTAGATGAAAATAGGTTAAATAGCTCTTCATGAGCCCAGGCAACTTCTCTTCTGGGTCATTTGGCAATAAGAGGGCAGGGGAAGGAATCCTGTCAGTAAGGGCAAAGGGATAATCAAATGCAGAAGAGAGAGTTGCCCATGATCAGGATCAGATAATATCTTTATGGTGAGCAACAGCAAATCTCTTTCTACTTTCCTGAGGGTGAGAAAGGAGGAGGGACCAAAACCTTTAACATGCCGAACCCATCAAAGGGAACTTGTCAACACACGACCAAAAAAATCACAGATGGGCTCAAACCACATTTAGTGCTGGAGTTTGAAAGTTCAGTCTGGTATTTTATTTTGTTTTTTGGTATGATAAACTTGCATCTGTATTCCTGTTTGTCATCCTTAGTCTGCACGTAGCCTCTCAAAGGAGCACCTTGGTTGCAGAGCCAGCTTAATTCTATATATTCAATTCTACTCCAATGGTGAGACTTCCTTACAATTTGCATGTTTGTTTGTTTGTTTGTTTGTTTCATAAATTTTATAGACTGATTATTAAGAAGAAAAAGCCCTCAAAGCAGTTTACAAAGGATAAAGCAGTAAAATCAAGAAACAATTGCAATCCTACTTTAAAACATACAAAAAAATAAAGAACTAAAACAGATCAAAATTATCTCAACTTTCTAAGAATCTCAATAGTTTATTCACTGGTGTGTGTGTTTAAAAGAGAAATCAGATGTGATCATGTAAAATGCTATTGACACAGGGGATGGGGCATGCCCGTGTTACTCTGTGAACCTTTACATGTTTAGGGGTCAAAACAAAACTGTGGTGTCTATTTCACCCAGATGAAGGGAAACTCCTACTTACGCGAATATTTACACATCTTAAATTGCCCAGCAACTAGAACTGTGGCTAAACTAACATTTTAAAATGCCATTGGGGTGTAATGCACAGCTGACAGCCCTGCAAGCAAAGGCTGGATGCTCACATGGTACAGAGACCAGCATCTCATACTGTCTTCTTCTGGCAAGGTATTCTTTCTGCAGTTTTAATGTCAGAATGAAATGGAAGGTCAGTGTGTCAGGGGAGGTCCTCAAACAGCTACTTTTGAACTATTGTTTTCAGAAAATTCTCCTATCTACCCCAGGTGAGATATCAGAATAAGGCCCATTTGGATTATTTGAGAATCATTATTTGTTTGCATTGCTATGCAGACAACAACTTGCTTGCTCCCTGTGATACAGTGGTACCTCGGGTTACATACGCTTCAGGTTACAGACTCCGCTAACCCAGCAATAGTGCTTCAGGTTAAGAACTTTGCTTCAGGACAAGAACAGAAATCGTACTCCGGCGGCGTGGCAGCAGCAGGAGGCCCCATTAGCTAAAGTGGTGCTTCAGGTTAAGAACAGTTTCAGGTTAAGAACGGACCTCCGGAACGAATTAAGTACTTAACCCGAGGTACCACTGTATGCTGCTTTTCCTTCTAAGATTAAAGGGCTCAGGTATGGACCACACACAGTGCAGTTCTCAGTAGCTTCTCTCCTATTCCCTTCATAAAGCATAGTGAGATATTGAAACATTCTGTTTTCCTTTTAAAAATCACTCCAGTCAGCCACACTCAAGCAGAAGTGTATATAAAAGAAGAGCACTTCTTTGTGGTGTTAAGTTCCTGGACACATGTGTGCATGCAGAGATAACATCAAGGCTGAGGGATATTTATGTGCAGGAGTTAATTGGACATCAGTGGGATATCCAAAATGTACACAAATGTAATAGAAAAGACACTGTAAAGGCAACACACCTTCATAAAAGATTGTGGCTGTTGAGTGTGAACTCACACATTTGCTCTAGTTTGTTGCAATGTCTTCTTGTACAGAGCAAAAACTAGGGTCAAATCCATACAATGCATTTAAAGCACTCTTATACCACTTTAACAGTCAAGGCTTTCCCCCAAGGAATCCTGGGAACTGCAGTTTGCAAACGGTGCTGGTCTACCACAGGTCCCCTAACAACTCCCAGTGACTTCTTGGGAGGTTTGGCTTTTTGAAGACATTTTCCATCAAACTGGGAATAGGTGAGGTGATATGAATCGAATGCATCACGCCATCAGAGCTTTCCCACCAGATTTGATTGATTCTCCACTTGCTGTGAAAAGTAGATTTGATTTAAAAACAAAAACAAAACACCTGCTTGCTACAGAAAATAATGTTTTGGTATCTTATCAAGTATCAGGCGGGTAAGTTGAACACATTCAGAAGGCCAGAGTGGATGCACATAGGAGAACCTAGAGTTTGACTTTGAACCTAAACACACCTACCTGAAACAGGTTATTTATTTCCAAATAAACATGCACTAAGTTCCAAGAATCAAGGTTTTGGGGAGACAGCAGAATGGGCACCCCCACAGCCTTAGACATAGCTTAACAATGCTTATGAAGGTGGGCACAGGCAAGTGTCATTGAAATATTAGAAGTGAAGATCTGAGACTAGCTAAATGAACCAGAATCTTATATAAAGTGCATGGCAGCAGAGATAATGGAACCCAGATCTCCTAAATCTCAGTCACTGCAGTATCCACATTTGGCCTGATACAATCTCCCTCAAAGAACTGTCCTATACACACGTTCAGACAGGTGACATCTGATGGATTATTTATCCACAAACATTTCAGCCCTGAAATCATGATCTGAATGAACTTTCTTTTATTTTAATCTGAGCTTTAAAACATCACACCCATCTGTCTTTGGTACAGAGAGGCCTGGCCTCAACAGAGAAAGGGATGAGCCTTCTGAATTTCCATGGCAACCTTGGTAACTGTCACAAACCAAACAGAAAGCCTGGCTGTTCCCTGAGGCTTTAAAGGTGGGAGGGGAAAGAATCACTCTGAAATGAGAGTGTGGTTAAAAGGCTGCTGTTGAGGCTAGGATATCCAAATGTGTCTGGAGTCCATAGCTTACAAGGCCCATCCTCAAATTGTATTATACTCTCTGTCAAAGAACTCTAGAATTTTCATGTGGCATTTCAGAAATCGTGACTCAGTGCTAGTAAGAAGCACAGCAATGACCAAACCCAATCATACAGCAATGACCCTAACAAAAGTAGCATACATTTATTTTATTTGTTTGTATTCAAGCCAACAATGTGTATATAGTGGTACCTCGGGTTACATACGCTTCAGGTTACATACGCTTCAGGTTACATACTCCACTAACCCAGAAATATTCGGGTTAAGAACTTTGCTTCAGGATGAGAACAGAAATCATGCAGCGGCAGCTGGAGGCCCCATTAGCTAAAGTGGTGCTTCAGGTTAAGAACAGTTTCAGGTTAAGAACAGACCTCCAGAACGAATTACGTACTTAACCTGAGGTACCACTGTACTGCTTTTAATCCCTGTCATTTCTAGCAGCACACAGGACTGCTAAAAACGAGTAAAACATGAGTTCAAACTATTAAGCCACAAATTTTCAACCACCACATGCCAACCAGAAACTATTATCAATTTCATGTCAGCAAAATAAGGATGAATGGCTTTATCGTTATAGAGGTGGGAATATTGGTATGAGGAAGGGCACTGGTTCATTGCCTTCATGCCATGACTTATTTCAGTGTAGCATTTTGGGCCACCTTTCAGGTTCCTGGGAATCACAGCTCACATTTAAAAACAGCAGCAAAGGAATCTCTCGAGCTTGCTGTAGCCTTCTTTGAGCCAAATAAAGGTGCCCTTTGTGTAAGGGTTTTATTTGCAGAAGTGTTCTGTACAGTACGTTACTATCTTTGCTCACTTCAGTGTGCCAAAAAAATTCATTTCCGTACTGCTGTTTCTAGCAAGTTTCTGCCCAAGGGCTGGACCCATATTTGCTCCCCAACATGAATGCTATATCGTAAATAAGATATAATTAAATGTCACCACTTGCTGCAAGCCAGAGACCCATTACTGGCCAATGAAAGACAAGTGGAAGAGGGCATCTTACAGTTTGATTTGTTCTTAAAGCAAACCAGGCATGCAGGTTCCTGCCACTTATCACACAGAGTGGTCCAACATCTCTAATTTACAGCTACAGATATTTCCTAATTATCTCTGGGAGGGATAATTAAATGAAATTAAAAACTCATGTGGATCTGCACAGCTACAGCTAAAGACAAGATATGTTACAGATTTAGAAAGTGGGGCACTGGGGAGGTAAAAGGGTTTTCCAGCGGTGACACAAACACATGAACAGTGGAACTCTTTAAAATAAAAATAATAAATAACCGCATGAGTTGCTGACCTCCTTTGATCACTATTAAATCCTATCTCTTACATGGCATGTTATAATTGGAAAATTATAATCATAGCTGAAATTAATACCCATAGTTAAAGAAAAGGAAAAAAAAGATTTCAAGATTTTTTTAAAAAACTGCAGCGTTGTTTGTACTAATCAAAGTACAATGTAAAAGGCTGACATTTCAAAAGCCGTATCTCTGTCGTAGATCTGTGAAAGTTTGGCTCTTTTTGCAGAAAAAGCAAATAAAAGAACAACTTAACCTAAGCAAAGCAAGCACTCCGTTCCTTCCTTGCACAGGCAGTACAAGTTGGTTTCAACTCAGACTTGCTGGCACAGTGTAATTTCTAATGGGCAGGTAATTCAAACACAGCGCTGACAAATCAGGCACAGATGCTCAAGGGATTGTTCAACTCAAAGGCTTCCATTAAGACAGAAGACTATGACCTTTGGAGAGCTCCCGGTGAAAATACAAACTGCTGACAATATATTTAGCCACATAGGAAGCTGCCTTCTACCATTTATACTACATTTAGCCCAGTATTACTACTCTGGTTGGTAGGGGCTCTCCAGGGTCTCAGGCAGTTCTTTCTTTCCCCATTACTTGCTAACTGAATGTTTTAACTATACATACCAGGAATTGAACCTGGACCCATCTGCATGCAAACTGCATGCTCAGTTACCACCAACCTATATTCCACCACCGCCACCCGCAACCCTCAATATTTGAGAAGACATATTTGTGACTTCTAAAATTATGAAAAGTAATATTTCTACTGGCACCACTTCCAGCAACTATGATCCTGCAAACTTCATTAATGCACCCAAAATGTTTACTCTTATTTAATTTCCCCCTTACATTTCTATTCCACCTTTCTTCCATCATGGAACCCAAGGAACAATCACCCATACAGGCACTGGCCAGACTCAAATCTGCTGTGCTTCTGCAGCCTCACATGCCTTCAGACCATACAGCATCACTGGGCTCATTCCTCACATACCCATCCCCCCAAATTATATCACCCACTGACACAAGTTTTGACAAAATGGATGTCTCTGCTGCATTCACATGGGAACATGTACAATTGCTCACAAATGTGGCTGAACCCACCAGATGTCTCTCTCTCTCTCTCTCTCTCTCTCTCTGATTCTGTATTTTTAGTGCTTTATCCTGCAAATAAGGCAAGAAAGTGGAGGACAATCTTAAAATAAGACTATGCTTTCAACCAAATGTTCATGCAAGATACTGGCATAAATTTTAATGTTCCTAATTAAGCTGATGTGAGCCTAGGCAGGGGAAATTGGAACTTCACCCAGATATGAAGGTTCAAGGAAGCCTAGCCTTATTCTATTCTATTCTATTCTATTCATTATAGTATTGATAAATATCATGCTTGAAGATGCTTCTTCTAATTTCCCTGGATCTATATGGGATCACACGAGATCTTGTGAGATTTGTTGGAGTCGATCTGAATCAGTGTTGGAAAACAACAATTGGGGTGAGGGGGAGAGAATTTGTGCCTGTACAGGAAATTCTAGAAGAGAGAGGAGTGTGCCTCTTTATGCAACATGCTCTCTTAAGTCCCAGAATGTCCTGGTTCTTGTTGGCAGTTCCACAGGCAGGAGAAGCCAACAGAGGACAGAAACAGGAGAAAGGGAAAAGCAGCAGCATAAATTTGGGACATTGAGATCCCAAGGACAGCAAGAGCCTGTGCTGCAGAACATGATATGTGAGCAAATAAATTGGGCCTCTGGTTCCCAGAGCGCATGGAAAATCTGACACCAGATCTCAGTGGGGAGGCAACAGGATCTAAAGGGATCTGTCACTTGTGCACAGCTAATATTCATAGATGTTGTCATGCCCCTGCCATGCAATAGGGACCTGCTTCAGATAACACTATGAGGGGAGATAGGTGGAGACTGGAATTGGTGTTTGAATGGTACAGCAGGACTTTTTGAAGTGCTGACCCTAACATTGGGATTGTATGATGCATCTTGGCTTGGCTTTGAACAGCAAAATGTATTGGGCTAATAGAACTACCATGCCTCGTTACAAATGCAAATCAAGAATTAATTAGTCCTCCAGTTTAATTCTATGTTTGATTATAACTACCATTATCATAAGCTACGCAGGCTGGAACTGATGGGAGTCCAGCAACATCTGAATGGCACCAGGTTGGGGAAAGCGACTGTAGATAGATTAGATGATAGATGATAGATGATAGATGATAGATGATAGATGATAGATGATAGATAGATAGATAGATGATGATAGATAGATGATAGATGATAGATGATAGATAGATAGATAGATGATAGATAGATAGATAGATAGATAGATAGATAGATAGATAGATAGATGATAGGTAGATAGATAGATGATAGATAGATAGATAGATGATAGATAGATAGATAGATAGATGATAGGTAGATAGATAGATAGATAGATGATAGATAGATAGATAGATAGATAGATAGATAGATAGATAGATATAGATAGATAGATAGATAGATAGATAGATAGATAGATGATAGACAGATAGATAGATAGATGATAGATATAGATAGATAGATACTGTAGATAGATGCTGAAATGCAACATAATCCAAGAATCCCTGGAATCTTGCACCGCTCAGAGATTGGGATGGCATTTTGCATATGTTTTCAAACTGTGTTCTGGAGTCCTTGGGGTTCATCAGAACTTTTTTGAGGTTCATCAGGGAGAAGATTAGTAGCAATCAAATCCCACAAAAGAAAGGTTTGCCTATCACTACTGACCTGCTCTTGCCATGTGCAGCCCAGGAGAGTGTTGGGTATTTTTTATGGCACATCATTATTCACTGAAAACCATTTAGGCAAGGGACCATAGTTCAGTGATAGAGGACTTGCTTTTGCATTCAGGTTCTTCAGTTAAAAGACAAGGAACAGGTTGTGTGGAAAACCTTTGTCTGCAATCTTGGACATCTGCTGCCAGTCAGAACAGAAAATACTAGGCAAGAGGACAAATAGTCGGACCTGATAAAAGGCAGCTTCCTAGGTACTCAGACAAAGGGAACATTCATTTACAAAACAGAGCAAGGCAGCTTGTGCTAAAAATGGTCTATAATATCACCAGTGTAAAACAGTGGCTGGATTCAGTCTTAGGTTTTGCCTCTACCTTCTATCCCATGTTAAAAACAACAGTAACATGTGGCATAGATAGGAAAAG
Organism: Podarcis raffonei; assembly: GCF_027172205.1. Classification (NCBI taxonomy): domain Eukaryota; kingdom Metazoa; phylum Chordata; class Lepidosauria; order Squamata; family Lacertidae; genus Podarcis; species Podarcis raffonei. Next base: position 55,249,399 of record NC_070607.1, read on the forward strand.
AAAGTGAATATTTGCTGTCCCATGAACAGTAGTGAAAGGGACAGCAGCCAGTAAGCTCTTAAGAAGAGCCCTGCTAGATCAGGTCAAAGGCCAATCCAGTGCAGAATCCTGTTCTCACAGTGGCCAACCAGATGCCTCTGGGAAGCCCAAACGCAGGACTTGAGCACAGCAGCACTTTCTGCATATGCCTAGAGGAAGGCCACATACCTGAGTGCAACAGCAACTTTCCCCACCTGTGATTCTCCCCACCTGGCACTCAGAAGCACACTGCCGCTGACAGCAGAGGGAGAACATAGCTATTGTGGTTAGTAGCCATTGATAGCTTCATCTACCATGAGTTTGTCAAATCCTCTTTTACAGCCTTCCAAGTTTGTGGCCATCACTTTGGGTCTTGCTTTATTGTTGTTGTTGTTATTATTGTTGGTTCTTTGTGGTTTCCATTTTTTATTAGGTAAGTTGCAACAAATAAACATCCTCATCATCACCAGAAGACTAATAAGGGACTCAAGGGACTAAGTTCTCTCAAGTACATCACACTCCAGTCATCTCGTCTTCTGCAAGCACTCCAGCTTGCCAGGCAGAATGATACCTCCTCTCTTCCCCTGTGTGCTGTTTTGGGGATCTTCCTGATCCCCTTCCCCCACAGCCATTTTCTGAGGTGTGGGGGCACACAGAGGGAGAAGAGCAGGGGAAGCCCCACTGCACAAGTGGAAGTCGTTGTGCAGGGCTTCCATTGATGGGACCGGTTAGGTGGAGCCTGCCTATAGTCTCTATCAGAGGCTGAACACAAGACTGAATAAATGGCTGTATCTAAGCCAGGAAAGATATTCCTATAGAATTTACTCAGATGACATAGGTTTTCAAACAGACTGCATTCTGTGGGTTGATCTGTGGATAGATTATGCAGGTTGCATAAGACAAAATATGATATAGGTAGCATCATATTTTACCACACAGATTTGGAGCTGATGGACTGTTTGCCCCTTCAACCATGTAATTATTTTATCCCACAAAGGCCATGGATCTTTTCCTGTTAAATACCATGAAGTCTGGCTCTCCACAGGTCAAGGACAATGCCAGCTGTTCAGAAAACTGCTTTTGGGGAGCAGGTGGGAATAATGCTTCTAATACTAGGAATCCCCAAAGAGTGCTTATACCTCTAGGTTACCCAGAGAGATGTTGCCCAGCTGCAAACCTCTAGTTTATTTGCTCTGGATTAAATTAAGGCCCCGAGAAATCAGCCCTAAATCCAGCCCCCCTGTGGCTTCCGACACAAAAGAGAATCTGGTAACAGCTTGCAAGGCCCTTTATTGGAAGTCCTCTGCCGAATTATGACAGTGGGGGGTTGCTTGGAAGTGGGATTAGATCATACTCCTGCCTAGACCACAAGCAAAGGAGATAATGAAGTAGATAGCATGCCAGGCATTTTGATGGCTTGACGTCAGCAGAGCTGCAGCTGCCTGTTGGCCTCTCCCTGTCACCTGCATGCTCAGGCTCTCCATGTCCTGGTCGGGAAAACATGGGACCAAACGCCACCACCTTCCCATCAGCATTTCAAGCACTGCACACTGACACAGACAAGACGTTTACATTCTACATGTAAAAGTTACTAGGTTTTATGCTGGGTGTTGCAGAATTACTTTCCCAATTGCACACCCCACTCTTGGTAGCATATCCCAATTGCCATCTAATCTGCAGGGCTTGTGCCTGGCTTCTTATGCCAGATGTAGTTTGTTTCTGCCATGTTCCACCTCCTTAGCTATAAGTATCCTTCCCCAGACAGCCTATTAAGTAACTAGGGTGGGGATGGATGGGGCTAGTGAAACAACAACATTTATATTTCAGACCACTGAAACCTCGTTTCTTGTCAGGTAGAAGGGATGAACCCCATTCTCTACAGCAGGGGTGGGGCACCCTATGCCCAGGGTCCAAATGCACCCCCCCTCCAGACTTCTCACAAGTAGCTGGTAGCTTATGGCATCCCTGGATAGTAGGGCCTGCTGGCTTGGCTGCAGCACAGAGCTGGAACTGCACTCCCGTCTGTTCTACCCACACTTCCTTGCTTCATGGTTGTGCTCCACAGCTTGCCAGACCAGAGGCAAAACACACCAAGGTCCCAAAGAGGCACCATCAAACATTTCAGACTTGACTTCTAGGAACCTGCAGGCCATGACTGATGTTGTGGACTACAACTCCCATGGGCCATATCTAGCACTGCTGGTGGGCACAGGTTGACGAAGGGTGCCTTAGACTGTGAAAGCAAAAGGCCTGAGTGATCTTCTGACAAAACGTGCTGTACTTAAAGGGTGGGGACCTTTGTTTGGCTTTCTCTGGCTTTGGCACAGAGGCTGCCTGCTGCCTTTATGTTTATGGGATAGGTGGGGAACTGTTTACATGGAGAAGCTGCTCTAAAAAAGAAGTGGATTCACTGCAACAGCAAGCCAGGGAAATAGCAACTGTCCAAAGAAAGGAAAGGAAAGCTTTTTTTTCTCTCACAACCCTCTTTCCATCCCTTAATTAAAACGTTAAATCCACAGCTTTTGACCAGTTACAAAGTTCTTCCTGTCCATGATTCTGACTAAGACTCTGAGCTCCTTGCTTCTGTAGGCACATTATATACATCCACACTGCAATTTCACCCTCTTTTTTCCACCAGTGAACCTCTTCTAGTGATTAAAAAGCATCACTCTCCTTAATTTTGTCCCCAAAGCTCATTAAATGTTCAGTGATTGGTCTCTGCTTCATATTTCTATTATTTCTCTTCTCAAACATTTTCCCTCTATCACCTTACTTTTCTACACACTTGAGCCCACGATTCCTACATCATTATAATTCATTTCAAATATTTCAGAAGGACCCAATGGGCTTTGAATCTGCAGCTCCATGCTACAGGTAGCCACTGGAGTTTTATTTCTTCTCGGTGCTCTTATTAATTTTTCAAAGGCAGAGACAGTCTAATTGCTTGGGGCTTAAGCAAACAGCGGTTAATCATAACAGGTGATTAACAGGGGTGGGGGTGTTTCCCCCTTAGTTCCTCGTTGTCAGCCCCAGCACCTTGGAGAGAGCCTGAGACTGAAACTAAACCCTTTAACATGTTGATTAACAATTTTGGGGTTTTGGCCCAAAATTTGTATATCAAATTATCTCAAAGGAAAGGAAACGATGGCTTAACTTGCGCCAAAATTACCTGGCTTAATGCAATCTTGGAGTGGCCAGGCTCTGCTTGACAAACTCCCAATGCCCATTTTACAATGGAGTTTGGTACTGACATGGGGTTTGCAGAATTCAACACCCCTGAGAATCGCAACTTTGATTTCAAAACAAGACACATTTGTAGTCCATATGACTTGTAAAACTAGAGTCAGTGCCTGAATGGGAGACTGCCCAGGAACCACATGTACACTGCCTTCCGTGATGGAAGAAAGGCAGAATATAAATGAACCAAATAAATATTGTATCAATAAAAACAGTAGCTTTGAGGTAAATGGTTGTAGCACAGGAATAATGGGCTACCCCTCTTCCCTGAGAAGTTTGGTCCCAATCCTGGTGGCCTCTTTTGCAACACCTATTTCACAAGTCAAAAACAACCACACAACAGTCACATTATTTGCATAACTTGCAGTTTGGCCCTCAGGCATCTGGCAAGGCAGAGCCACACCTTAAGACATGCGACAGATTTGAAATGGCACAGGGAGTGAGTCAGGTCAGAATCAACAAAACTTGAAGGCTCAAGGGTGGGCTGTCTTAATCTATTGCTAAATGTGGACTATTGCACCCATATACCTCCCCACCCCATAGGGCATGTCATTTTAGGGGATGAAACTTAATTTTTGCAAATTTCTTCAGTCAGGGGTTTTAAAAATATGTTTTTCAGTGTGAGGAATTCAAATATGCTATTATTTTTGTTATTGGGCAACATTTAGCTTGGTAAGTCTACGTTTGACAAAGAAGCACATGAACTGGTTTTGGAAAACCAAATAATTTTAATTTTACCTTCTGAAAAGGTTGGTTAATGTCACCACTCAGACTTCCATATTCTCTTCAAGGGCAGCACCAGATCAAGCACTAGACCATTATAAAGGTTGGAAGGCATAGACCAAAGCCTCTCCTCACCCAAAAGGGCTCAGCAGAGGTTGTTGGTAATATGGAGCCCTGGCTACCAGCACCACCTGCTTATATGGAAGAAAGGAAGGTCTAAAAATACTATGTTTCTGGACTTGTTCCGAAAGGTAAATAACTACCCCACCTACCACAGGTCACAAAGACCCTCCTGGAGCCCTGTGATTCCCCTTCAGCAGTCTATGCATCTCCTTCTGAATTCTGTTTGTCTGGTGTCTAAATCTATCTTATTTTCAGTAACCATTCGCATTTAGATCTGGACAACATTTTCTAATGTCATTATGGAACCCAGCTTTGGCTAACTGCTGACCTCAACAGAGCTTGGTTCACCTATGCTGAGAGCAGAGAATAAAGCCTGCTCTAGACAATGATCCTATTAATTAAACTTAATTCTGCAGGCAAATAGGTTGATTTAGGATGAATTCCACAGCAGAGCTCTTAGTAGACATATGCAAATTGATAGCACTCTTTATAGCAGAGGAGAGAGAAGCTCAGATAGCATATATGAGTGCTACATCTGTATTTTCAGTCTTTTGGTGACACAAAACCTGGTAACGTTGCCTGGATTTTCTTACCTTAATTTAAACTAAAGCTGGGCACTGTTCCACCCACTTGTCATCTGTCACACTTTGGGTTCTGCTTTCAGTGATGTCGAACTTGCTGCTGCTCATTTTTTTTAATACTGCTTTTTGTTGTTTCACTGATTTGCTTTTATTGTATTTTATTTTTTTCTTCTATTTCTGTAGGTGACATACTGACTCTGTAAATAAAATTAATCCAGAGTGCAAGCCTGTGTGTGGTCTTTACAATGTGAGAGAAACAGAGAAGTGGGACTAGCCTGGAAAAGGATCATACGTCTATTTTTATTTTATTTTTAAAATTAAGACTTTGCCCTGCAGCTATGCTTCCAGGGCAGCTCATTCAAAAATAAAGACAGAATAAGAAAGCAAATGCAAATTCAAAAATATAAATGAAAGTTGCAGCAAGGGCTAAAAACTATTCAAACACCTCTTTATCCTGGGATTTGACACCTAAGCATGGATAGTTTTAGGAGTATAAGTTGTTTTAAATTGTTTTAACGTTGTATTTAATTGTTGTAGCCCACCCTGAGATCTTAAAAATTTGACTCTGGAATCAAGAATTTGATTCTGACTTTATGCACAGCTAGGAAAGAGAAAGTCAATGTGTTGGCACCCTCTAGATATTGTTGGACTACAATTCCCATCAGCCCCAGCCCCCATGGTCAGTGGTTAGAGATGATGGGAGTTGTAGTGCATGACATCTGGAAGGTACCACATTGCCTGCCACTGATGTTCACCAATCCAAATAGGAGTTGAGATTACAGTCTAGATCTTTTGTATGGTTTCCAGTGATGGTTCCTCACACAGATTGCAGAACTCTGAGGGGTTCTTCATACATGATAATTTTTCCCTACAAAGAGATAATTTCATTTTAAGGGGGGAATATACAATCATGTATATGTGTACCTCTGTATGCAGCACACACCAGTTCTCAAATTCAATTGCATTCAGGTATACAACATATCTAGATCAATAGACAGATCAAGATAGCAACCCTGTCAAACATCAACTTGGCAAAACTCTTAGCTCAATATTTTATTACATTTCCTTCCCCAGAGCGTTTTGTCAGCTGCTTCCAGCAGTATACAGATTCTACCTCCCACCAGGCCTAATATCTTAATACCTACCCATTGATCAGAACATCAGAACGAGTGTAGCAGTTCCCACTGCCCGTGCTTGTAATTAGTATCGTCAAGAATGCCTGCTAACTCACTCTAATATGATGAAAGGAGCTGACAGATTTGGTCCCTGGGCACCTTCCAACACTTATGGCATTAGGTACTACACAACAGGGAAAACAAACCAAGTAGAAGAACCACCTGGGTTCCAAGCACTTGGAGACAAAAGTTATCAAAGTTCAGCAGGTTGGGTGCAGAATAACTAAAGCCCTGTTTGCTTTGCCTGCCAGCCAGCTGGTGGGGAGGAGAAGTCAATTAGATGCCTTTTATTGGCTTATCAAATTGGTCATGAAAAATACTTTGCTACTTTAGAGCCAAGTGAAGTTAAGAAACTGGGAAATGGAGATAGCCAGCCGAGGCTGTCAAAATGCCTGGTTATCATCTCTGGAAAGTCCATATTTCTGCAAGGACATTTTCATGGGACTAGATTTCCAGAGCGAGTGTTTGGGATTGTCAGGATGGTGTGGGTTGCCCTTAACTCGGCAGTCAATTTAAAAGACTCATGTTTACCCTCTTAGGAATGGGTTCAGCTCAGGCTCAGAATCAAAAAGGAGAACATTGTTTTGGTTGTCAGGTGGTTTCAAATGCAAAGCTTCCCAAAATAAAATTCTACTATTTATTTACTTCATGGCGTGTAAAGATTTAGGAACACACAGATATTTTTGTATCTCATTATATTCCCACTGTTTTATCAAGTTCAATATTTTTTAGGTCAATATTATTCAGTGCTGAGATGTGAGTAGAACGGTTCATAATTTCCCCTTCGATTCTGATAATTTTCCACCGTGTGCACTTTTAAGAGTCTGAAAACTTCAACTCACAACCCAAATGTTGCACTGCAAGGAAGCTTCATTTCATTGTCACTGTGAATGGCACCCACCAGCCCACTACAGATCAGAATTTCTCACAATTTTGTCTGACACCATGTAGATGCTTAATTCAATCAGCCCCACCCACCCCAATATTTCAAGAGCAGAGCCACAGATGCCCTTGAGAACTGTCCCTGGTTCTGATCCACACCTTTTCAGAGAAAGCTCGTGGAGTTCTATTTGTAACCTGGAGGCCTAGGTCTGCTGCCTGACGGAATAGCACTCCTCCATGGGTCACATAGAAAGCCATCCACATCTGACTTGCTTCTCTAGATGGCAAGGCAACCTATACTTCACAGCAGTCATTTATCTACCATGCAAGTGGACTTGTTAATTAGGTAGATGCAATACTTTTGTTGGCATAGCACAAGAGTGGTTAACCCATGGCCCTCCAGATGTTGCTGAACTACAACTCCCATCAGCCATAGCCAACATGACCAGTGCTCAGGGACAATGGGAGATTAGTTCAGCAGCCACAGGTTAACTACGCTTGGCCTAGTGTCCCGAAAGAACTTTCAAGAATGAATTCTATAAGCTTGTGGAAGCTTAGCAATGGAGATAATCCCTCCCACTAATAATATATACAGTGGTATATCTGGTTATGTACTTAATTCTTTCCAGAGGTCCGTTCTTAACCTGAAACTGTTCTTAACCTGAAGCACCACTTTAGCTAATGGGGCTTCCTGCTGCCACCGCGCCGCCAGAGCACAATTTCTGTTCTCATCCTGAAGCAAAGTTCTTAACCCGAGGTACTATTTCTGGGTTAGCAGAATCTGGAACCTGAAGCGTCTGTAACCTGAAGTGTATGTAACCCGAGGTACCACTGTACTGCACTACTTTCTCTCAACATTCACCTTTTAAAGATAGGTGGCAGTATTGCCCCCATTTTGCAGATGGGAAACAGAGAAGATAGAGGCTGGAGCACCTTGGATTCTGAATTCTTATTCATACTTCACCAAAGAATCAAATGGTTGTGTTTGTTTTTAAAAAATCTAGATTTAATGTCTCTTCAGCTCCGTAAACTGATGGATGGATCACCACAGCGCTGCCACAGAAGATGTTGATCATTGTGCACAGCATCCTACCTGTGCAAACTGCAGTTGCTACATGTTTGCCACATTCATTTTGACAGCAACAGACAGCTGCTTACCCTGATATTGATTCTAGTACCAATGCAGTGTGAACTACACTAAACCATATTGCAATGTCTCCCTGTATTGCAGTTTATCAGTGTTTTATATTGCACATTATACTTCATGCTCAAAATTACATAAGGACACCTTGATAGCAAATGGTGCTGTACAGTGCTAATATAAGGAAGAACCACATTGTATTGATACAAATTCCAACTTTGTCTCCCAATAGCTCTGAATGGGGTAACACACAAGATTATTCTCTGACCCAGTTGTGTCCTCTCTTACTCACAGTTATGTTCCCTCTTAAAGGAGCTTTTAATATGCAAAATGCTTCTGTCAGACTTCTCTTTGCTAATATGCTTTATTGAGGAGTCCTTATTAAAATGCCCACTTTACAGATGAACAACATGGTTGAGAAAAACTACTCAGTGTAACCATGGCTGATCATGGATTTAAGCTCTGATCTCCAAAATTCCCCACCAATGAGAAAAAGAGAGAAATGTTCTGGTGCCACAAAAGCTTTTACTGGCAGTGAGTCAAATTTATTCTCAACATAAAGCCTACAAAGTAAATGGAGTTCTTACCTGGAAAGAAGTAAACATCTTTTTCTATTGTTAATAAATCAAAGAGTGATGTTGCAGTCAAAAGTTTCTGGGAGCACCCTTTCATATATTCTCACCTTTATCTCTCCCCAGCACTTCATCCTTAATCCTCAGTTCATCAACCACTCTCCCTCCAAGGAAATTCCCTAAATTAGCCATTTTCAACAAATTGTCACTAGATGTTAAGAGGAAAGATCAGGTTGTCAGTTCTTCCATCCACATTTCGATCGGACAGAAGCATAAGTGGAAAACCAATATCCATGCAACTGTTTACCTGGAGACACTGCAGAGATGCATGGGTAATGGCGCCCCCTATTCTGAGCTGGCTTTGATGTTCCTATTCCTTTGCGAACAGGTCTTCATGTCCCAGGGTCAGACTGCCCTCTCTCCACCTGCAACTCTATTGATTCCCACTGCTCAGATGGGAACAGCGCAGGGAGTGGTCTGGCTACCAGCAGAGCTCCAACCTGAGCATGTCCCAGCTGAGCAGCAGAGCTTGATGTTCCCCTCAAAATGGTGGGAAGCCCCTGCTTATAAATCCCTTTTCCCTCTCCTGGGAAGTTGCTTGCCCAGCAAGGAATCCTGCATCTTTGAGAAGTAGCTGTGAAGGGATTTGGCAGGTGAGGTGTCATTTGTGTTTCACTAACCAAGCATAACCACAAAGGGGGGGGGAACAAACCAACATAATGTCAATTTGCCTTTGGCCCTGGGGCAGGGGAACTGAGGGGAGCAGCTTGAAGAGGCTACTGGTTTGCGGTGAAGGGGATAAGAATGAAAGATGCAGAATGGCCTTCTGTAGCTATGTCTCGGCCACCAAACATCACCAAATTAGCATTAAGTCATGGCTGCTGAATTCTGTTTCACATGTACCTAAAACTACTTCAGTGAATCATTAGAACTGTTAATAGGTTGAGGAGTGTGGGGGGTGTTAGGGGAGGAGTAGTACATTGTGCTCCTTCTGGGGTAGTTAGTCCACCTTTGGCCCCCACTCTGCACTCAGCCCTCACCTGTGGCTCCTAGGTGCTGTCAGCAGCCACACTCCAGGAACGGCTTTGACTGGTCAGCTAAACCTGGCGAGGGTAACAGATGGGTCTTAAACCCTCGGTGAGTTAGGGACTTCCCCTGCATGCAAAGACAAGCTCCAGCAGATTGAATGGACGAGACCAGTTGTGGGGCCAAGAAGGCAGTTTCTTGCATATGCTGTAGAGGGAAGTGAGGGGCAGATGGGGCTCGTCAACTTGGGAAAGTAGCCCATCTAGGAGAAGGAAAACTCTGGTCCTAAACATTTGCTGCCTTGCAAGACATCTTTGAGAGATAACCCTACACAAATCCAGAGTTGAGTTCCTAAGACGGTTGGATGGCCCCTTCCAGCAACTCCTGCAGGCAAGCTGGTGCTAAACGTATTGCTCTGTTTTCCTTTGGACCACATTAGTGGGGCCAAGAGGGGGTTCTTTTTGTCTGGCCAGCCCAAGAACTCCATACACACTGCCCTGGTTTGTGCCCCAGGAAGGTCACTTCAGTGCTACTAACGCAGTGGTTTGACTTCAAACCCGCCCCCCCCCAGTACACTCCACTATCTCTCGAGACAGACGGATGCCAACAACCAGTCATCATAGTTACATGCCAGTTATTTATAAGATCTATGCTACACTACACTACACTACACTACACTGCTTTGCTTTAGATGCAGCACGTTTGACCCTCCCAAGCCACAGAGCTCCTACCGTGAACCCCAGTAATCTACACAGTGCACTGTGGAAATGCTGAAGTCAGTGCACCTAGCACAGCAGAAAATGGCAGAAAAAATCTCTTGTGCAACAATTTATTCCTTCCCTCCGCAGCCACCGCCCCCAGCACTGGTATGGCTTCTGATACTTCTAGTTTTGAGTTCATGCACCAAGCCAGAAATGCAGTAAGTTGCCAGGTGGACAAGCACAGCAAGAGAGTCCACACACAAACATGTGGCGCTTGATGGCTTTAACGTCAAGCAATGATTTTACGTGTAGAATGGCTGTTGCAGATCAAATACAGGGATGACTAACCTTGGGGAACATTTTCAAAGGCATAGTTATGTTGCATCAGCAAAACAGTAGTTGCAGGAAAACTTATGTATTTTCTCAGGTTGTTGAAAATCCCTTAGATTGCAAGGAAGGGAAAAATTGTACACATTCAGCCAACTGGCATCTGGTGACAAAGTATGGACTGTTCATGTAAGGGGAAGCCAAAAGAAAAATCTTAAAAATCATAGCTCGCTTAGAACAAGACATACATACACATTACTTCAGACAGAGATATAGCATTGGGTTTTTGAAAGAGTGGAGAGGCTTGCTTCTGACATGTATCAGTTAAAAATGTTCACACTTACCCTTTAGGTTAGCAGAGAAGTGGCAGCTATCAGTGGCAGCATCGATCCAGTAAAGTTGTAAGGAAAATGATCTTGTCAATCTGAAATGCCCCCACTGGGCATGGAGGACTCAAAGAAAAGAGGATGGGGACTTGGTTAAGGCAACCAAACAGCTGAGGTTGATGTTTCTTCTTGCATCAAAATCAAATGACTATTTGCAACAGGGCCATGTACTTAAAGACACATCAAACTTCCTGGGGTGGAAGAGTCCACCAAAAGCATCTGCCACAGGTTGTGGAATGCATACAGGCCACCAGACTGTTCAGAGCAGCTCAGTGGCAGGGGCTGAATATGTAAAGAAATGCATTCAGATAACAGGCACCTAACTCTAGTTATGTACCAGGGATAGCCCTGCAGCTGAACTGAACACTAGGAATGCAATGTGTTCAGGAAAAAGCTTCCTTTGCCCATTATATCTAATTCCTTCCTTATTTACCTGAACAAACAAGTTGTGTGCTTACCTCAGTTGGAGGTGTTTAAATATCCCAGCCTACAGTTAACCCTTGAATATGTGAAAATCCCACGTACAAGTCAAACAAACAAATCCTCTTACCCCAGCAATATGCCCTCTCTGCCTCTATCTTTAAATCATTCAGAACTCCAGCTGGACCAACAACCCTTTGTGCCCAATGCATCCAGAAAGAGAGAGCTTACTACACTGCATGTAGGCTAGCTTTGAAATCTCCTCATGTATATATATGCACTACAAGGCAAACTCAATGGCATGTCATAAGAAGGGCCTGCCTGATCAGGCCAGTAGCCCATCTAGTCCAGCATACACATGCCTGTGGGAAACCTGCAGGCAGGAGCTGAGCACAAGAGCATTCTCCCCTCCTGTAGTTTTCAGCAACTGGAATTCAGAAGCGTCAGTGCCTCAACCATGGAGGCAGAGCATAGCCACCATGTCAGCAGGAGCCTATACTACAGAAACTAGGAGGCAGGTTATGATGATGCACAGCAACCTAAGACAAACCTGGTGGTTCAAGCCAATGACCCATCTAGTCCAGCATCCTGTTCTCACAGAAGAATGCCTGTGGGAAATCTGCAATAGGAGTTGGCATCCAAAATGGTGGAGGGCACCAGGTTGGCAAAGGCTATTGGGCAAGTTCAACTATAGTACAGAATCCCTCAAGCTGTAAAAGGGATGCAGTTGTTTGACCTGTGTGTGCATATATATGAAGACTATCAAAACTAAAAGGAAACAAAGCCACAAATTTCTACGTATAACTTTGTGCATGAAGGCTAGGGGCAAATATGGACATCAGTGTAAATAATAATTATTCAAGGGATGAACAACACTGTAATCCCCCCTGTATATACATGCACACGTAATCATATATTTTGCAATTATTATACATGCATAGTTCTACTATCCTCCTTAGATGACCTATTTTGGGGATATCAAGATTAATATCCTGTCTTCTTCCCAAAGCCTTAGGGTAGCTAACAACATCAGTAAAAGTGGGGAGGGGAAACAATAACTAAAAATAGCAGGGAACAAAACATCTGTTTTCAGAGGAACAGGACAGACTCTGTCAAGCACCTGCCAGATAATGAAGAAACAAAAACAATGGGAGCATCTGGTCAACTTAACTGAGAAGGGAGTTCCCTTGTTGGGCACCACTGCAGAAAAGGCCTTGTAGCCTCAGACAGAGGCAGCAGCTCTAGTATATATTTGTACACATTAGTTGGCTGGAGAACAGCATTGCAAAATTCAGAAACACAAACTGCCTGAGTATTGGTTCACATACTGTTTCGGATAGAGTGGGTCTTGTAGGTTCAGTTATAAATGTGACCTAAATCAATTTTATTTCCCATTCCTAGTTGAGAATGGTTTTCTGGCAATTCTTCAGCTTCTCTAGAGTATCAGGGGTTCAACATCCATTAGAGCAGAAGCAAATGAATAGAGGTCAGGGAAATAGATAGCTTCTGATACAAAAGAGAAAAAAAGGATTAAATAGTTGGGTTTGTTTAGCCAGGAGGGGAAATGGCTGCAGGGGAGGAAGTGACAGAGGTTTATAAAACAATGAATGACATGGAGAAAGTATGAAAATAAAGGATTCATTCTCAAAATGGAACTCTCTGTGTCTCCAGCGCTGAGTTTTTAATCTGTGTTTAATCGGTGGAGGAGGTATAAAGGGAGCAAAGACGAGCCAGCCAGACAAATACAGGGAGAAAGAAGCTTCTTCTTCCCACCCCTCCACCCGCTCCAATGCCCAGGCAGTCCCAAGACAAATAAGAAAGCAAACAAGAAAAAGTGGAAAGGTGGGGGACAATAACTGTCCAGAAGTCCTCAGGTGGTTGTGCTCTCCTCAGCGTCTGAAAAAAGCTCATATTTGCAGCTTCCCAGCCTGCCCTCTCCTCAAGTGCAATGCCTCATGGGAGCCGCCATCTTAGTGCAGCAGCTGTTTCATACATGGGCTGGAGCAGCGCCAACAGCACCACCTGCAGGAAGGCAGGTCTGCTGCACTTTTAATTTGAGCACTGCAGGAAGAAATCCAACAGGCAAAGCTATCATGACTAGGACTTGCAAATAAGAATATTTGTGAGGGTATTTAGTGGGGGGGGTTGAGGGGGAAGCCCAGAGTGCCGTCACACAGTGTACATAGGACCAAGAGACATGGACAGTGAGTGAGCTGCTGCGGTGACATGCAACACCTGTGCTATGTTTGTCTTCCTGCCTGAGCTCATGCAAAACTACACATGCACCAAGGGGAAGCTGGTTGCCTTCCTGAAAGAGAAGGTACAGCAACTTGAGGCCTGCCAATCCACACTTCGAGCTATTGGACAAGATGAGGAAATTCTCACCAGAGTGGATTGTCCTAGAACAGAGACGCAGGCAGGGTGTCTCTAGGCAGAAGAAAGATCACTCAATGCAGGAAGCAAACCCCTGAAGAATGTGACACACAAAAAGGAGGACTGTCAGGAGCCCTGCTGTGTCTCTGGAGCTCAGAGGTTGGGTGGCCATCTGTCATGTATGCTTTAGGTGAGATTCCGGCATTGCAGGGAGTTGTACTAGATGACCCCCGGGGCCCTTCCATCTCTACAGTTCTATTTCTATGTTATGTTGTTGTTGTTTAGTTGTTTGGTCGTGTCCGACTCTTCTTGATCCCATGGACCAGAGCACGCCAGGCACTCCTGTCTTCCACTGCCTCCCACAGTTTGGTCAAACTCATGCTGGTAACTGAGAACACTGTCCAACCATCTCATCCTCTGTCGTCCCCTTCTCCTTGTGCCCTCCATCTTTCCCAACATCAGGGTCTTTTCCAGGGAGTCTTCTCTTCTCATGAGGTGACCAAAGTATTGGAGCCTCAGCTTCACGATCTGTCCTTCCAGTGAGTACTCAGGGATGATTTCTATGTTATACATTAACATTAAGACAAAATGGAAAACTAGACAGTAGGATCAACATGAAGAGTGATATGTGTTCCAACACTTAGCCCTGTGACTTAATCAATATAGGGTATTGAGGTGACTTCTAGCATAAAGGTTTTGTTTTAAAGAACTAGGTACAAAGGCAGATGAGATGAACTTTATTGATGGCCAATACCTATGTTCTCTAGGACCACCCTTTCCACACTCAAAGACAGCAGACCTCTGATCATAAGATGCTGAGATCAGACAACAGAAACTGGATATCACCATCTGTGATAGACAGGCCCTGGAACTGCCTCCTGGTGACCCAACAACCAATGGGAGCTGGAAAGCTGGTCAGTCAGGAGAGAGGAATTTAAGTTAGATGCTGACATCTAAGTTTATAAATTTCTCAGATTCACTTGGCTGGCCTCAGTTGAAAGGCAGAATATGAAGCTGGGTGGACAATTGTTTCAACTCGATATGGTAATCCTTATGAATTATAGCCAATTACATTCCATTCAGAATAGACCCTTTGAAGTTGATGGAAATAAGTTAGTTGTGTCCACTGGATATGACACTATGCTTTTGCTTTTATTTCCTCCATTAACTGCATTCCTTGGTTTCTCATTTTCTACAGCCCCTCTACACAGATGGTAGAGTCCAAGTGCAGACAGGTAAAAGAAGATCCTGCTTTGTCACTAAGAAACTGTCAGGCAAGATCATCCTTTTTGTTTTCTGGTAACATGGCAGATCCTCTCTGTTCCTCAAGAAGAGTAGAATCTGAGGATTCCATTTTTTTAAAAAACAGTGTAGTACTAAGTAAATGCTGCTTTGTTATCAGAGAGGAAATGGCAATCTCTTGTTTGCTTTAGAATGTTAAAGTGCCACTTAGCAGTCCAAGACATTACAGAAAAACTCCTTTGCCATCAGTAGTTCAGGCTGTGGTTGATCCAGAGGGGAAAGGTCCCCATTTCCTTCACTAGTTTCTTTGCAATGGAAAGCCGCAAGACAGATAAGCGCACAATCAAAACACTGTTTTGCTTCTAAAATTAAAGGATGCCTACACATTAAAGTTTCACAAGCACTGGCATAAGCACTCCATGTACATTCCCATGCTATCAATAACTTAGAGGGGTTTAAGTCTCTCTTTTGAAATACTGTATATCAAAGTTATCTTATCGTGGTGGAACAGTTTTCTCTAGATTGCCTCCTTTGTCACTGCGGGTGGCTTTTTTATTTTCTCATTTTGAGGAGTACTTTATAATCCAAGTCAGGTTTTACACACGTGGCAGGAGGTAGGGATGGGACTCTGGTGTGCTAGAGCCAAGTAACTTTTCATTAACTCAGTGTTAGAAGAGCAGCCTGTACTTCTAGCGATGTTCAGTGGAAAACAAGTGCCCTGCATCCATTCCAACTGGCTTCCCCTCTTGTCCTTGTACGAACTGGCAGCACCTGATCCTTCATGGCAGACTCACAAACTGCAGGACAGAGTTGCTCTTTCACTGGTCCCATCTGCCTGTGTAAGAACCTAAACAGCTTTCCTCAGCCCAGCAAGGAATCACGTTGCGCAGCTCATCTTCCCACTAGGAAAGGTGAACAATGGGATATATTTCGGGATTAACTTAGTTCATAGAAATACTCATCCTCTAAACCAGGGATGGGGAACCTGTTGCCCTCCAGATGTTATTGTTCTACAACTCACATTATCCTTGACAATTGGTCATGGTGACCGGAGCTGATGTGAGTTGAAGTCCAACAACATCTGGAGGGGCACAGATTCCCCATCCTTGCTCCAAACAAACCACACTAGGATCTTTTTGATGAAGGCTGGTATACAAATTACATAAACAAACAAAGAGTATACAGTAGTACTGAAGTGAAGGCCCAAGACAGGTGTTGATCATGATGTGAGCTGCGCACAGGTGGTCTGAAGCGAGTGAGCTACCACCATTCCTGTGGAGCCTCTTTTTATTGAGACAAATATTCAAGCTAGGCAGATACATTTTGGACTGTGACCTTTACACATCTTCCGTCCCGATATCGTGGGGTGGTACAAAGCTATTTTGGCACCTGTTCCACAGTGTCATTTTCCCTTTGCACAGTGTATGACGAATGGAGACAAAAGGTCTCAGGGAAAAACTTACAGACAGGACACCGCTGACTTCTGAGACCGCAAAAGGTCAGACATAGATGGAATGATGTACAGACAGCTGTGGCTTGTTTGGGGGGGGTTTCCCTGCACCCCAAGGTCACGCGTGCAGGCAGACTGTGGCTGCCTGCTGGCGGGGAAGTGTGCTCCCTCCGGACCCCACTCCCCGCTCTGCGATATCCCTACAGTGGTACCTCAGGTTAAGAACTTAATTCGTTCTGGAGGTCCATACTTAACCTGAAACTAGGTACCACTTTAGCTAATGGGGCCTCCCGCTGCTGCCATGCCGCCGCTGTGCGATTTCTGTTCTCATCCTGAAGCAAAGTTCTTAACCTGAGGTACTATTTCTGGGTTAGCAGAGTCTGTAACCTGAAGCACCTGTAACCTGAAGCGTTTGTAACCCCGAGGTACCACTGTATCATATTTTGGTTTTCTCAGCATGTTACATATCTAGGTGTTAAGTTTGAGACTTCTTTTTTTGGCTTACATTCATGCACTGCTTAAAGTTTGGTTCTCTCTATGTAATAAAAACTGGGTTTTTTTAAAAAAAAAAAATCTACTGACTTCTAAAAATATTATTCCAGTGCTTATTTTATCATGTTCTGATTGTTGCCTTGTTTTGCTCCTTGGTCTTCAAGTCTCTCAGTGTAAATTATTATCTCGATTCTCAACTCTTCTTGCTCATCTTTTTCTTTCTAGCCATGATGACTATGTTCTATCACTGTATACCTCTGAATAGCAAGTACTGGAAGTCACACATCACAGAGAATTGCTGTGGCACTCATGTCCTGCTTCTAATGGACTTCCTATAGTCCTCTAGTTGGCCACTGTGAGAATAGGTTGCTGCACTGGATGGGCGTGGGCCAGTGACCTGATTCAGCAGGGTCATGTTATGTGTTATGTGTTTTTCGAGCTGTTTGAAGCAACTGATGGTTGCTACTTCACATATGGCAGAGGGAAGCATACTTCTGTTCTTTGTGATGTTCCTGTTTTGCCATTCTCGGTGCTTCCTTTTTCCATCAAAGGCCCTTATGTCCTCCCAACCCTACATGGTAGAAAGATGCTGACTTCCTTTTAAGAGGAGTCCCATGCCTTTCAGCCCTTAAAGACCAGCCATTCACATGTATCAAAGCACTATTTTTTTTTCAGCAAAAGAGAAAAAAGGACCATTAATCAAGTAAGTTGATTTCAACCCATCGAATTCAGCAAAATGGGAATGCTGCAAAGGTCCATGCAAAGCTACCAGAAGAGATAGATCAAAAGCCACCTACATGCAGAGGTAATCAGCAGAAAGAAAATTGCTGGGAGGCTACTACCATCTCTAGTACTCTCAATTGGAGTTAATTTTATGTAAGAACTTGGAAGCAGCACTCTGAGCATGTCTCGGCTCCTCCACTTGTACCCTGTCTAAGCAAAGATAACTTTATCATAGTTTATGAATAGAAATGCAGGAGTGTCTTTAAATGTGGAAACTTAAGATATGGCACAATGGGAGAAATCTACCACATAAAATAAACAACCTGACAGCCTTCATTAATTGCTGTTCGAAGGTTTCCTGTAGTTGCTAACATAACGCAGCTTAGAAACAAAGATGAGGTAGCAAGAGAAATGCCTGTGCTGGAGGTTACCTAGCATGAAAGCCACTGGGATCTACAGAGTTAGGGCCCCTGCAGACTGGTGGGTGTACTCTGCAACATGTCACTGGCACAAAAATAGTGCACTAATCGTGGATCAATACTGCATCACCCACTCAGCATTTTGCTTTGTTAGGTGTTAGGTGCTCTTAGGGGCTGGGGTATTGGTTGAGGTTTCTCGTTGGAGGAGTTGTTGCTGTTGTTGTTGTTATGTTGTAGTTATGCATTTTTTCATGTCTGAAGCCACCTTGAGCATGGTTGGAACAGTGGAATGCAAATAAAGTTATGTGTATATGTATGCATTTTATTATATTATTTATTGCACTTATTAGTGCACTTTTTATATACAGTGGTACCTCTGGTTGCAAACGGGATCCGTTCCAGAGGCCCAGTCGCAACCTGAAAAGAACGCAACCCGCGTCTGCGCATGCGCGGGTCGCGATTTGCCGCTTCTGCTCATGCGTGTGACGTCATTTCGCGCATTTGCACATGCGCGAGCGGCGAAACCCAGAAGTAACCCTTTCCGGTACCTCCGGGTTGCAGCAAGACGCAACCTGAAAATGCCCAACCTGAAGCAAACGTAACATGAGGTATGACTGTATATACAAAAAGTAACTCAACTTTCAAAAAAAGTAGCACATAAATCAAAGCCAACATAAAACTAAAACAGAGTGAAACCTTAAAACGCAACATTGTTCAGCAATGTTTCCCATGGTTACTGCATTAGTGCAATCTGAAGAGTCACTCTTGGGCTATAGCACAACAAAAGCAGGAAAACACCCTTACCCTCACCCCCTGGAACATTTGTGGTATAAAAAGTTACAGAATTTTGGCAGGAAACTGCAGGACACACACCAATTTGAAACAAAGCAGAATGTCTGCCACTCCACCTGAAACCTTTGCTGAGGGAAAGTGGGATTGAAAGTGGGATATCATGTAATTGTCTCTACGCCAACATGAGCACAAATTATTATAAATGCACAATAAAAAGGACATCTAGAGGGGCCCTCAGTGTTTTCCTAAAAGTTATCTAGCAAAGGGAAACACATGCTGAGCTGCTTTTAGCCCTTGTATCAATGGAAGCAATTATACTATTCCTTTTCAGTAGTGTTTCAGTGTCTGCAAATTGTCAAACACACCTTCTCTACTATATTCTCTATCCAAAAGTGCCCAGCATCTTCAAAAACACCCTTTTACACTGAAGTAGAAGCCCATTTCTCAATCAAGTATCTTGGACACCTACACCCAATTCATGCAGCTGGGCTTTAAAAATGGATTTGTATTTATTTGTTGGATGTCTTCCTCTTCCAGCAAGGAGCACAGAAAGTAAAGGACAAAACAAGAACTGAAAGAATATAATAACAAGATTCTCAACTGAAACACAATATACTATAGCAGCAACATTCAGAAACTTAAAATATCAACATATCAAAACCAATAAAAGTCTTTAAAATTTGTTTTTTTGCACAATCCATCGAAAGTTAAAAACTTACATTGATTTCAGTTAATTAATTTCATTGACATTAATGGGATCCCAAAGTGCTTATCTTTGGATACAAACACCCTACAGCACTGCCAGTCTCCTAAAATTGTGCAGGAAGTAAAAAGAGATCAGCCACAATTTGGATTCCATTGCAAGCAAGAGAAGTGCTACTCTCCAGCTCTTGTTCATTTGGCAAAAACTGTGGACACCCTAGCTAGAATGTGCTCAAGCTTAGAGCTCCAATGGAACACAGTAGCACTGGCAGAGACCATCTTAGGAAAGATGAATCTGACAGAGAGCATTCCAAACTGCCCTGTCTTCCCCATGAAAGCATTCCTTCTGCAAACACCCCTGACCTAATAGGAGACAGAGCAGAAGAATCTTTGTGTGTGAAAAGTACACAAAGCAAATGCTTATTACAATAAGGGTCCAGAGCCAGGTTGCGTTTCCAGGGTTTAAAAATATTCAGTTCCACTGCAATTTAATTAATCCCAGGAGACTGTTTACTTTCTCTTTGTGCCTGAAGGGGAACTGTAGCAAAAGGGTTTACAGCGCATCAATTCAAATGCTGCTTTGGGAGTCTGCCAACCTACTGTAGCCTCACAGTGAGACCAGAAAGGCCAAATTTGTGCTAACTCTGGGAGTAGAGTATAAGACACACTGCAGTTGGTTTCCCTCTAAGAATTATTTTTGGAATGCTACAGTTAATTGGGTGTGATGAAGCTAGGGTCCTTTGGAGAGCCCTTACCCAGCCACCTCTGGGGATCATACAATTCAATCTGGTTGTCTCAGCTTTACCACTAGGCCTAGATGCACCCTACAATTACACACTAATCAAAATCTGCCACACCTACTGAGTTAGACCAGTATGGTATTTTTGAGGGGGGAAATCTAACTGGGGTATCAAGTCGCCAGGTTCCAACATCTGTGCACATAACTTCCATAGAGGGTCATCATCACACACTTTCCCCATCACTCAATTAAGAGGTCCAAAGCAGTAGCACAGGTTGAGATTAGGTACGTTAGAATCTCACCCAGTCAGAACACACCAGTTGTCAATTACCAAAGAGCAAATACATATTGGTTCTAATAATTCATAATACTTGCCTAGCATGTATAAGAGGCAGATAGATCATACCATGTGTGCTACAAAGGAGGCAACAGCTGAATCAGGAATGAAAAGTACCTATTGGCCTTCCTGACAGAGGATGTAGCCTGGAGCTCCAGCTGAAGACCAGAAGCAATCAGCAGATGATTAAACCTCCTTTTAATCTTTCCCCACACATGAAGAACACAACTCAGAATGAATTAGGTTATGTCTTTCTAGAACCTTCCCTAATGTTTCTATATATTGGCTAGTGGGGAATCAAGTCAGCCCATGGCTACAACATCCACTTTTCCTCTCAAAAAAGGAAGGATGAAGAAAGGTTGCAATCTGGCTGCAAAACAAGATCATAACTTACCTAAAAAGTATATATATTTCCTACAGTTTAACCCATTTTATCCAAACCCTTTGTGGCCACTTGGGTAACACCACAGTTCTATGGGTCAGGGTTTTTTTGACCTGATAAATATCTGTTGATATAGTTCTAGGCCAGGGGTAGGGAACTTCAGCTCCAGGGGCCAAGTGAATCCCCTGGATTTTCTCTAGTCCTCTCTGCTTCAGAGCTTTTGTTTCCGTTGCCAGGTGGAATACTGTCCGTGTGTGGTAGCCAATGACTGCTGGAACCTGTTAATGGAGTTCGCGCAAAGCTTCATGAGAAGTCACGCTCTTGAAATCCCTTCTGTGTTTGGCAAGAAGCATGACAGCATCTACAGCTCAGCTGGCACAATGGTCCAGTACGTGGAACTCTTCAACAAGATTCGCATGTAGCAGGAGGTGCCAGTTGCAGGATTCAAATGAGGAAAGCCTTGTAAGGCCTTACTTCACGGGAGCAATCACTTTGCTGAATAGTCAGTTGAAATTGCAGTTCCATCCCAGTAGTCCAGATTGCAATTGTTTCCCATTAGAGTGAACTGTGTGTCATGCACATCTCTGTCCCCAACAGCTTGCCATCACAATTATCCTGCATTGCAGGGAGTTGGTCTAGATTACCCTGGGGGTCACTTCTAATTCTACAATTCTATGATTCTATTATTCTACCGTACTCTGTGATACCCCAGCACCTTCCACCTGAGGCAGCTTTCTCACTAAAATGCTATAAACATATAGATTTTACCAGGGTAAGGAGGGACAAGTTGAAAATTGCTTGTTTTTCTTTGTGCCAGGGAGAAAACCGCCTAGTACAAACATGGCTTAAAGGGATAATAGATGGATCACAAGAGTGTTAATGCATTACACCGGGGATGGCCAATCTGTGAACCTCCAGATATTGATGAACTGCATCATCCCACACACTTGGCCATGCAGGCTAAGACAGGATGAGAGTTGTAGTTCAGCCACAGGTTAGCAGCAACACATGGATTAAGTGAAATTGCCATGTTTGAGCCTCTTGGATTTCCTTTGCATTTTCAGGTTCTTCTGCTGCAAACAGCAGGTGACATAACAGGCTCTCTCACATACGCAACCTAATGAATGAGAAAGCCCAGCATTTCGCAACCACAGATATTCCACAACTGCCATTCAAACCAGATCTTGTTACATAGGCAAAACAGTGGAATTCAAAGAACAGGGCACAGCACCAGAAAAGAAAAGAAAAGAAAAAAACACTACAAGCAGTAAAAGGGAAAATAAACAAAGGATTGTGTTTCTTTTTTTCTTTTTTCCTCTTGTCCTTTCTGGAAACTGATTTGGTTGGGTTCAATGGCTCTTCCCACAAGATCATGGCAGCAGAGGGCAAGAAAATAAATGACTTGGTCTGAAGGAATCTCCCTGCCTTTCCAGCTCACCTCAGGTTCACCACAAGGACAATAGACATGTACCTTATGGTAGCCTGTAATAAAACCATTGAGGGTTATGGATATCATCAAATAAACCACAGGCACGTAATCCTTGACTGTCTTGTCTCTAACATCAGGTGGAATTTCCTGGACTTAATCATGCTTTGTGAGTCACACAAAGGTAAAGTAATACTCTTCAGCAGAAATGACACTGAAGCCTAGAACTTCCGCAGCAAAGGCCACCTGTCTGGACCACATTTATATTCAAATTTTTCTACACATGTCAGATGTGTATGGAGCTTCTATTTATGTGCGTCAAATGACCCCCTTACAATGTAAACAACAACAAAACACCCTTCTTTATTTTAATTCAGTTTACTCTTTATTCCTAGGATGGCTGTGGATAAGCACTTGCCAGATCTGGGCCACCTTGTTTAAACACACTCTGCTCAGCACTACATGTGCAAAGGTATACAGGTAAGGAGAGTTTCTGACAACAATGCAAAAGATAAGATGCCCCTGTGGCTGCAGACTCCTCTTTCAGTGACACATTTCCCTTCGTTGCATTGGAAGAAGATGCTTGGAGCAAAACTTTTTCATGCTTTATTTAAAAGGTAAGAACTTTATTTAACAAGCTAAACATTGGACATGCCCACTTATAGTTTGGACACACCCACTTGGTTCTCGGAGGGTTGGCCAGATAAGAATCTGACCCTCAGACTGAGAATCAGACCCCAACCCTGTTTATTATACAAGTGGAACCAATATTTGCAACACTCATACTAATGCTGCTTGGATGTTATGTGCTCATCTAAAGCTTCCCAAGCACAACTAGTAACTTTAGCTAACTTTAAGGCAACTTCATGAGGCATTTCCCCCATGCCATAGGAAAAACATGGGCATTCTTACTTCTGCAGTATGGCGTGCTTGTTTCTGCAAGTGTTTTTAAAACTTGGATTCCATATGAAGCAGTCCTGAAGCAGCAAAGCCAATCACTGGCCAGTGCTACAAATGGCAGCCATTTAGAGAAACCTGAGCACAAAGCTGCACAAATCTGCTCTTGATCACATTGGTCAGTGTGTTCACTAAGCTCCATCTGCACAAGAACTTCCACACTCATAACAAACAACAGGGAAGTTCATATGCAGGTGGAACTCAGCACACTAGGTGCACACATATAAGAAACACTTACAATGAGCATCTTGGAGAACTCTATGCATGCACTAAGCATGCAAGCACCATGGAAAAGAGATGAAGCCCCAACACGTTTGGATTGCAAAAGTGCCCCCCCCCTTTCAGTACAACTTATTTCCATGCTGTATTGTTAGTATCAAGGCTTTAGTTCGAACAGCCACTTCAAGCAGTAGGACTTTGAAACACTGAACAAATCCTTGTTTTCTAGGACTCCCCAGGAAGTCTTGAAATAACTCTGTAACCAGCAAAATTGCAGTGGATAAATCCCACAAAGAGGGACTGGGAAAATGTGTTTCCTACTCAGAGCTTGAAGAATGATAGCCAGCCCAGCACCTTAACTATCACTCACTTTGTGAACCTAGATAGGTTATGTTTCGTTAGATGAGCTTGACTAACAATTGTGTATATTGATGGGTCTTGATAGCACTTTGTTGGAGACGGATGTTTTTCTTAGTGCACACAAAATGCACTGACTTGCATGAGAGAAAACTACTACTAGAGAAGGGCAAAGCTTTATAAACAGAGTTATACAAATCCAGTGCTCCATAGCTGCCAGAGATTAGAGTTCTATAGGTATCACTTCCGCACTGTTGCAATTTGTAAATGTCACATGGCCTGCTCTTTTTGTTTCCTTGGTTCTTTGGCAAGTCACTGAGCATTAGGGGTGTAAAGTCATCAAGGTTTGCAATGCTTTTGCAATGGTCTAGCCACAGGAGCTGATTATGTTTCCAAACTGGCACAGGTAGCAGGAAAATCAGGTCCTGAGTTTCCTCTACCTGAGCACTTATTGCATGACATTCACTTGCCTCGGAATTATTAGAGCTTTTGTAACATCCAATAAGGGCAGCCTTCTCCAGGAGGTGGAAATAGTATTACAGCATCAACACATTATGACGCAGCAGTAAATGAGGAGCTGATCTCATTACCGCCTGGTTGCACTGTGTCAGCCTAGCTCCCTGTGGCCTAATGTCCAACTTTTAAGTAGCACCTAAAGCATCATATGTATAACCCCCTACATTTGTTAATGAAAGAGGCAAGGAAATAAGCATACCCAACAGTATATAATTTATTATTATCAGCTCTGGCCATGGCTGTCTAACAACAGAGAGAATGCTGCTCCAAGCAGGGCCTGAGAATAGGAACACAAGGATGCAGGAAGCTGGCTTGTACCAAGTCAGGCCACTGGTCCATCTAGCTTGTGTGGTCTCGTATAGTTACTGGCAGCCACTCTCCAGTTTTTCAGACAGGGGACATTCCTAGTCCTACCGGGAGATGTTGGGGATTGAACCTGGGACCTTCTGCATGCAAAACCATTGCTCTTCCACTAAGCTATGACCCTTCCCCAGTTTTTAGGCCCCTTTGGTATGGAATACATTAATGCAAACCAAAGGCTCATGCACACTTCTGCTTATCATGTACCTAGACAGCACAGGTCCAAGCAATTCTGTGTTTGCCCCACAGCTTTCCCCTGAAAAGCACATTGTTTACCACTGAATTTGAACAAAAGGCAATTGTGAAAAACCTGATTGTCGTTTGGTCTGATTTAACAGTAACCCATGAGTTTCCCTGGGGGAAAGCAGGCAGGCAAATGGAGGTGTGGATGAGCCCCAAGTTGCTTGGGAAAGCTAGTGAAGGATGTCACTTTTTGTTTTATGGTTTTCTGAGAAATCTACCTTTGGGCCACACATAGACTTCAGGCAAAGTTGGGAACTAAACTTTGATCTTCTAAATTATGGTCCACATATGTCCTTCTCCTCCTCCTCTTTCATCCCTTCCAGCTGTTCTTATCTACCAGGAACAGTCCTTATTGTCTTATCCATGTGTCCAATAAATCCCTATGTCTGCATTGCTTTGTGTCATCTTGTGAGGGTTATCATTCTTTGGGGTTCAGCTTCCTCCCTCAGACATGGAACATGGAAAGTAGATACAATACTTCCATTTTCAATACATATGCAAGGCTGCTAAGGCACCATGCAATGCACAGCCCTCCATGGCACATACTGTAGATACAGATTTATATTTTGAATTGTTGGGAAGAGATTGCTAGTCAAATCTGTTTATAATAATCTTTAACCAAAAGAGCAAAACACCCTACTGGCTTTTAAACTGCTGGAAGACTGGCAATTGGAGAGTAAATGAATGTAGACTGAAGGTGGAAGAGACTCTTCTGAAGTATGTAAAAGCATAGTGATCCTTGGTATGAGAAATAAGGTGTTACATGTATGTCTCTGTTTTTGCTTGTGAAATGTTGGAAGCTTATATGAAAGCCATTGATCTGTTTTAATCTGCTCCAACAGCAAATGCAGGACAATTTAGTGAGTCAATCTCCCATAAGCATATGTTATTAATAGATTCTAGTTCTGCAGCTTCTCAGTCCAACAATCCACAGATTACTTTATAATTTAGTGCCCTTAAAGTCAGAGGTGCAATATCCAAGGAAACTGAAATGTTCTCCTAATTACTTGATGTTTTCATTTTTATGTCTACTTTATGTTCATTCATTCCCTAATGCTCAAATCATCCTGTTTGGCTTATATAACATGAAGATAGGCACTGTTGGCAGTATATATATATAAAGGTAAAGGTACCCCTGCCCATACAGGCCAGTCTTGACAGACTCTAGGGTTGTGCGCCCATCTCACTCAAGAGGCCGGGGGCCAGCGCTGTCCGGAGACACTTCCGGGTCACGTGGCCAGCGTGACATCGTTGCTCTGGCAAGCCAGAGCCACACACGGAAACGCCGTTTACCTTCCCGCTAGTAAGCGGTCCCTATTTATCTACTTGCACCCAGGGGTGCTTTCGAACTGCTAGGTTGGCAGGCACTGGGACCGAGCAGCGGGAGCGCACCCCGCCGCGGGGATTCGAACCGCCGACCTTTCGATCGGCAAGCCCTAGGTGCTGAGGCTTTTACCCACAGCGCCACCCGCGTCCCTCCCAGCATATATATAGCCGGCGACTAATAGTGTTGCGGATGTTATTTGATCCAGTAATATTATTGCTAGAGTAGTTGAAGAGAGAGATCTGGCACTAGTGTTTGCTTTGCTAGCTCATGTGCATATTGTGTAGTCTATGTGGTCACTGCTAAAATATCCGGCCTAAATCTTCATTTGAAGGCTTTCATTATTTCCCAGAGCTGGTTGCAAATCAGAACAGTTTACATTAAAAGGAAAAGGTTTCAACGACTGTGTCATACAAGATTTTGCCAAAGCAAAGTCTCAGAAAATGTTTTCTTCCTCTCAAATCCATGGTGGAAATTGCAATAGCTAGAGTAGGGTCCATTTCCATTTGTTACCACTGGCTGCTCTCTCCCCCATAGGTCTGTGGTGTTGATGCACCTGTGGCTTCTAAATGCTGTTGATCTCCAACTCCCAGCATGGCCAATGACCAGGGATTGTGATATAGTATCCTATATGTACAGCCTTCTCCAACTTAGAGCCCTCCCGATGTCTTGGACTACAACTCCCATCATCCCTGACCATTGACTATGTTAGCTGGGGCTGATGGGTATTAGGAGTCCAACAACATACGGAGGGCTCCAGGATGAGGAGGGCTGTTTAGTATAGTATAGCATATTATGTAGTATAGTATGCTTGGTTGGAGCTGCAGCAAAAGTTCCCCATCTCTACATGATGGGAAATAATGTGACTGGATGCACAAAAGAAAATGAAGAATTAAAGGAACCACAATTCAAGCATTGAAGAGACAATTGTCTCTCCATCTGAAGCATTATCACAATCTGCAGGCCTTGCTCAACATGCAGGTCAGTCTGATCCATGTTTACTTGTAAATAAGTCCCGCAGTTTTCAGTAAAGCTTACACCTAGGTAAAGTACAGTACTAGCTTACACCTAGGTAAAGATGCCTAGGACTGCAACCTCTGTGATACAGAAGAGTTGGGGGAAATGTCCTAAGAATAGTTTGTTGATTTTAAAGACAAGTCCAACTATTATCATATCTAATTTGACTCACTTAATCACACAAACTTGAAATGTCACCCAATTCCACCTGGCTCTATAACCGATAATGACAGATCCATTTGGGATTTTGCCAGATTGAGGACAAGGCGAGTCCCAATAAATGCTTTCCTCATCTCTGCTTCCTGTTCGAAATGGAAAAAGATAGATTAGAAGCGCCTCCCATTTATTATCATCTGATGTTCCATCTGCCATATGCTGTCATAAAAGCTGTTTATAGGGGGGTTTATGTATGCCAGAAGTTGTGAGGGGCAACAGCCTAGTAGTGGGACCATGCTGATATGTTACTATGGGTTCTCCCTTGTATATACAAAGAGGTGCCTTCCTTAGCTAAGAACTTTTAAACCAGCTTCAATATTTACGTGCATCTAGTTCCAATGTGTGCTCTTACAAAGCTCATTCATTGTCTCTCCCTCTCTCTCTATCATAATGAAGGTTAAAGAGCAACATGGAATAGTCATGTTGAAGCCCTTGCAGATGCCTCCTGCAAGGTGAGTAACCTAAGCACATAGGAACTTGTCCAGCTCTGGTGGGGGGTGGCAGAACCTCAGTTAGTTATTTTTATTGATTTTTTTAATTTGGGGGGCACCTGCCCCCCCTGTCGTCGTCCCCTTGACTATGCCCATGGCTCACATGTTGACTTGCTGTGTCAAAAAGTCAGCCACTCACAAGACCAGCAAGAAGAAAAAGAAGAGTTTGGATTTGATATCCCGCTTTATCAATACCCGAAGGAGTCTCAAAGCGGCTAACATTCTCCTTTCCCTTCCTCCCCCAAAACAACCACTCTTTGAGGTGAGTGGGGCTGAGAGACGTCAAAGAAGTGTGACTAGCCCAAGGTCACCCAACAGCTGCATGTGGAGGAGCGGAGACCCGAACCCGGTTCACCAGATTACGAGTCTATTGCTCATAACCACTACACCACACTGGCTCTCCTTTGTAATGGAGATACATCTTGTTTTACTTCAGTAGAATTCTCTTATTAAATCTCCATGTTGTAGCAGTGGCCTAAGAAAAGCAAGACTGCTTGACTGTTGGAAAAACGACTAAGGTGACACACATTAGAATTTATTCACGTTAGGGCTACGTATTGTCAATATCACAACTTTGAAAAAGCAGCCAAAAATTAATCTATGGAAGCAAATCTGGATCTAGAAGCAGCCTCATGCTGCAAACCTGCCTTTTATGGGGTGGCATACAACCGCATCCAGAACAACTTGATCACCCTTACCTAGTAAAACATCTTTCCAAAGTATTTTTGTCTTGTCTAGTTTGACCTTCCATTTATCAGCCTTCATTTTGCCTATTATTGACTCTAGGCACTTGTTCAGAATATTCACTCCTATTGATGAGGAAGAAATTCTATTCAGTTTGAATTTAAAGATGAACCTGCTTCAGTCATAATTTCCAAAACAAGACATAAACTGAAACATAATCATCCTTCAAATTTTGCAATTTCTCTGAATCTTGTGATGTAGTTCTCCAGCTAAGTAATGTGTACAGAAATGTTAACACCAAGTGAAAGTCTGCATGAAAATGCATGTATTAGTGAAATTAACATACACAAATGCATTATTTTAGGCAAAATTGTTTCGTAATAGATGTATATATCAGACATGATTGCATACTAGGAGAAATTCATACTTAAATGCTGAAGAAGGCTTTTTAAAAAATGCAACCTGATGCGGAGAACTGAGAGAAACCAAATCGGACTCATTTGCCCATCCCTGTCCACTGCTCTTACCTGACTCTAGCGATGGAAGATAAATTCATTTTGGGGAGCATTTTAATGTGAACCTACCTAATTTCACAATATGCAAACTGAAACAGGAAATTTGCACTTCTCTACATTTTGTGATTCGGGTCTCCAACAGAGAATGTGTATAGAAATGTATATATTATAAAAGTGTGCATAAAGTATCAGTGACAATAACATATAAAGTGCATTACATTAGAGAAAACTGCTTACAAGCAATGTGCATATAAGGAGATTTTTTTACTTAAAAGGTGGTAATTTTTTATGAGGACTTTAAAAAATAAAAATAAAAAACTGGTGTGGAAATGTGGAGAAGTAAAAGTTTGGGAAAATGAGAAATCAAAACAAAAATTGGTGGATTCATGCATCCCTGGCCCCAAACCGTTCAGAGCTTAAAATATTAGTACTCAAGCATTTGCTCATACCCTCCTCACAGCAGTCCCTTAAAAACGAACACATGTGTTGTGGCACAAGCTTAGTCTCTGAGGTGCCAAAAGACTCTTCCTGCTCCTTTATTCATTTTTATTCTTTTGCAAAAGGATACCACAGCTGCCCCTGTGGAATCTGTATAGGAAGCTGCCCAGGCTGAGGGTGCGGTTCGTTCAGGTAATCCCTTAATTCACAATCGAAGGGATAAACACCTTCCCCGCCCACAAGTTAAAGAGGGATATTCTTGAGAAGGCTTCCCACAGCAGGAAGGCAAAAACAGAGAGAAGGTACTTGTGGAGAGAAGTCAGCTAAGTTCCCATGTGCTGCGATGCAACTGCAATATTTCATGTGGTTTTTCATAGCAGCTACCTAGTCATGGGGAACTAATTTCAATAAATGAGAAGAAAGTTTGTTCACACAGGTACACTGGTGAGAAAAACACAAGAAACCTACTCTTTCTGAGCACACCAGTTTCTCACATACGGTCAACACCCCTCCCTTAATTCCTTGTTTGGAGTCCTAGCTATAGAGGTGTCAGGGACTAGGCAGAGGAGGAATCCGCCTCCCCATCCTGAGGAAGAGGAAGACAGTACTGTGGTACCTCAGGTTAAGAACTTAATTCGTTGTGGAGGTCTGTTCTTAACCTGAAACTGTTCTTAACCTGAAGCACCACTTTAGTTAATGGGGCCTTCCGCTGCCGCTGCACCGCCGCCGCAAAATTTCTGTTCTCATCCTGAAGCAAAGTTCTTAACCTGAGGTAATATTTCTGGGTTAGCAGAATCTGTAACGTGAAGCGTCTCTAACCCAAGGTACCACTGTATAGATTTACAACAGTGGTTTGCGGGAGGTCACAGCTCAGAGGCAGATGACGGGGAAAGTCAGGAAATAATGGGAGAGGAGGAGGCAGAACCGGAGCGGCAGCTGGATGACACAGTGTCTTTAGAAAGCATTCCAGACCCCCCATCTCCCAGAACCCAGCGAGCTGTAAAAGTAGGAGAGCAAAGAGCTCAAAGGCAGAGGTAGCAGTACCCATAGACGTGATGAATGAGGAAGTGGGAGAGACGGGGGGTGGAAATTCACTGGGGTTCTATAGCCTCTCTCTGTAGTAAGAAACTTTTCCTTGTCTTTATACTTTCCTGGGCAACCAGCCGGGAGCCGCTGACAGCACCCTGACAAAAGGTAAACACATGATGTTTTAATGATCATCCACAGAGGATTTTTTAAATTGCAGGGTAGTCCTATGCAAAGGCTGACACATGTATAAGTGCTGGGGACATCAGCCCTACACCACCTCAACAGCGACAATCAAGCTGTTGTGTGATAATTGCACAATTATCAAGTGAGTAACTAGGACTCACTTACGGTCCAGGTGGAGACAATATGGCTCCTGCATTTTGAGTGGGTTTTCCTCGCCAAAGAAAAGGGCCACCAATGCACATTGCAAGAACCTGTCTGAGCACACATGCAGAGGAGAGTGGGCATGTAAATAATATTTATTCTTTGCCTGGGGAAGCCATTTTTAGTGCAGCATGAACTGTCAAAAGCTGCCATAGTTAATACTCATTTGTAAGTTAGACAACTGAAAAGGATTCCTACCCTAAATCAAGAAGAGGAGCGATCTGTGGTAAGGTTAGGTAACCCTGGACTTCATTAAGTTAAATGGGAGGGAGGGAACTTTAAATGGCAATGGATATTTCTGCACTTCCGTCAAAATGTTGTATGTCAGCCTGCTGTGTTTGGGGACCCTCCTACTCATTCTGCTGCGTGGGGCCCTGGACTTCCATCCCAGAGTCCTGCCATGATGAAACTGCTTCCTAACTTTTGCCATGTGTCAGGCTGTGCTGTGGTTCCTGTACAATCGTGTGAAATACGCACAGCAGTGAGAACTGCCACACTCAATCAAAACACATTGTTGTGGGACTTCAATCTCTCTGGCCTTGCCTTTCCAACTCCCATCAGAAGAGGGTCATATATGGGGCAGCCTGCCCTTGTCCATCCCACACCCCTCAGCCATAGGTTATTCTCCTCCAGTTGTTCCCAGGCATACACACCCAGCCAGGTGAAACCAACAGTGACACTTGCCAAAGGAGGGCATGTTGTCTTTTCACACAGCAGCCAGTGTGGAGTCCCACACCGCAGCAGAGCCTGACTCACTGCTCCTTCAGTTCCCACACTACTTGCCTTGGAGAAATGCAAATTTGGATCTGCATGCAAATGATCCTCTGGCAAGACCATTTTTTTTGTCAGTCTCTCTCTGTGTGTGTGCGTGTGTGTGTGTGTGTGTGAGAGAGAGAGAGAGAGAGAGAGAGAGTGCATGTGTGTCAGAGAATGGGGACAGGGAAGTGTTAGGTTACCTAGGGGTCTTAAGCACCAGACCTTTTACACTGAGCCCTGGATCTCCTGCCTGTTTTTCCATTAAAATATAATAATAATAATAATAATAATAATAATAATAATAATAATAATAATGTATTACTTTGTGTGCAGGGCTGCTGGGCATGCTGCAAAGCACAGCATTGATAAGGTCCTATTTACACACCATCTTAATTTGCTCAAAGACCTCAAGTTGCATCTATAAATATAGATTAACACATGCAGATTTTATGGAAATTTGCATCATGGTCCCGTTGCCTGAGTGATTTAATGTGATATCCATCCAGCAAGATGAGTTATTTGTTCTAATACCACTTTGAACTACTCGTGCTTTTCTGTACCAATATCATCGTTAGCTTCTTTTTACTCTTTACCTCATTCACTGCCTAAAAATAATGTCCAGCCTCGCTAAAAACTTGTGTATTCTAATTAGTGCTGGAGACAAAACTGAATAACTACTAAAACTGAATAACTACCTGAAAAGTATTTGGAACAAGGTTCATCACAAGAATGACATGACCAGGTTTTTCTGCAAACCCCTCCCCTCACTTTTGCTCAACATCTAGTTGATGAAGAGTCCTGAAGAACTCAAAATATTTGGTGCCTTATATTATGATTCCATGTGGGTATTTGCATTTTTCAGAACACCATAACTTTCTAGAAGGATGGGGTTATTCCTCAATTTTCATTAACAGTTCTGGATAGTTTGCAGATATTGCCCAATGTCATCTTCAGCTGATATGGGTAACCCATGAACCTCCAGATGATGTTCAACTACAACTCCCATCACACCTGACCATTGGCAAATGTCAACTGGGGCTGATGGGAACTGGGGTCCAGCAACATCCAAGAGGGCCACAGTTTTCCCATTCCTGCTCTGTAGGGAGCTGCTAGGTCACTGCTTCAGTCATTTCCAAGGAAATAGAACATCCTCTTATTTACACACTGCTACACCCCTGAAGCATAGATACTACCAGCATGGCAAAATGGGGGGGGGGGATAGAATACAAACCATGTAGCATTTGTCATATTAGGCCAGAAGGTAAATAAGGAAAATATGAGGGGCTGAATGTTACCACAGATGACTGATGGATGAGTCAGACACCTATGTGTTCTCTCCCCAATTTGGCTCAGGGCCCTATTTGTTATCCAAGTTAATAAAAACCCCTCCCTGCCTCTCTCTCACACACAGAATGTTTCCCTGCTGCTATTTCTTACCCTAAAGTACATTGGGGAGTTTTTGCAATACATTGTTCTGAGCTACTCACAAGCAACAAAAATAAATAGCAGCAGTTTTAAAAACGAAACCTGTTTTTAAAATAATGGAGAAATGCATCACATGCCTATAGTTGTATGGTTAGCAGTGAGCTTTTGTTTTATTGTATTTCATTTTTACCTTGGCTCTTCTTCCAAGGAGCTCATAGCAGAGTATATGGTTCTTTGCTCCCTGCATCTCTGCTTTTATCCTCACAAGACTGTGAGGATTGTTAGGCAAGAAAGTGGCCTTCTCAGGGTGACCTGGAAAGTTTTGTGGTTGAGTAGAGAAGAGTTCAACCCAGCTCTCTCTGATGTAAATTCAGGACTCTAGTTCCTATATTACATTGGCTCTCTCCCTTGCTTCCCAATAGGCTCCCCACAACCAATCAACCCGAGCCAGTTCCCACTTCATCAGTGAATGTATCGTTATAAGCTTATAAGTGCTAGAATTTAAGTAAGGTTTGGGGTGCAAAAGCTAGTCTCCTATGTGAAGTGATAGCTAGACCCATGTGTGTTTTTGACCTGTGTATTTCTAAGCCATCAGAAATTAGCATGTGTTAATGGCTAATTAAGCCAAACTGGTGCTTCCTGTGATATGGCAAAAACTAATTAAGTCAGACTAATCCCTCTGGAAGTGGTAGCCTGGGGTAATGGGCCATTAACACAGCACAGGATCAAAGGACTGGGGCCTCTCCTCAGGTTAGAAAAAGGGCAGCGTTTGGGTTAGCAAAGTTAGGGGCAAGCTGTGATCTAAGAAGACAAGCTGCAGAGCAAGGATGATGCTGTGCAGAAGGAGCAGGAAGAACCCCTCCATCAGGTTGTATATATGTGTAAATAAACCATATATCATAAAGACACCACAGTCTCTGCTGTGTTTCATTGTCCAAAAGTAAACACAGACCTGGTGTAAAGTATGGCTGGAACTCCCTGGAATCTCAAACTGCTCGGAGATTGGGGATGCTGTGTAACAGTATATTGTCAGCATTATTTGTGCCAAGGTGCATTAAGGTTGTCTGCTTATTACAGCAAAATCCTATCTGCCACCCACTTTAGGAAAGGGGCGTGGTCATGTGCCCTACTTCACAGAGGACTACTTGAAGGCATAACTGGTCAAATCCAGTTGAAAGATTTTTAAAAATCCTATAAATTAGCATATGTACATTTGTGCAAGTGTGTGTGTGTGTAAGTGGAGATGCACTTCCTTTTTTTCTGGTGATGCCTAAACAGCCACCCAACTGGGAATATACTCCGAACTAACAACCTGGATCTGGTTTCCAGGGCCTTCTGTCTACATCTTCTGATGGCTCAGAACTGCACTCCACTTTAGCCTCTCTGGCTTCTACCATCTAATTCTGCCAGGTGTGTAAGTGAGGCCAAACAGAGATGTGCAGGTATCTTGCAAGTTCCAGCTCCCACCCTACTTGCTGCAATTCCAGCAAACACATTCGCTTCCTCTCCGACTCTTTGGCTTGTTCAGTTTTTCAGTTAACGTTGGAAGGGCAAAGGCTCCGTAAGGTTTTAAACTTTCATTTCTACTGGTGGATTCCAGGGCAGTAAAATGTTTGCTCTGTCAACACAAACCTAATCCCAAGACTACAAACTCTATTAAAATAGAATGAAAGATGGGATTGCCCTTTAAACACAGCTAAGAATCTTGTTATAAAGAGCGCCCTTCAGTACAACAGCTTGATCTTGTAAGTTTTGCGCAGTGCTTCAAAGTCATGTGAACTTGATACAGTTTATAGGCTCCTTGAGCACAACCTGGATAAAAGTATACGTTCAGATTCTGGATTTTTAAAATTGCACAAAGAACATAAAGTAAAGAAATATATGTGGGTGGTAAGCAACAGCCACTAGAGGAAAGACTCAGAGGAATTAGAACAATCATTTTCCACATATATATAAGAAAATCTGGGACAACCTTTCTTATTTTGAGAAATGCTAGTGAGCTCTCCATAGAAACTCAGAAATACTGGGGAATTAATATCAAAGCATTCAATAATTCTTTTCTATGTAGTATGAAATATGCAGAAAAGCACTCCACAACAGCATTATTATTATTCACATCCCACCTTTCCTGTAATTTGGCAGTACATAGTTTTCCTCCTTTCCATGTTATCCTCACAACAGCTCTATGAAGTAGGCTATGTCATTGAGGAAGCCTCTTTACAAGAAATGCTATGGGACCCTTTGTTCAAAAGCTGTTTGAGGAAACACATCAAACTAGCATTTCTTTAAGAGGATGGGGACAGTACTACTGATGTCACTAAGACGTCCCTGTGCCATTTGCTGCCTACCATTTACTTATGCGCTAGAGTCTAGTGACTGGAAGCTGCCTTTCAATTGAAATAGTATCAGCATGAACGTTTGCGTTAATAGCAGAACATATGTTGCTTAGTTACATTTGCAGCAAATCCATTACTTAGAAACAGCATTATAAAAAAAAAATCAAAAAAATCAGTGCCAGTTTGTAAAGGCTCTAATCAGACTAAAAACACACACACACTGTCAGTATGAGCTAAAAATAGTGATTTTCAAAAAGAAGTGTTCAAGAGAAGCTCAACAAGCTATTCACTGGAGAGATACCACATTTAGGGACTCTTCCCTTCAAATTCAAGTATTCTCCATGGGGACAGAAACTAAGAAGTAAATTCAACAAATGAAGATGCAAGTGTTGCATTTACTAATGCTAAGGGTTGGTCAGCATTCTGGAATGGGTGTGTCACGGAACATCTCCTGCCCTCTTGCAATCTGTATCTGATTTCTCCAGCATCTTTCAGGCTCCAAGTGCATTATCGTTTTTTTGTAAACCACATTGAGGGTTTTTTTCTGTAATCAAGTGGTGTATAAATTTTATGAAACAAATAAAGAGACATTGCAGGGTGGGTGGAATCATGGTGACAAGCTCTGCTCTCTGCCATATGTGCATTATTCACCACACATCTCACTTTGCTTTTTACAGAGTTCTCAACTGCATGCAGAGTTGGCACAGGTGTGCAAACAAAATACACATATGACATGGGGCAGGGTTTGCAACCATGATCCTGCTACCTTCCATGCGTAACCATGGATAATCAGCCTCATATAAGCAACATGCACAAAGGGGTTAATACCATAGAGTAAGCTCTCCTGCCAGGCTTAGCTAGGTCACCCCCTCACCTTGAGAGGAAGATAAGCCTATAGTTGTACTTTGCTCTACCTGAGAAGCTCAGTGTGCAAAGAGGTCTGAGCTGATTGCTCCAAGTTCAGATTGCATGGCTTTAACAAGCCTCTCTTGAGTTCCTATCCCAATAATTTAGGAACTTTCACCACTGTAACTAAGCCAAGTTTTACTGCTTGTTTTTTTCTGACTGTTGTATAGAAAAGCACATGAACCTGACCTTTGGAATTTGTAAGCAAACCATTTTTAAGTTACCAAACGTGTGGTCTCTTTATCAAAAAGCTAGGTAATCTCCACATGCTCCCTTTTGTGGCTAGTGTAATTATTTTCTCTCTCTTAAATAAATGAAGAGATTTCATTATGCTATTTAACAAATTTTGGACAAATGTGGGGACTATCTACCATTTTAAAAAGCCTTCTACCCCAAAAGGATTTTAGAAAGAGAGAAAGTGTTAAGCTGCTAATTGAGCACTCCTGTCTCCCGAAAGTCTTCTATATGCACTTCAAAAGGAGTTGAACCCTCCAAATAATGAAGATGCCTGGAGAAGAAAACTGAGCTCTGCTAGAAATGGAGCACCAAGAGGGAAGGATGATGAACAGATGAAAACTTAGCCAACTCCTCCATGAAAAAATCTGACTCCTCTTCTCTCCTTCATATTTGGATCATGTCAGCCACCCCATTCAATAATCTGTGAAGCCTGAAGGCTGGAAAGAAGTGAGTATTGAAACTTACATTATGTCTAGATTGAAACCATTGCAAGTAGTAATTCTGTGGATTTCTTTTTAAAAGTAAATTGCACGTGCAATGAAAATACCCTATTGGGATTCCGATAACAGTGCGCTCGTGGAGTTAAAGATTCCTTTTTTTTTTAATGATATTTATTAGAAGTTTCAAAAATTACAGAAAAAAGAAGAAAACAACAAAAAGTTTAACAAAACATACATAACAATACATTAAAAAAAGGAAAAAAACCATAAAAACCAATACAACAATAACAATAAAAAACACACATCCAATATTCCATATCTTTAAAGATATGGAGTTAAAGATTCCAGGCCAGTGCCCCACACTCAATTGCGCATGCAATTTCCTTTCTAAAAAGCCATTCACACCACTGCTACTTTTGTGAATAGTGTCAGGTGTAGTTTGCCCATCATTTTAATTGCTAATCCAGGCCAGTCATTCCATTCAGTGCAGTCAATGAGATACCAAGCTCCCCATGCCCAGGACAACCCCTATTCACCCCTTCCTTGTGCAGTCTGTTTTTTACTGCTTTTCCTGCGGTTGTACAAACAAGGTTACTGAACTTGCCCTTTAGCAAGAAAAGAGTTAGTTCTTAAACAAAGTTATAAAAAGCCATCATCACATCAATTCACTCTGTCGCACAAGCAAACTCTGCTCTACATGCGTATTGTTGGGAGCAGCAATTGCTTGCTTCCGTGGTTGTGCTTCAAAATAAACTTCACACCTGCCTATTTGTTCAGCTCCGCATGTGAACTTTGTGGTGATGAAAGGTGCTGGATTGACAGCCCTGGGGAAGGGAAGCCATCTTGACACACAAAGAAAAACAGCTCAAGGAGGCTTTTCTCTACTATACAGCTTCTGTTAGAATTTGCCCCAAAGCAGAGGAGCAGGCCTGTTCTCTTGTTAGATCACCAATACGTTGACTACTAATCAAATCAGGATTCTTAAAATACAAAACAAGAGATATGGAGAAAAACAATGGAGCATATTAACAGCAGCAGTTCTACAATGCTCTAAATACTGCAGTGAAATTATAGAATATCAGTAATAAACAATTCCCATTCCATATAGAAATCCGATTCCAATTATCTTCAGTGAAAGAGAAATGAGTAATATTCCTTCAAGCAATTCAGTTTTCACTCCTCAGGGTACAAGGATGAAGAATGAATTATTTGAAGACTCATTTGTAAACTCCAGGGTATATACATGTTTCAAGTAGCTCATGGGTAAGGTGAACAAATGGAGGTGAACTGGATGTGAGGAATGAGAGTTTAAGATCACAAGAGCTAGGGTAACTTGCCTGTCAAGAGAACTATTCATTATTGCCAAAGAGACAGCTTACAAACACACCTGACAAGGATAACAACATTACTTTTGTTAGTTTAAATGCAATAGTGATACTTGGTTATATTGAGTTTATTTTAATTAAAGGTAAAGGTAAAGGACCCCTGACAGTTAAGTCCAGTCGCAAATGACTCTGGGGTTACGGTACTCATCTCACTTTACTGGCCGAGAGAGCCATTTGTCCGCAGACAGTTTTTCCAGGTCATGTGGCCAGCATGACTAAGCTGCCTCTGGCGAAACCAGAGCAGCGTACGGAAACGCCGTTTACCTTCCTGCCAGAGTGGTACCTATTTATCTACTTGCATTTTGATGTGCTTTCGAACTGCCAGGTGATACTTGGTTATACTGGGTTTATTTTAATTACCATAGCTCAGTTTCCTTTGATTTGACAATATTATTTCAGTAGCCCAGCTTGATACAATACTAAGGGTGCAATCCAATGCACACTTATTTGGTAGTAAGGCCCATTAAACTCATGGACCTTAATTCTGAGTAGACAGTCACAGAATTGCACTGCAAATGCAAGGCTGGGGGGGTCTAAGTTTCTTCAGAGACAGATTTCTGTAAATGAATAAATACAGCCAAGAGCGCTCTTGTCATAAGATGTCCATTCTGTGTCTAATCCAGAAATCATCAATTCACTGCAGATATATCAAGCTACTGAAATGCATGATTTTAGTTCAGGACGTACAATGCTCCCAGCCCCTATTGATCAAACAAGCGGTTACAGGTCACATTAACTATGAAAGATGCAAAAAGCATGTTCAGTTAACTGTGGTGTGTAAACAAGGCTGCAACTGAAAGAAAAGTCAGTGTGACACATGCTTGGGGTCAATCAGTAGAACGCTAATTACCTTGACAAGCAGAAAGGAACTAATTGTGACAATGATTATGGGGCATTATTGTATACCTAATTTGGAACCAGGAATCTATCAAAAAAAGTAATATTTGAGCACTTTTGTGTCTTCCTTCTCATAATTTTGTATTGCATGATCCATCTAACTTCTTAGTCAACATTAGTTTTTTACTTGTTCTCTTTCACCAGGTTTAGTTAGCCATCTCACTTAGGGCCTATGGAGGAGAAACTCAGAACTATGAAGTCTAGGAGAAAGGGCTCCAATGCATTAAACAGGTTGAAGTCAGGGGCGTATGAAGGGGGGGCAGGGGGCAGGCTGCCCCAGGCACCACTCAGGGGGTGACAAAATGGCCCACTGCCCCCCCCCAGCTGTAGAGTGGCCGAGGGCGCACGAGCAGTTAGTATGGGCACCGCTTGTGTGGCGTCTGTACGGGCTGCCACGCGTGCACAATCCATACGGGATGACGCGCATGCACAGTCCATACAGCCATTGCGCATGCACCGTCGGGCAGTTCGCCCTGCCCTGGGTGCCAGAGAGGGTTCCTCCACCACTGGGTGAAGTTAACCAAAGTTGGGCCACATCCATACCATACATTTAATGCATTATTATTCCACTTTAAGAGTCATGACTCCCCTCCCCCAAAGAATCCTGGGAACTATAGTTTGTTAAGGGTCTCCTAACAACTCTCACCCTCTTACTTTAAGCCATGACTCTTAAAAGTAGAATAAATGTGTGGTGTGCCTTGAACCTTGCCTATCTTGGTGACATAAATAAATACAGTGGTACCTTGGTTTAAGAACAACTTAGTTTATGAACAAATTGGATTAAGAACGCTGCAAACCCAGAAGTAGGTGTTTTGGTTTGTGAACTTTGCCTTGGAAACAGAACATGTTTCGCTTCCTGTTGAGAGTGTTCCATTTGTAAATTGAGTCCCTTGCTGCTATGGGAAAGCACGCCTTGGTTTAAGAATGCTTTGGTTTAGAAACAGACTTCTGGAATGGATTAAGTTCATAAACCAAGGTACCACTGTACAAAGAATGGTTGATTGCAAGGAATTTATCTAAAAGTCCAGGTTTTCCCAAGCAGAGAAGGGGGATATATGGATGCTTTTGATGTGAAGCCAAGAGTTCAACAAAGACCTGCTTCTGTCTAAGGACATTTTCTTGGTTTGTGGTTGGTTTGGTATCCAAAGTACCTCAGTTTTAGGAACACTATGCATGTGCTGTCTTAAGAACTATCTCCCCCCCCAAAAAAAAATCTGAAACAGGTTATTTTACATATGGATTAAGTTTATAACAAACAAGCTGATTAATTTTCACTGGAAAACTTTTTGAACTTAATCATTTTAAGCTTGACGTCACAGCCCAGCCTGCAGCTGTCAGGATTATTGAGGAAACCAGGCCATGGTAAACAGAGTAAAGAAGGGAAATAAGGCAGATTAGATAACAAGGAAATGTTTTATTGTTGTGCTCGGAGACACACCACACCTGCAGGTCTTCCAGGCACTATAGGAAAAGTGTTGTGATACTTTTGAGAAAGATCTTGTTTTTTGTTGCAGCCACTTGGTAAAACTACTGGCGGCAAATTTTCATGCTTTATTCCAACCAGCAAATGGCTTTTGGGACAGGCTCAGGGCTGGAGAAGCTCCATCTCTCTTCACTCAAATCTAGAACCCAGGAGTCACTGGCTGCTTACAAGAGAGTACAAACAGGTATAGCAAGACTTCAGTGATCCTTGTATGGGATATTTTGCCTTAGCAGCAACCTCTAAGAAAACTTGGAATGAGTGGATTGATGCATCAGTTCCAAGGATGTCAATTACATGGTCAATGACATTATTTGTATGGCAAGGACAGAAGCCTCATGAAGTTACCTAGGTTTTAAGATCTTCAAGAAAGACTCTTTCCTATGTCCTGCTAGCATCTATAGCTTGCTCGTGGGAAAGATGAGAGAGGGCCTTCTTAGTGATTGTACCTTTGCAACTCTCCCCAGAGCAGTGCCGTCTTAACTTTCTCTCTATGAGCCTCCTTCCATCAGCACATGAAAACCTTCCTGTTTAGACAAGCTTTTTGCCCATGGCAGTAATTTGTTGGTTCTGCTGACTTTTAGCCTTTTAGCTGGCTGCTATTTTAATGTGTTACCATAGGTTTTATCAACTCATGTTTTCAATGAGTAGTTGTGACCCATGTTTCTTTTACATTTTGTTTTATATATACAGTTTTTTGTTTCTAATTGCATGTTAGCCACCTTGGGTGATTAGTTGTAGAAAGGCAGTGTGCAAATTTAATAAAGATATGAACAGCTTGTTCTTCTCTTTTGAACTGGGTAGACTTGCTGCACACAAGGCAATCCTATTTCTTTAGAGACATGTAGCTGTATTTTGCAGATCTTCTCCCCCAGCCAACACACTCTCTATGTGGTTTTCTATCATGCTGATAAACTACCCGTATTTTTCACGGCATAAGACGCACCTGACTATAAGACGCACCTAGTTTTTAGAGGAGGAAAACAAGAAAAAAAATATTCTGAACGAAACAGTGGATGTATGATTTTTGTGGTTCATGCTGTGGCCACAGACATGATATATGATTTGACGGTGAGTTTGGGGTAGCCCAGTGCAAATATCCTGAGAATCCATGTGGATCTGTGCTTCGTAACCACATTTTTGCACCATTGCGGCCCCACGAAACAGTGGGTGCGTGGTTTTTTGGTGTAGGCTGTAGCAATGGACATGCTATGTGATCTGATGGTGAATTTGGAGTGACCCAATGCAAAAATTCTGAGGATCCATGTGCTTTTACCTCCCCCCTCCCAGGCAGCCTCCTTTATCTCTAGAGTCCCTTATCTCCCTCCCATTGCTTGCCGATCAGCTGCTCAGCGGCATTGTTTCAACACCCCCTTCCCTCTTTCTAAATAAATAAATAAATAACACGATCTGCTTTTTACCCCTGGGCAATTCGGCTCCAGGGACCACGCATTCACTCCATAAGATGCACATACATTTCCCCTTACTTTTTAGGAGGAAAAAAGTGTGTCTTATGGAGTGAAAAATATTGTAGGTATGTTGCACCAATTCCAAATTTATTAGAGTTTCATGTCTTTGGCTTTAGTGAGTTTTAGTGGCTTCTGTATGAGAGCCCTGTTTTGTTTAAACAGTCAAGTGGACCCTGGCAGCTCTTAGTTCTTCCAGTGCCTGTAATAGATAACATGAATGGGAAATGGGATTGCTGGCAACTGCTGCTAACTGGCAATTAACAGTCTTGGCTGCTTAACTGGCTGATCAACAGAAAACTTGGCTTGGCAAGTTGATGGGAAACATAGTGTAATGTGGGACTTACTCTTTTTAGTGAGCCATCCTCTGTTCACAAATTTTTAGATATTCATGCAGCTTAAAAGGAGGAAAGGGTGGACCTAAGCAAAGGTATGTTGGACGCCTTCCGACCTGAGGGGCTCATCTTCCAGCGTCATAACTTTAATATGCCTTTTGTCTTTGTCCATGGAGTTTTCTTGGCAGGGATACTGGAGTGGCTTGCCGGTTCCTGCTCCAGGTGGATCACGTTTGGTCAAAACTCTCCACTATGACCTGTCCATCTTGGGTGGCCCTGCACGGCATAGCTCATAGCTTCTCTGAGTTATTCAAGCCCCTTCACCACGGCAAGGCAGTGATCCATGAAGGGGATCCATGAGAAGAGAAGACTCCCTGGAAAAGACCCTGATGTTGGAAAAGATTGAGGGCACAAGGAAAAGGGGACGACAGAGGACGAGATGGTTGGACAGTGTTCTCGAAGCTACAAACATGAGTCTGACCAAACTGTGGGAGACAGTGGAAGACAGAAGT
This sequence comes from Podarcis raffonei, assembly GCF_027172205.1. Classification (NCBI taxonomy): domain Eukaryota; kingdom Metazoa; phylum Chordata; class Lepidosauria; order Squamata; family Lacertidae; genus Podarcis; species Podarcis raffonei. Next base: position 55,292,713 of record NC_070607.1, read on the forward strand.
GCCTGGCGTGCTCTGGTCCATGGGGTCACGAAGAGTCGGACACGACTAAACGACTAAACAAAACAAAACAAGCAAAGGTGTCCCAGAAGCAAAGTAATCTGGATAGAGACATGTCCTGGCCAATGCCACAACATCCAATTCTACAAACAGATGAAGCCATAGACCAGGGATCAGCACTTTTTCAGCAGGGGGCCGGTCCACTGTCCCTCAGACCTTGTGGTGGGCCGGACTATATTTTGAAAAAGAAAAAAAATGAATTATTCCTATGCCCCACAAATATGCCCAGAGATGCATTTTAAATAAAATGACACGTTCTACTCATGTAAAAACACGCTGATTCCCAGACCGTCTGTGGGCCAGATTTAGAAGGCGGTTGGGCCGGATCCGGCCCCCGGGCCCTAGTTTGCCTACTCATGCCATAGACCCACAATATTTCCACGCTATTCAACAAAAAAAGGGGGGAGAGGAGTAGCTGGATTTAACAGAATATATAATGGTTTGATATTTTTCTGTAACTTTCCAAACCTACAATGGTTGTAAATTTCTTCCATCGCTTCTCTGAGTAGGAAATATCCTGCAGTTCTTTCTTTTCATATGCGGTATACCACCCTAAGAACCAACATAACATTTCAGTGTTTACCAGTACAGAAATCCAGTCCTTTTTTCTGGGGGTATGCAAACCCCTAAACATTTTGTGAATCTAAGTTTGGCCACATTGAGGGGCAGTATTTCAATATGAGTAGGAAAATGAGAGTACCTCTAAATATAATTTTTTTTTAAAAAAAAAGCACTGCAGAAATCCTACTATACGTCCCAATAAACCTCTTTCATACTAACAGCATTCAGCTTCCAAAAGACAATCTGCAAATGTATCCAACTCCCTCTGGTGGTTCTTTAAATACCTGCTGATATATAAATTCTTTAGTACACTGTTCAGTGGTTAAATAAATCTTTCTCTCGCTTCACATCAGGAAACACAAACTGCTTTGTCCACCAGCCACATTAAAAATGGCATACCAGATTAGAGCTACAGTACATATTTTTTTGGAGGGGCAGATGTCATCACCATGTTGATTTGTCTCAGGAGACAATGGAGGAGTGAAGTCAAACTTTGGGGGTGAAGTCGAACTTTTGGAAGTTTACAGCGCCTGCTGAGCCTGTAGAGACCAGTACAGGAGAGACATGTTTTGTTGCAGCTGGAGTAAATGAAGGTTGTGCTGCTGCAGATGCACCATGGCATTTCTTCTCTCTGCGCTCCTCCCAGTGGTCATTTCTCCTCTGGTCACTGCTTTGGATACATGACATGATTGTCTGTCTCCAGGCCCTGTGGTCGTCTGCAAGGGATTCCCATGCAGTAGGGTTGATGTTGCCAGCTTTCATGTCACATTTGCAGACATACAGTGATACAACGGTTTTCAAACATCTCCGTTGATGAACATTTCAGTTTTTGAATGCTGTAAACCCGGAAGTAAATGCTTCGGTTTTCAAACTCGCCTTGGAAGTCGAACATGTCACGCGGCTTGCATACTGAGTTTTCTGTATTGAGCCTTCCATACTGAGTTTTCGGTTTTCGAATGTTTCAGAACTTGAATGGCCTTTGGGAACAGATTACGTTTGAAAACCGAGGTACCACTATATTTGTAATGGAAAGTTGGTCTGCCAGTGGGCCTGCTGCCTGAAGCCTGTAGAGCACATTCTTGGAGATCCTACCAGCTTCCTTCTGTGGACATGACCAATGCAATGTAGATGTCGCTGAGGCAGGAGTATCAGCATGCTGGGAATGTGAGCTTGGGAGAGCACATCTTTGTTTGAGACTCTGTATTGCAACGTGAGGCCCAAAATCATCACCAGCAAGAAGATGCCACACAACACTTAAGAACAATCGGATAATTAGATGATCATTAAGTCACAATGAATACATCATTTGTGGGTGGGGGGGAACCTAACTGGAGTCAACATTCTGCAAAAATACAAACTGGTAATAAAGCTACATACTCAACATAGTATATTTTTCCAATTCAGATGTTATCTCTTTATGCATTTTCTTGCAATTTTTCATTTGGTTAATGCAAATAGGTGTAATACAAACTTGTTTTCAGCTAACATCAAAATATTCTGTTCAACATATTGTAAGATGTAATGTCTTGCTTGCTGTTTAAGAAGCTACATCAAACACATTGTAGTTCAAAAACAGAGATGCTGTCTTCCCAGCTACAAACTTTACATGGTGCTGTTTTTAAGTATAGCCTCAATTCCACTGCAGTTTTCATGAACTTTAAAATTAACAGTGGGATTTGAGACAACAGCTTGAATTTGCATGCCTTTATCTCTGATGGAGTCAATCTGATGGAGTTCCAATCTACTGCTGGAGCAGCATTGATTAAAGGTATCAGATCTGTCTGTGTGCCATTTGCCCCTCCAAGATGACATTTTTAAAAAGCATAAACAAATTAATGCAATGTTTTAATCCAAGCATAACAAATTTATTGTGGTCCTCAAGTAAAGAATTATACTGGCCACTGCAGTGACAGGACAGGGACTAGGGCTTTTTGCTCAGGTTGACCTTGCAAATAAAGACCATGATAAAGTTAACATTTTTAAAAAAATGAAATAGGGTGTTGAGCAGAGAGAGAGATGGGGAAAAGGCATTACAGAGAGCAGGAAGACCTACGCATAAAGAAACAGATAGCACAGAGGGGCAGATAAACTGCTCATCTGAGGTTACTTGCAATATGTTGTTCCAATTGGAAGCAATAATATTCTGTGAATAAACAGTGTCTTAGAGCCATATGTATGCCATTGGACGTGGGCACTTCTGGATGGGCAAGTTTCAGGCATAACACATCATTAGGAAGTATAGGAACTGAAGATGGTGCAGTGACCACAGGACCTCATGAAGTACATTTCTCACTGTGCGTCAATGGGTGGAGTGACTTGGTCTTTCATAAATAAAACAAACTGGGATCCCAGCAATGTAAATATTTATTGTTGCCTGGAGCACGTAACTGACCTACAGCACAATCCTCCTAGCCAGGTCTATTCAGAAGCAAGGCCTATTGAATTCAATGGGGCTTCCTTCCAGGTAAGTGGAGCTAGGGTTGCAGCCTTAGTACAGCAATGGTTTTGTTTTTTGTAGGCAAGCCAAGCTTACTTTCAGAGTCATAAATAAACACAGTAATAGATATTTATGGATGAGGCAATTGTCTTTCCCTTGGGCCCAGTTCCCTTCATCTCTTGGAATGCTCCTTTTTCTATCTTAATTCACTGTATCATTCATCTTACAATCTTACAAATGCAATAAGGGTATGTTTAGAGTTTAATAAGTAAATTATTTAACTGGATTCCTTTCAGCTCCTTGCTTCATTCATGAAGTATGCATGAATCAGATCAGACACAGTAAGCAGCCATGGAGGAAAAATCATATATAATAACCGTCAACTTTCAGTGCATGTCCCAGAAACAGCTACATCACTGGATTTTATCAGTGGTTTGAATTTGTTTTGTGCCCTCTCTGTGGCACTTCACATACTTAAAGGGCAATGGTCTGAGTTAATTTTTTCAGGGATGAATTTCAAAAGAACCTTCATCAGAGTATTGGATCTCATTAACGTACATAATTCCTCCATTTGGGAGAAGGGCACAAGCAGCTGCTTCTTACCTTGCTTGCAGTCTTACCACAGGAAGATGCATGCAGTCACATAGGAAGCAGATAATCTGCCCTATCAAGCCATGCCACCACTATCTTACATTTCCTAGTAGTTTCAGATGCATAGTAAAAACCACTTCACTACGTTGCAAAACACTGTAGATAGCTCCCCATATACCTGATTGTACCTCCAGTAAGATTATAAACAGCTACCAGGTGGTAAGCTGTCACCTGAATGTGGGAATGTTCAGGGAGGCAGGAGAGGATATATTGTTTAATAATATCCTTCTCATCTTGCATTAGCAAGTCCCTTTACTTAGCAGAGTGCATTCCCCTTTTAAATACACAGCGGTTTGCTTGTTGCAAGCTCATCTGACCCTCTTAATGTAAGATTCCTGGTAAGATCCCTTCTAGTCCCTCTTAAAAAAGAATAGAAACGACAGATTTTAAAGTCAATATAAAAGTAGTTTACTCAAAATCATTCAGTTCACACGTGGATCCCTGAAGGCAGACTTAGGTTACAAAACTATATACACATGTGGAACTATCCCATAAGGGAGTTAGTTCCTAAGTGACTGCGAATAGGCAGTCACTTCTCCTCATACACAGAAAAACAAAACGGAGAAGAGCCAAAGGAAGGAGCTGTGCTAACTTGCCCAGTTTGTCACAGCTCAAGAGGAAACAGGAAGTTAGACTCCTGGCTGGTACAAAGCATCCACTAGCATGTCCACTCTAGGAATGTTGTAGTTGACTGCTATGTGTTTCACATCCCACACCGAAGCTACCCAAAATTACTCTAGAACATGAATAGGGAATCCTCCCAAGTGCTGGATTACAACTCCCCCCTTCCCTTAGTGTTGTTGGTTGCAGCTGACAAAAGTTTGATCCACAAAGTTTCTGGACTCACAGGTCCCACATCCCCTACCTTAGAATATACGCCATTAGATTACTATCTTTGTGGAGAAAGACGGCAAAATTGCTAAGTCTTGGTGTAAGATAATTATTTGTTTATTGTAATATAATAAGCTGTACTATTGTGGGACATCACTATAGCCAATATGAATGTAAAATAAAAGGTTGTCCAAGTTACACTGAGCCTGCAAAATCAGAGATTATTAAACTGGTGGTATTTAACCCTCATGTATAGAGGAGGGGTGTTGATGTAGAATGGAACAGAACTTCAACCATGGAATCTGGGCTTTGCAACTGACCCAGCCTTGACCATGCTGGTTGACGACCTTTGTCAGTCAGGAAAGAGACAGATGGAGTGCAACCCTGCTCATTTTCCTTGACCTCTCAGCAAATTTCAATACTTTTCGGACTGACTCCAAGGCTTGGGGATTAGAAGCACAATTTGGTAATGGTACCACTCATACTTATGGAAAGTGAGTCTAGGGAGAGACCATGAGGTGCCAACTGCTTAATGGCATGGAAACTGACCTGTGGCATCCTGCAGGGTTTGGGGTGTTTTTTTTGTCACCCACGTTGTTCAACTTATATATATGTACAAAGCTTCTGGACAGGTGCATGATGCAGTTTATCATATTGATGAGAGCCAGTCAACTGAAACTGAATCTAGGCAAGACCAAGGTGTTGTGTGCATTAGGTGACTGAGTACAAGAAGTGGTAAGATGTGTGTCCTGAATAAGGTTGCAGCCCCTGTAAAGAGCAGGTCCATAGTTTGAGGGTGCTACTTGATCCAATACTCTCATTTAAGGTCCAGGTGTCCTCAGTGGCTAGGGGTACTTAACTTCCAGCTTTGACTGGTGTACCAGCTGCAGCCCTTCCTGAGATGAGGTGCCCTAGCAACAGTGAGTCATGCTCTGGTAACCTCCAGATTGAATTATTGCAAGGTACTCTCCATGGGACTTGAAGACATCTTGGATGCTGGAACTAGTGCAAAATGTAGTAGCTAGACTAACCACCACAACTGGTGGGTCTCATATTTCACCAGTTCTGCTAGAATTGCTCTGGTTGCCTATTTGCTTCCGAGTCAGTCCAAGACAAACGTTTGTTTTTGACACATAAAGCTCTAAACAGCTTAGGTCCCAGCTACCTGAAAGATTCTCTCCTTTATAAAGAGATTCAGGACTAAAAACCACAAGGAAAAGACTTCTTTGGTGATTCCACCACCCTGACATCCAGTGGCACATGAGACAGCCTTTTCTGTGGTGCCCCCCGCCCTGAAATTCCCCATTGCCTGATGTCTACCTGGTGATTTTCAGAAAACATGCAAAGATTCATCTTTTTACCCAGGCTTTTGGGATATGCAGTTATTGTCTACTCTCTACTTATGATTTTATCAGTTGGTTATCTTCATCACTTATTATCTGTTGTATTCTATTCTTTTATCATTTTGTAACCTGCCCTGAGACCTTTGTTGAAGGGCAGGTGCTAAAGCAAACAAACATAGGCTTTTCTATCAACTCTTGACAAGACTGATCAAAATAGCTTTTCAATTTACTTAGGTTGGAGAAAGCACACTTAAATTGTGCCTAGCTTGTTGATTTAGTGGCAGAATTAGTGCCTTGGGTGCAGAGGGATCCTGAGTTCAACTTCCAGATGAGCCCCTGAGGGGGAAGAAAGGAAGGCCATACCTTTAGAAATTTGAGAAATGCTAAAAGCTCTGTGGTAAGGCACGTGTTTTTTTATGCAAAGGGTCCCAGATTCAATCCTTGGCATTTTTGGAAGGGCTGCAAAAGGCTTCTGTCTGAAACCCTGATGAGCTGCTACCAGACAGTGAGCAGAGACAATAGTGAGCAAGACACACCACTGGTGTGCAACCTGCAGACCCAGAGGAACGATTGGGGGGGGGAACAAGGGTACTCCCAACATTTTCAAGGACGGGGCCAGCCCCCACTCAATATTCTGCTGCGACATGCAATATATTGCAGTGCTTTCACACAGCCCCATGCTGCGCTTCTAAGTCCTGACAGTCCATGTTTCAAGATATGGTGTCACCTTACATCATTATGATGTCATGTGACTGGCAGATTGGTGACCTCACCTCCCTGTCAAATTCTTCCATCTAGAGGTGGGAAGAGGAGGATCTGGTCTGCCAAAAAGGAAAGATTGCCTGCCCCAGATGCAGATGAGGTTAAAAACCTTCCTTGGTCATGAAGTTTAGTGAGTCATCTTAGTGCCTTGCCTCTTATCTCAGTCTAGTCTACTTGTCAGAGCAGAAAGGGCACACATAGTAAACCATGTTGCCTGTAGAGAAGTTCCTTAAAGCGTAATACTACTTGCAGCAGCCACTATGATGCACTTCTTGTGGGTCAGCTAGAGGAGGATCAAAGGACCCATGGGTGTCTGTGGTCTTGTTTGTTGTGGAAATCTGTTCCATTCTGACATTTCAGGGAGTATACGGAGTTTAAATATGCTAACCCTTGCTCTACTCAACAATGTTCCTAACAATGATTCTTGTAGAACTCACCTTTACCCAGAAGACTTTTGAGTCTAGGGAAAGCATCCTGATTACTTAAGAACAGCAGAGACCACAGCAATTCAACCAGTACCATTCTACCTAGACTGGGCCAGGTCATTTGATCCTCCTCTAGCTAACCCACAAGAAGGGGTGAAGTTGCTTTTGAATGCTCTTCTATAAGGCTGTTGAATGCTCTTCTATAAGGTTTCATTCACATGAAGAACCAGGACATTAGGACAAGAGGCACTAGCCTGATTTCCACTCTGTCTCAACAAATTTCCATATGCATTTTTCCATATGTATTATATTCCATATGTATTATGTATGTGTTCCATATGTCCATGTGGTACAATCCTGGGAACAATGCACCACATGCTCTCTGAATACTTAAAAGTGTTTTTTGAAAATAAGCAACAAATGCACAAGATACTTCAATATTTAAAATGTGTGCGCGCACACACAAACACCTTCTATCTCAACCTGCAGAAATAGGGCTCCTCTACAATAGCTACTGGGAGTGTATTCTGTTCAGTTATCAGAGCGGCACAGTCCAGTTTGGGTGGAAAGAGGAACCTTGCTTTTGAACGGTTCTTATCTGTAATTACCATCTAAAGCAAGCCTCAATTTTATAGTTCAGTGCTTTTAAAAAATCTTATTGAAGTTGTAGGATGCATAAGCTTTGCTTATGGATCAATGTTCTGGATTTTGGCACAGTTAACTCTAGGAACAGATATACAGGCCAGCTACATTAAATTTCTTCCTCTCCATGGGTGGCATCAATCATTAAGTTGCTTGAAGCGGAAAACTGAATGAACCATATTTTGATATTTAAATTTTCTCAGGTGTTTGCAAAAGTTCTTACATTGTTCAACTCTACAACTATTTGACTTGGCTTCTGACTGCTGCACCACACCCATGGCATATACCACGTAAAAAGTCATGGCACATTGCTTCATTTATAATGAGTGCATCATAATGATGGCACAATTTATTTGCTTGCTTCAAAGATAGCATTATAATGAAGGTGTGAGCAGATTGCCTTGCCTTGATGAGCTCCTGACAGGTCTCAGCCCCAATGGCAAACAACCTCAAAAGTAAACAACAAGTAGATGTGAAGGGAGGAAGAGAAAGCAGAAATCTCAAACAATCCAACCACCACACATTAAAAATACATTTGGGAGGGATATCAATTCCCTGACAAAATAGCCAAATCTAGGCAATTGTAAAAAAAATTACTTTTTATAATAGAAAGGTAGGCTGAGTGAGGCTGCTGAGTGATCCATCTCAGTACTGTCTACATCATCTGTTACCAGGCTTCTCTCTCAGCAGACCACTTGAAGATAGCTAAGGGTCTTGGCAGACCTCTTAAAGATATTTCTGTAGGATGTAGTAATTCTAATTCCATAGAATTCACATTGCAATACAATAAAATACAATACATGAAATGAAAGCAATAGAACACAATTAAAATTCAGTATGAATACTCAGTGTGAGGAGTACAAATCCACACACCACAAGAAGAAAGCTCATGGACCACTGGTAGTTCATTGGCAACATTTTGGGAAACCTATTCTGCAGTGATTGCCAATGTCTCTCTGGGGCTTCAGGCAAGAGTCTATCTCTCACCTCTACCTGGAGATGCTGGGGATCAGGCATTAGATCTGAAGGGTAACAGCCCTTCCCCAATGATCACATTATGCATACTAGTATCACACACTCTAAGGGAGCAGCCATTTTGAAAAGTTAAGTACAATAGCTGTGCAAGGGAGTCATGCCTGGCCCAAGTCTCCTGTCAATTACATGTGGAAATGTGTGACACAATCATTGAACAGGGACGTGCCTCATTCCATTCAAGGTGGTTCTTCAAGGATTCACTAAAAATTCAACACTTTCTCCAGAAATTTAATTTCTAATCCAAAAGGTTAATTTATGCTGAAATCAGTTTCAACACAGATTTTTTAAATACAGGCGCTTCATGGCACTTATGTATTGCAATCTTTTTTGGGGGGGGGTTGGAGAGAAAGGCTGTATGTATGTATACAAATAGTGAGAACCATGTGCTATGTTGGCAGCGGGGAACCTCCAGCACATTGGCCAAATTAATTATGTGAAGATGTCTTCCCCAAATCATACCCCATCCCTGACATCATGTGCAGTGTCAAGTGTTGAGCAGGTAAAGAATGTGGCTACAAAGGAACAATTTGAGCACTGAAGTATGCCCCTTGCTGTCAGTGCCAACTTGACAAGCCCCTGACTTGGATCTTCACGTCAGAACAAGCTGGAATGTGTGCAGAAGAAGGGGACCAAGGTGTTAAAGGGTCTGGAAACCAAGCCTTATGAGGAACGGTTGTCACAGTTGGGTATGTTAAGCCTAGATGACAGAAGCCTGAGAGGTGATATGCTAGATATCTACAGATATCTCAAGGGCTGTCATATGGAGGACGGGGCAAACTTATTTGCTGCTGCTCCAGAGCATAGGACCTGAAAAAATAGTTTCAATTTTTTAAAAAAGAAGATTCTGACTAAACATTAGGAAGAACTTTATGAAGGTAAGAGCTGTTTGACAGTGGAATGGACTACCTTGGAAGGTGGCAGATGCATCTTCATTGGAGGTTTTTAAGCATATTGGATGGCAATCTGTCAGTGATTCTTTAGCTGTGATTCCTGCACTGTAGGGGATGGGCTAGATGTCCTTGGGATCCCTTCCAACTCCAGTTCTATGATTCTATGAAGGCACAAGACAGCACCCTAACCACAATTCATTTTATTTCATTTATTAAGCACAGAGTTTTCAGCTCAGTCCTGGCTTAGCATGATACTCCCCAACAAATGGGAAAGAAGGAAAGTAAAGTGGGAACCATTTAAACCACGAAAAGGCACTGTAGGTCCAAGCTTTGGTCATTCAATAAAAACTCAAGTATAAGATTGTTTTGTGTTAATTTAATCATACAAATATTCATTTATACATTAAGGAAAAAGCATCTTTGTTTTCCCCCACAATGTGCTATTACAGGATTCTTCCCAGACTCAGTGAAGCAACACACATCCTGCTCTACACATGCACTCCCCCCAGAGAGAATAAAGACAGGCTGCAGAATCAACCACTCACTCACACAAGAGAAAAAACAATGGAAACCCAGACATGGGACAGCGTGCATTTCTTAGCCCCAGGCTTCTCTGGCTACACTTGTACCTATAGAGATTCAAGACGCACTCATCTGCAGCTGGGGGGTGGGATGAATACACATTCCCAAATCCCTGAGGCCTTAGGATACACCTTTCACCTGCCCCAAGTAGGAGCAACAACATAGGCCCAACCTGACAGGGCAGGCTTAGCACCCATCCCCAAACAGAGACAGAGCTTACTTGCACCCACTAAGGCTCATAGCCAGCTCAATTTCCTAGTGAGAAGACTGGGTGCTCTTGCCTCCCAGGCACAGTCACATTTTCAGATGCAGAGGTTGCCAGCACATTTTCAAACCCAACAGCTTGGGTTACAGTTTAATCTGCATTAAAATAAAAATAAAAAAGAACGCTGCAAACAAATGAGAAATCCAAACTTCCCTTTGTTAAATTAAAATTACTTCTTCCTCCTCGGGAATCCATCATTTCTTCCAGAATGAGAACCACTAGGGAAATGGCCAGAGCCAACCACACTTGTTACATGAAGCAAGCTAAATTTGGGGGAGCAAGAATCAGTCACATTTCAGGAACAGGGATAGGGGTCAAGCAATGCTTAGCTTCCTCCATGTCCAAGCAGTATCACTTTGGTAAAAAGGGTTATTTTATTCACAACGTATTTTTACAGATCATGCAAGAGGGAACGAGAGGCATATACACGATAATATTTGAAGTGGGTAAGAGTGTTTGCCAATATGTGCATTTTAAAGCTATGAGTGGCTCTCTGATTCCTGTAATTGCAACAAAGCAATCTAAATACCCATGCCACTTCCAAACTCAGCAGTCTACACTGTTTCCCCTACATGTGATTATATCTGTACAGAAGTGTTGTGTGTTAAACCTAGGCACTGGTTAGCATTGCCACCTTTTTCTCACAAAGGGGTTGTGCCTTTATGACATTCAGCTATTCTGCAGGTACAGCCACCCCCCATTACTACACCTCCATGCTATGTAAAGCTACATCTACTGTGTTTCTGCTTCCCATACTGTTGAAGCCACAGGCCATCTGTTGAGGAGGGGAGGAAAGGTGGCAGCTTCCCCTGATAATTATGAAGCTAGTATTATGCATTTGTGAAAATCAAACCTTTATGCTTAGGCACAAAAATGTCTTGCCCTCCTTAGCTGTCTGAAAGTGCTGCTCCCAAGCAAACATGATTTTGGCTTCAGCCATTTCAATGGCTCCAAAATCATCAAAAACGCCTTAAAAACTAATGAATTTAAAATCAGAGTTCCAAGAAGCTCCATGAGTAATAAAGGAGGTATTGTATAAAGAGAAGAATATTTGAGAAAAGAAACGAGACACAAAACAGTGAGCATTTTAAACATCCTCCCATTGTCATCACTGAAGGGATTATCACTCAAATCAAAATACCTGCAAACAGGTATGAGCCCTTTGTAACTATTTATACAGAGATCATCCCCCGAGAGAGGAATGTTTATCCCCAGAAAGATCTCAGAAACTAGCGACAATAAAGAGGACTACTTTTACTGCAACCAAGCTGGGCCCTGGCTGTGATTTCTGCTTTCTTCAGTGGAACGACTGTTTCATTCATAAAAGTCACCAGCACTCAAAAGAGGAGATAGTATTTGAGATGACTTGCAGGAAATGGTCATCCCTACTTGCTGTAAAAGAACAGTAGTTGGCAGTAAATATCAGTTTTTGCTCTGCACTATGAAAAAACTAAAGTCTCCACAATGTTTGACAGTTTGGATGGTGAGGTTTCTGAATACCTAACTTGGTCTAAAGAGAAAACTGAATCTGTTTTAACTTAGCTTACTGTAGTAGCTGCCAGTTGTTGCCACTGACTTCCAATGTTGCCACCAGAGGTTACTCTCTCTCACACACACACTCATCTCAAAAACCATACAGTGTACTCAGTCTTTTCTTTGCGTATCAAAAAAGTTGCTTGCCCAGAGCAGGAAAAATAAATAAAAGCAATTATCATGACTAATGCTATACATAATCAGTTTCTACACCTTACTTTGCATCTGAATAATATGCTGCTTATGATGATTAAGAAAAGAATTTGGGGAGCCAAGCTGGGGGGAAGTTAAAGGAAGGCATTCCATAGTTTCTACACTCCCATAATTTGTCCTCTCAGATGAATCCCTTGCAATCATTTCTCCCAGTGTTCATGGCTATGGTCATAGATAAACTATACTCTTCAAATTAGTTGGGATGCAAAAAAATTATACAAGTTCTTCAAAAGTGAAAACATCAAATTAGATGCTGAGCTGGCCTAGAAGACTGAATACCTACACATCTGCCTACTAGGATCCTAGCCAGATCCATTTAATAGACTTTGGGTGCTCTATATATATATGTTCTGATGGGAAACAGGGTTCTGGTCAGCTATACAGAAGAATACAAAGGCCTTGTATGCAAATCAAACCAACAAGGTAGCTCAAAGCATGTTACTTCAGGCCTTGCATTATCCCCATCAGTACATACTCATACTTCCACTATCTCAGACCAGGGAGTTTGATCTTCTAAGTGAGATGAAAGGAAGGAGGCATTGCATATTATTCTATCTTTGGCAGATGGCTGCTGTGGCCTAGTTCAAGTTTTTGAATTAGACAGAACCCCCCCTCCTCCTTAAACCGATGCAAAACCCAAGAGTTTCAAGAGACCATGTTCTGCTAATTCTCTATGGAATTGGACAGATTGGCCTCAATTATATGGCTATCATTCTTCATGGGCTATACGCAGTTAGATCTTAAACAGTTCCACACCCTTGATACACACACACACACACACACACACACCAGTCTATAAATCCAAGTGTTCAGAGATCAAACAAGCTGATAAGCAGAAGGAATTGCTGTGAATGGCTGCTGATGGTTCTTCTTTCTCCCATATGTTCAAAGCAATTTAGTCTCTGCCAACAAGCTAGTTATTTTTTTATCACTGAAGACTCAAAGTGGTCATTCCAATATAAAACAGAAGATGTGAAATTTACATCTTAGAAGTGTCATGGAAATTTAATAATTGGTGCTCTACCACTCCGAAAAATAATTTTTCTTCTTGGCACAAAAGTGACATATACATGCATAGCTGTCTCAAAGACAGCTTAATGAACATGGGAATATTTCAATATGCTAACTGTTCAGGGCAAACTTTGGAATTTAAATAAGAGAATGTGCCACAATCAAAGCACAAGACACCCCTCTTGCATCAGCTCGGTGTTTTTACCCTCTTGACATTCTTGCCCTGCACAACAAATGGCAAAACTAGGTCTGCGCAACCAAACAGAAAAGAACTAGCAGATGACTAATGCACACCATGCCCAGAAGAATGATACCAAAAGCAGAATAAAGGCAAATAACCAAAAGAAAGAAAGGGGGGGAAAGACATCATTAAAATTTATGGATCTGGATATTGATCAAGCTAGAAATTAATACCATCTGACAAACAAATAGCTGCACTAACCAAGAAAATGCTAAGCAAGCTTCCATTTCATAGCAAGCACATCTCCATAAAAATGCACGCTGTCCCTTTTTTTAAAAGTTATGAACAAGGAACGAAAAATTAACATTTGCTCAGACTACAACCTCTCTGTAGGCAAAATAATTTCTTTTAAAAAGAGATGGCTTTTCCATTTTAATCTTTTTAAAAAATTTCTTTTAGGCTACCTAATTAACTGTGACAATGACTTCTAAACAAAACATTGGTGTATTTTTCTCTCTCATAGCACTGAACAGCACTCCTGAAATTCAGCATTCACACATGCATACTTTAGTTTTGTTTTTTTTCTGGAAACAACTAGTCTTAAGTTATTGTTTGTTTTCTTCTTATCTCAGGATATGGAGACCAAGAAGGGGGTTCATGTTGTATCTTCTATAAGCCATAAGAACTCCCCCTCCCTCCCAAGTCCATTCTTTGTCAAATTCTCTTCTCGACGATACCCGTTTTTGTTTTTAAGACTGTCCAAAGGGATAAGGACCGTGAAAACCCTGGAAAAGAATTAGAGACAAAAATTAATTTCAGAAAGGGGAATAAACTAAGCAAGGTCTGTTCCAATGTGACCACAACATCCCAAGTGTATGAAATCCTCTACAACCTACATTCTAAAGCCATTTATCACTTTTTACAAAGGGTCATATAATTCATTTCATTTTAATCTATTCTCTTTTGCATTTCAATGCTACATTTCAATGTTTACACAGTCAAAATATATTCCCTTGCCACCTGTCATACTGAGCCCAAAGAGAAATCTAAAACACTGACAAAATCATTAAAGTGAAATTCCAGTTTGGGACATTAAATACTTTCAAGGGGGGTTTGGTATACTGAACTCCTGGAATGCTATAACAATGCAATTAAGTTCCCTACATGGCTCTTTAAATCTTTAAAGCTCATGTTCACGAACCAAAAACAGTCCTAGCCCCAACGGTTTATGCACAAACAAAACTGCTCACTAGGCTTAAAGGTTGATTCTATCTCCCCAGCCAAAGATGCCATATTGAGTTGCAGACCTCATGCATGTTTTGTGGCAAGCCGGAATTGGCAGTATGAGCAGAGTTGACCTTTTTCAAATTCCAAAACATGCATACAATAAACTTTCAAAAGCCTATTTGCAATGAGCCAACTTCACATGACTTAAGCCAAGGTAGGCAGCACTAATATAAACCAGACTTCTCCAGGTTTTCAATTATGGCTATTCATTAGCTGGGCACCATTGGTAAAACAGGCACAAATTAATTTCTAAATTATGACCATATATAATAAGAGGCATATAAACCTATCATTTCCAATCCACAATGTTTCAGCCACTCTTTACTCTACTAAAGCATCATTCTGAAACAGTGCATTCTTCAAATAAATCTCCTCTAAAATAGAAATGGCATCATCATATTTGTTTTCTACCTTAACTCACCTCTGGCATACATTTCAAATGCTAGGACAACATTCAGTTTTTAGGCTCTGAAAGACCAAGCACCCAATAGCAATTTATGGATATTTTTTACCAGAACCCCTACTAATGTGAAGCTACTGCATTTTTTTCTTAAGAGGTCACCAGGGATGGTGGGGAAGTGAAATCCAAGGCTGATATATTTTAGTTGGCCTTATAAACTTTCCAGAAATATAGGAACATAAGAAGCTGCCTTATATCAAGTCAGACCATTGATCCACCTAGCCCCAGTATTGGCAACACTGACTGGCAGTGGGCCTCCAGGGTTTCAGGCAGGGAGTCCTTCCCAGCCCAAGCTGGAGATGCCAGGGATTGAACTTGGGACCTTCTGCACGCAAAGCATATGCTCTACTACCATGTTCTTTTCTCTTATATGCAATATACATACACATTATTTGTCAGTCACTATTGCACAGTCTTATTATCTGCGGGTGGTGCTGTGGTCTAAACCACAGAGCCTAGGACTTGCCGATCAGAAGGTCGGCGGTTCGAATCCCCGTGACAGGGTGAGCTCCCGTTGCTTGGTCCTTGCTCCTGCCAACCTAGCAGTTCGAAAGCATGTCAAAGTGCAAGTAGATAAATAGGTACCGCTCTGGCGGGAAAGTAAACGGCGTTTCCGTATGCTGCTGTGGTTCGCCAGAAGCAGCTTAGTCATGCTGGCCACATGACCCGGAAGCTGTCTGCGGACAAATGCCGGCTCCCTCGGCCAGTAAAGTGAGATGAGCGCCGCAACCCCAGAGTCATCCGTGACTGGGCTTAATGGTCAGGGGTTCCTTTACCTTTCTTGCACAGTCTTATTATCTGGAAATCAGTTGTGTTGCATTGCATTCTGCAAATAAGATCTCTCTTAGATATACCCAGGAAATATTAATAGCAGAGACAATAACAAGAGGATAGCCAGTTACACGCTTGACTCTTGTAGCTATAAGCAGCTTCATTTGCTATAGGATACATCCTTTAGGCAAGAGATTGCCAACTTTTTTAGACCAGTGGGCACATTTTGATTTTTGAGAGTGCTGTGGCTGCTAGTCACAACATGGCTGCCATGGGGGACACGGCATAAATTAGAGGGGTGAACAAAAGGCAAGCTATGGAGATTTCAAGGACTGGAAAATAAGACAGAAGCTGGAAAAGCGAACTAAAGGAGGAGGAGAAAAGAGCAACTCTTTAGGACTCAAGGGATTCCTAATGCTTGGTGTCCAAATAGCTTACCTATCAGCCACAGCTCTGACTTTGCCCTTTGGCTAAAAACAATGACAGATGGGAGCTCATTTCACATACGTAAATTGCTTAGAATGGTACCTGCACATTTGCTTCACAACCTTCTTTCTAGGAGGACCCTTTTTTCTTTTTTTTAAAAAAATAAAAGCTCAGAGTCTGGGGACCCTGCCCAGCAATGCCAATGAAGGACTTTGTGAGCACCAGGGCACCAATATGGACCATGCTGGTGACCCTCACTTTAGGTGGTCTGTGCTTTGACGGTAACAAGTTCTGAAGTAATCAGTAATCTGGAAAATACCGCTCCTTCTTCTACTGTGGAATGCTTACTCTAGTAGTGCAAAAGTTTCTCCATAAAAAGAATTGTCCAGTAGTTTTCTTACTGACTTACTGATGTGCTTCCCAATTAGTAAAAAATGATAACACTACCCAATTAAACTTTTGGGTAAGAACCAGCTCTTAACTCAACGTTACTGTTGGTAATGATGTTAACTGGGAAACGTAATTCCAACATAACTTAAGTTTCTCTCCAAGTTTAGGTATCACTCTAATATAGAAAAGATTGGAGTTGAACATCATTGGCTTTATTTTTATTTAGTTTGTGGTGGAATTTGAATAAATAGAAGTACAGTTTATTTATTTTTTAAGGCATCAGCTTTTGATGCATGGCTGCAAAACAAAACAGAAGTCTTCCAGTTTACACTGATGGCAGCCTCAGATAGAACTACTCAATCGTCCTCTATTTCTCATCACTTCCTGGCCCGTTCCTGGTCAGTGCTTCTCCAAACCACCCAAAGCTCTTTTGAATCACTTATGTAAACTCAACACAAACAGGGTTTTTTCCCCCTTCAAAGCATGCTGCACAAATATAATGCAGTAGCTCAAAGCTCTTTCCCACTATTCATCTGTTCTTCTATTTAAACAAGGAGCTGATCTACATGTTCAGAAAAAGCACATACTTCCCTCTTTGTACTGTACCACTTCAGAATGTTAGGGGGTAGGCAGAGAAAAATCACATTTTAAAGTTGTCCCCTTAAGCTGCATACAGACACCTATCAATGTAGGAACCTTTATACTTAGCACACAGTATGAGTGAGGATTACCCAGTGAATTCAGCCAGTTGATTCTAGCAGGAATTCTTCAGAAATAAAATTTTAGATTAAAGATTGAAATGAATACACAGAGCAAATATAATTCCCGCTCAAGGGCTAGATTTTAGTTTCTATATATCATGCTCACTTTCTTTAAAAACATGCTTTATTACCCATAAGTTCTTGCTGAGCAATTTCGCAGCTGCAGGCATAAAAATGGCAGCTTAAAAAAGATTATATAAACTTAAGCCATTCCATTTTGGGCTTATTGGGAGAAAGAGTGAATGTGACAAATATTTACTATGTAAAGGAGATGTTACATACAATATTGATCGGATTCAGAAAATTTCCTGTATATGGTAAATATTTGTACAAATTTAACTTTCATCTTATACTTAAGCATACATAAATTTTATGGAATTGATTTGATTGTGGAGTTTTTTTTGGTGAAAATGTGGGTTTTAATGAAGTATTTCTCTCACACACAAGGCTTCAAGTTGTCTCCCATTCAGATTACTGATAAAATCGAAATCTGGTTATCTTCAATAATGCTTTATTTGCTGGTCTCAGACCAGTCACTAAGCTTTGACAGAAAAAATATTAAGCGCTAGAGAGTAAGAGAGGTCACAGAAACAAATGCTTATCTAGTCCCTCTGCATGAAATGATAGGGTGCCTTTGAGTTCAAAGAAGGGTGTTTTATTCAGTGGATATATCATTTAAAAGAGGATAGGCCGGAAGGGATTTTTGCCAACTCACTCTTCAAAATGTTAGCATTCAATAACAAACTCCTGCATTGCAAAGCAGAATTTATTGTCAAGCAATTTTGTTACTACTTTTTGCCTCTAAGGAATACAAAATACCAAAAACTTCATTTTTCTGTACTGAATAAACTTGATAATGCCTCCAATCACTGTATTCAACATAAGGAACTGATATTCAGAGGCTGTGCTTCTGATATTGGATATAGTATAAGCCAGTGATAGCTTTCCATGCCCCTCATTTTCCCCAGTCACCTATCTGTCTGCTGGTCTCTAGAGGCTTACCCCATTTGCCATTTTGCTTGAGTTTGGTTTGTGAGTAAGCTGAGTCTTCAATGTCCTATTAGTAAATGTTTCAGGTGTCTCCTACAGGAAGTGCACCATAGTGACAGAATAAAGAACAACTGTGGGGCTGGTGTGACTGTTGATAAATGCAGGCAGCACATGCAACTGTGAGAAAGACTGAATGGGTGAATGGAGTGTATGCATGTCTGAATGGATGGATGGTGTGTGAGTGAGTGCAAAGCTCTGATCCTTGCCACTAGTGACATTATCTCAAAAGGAATGCGGACTTTGGGGGGAGGTGGGGTGTTGCACCCTGGTAAAAAGATGTGATCCTTCCACCGCTTAACTTCCTTTTAACCAACTGAGCAATTCCATCTTGTGAAAGTAAATGTGACTGTACTGGAGCTTGGGAGCAACTTTTCACTGAGTTTGAAAGAAAGTGTGACCACAGCCTACGTATTTCAACAATACTTATATCTTCCATAGAAACCTGGACATGGTTTAGGATTAAATTGCTGGCTCTCCTCTTGTTGATTCTATGACTAACTGCTCCAAGATACAATCATCACTTGCATCAAGAAATGTTCTCTCTTCGTCATAACTTGAATTCACCCTTATCCAATCCATTTGAGAGTAGCTTTAGTCACACACTACCAGTACACTATCTGCTTCAACTGTCTTCCTTCTACCTTAGCTGCTCAATACATTTTATTCATCCTATTTTAAACCTTACACCAACTGGCAATTGCCTCAGGGCCCTGAACAACATGTTGAATGGACCTGTCCATGTGGAAAATGGAAAAACAAACACCATCTACACCACACTGGATTATGTAAACTATGATTCCACAAGTTTCTGTATATTTTTATGCAAAAGGCAGCAAAATGTTTTCAATGAAATCAGAACAAAATGCAACAAGTGAATCTAACCATTTTAAGCAATGATTTGAAGTAAAGCAGAAACAAAAAGGGAAATGAAAAGTGAACACATCAGGTCTATGCAGAGCTTGTCTGAGGCCCAGGGTGGGAGTCTTTTTAGAATAAAGTTATAAACTCAAAACAAAAAAGCCCCGCCCCCTGCCAACTTAGCCCTCCAAGGCTTGGGGCAAGTGTACCTGGCTACCCCACACTCTGCACAGACCTGGAACACATTCTGATCAATATTCTTTTATCCATACATTTTAGCTTCCAAATCTGGTTGACTACATTTTTAGCACTTACCACCTAATATACTTCCAATTTTAAGTGCACTTTAAAAAAGCAGCTTTGTAAATTGTTGCCTTCTCAAATCCGGCAAGCAGCATTTGAAGAATGTTATTTTAACAGAATATTAAAGTGGTTTTAGCATTTGAAAATAGTCTTGTTTAAGCTTGCTTTTAATTCAGTGAAAGGACTTGTAAGATGAACAGCCAAATGCAGGCCCTTTTAAGCGGAGTGTACAGAGGCACAAGGGGGAGTCATGCAATTTGCAAGGAAGGACCATTACAATACAGGTCATGGACTCATGACCTCCCCGTTCTCCTGTACCCCCAGGGCACCTACCTTACTGTATGTCACTACTGATAAGTTGTTCGAGTGACTGCTGGGGGAGAGATTTACAGAGTTTTGTGACAGTTCAGTCTGATCTTGTTCAATTTGGTCAGGAGCAGGCCCCCACGTGTTTTTGCTGATTGTGTCTAGCTCAGAACCCCCAGGGTCTTTTAGGTTGTTTTCATCTGGTTGCCTGTTCTTCTGCGGAGAGGCGAACGGGTTAAAGTTTCCTTCTACCTTGCGATGTGGTTGTGTGTTGAACTCAGTTTCAAATGATGACAGTTGCTGCGTTACTCCTAAAAGTCCTCCAACTTCCACACTGAGGATCACCCAGATGATGTCTGTGAAAGAGAAACCTGGGTCAGCACAAAATACAATTTGCGATTTTACTTAATTTCAATACCTCTCAAACAACATGATGCTTATAATCAAACATAAGAAACAAAAATGCCAAATCCTTGTAATATCAATATGGACCACATTTCAGATACATGGGAGGTATTACATCAGGGCTCATTGTTTGCTCAAAGCCAGCCTGAATGTTTTAGTATCCGGCATTCTGAAAGTTTGAAGATAGTGAAATACTGCCACCTTCTGTTAATCTTGGTATTTATTCTGGTCATTCCCAAGCATGAAAATAATTATACAAAAAGACTCCAAAAAAGAAAATTCAGTGGAAGTCACATCTTTCACTTGAAAGAAATACCATCATTTGGGGGTGAAAGTTGTTAAACATGCCAATCATCAACAGGAAATAAAAACAAACAGAAAAATTGGCAATCAAATCTCACAAGTGGGATCTACAACTAATGTTGCAGTTTTAAGTGCTTCTGTTCAGTGTTCTTTCAATATATTTCGTTCCATCTCTCCTATGTTAGCTACACAGTAAAACAGACAAGTGAATCAACCTAACAATTAATACCTGAAGTTGTAACATGCCACTTTTCAAACACTTGAAATGGTTTGTGTCCTGAATTATAAAAGAGTATTGGAACTACATGGAATTTTTGTTGGGTTCAGGGTTTGTTTGTGGTTGTTGCTGCTTTGCCATGAAAGGTAACTTTTTAAGATGTGCAAAGTTTCCCATAACTTAGGAGTTATTCTATATTTTGAAATAGTTTGTTAATGATATTGAGTTCCTCAGAAAGTTGGTAGGATCTGAGTTTTGAAAAATAAAAATAAAACATTCATGTTGTGCATTGCCCCCCTAAAAGGGGCTGCAGTGGCCTCTTTAAGAGAAGCAATCGTCAGCAACACACTGACAGTGATCCTTGTCTCACACCTGCTAAAAGGCGGGGAGGATAGCACTTCAAAAGGCCCAGTGGCCATTGCCACCTTTAAAGGAAACATTTACATTCATTTGTCTGTTTCTTGAAAGATAGTTACAATGTGAGGGGTTTTTGTGGGGTCCAAAATGTTATATGGAAAGTAACACTTGTCTGAACTCGGTTCTGGAATTCTCTTAATAAGTAGAGTTGCAATAGTTAGCGGATATTATTCTCACAACAGTCCCAGCAACACAGAAGGCTGCTCAAATGTCGCAAGTAAGAGTCTTATGAGAAGGTGGCACTTACCTCCATAATAAAGTCCTGTGGCAGTGCACATTCGCCACTGTCCTTGATACATTCCTGCAGTACTAGGGCTGCACATCTGTACGCTGACATCTGCAATCTCCTGGGGCTCCAATGATCGGACCATCACCATGTTCACATGGCCAAACTGGTCTCCGCCGACATATTTAAGACAAACACCTGGAGGCCATGCTTCTGTCCCTGAGATTCAGTGAAGATTACATTAAAGCATTTGTCAATGGAGAAGCTACTTAAATAACATGGTCATTAACAGATAGCACATTTATGATTAAAATGTGTGTCGTCCCATCAAGCAAGCATAAACATCTGTAAACACTTAGTAAAAGGAAGTTGTATTGCACATCTTCATTGCTAAGTGTAATGACTGACTCGGATGCATACTTATGTCAAAGCAACTCTTTGTTGTGTGTGCGCACATAACCCCTATCATGAACTGATACACATGTCCATGAACACGACATGTCACCAGTGCAACAGATGAAAGTTCCTTCTTTGTAGCAGTCAAAGGCATGTTTCTGTTATGCACATTAACTACTGGTACATACACGTTAATATATGGTAGGGACATGAATTACATATTCATGAATTCAGAAAAAGCTGCTTTGTTGTGAAATACATGTGTCTAAATTCACCCTTACTTTCAGGAGCAGAAAGAAAATTCTGCTCAAATTCTAAGATGAATTGTCACACAAACCCCAAGGCTCTCTGAAGAATTTAAATCAGCATTCCAACAACTATAATTTAAGAGCATGCAAGTCTATGCGGTGTATGACTGTTTCCATTAACCATTGAACAAAGCTTTTGTTGTTGTTCTCAAAGTCTCAGTTTTAAGAATAGTAGTCCAACAATAAAAAATACTGATTCCAAATAGTAAGCACTAGGGCTCAAACATCACTTTCTGACACTGCACAAAGTGATTTGGAAAACCAGGAAAATAGCCTGAACTTAATTTTGTGATTAGCATGAACAATAACATGTTTTGAAAGCATGGCTTGAAATGAATTTCCAAAAACTAGTTTGGGGGCAATTTTGGTTGGCACTAATGCTCACTCTGGTTAGAACTAATAATAATCTGAAACTTCAGATACTGTGGCAAAATATGATTGGAGGACACCAGATAAGGAAATACTGGGAACATACAAGTGGGAAGGAAGGTAACCTGTAGCATATTCACATGAATTGAACTTACATACAGAGACCTGTAGCTCTAAAATAATGTATTAATTCTCAGTTTTAACTTTAAGACTATGTTGTCTCATTTTCCTTTTACCATTGTTTTCTGCAACTCATAACAGATTGCTCAAGACTCAAATTTAAAGGACAACAACTAAAGAAAGGAATGTAGCAATAAAGTAGCAATTACAAGCTGCAAAAGGGGCATTTATCCCACCCGGTGTTAGAAACTCAGATACATAATCCAATTGCTAAATGGTACCTTAAACCTGGGTTACGGTTGCCACAAGGGAATGTCTAGGTGCCATCCCCCCCCCCCCAGTGATGCTTGCTGTTGTTCATTTCATTTCTATACTGCATTATATTTTAAAGAACAAATCTCAGTGCGGTTCATAACACATTAAAACATCAAATAAAACAATGCAGAATCAAACAAATTCAAGCTTCAACTAAGATATTTCTGATTCTTCTCTAGGTGACATTTTGCTTTCCCCAGTTGCCAACCTGGCATCCAGGGACCTCCACGTGGTCACAACTGGACCTGCGCCAGACCAAAATGAGCCTGGCACCTGGCTAATTTTGAAAGCTGCACCCGACCCATCACAGTGGAACTGAAAACAAATGCTTCAGCTTATCTTGAGAATGACTTTGAAAAAGTTAAGGAAGAGATCCTAACAACTAATAGAATATGGGCAGACTATTTAAATTCCAGCCATTTCTCCACACTGATGGTACAAAATAGAGTGGATAGACTTAAAGTATACATAGAAACAATTAGATGACTGAAAGCCCAAGTTCTTAATTCCACTAGTTTGCTGAATAAAAAAAATATTTTCTAAATTTATTGATGTGCTCTGAGTTTAACTCCATTAAGGATAATTCCCAGCTCTAAGTAATTATGGAACAAAACAGTACACTGCATCAACAATGTGCATTAAGATTAGATCCTAGAAAAGACACACAGTATCTCTTGATTCATCTGAAGGCAGCTCTGTTTAGGGAAGTTTTTAATGTTTGAAGTTTTATTGTTTTTAGTGCTCTTCTGAGTGGCTGGGGAAACCCAGCCAGATGGGCAGGGTATAAATATAAAAATTATTATCATCATCATCATCATCATCATCATCATCATATATTTGAGTAACGTGTGTATACAATGTGCTTCATGAGCTACAATGTATAAGGATATCATTTGATGCTACTTTAATCAGTAAGTAGCATGGTATAGTTTAAATTATGTCTGTATACTAATATACAGAGGTACCTCAGGTTACAGACGCTTCAGGTTATAGATGCTTCAGGTTACAGACTCTGCTAACCCAGAAAAAGTACCTCGGGTTAAGAACTTTGCTTCGGGATGAGAACAGAAATCGTGCGGCGGCGGCGCGACGCGAGGCCCCATTAGCTAAAGTGGTACCTCAGGTTAAGAACGGACCTCCAGAACGAATTAAGTTCTTAACCTGAGGTAACACTGTATTCTCAGAGCAACAAAGTAACAAAAAATTCACCATTTAAAAATCTATTTTGATTTTCTTTAACACCAGAGGGAATTTTAGTGTGCAAATGGCTTTAAATTGGATGTTAATGGAAGGATGTGGGTAAAGAAGATAGAAAGCAATTCTCTATTGGCAAACTGATCTCCAGGAGGATAACAAAAAAAAGTAAAAGCACTGTAGAGAAGCATAGATATTTCCCCCATCTACTGCTTTTTAGAGGAGAATGTTATTATACAAACCAGGAACATAACTAGTATTTTATGGGGGGGGAAGAAAAAGCTTGTCAGAATTTTTTATATATATTATGAATTTCTGTTCATCAACTGGATGAAGTATCCAACAGTTTGCTATTTAAGGCAACAAAAATCTTTAAGTAAACTCTTGAATGAATTCATTCATAACCAGAAATAACTCATTTAAATCAAGGATTATTCAAGTGCCATTAAGATTCATTGCTTCACCTGGCAAGAAGACATAATCTTGAACCATTTCAGCCCTTTGACATGCTGAATTAATTCATACATTAAATCAAATGCAAAACAATGATATCTTCTGCAGAGACCTAAGCATCAAAACTGAATAAACTGGGTTGCCACTAAGCAAGATTAACAAGTGGGAAGACATTTGGAAAAAGAACAAATATTTCAGAAAAAGAGTAATGTTTAGTCCACACAGAAATCAGAAATTACCCTCCTTTAAGGCCTCAACTCCGTATACAGTGCCCAAAAATAAACATCAACTGATTTAAAATATGAGTTTATTATTTTGTTTCCCCTATCCAAATCTCCGATCCCAATGTCAAAAGGGGAAACATTTCAACACTCATTTTTTCTGGTAAATCAGACACTAACACGCATAAAATACTTCATGAGAATCTGATTTGGGTTGTGTTCTTTTGGGTTTTTTAAGAGAAGGAAAATTATCAGATAAGTTGCTAAAAAAAGAGCCATTAATGTCTTTGTCCATTTATTCTGAATGTTAATTTTGAAACATTTTGTTGCTCTGGGAATCTGTGAAATACCTGAATAGTTTGATATTTTTTTCCTACTATGCCAAATCTAATCCCCATAACAGACACCATAAAGATAAAACTGCATTTTGTGTGAAAATATAATGACAAGACTTTTTCTATTGGAATTATTTTGAACAAAAGTTGTGTGTATAATCAAAGCACTGATACATGGGTCAACAATACAGATTATATCCTGTCATTGCAATATGTGTTTGCAGAACTATTTCCTTGCATCAGATCTCATTTCCCTCTCATAATTATATCCCAGTAGATTAGTGCCAAGGGTTGTTCATCTCACCTCATTTCATCCCTTCTCAAAGTTTCATCATAGCATTATTATTTAAACTCTTGAGATAAGGCTATTTCACAATGGCTATTGCAACTAAAATATTTTAAGAGTCCCCTTGCCATTGCTTTCAGTGTTTACCTCCCCCACCATAAACTGTTTTCCAAACAGACAAGGGAAATAAAATCAAGCATATCCCACACTTCTTTTTATTCTTCCTTTCCAACCCTTAAAAAATGATTATTGAACCAAACAAGATAGCCTATGCCTTTGCCCAACAGTTTCACCAATCTGTTTCTAATTGCAGCTAAAGAAAGTGTCAACTATATTAACTTCCAGGGTTCGTCTGAACTCTAGAACAGCAGCCAAAATCTGTTGTGCTGTTGACTTGGACATTTAATAAAATATTTACATCACTTAAAATTTTACAAGTAATTCACACCAAAGTACGAATGTGTCAGGAAGCTTAACACACTGAAGTGCTAAAATTCTGCAGAAGTTTTATTACTTTCCAGCTCTGGATGTTGTTGTTTAGTCGTGTCCGACTCTTCATGACCCCATGGCACTCCTGTCTTTCATTGCCTCCCATGCTACTCATGCTGGTAGCTTCGAGAACACTGTCCAACCATCTCATCCTCTGTCGTCCCCTTCTCCTTGTGCCCTCAATCTTTCCCAACATCAGGGTCTTTTCCAGGGAGTCTTTTCTTCTCATGATGTGGCCAAAGTATTGGAGCCTCAGCTTCAGGATCTGTCCTTCCAGTGAACATTCAGGGCTGATTTCCTTAAGAATGGATAGGTTTGATCTTCTTGCAGGCGTCTTTTAATTTTGTGACTGCTGTCACCATCTGCAGTGATCATGGAGCCCAAGAAAGTAAAATCTCTCACTGCCTCCATTTCTTCCCCTTCTATTTGCCAGGAGGTGATGGGCCCAGTGGCCATGATCTTCGTTTTTGATGTTGAGCTTCAGACCATATTTTGCGCTCTCTTTCACCCTCATTAAAAGGTTCTTTAATTCCTCCTCACTTTCTGCCATCAAAGTTGTGTCATCTGCATATCTGAGGTTGTTGATATTTCTTCCGGCAATCTTAATTCCAGTTTGGAATTCATCCAGCCCAGCCTTTCGCATGATGAATTCTGCATATAAGTTAAATAAGCAGGGAGACAATATACAGCCTTGTCGTATTCCTTTCCCAATTTGGAACCAATCAGTTGTTCCATATCCAGTTCTACCTGTAGCTTCTTGTCCCACACAGAGATTTCTCAGGAGACAGATGATGTGATCAGGTACTCCCATTTCTTTAAGAACTTGCCATAGTTTGCTGTGGTTGACACAGTCAAAGGCTTTTGCATAGTCAATGAAGCAGAAGTAGATGTCTTTCTGGAACACTCTAGCTTTCTCCGTAATCCAGCACATGTCTGCGATTTGGTCTCTGGTTCCTCTGCCCCTTCGAAATCCAGCTTGCACTTCTGGGAGTTCTTGGTCCACATATTGCTTAAGCCTGCTGTCAGGGAACTGCCATCGGAGCCTAGGGTGGAGGTAAGGCTCCCTGACGATGCAGGAGAAGGAACCAGCAGGGAGAGAGAGCTTCCTTGGAGGAAGGAAATAGGAGGGACACCAGGAAGAAAGAGGAGGCTGCGGAGGGAGGGCTCCGAGACTCTTCCACAGAGAGCAGCAGGGAGAGCCCAGGACCTCCGTTGGGCACGCCCACTCTGCGCAGGAGACTTCCGCGCAGAGAGGCTAGGCGGAGACTTGGAGTGAAGGAATTTTTATGTTGGAAGAAGTTCAGAAAACGCCCACTAACGGATTCTGCCAGTGACTGAGACAGTCATGGAGAAAGGGCTGTCCAGCCAGGGAAAGGTTTATCCAGGCAACGCTGTCTAGAGCTGCAGCACCCTTTACGCACAAGCAACCCCAATTCCCTTTACACCTGCCTTGTAGAATTTTAAGCATAACCTTCCTAGCGTGTGAAATGAGTGCAATTGTGTGGTAGTTGGAGCATTCTTTGGCACTGCCCTTCTTTGGGATTGGGATGTAGACTGATCTTCTCCAATCCTCTGGCCACTGCTGAGTTTTCCAAACTTGCTGGCATATTGAGTGTAACACCTTAACAGCATCATCTTTTAAAATTTTAAATAGTTCAGCTGGAATATCATCACTTCCACTGGCCTTGTTATTTGCAGTGCTTTCTAAGGCCCATTTGACTTCACTCTCCAGGGTGTCTGGCTCAAGGTCAGCAACCACACTACCTGGGGTGTATGAGACATCCATATCTCTCTGGATACACAGCATTTAAGATATGCAACAAAAATAGCACATTTCCAGCATTTGGTGCATAAAAATAAAGACCTGGGGAAACCCATTGTTCAGCCACATATGTTAGAACTACCAGACTTGGATTGTCAATGACTGTATTTAACAGTCAAGCCTCTTACACATTTGGCTGAATGTCTGAATAGGACTCCGAGGAACAGGAATCCATAAATTTGGCTGGCCTTGTTACCCAACAAAAAATTGTGGTCACCATTACCCTGTATTTCTGATTCAGTAAAACAGTGGGGCTTCAAGCATCTCCAAAGGAACAGCATAAGATTAAAGACAGTCCCCACTCAATCTAACACAGAGCTCCACTGTACCATGTTTGCTAAAGTACTTGGAAAAACTCTGTAATGCAGCACAATGGCAAAGATGATCTCCTGCACACCAAGCTTGAGGGCAGAGGATCATTATGTTTGCTAGAGGAAAAGGATACTTGCCATGGCAAGCTGATTTGCAGACACTGGTATTCACATGCAAATCAAAGAAACATTTTCAACGCCTACAGTACAATTCTTACCTTGTTACTGTCTGCTATGAAAAATATTGTTAAGGAAAAAACAATAAAACATTCTTGCATATTTGCTTTTAAAAATTCTCATGAATAACCTTAAAGAAAACAGTAATATTATATTATATTATATTATATTATATTATATATTATAATTAGGAGGTGAATCATCTACCAGTAGCAAGACAGAAGCCAAGAAGAGTTGTTTTACCTGTGTTTTGTATCCTCCATGTTTTTGTAAACTGAGTGTCAGGAGGGATGGATTCTCCTTCTCCTATGGTCACATCTTCAACAAATGACATGGAGGGCACATTGATGTTTGGACTCTCAAAATCATAGTAGGCTCCAATGGCTGCTTGTAAGTTCCTGGAAAGAGAATAAAAGGTTTGTTTAACCATACTGCAATAGGGATAACCCCTTAATGAAATAACAATATATCCCATTTAAAACATGAGAGCATTACTTTCTCAGATCTGTGACTAAAGCCCTTCTCAAAGATAGCGTTCTTGTGCAGACTATACATTTGGAGGAAGAATGGGATTGTGCCTATAGGTCCCATCCCCAATGTCCACCATGGAGATGGGGTATCTGCAAAAAGCTGCATATGCATAAGCACCCCGTTGCAGATGTGCAAACGTCATGTCCATCATCAGAATGTCAAAGGTAGGGCCAGCCAACATAATACTACTGTTACTTCTCTGCACATATAGCACAAATGTGAAAAGCTCCTGTGAAAGGGACTTGTGAGCCTTGTGGGTACGAAGTGAGCAGTGTGCTGGCACAAAATGGATAAAGAGACATTAATGAATGTTTTGGACAAAGACATTTGAGTCTCTAAAAGTTTAAACACAAACTGAAGGGAGAAGTAATTTACTAAGTGAAAGCTTTGTTAGTTTGTTGCAGCAAAATAAGACTATGAGACTTTAAAGTAACACATTTATTATGGTGTAAACTTTTGTGGGCTTAAGTCCATAAAATACATGAAATGTATTCAATAGATACACAAAGTATAATGCTCAGTTGGCAGATATATTTGGAGCTAACTAACAAAGGAATGCAAAAAGTAGTGTGATATTTGTACTTTTTGTATTTCATTGCCATTCAACTTCAACATTTTTTCCTTTCCAGTCATCTGTATATATATCTGCCAACTGGGGATTATACTTCACGCATCTGAGGATTACACTTCATTTATCTGATGAAGTGGACTTCAGGCCAGAAAAGTTTATCCCATAATAAATTTAGAAATCTAAGATAAAACTGGGGTTTTTTGGAGATAGGGTTTCACAATTTACATTTACACTCTGACAAAAAGCAAAAAGCTTCTCATCAAATAATTGCTGTCAGCAAAAATTATGCTAAAAAAGCAGTAGACATTACATACTTATCATGACTTGTGGAATAAACTAAGATATAGTATATTGAAGAAAAAACTGAATACAAATCATATTAGAATTGGCTTGTTTGTGACATTAGAATTAGCAATGTTTAAGTACAAAACTGAAAACTGTAACAAACCATAGAAACTCATTTACAGATAGTACCTAACACCAAGACTAGCGCTAATATGCCCAAGGTAATTCACCAAAATGCTGGAGAGGATGCACATCCACAGGCACATACCTCCACATGTGTTGGGAATGCCCAAAAATCCAACTATTCTGGACAACAATCATACAAGAAATATGCAAAATAACTAAGCAATTATTAGAAGTCACCCCAGAACTGGCCCTACTAAACATCTGCCAAGATAATAATGCCTAGTCACATCATAAAGAGCTCATAACCCACCTAATCTCAGCAGCCAGAAACATCATAGCCAGACACTGGAGAGATCTGTCAGGAGTAAGCATGGATCCATGGTATCAAACAGTATGGGAAACAGCCTTATTTAAAAAAACTAACCAATAAACTGAAACTGACACGGCAACAAATAGAAAAAGATGCCTTCACCCTGGTATGGTTCCCCTATATCACATACACAGCCCAACACAACAACGCCAAGAATCTGCCAGCAGCATACGAATCAATATGGCTAACCTGATACAAAAACATTCACCCACCCCACTCACACATGAAAATGAAGTTCACCACAGCCCATCACAAACAAACAGCCACACCCTAGGCCAACCCCAACCTCTCTCACCACCAAAGGAACACAAGCGAATAGTAAAGAGAACCTGCACAGATGACGCTGACACAAAACCCCACACATACATTGAGCAGAACAGAAGCATTGCCACCTGACCCCAACCCCACTCACCATGCCCCCCTCTTTCCCCCTTTTCTTCCAAATGTAACACTAATGTTTAAACAAATGAAACTGATATGTAGAAAATGTAACATACTTTTGTAAACCAATAAATCTTTAATAACAAATATGTTGAAACAAAACAAAACAGAAAACTGTAACAAACCATACACTTAATCAAATCCAGCAGCAGCAATTATGCAGAAACCCACTTTGCCACACCTCTGCAGTATAAGCATGTATACAGACATTATACCATGCTGTTACATGGAACAGTCAGCATGTGTGATCTCCAATCTCCTCATTCAGCTGCCAAACAAATAACATGAAAGCTGGTTTCTTGACCAAGCTGAAGAGGGACAGCTGGATGGGGATTTAAGGGCACACACAGACCTCCCTTTCCTGTATCAGCCTAGCATGCTGAATGACCACTTGGAGACGATACACAGTGCTCTGCTGTACCTTATGGACATTATTCCATATGGGCACTGTACACAGGGTGTACTGGACTGAACACATTGAATTCTTTGTTTGCTGAACAAAAGTTTAAAGAACGGATAAAAGGCACAAGGACCACGCCAGTACTACCCTGATATTTTCAGATAATACGATTTCCTAGAATGCAGACTGTTATGTGAAGGAAGCACACAAGGAGGAGGAGAAGGTGGTGGCTCTGTTGTCGTTACTATTGGAAGCTATGCGAAAACAAAAGGACACAGGTGGCGCTGTGGGTTAAACCACAGAGCCTAGGGCTTGCAGATCAGAAGGTCAGCGGTTCAAATCCCCACAACGGGGTGAGCTCTCGTTGCTTGGTCCCTGCTCCTGCCAACCTAGCAGTTCGAAAGCATGAAGTGCAACTAGATAAATAGGTACCACTCCAGCAGGAAGGTAAACAGTGTTTCCGTGCGCTGCTCTGCTTCGCCAGAAACAGCTTAGTCATGCTGGCCACATGACCCGGAAGCTGTACGCCAACTCCCTTTGCCAGTAAAGCGAGATGAGCACCGCAACCCCAGAGTCGTCCATGACTGGACCTAATGGTCAGTGGTCCCTTTATCTTTACCTTTATGTGAAAACAGGGGCTAGTGAGCAATGGATTTCTATGCATGCTTTATAAACATGATAGGCATGGGTTGCAGAAATTTCCCACTGGACAAATATCCTAAAAGCTCATACACACAGTTCCATTCAGCTCACAGAGAGCGTGTATATTGCACACAATTAATAATGTTGTCATACATTATTGGGAAAAAATATTTCCAAGCTGTAATTTACAACATCATATTTCAGGTGCTTGGGCAATCAGAGATCTAGGCTTTGACTAATCCTGCACTACAACTTTTGTAAACCAGGAAGACAGAGCTATATTTAAAACTGCCAGCTCAGTCAAATGGTATGGGATAGGTGCATGTCACATTAACCACTAAGTGGAAACAAATGCTTTATGTCACCAGCTGCTAGCTGCTTCTATACAAAATGAGCTTTATGTAACTCATAATGGGGATATGTCAAGAAACTCCTGTTCAAATCAGTCAGTAAATATGCTAATTTGTTTCACTGAAATATCTTTCCTTCTGTTCTGACCAGAGATGGAACTCACTAGAGGTGAAAAAGAAGAAAGTAATTCATGCTGCACAGTGCCCCCCACCAGCCAACCCCCCACCACCTTCCTGCAGCCTATTAAAAATGCAGATGCTTTCAGATGCCCCATGCTGTACATGTAAAGTGCATAAATGCTAACAAAATTATTCCATGTTGATATAGGGATGACAGCCACACAATACATATTGCGGAACATTTCTCAAAATATTTCTCTAAACAACAAAAAAACAGAAAACCCCACAGCTGGCAATGTTTTTATTTTCCATCTTGTAAATATGCTTCAAAGGGGAAAGGGCTATTTGTGCATCAGGGCTCATTGCCAATTCTCCTCCCCTCCATGTGTCATATTTCATCACCCAGCTTTGCCACTTGGAATGGTTTCAATGTCTGTTCCAGTTAAAATCTAACTGAAGGCAATGCAAACTGAAAAGCAGACTTGCTATCTCATTCTCTTAATGTATTTTTAGCATATTTGTCTATACATTGCTATATCAGAAACAAAATGAGTGCACTAGTTAGTTTCAGTCTTTCACTTTTTCAATAAGAAGAGGTTGGTGAAGTCTAGAGTTAATTTTAAAAAATGGAAATATTAGAAAAGAGCAAGGGTGGGGGAGAAACACCAGCAGAGTCAGGATGACAAAGCAAATGTCTGACTGAAGTTCAACTGAACAAGTGCTCATTGCCACAGAGCTATTCTAGGATACGCCCACAGAGTCTGTACAGAAACCTGAGAGAGAAGACAATAAAGTCATATGATTAAAGAACCAGTAACAATTCAAACAGCATTTTTTCTTAGTTCATTTGATTTTAAGCAAAGACAATCAGTGTAAACATCCACTTTGGAACTGCACCCTATTTCAGGAAACTGAC
Organism: Podarcis raffonei; assembly: GCF_027172205.1. Taxonomy (NCBI): domain Eukaryota; kingdom Metazoa; phylum Chordata; class Lepidosauria; order Squamata; family Lacertidae; genus Podarcis; species Podarcis raffonei. Next base: position 55,325,860 of record NC_070607.1, read on the forward strand.
TAGATGACCCTTGGGGTCCCTTACAACTCTACAATTCTCTGTTTCTATTATTCTATGACTAGATACACTTTCAAACCTTTTCAATGAAACCCTTGGGAATGGCAAGATAATCTTTCACCTCCCACCAGCAGTAGCAGTACAAAAGGTATGTTCACAGTCAAGCATGAACTTTGAAGAGCAAAATTTCCACAGGGCTGCCTATCAGAGTTTGTAGCAGAAATGAAAATGAGTTTTTGTGCTTCAGGGCTATTTAAAGCATCTGGGAATTCTGTCACCTAACCCCTGCCTGCCCGCACACCCTCCCAAGTTTATTTGTATCCATGTAAGAAATCTTACTGAAAACATCTCTTTACAAATTCTACGTACACATATTCATTTCAAATAACCCATTTACAGGTATTGTGCATCCTAGTCTTGTCCAAGGGACTAGAAACAGTCCTTTGATTAGTATGTTTAGTTGCTTCAAGCTTCTCCTTACCTGCCCTCTTCAGCCTAGGTTAGTTACTCTAGCATCTTTTCTTATAATTTAGTTAGATTACAGAAGTTAGGTTTATTTGTACAACAGTAACTATGATTCACCACATGGTCTCTAGAAAAAGTCTCTGTTGATACTCCTTTTAAATGAAGCTAGTTAGCACTTCAGAAGAGTGTCAGAGAGAGGCATTATACAAAATAATTGAAAATACTAAACTGGAAAAAAAACCTCAGAAGCCCTATTAAATACCCCATAGTCAGCCACCAACACTGCTCACCTTCTTTCTGTCTGGGGACAAAACATATTCTGTTTGCCGCTATCCCCCCTGCTCCGCCTCAACTAAAAAAAACAGGATACAGCTACCTGTGATATATCAGTGTTTCCAAGCTTGAAAAGGCTGGGTGGTGGGTGGGAGGAAACAGATACTACCACTGTAGTATTGCATAATATGTAATGCCATCATTGCAACAGATGCCTCCTGGATGCAGGGGAGCATGCACACAGAGAACACTGGATGCACTCTCTCGCTGATCATCTGCCACTTTTCTCTAGACGCCAAATCTGGATTGTGGGCAAAAAAATATGCTAGTGCTTACAACATATCAATGTTTTTGACTCCTGCCTGTTAGGAATCTAGGAAAAATATTTAGAAATAAAATGTATTTGAATTTTGTTGTTTGAATATCTGCACAGAAAATGCTTGCAACAGATATGGGTGCATTTTTCATGTATAAGCACTGTAGCATGATGTATCTAGTTTGCCAAGAATCCTAGTTTTTATTCCAGAAGAGATCAATTTCTAGTTCTCACATCAGCAGAGAAAAAACTGAAAATGGTGCAAGGTCAGGACCTGAGTCAACCTGTATAGCACTTCAAAGCACCAAGACTACACTTTAGCTTCACTGCTGCTCAAATTCTGAAATCCTGCAAAAATCTCTTAACTATTTTAACAAATAACTGCTTCAGTGTATCACCCACCTTGAAATTTACAGACCCAACCAGGTTCATAATGTCTAGATCTGGGATAGGAAACCTGTGCCTCTCCACATGCTGGACTGGCGATATTAAGTGGAGTGGGAGATGTCAATTCCACGCTACCAGCACCAAACATTTTTAAGGAAATATTTTTGTGGGGTTACAATTTTAATCTGGAACCGACTGTGATCCCACCCGCAACTCTTCTCTCTCTGCGTTGACATGTCTAGAGGAATCTGACTTAGCTTTGCCCCCCACCTCCCCTCTTCTAGGATGATCTGATAAAAGTTTGGCACTTTTTAAAAACACATACCCTGTCTCTCTTCCCCTTTCACCTGGCAGGTTTGGCTGATGACAACATCCCCCAATGTGGGTGCAAGCGGAGAATTTGCATCTTTGAATGAGGATGCTGGTTTTTTTGTCCAGGAAAGGGAAAACAACCAGCTTCATGTTTACAGTATCTGTGGTGGATTTCCCCCACCACTACCTCAGTTAAAGACAGGATACTTACCCCCTAGCAAAGGAGCAAGTCAGAAGGACAAACAGGCAGAATAAACATTTTGTACAACATTCCAGCCAACCACCCACCTACCCACCCAAAAGCCATGTTTTTCCATGCTACCTCCCTTATTCTCCTCTATCCAAGCAAGCAAGAGACTAGCTGCTATTATTGTTGCTTATATTTCAAATTATGTTTATTTTATGTGAAAAAGCAATAAAATACTTGAATGGCAAAAATGCCCCTAGCCAGGCAAAGCACTTATGGTGGGTCCAGAGCAGATCCTATAGTGAAAGTGAAATGAAAGGATCAACAGCAGCAAGCCTAGACATTAGGTTCATTGGCTTGGATCCAGACTAAGTTAGTTGCACTTATGCCCCACTGAATCAACAGGACTCAAGTCACCACTAACTTGTCACAGTGATTTCAGTGAGAAATAGGTTTAGCTAGTAGCCTGGATCTAATCAATACCATATATGTCAAACAATCAATGTGTTGTATTCAATAGCTGCTCAGGGCCAGCAGAAGTGCTTCATATTTTTACCAATCCCTCTTACCCAATATCCCCCAAAAGTATATTTATTTACTTTATGTTCTGCCTTTCTTACCACAGGAGCACAGGGCTGCAAGTAGTAAGTGATAAACCAATACAAACATATTTAAAACAATCTCAGTACAGATGCAGACTGGGAAAGATCTCTATTTAAAAGGCTTGATGAAAGAGGAAGGTCTTTAGTAGGTGCCAAAAAAGAAAAAAAGACAGCACATTCAAGGGGAGAATTCCAAAGGATAGGTATCACCACATGAACAGCACAATTACTACATTATACGGAACAGACATCCTGATCAGATGGTATCTGCAGGAAGCCCTGACTTTCAAAGTACAGTGATTTATTGGATATATAGCAAGTGATATGCTCTTTCAGGTATCATGATCCCTAGCTGTATAGGACTTTATAAACCAGCCTGATAAACATAGCCTGGTAGTTAACTGGCAGCCAGTCTGATTCTTTCAACAGAGAGGCAACATGTTGGCGATATGCTGCCCCAGCAAGCAGTTGAGCAGTCACATTTTGCATCAGCTGTAGCTTGCAGACCAACCTCAAGGGAAGCCCTACATAGAGAACCGTGCAGTAATCTAGCCTGTGAGTTACCAGCACATGGATGACAGCGGTCAGGCTATCCTGGTCCAGAAATAGACACAGTTGTCATATCAGCTGTAGCTCTTAGAAGATACTCCAATAGTGGCAGATGGATCCAGAAGCACACCCAGATCATGAATCTGATCTTTCAGGGGGAGTATGACCCTGTCCAAAGCAGGCAACTGACCATTATCCAGATTCAGGAACCACCCACCCACAGTGCTTCCATCTTGTCAAATTCAGTTAATTGTCCCTCATCTAGCACACTACTGAGTCTAGGCACCAGTTCAGGACTTACACAGAATCTGAGAATTGCAGAGTTCAAAGGGATCCTGAGGGGCATCTAGTCCAATCCCTGCAATGCAGGAATCTCCACTAGAATCATAGAGTTGTAGAGTTGGAAGGAACACCACCTCCTGTGGGATCAAGTTCCACAGTTATGCACTGCGTGAAGAAATACTGTCTTTATCTTAATTTTCCAACATGCAGGCTCATTGGATGTCCATGAGTTCCCCTGATTCAGATGTTACAGAGAAATAGAGCTGGGTATCAGTGTAATAATGACACCTCACTCCAAATCTCCAATGGCTTCATATAAATATTAAACAGCCTTGGAGACAAGATAGTATCCTATGCCACCTTACAGCACCATTGCCAGGTGACTGAAAGACAATCATCCAACGCTATTCTTTTAATCCAACCCTGCCTCCAATACTTCTCCAATACTTACCACACTAAGTGGGCTCAGAAGGTTGCCATGCTTAGTAACATCTAAAACCACTGAGAAATCAAACAAGAATAACAGGGTCATATTGCTTGCGCTTCTCAAGATAAAGGTCATCCATCACGGTGAGCAAGAGTGATTCAGTCCCATAACCAGGTCTGAATCCAGATTGAAATGTGTCAGGATAAACTGTTTCATCCCAGAGTCATGCCCCAACTCTATCACAGTCTCTAAAAAGCAGGTATTTGCTTAGAATATACACTTTTTCAAAACCACTGCAGTCCAGTATCTTTAAATTACAGTAAACTTTACTGCAGGGAGGTTGTTCAACTTCAAAACAGAAGAGCCCACTCATGTGTGTATGTATACAATTCATTTAAAGAAATGCAAATTTTACTGGCCACTGAGAATGAGCTAAAAATAAAACAATCACCACCCAAGGAAAAAGAGAGGTGAAACCTACAATTAGGCCAGTTTAAAACCAGACAGATGGCAACTCTACACCAGTAAAGAACTAGAACATGTTCAAACAAGTTGAAGCATAATGTTAAAGGAGTTAGAAACTGTTAAATGCTAAATTGGCTCAAGACAGCTCACTAATCGCAGTATCTAAACTTAAGGTTTTAGATGTGTTTTCAAAGTCAGCAGGCTTTCTAGATTATGTATCACCTGGTGGAGAAGAGAAGAATGGAATGCATGCTCAGCATTTTAAGCATATCATTTAATAAACAGCAGAACTTCTCATAGATGAACTGGCAGTAAAATATCTTCGCTATACACCCAAATATCAAATATTCAGACTGAGTAACCTTTAAAAAACAACAACAACCAGGCTCTTTGTAAAGTACTATCCAATATCAAATAATAACATTTTTGTTGCAAGGCAATGGAATACTGTTCCTATGGACATATTAGTGACCACAAGTTATTATTATTATTTATTAAATTTCAATACCACCCTTCATCCGAGAATCACAGGGTAGTTTACAGTAAGGGGGGGGGAGTTATCCTATAAAGTGCAATGTCATATATTTTCAGACCAAGTGAAATTATGTAACTCAAAGGACAAAACACTATAGTACTTTAAAAAAATATTTTTAATCTAAACACAATCCTATCATATATTGTACTGTTCAGCGTCTATAAACATTACAGCAATTAAGGTCTTTTGCAGGTAAGATCGTCAACAGGACATTCTGGTGCAGCTAAGAAGAATGAAAGTGACGTCAGAAAGAGAGAAGATCTCTTTCACTGTTACTTTTAGTGGTTTCTCAAAAGAAGCCTACCCCATGATTCCGTGCCACATCAGATCTGCTCTCCTGGGTAATATAGCCACAGTGGTGCAATAAGATTTGCAGCATGACTCCTTTGAACATTATTCAATAGCCAAAGTTCAGGGTCATGTGGAAGGAATCTATACTACAGCTCTTTCTCCTTCCATCATTATTTCAAGTGTATGGAGGAATGATAGTGGTGAGGCAAGAAGCCATGGCAAGCAGCTCTCATGTAAACTTGGCTTCTTCTTCTTCTTCTTCTTCTTCTTCTTTTTCTTCTTCTTCTTTTTTTTTTTTGTAGTACTGAGCAATGGTGAAAGGTGCCATTCTTTAGCAGCTCCCAAGCTACTAAAAACACAGGAAGAGGACCGAAGTTACACAGGTACATCAACTCAACTATACTGGCACTACCAGAGGGCCAAAAGTAAGGGGGAGAACAATTTCATGAGTGCCAATTTAATGTTTACCTGCAGAATGTCTATCCTTCTTGCATCAGTGTTACAATCGTCAGCAGCAGAAAATAGCATATACTGATGTATCCCACTGACTAACCAGGCTAGAGAATAAGATCGTGACTAGTTCCATGCATGGCCATATTTACCTAGTAACACATCATAACATTAGATACGTATGATACAGCAAGACAAGTCAGCTCATGCATCAAATAGTATTCCTGAGGAAAATTTAGCTACAAACCTATGGAACTCTTCAGTACATAAATAAGATTGAAAAAGATGGGAAATTGCATTTGAAGCTCAAAAAAGGCCATTTGGGTAAACTACACATGTTCTCAAGATTAACAGACTCAAACAGAAAAGGATGAATGGCACCTGTACAATACCTATTTTTTCAGCCTCCTCACAGGAGTCTTACTACAGGCCTCTGAACACAAGACATCTACCAGGAATTCTACTCCACAAGTTTTAACAGGGATGCAAGGACAGGAATGCAAGGACAGAATACTCCACAGATAATGTAGGGACCCAAAATGGGGCGGGGGGAGCAAATTAGAAGGAGCAGAGCAGAATATACCCTTCAACCCTTACAAGACTACCCCTTCCTCTCCTTTACCAGGACAGAGATGGGAATCTGGACACTGATATGCCAATGGCTATAGATACTGAACTAGTGAGAGGAGCACCTAACTCAGCAGTGAGAAACTTTTCAGCCCCAGGGTCACAATCCCCTTGAGGAACCTTCAGTGGGCCACAAGGAATGACAGAGCCAGAGGCGAAAGTGTTATGCAGCAAAGTTATGACTCTTAGGTAGGCTACATTCCAGCCATACAAAGGTCAGAGGTTTCTATACACACACATACAATAACACATATATATACATACATAAACACACACACCCCACACCCCTCCATCCAGGAAAACAAGAGACATTATTGTTCACGAACACATTCCAGGCAGGCAAAAAAAACCTGAGGAGAGTATGGAACAGTGCTGGAGAGGGGCATAGCCTGAGTAGGGGGAATAATCTAAGATGGGCCCCAACTGTCAGACAGAGAGGACTAGAAGGCCACATTTGCCCCCACCCCACCACCTATCCAAGGTTTTCCACTTCTGACCTAATCTTTTCCTCAACCAACAGGCAGGCGGCAGCTTTGGGCAATCAAAAACATGTTTGTTTGTTTTATTTGATACTATTACAACACACACCAACATTGTTCAACAGAAGTCCTACATAATTCAGCTACACGCAGACCTAGTGGTGGGAGGAAAAAATCCTTAAATAAGAGGGAATGATTAATGGACTTCAATGTCTGTACACTAATGCGCAAAGCATGGGAAATAAACAAGATGAGCTTGAGCTCTTGGTACAGCAAACTAAATATGACATAATAGGAATCACTGAAACCTGGTGGGATAAGTCCCACGAATGGAATGTAATAATGGAGGGATACAATCTATTTCAGAGAAACAGACCAGACAAGAAAGGAGGAGGAGTGGCGTTATATGTCAGGGATGTGTATACCTGTGAAGAGATCCAAGATTTAGAACCTCAAAGCCAAAGTGAGAGCATTTGGGTCAAAATTAAGGGAGAGAAGAATAACAGTGACCTCATTGTGGGAGTTTACTATAGATCCCCAAGCCAAACGGAGGACATAGATGATGCCTTCCTGGAACAGATGGCCAAGCATGCAGAAGGAAGGGAGATAGTAGTAATGGGGGACTTCAATTACCCGAATATTTGTTGGATGTCAAACTCAGCCAAGAGCATAAGGTCAAACAGATTCCTCACTGGCCTTGCAGACAACTTCATTGTCCAGAAAGTGGGAGAAGCAACAAGAGGAACAGCCATTTTAGATCTGGTCCTAACCAATGTTGATGACCTGGTTAGTGGGGTAGAAGTGGAAGGATCATTAGGCGCGAGTGATCATGCTCTTCTGAAGTTTACTATACAGCGGAAAAGAGCAGCCAAGCATACTAGGACTCAATTTCTCGACTTTAAGAAAGCCGACTTCATAAAACTTAGGGAAGTGCTGGGTGAGATCCCATGGACAGTAATACTAAAAGGAAAGGGAGTTCATGATGGCTGGGAGTTTGTTAAGAGGGAGATAGTAAAAGCACAACTTCAGGCAATACCAATGAGACGGAAACATGGAAGGTGCCTAAAGAAGCCAGGGTGGCTATCTAAAGAACTTTTAACTGAGTTAAGATTTAAAAAAGGATGTGTACAAAAAATGGAAAAGGGGGGAAACCACCAAAGAGGAATTCAAACAAATAGCCAGCACGTGTAGACACAAAGTCAGAAAAGCTAAAGCACATAATGAACTCAGGCTTGCAAGAGAGGTTAAAAGCAACAAAAAAGGCTTTTATGGGTATGTTCGTAGCAAAAGGAAGAACAAAGAAACAGTGGGGTCACTCAGAGGAGAAGATGGTGAAATGCAAACAGGGGACACAGAAAGGGCTGAACTCCTCAATGCCTTCTTTGCCTCAGTCTTCTCCGATAAAGAAAACAATGCCCGACCTGAAGAATTTGGAGCAAAGGATTCAGCAGAGGAAACACAGCCCAGAATAACTAAGGAGATAGTATAAGAATACTTGGCTAGTCTAGATGTATTCAAGTCTCCAGGGCCAGATGAACTGCATCCAAGAGTATTAAGAGAACTGGCAGATGTGATTTCAGAACCACTGGCAGTCATCTTTGAGAATTCCTGGAGAACAGGTGAAGTCCCGGCAGACTGGAGGAGGGCAAATGTTGTCCCTATTTTCAAAAAGGGGGAAAGAGAGGACCCAAATAATTACCGCCCAGTCTGACATCAATACCAGGGAAGATTCTGGAGCAGATCATTAAGCAAACAGTCTGTGAGCACCTAGAAAGGAATGCTGTGATCACCAATAGTCAGCATGGATTTCTGAAAAATAAGTCATGTCAGACTAACCTGATCTCGTTTTTTGACAGAATTACAAGCCTGGTAGATGAAGGGAACGCAGTGGATGTAGCCTACCTTGATTTCAGCAAGGCATTTGACAAGGTGCCCCATGATATTCTTGTAAAGAAGCTGGTAAAATGCGGTCTTGACTATGCTACCACTCAGTGGATTTGTAACTGGCTGACTGACCAAACCCAAAGGGTGCTCATCAATGGTTCCTCTTCATCCTGTAGAAGAGTGACTAGTGGGGTGCCACAGGGTTCTGTCTTGGGCCCGGTCTTATTCAACATCTTTATCAACGACTTGGATGATGGACTCAAGGGCATCCTGATCAAATTTGCAGATGACACCAAACTGGGAGGGGTGGCTAACACCCCAGAGGACAGGATCACACTTCAAAACGACCTTGACAGATTAGAGAACTGGGCCAAAACAAACAAGATGAATTTTAACAGGGAGAAATGTAAAGTATTGCACTTGGGCAAAAAATGAGAGGCACAAATACAAGATGGGTGACACCTGGCTTGAGAGCACTACATGTGAAAAGGATCTAGGAGTCTTGGTTGACCACAAACTAGACATGAGCCAACAGTGTGACGCGGCAGCTAAAAAAGCCAATGCAATTCTGGGCTGCATCAATAGGAGTATAGCATCTAGATCAAGGGAAGTAATAGTGCCACTGTATTCTGCTCTGGTCAGACCTCACCTGGAGTACTGTGTCCAATTCTGGGCACCACAGTTCAAGAAGGACACTGACAAACTGGAACGTGTCCAGAGGAGGGCAACCAAAATGGTGAAAGGCCTGGAAACGATGCCTTATGAGGAACGGCTAAGGGAGCTGGGCATGTTTAGCCTGGAGAAGAGGAGGTTAAGGGGTGATATGATAGCCATGTTCAAATATATAAAAGGATGTCACATAGAGGAGGGAGAAAGGTTGTTTTCTGCTGCTCCAGAGAAGCGGACACGGAGCAATGGATCCAAACTACAAGAAAGAAGATTCCACCTAAACATTAGGAAGAACTTCCTGACAGTAAGAGCTGTTCGACAGTGGAATTTGCTGCCAAGGAGTGTGGTGGAGTCTCCTTCTTTGGAGGTCTTTAAGCAAAGGCTTGACAACCATATGTCAGGAGTGCTCTGATGGTGTTTCCTGCTTGGCAGGGGGTTGGACTCGATGGCCCTTGTGGTCTCTTCCAACTCTATGATTCTATGATTCTATATCTGGTTTGATAAGTAGTTCTGGGTGTAGGCAGCCCCCCACCTCACCCTTCAGGTTGTATCCAGGACTATCCAAATGTGATCAGAGAAAACACATTTCATTCAATTAGATTTCCTCTCCCTCCCCTTCACAGCTCTCCATTCATCCTCAAGATCTGCTCCCAAAGGTTGGGGAACCCTCTGCTCATACAACATTAGAATCTGCTCTCAGACTTAACACTAGATAACTATGAGAACTATGCCCAAGTCTGGCCACTTCACTTATTACTACAGGAAGCGTTCAACATCTCCCCAAACAGCCACTCTTGATAGTGCTTTCAGCAATTGTTGGCATGAAAATACTACAGTTGTACCTCTGGATGCGAACGGGAGCCGTTCCAGAGCCCCGTTCGCATCCTGAAGCAAACGTAACACGCGACTGTGCGGGTCGCGTTTCGCTGCTTCCGTGCATGCACGTTATGTCATTTTGAGTGTCTGCGCATGCGGCGAAACCCCGAAGTAACACGTTCCATTACTTCCGGGTCGCCACAGAGCGCAATCCGAAAATGCTTAACCTGAAGCGTATTCATCCTGAGGTATGACTGTACTTACCTACTAGTAAACAGACAAAAGATGGGAACATAGCTGGGGGGGGGGGAGAGAGACTGAAAGTTGTAGCAAGCTGGATAATGTAACAATAAAGGTCAGTTTGGACAGAACAACATGTCCTAAACCAGGGGTTAGCAAGGTTTATCTTGCCTGAGCCAGATTGGTCCCGCGGAGATCCCTCCGTGGGCCGGATTGTGCACTGGTGTGAGCGCCCGTACCCATGATTTTCAGCCTCTGCGCATGTACAGACGCGATTTCCCGTGGCGCGCTGTGCTGGTTTAGCGCAGCGCGTGTGAGAGAAACTCAGTTCGGGGGCGGCTCATGGGCCAGTCAAATGACCTCTGCAGGCCACTTCCGGCCCATGGGCCTTAGGTTGCTGACCCCTGTCCTAAACCATAATTTAGCACTATGTGCACAAGCTACAATAAATGTCAGTCTTGCATACTTTCCTGCATACTCTCCTATGTTGTGTTTAAACTCTGGGAACTCTAGTTAGTTTAGATTATGGTTAGTTCCAACAGGTCAAACCATGGCTGATGATCCTAAATTGTTCACAAATCATTGCATAAATATTAAACTAGCCAAAGTTCAGACATAACATGGAACTTTGGTTATTTTAAAATTTAAAAAGAAGCATTTGATTTCCTCCTATAGTATGGCTTTACATGCCCTAAGTAGAAGACTACTTAATTTAACCTATCTGTGACACAAATTAGATGCAGATCTCCAGTACGGTATCTCAAAGAGAGGATCTTTATGAATATTGATACCAGGGATCTTTTAACTGGAAGTGTAATGAAATAAACCAATTATTTTTAGCACCTCTGCACTCTACAGCTGGGCCACACCCTTTTCCAAGGGTCACAACATCAGACAGCAAGTGGGGGCTCCCAAAAAATGTTGCTGCACACCAAAATAAAACCCTTCACACAGTTAACCTTGATGTAAAGGTAGAGAGTGCCATCATAGGTTTCTTCTTCTTGACTTACTTGCTTTCTGTAGGAATCATTCTCCCCCCACAATGAAGCATGCAATTATGCAAGTCCCTACCTACATTTTGAAATTGTATATTCCAGACACTAGCTTCTCTCATCTACAGAGCCCAGGTTCTAGTCTAGGGATAACCATATCTACCTCTTATTTTTCTTGGGATAAAATGAAACACTTATGCACACCAAGCTGAGATCCTTGGGGAAAGTGTAAAATACGTACCTGACAAATAAAATAAAGAAATGATACACCAGACAGAAAACCAGTTACTGGTGTCTTATTTATCAGTCCAATCCTAATCATGTTTACTTCACTAGACCACACCTCTCCACCACATTCTCACACGCTGCAGGCATGGCTTTTTAGAACGTTTAGTTTACAAACCTGAGAATTCGACACTCTTTAGGAAGTAGTAATTAAAGTTGTGATTGGTATGATTCCAGCCTTTTCAACTGTGGCCCATACAGATGTGATTGGTCCAACCCATGGTCTACAGTTGCCCATAAATTATTTGACCTCCAATGTTTACAGTGTAATCCTACTGATAGAGAGCTGGGATTGGATCTAGAAATCCAAGCCTTGCTTCTGTCATGGACTCACTGCACAGCCCCTGAGCTTGAAATCCCCAACAGAGAAAAAAATAATAACAACATAACTAGCCAACCTCACAGGGTAGCTGTGAAGTAAAACACTCAAAAAGAGAACAAATCAATATCTGATTGTACATAAATCCATGACAGCTGACCACAGATTTCAGACACTGTCAACTTTTAATTATAAGCATGGCAGATGAAAGTAGTAAACAATCCCAAGAGAAGATGTTTTCCCAAACTCTGAACCTGTAAGATCTAATAATCCACATTCCCACTATGCAATCCAGCCACTGAGATTATATGAACTGTATTCCAGCTAAGAAGAAAACATCTGGCCTGTGAACTTGCACTCTGGCTTTCACCCTAACGAACAGACACCCTTTTTGCATTGCTGAATATATAGAGACACAATTAGAAACGAAACCATAACATGACGGAACCTGTCACGAAGCCTTTAAGAAGAACAAGACGACCCACGGATTTGGACCCAAGATGACGCCTACTCGTGTCGAAAGAGGGCCTCATCCAAATGCCTTTACAGATGGGAGGGGGTGGGTAGAAGCGACTACTGCTCCTTTATATTTTGGCGGCACTTGTATGACATGCTCCGCGAGTGAAGACGCGTCACACTGAGGTTGTTTACATTGGACGGAGCTGGTCCACCATAGAAAGAGAGGAGAGACGCGACGCTGCTCCCCCGCCGCCAGCGCGTTCGGGATCCAGCCCTCGCCTGAACTTCCTTGGCGGGGCAACTTCCCCAGGACCGGGAGAGCGAGCTGGGCCTGGCGAAGTCAGCCCCGCCAGGGCCTCCTCCGCTCAGCCCTCCCGAGAAGACGCCCGGCCAACCCACGCGCCCCCCCCCAGCCGCGGCCCACCTTGCCCACCCGCCTCCCCTGCTTCCCCTCAGGGCTTGTACCAGTTCGTCATGTCCAGGAAGAAGGCGCAGCCGGCGGGGCTGAGCTGGAAGCCGAGAAGCCGCTGGAACTCGCCAATGAGCACGTCCTTGTCGGTGGTTCCCAGGCAGCTGAACTTCTGCATCAACTCGGCGTCCAGGTCCACTTCCATCCCCTCCATGGCGACGGGAGCCCCTCTGCCCGCGCCAGCCCGGCCCCTTCCACTAGGCCCCGGGCTGCCCGTGAGCCGCCACTACCGCCTCCTCAGAGCTGCATGGGGGGGAGGGGGGAGCGAGCGAGAAAAGCAAGCGGGCGAGTAGCACGCAGGGCACGCCGACGTTGCTAGCGTCACCGCGTGCCGTGACCTCACAGACGTGATGACATCATAGCAGAGGGGACCAAAACACAAACAGCCCAATGCAGTAGAGGGGAGGGGGCGGTTTCTGGGTGCAAATAAGCTGCGCTTAAGGTAGATTGAGCGCGTTTGGGTTATTATTCTTTTTAATTTGGGCAGCGAGGCTTGTACTGTATAACCCGATCCTACGCGTATTTACTCGGAAGTAAGTGCCATTGAGCCCAGCGGGGCTCCTTGCTTCCAAATAAGTGTGCATCAGATTGTATCCTTCTTTGCAGAAACGACATTTCTGTTCGTTTTGTTCGGCTGCTGCCCTTTTCTTTCTCTTGTCGTAATACGGAGGGGATTTAACCCTCTATACTGTTAACTACGTTGTGTACCCTAAAATACTCTTAATAAACACCGGGTGTTTCGGGTGTTGTTTTTTAAATGAGATTTCTGACACTGGTATCCAGCTTGGGCATTGAAAGCTAAAATAAAATTTAAAAGTGACGAGAAAATAAAAACAAGTGAAAGCTGATCGCGATGCTTTTAAGAAACACGTGCAATTGCTAGCCATGTATATTCGTAAATAAGTCCCGCTGAGTTCAGTAAGCCTTCACACATCCAATACCGTGTAACACAGAAGTGCATGTCTACACAGAAGTAAGCCACACTAAATTCAATGGGGTTTACTCCATGGTAAGTGTGTGTAGGATCATAGCCTAAGGCTACAATCCTAACCATGTCTACTCAAAAGTCACACTGAATTCAATGGAGCTTGCTTGCCCCTAGGTAAGACTGCAATCCTAAACCCACTGACTTGGTAGAAAGCCCCCATTGACTCCAATAGGATTTACTTCTGATTAGATCTGGTTAGGATTACAGTCTAAATTTGCCTAAAACTGCAGCCCTGGTTGTTTAAAGTAGGCAAGCCAGAACGTTCTCGCCACAGTTTATGTAAATTTGCTAATCTGGTTTTGCCAGAAGGGCCGGTTTTTACAGATCTGATAGAGACAAAGCATTTTCAGTTTCAAAAAGAAACACTGATGCAAATACAGTTCACTGCATTTCACAACGTAGTTGTAGGTATTTTCAAAGGCAAAAAACAACAACATAAAAACAAAAGAGGTATGCAGCTATGAAAACATTAAATATACACAGCATATCTGTGCATTTCATTGTGCTGGGTAACTGCGGAAGTTCTCAATTTAAATACAAGTAATCATTTGACAAAATCTTTGTCATGCAATTATAGAAAATTAATTCACCTGACTTATATCTAAATTGTTATATAGCCAATGATAAAAATAAGTTAAATGGCCACTAATAAATGGTAATTCATTTAACTAATTCTTTAGATCTAAAAAGTAGGTGTATTATTTTTAATAATGTGCATTCATTCTATTACTATTTAAAGCCAACTGTCCTTTGGATTGTGCCCCAAATGTTTAGAATGACAGTGCCAATCATATGCCATCCAGCATAAAAAAGGAAGCATTTGATAACCAAGTCAATTGTAGTAGTCTATCTCTTTGGAGAAGGTTTTATCTATTATGTGGGGAAAAGAACCTTAGGCAGGATTAGAATCAGATCACGTCTAGTTTTAGTATTTTCACTACTTGAAGATGAGGAAGACGAGATGTTTCAGGGGCCTGGACACAATATGTATGCCTGGTTACATTTTGGAGCTGCTTTCCCAACTGCTGCTGCTGGAAGCCTGAGAACTACGGATCACATATTTTGTCCAAAATTCTGCCTTAATCCGCCACCCAATATGAAGTCTCCAACCTGCCCTATAATCAGGTTAGCTTTGACTTAAAGTAATAATAATAATAATAATAAATTTTATTTATATCCCGCCCTCCCCAGCCGAAGCCGGGCTCAGGGCGGCTAACAACAATAAAACAATACAAAAGTACAACACAAACAACACTCTAAAATCATTCATTATAAAATTAATTAAATTCAAGCCACTGGCCACCATTGGGCCAGAGCTCCGCGAAGATTGCCGAGGGAGGGAGTCAGGCTGTGCCCTGGCCAAAGGCCTGGCGGAACAGCTCTGTCTTGCAGGCCCTGCGGAAAGATGTCAAGTCCCGCAGGGCCCTAGTCTCTTGTGACAGAGTGTTCCACCAGGTCGGAGCCACAGTCGAAAAAGCCCTGGCTCTAGTTGAGGCCAGCCTAACTTCTCTGTGGCCTGGGACCTTCAAGATGTTTTTATTTGAAGACCGTAAGTTTCTCTGTGGGGCATACCAGGAGAGGCGGTCCCGTAGGTACGAGGGTCCTAGGCCGTAAAGGGCTTTAAAGGTTAAAACCAGCACCTTAAACCTGATCCTGTACTCCACCGGGAGCCAGTGCAGTTGATATAGCACCGGATGAATGTGATCTCGCAGCGAAGACCCCGTAAGGAGTCTCGCCGCAGCATTCTGCACCCGTTGGAGTTTCTGGGTCAGTCTTAAGGGCAGCCCCACGTAGAGCGAGTTACAATAATCCAGTCTGGAGGTGACCGTCGCGTGGATCACAGTGGCTAGGTCAGGGCGAGAGAGGTAAGGAGCCAACTGCTTAGCTTGGCGGAGATGGAAAAATGCCGCCTTTGTTATAGCTGCAATCTGCGCCTCCATGGAAAGGGAGGTGTCGAGGATTACACCCAAACTCTTAACCGACGGTGCTGGCACTAACTGCGCCCCCGCAAGAGATGGGAGTTGCCCCCCCAATCCCATATCGCCCCGTCCCAGCCACAGGACCTCAGGTAGCAAGCTGGAAGAACTGTACTGTTTGAAACACAAGATTGTTCAAAAGCTGATATATAATACTGACACCAGTGTTTTGTTTTTCAATATTTTTACAGTGAGTATTAAAACACAAATTTAGGGTGAAATCAGGGCAGTATGTTAAAGGAAGAACAGACCAATTGTGCTATACATCAACATGGAGAAAGAATGGAGTACACTGGTCCCGAGTAGTGGATTATCATGTGTTAGGGATGAATGCTAGAGTAAGTCTACCCATTTTGCTGCCTTGCTCAATGACCCCACTGTCCCCATGGTGAATAAAAAAAACTACTTGAAGGTCTCTAGTATTACCAGACACATTATCAGCAGAATCACATGATACCATCCTTTATGAACTCTACCATTTCAATCTGCAGGTGCCAGCAATTTCCTCCCCATTAGTCATGTTGTTCTAATGTTCTGCATGCAATGAGAATATTCTATATGAAGAATTTTAAAATACAGGCAACTCTCAATTTGCGCATGTTTGATGCACGTGCAACTGCGTGCACACACACACTGTGTTTGGCACCGGAAGAGGGCAGGGTTAGAATGGGGACAGGCTTATGTGTGCTCCACTGACACGTGTGACGACCCAGAACATAACCCCCATGTAAATTGGGGGGAGGGTTGCCTGTATGATTCCCTCACCTAAAGTCTAAAACGATACTGAACAGGAAGTACTATCACACAATGTTGCTGAATCCAGAGTTATCAACCCCAAGCTTTCCTATAAACTATTTACAGTGATTTCTGGCTTTAAAAAGAAAAGCGCTAGGTGTTGTGCGGGTATCCGGTTGCACCAAGGTTTACTGGGAAGCAGCAAGCCTAACCATGGCTAATTCTCCATCTCTGAAAATACAAAAGCTTCTTGTTAGCCAGGTCTGTCTCCATCCATATACACAGGTTCATTGACAGGTCAAAAACAGGAATATAAAAAAGATGCAGTCTTAATATTATCAAAGGTGAAAATTAGATATTCTAATTTGTCATTAATTTCTAATTAACACATATGAGGGGAGGGGAATGAGTCATCATATACATGTAAAATCTTAAAGTTATGGACTTTTCCAGTTGTTAAAAAGAAATAACCTTTTCGATGAATCCGTTTGACACAACCCCACCTCATACAACAACTAACCTAAATGCGCAACTGAAAGAAGATCTAGCCCTCTTTACCCTACTTCCATTTTCCTTTCCTTCCCCTCTGTTGATTTGCAGATTGTAAGCCCCTCAGGTAGGAATCTATCTCCCGTGTTTTGTACGGCGCAATTCATAAAGGTAACGATGATCACAGTAATAACCGGTTATTATCACTTCCGGCCTGAAATGTATATGCTTTTGCTCTCTTAATTTCCAAGGCGAGGAGTATAGAGTGGGGGGTTACCATAGAAATGCCTAAGGCTTAGAGCGCCTCTGTTCTGCATTGACCATAGAGACTCAATACAAGGGCGCTTTTTATTTTTTGCCGGAAGTCCGATTTTTAAAATCTCTATGGTAAAAAAAAAAAAACCGGGAACGGTTGTCGCATAATAATTGCGCCATTTCCTTTAGACATTTGCGCGGCCGGTAGCGCATCGCTAGCGAGCAACATGCCCAAGTGAGTAAACTGGAGAGCCTTCGTATGAAAAGCTCTGGTGGGAACTGGGAAGGGTGAAAAGTGCGTACAGACTGAGTGGAACAATTTTCTGTGGAGGGGGGGGGACAGGTGGCTTGTCCCATATATTTACGTATATTGTTTGTGTACGTTCTCTGTGCTGGTTCCGGTTTGTACTCATGTACGTAATTCTTTTAAGTGGGCTTCCTAATAGCTTCACTAAAGTGAATTGTGACTCTTAATGCTTGGTCGGGCTTCCTTACAAATATTCGTGAATTCAAATAACACACACACACACACACACACACACACACACCATTTTTGTGTGCGTGCGTGCAGAGGCCTTAAGGCTGAGGTCTTCGCAGAAACATAGAGAAACTGCCTTATATACGCTCAGATCATTGGTCCATCTAGCTCATTACTGCTGCCAGTGTACTGACTGGTAGCCACTCTCCATATTTCAGAGGCTTTCCCAGCCCTACCAGGAGATTATGGGGATCAAAACAGTAGGTACTACCCCTGAGCTGTGACCCTTCTTACTTCCAACTATGTCCCACTGATCATGAGATTTGACTGCATATTTTGCTGACAACTTGTTCTGCCTCCTGGTAAACTGCCCTCTGGGAAGAACCCATTTAGACTTAGCACCATGCCGGGAATATTTGAGGCATTGTGAATAATTAAAATACTTGGTGGCTCACAGACTCAGCTGCCCTGTATGTGGGGACAAGCTATTCATAGGATCATAGAATTGTAGGGTTGGAAGGGACCCTGAGGGTTGTATAGTCCTTCCCCCTGCAATAAAGGAATATTCAGCTGTCCCATAAGGGGATCAGACCTGTAACCTTTCATTGTCAGCACCATGCTCTAACCAATTGAACTATCTAGGCTGATACAGTTCTAACATATTCTGATATTAGCTGTGATTGACACAGTCACTGTGTCACTTTGTTCTTCTGTCACTTAAGAAAAGAATGAGCTGAATCCAGTATTGCATCAGTGGACTTTTGCTTTTACAAGAGGACAGCCTCTGCTACCCTAGCACACATCCAAAATCTGGTCCTCCAAGCCTCTGGAGCAGATTTTGAAGATGCATGGAGGGCTGTAGGGGGGAAGAGAGGATGGTGGTCCTGATTGCAAGTGGAATTCTGTTCCACTTGCACACAAAGAGCACTGCATACAACACTGATTTCTTTTCTCAGTCTTTCTTTTTAAGAAGGGATTCATATTATTACAGTGGGACCTCAGGTTACAGACGCTTCAGGTTATAGACTCCGCTAACCCAGAAATAGTACCTCAGGTTAAGAACTTTGCTTCAGGATGAGAACAGAAATCGCACAGCGGCAGTGGGAGGCCCCATTAGCTAAAGTGGTACCTCAGTTTCAGGTTGAGAACAGACCTCCAGAACGAATTGAGTTCTTAACGCGAGGTACCACTGTATCAATGTGAGTGACTAAATAGAATCTTTGCACATAGATAAAGATAAGTAAATCTGAAGGATGCCATTGCATAAAACAGGTGAATGTTTTTTTGAGGAAAATATAGTGAAATAGCTTCTTGTAAAAGCAACAAAACTAAATTACTAGTCTTAACTAAAAAGCATATTAAACTTTTGAAAACACTAATATTTTAAGAAGCAAACAATCATTACCCTACTTCCAGTGCATATTTGTCTCTCGTTCCAGGTTTTATTGTGATTACTGTGATACTTACCTCACCCATGACTCTGTAAGTAGGACATTTCACAATGTTACAGTATGAAAGTTAAAACAGTTCTTCAGAGGATTACTTCTGAATACATTTCCTAAATAAAATCTAATATGCAAGCCTATCACTTTCATCTAGATAGATAGAATGTCATTCTACAAACACCCTCAGTGTGAAATTGTGTGGTGAACTTCAAGTTTTCTATGCCATGCTGCAAATATTTATATTCATGATTAATTTCATTATAATTTATATACATGATTAATTATTAAATGAATGAGACAGGTCAGGGTAGAAGTTAAATATGCCTGAGCTCAATATCATGGATGTGAGTTGAAGACTATTGGTTGGCTGCAGGATGGTTGCTTGGGTAAATATTTAGTGACCAACCATGACCTTAATAAAATCACTATGCTGACTGTTCATTGTTATCCTGAGGTAGGTAAAAGCGGGTGCTGCTGCTTAAGGTTGGCGGTTCAAATCAGTCCGATGGGGTGAGCTCCCGTTGCTCTGTCCCAGCTTTTGCCAACATAGCTGTTCGAAAGCACGCCAGTGCAAGTAAATAAATAGGTACCGCTGCAGCAGGAAGGTAAATGGCATTTCAGTGAGCTCTGGTTTCCATCACAGTGTTCTGTTGCGCCAGAAGCAGTTTAGTAATGCTCACCACGTGACCTGGAAAGTTGTCTGCGGACAAGCACTGACTCCCTTGGCCTGAAAGCAAGATGAGCACTGCAACCCCATAGTCGCCGTTGACTGGACTTAACCATCCAGGGGTCCTTTACCTTTACTTGTTGTCCTGACAATTTTCTTTCTAAAGAGAAATGTCAATTTTACATTATGTCATCACGAATACTGAAAGATGATGACTCAGCGAGCAAACTCACTAGATTCTCGTGTCTATTTGGTAGTTTACTAGTTTGTGATAAAATCATGATTACTGTATTTGAGACTACTATATGTAAAGGTTCTCTTCCTATATTGGTACAGGAACGGTTAGGTGAAATTTATCAATATTTTAGACACATGGGTATGTTTGGTGCTTGGAGAGCAAAAGTTTTATGTCTTGCAGCCATCTGTGAGGAAAACCCATTGCAGTGGCAGGAAACATAAAGAAAATGTGAAAGACTACTATCAAAAATGGATGGAAGAACAAGCACAGAGCCTGATTGACAAAACGAGTAAGTCATATCAATGCAATGGCTGTTTCACACATTTGTTTATTTGATTGAAGTTTACACTTACCAAGGGAATTAGTTCAATCCTTTTTCCACAACATGTTTGCAGTTGAAGCTCTGCCTCCTTCAGCTCCTTTATTGGAAAGTTGCAGAACTGCTGGACTTAAAGGCCGTGTCATGTAGTAATGAATGCAGACTTTTATAAGAATTCCCTGTTGAAGAATTGTAGAATTTGTGTCCTATGTCACCACATTCAAGCCCTTAACAACAACAAAAAATTATAAACTATTATTCAGTTGTTTTCTTGTTGAGCTGAGGGGACCATATTTGGTGATTTTTCTCTTAAAATATTGGGGAAATGGTTCCTTTAAGTATCTTTGTCCAGCACATTGACAAACATTTCTAAGGGAGACTCTTAGGAGTGCCATATGCTCTTGTTTTTAATCTTGTGTCCACTAAGGGCCTTTGCCCTTTGGAATGTGCTTCCAACAAACACCAGGCAGGCTTTCAGTATTGGTATTTTGGTGCTTGCTTAAAACTCATCTGTTTGTCCAGGCTTTCCCTGAGGGAAGATCAAGCTTGCTTGATGTATTGAGCAGATCTATTGTTTTGTGGTATCCTTTCTACTTTTTCTTTGTAAACTTAGTTTTATTGTTAGTTTCATGCTCTTCACCACTGATAACTTTTTTTTAATCTTGGTTTGGTGGTTTGGAAATGTTTTCAACTTTAAATAAATAAATGTGGATGTTTTATGGAGCAATCCTATGCACATTTACTCAGATGTAAGTCATATTGAGTTATGTGGGTCTTACCCTTAGGTAAATGGTGATAGGAATATAGCCCCAGTTTAGAACCTAGTTTTGAAACTTTTGAAAGCACTTCAGTTTCATCTGCACACCTTCATGGCCTTACTGTAGGATCCTATGCATGCTTACTTTAATGTCCCAATGTGCTCACTGAGGTTTACTTGGGTCAGTGTGTTTAAAATAGCAAATTTACCTGGAATTAAGTTCAGTTGAACTCAGTGGGTTTGACTTCTGAGGAGACATGCGTGGTAATTTACTGTAAATGTTTCCAAGTTCCTTACATTAGTCACGTTTTAACAGTAAATGTGTTTGTCAATGTTCTCTCGCTCTTATAATTATTTGAAAATATGGTTTATTGAAATGGATGAAGCTTTCCTGCTTGTGGGATTAGATAAATTGGCTGGAAGGAATAAATCCAGGCAGCTGCAGAAATGAAGAGATTGCATGACTAGAGAACTTGAGGCAGTTCCACATAGAAAGTATGCATTTGGTCACTAAAAAGAATCAGAAATGTATAGGAAAACTTCAGTAACTAATTATGTTCGGCTTTTATTTATTTACATTAATGTAGCGGCTGCATTTCAGCAAGGCAAAATTCCACCTACTCCATTCTCTGCGCCACCTCCAGGAGGAGCTATGATACCACCACCACCTAATATCCGTAAGTATGAATATTGATGTTTTCTCTCTGGCTAGCATGGCAAAACTTTGGTATGTGTTACAGGGAAAACTTTAGGTGGTTATTTGGGTAGTACAGTTGTACCTCCGCTTATGTATCCCTCCGCTTACACAAACTTCGGGATACGTAAGCGGCAAACCCGGAAGTATATTTCTGGGGTTTTGCCGCACGACAGTGTGCAGAAGCAGTCCCTCTGGTTGCAGAAACCTCGGGATCCAACCAGAGCTCTGGAATGGATCCAGTCCACAACAAGAGGTACCACTGTACTTTAAAAAGAATACAGTGGTACCTCGGGTTACAGACGCTTCAGGTTACGGACGCTTCAGGTTACAGAAGCTTCAGGTTACAGACTCCACTAACCCTGAAATAGTACCTCAGGTTAAGAACTTTGCTTCAGAATGAGAACAGAAATTGCACGGGCATGGTGGCAGCAGGAGTCCCCATTAGCTAAAGTCGTACCTCAGGTTAAGAACATTTCAGGATAATTATTATTATTAATAATAATAATAATAATAATTTATTATTTATACCCCGCCCATCTGGCTGGGTTTCCCCAGACACTCTGGGCAGCTTCCAACAAAACACTAAAATACAATAACCTATTAAGCATAGTTTAATAGTTAAGAACGGACCTCCAGAACGAATTATGTTCTTAACCTGATGTACTACTGTAGTAGCCATTTATTAATTACGAATAACATTGCAATCTTACCCTGCTAGGAGTGATCGCCGAAGAAGAGCTATGGATGATGAACAGCTGGTGTTCATTACAATATTACCTATTCACCATTACAACAACTGGTTGCAATGGTGAATAGATAAGATATTTCACCAACTCCTAACTTCTTACGGTGAAGAACTAACAGACAGTTGGGATGCAAAAAGATTGTTGGTAATCTTCAAAAACATCGTGTTTCTGAGATGTTAGGTTGGTGTGCAAACTTATTTTGACATTTGTCCATTGTTTTCATACTTGAGCGGGTCCTCCACGGCCTGGCATGATGCCAGCACCCCACATGGGTGGCCCTCCAATGATGCCAATGATGGGCCCACCACCCCCAGGAATGATGCCAGTCGGCCCTGGTAAGTTCTGGATGACATAAATATTTGCCCTTTTGCTTTAATTCCTTATATTCTGAAGATACATTGGTATGTGCATGTGCATAGGTCCTTAACTAGAGCTTGAGCTCCTATATGTTGTAAGTTTCCCTAAAACCTTCATTGTCTAGGAAGTTCTCCCATCTCTCTAGTGTCTGGGTTAACCCAGTTTTCTTCCCTTGGGATAAACCTCTTTCTGGATTATAATCAACATTCATTTAAAATTTGGTCTTGCCTGTTTCATAGGAATCTTGGGAGCTGCCATCCTTAAGATCTCATGTTTCTATGTATAGATAAAGATCTGAAAAATATATATTGATATTTACTGATTAAAGTGGTAGCTGAGATGTTTCTCTGTATAATTCTTAAGCTTATTTCTGTCACATTTTTTATTTTTACGTACTTTTAAAATACATTCATATTTTAGCATATTTAAACTTGTTATGATTTATTAAAATATTTTATATTATTTTAAATGGCTTTTTATATAATTTTACAAAACTAAAAATGAAAACAGTAAGTAAAGCATAATAACAGAGAAATCCCATATTCTTCTCCCTCCCTAGCCCTCAATGGTACAGTTCGATTACAAGTTTGTTAAGAATTCTAGCGCTTGTTGGTTTTGTTTCATTGTGCAATTTGGAGTGATCAGAAGGTGCCAGGAATTATTCTGTAGTGCTGTTGCATAGACTGTTATGCATTTAAAAGATCATACTATACATCTGGAGTGAATAAAACCTTATCTTAAAAAGCATTTCACCGATTCCAAAAGAAAGCTTTTTTCAGTGTCACCAAAATTCCCAACCTTTCCACTAGGAAAATTATGGTTTAGCCATGATGAATACTCTTCAGGCTGAGTCTCTTCTCCACTCTCTTGCAGATTCCATTTTCCTTTCCTGATTTTCTTATGCCATAGCCTGCTGTGAAGTCCACATTTAAGCAAACTAAAAATTGCCTTCAATCCATGGCTAGAAGTGGGTTTGCAAACTGTGATTCAGAAGTTGTCCTAGTTAGCATTAACCATTGTTTGCCTGATTCAGATGTTACATCATCCCATGGTTAAGCAAACAAGGGAGGGAGGTGCTCTCAATCCCCAAATCATGGTTTGACCACAACACCTAAAACAGGCAATTGTTCATCAAGCAGTGCTGGAACAATATTACTAATACACTTTGCCACCATTAAAAGTGTGTAAAACAGGAAGCACTCTTAGCAGTAAGCAAAGTGTTGGGCATGCTCTTTACCGTGTGACCATAAGGTAAAGGTAAAGGGACCCCTGACCTTTAGGTCCAGTCGTGACCAACTCTGGGGTTGTGGCACTCATCTCGCTTTATTGGCCGAGGGAGCCGGCATACAGCTTCCAGGTCATGTGGCCAGCATGACTAAGCCGCTTCTGGTGAACCAGAGCAGTGCATGGAAACGCCATTTACCTTCCCGCCAAAGCTATTTATCTACTTGCACTTTGACGTGCTTTTGAACTGCTAGGTTGGCAGGAGCAGGGACTGAGCAACAGGAGCTCACCCCGTCACGGGGATTTGAACTGCCAACCTTTTGATCGGCAAGTCCTAGGCTCTGTGGTTTAACCCATAGCGCCACCCGCATCCCCTTTGTGACCATTAAGTACGCCCAAATAATTTAGTCTGTTAAGTGAGTATCCTAAATGTCTTCCATATGAAATACCAAATATATAATGCAGTACAAAACAGCAATGTATGATACCTTGAAAGACCTGGTTGTGTAAGTATGTTGTGTAAGCTCTTGCCCAATTCTGGAGCTTTGAAGGCATTATCAGTCTTTGGGGGCGCTATCAGGATTTGGAAGCTATCTAATCTAGAACTTGTTTTTGAAGTATGTACTATCATAGCACTATCATAGACAGGTAAAACAATGGAACTGGATATCAACTTTCCTTCCAGGAAACTTCATTTCATGGAACAGGACTTTCCTGTACCACTGGAAGATGGGAGGCCTTTGGGAATGGCATGGGGGATTGGCATACAGAATGGAAGCAAGTCATCCTCCTGTGTAAATGGAAGAACAATTTAGGATCTAAACCAATGTGATCTGCAATGAAGAAATGACAAAACATTTCCAAAGAGCCACTAGTCTAGGAAAGTTTTCTCTTTCCACACTAAAAACATGGAAGCTTCTTCCTAGAAATCTAGGTGGTCTTTTCAGGACACTTTTAATAGACATTGTGGTGTCTTTGACTAGCAGCTGGTTAGTACATTACTTATGCTTTAAATTTACTTTGCTGTAGCTCCAGGAATGAGGCCGCCCATGGGAGGACATATGCCAATGATGCCAGGGCCACCTATGATGAGACCTCCATCCAGACCCATGATGGTGCCAACCAGACCAGGAATGGCTCGTCCAGACAGATAAAGTGGAAGTGGACTGACCATTCTGCCTGTGTTTTATGTACACCTATCTGTGAACAAAAGCCCTGGGAGTTCCATTGTCCCAAGCAGCAACAAACCACCTGGTTTTTCAGTTTCCAAACTTAAATGGGTGAAGGAGGGAGGGGAGAAACAGAAGACTGGACTAGAGGTTTGTAACATTTATCAGACACATGTCCTTGTTCATTATTGGAATAAACCTTTGATACTTGTTGGACACATTGTCTTTGTGTTGTTCATCCCACGTACACGGTTCAGTAGGACAAATAAGTCATAAACCAGATTGCTCATATGGTTGAGGCACAATTTATGATGCTGCCACTACTGCCATTCTCCCACCTTCCCTGTCTCTGGTGGAGGTAGTGTTGTTCTCCCTCTCTCCCCAAGAGCTGCACATGGTATCCTCTCACCCTCCCTGCTATTGGATCGATCTCTCTCTCTCTCTCTCTCTCTCTCTCTCTCTCTCTCTCTCTCTCTCCCTCCCTCCCTCCCTCCCTCCCTCTCTCTCTCTCTCTCTCTCTCTCTCTCACACACACACACACACACTGTTGCTGTATCCACCTCAGTGTTCCTAGCTACCCTTCCCCATGCTTCCTGGTGATCTGCCTTAGAGGTTTCCTTCGGTATGCGTTCCTACCATCACCTTTGTTTTTGGTTGGGATGGTTTGAAGCAGCAAGTCTTCTAGCAGCAGAAACCCTTGAGATAGCACTGCTGGGGAGTTGTGCTTCTGAACAGTTTTGAGTCTGAGAGATGCAAATGTTTCCTGAGCACAGTGACCACTCACGCTGTATAGAATAGAAAAACAGTCAAAGTTTTATATTCCTTAAATGCGTAATGCAGATATGAGATTTTAGTTTAATAAAAAAAGCTTTCTGCATACGGCACACTCAAACAAAGTTTGATGCTGCAGAAGAATACATGCTATTTGTAAATGAAGGTGTTATTTAACCTTTTGGGAAAACATAGTATAACAGCACTCTGTGAAACCATTTGGTTTCAATAAAATCAAATTTCCCAACAAGTAGAAACTTACTATTATTTATTTTTCTGTAATGTATATATACACACACATCCACATCCTGCCTTTCAGGGGAAAAGCCTTGCAAGGTGGCTGACAAGTAGATAATACAATTAAAATAAACTATGAAATGGAAAACTATTTAAAAACAGCATTCTGTAAAATATTAAGCCTGATTCTTCTTGTTATCAGCAATTTGCTTCTGTAACCTAAAGGGAACCTTCATGGAAAATTTGTCTGCAATCCTAACACTACTTGAAACGTGAAAAACCAGTGATCTCCGGTTTGGGGTTGGGTATTTAAGACTTCATTAACAGCTTCTGGTTGTGCAAGAAGCAGATTGCTATGATACAACCTGTGCTTTTTTATGTGGACATATGGAGTCACCAGGGCTGCTGAGCTAGCAGTTGTGGGCAACTATACACCCTTTTGTTGTGGATAATTGCTTCATGAAAATAGCATGTGACCTGCCTTAAAATGAGTCATGTTTGCTTTTCGTAAGTGTTGAAGTGTGTTCTCAGCAGTATAGCCTTCACTTTTTCCTAGAGAATTCCTGCCATACTTGCAGAATTTGAAATCCAATTGGGAGTTGGCAGCTTGCACCATTAAAAGCTTGGTGAGCAGAACTGTGTATGCAAGCTGACATTGCTCTGTTAATTGGTTAAGGCAGTACAGTTGCTTAGGGCGGGATGAGCGGACTTGTGGGATCTGCTTTGCTTTTTGTTCACTAAAATTTGAGATTCACCAACCAGAGCAAAATTGTGGTGAAGGGGGTGGAGCATCACACGAGCACTGCCATATCAGCTGCACCCCATGAGCCATTCACCAAAATGATCTGCGTATTCAATTACAAAACTACATCCAACATACTCCAAACCAGGAGGTGCCAGCTGTATGATTTTCAAAACAAGCTGCTATAAAAGCAGCTTCAAAGTAAACCTAAATATTACAGTGAGCTAGCTGGGTAGGCTTGCCTAAACCAAAAGGGTCTATCCTGGCTCTATCCTCGGGCGGAGTGAGGCAGCTGCATTGGGCTGCAAACACTGGAGATCTGAGAGCAGCAGCAGGATGGTGACAGGATAAAGTGCTGGAACGTGTGCCTGCTCTTAAGTCAGCCTACTATCCTGCCAACAAAGGTCCGTATAGTTAAAGCTATGGTTTTCCCAGTAGTGATGTATGGAAGTGAGAGCTGGACCGTAAAGAAGGCTGATCGCTGAAGAATTTATGCTTTTGAATTATGGTGCTGGAGGAGACTCTTGAGAGTCCCATGGACTGCAAGAAGTTCAAACCTATCCATTCTGAAGGAAATCAGCCCTGAGTGCTCACTGGAAGGACAGATCAAGCTGAGACTCCAATACTTTGGCCACCTCAAGAGAAGACTCCCTGGAAAAGACCCTGATGTTGGGAAAGATGGAGGGCACAAGGAGAAGGGGACGACAGAGGATGAGATGGTTGGACAGTGTTCTCGAAGCTACCAGCATGAGTTTGACCAAACTGCGGGAGGCAGTGGAAGACAGGAGTGCCTGGCGTGCTGTGGTCCATGGGGTCATGAAAAGTCGGACACGACTAAACGACTAAACAACAACAACTGCCCTCCTTTGCAGTGAAAGGCAGTAGTGATGAAGTAGAAGGGATCTGACAGCCTGGTTGGCGTTTGTACATGGCACGGGAGGCGGTGCAACCTTGACTTTTGATTCAGGCAGCAAGATGTCTTGGGCCAGCCCTGCATGAGATCCCCACTATGATGATTATTATCTATTTATTTATAACCCGCCTGGCCAGCAGCCAAAGTGGCCATTGGGACCTCGAGCATTTTAGAAATCCATCCTCCCTGTCAGACAAAGGCCAATTTAAAACAATAACAAGAATTATTATTTTTTCCAAATTTTTTTATTAATGTCCCAAAAAGTTTTTTAGACAAACAAACAAATAAACAAACAAAAACCGCAGCCTTATTTAAACCAGTCTTAGTAACATTGCTAAGTGACTTCCTTGTATCCCCCTGGTTGAATTTCAATGTATATCATTTTAACAGTCCAAAACCAATATTCTTATATAATTAACTTAATCACTTAACATCTGTCTTTCTTTCAAATTTGGCATTAAACATATTAATTCATCACATTACATACTTATCTGATATTTGCAAGCTTTTCCAATTAAGTTAACTTAAGATAGTTAACTAAATAGTCTTTAAATTGCATCCATTCCTCCTGGTAGTCCTCCTCCAACAATAACAAGAATTAAACAACAAAACACCATATTGCCCACAACGACAGAAACCACGGGGATGTTGTGTTTTGGCTGCAGCTTCGGTACCATGCAGGGAGAGGAGGAGGTTGCTGGGGCTGCGTCTGCTGCTGCTCTCCCTGTGAGCCAACAGAGGGCGCTGCCACGCCGCCGTGTTCGTCCCGCCTCTCTCCGGCGGGCGGGGGCTGAAGGCGGCTCTGCCGGACTTGGCCGCGGTGGTGGCCGGGATTCCGTCGGCGTCTGAGGCCGGGAGGGAAGGAGGGAGGGGACTGGCGATGGCAGGAGGCGGCCGGAGCGGCGGAGGCGCCGGGCGGCGAGGGAGGCTGTGATGGAGCACCTGGGGCGCTAAGAGGAGCCTCGTCCTGTCCAGGGCCCCGGCATGGCTGGCCTCTTCAAGAAGCAGATCCTGAAGCACCTGTCCAGGTGAGCGTCGGCAGGGGACGCCCTGCAGGTCTCCCTCTTCGAGTTGCGCGGAGGCAAAAAGGGGGGAAAGGAGCCTTTGAGGGGGGCTGTGTTAAGGGCAGGCAGAGGCGAATGGGGGTGCGGGTCCCCGAGAAACCTTCCTCTGTGGCAAGGGTCTTTGCGACAGCAGAAGCCACGAGGGGAAGGGGAAAAGGTTCACCAGACGGACCCCCCCCAATTATCTGCCTCCCACAAAATGCTTGTTTTCTTGTGCACTTCTTTCCCCTCCCCAGCCCCCAATTCCATTTGTTGCCGTCTGTTCTTCTATTGGGTCTGCCCCCTTCTTCTGCCTTCCCCGTTTTCTGCCCTCTGCCCTGTCCCTTCCTTGGCAACAGAAGAAATCCTGCTTTTGATGTTGCCATTTAATCCTTCAGCTCTGGCCGTAATGATGTTGGAGTTGATCCCCCCCCCCGACTGTTTTATATTGTGTGTGTGCAAAAAAATCTGTTCCTTTGGCTTCCTCCTCTTCCAGATTAGTTTAAATTTTGCACAGTGAAGGCTGAACATCTTCTCTTAAGGGCTGCTTATAGTTCCGAAGCTTGCATCTTTATGGCTTGCTTGTTTGAAATAAGTAAAAAAATGAAAATAATTCTCCTGCTGGCGACCGGAGTCTTAAACAATTGAAGGACCGTTGCATGAGTTAGTTTTTTCCTTTTGCGTTTGGGATTAGTAACATGAGAGAGGGAGACATCTGTTTCAAGGTAGTTAGTGTTTTAGAGTGTGGGGAGGGCAAGGACAGCACAAGTAATATAGCATATCTGAGAAGCATATGCTAGGATGAGCAGTCCGTATATATTCCCTCAATATATCGAGGGAAGAGCAGTAACAAATTACTGGTGCATACAGTTGAAACTCTGGAAATCTGGGCTTATGCCCAACACTAAATTCACCATCTGTGTTGTTTGTACACAGTACATATTCATGCCACATTTCACTTGTGTCATCATTATTTGTTAGCAAGCTGATGATATTTCTGGCTGTCACTAACATAGAAAACGCCTAAGTTGGAAAACATAGGACAAACTGTGCTAATTCAAAATATGGTGTGCTAGTTTACATTTGAGAATCCTACCCATTTGGGGCTTTAAGAAGGTGCCTTTTGTTTATAATACTGACCAAAAACTGAGACGTGAAACAACTTGCAAGAGCCTGTCCGTTAAATTAAAGCTTTTCCACATGATCAGTTAACACGTGCCCCGGTCACATTATTTCCCCTTACTCCAGTAGTCTCTCCACTCCTCATTATCCAGCCTGCACATTGTGAGGGAAAGGATAGCATTGCTGTAACCATGTTGCTGTCCCTTCGCTCCTTCCCTTCTTAACTATGGCTGTGAATTCTGGGGCAGGTAAAAGAGAATGCACAAATGCTGGGGGAAGCTGGAGGGAAGACTACTGCCATGGCTTCTTGCCTCAGGTTCCAAAGAGCAAGGGGGCCATCAGTGTGAAACAAGGCAGCTTAGAGCTGAGACTACCTGCAGGATGCTATATTCATCTCCCCCACCCCAATCCACTTCTTCTTCTTAAGTATTTTTGGAGAAAGGGCATGTGGTGGTGCTATGAGACATGGTAGCCCTTATCTGATAAAGAATTGCAACAACATTAAACTGAAAAATTCACAGAGTAGCATAGGTGGATGGGTATAGTTGTACCATGGGTGCAAATGAGAACTCCTGGCTGTCATTGATAGTAGGTGCATGTTTGTTTTTAAAGTAAATTCACATGCCTCTCCCTGTCCAAGAGCCCAAAAGGTAACTTGCATAAACTTATTTCTAAAATGAAGTAAAACTTCCAAACAGTGAAAGAGCCAAGAAGAACAAATTACAGAAAGATGACAACTGTACAGCAGTAATCCATATACTATCTATTGTAATTCTGCTAGCTAAAATGTTGATTTTCCTTTCCCAGGTAAATAATATTGCAGTTCAGGCACTGTGAAAATGTGATACTCTTGTTAAAGAAGTGTGTAGATCCCTTACAACAAATGAACAATGATGGCAACTGCATAAATGTGTGAAAAAATCATTTGGACACTTTTATTATGTAGAAAAAAACAGTAGTCTGTGAAAATCCAGCATAAAGCTCAGTAAATATCTTGAGCCATGGTTTGAAACACTGGCCCTCAGCTGCTAATCCTGATATTTTGAAACTTTTTATATGATTGAACTGAAAGTAATATAGATTTGACATCTAGCAGAATAACACATAAAGACTTGAACTAAAGTTCCTGGTCTGTAGCAAGCCTGTAAATATATTCAGTGACTCACCAATTACTAATAGGGCTGCTTTTAAAGGAATTGTACCAAAACAGAAGTACACTCTTGTTAAGTTATGAATTCTCGTTTCTCCATCTGCTCTTATTTTGGTAGTGAATGAAGGAAAATGCATCAAAACTGTCATAATATATTTAAATAGCTGGGAGGCTTGCAAAACACATATTCCCTGCCATAAGGCAAACTGTGTATCTATTTTTTTCTGTGACTGCAGTTATCTTAGGTAAAATACAAAACCTAAAGCTAAAGTTGCCAATGTTTAGAAACTATTTAATGGGGAAAGAGTGGGGTAGGAGAAGGTTTATCATGAAGGAGTAACACTGATGACAGCAAACAGAGGGTTTAGTTGGTTGCAGGCAGCATATAACTAGATATAAGATGATTTAAGAAGTCTTCCCAGTGTCTGCCATGCTTTTCACAGGCCAGTGTTTCGCTGCAGGATGAGGGCCTCTTGTGATCAAGCAGAAAGACAGAAAACGCCCTTTGACTGGATCTTTCTAAGTGGAAGAAGCCTGGGCAATTTAGGGATAAGACAGATGTGCACTGAGAAGGCAGAGCCAGCCAAGCATTTATTTTTTGCTCTGGCAGAATCAAAATTACTTCCTACCCAACATAAGCTGATCACCATAACAATATTTTACTAAAGATTAAGACTTGATCAAACTATTATTTTCAGATTCCCAGTTTTATTGGCTCTTCTTCCTCCCCTTTACAACTCTGCATCCTGGACAGCTGGTAGAGATCAGAAGGCTCTCAATCACCTGTCCTGCATTCCAAGGGACCTCATCCATCCAATGAGTTGATAAGCTGCTTCTGTGTAGCACTTTCTTCAAGGCAGGGGCTGCCATGGTTAGTATGGAGAGAACTTAACTGTGGGCCTGGGTTTGGACCACACACAAGCCAAACCTTGGTTTAGTTCAGTGTGGCACAGAAGCAAAATGGACCAGGATGGAGCAAAGCAACTGTGAGCTTGGGGGGGGGGGGCTGTGCATTTTCTTGGCCTACTGTGTTGTACAAACCAGGATTGGAGAGTTGCTATAGAAACACAGGCCGTTACAGTGATTTACTTTGTTTTTAGTATTCAGGCTCCCAGGTTGGTTGCTTCTGGGTCAGTCTTTTCTGCTGTTGAATCACTTAACTCCCGAGGGTAGTGGTGGTTGGTTGGTGTTTTTTGGCAGGGGGGTTGCACAATGTGCATGTGAAGGAATTGCTGCTTTGTCACTTACTGACTCTCACCAATAGTTTGCTTGCAGGCTTTGGAGTATCAAATGATACATGATCTCATGATCAGTGGCATACTGTATTCAGCCTAAGGATGAGAAATAGTCTGGTTAGATTAATTTCCTCTTTTTTCAGTTCATGTAATACCTCAGTGTTTGAGTGGCTTACTGTGCTAAGACCATTTTCCCTTCTAAAGATTTTCTTACGGAATAAACTTCTCTGCCCTGGCTTGAAAAATACTTGAATTGTGATCTCTTGAATATAATGACAATTTTAGTCTATGTTTAAAATTTTAAACATTTTTATTGAATAGTGACCACATTTCCTTTGGGATTCTGCTTGTACTGAAGTTTTATTGTGGGACTTAGGAATGTAAACTTCCTTAAAATAAGTGGCTATTGTTGGATAGCTCAGTTGGTTAGAGTGTGGTGCTGGTAATGCCAAGGTTGCAGGTTCGATCCCCGTATGGGGATCCTATATTGCAGGGAGTTGGAGGGAGTCACTTACAACTCTATGATTCTGTGGCTTGATTTTCATATTCCGTTGCTGCAGAAGAGGACCAGGAAGAAAGATGATGGAATTGGTAGTTCTGATTCTCCTGACTTTCCTTTGATCCCATATACAAACTGCATTTCACAGATGAAGAAAAAACTAAACAAATTAAACAGGGCTAATTTGTCATTTCCAGAGAATTACATTTCACAGGATGAATGAAGTGTGATTGATTCCCCCCCCCCCATCAGAAATGCTTGGCTCGTTCCAGTAAGCAAAGCAAGAAATGTTTTTCAAGGAAATACCTGCAAAGGTATCAGTCATTCGCTATATTGTCTTGGTAAAAGTGAAAATGAAATTGTAACAAGAACCCCAACTTGTTGATTCAGTGAGCCCGATCAATAATTCCATAGTGTCAGCTTCTGAACTTGACAAAGTAGGAGTGGAACCACTGCAATGAATTCATATTGAGCCTAGGAAAGAATTCTATTAAATTCTTCCCTATTTAGGACATTGTTGGGATTTTAAGTTGGCCGTTTCATTGGCCTAGTGTGGAGTACCCAGTGCTTCTAGGGAAATCAGGTACTGTGTTTAGAGACTGTGTGTGCACACACACTAACTCAATACTTTAATCTGACCTAGGGAGAACCTGAGTTGGTCCCAAATCAATTTGGAGGGGAGCTAGTGTTGAATTGGGGTTAATTTGGCATGCTATCTTGTGTCAAAATGGTGCCCAGCGTCCAAATATAGATGAAGACTCCTGCCTCTAGCTCGGGAATCCTCATGCTGAGTTTGGTAACAATATCTTGAGTGGCATCCAAATTCATGTAGGTTGAAACTGTCCCATCAAATGGAGCAACAATATCTTCAGAATTGTCCAAATCTGCATAGGTTGGATCCATTACACCAAAAAAGTCAAAGTGACAGTATTGTCCACCATCTGGATAGAGAATGGTGTCCTGCGAGCCCCTGGAGGAGGAATGGGGGGCAGGGGGAGCGCACCCGCCCGGCACCATCGGGGAGTGGGGTACCCTTGTGGCCGGTGCCCCCTGGATACGCACCAAGCACCCCCTATTGCACCAGGTGGCACACCCCCACGGGCGGTGTGCCACACCCCTGGGATGCACGCTATGCCCCACGGGGCAGCATGCCATGCCCACGGGACACGTGCCAGCCACGCTCCCCCGCCTGCTCTCACCCCCAGTGCCAGAGCATGCAGCTTCATCACTGCTGTGAGCTCCAACTTCAGGAACCCTCATGCTGAGTTTGGCAACGATATCTCAAGAGTCATCTGAACCTATGGGAAACAAATGGACAAACAAACCACTTTCCAGAATAGATAGTAGATTATGATAATGTCCTATTTAGATTTTATGCAATATTTTGTAATAGGCTGAAACTGTACCTTGATTCTTGTTGTCTATAATATAATGTGTAGCTAATAAACATCCTAGTTACTCCTGAGACCTCAATGATTTCTGAAGATGATCTTTCCAAAACCCAGAAGGCTCATAGGAAATATTTGGAGTGAGTGAAATAGAAAAAGGAAGTGTTTAGTCTGCTTTGGTGGGTTGATGGAAACAAAACTGAAGAGGGAAGGGGAAGTACAAGTGAAGGTCACAGGCTGAAGTTCAAAAAGTGAAAGCAAATTTTCTGGAGTTTCCATACCTAGGTCCTTGGTGTGATACCTGTCATAAAGTAGTGATTTTGCGAGCAAGTATCGCTGGGTGGGGACGCAGGTGGCGCTGTGGGTTAAACCACAGAGCCTAGGACTTGCTGATCAGAAGGTCGGCGGTTCGAATCCCCGCGACGGGGTGAGCTCCCGTTGCTCAGTCCCTGCTCCTGCCAACCTAGCAGTTCGAAAGCACGTCAAAGTGAAAGTAGATAAATAGGTACCACTCCGGTGGGAAGGTAAACGGTGTTTCCGTGCGCTGCTCTGGTTTACCAGAAGTGGCTTAGTCATGCTGGCCACATGACCCGGAAGCTGTACGCCGGCTCCCTTGGCCAATAAAGCGAGATGAGCGCCGCAACCCCAGAGTCGGCCACGACTGGACCTAATGGTCAGGGGTCCCTTTACCTTTAAGCGGTAGGGACACGGGTGGCGCTGTGGGTAAAAGCCTCAGCGCCTAGGACTTGCCAATCGCATGGTCGGCGGTTCGAATCCCCGCGGCGGGGTGCGCTCCCGTCGTTCGGTCCCAGCGCCTGCCAACCTAGCAGTTCGAAAGCACCTCCGGGTGCAAGTAGATAAATAGGGACCGCTTACCAGCGGGAAGGTAAACGGCGTTCCATGTGCTGCTCTGGCTCGCCAGATGCAGCTTGTCACGCTGGCCACGTGACCCGGAAGTGTCTGCGGACAGCGCTGGCTCCCGGCCTATAGAGTGAGATGAGCGCACAACCCTAGAGTCTGGCAAGACTGGCCCGAATGGGCAGGGGTACCTTTACCTTTATCGCTGGGTGGGGCCCCTCAGGTAGGTGGTAACAATTAGTCCCCAAAGTGGGAGCAGGTGATGGGGCTGGCTGGCTGCCAGCATTCCCCAGCCCCTATAAATCTTCAAGTTAACCTGCAGAGGGTTGAGCAGATGAGACTAATAGTGGGGCTAGTGGTCAAGAAGAAAGTTTCTGCACATGCTGTAGAGGGAAATTAGGGGCAGAAGGGGCTCGCTAATCTGGAAAGGTAGCCCATCCAGAAGAAGGAAAACTCCCTAACTTCTGCTGCCTTGCAGGGTATCTTGGGGAGAAGAAAAGGCTAAGGAGTAAACTCTACACAAATCTGGAGTGGAGTCCTTAAAACAGTTGGATGGCGCCTTGTACACCTCCTTCCAGCAACTCCTGCAGCTAAGCTTGTGCCAAACGTATTGCAGTCTAAACCACTGTGCCTCTTGGGCTTGCTGATCAGAAGGTCAGTGGTTTGAATCTGCACAACGGTGGTGAGCTTCTGTTGCTCTGTCGCAGCTTCTGCCAACTCTTCCCAGTTCAAAAGCACACCAGTGAAAGTAGATAAATAGGTACCACTGTGGCGGGAAGGTAAATGGTGTTTCCTTTGGCATTCATCATGGTGTCCTGTTGTGCCAGAAGCAATTTAGTCATGCTAGCCACATGACCCGGAAACCTGTCTTGGACAAACCCTGGCTCCCTCGACCTGAAAAGCGAGATGAGCGCCTCACCCCATAGACACCTTTGACTGGACTTAAGTGTCCTGGGGTCCTTTACCCTTTATCTTTACTTTGTTATCTGGGCAGCCCAGGACATACTGCTCAGGCTCATACTGCCAACAACACCACAAGTTGGAACAGACAGCACAGCACTTGTACATGCAGCAAATACACTGACGCACATGAAGCCCCCAGAGAGGGATCCTGAGGTCCCTTTTGCCTTCCAGAGGTGGAAGGTCACTCTCTCCCTCCTCTGTCAGCCTCAACAGCAGGTTTTTTTATTCTTTAGTGTTGCAAAACTGGCTTCTACTGTTCTCTTTCAAACGGACCTAGATTACATCATCCTTGGGGGGAGGGAAGATGCATCATGGTCTCATATCTCTTCCATTGAGGATAGCATCAACTTATTAAGCAATTAGTCAGCAGTTGTATTCTCTCTAAGAAATGGAGGGTATGGGTGTGTTTAGCTAGTTAAAAGTATACTATTTAAATGGAGTAGGAGGAGAACATGGATAGTCTTTAGGTATCTTCTGGATAAGCTGGAAATTGGGAAAATTTATTTATTCCCTGTCTGTGAATTGCCTTGCTTTGGACAAATTTGTATTTCTTATTAATTCTTTGACTATCACTGGTTCTCCAATGCCCATACACCCCACACACTATTATTGAAGATTGCAGCATTTTCAGTGGAAGGGCAGTAGCTCAATGGCACAAAGCCTGGGCAGTGTGTGTGGAGGTCCTGGGCTGCCCAGATGACAAAACACTCCCTCCTCTCAGCCTTGCTGATGGGAAGCAAAGCAATGGCAGAGCATCCGGTTTGCACGCATAAGGTCCCTGCAATCAGTGGTTTTCCCACATCTGTGGTTTTCAGTCAGTGTGCCATGGCACCCCGGGATACCTTGAATGATGGTCAGGGGTGCCGCGGGCAACACTGGCCTCTGTCGCCCTTTCGTTCCCTTCCTCCTCTGATGCCCTCTCATGTCTCTGCCTCCCAAAGGCTTGCACAGCTGTTTGTTGCAGCAGTCCTGGCTACAAGCTCCCTCTGGGGCTGGCCAAGGGGTGCTTCCCAGGCCCCTGTGGGGCAGTGTGAGGAGGCACATCTCTTTTTTACTCTTTTTTTTTTACTGTTTTATACAAAGTGGGGACCTTGGCCTAATTTCATGCAGTTGGCAAGGGGCAGGCAGACAGTGCCAGAACAAAAGATTCACTTTGTTCTTTAACCTTGTACAGTGGTACCTCGGGTTACATATGCTTCAGGTTACAGACTCTGCTAACCCAGAAATAGTGCTTCAGGTTAAGAACTTTGCTTCAGGATGAGAACAGAAATTGTGCTCCAGTGGTGCGGCAGCAGCAGGAGGCCCCATTAGCTAAAGTGGTGCTTCAGGTTAAGAACAGTTTCAGGTTAAGTACGGACCTCTGGAATGAATTAAGTACTTAACCCGAGGTACCACTGTATACTGCTTTCAGATGAAGGGTGGTATACAAATTTAATAAATAGATTTAATTTTTTTTAGAAATCTTTGTATATTGCTGGCATGCACTCCCTGAGATATTACTCCCCAGGGAATATGTCTCTTGAAAGTAAAAAAGTTTCCCCACCCTTGGTTTAGATCATAACCTCCTACATGTAGCTGGATAATTTGCAAGACTTCGTTAAACTAGAGACTGTGGTTGCCTAAAATATCTGTTGCAGCTGAAAGGAAGTGTGAAACCACAAAACTTCAAACTGTTAAAAATGGATGATCTTTTAGTGGAATGGAACTTTTAGCATAAAGATGCACCCCCTAAAGGTGCTGTGTGTTTGAAAGTAAACCAGTACACTCCTGGTGCTCGAATTTAACCTAATGTAATGCCTAAAATCAAGTGCACTTTGTCTTGAGCCTGAAGATTAAACCATAGAGACAAAGGTGAAACCTTGCTTTAGCCTCCCCAGCTAAAGTTATGACAGGAAACATACTCGTAAGGCATATAGAATCATAGAGTTGGAAGTCATCTAGTCCAACCCCCTGCAATGCAGGAATCTCAACCAAAGAAGAGAAAAAGAGTTTGGATTTGATATCCCGCTTTATCACTACCCGAAGGAGTCTCAAAGCGGCTAGCATTCTCCTTTCCCTTCCTCCCCCACAACAAACACTCTGTGAGGTGAGTGGGGCTGAGAGACTTCTCTGAAGTGTGACTGGCCCAAGGTCACCCAGCAGCTGCATGTGGAGGAGCGGAGACGTGAACCCGGTTCCCCAGATTACGAGTCTATCGCTCTTAACCACTACACCACATTGCCATGACAGATGGCCATCCAACCTCTGCTTTAAAACCTCTGAGGAAGGAGAGTCCACTACCTCCCAAGGGAGTCCGTTTCACTGTTGAACAGCTCTTATTGTCAGAAAGTTCTTCCTGATGTTTAAGTCGGAATCTCCTCTCTTGTAAATTGAAGCCATTGGTTTGAGTCCTCCAGAGCAGGAGAAAACAAACCTCTATCTTCCATGTCATCACTCTCCTGTTTCTTTAGAAATAAAATGGGGATAAGGCTCAAATATCTTGGTATTGCCAAGATTTAATGCTTGTATGATTACCATAGACAAAAAATATATAGTCACAAGTGTAGAGATAGAAATGGTTTAGGTTGTGGCTATCAGTTCTGCTTGGTAAGGTCAGAACTCTTGGTGATCCTGTCAGGGAATAATCTGTGTGTACTCATTATTTTACATACTTTTCACACTTTTTGCTTGGTTTGTATGCTTTATTCATTTGTTTTCTTACGTTTTATTAGATCAGCTAATGGGAGGGGACACATAAATGCTCAATATAGAGTACTTTTTATTCAGCAAAAATTGAGAGTTGGTTTTATCTGTTTGTCATGCAGTATCTCCCCTGAACCTATATTTGAATGGAACTTGCATGTATAAGCAAATCATAAGATTACATTATTGATTCAAAGTGGGACCCAATCCATTAGTTTGAACGTAGAGGAAAGGAACAGACCAAAATCATTGCTGTTGGTCAAGAACTTCTTCATGCAAGAAAATAGAGCAAGATAGATTTAACTACGTTGTTCTGTGAGATACCATGAACTCTCACAATCTAGTACAGTAAGCCCACAACTTACGCGTTTTTAAACTTGTGCGTATTCAGCTTTACATGTGTGGCTGAGAAAGAAAGGAAGGAAGGAAGGAAGGAAGGAAGGAAGGAAGGAAGGAAGGAAGAAAGAAAGAAAGAAAGAAAGAAAAGGGGGCAGGGTTCTGGGAAAAGGACTTTGGCAATCCCACCTGCCATTGAACCCAATGTGTTTTGACTACATGCGATTTTGGCTTTAGGTGTGATCAAGTTTCAGGCTTACTGTATTAATAAGAGCATCCTGATGGTAGTTGGCAATACTTCTCTGTTCTTCAGTGCTGTTTCCTAATTGAACTGTTTGCTGCACAAGTACACTAGAACCTGAATTCTTAACATGTGGTTTCCCTCCTTTAACTGTGCCTTTTTATTCTCTCTCTCTCTCTCTCTCTGTGTGTGTGTGTGTATGTACTAGAGTGTCATCCAAGCTGCTTTTTTTTTTTTTGTAGAATACATGTTTGGTACTCGCTCAGTTCTATTTCTTTTCCAAACAGAGCTATTTTTAGTTCTCTACTCTGATGCCTTCCCAAGATCATCTTATTACTGAATCTGAAGCTACTCTGCAATACTCCTTAAATGTTTGTCAGTGTTCAGAAATCATTGATCTTTTCTTCAACCCCTGATTGATTTTGAGCTAAACCAAAGGAACTCTTGGCTTTTAAGACTATGGATTTGCCTAAGTGTCATTCATAATTTTGCGGTGTATATTCCAAGGCTCTTATTAAATAGCTAAATGTGTCTGGTAGTAAATCTGCTTCATTGGATATATAAACACTTCCAAAAAGTAAATTCAAAGAATTACAGCTCTACCTGCCACTCACATATTAAAATTCCCACCATGGTCTGCATTTAATTCATAAAAATGAAGACTTTTCAGCTTCTTAGTATTATTAACTATCTCATTTGGGTACTGTCCTCCTTTTAAGGAGGTCAGCATAGCTGTCATGAGGTTCCTTCATTTATCTTTACAGCAACCCCTTGAGACTGACTTAGCTGAGTACAAGAGGAAAATGTATCTTTTTTTACATACTATGAAAATCTAGTTAGGTTAATCTTAGTTAAATGGCGCATGGGATGTTTCCAAATGGGAGTTTAATTTGCAAATGTGTTGCTTTGGCAACGGTTTTGTGTTTTTTAAAAAATTATTGAATTTGTCCCTGAAAGCGTAAATCCATACAAGATTGGGGGAAATATGGGTCGGCTTTTTGATGCCAAAAGTATCATGTGGGTGCTGAAGGAAACTGCTATGCCTAAGGAGCACTGACTCCACAATAAACACTGCTATGGAAGTACTGAAGGTCACAAAATAAAGCAAATATCAAATATCTGGCAACCAAAATGATTTATGTCTGTTAAGGTAACCAGGAAATATTACAAACTGTCCAGATTTTTTTAAAAACTATGTATGCATTTATTTATTTATAGAAGTGTTTATACACCTCCCTCTTGCAAAACATCAGAGTGCTATACAACAACATAAAAGCAATGCAAAACAGTCATTTAAATGACTGGCTACTCAAGGAACTTTTTTTTATTTACTTTCATAAAAATTTTACACCACTTGATTGTAAAAACAACAAACCTCCAAGTCATGTACAAAAAAGATCAAATAAAATTATCACTAAGAATTAAGAGCAATAATTTAAGACCTTTGAATAGTTAAAATAACAATAAACGAAGCAGATTAAAACTCACATCAACTTCTGAATATCTCTGTAGGCTTGTCTAAACAAAAATGTTTTAGCAGGCGCCAAATAGGCAGGGAGTTCCAAAGTGTAGGTGCTGCCACACTAAAAGATCGAGGAAGACGGAGCAAAGAGAAATTTTCTCAAAAAAAGCCTCTACCTCTCCCCCAGTGCCATTTCATAAAAACAGTTATGCTGCCACTGCTGAATCACAATAGTACCACAGTAGGAGCATGGGGAAGCCACTGCAATTGATATCTATGTAGGCTGTGTGTAGCAAACAACTCTTCTTTACCCTCAATTTTTTCGATAGCTGAC
Organism: Podarcis raffonei; assembly: GCF_027172205.1. Classification (NCBI taxonomy): domain Eukaryota; kingdom Metazoa; phylum Chordata; class Lepidosauria; order Squamata; family Lacertidae; genus Podarcis; species Podarcis raffonei. The sequence continues at coordinate 55,367,153 of NC_070607.1, forward strand.
CTAAAGGAAATTATAGAATGCTAGAATGATACTTGATATTTATCATAAATGTTTGGTTAACTAGGAAAATTTGTTTGGAATGGATATTGAATTTGAAATTCAAGGTGTTCAGACATGAACTTAGATTCAATTTTAAAGTGTACATAAAAATGTAGACTCCTTACATTAGTAAGGATTTTTAAGAAAACACAGAAATAGGTTTGGCATTTTAAAAGTCCACTGTGTAAATGGCTTCAATTCCAATAGCAGATCCCACATATATAACATTGGAAGCCGCTCAAGTTACTTCTCAATAGTGTGGCTGATGTTACAATGAGGTCCAGTAATAGAATTGTCAAAAAAGATGAATGTATAGAGAACACACTGGGCTGTTTGCCAGATTCTGTTTCTGGCTTAAATAGGTTGTTGCTGATGACAAGTAGCAATTTCAGATTGCGATGCCTGTAAATAAGGGCAGTTCTTTACCTGAAGTTTCATTAATAGGGTAACCATCTTCCATAATCGGATGTTACAGTGAACAAGTCCTGTATCATTCTCATAGGTCAAGAAAAGCTAATCCATTAAAATTAGCAGACTTGCTTAGTCATTTGTAAGAGTTAAGCCGTCCAGCTGAAGTTAACTGAGTCAAGGTGGATCGAGTAAAAGCAGAAGCCTTAGAGTGCCACTCAAACCAAGACCCATTGGAGCAACACTGCCACTGCTAGATTTTCTCAGCAAATGTGCCGTTTATCTAAAAAAAGCTCAGCAACTTTAGGGTTTTCCTAAAAAAAAAAAAAGTGTAACCATTTTGGGGTGTCATGGTTTTTAATTTTTGAAATATGGCAGCCCTACATTGTTCATACTAAGCTGGGGGAAAGAAACACTTCTGCCTCATCCAGCCCCTTTCTAGCAGGACAAATCAAGGGTTTGGATTGTTTCATATATCACTAGAGAAGTTTTGAAGGTTTAGGATTTACAAACCTAAAACAATCCTCAGAACTTTAAAACTCAGTGAAGGACTCAGCTGGAAATGTATTTGATTTAGTTGTAGAAAGGCTAAATTTTTGTGGAAATTCTGGTAGAGTTGCTAACCAATAGATTATTTACTGCTTTTATAAAGCATTTGGTCCTCAATTTTTCTCATTTATTTATCACCTGCTTTTCAGGACACATTGTCCTTACAAGGTGAGGCCCTCCAAATGAATGATGTTGGACTGCAACGGCCTCCTTCCTTGACCATTGACCATGATATCAATGGCATCTCTTGACCATGATATCTCTGGGCTAATGAAAATTGAGTTCAATGATTTCTGGAGGCCCAGAGGTTCCACACACATGCTTCAGTTAACTCTGGAATTTGTAGTTTTGTTAAGGGGTTGAGTGACTGTTACAGGAAATTCTAATCACCTTCAGACCTAATTGTGTGGATGAAGCAATAACCGGTCCCAGTGTGGTCTGACTGATATCCCACCTCTGCCCTGTCTTATAAAGTATTGCTAGTGCAACTGAGCCATGATTAGCTAAAATGAGTTAGCCAAGTTAGAATCTACTGGTGTATTGCTCCTTTGGTCATGTACATACAGGCAACGACCGATTAATGCATGCCCCAAAGATGCACAATTGTGCACGGCACCGAACCAGGATGTGACCCAATAATATAATATAACATGACACAAAAAGGGTGGAACGGGGGTGGAGCAGAATGAAATGGGGCCATAAAAGGGCAGAGCATGCTTATATGTGTTCTGCCAACATGTGCAGGGGTTGGGAATAGAACCCTCATGTGAAGTGCTCATCAGCTGTATATCCCCGTGATAACCACAATGCAATTATGAAAGTTGCCTACCTTTATTGATATATGGAAAAGAGAAACTTCTTTTCTGCCTCTTCATTCTAAGGCTCAGTGTACACATAATGCTAAGCCAAACTATGGCTTAATGTGATCCCAGATAGGAGATTGTGGTGGCTAAACTCTTCCCCTGGTACTCCTGCTGCTGCTGCTGCTGCTGCTATGCTATGCTATGCTATCCAGGGCTAAGAACTCAGGCTGTGGTTTGTCACCTCCAGACAAATCATGAGCCTGTGTTTGGTTGACATGATAAACCCAAACCATGGTTTAGCACCAGGTAGCGCAGCTGCACTCAGACAAGGAAATAAGTGCAGTGGTTACAGTCTTCTCTCTGGGAACCCATGTGTTCATGCTAAGCCATGGCATGGCTAAATGTTACATGCAAACTGGGTTTAATTAATGAGGGTATGCGATATACTCCATATTCTCCAGCGTTTCCTGTTCTAGTTTCCTATTGGTAATCTTCCTGCAGTTCCACACTTCAAATCTAAAAGGAAAATCTATTTTGGACAGGCTACAGGGAATTATTTGCTTCCTGTCTACTTCTCCTGTCTACTGAGAAACTAACAGACAGCCAAGTTGCCCTCCTTCCTCTCAATTGTTAAATTAGCATTTCTGTCTGTTGCCTGCAGAAACAGATGATGTGAGCTGGAACAAGTTACTTTTCTCTCTTCTCATTTTGTATATACTGTGATAACATTAGAAAATGTAGCTTAGCCTGGCTGCCCTTGGCCGTTTGAGGCAGGGTGATCTCTTATTTGCCACAGGAGCAGCCACACATTAATGCAAATATGTCTATCTCTTTTTGTGAACTCAAGATATTTTTAGGTGTGTCGCATAGTTCATTGTTACTGTTGCACTGCAGAATGGCATGAAAGTCATGGCTCTGGGAATATAACATGGTTTCACTGTTCACTGATATTATTGTTGCTTCAATCCATCAACCTCTGACGGATGATTTAGAAGGATTGGGTCCGGCATCACTTTTGCTGTGCTTGTGTGCCAGTATCCATATTCAGCAGAGTTACATCTCAATGCAGCTCCTTCCTTGGAAGCATCTTCAGGGTTGGAGGTACACACAGTAAATAAACACTCATGGATGCCATAAAGATTCAGTCAAGTGTAGAACTTTACTTGACAGGCATAAAAGCGCATTGGTAGCAAATATATACAGACATTCACCACTGCCATGGTCAAGGCATGCTTAGAGTCCAGCAAGAGTCCAAGACTCTGTTTCTCTTACCACAAGACACAAGCAAGAGACTCACAAGTTATACAGAACTGCTGGTATCAATACTTCCTGTCACACTGTGCATGTCCAAAGAACAGTTCCCACAGAAAATGTTCTTGCATAGACAAAACAATCTCAGCCTTCTGCTGCTTCTTGAGACATCTTCTCTGTTCTTCTCTGTTTCTGGAACAAATGATTATCTCACACACAGAGAGAATATCCAACAATAATTGCATGCAGTGAATAAAAATTACAAGAGAATCAGAAGGCAGAGGATTGTCCAGGTGATACCTTTTCCTACAGCTGGTAGCACCTGCCTGAAAGTGCAAGAAAAGGTATTGCAAGAAAAAGGTATTAACTAGTACAAGGAATTTGAGTAGCTACTGTTGTGGACTGTGCTTCCTGCGGTGCTCCTGTTAGTCTCTAGCCTGGGATTTGCATTAGCAGAGATAGATGGAGGCTGCGCAGTGTCTATGTGTAGCATGCAAGCATCAGGCACTCTGAATCAGCATGCCTAACAAAAAAAAATCCCAACCACCTAGAAGCCAACTTGTATATTAGTTATAGATTAAGGAGATCAGGAAAGTAGCCGATTCCTATGAGCAATGTAATGTGTGAAGATGGCAACTCTTGCAGTACTGTGGCAGCCACTGTTGTGGACAAGGAAATACATATTCAGCCACCCCTTTCATGGAAGTTCCTGCTGTAGTACTGAAGAGTATCTGCCTAATTATACTACTCATATGATTAGATCATTGTCTATGCTACTAAATGCACATAGAGAGGCCAGTGGAATGTATGAATTAGCCATAAATTGGGTTCACCAAGTTCTCAGCTGTCTGTTCAGCATCTGTTTCTTGCAGAGTCACAGCCAAACCTGGAACTGATTCTACTTGTGACCAGAATAGCCCTTGTTCACTTTTCTTTTCCCCGCTGAGTTTCTGGCAGAGTTTTGCTGAAGTCTTTGTGAAAGGCACAATGAAGTAGTGCTTTTTCAGGCAAAAGGAAATGAGAGAACCACAGGGCGTGATTAACACTGGAATCTAATCTTACTCTTGCCAACAATGGGGTCTTTTCTTCTCTACCTGCTGGGCTGCTGTGAAGAATTAGAATTAGTAAAGAGGAATGTGTGTGAAATGCTTTTGGGTTTTCAATAATTAGCAAATTATCAGGCGGATAATCTCGATGAACTGGGATCCAGAAAGGAAGAAGATACATTATCACATAGTTTCAGTTCAGATTGTTTCTTGCTGAGAACATTTTTCTATGGAGCTGGGTCCTTTGGAGAGAGGAAAGGGCAGGATAACTTGATCTGTTTTTCCCTTGACAGTCCCTGTGGCCTGTGACCACACTGAGAGACCTGATTACAGCCTTATTGCACCAACCCAGAGTGATGTTGAATCATGTTAATGTTATGTGCTTTAAATAGAACTAATTTTTTGCAGAGTGATATAGTACTCTGCTAGTTGCAGATTAGATACAGCCTAGGGATTCATGTGTCTAGAGAGAAATAAAGGCTTAAATTGTTCTCTCATGGCCATGTTCACATCTTCATTGTATACTTTGGGGAGAAAACAACCCCAGACACTGCTACCTCATTGAATATAACTAATTAAATCAGGCACTCTGAATCAGTAAAAGCTTGACCACCTCAGGAGTGTATGCTAATTTCTCTTCCTTGAATTTCCAGTTTTAGCAAAAAGACACAACTCATGTGCATGATAGATTATTAGTCCATTAGTATCCTCTTCCTTGTGTTGGGGAGAAGAACCACTCAGTGGTAAAGCACATCTTTTGCATGCAAAAGTTCCCAGGTTCAATTCCTGGTACAGTGGTACCTCGCAAGACGAATGCCTCGGAAGACGAAAAACTCGCAAGATGAAAGAGTTTTTCGTTTTTTGAGTTGCTTCGCAAGACGATTTTCCCTATGGGCTTGCTTCGCAAGACGAAAACGTCTTGCAAGTTTGTTTCCTTTTTTTAAAAAACCGCTTGAAGAGGTGCAGTTGCGACTGACTGTGCTTTGCAAGACGAAAGACCTCGCAAAATGAAAAGACTCGCGGAACGAATTAATTTCGTCTTGCGAGGCACCACTGTATCTCCTGATACGACTGGAAAAGACTTCTGTCTGAAACATTGGAGAGCCAAATACTGCCAAATAGTCCAGTCCAGAGGTAGGCAGAAGGTAGATCAGGGTCCACTGGTAGATCTCTAGGTGATTTTCAGTAGATCAGCAAGTGCTTCTGATTTCCAATTGTCTGAAAATAGCAACAACTAAAATGTTTTCACTTTCTAAATTAGGCTGATGGTGTGGGGGCCCTTGGCCTAGCTTTGCTAAAGCAATGCCTACATATATCTGCCCAACTGAGCCACTATTTTGCACCTGGCTCCAGTTGGTAGATCTCAGGGTTTTTGCTGTTAAAAAAAAAGTACATCCCACAAGTCAGAGGTCTGCTCATCCCTAGTGTAGACATTGTTGAGGTAGATGACAAATGGTTTGATGCTGTATAAAGAAACTTCCTGTGGGGGGGCATGGTTAAGAGACTCAGAGCAACATAAAGTTAAGTTGTGCATTCCTTCGTACTCCCTCCCAAGGTTTGCTTTAACCTGGGTATAAGTTTTACTGTGCATCAGTACTAACCAGGATTGTGGCTAATCAGGATTGCCCTTGTACTCAGAGTTGAATAACCACTTCAAGCCCTGGTTCTAGATCTGATTACAGCAGCAATCCTGGCTACTGTTAATTTGTGATGCAGATGTAATGTTACACTGCCGAGGGTGGGTGGGAGAATGTGAGCTTGCAGAACATTCATGATATCCCTGTCATGCTAAGCAAATCAGGAATGTTACATCTATATCAGGCCAGAGAAAGAAAGTGAAAACATACACTAGCAAATTTCTGTCATTGTGTATCTGAACTTGGTGTTTTCACCCCTCCTCATAATGTTCCCAGTATCAACAAGAGCTGGGAGTTTTCTGGGATTGGGCAATTCTAAGAGATAGTTTTGGTATGAGTGATCCACAAGGGAGAGGGTATCAGGCAACCCTGCACAATCCCACAGCAAGCTTGCTGTTAACCTCAGATTGTGATAAACTCCTTTCTTTTTGCTGCTTAAGTCCTGCCTCATGCTAAATGGTTGCTTACAGAAAGCTTGTGGTAACTTCACATTATGGTGACGATATAGGGAAAATATCTGAACAAACATTAATTATGCAGTGTAATATTTCTGAATAGGGAACACACAATTAACTGGGTTTGAAAAAGTACAGCAATTCTCTTTTGCAGTGGATAACAAGGAGATGGCTGGTGTAAGTTACTTGAAAGGACAGGACAAGATTTTCCAGCATAGAGGAAAACAGGTTCACAGCTGAGCCTAAGTATATTAACTCATAAATGGGCAGAGAATTGCAGCCAGGGATTAAAAGGGCTGAGTATCAAAAGAGAAGTCCCAAGTATAAATTTAAAAGAAATGCACTTCATAGTTTCACTGCCATCTTTGCTTTCCCACTGCTTGATGTATTCATACCAAAGTCTATTCTACTTTCCATTCCACTCCATTCTTCTACCTGTCATTTTACCCTGAAAGCCTTTACAGTTTTTATTCAGCATTAGAACTATCCTCAGTCATCATATTGACTCTAATATCTGAGACCTACTCGGCAGGCAAGTGTACTGAAAGATATATGTGTTTTCTAGGAGGAGGAATTAACAGCTAATAATTATAGTTACTAGCAACAAGAGAACTTAATATGCTCCAGCAGAATTTTATCCAGATAAATGTTGCTGTCTGTATTATTTTCTGCAGCATTTTAAATGTAAGACGGATCTTAAAATGTTCATATTTCTCACTATATAATCTTGCAAAGGAGGACACTGCAAGAAGTAGACAATTTCATGACATCATTCTTACTTTACAACAAGAATTATGGTGAATGAGCTGAAACTGAGATGAAAGGTTGCTCTGTCCACTGATCCAGGCAAGCTTTAGCTTTTTCTCTTTTTTCCCTTGGCAACAGGTTTACAAAGAACCTCTCTCCTGATAAGATCAACCTGAGCACACTCAAAGGACAGGGGCAGCTGACTAACCTTGAACTAGATGAAGAAGTCCTGCAGAATGTATTGGAATTGCCCACCTGGCTTGCCATTACTCGGGTCTTTTGTAACAAGGCTTCCATCAGGGTGAGTTAAATTATCAGCAAAAGCTTTTGCAGTACTGAAAGTATTTCCTGTCCTGACTACATGCCATTCTTCCTACTTTTGTACTAAACAAGTGCAATCCTCACTCCAAGCTGCTCTGGCTTTGTACCCAAATCGCTAATCTTCCCATACATGTGCTATGAAATCTGCTCCAATAACTGGCACAAGAGGATCAAGTTCTGAACCAAGAGACGCTGCAGAAATTACAAGCAGACTGGTTAAATTCAGTTTTAAATTGATTGTTCTGTTTCATCTGAATTTGTTCTGTTTAAATGCATAATTGCAAGGATTGTATTTAGTAGTTGCAATTGAACATTTACACACAGAGCGCAATGTTCTCCTCTTGAAAATGTTGCCCCAAGCTCTTTTTGAAGCAGGAAATTGATTTTTCAGTTGATGTAAGTGAGTAATCGTTTAAGCTCCATTAGGATTACCCATAGTGACACAAACCCCGTGCAAAATGGTTTAGGAGATTGTTAATAAAAAGTGCAGCTTTGATTTGAACTGTTCCCAGAGTAATGACCCCATCGGCTCCTTTGCCTTCTTTGTTTAATACTCAGAGCTGCTTTTCACGTTACTGCTTTTTGATAGGGATGTTAATACTTGCAACATTTTAGGAACATTTTATTGGCTGAAGCACCAGAAATGTCTGTTCCTTCTCAGTACATGTATGGAGAAACCACTGGAGAGTTGAAATTACTGATCCTCCTTTTGCCAACACATTTTAATTTTTTTCTGACATGTGTATTAATATGCTTGTTGATAAATTAACATGAGAAGCAGCCCTTGCAAGAAATGCAAAGCAAACACAATAAGGGCGTGGACTGTTTGTTATGCTCCCAAATATGAGACTGTATAACTAATGCAAACAGCAAGATTTCTCATGTGTAACATGACTCAGGATTTGATCTGCATGCGCATTGGCAAGCTTGGTTATGAAAAATTTAACAGGCCCAATCTTTTTCAGGTTAATAGAAGGTTACATAAAAAACAGAAATTACAGAAACCAGTGAGGTGAAGGTTTCGTTTCATTGTCTCTAGAAAGACCATCTCATACTTCAGGGTCTCGGTACTGGACAAGTGTTTTAAAAGATAGCTGGAAAAGGGGCTTTGTTCACTAACATTTAACAGCATTTCAGGTTTTGAATAAGGGTTATGAGGAGCTCATTACAGTAATTACAGTCGTACCTCGGGTTGAATGTGCTTCGGGTTGAGCGTGTTTGAGTTGCACTCCGTGGCAACCCGGAAGTAACAGAGTGTGTTACTTCCGGGTTTTGCCGCTCATGCATGCGCAGACGCTCAAAATGACGTCACGTGCATGCGCGGAAGCGGCAACATGCAACCTATGCAGATGCACCATCACGTCTTACGTTGCATTCAGGATGCGAACGGGGGTCCGGAACGGATCCCGTTCGCATCCCGAGGTATCACTGTACATTGATTTGGATACAAAGATGAAGTTAACATAACAATTATGCAGGGGGATAACTGATTGGGGAATCCTCAGATGCTCTGGAGTAGGGGTAGGCAACCTAAGGCCCATGAGCCAGATGCTGCCCAATCGCCTTCTCAATCCAGCCCACAGACGGTCCAGGAATCAGCGTGTTTTTACATGACTAGAATGTGTCCTTTTATTTAAAATGCATCTTTGGGTTATTTGTGGGGTCTGTCTGGTGTTTTTACATGAGTAGAATGTGTGCTTTTATTTAAAATGCATCTCTGGGTTATTTGTGGAGCATAGGAATTCGTTCATCCCCCCCCCCCCCCGCAAAAAAATAATAATTCGGCTCACCACATGGTCTGAGGGGCAGTGGACTGGCCCACGGCTGAAAAAGGTTGCTGACCCCTGCAGTCTGGAGGGTCTTCCAATTCCCTGGAGCCTCCTTTCATGGGTATGGGAGATTACAGAGAGGTGGAACTGGTAACTTTCCTAAATGGGTGGAAATGCCTTTGGCTGGTGCAGCGGGATCTTTGGATCCAAGCCATTGTTTCCTGTTTGGCTGTATATTGTACTTGGGCATCTGATAAAGTAGGCATGAAGGTTCATGACACAATAAATCTAAAGACCCAAAGCACTCTTTGTTCTTTATCAAATGTCTTCTGCATGCAAGGGTACAAGAAATAGTATTGTCCTCAAACAGCTTGTATTTCCATAGAGCTGCTTTTACAGTGTCACTTTTCAGAGCAGCAGTTTGCTGGAACTGATCTTATTACTGTCACCCTGAATCTATTTAGCCCTTGTGACAGTTCGTGTTTATTTTACATCTGCTTTCTTGTTACAGATCCAGTGGACAAAGCTGAAGACTCACCCAATCTGTCTGGTAATGGCCTTGCTTACCTGTTAGTGAGAACTTGTAACTCTAGATTGTTTCAGAAGAAGAGAGAGCCTGTGTTTTCAATGCTGGAACTTAAGGCTATATACTTCTACTGTTGATCAAATTGGTGGCAGCATAGGGCTATTTCCAATATTGCAACTTTCATTGAGAGGTATAGTCCTGTATAATTCCAATGATTGAAATTAAAATGTGGGAAGGAAAGAACTGATACCTAACTAGTGAAATACACTGACCTTTCCATATATGCATTTCTGTGTATATTAGCCATTTTTTATATTATAATGTTCCTTCTTGCATTTTACTAGTTGCTTCCAAGGCAAACATCTAGTTTTGATTCAGTTGTGATTCAGTTGTGTTAAGTCACTTCTGAGATTATTGCCTTACCTGTGTACACTCAAAAATTATACATAAATGCACAGTTTTGTGTTTTTTAGAGCATTGACTTGTGAGAATTAAATAATTTTTTTAACATGGTTGTAATAGACTAAGTAAAGGTCTTTTCTTTTCAGATCTAACACAAAAATGTCTTTTGTATTGTAATTTTTATTTTTATTTTGTGAGCAGCAGCTAGTTGGCCCTTTTTAGGGGATGAGAATACTGTCGGGCTTTTTAGGGGCATTTGACACACATGGACAATATGTCAATTCCTTACCTAGAAATGTCTGTCATATAGAAATGTTGCAATATGTAAAGTAGACATAAATTTGCCCTGAATCTAGCCATATGTTTTAATATGTTTTAGTATTTAATTTTTGTGTGTTTTATAGTACAGTTGTAATCCCCCCCCCTTGATTTTACTATTTTAGATTTTGTAAATCTCTTTAAGGGTTTTTAAAATAATCAAGCGGTGTATAAATGTTATGAAATAAAATAAATACAATAAATTATGGTGGAACTATATGTTTTCTTGCAGACAAGTGTTCCCTAATTTGCCTTTTCTGGAATAAAGTAATGGTGGGAGTTGTCAAAATATACAAGGGTAAATAATTGAGTAGGAAGAAAAGGTATTTAATCCCACTTTTTTGCCAATACTTGACTGGAGATTCCCCCAATCTCAAGACTGTTTCCTCCCTAGCTGAACTTACTTACAGTTTCAAAGCTTGAGTAGGCAGGATATAAAATAATAATAGTAGTAATAATAATATTAAAGGTTGGTAGCCAACTAAGGCTTACTCAAGAGTTTATTTTAATGGGTCTCATGATAATTTACCGATATTAAGACACTTTTATAAAGGACTATATAGACTTGGGAAGCACATGCAAGAGAGAAGAAAAATGAGGAACAACATCCAAAACAGAGAACAGCCAAGTAGACCATACAGAAGACATTGCTGTGTAAATAATTGTATAAGGAGATTTGCCCCAGGAAGGTTTTCATACTTGAAACCCATTGGGCTTACCAGACTTGTTTGCCTAGCCTCTCATTTGTGCTAGTAATTATACAGTTTCAGAAGGAGCCTGAATATCTTAAACCCAAACTTTTAGGATAGCTAATGAACACTTCTTTCTTAGGTAACTTTTCCATGTCTTGTTTCCTTGCTATGTTCACAGTTATTGGATAAAGTTGAAGTAGAGATGCGGACATGTGAAGAGCCCCGGCCACCCAATGGACAGTCTCCTATTGCCCTTGCTTCAGGACAAAGGTTAATATTGCTTGTAACCAACATTTGTCATTGCAGTGTTTTATGTTACTTCTGCTTTCCCTGTTTAAATGATGTGTTGGGTCTGACTTTGTAATCCAAGTTTTCTACTTTTCAATTCCTGCTGCTTGAGATTGTACTGAAAATCTGGACACTTACATTGAGCCTGTACTACAGAATACAGAACCTGACTTCTGTATTGACAAATAAAGTATTATATGTTTAGATTGAAAACCACAACAAATTTTGCTTTTATATGGTTTTGGTGTAATAGCGACCCTCCTGTGAGTCTTGTGTAGTTTTTCCTTGATCCTTTTCTTTCTTTTACAAAATGCAACCAGGGAGGCTACATTCTTTTGCAGAAACCTGGGGAAATGATTCTTAACTTTTCCCTTTTAAAAAAGGCAAAAGTTGACAGCTATGCACAGGTGCCACTTACTGAAAACAATGGAAATTGCTTGTCAGGCAAGCATTCACATAATGAGACCACAATTTCTATTGATTCTTATGGGAACATGTCTACTTGGGGATGTGTCTCTTTCCCCTCTCTCCATGGTTTCTTCTTGAAATACTGACTTCTCTGATCTCTCCTGTTCCCCAGTTTGTCTGATTTCTCCTGCTCTTTGATTTTTCTGATCTCACTACCTCCATACCTCCCTGCATGCTTTTTGTCTGAAAATGGCTGCTACCAACCAGCAAAGCACAAACAAGCAAGGAAATAAGGAAGCAGGCAAACTTCAGATGTTTGGATATCTGAATATGCAGAGTATATAGTAAAGTTTAGGAATAATTTTTTATGTTTGGATAAGTGAATTTTCAGAGTGGGAAGATAGTGGACCCTGCATGTATACTCTGTTTAATTAGTTGCAGCCACCAGAGTGGTACAGACAGGGTGGCATTGCTTACCTGGATTCCAAATGCCATATGTTGCTGCCTGTAACTGAGAAGGAGTGGTGGTGCAGTGGCAAGAGCCCATGCTGCCCCAGCAACTGCTACTGTGTTTCATGTTGTTAATGATAAATAGTAAGGGGTGCAGGTGGCACTGAGGTCTGAACCACTAAGCCTCTTGGGCTTGCCAATCAGAAGCTTGGCAGTTCGAATCTGCACAATGGGGTGAGCTCCTGTTGCTCTGCCCCAACTCCTGCCTATCTAGCAGTTCGAAAGCACACCAGTGCAAGTAGATAAATAGGTACCACTGTGGCGGGAAGGTAACAGTGTTTCCGTGCGCTCTGGTTTCCATTACGGTGTTCCATTGCACCAAATATAACTTGCTCCTCTTTGTTTATTACTGTAGGATCATAATTGCTCATGAGTTTTCAGTTTATAAATTGAATTCAATTACTGAATACATTATAATATCCTGAAACATCAGAATTTCACATTCATGAGCAGAGAGACATTTCATTACTACAGTGTTCCTTGATGCTGAAGAAGGGTTGGAGAGTATAAGCACGGAGGTCACATCTAGCTTGTGAATCTGCTGTGTTTAATACCTCCCTGCAGATTTCCTGCCCTTTTAAAAGCCCTTTCCCTCCTTACAGTGAATATGGCTTTGCTGAGAAGGTAGTAGAGGGTATGTTTATTGCTGTCAATTCCATCACCATCAAGATCCACTCCAAGGCCTTCCATGCTTCTTTTGAACTGTGGCAGCTTCAAGGATACAGTGTCAACCCCAACTGGCAGCAAAGTGACCTCCGCTTCACCCGCATCACGGATCCAAACAGGGGAGAGGTAAGAGCTTAATTAAATAGTCTCTTATTTGAAATCTCCTCTGTTGACTCACAAGGATTTGCAATATAGACATTCAATGACACCCCCACGCCCACCTTTAATAATCTGCTACCGATCCAGCTGGTTACAGCAACCTCCTTTGAAGCTATACTTTCAAGGGGTTTGACTCTAAACCAGCTTCCCACACACTGAGAAAGCAAACATTCACACACTGAGAAAGCAGGGAACCACCTAGTGCTGCCAGTCTTGTTGGGGTTCCCTGTCTGTGCTTATTTCTGTTTTTTTTTTTTTATAATATTTTTATTGAACAATTTTTTATATAACAGAAACAAAACATACATAAGCAAACATCAAACAATAATAAAACATAAAACAAGTACCATTTCATAACCCAATTTCTAAACCTTACTTCCTCGACCTCCTCTTACTTCCCGTTTCTGTATTCCAAATTCTTACAGTTATTCAGCGAAATCTTGCCTTATTTTATTATAAATTTATGGTATTCACCCTTATTCTCTTTATCATAACCATTACTAATAGTAACCATTTGTTTTAATCCAACATCATTCTAACTGTCACCAATTTTATAATGTTTCTTTAAATATTCCTTGAACTTTTTCCATTCTTCTTCCGCCGCTTCTCTTCCCTGGTCTCGGATTCTGCTCGTCATCTCTGCCAAGCTCATATAGTCCATCACCTTCATCTGCCATTCTTCCAGTGTGGGTCCCTGTCTGTGCTTATTTCTGCTGGCAGGGAGCCCTGTTTGCAAAGGAGTAATTGGGAGCTCATCTTAACCTTCTGATTGTCATGTATGGGACAGGTGGCCATGGTTTGTGGGAAACAGCCCTATGGCTCAAATTGCAACCTGTGCCAGGCCTAATTAGACCCAAAGGATAGAGGTTGCTCTAAGGCTGCTGTTGGCCACGTCTCATTCTGAAACAAGGTGGGATGCTGAAGAGTTCTATTGTTTCCCCTAGAGTGCAATCACGCATTTTCTTCCTGCTTCAGTAAAGTATGTTTCCTGATTTGCTACAATACATTGTATCCATCTTTAAAAGTTCAGCATTCTTCCCTTTTTGTCTTTGTGCTCTCCCCCCCCCCCCCGCATAGGTTCTAACATTTAAAGAACTCACCTGGCAAACGCTTCGCATAGAGGCAGATGCTACAGAAAACGGAGATCAAGATCCTGTCACCACCCCGCTAAGACTTATTACGAACCAGGGCAGAATCCAAATATCTCTTAAGAGAAAGGCAAGTATGGAAAGTGCAGTTGGATGAAATACTTAGTAGGCCCCACAAGTGTGTTCAGATAACATCCTTTGGTCTTCTACTGAATATTGGAGATCTGAAATTCTTTGCTTATGCAGTCATTCTGCATTCAATTAGAAAGTCTGTGTTCTTAGCTGTAATGAATTATTAAAATTTGCATTTTATTTTCTTTTTATTTCTTAAGGTTTTTGTGAGGGACATTGTGTGGCATTGCAGTGTGGTGTAGTGGTTAAGAGCGGTAGATTCGTAATCTGGTGAACCAGGTTTGCCTCTCCGCTCCTCCACATGCAGCTGCTGGGTGACCTTGGGCTAGTCACACTTCTTTGAAGTCTCTCAGCCCCACTCACCTCACAGAGTGTTTGTTGTGGGGGAGGAAGGGAAAGGAGATTGTTAGCCGCTTTGAGACTCCTTTGGGTAGTGATAAAGCGGGATATCAAATCCAAACCCTTCTTCTTCTTCTTCTTCTTGCAGTATGTTTTGTCTCAAACAGTAATAGAGAGGAGTGGGAATTCATAGTTAACATTAGGGTGTGTAATAGGTGTATAAAAGCAGAGGTCAAGGTACTGGAAACTATGCTCGAAAAAGAAATCAAACTCCCGATTTAGGGCCATCTCAAGTTTCCTCCCCCCCCAAAAGAAAATATTATTTTTTTAAAAAAAAACCAGCTTGTCCAATTTCTGTCATGTTCTCCAGATTGTATGCCCTCCTTTAGACACTGTAGTAAAGCCCATGGCTGTGCAAATACCAATCACCCTACAGAAGTACATCATTCTTCACATATGATAACTTGATTATTATATACAAATTCCCACAGTGAGATGAGTGCTTCAAACATCCACACAGCATAATCTGTTCGTTTTCATGCTCTAGCAAGTTTAACAACGCAGCCTGTTCCTTTCTTCTTCAGATAAATGTGATAAATGCTGAGCTATGAGCATGCCGGCAAATGTAACTTCCATCAGATACCCAAACTAGATATCTGCAATCAGCCAGAGGCGTTGCCTACTTCTCACTTTGCTGTTGTTGCACATGTCCACTGAAATTCAGTTAATTAGTTCTGTGAAGTCCCATCAGCAAAGGGAGTAAATGTTTTTGGACCAGATGTTTATGCTAAACTTTTTTTCTGTTTATGAGACAGACAAAGGATTGTAATGTGGTGGCATCCAAGCTCATGTTCCTTCTTGATGACTTGCTGTGGGTGCTGACTGATTCTCAGCTGAAGGCAATGATGAAGTATGCAGAGTCCTTGAGTGAAGCCATGGAGAAGTCAGCCCAGCAAAGGAAAAGTTTGGCTCCTGAACCTGTCCATGTAAGCAGCTCTTCCTTACATGCTATGATGGTGTTCGGTAGAATAAATAGAATTTATTATTTATACCCCGCCCATCTGGTTGGGTTTCCCCAGCCACTCTGGGCGGCTTCCAACAAAGTATTAAAATACAGTAATCAGTTAAACATTAACAGTAAATAGCAAAGACATTAGTGAAGAAGCTTTTACTGGGTATAGAATTTTCTGTCACTGTCAGATGGCTGCCCTTTTGTCTTTCACATAGTGGCCACTGCAGAGATTTTGCTTGCTGAGGAACAAAACATATTAAATAGAAATGGACAGTTCTACCATCTCTTTTCTGCCACTGTTTTTTTTTTAAAACCCTCTTGAGCCCTCTTCTTCAAATGTTTCATGCATTGGTATCCCTCTTATGCCCCTTCCCTCATGTTCTCTCTTTAAACCACCCATTAAATTGCACTAACTGCCTTTTAAAATCTTTATTAACTTGGTGTTGAGATAGCATAAGCATTCTGTGCTTAAGATGATCCAATTTTATTTTCCAAAGTAACTTTCAAACTGACTTCCTAAAGAACATCCCACAGATTTTTGGCTCAGTAATTAGTGAAGAGAAGAGATGGGAAGAGCTTTAGAGAGGGCAGCCTTGTACTCAAAACTGATGAAATTCAGAGGCGTGATAGTAATAATAACAATATACATAAGAACAAAAGAAGATCCCTGCTGGACTTATAAAGAGGTAAAGGCTTTCTGGGAAATAATATATAATGAGTTAAAGAAAATGTTTAAAAATACTTTTGTTAAAAAACCAGAAGCCTTTTTATTGGGTATAGTGGGTGAAGAGATACCAAGGGAAGATAAAAGACTGTTTATGTATGCAACAACTGCAGCAAGAATTCTTTTAGCCCAAAAATGGAAACAACAAGAAGTACCAACAAAAGAAGAGTGGCAGATGAAGATGATGGACTTGGCAGAACTGGTGAAACTGACAGGAAAAATCCGAAAGCAGCAAGATCAAGTATTCCAAAAGGACTGACTAAATTTATGTGATATTTGAAAGATTATTGTAAGCAATTAACATCACTAGCAGGGTTGTATGAAGACGTGTAATGAGAAACTTTCTACCTTTCTATATTTTTTTAAATTTTGAATTATTTTGTAATGTGTGTAATTGGAAAACATACAAAATACAATGATATAAAGGTTAATTTTGAAAGCCAGGAGGTGGGAGGGAAGGAAGTTGACAGGCTCTAAAGAGCCAGGGACTTAAAGTGGAGTGTAATGATGTGAACGTATATTATTAAATGGAAAATACATATATATAGAAGATCCCTGCTGGATCAGACCAAAGGCCCATCTAGTCCAGCATCCTGGTCTAGCAGTGGCCAGTCAGATGCCTATGAAAGCCCACGAGCAGAATCGGTGCAAAGTAGCCCTCTCTCCAGTTGTGATTCCCAGCAACTGGTATTTTGAGTTATACTTCTAATACTGGAGGTGGTATACAGTCATCACGGTGAGCAGCCTTTAGTAGCTTTATCCTCCATGGCAGTGGTGAACCACCAGCCTGGGAGCCTAGCTAGACCCATCTCATAATGCTAAGATCAGAGATGAGAGAAATACTGCCTGATCTTTAAATAGTAAGGCTAAAAGGCAACATTTCTACCCATCCTGAAGATTCTTCATTGGTATCCCTCACTTGAATTCATGCTGCAGGTGAAAAGGAAGAGCCAAGGCTGCAAAAGAACAATCTTCATTTAATTAGACATTTTCAAAGCCTCACTCACCCCATATTAAATTTCTGTTTCAGTAGAGCACCCTCTAGGGGTTTTTTTTTAGTATAACCTGTGTTGTCTCCTTCCTCGTAAAATATAAATCCATTGTTTCACCTTGGTTCTATATGTATATGCCTAGGCTTAATTTCTCTGTTATAGATCACACCTCCAGCTCCGAGTGCTCAACAGTCCTGGCCTCAGTCATTTGGGAACAGCCACAAAGTGATCAGCCAGTACTTCGAGAAACATGATATGAAAGAGTCTTCCTACCACCTTCTCATCTCCCGTCTAGACCTTCACATCTGTGATGACAGTCACACCCGAGAGACAGGTACCCAAACATAAGCTGCGATTAAGGTAAAGGTAAAGGTACCCCTGCCCGTACGGGCCAGTCGTGTCCGACTCTAGGGTTGTGCGCTCATCTCACTTAAGAGGCCGGGAGCCAGCGCTGGCTGCAGACACTTCCGGGTCATGTGGCCAGCGTGACGAAGCTGCTCTGGCGAGCCAGCACCAGCGCAGCACACGGAAACGCCGTTTACCTTCCCGCTATAAAGCAGTACCTATTTATCTACTTGCACTTAAGGGGTGCTTTCGAACTGCTAGGTAGGCAGGAGCTGGGACCGAAGGATGGGAGCTCACCCCGCCGCAGGGATTCGAACCGCCGACCATACGATCGGCAAGTCCTAGGCACTGAGGTTTTACCCACAGCACCACCCGCGTCCCTTGCAAACTGCGATTAGGAGAACCTAAAATTCTCTTTCTTTATTCCCTTTCTCCCCGACCCATCTTTTCTCATGTGTCTATCAATTGCATGGTCTTAATTTTTGAGCTCTGAAATTTTGCTATTGAAAAGCTGTATTTTATAAATGTTGTAAGCTGTTATGGGGAGTCTAGTAAAAAAAAAAACCAAAGCAGGTTACAAGTCTATATAAAAACTATATGATGAGAGACTTCTTACAGGCATCAGTGAGGCAGTAATCTTGGTTCAGAAGTGCCTAAGAGGAAAAACTGCATATTTTGAGGAGAAACATGAGGTTCCCAGCCCTTTGTTTTTCTCTTAAGGCAAATTAAGCAAGAGGCACTTCCAGAGAAAATTGGTGGGTGGGAGAAAGTGCTTTACTCTTACTCCAGTTATTATCATTCTCTGCCAGTGATCTTCCTCACATATTTTTAATCATTTCTCATCCACTCCCAAACCTGGCTTTGAAACCATAAGTATGTTTGGGCTAAAGGAAGAATAATCAAGGTGGGGAAAGCATCTAAGCACCCCCTCTCCTGCCCTATTATGCTTCCTGACAAATTACCCTTCTTCTACGTTAGTAAACATGAGCTTGGGGATCTGTTTTTGCTGAGGTAATAGGTAGTTCCATCCTGAGATTTTCATTTTCATCTGAAGTAACCAGACTGGTTTGGATGGTTTTCTGAGGACACTGGTGGAAGTTGAAAAGCAATTTACATAAGCAAATAGAACAGACACTTGATCTTATTGAAAATAACTTGATTGCTTTCAAATTCATCTGGTCTCTTATGGCTTTTGAATCCTGGCTGGGAAAATCTGGAGTAATTCAACTAAATCTGGTGAATTTTCTCTTGAGTTTTCTGGTGCTGTTTTTCTGCTTGAAACAATTTTTACCTCCTTGAGGAACCATCTTGCTATTTTGGTTTGTCCTAGTTTTAATCCTATTCCCAGGTGGGTGTTCTTCATCTGCAGTGGTTGCTATTGTTACTATACAGTGGTACCTTGGTTTATGAACTTAATTCGTTTCGTAAGTCCGTTCTTAAACCAAAGTGTTCTTAAACCAAGGCGTGCTTTCCCATAGCAGCGGGGGACTCAATTTACAAATGGAACACACTCAACAAGAACATGTTCTGCTTCCAAGGCAAAGTTCACAAACCAAAACACCTACCGGTACTTCCGGGTTTGCAGCGTTCTTAATCCAATTTGTTCATAAACTAAGCTGTTCTTAAACCAAGGTACCACTGTATATCCCTTTCCCCCACATCACTGACAGACTCTTTATTATTAGAATAACATGTCTCAAAAATATGTAGTTAGTTCTATTACCTGAGTGCTATTTCTTCAGCATTATTCCAATTTGTTTTCTTTGTTTTATTTCCCACAGTTAGTGCATATTTTCCAGCAATTTCATTAGCTACAGCCGTGTAGATGTTTGAGAAACTAGTATCTCTATCCAGTGGCACTAGAGGCCCAGTATATATGTTTAATGCTGCATAGTGTCTGTATATTTGAGGAATTTTGTTGTCAGGCCAGTGATAATAGGTTAGATTATCTGTAAGACAGATTTTTTAAAAATATGTTTGAACTGTGTTCTTTAGAAAGCTTCCCTAAGGTGGCTTACAATAAAATATATAAATGTGTATTGGATCACACATCTTTAGGGCTCAACAAGCCTTTCAGTTACAGCTGGTGAAAGCTGTTCCACACAGGCCACTGATTCACATAGATTTCCAATTAACAATCCCAGAGGATGTTAGGGGCCAGTGAACTGCTCTGGAAGTTGTCCAGAATTGCTGTATTGGCTGTTAATCCACTCCTCTGGAAGCAGTCGGAATATAGACAGAAGCGCAAGGAGTGACAATTTTGTAGTGTAAATAGGACAGAATCCCTGCTGGTGAAGAACTTGTCTTCTCCAAAGCAGTGCAGTGACTACAGCACTGTGATCTGGCATCCTCTTCAGCCTATATGAGAATGCTGGACTCAAAGAAGTATCACTCAAAGAAGAATGGTCACCTGCACAGTTTGTTTCTGATTCTCCTGATCTAAGACTAGTAAAAGACTAAAAAAGTTTGTTTTTTTCATTTTACCATAGGTGCTTCCAAACATGGAATAATGGGAGGTGCAATGCAACTAACATTTAGGAGGTTGGCTTTTGACTATTATCCTTTCCACTGGGCAGGTAAGAACATTCTGTGAGTCTCATTTGTAATTTAAACAGAGCTAATGACTAAGAACTGGAATTTTAGTCAGTCTACCTCAATTTAGTTTTGTTAGTGCGCTGCTGCAATAAACTTCTCTGGTACCAACATTATCCTACCACCACCATGGAATGGATAGGGAGAGGAGGAAAGGTGCACAAAAGATATGTGGAAAGGCATACATGGTCTTTCTGATTGAGGTTTATAGGTTGTTTTTAGCAGGGCTCAATGTGCAGAACATTGCGGAGGTTGCACTAACTGCAACAACATTCTTCATAGCAGTCATAATACCAAGGAGCAGAATATAGTGAATCCAGTGTTCAACAAATATGATTTCTATGATACAGGAATTCACTGTCAAGGGAAGATTTGAAAGATCTGAGTGCAACAAGTTAGTAATGGTTGTACTTTCATTGTACTAAAAATTGTGCAGAAATTCCCTGACATAAAACAATGAGCAGAGATACAGCTTTGAGAAGCTTTTGAATTTGAAGGCGCAAAGAGGAAGTCCGCCTACCCGCCTTGTAAACATTTTAAAGCAAGGATTTGATAACTAAGGTTGAGAGAACACCTTTCTCTTTTGTGGATAAAAGCAATTAACTCCACGTTTTGGCAATATAAGTGATTGTGCTGGAGGATAAGAGTGAATATTGAGAGCGGAATTGTCACCCCTCCCCCAGGAACCGGGAGCGATCGGTGAGAGAGCCTGCTGAAGAGATATAGAAGACTTTGACAGCTGTCAAACTAGCTGTCAAAGTTGGGGAAAAAGGAGAACTTTGTTTCTGTTGTCTTTGCTGGTTATATTTGTTACAATTTGGTAATAAGTTGTTAAAAATAAAGAAGAAAAGGCTAATTTGACTTTTGGGTTGGAACTGGAAGATACTAAGAAACCAGAACCCCTCTAGAGGGGGTGCAGGGACATTACAAGAATGGCTGTAAGTGGAAAAATACTGGCTGAACTGGAGAGGACTTTTTTTCTCTTGGGAAAGTTACAAGAACAAAGTGATGTTTTGGCTACAAATGTTATAACATTGAATGAAACAGTAGATAAAACTACTGAGCCTGGAAGGGACTTGACTCAAGTCTCTGCAGCTGAACAAAAAGGTTTTGCAGCTGAACTAAAAATCTCTGCAGCTGAACAAGAAAAGAAATTTGAGAATCTGAGGAAAGAGATATATGATGATTTGAAGGAAAAGGAAGGAGGAGCTATAATGTCACAGATGATTAAGGAGAGCCAGAGGCCTGTTAAGATGGACACAAAGAAAAATAAGAACAGGATGATGAAAATTTGGTTTGATTTGAAGAATGGAGAATGGAGAGATCTCCTCATGTGGAGATCTGAAGACCTATGGATTACAAACTTGGTTAAAGTGGAAACTGGAGCCTTTGGGACATTTGGACTAAAGAGAAGCAAGAAACAAGATTTCGGCTCCACTTTTAAATATGGAGGTCTGGCTGGAAGAATCATGGACCTTTTTGGGACACAGCTTCTTCGAGATTTGGTGTTCAATATAAAGGACTATCAAAAAAACCGGCAGAGAGGAATTGAGAGAGAATTAAGAGCCTCGGACGTGAGGTCACCAGGCTGACAGCAGATAGACTGATGGACATTTGTGGGGGTTCGAAACCGGGAAAGGGGGGGTAGGGCCTTGGGAATTCAAAGGGTGTACAATTATATTTTGTTTCTTTTTATTCTGTTTTGCTACTAATATAAAAATGGGGAATTCGTGGAAGGGAATTGGGGTCGACCTTAGAAAAAGATTTTTAAGAATAAGTACTGATGTATAAAGACTGAGGTTTATAAGTTAAAATTGGTTAACTAAAATGAATTAAATATAATAAGGTAAAATTTTGGGACAAGAACTTGCTGAGCTAAAAATTGGAACTGGAATACAAGAAGGGGAGGTGTGGGGAAGTCAGGGAAGTATGGTATTGAAAGTAAGGAATATAAATTTTATGTGTTTTTAATTGTTGTTGTTGTTTTGTTTTTTGGTTTTTTTTTTGTTTTTTCTCTATTCTTTGAAAACTTCAATAAATATCTATTAAAAAAAGAAAAAAAGAAAAGCTTTTAAATTTGAAACCCAAATGGCAAAATTTGTTCACCTGTGCGATGAGTGGTACTAAAAGGAGACAAACTCTCCCATCTGAAAACTGAACTATGCCACTAACAAGGAAAACGAATGCTTTGGCTGTTTGAGGAAGGTTGTGCAGAGTACAGTAGAGCATTTGCAGAATGGATCATTGTGCAGTTGAGAGACAGTGGTCCTTTCAATATTAACCTACTGTATTATTCAGGAGACAGCTGCAAACACTGGGTGCAGTATTGTGAGGCCATGGAAACCCGGGAACAGTGGGCAGAAAAGCTGGTGAATGAATTCCAAAGCAAGATGGCAAAACATGGTGAAAAAATAAGCTCTGCCTTCTCCAAAACCACAGGAAAAGATTCTCCCTTCAAAAAGAGACCAGGTAACACAAAATACATATCCTTCATACTTGCTTAATCATGAATTACCAACTTCTGGAGGCTTTTGAGAAGACATGTGACCCTCAAAATATGGGTAACCCTGTGTTCTGTAAACTGCTGTTGAATCCTCCACCTGCCACAGTTCTACAGTTACTAATGTGCCATGTTGAACATTGTAAAAGTTAGGTCTGAGACCAGAATAAAACAAAGGTGACGCCTAAAATAATGGAAAGATTTCTGAATAGAGTTCCCCAAACCAACTTGCCAGGTCAGCTGTGTCAACAGCCTTCTCCCTCCTTTCCCAAGTAACCATCTAAGATAAGACATGGGGCCAGCAGTTGTTCCAAGCTGCACCACCTCTTCTTGCCCCCAAGCCGTTGGCCATTTCCTTTCGGGAAGGGGGGAAGGAAAATTTACTTCCCTCCACCAACATTGTAGCATATTGGAGTGTTAAAAGATTTGGCACAGAGTCTTTCTCATCCACCACCTTAGGGTAAGGAAGAGTTAGCCACCTTGTGGCAAAAGAGAACAAACCAAGTTTCATGACCCACCATGTATTTTGTTTGAGCTTTACTAGGAAAAGAGTGGTTTCAATTTCTATCTACTTTTCCCCCTCTTGGGTCTGGGAGCTGAGGGAGATTGTGGGCAGAGGGTATACTGCTGCTGCCTCCCTACCTGAATATAATTAGGGTGAATGAGCATTCTTTTGTGGATGTGGGAATCTCTTGCTGCAATTTATGGTGTGATCATTGAGTACCTGCTCTAGACCACTTGAGGAGAAAATTTGGGTTTCCCCAGCACCTGTGCAGGCATTGGGAAAGGGGGAAGTAGTGCAAGGAACTCCAATGTTTTTCTTTCTACAAATTGTAGTGCAAAGTGAGAGCAAAGTTTCTGCCCTTTCTCTGAAACCTCTGGCATGTGCTGAAAATGAGAGGGGTGACTGCGCTGGTCCAAGATGCTTTGGTGCCTGAAATAGGACCCAAATGGTCCTCCCTGGCTAGGGCTAACACTTAAAAAAGTTTTGTTGCATCGCTCAGACACCAATTCCTGCCTCTCTGTTTTTCTCCCTCCCCCAATGCTACATAGCAGGGCTTTCCTTAATGGGAGTAGTTAGTGGCCGTGATAAATAATAGCTGGGAAGTCAAGCCACAATCTGTGGCTCCCTGCTTTTGAGTTTTCACCGAAGTCCCTGAATCTAGAGTAGTGGGCAGGGTTTCCAAGAACCATGATTGGTTTCCTTTTTAAGTACAAATTATTGATTGGAAGAGCCTACTGTGTTTCTCAAAGTATTGCATTTTTTCCATGCTGTATTATTTGCTTCGAAGCCAGTGTTCCATATCAATACAGAATTGGGGGGGGGGGACCTACCTTGTTACATTTAGTGCTTGAAAAAAAAAATTGCCTGTTCTGATGACTAAAAAATGTCTTTAAGATGGTCTTTCTAGTTCTCAAACAAGCTCACCAGAGAAAGGGATACCTCAAGCAAGCATGCCATCACCTATCCTATTTGGACTCCAGCGGCCTGCATGGAATAGACTCCGATCCAGCTGTGTGGTTGTCCGAGTTGATGATTTGGATATTCATCAGGTACAGTTATTGATAGAGTATCTGCTGCCACATTGTTACTTGATCATTCTTCCCGACTTGTGAACCAAACCATAGGTTCAGACACTTGCTCACTTCTTTACGCTTTTTAAAGTACAAATGCCCAATACATGTTCTTTTTTTTATTTGATCTTAAACAATGTCAGCACAAATGTTGTTCTGTGGCTGAAAGTAGGCCTCTTAGTAAATATTTTCCAATCTAAACTGCTGCCTCTGTTACCACATATTCTGGTGTTTGTTGTTTTTCCAAAGAAGCAAATAGCCGATTACTCTGCCTCAAAGAGAGAAAATATATTACTGTAATATGGTCATATAATATATCATTTTTTGCTATTGACTTGTTTCAGCTCACATGTTTTTAAGCTTCAGGGCTTTTAATTTTTGAGATTCTAGATTGAAATAGTGCTTCAGAGAAACAGTTCTTCTGTCTTTTAGACCTTGGGCACCACAAGGCCAAATCACTGTCTTTTGTACAATGTCTTCTATTGTCTTCAGACAGTCATTATTTTTACTCTTGAATGAGAATCAACAACTCTTTGTTTTTCAGGTTTCCACAGCTGGACAACATAGTAAGAAACCCTCAACCCTGCTCTCATGTAGAAGGAAACTGCTGAATCTTCCTGATCATACCTCAGCTATTCATATTGAGTTCACTGAGTACTACTTCCCAGACAATCCAGATTTTCCAGGTAACTATTCTACATCTCCTCAGGAGTCTATAGCCCAAACTAGATGATAAATTACCTCCACATCTCTGCGCTTGAATGCAACATTTTTAAAATACAAATTGCCAGCATGAAAATCCTTTGCCACTGCTATTGTCTCAATTCAAATCGGTGCAAAGAAATAGAAGCTCCACAATGTGGAAAAGCCCCATGTTAACCCAGCATAAAATACTCCCATGAGCCTACTGGACACCAAAACATCTGAAGCACATGGGCATTGCAGCCACAGATGACTTCTGGAAGTGTAAGCTGCCACAAGCAGACCTAGCTCAACTCTTTTGGAACTGCCCAGTATCAAACTCTTCTGGGAATGAGAATAATTTGGTACTGGACAAAACCATGTCAAAAGGAGACACCATGCGGTGACATACCTGTCAGGTGAATCTTATCAAAAGGTCAAGATGGATGGTTCCACACTAGCAGCAAAATGAATAATCATCCAACACTGGAAAGCCTGGGTCACACCAAGCACAGAAAACTGGATACGAAACCTCCTGCAACTAGCAACCCTTCAGAAAATTCTGATCCATAAACTGCTTGAAGAGTTCAGCTTCCAAGAGATTTGGAGTACATTTTTGGAACTATTCACTGAGTAATACCCACAAGCAGAAGAAGTGGGGGACACAACTTCTCCAACCTAACCCCAACACAGCACTTACATTCATTAATCCAAACCCCTCTCTGAGTGTGTGATTCTGAACAGTGTATAACACACCAAACAACTGGACATTGGAAATTAAAATGTTGTAACTATAAAAATGGGGTGCAGGAGGGTAGGGGGAGGGAGGAGGACTAGAGTGTGTGTGTGGAATAAGGAACTGTACTACGAAAACCCTAAGAAACTATAGATTTTTTAAATGGTGGCAATTAGCATATGAAAAACTTCTGTTAACTTCAGTGGGAGCTTTTTTCCTATGCAAATGCTTGGAGTGGGGAAATCAATCTGAACTGAGACCATTGTTGGGAGACAAAGGGTTAAAACCTCCCACACCAGGGTCCTGATCCATACTGGGGTGTTTGTGCATGTGCCAGCACTGGCATTTTGTATAAATTATAAAACAAAAAAAGGACCTTAGCTCTATGGTGGAACACATGGTTTGCATACAAAAGGTGTCCAGGTAGGACTGGGAAAGGACTCCTGTGTTCCCTAGCAAATAACTACACTTGGTGGCACAGATATGGAGCTAACTTATATAGTTTGGCTCTATTTCTCTAATTTACAATATTATTTCTCTTCATTTGCTTTTGCATTCTGAGGAAGCTGATCCTGTATCTTTCTGCAGGTTTGGAAATTTGCCTTAAGAAAGCCTATGAGGAGATTGAGGAATCCCAACGTTAGTTTGGTCATCAGAGATGAGAGAAATCTTCCTAGCTCAGTTCCCCTTTTTTAAAAAACGTGTGAAGAAAATGTGATACCACTTCTTGTTTCTTCAAAGCATTCAGTTATTTACTGAAACTGTTTCAGTAAATAAGAAATGATATCACATTTTCACCCAGCCAGCAGAGAGGGAGAAATGAAGTGCCAGAGGCTGTTGTCCCAATGCAGATTAGATTAGAAACTGGTTGGGGGGGGGAAGGCTTTTTCCCAGTCATGCTTGCCCTGAGTGTTAATCCCTTCAGCAACCCATGCCTCATTTCTTCTTTCCCTCACACTTAATTAGATTTTGCCAGTTTCTTTTCTTAAATATCTGCCACTAATCTCTGATAACGTTGTATATAATATGTGTTCCCTTGTGTGGCCTTTATTTCACAGTGGGTGTTGTGGAGATTTAATTCCTGCAAAATATTTGAGCTAATTGGATGCAAAGTGACACTGGTAATGGAGAGTGTTGTAAATGGGAGGGAGAGGAGGTGAAAAGTCTCTTCTGCATCCTGTTATGTACTCACACTTACTGCTTCTGTCAACACCCTTCTACTTCTTGAATCTCTATTCCCTGTCCTTCTGTGTATTATTGGAGGCATACCATTGTTGGAGCAAGGCAGGGAGGGCTTGGGGAGCTTGGATCTACCCTGCTTATCTGAACCAAAGACAGCTTCAAGGCCCTGTGGAGGAGGTGAATAATTACCCCCCTCCCTTCCAACAGAGAAGTTGTATTCATTCTGGAGGGAAAAGGATGAATCATCGCTGCTGCATTATCTCCTTCCCTTTGCACCATTCTTCAATCCAGCTTCTGCTTGGGGTGGTGGAAGCACAAGAATACCTTTCTCAGCCAGAATGCTATGGAAGAAAGTAAAGGCATGCACCCGAGGACATAAACTGGGGTGTGGGCAAAACCTGTTTCCTATTCCTTGTGCCTTCAGTGAGAAGCAGGTTTTGCTTCCTCTCAGCTGGGTCCAAGATTACATCCCATTTACTTTGCCCTGGATGTTGCTGAAAACCAGTAATACAGCTGACTTCAAAAAAGGAATTGTCAAATTAACTACATGGAGTAATCAAGACGATAGACATTGCCAGAGAGGTCCAGAATGTATCTGATGGATTTAAACTAGAAAAAAAATGGCAGGGTCATAGTAATAGGCCCTTATAGAACTGTAAGGTATTTCAAAATGGATTGTTGTAAGAGGCCAGATACTAAATTAGATGTTGTGTTGTAACACACATGCAGCTCTTAACTTGCCCTCCCCCTTTATCTAGTGCTGCCAAAACTACTGGAAGGCTAACTTGTCCTTTTTTCATTCTCTCTAGTCCCATGCCCAAATTTGTACCTGCAGCTGAATGGTTTGATATTCACTTTGGACACAGTAAGCGTGCTCTGGGTGAACTTGTTTTGCCTTGATCTCTATCGCAGTTTACAGCAATTCAAAGCTATATACAAACTAGAGAATTCTGGCAAGCAGGATGAGCACATTGATGTCAGACTGGATGGCTTCATGCTCAAGGTATTTTCTTCTGCTCTGACTTGAATGAGGTAAAAGGGAACTCATGAGACAAGGAGGGCGGGTGGCTGAGGAGAACAACTTCTGGCTTTTTGAAACTATAGTTTTGCTATTTATCCTTCTCTACGCAGCTTGTGGAAGGTTGGCAGCTTTCACTGGTGCTATTATTGAGGCAAATCATGAAAGCCCCTAGTTAAGAGGAAAGTACTAGTGCTTCAGTAATCAGAATATGTAGCACAGTATTGAATATTTGGAGGACATCAGGTTGGGGAAGGATGGCTCAGAGCCTTCTCACCAGTTGCAGTAATTATTTTACCAAACGCGACTATAGTTCATTCAGTGTGCTACACCAGATCAATTTCTGACTCAGCCATGAAATTATTTAAAAGCATCTTTTTTTTATTAACATCTGCCAAAGAAGGGATAACTGTTATGTTTTCAAGCTGAGGATATAGGATAGTTTGCATGTCCATGTTGCTCATTTTTCATCTTTCCCCCCCCCCCCAATTGTAGCTAAACATCCCGGTGGAGAAGAAAGTGGTCGATCACCGGGACCGTCCCCAATGCCTATCCATTCGCGCATCAGAAATAACAGCTACCAACACAAGGCATGCTCCACACTGCAGTTGTTTAGCTCTCCAGAACCTGTTCCGTAAATTTGCTGCTTCAGAATTCTTCCACTCCAGCTACACCCAGTTCCCTAAATTTCAGGATAACTTCAGCCTCCTGCACACCCTCTTTTTACGTCATGCTTACCAAGTGGACACTAAAGCCCAGAAACATGCAGACTTTCCCCTTTCCCCCGGCAAGTCCTCCGCTTCTGAAGACCTTTGGTCTTTCAATTTCGCTGAGCTCTCGTTGGACTTTGAGGGAGCAAAGAGCTCAAAAGGCAAAGCCCTTAACTTTATTCACCCATTTCCACTCTGTGTCTGGGCCTGCCTCCCAAAGAGATGGGAGGTAGCTCAAGCATCAGTGCCGCATGTCTCTTCTGCCTCACCAGCTAAAATCAAACCTTCCGCTAGCTTTAGTAATCATGCCAAACATCAGCACCTTTCCAGAGAAGAGCAGTTCTGCCAAAGATCAAAGACTGAGCAGGATTTGAAAAGCATCTACCTCGCCCCAGAGACAAAGGAAGACTTGGAAGAAGAAAACCACATTGTTAATGGTGAAGGAAATGTTGATGATGTGGAAGTGTCTGCAGATGTCCATGTTCTTCTGTATTCAAGTGCACACATGAAGGTGCGACTCAACCACTACCAGTATTTGATGCTACTTAGGATGAAAGAAGTTCTGTTGACATTTCAAGAGCAGTTGACCCAAGACACTCAGGAAATAATTGGGTCCCCTCTAGATTCCATAACCACTTGTATGGGCGTCATGTTCGGCAGTGCTGAGCTGGCCTTGCTAATGCATCCTACTCCAGATTCTGCATTGGAACCTAGGTCTGTTGACTCAGATACTACAAGCCTTATAGAATCAGAACTCTCCCCTTCAGAGAGCAGGGAGGGACTGGTTCCTGAAGGCGGAGAGCTGAGATCGGACGCTAGCTCAGAGAAGGAAGATGGCAGCCCCATGAAAGTACTAGAAGATAGTGGAATTGATAGCACAGATGGTGTGGTGGCATTGCAAGATGGAATGCTAAAATCCCAGAGTGATGGAGCCCTAGTAGGAGAAACCACAGTAGAACGAGGTCCTATAGAAGAAGCACATGAAGCTGAAGAAGTCCTTGGTGCAGAAAGACCAAGTGAGCTTGAAAA
Source organism: Podarcis raffonei (assembly GCF_027172205.1). Lineage (NCBI taxonomy): Eukaryota > Metazoa > Chordata > Lepidosauria > Squamata > Lacertidae > Podarcis > Podarcis raffonei. Next base: position 55,396,802 of record NC_070607.1, read on the forward strand.
TTTTTCTCCAACTCCTCAAGGTCTTCCTTCTAGCCCATCTTCCTTTGTAGATCCTTTAGGTGGCATACAAGTCTCTCTAAATGGACAAGAGGAGCTAATCCCTCTGAAAAGCATGGAGCTGGAGTTATCTAGTGCACTGCATATAACTAAGGGTGCCACCAAGGAAGCCTTGCATGTGACTATGGACCTCACCAAAGAGGCTATGTCAATGACAAAAGATGCTTTCAGCTTAAGTAGGGAAAAGATGGCTTCCACAATGCAGAAGATGTTTGTCCACCCCCAAATTAAGTGAGTAGTTTTCTAATCACCTAAATAGCCATTCTGTAAGTGCTATGATAGTGGCTTTTCACACTTGAGTTTGCTTTATAGTGTTGGGAATAGTTTTATGGAAAGTAGAATAAATGCCAGATAAACCAGTCTTATTTTGCCGATTACAGAAATCAAAGGTCTCCACATCTCTTGTAATTTTTTTCATTCAAAGTACACTCAATTCCAAGGTAGATCATCACCTGGGCAGGGAAATGCAGATGATAGAGCTAGCCTACGAAGATGGGGAAATGGCTCAGTTCTCAATGGCTGCCATTGACTTTTGTGAGATAAACATGTAACAATTTGGGATTCACCAGAGAGTGGACAAAGCCTGACCTTCATCCCAGATACTTGGGTCACTGGAATAGGAGGTAGAATCAGCCACTAGCCAGAGGTGGGGAACCTATAGCCCTCCCGATATTGTTGGACTAGCACTCAAATGATACCCAACTATGGGCATTGCTGTCTGGCCCTGAAGGGACTTGTATTCTGTAGGACTCCCTGGGATAGCTCAGCCTGTAGAGCACAAGACACTTAATCTCAGGGTTGTGGGTTCGAGCCCCAAGTTGGTCAAAACATTCCTGCATCACAGGGGGTTGGACTGGATGACCCTTGTGCAGTCTTCCAACACTACAGTTCTATTATTCTAATATCTGGAGAGCCACAGGTTCCCTCGCCAGCTCTATCCCACTAGTGTCCTCAAACGCACCTTCTTTATTTTGCTCTTATGTAAGCAAGTGGTTCCCAATAGAGCACTGCATATAGGTATAGTGTCAAGATGGCCACGAGAGAAAAATGTGTTCATCCAGTTCTGACAGTAGATGGCTTAGCTTGCAATAACAGGGAAGGCTGTGGGCAGGGAGTTCAATTTATTTCTTTGTACAAAGCACCTTGTGCCACATTCCCTCCAATATATAGCTCCTCTTACTATGTACCAGCTGTCATAATGATGGGCATCTTTCAATTATAATTTTGCATCTAATCCAGTAATACCAAACAGCTTTGATCTGTGCTTGTTGTTAGGGACCCCACACCAAAGACTGAAGAGGGGCCGTTGACTCCAGTGGGAGGCAGTAGTGGGCGAATGCGTTTCTTCTCCATGAAAAGGACTGCCTCCCAACATTCCTTTGATACCAGCTCTCTAGATGGCAGTGGTCCTGAAGATAGGTTGTCGGTGGATAGCGATGGCAGTGATGGTTTTGTGATGCTTATAGAACCTGGTAATGAGAATTAACTTGCACCCCCCCCCCTTATAAGTTATAAAATACTTGGGTTTTTTACTTGAGGGTATAATTTGTACAAAAACAGCATTTGTGTAATTAAAAGACACTTTTTAATAACTAGGTGGGATGGATTGTGGGAAATTCATCGTAGAATTGGTGCGGTGACGGTTGGAGAAGGGGGTTCTAATGCAAACTGCAGGCTGGATCCAAGCTGAGCTTTCGGTGAATGGAAGGGCTTCTTCTACCCACTGAAGTCTTTTGATCCTGTGGAGATACCCCCTGCTCAGCGCCTGAGGGCCCCAGTCCTGCCACTCACCACCTGGCCTAGGGCGGGGCCTGACAGGCCTATAAGAACTGCTGCCGCTGCCGCTGCTGCTGCTGGGCAGAGAGGGCTCCATTTTGTTTTGTTTTTGTTTTTGTTTAAATTGCTTTTTTTTTTTACCTATGTCATTTTAAACTGTGATATTAATGCTGTATTCTTAGTTTTAGATTTTGATTTATGTGGAAATTGTTTCCCATTTGGTTGTGTATTTTTTTTATGTGGTTTATTTATTGTTTATGACTTTTGTAATTATGTAAATCTTGTCATGCTGTAAGCCGCCTTGAGCATTGTTTTTTTAACTGTGGAAAGGCGGCATACAAATAAAAAAATGATGATGATGATGATGATGATGCTGATGCTGGTGCTGGTGGAAGAGGCAATTTTCATCTATTTCCCCTTCCCCTTGCAAACCCCCCCCCCCCCCGTCTCCCAGAAATATTCTCCAAAGGATTGGAAATGCTGTGGAACAGCATGGGGAGTGGTGCTGAGCACTTCAGAGGAAAATAAGCAAAAATTGTCTCCCCTGCCTTCCACTAAAATGTTTAGTAAATTGCCTGGCATATAAGTTCTTACTTAGAAATGCAATTTTCCTTATGGGGCGTCTACGTTTTTAAAATTAATCCAGTCCAAGTGTGTAGTCTTTTTAGATGTTTCAGGATTCTGTTACTGAACTTCTTGATTTTTCTTCAGAGTCTAGCCTGGATCCTCTTACCCCTGGGCACATTCCCCAAGTCCTTGATGATGCAGGCCACAGGTCAAGCCCAATGGCAGATGAGGAAAGAGAATCAACATATATCAACAGCTCAGCTTCTCCCAGCGGACCAGACTCCAGCCCCCAGATGGTCAGATGTCATCCCTTTCTTGTTCTTTTAAATATTATTTCCTTGAGGAGTTAGAGAGAGAGAGAGAGGCTGCAGCACTCATTTGTTCTATGGCTTGCTGTTTTAGGTATCTGTCTTGGTGTTGAAAATGAAAGAAGTAAACTGTGTGATAGAGACGAAAGGAGATGATATGGGACTTGCCCTTCAGGTTATGGAGCTAACTCCTGCGCCGCTAGGAAATCTAAGTATGTGGCAGTTTCTGCAAGGTGACTGCACAGGTATGTAACTGACCAAGGTAAAGTTCAGTAGCTTTGATGCATGTACAGAGATCTGTTTTTGCCTCTACAATACAATCAGGAGTCTTGGTGCCTATGTGGGGTGTTTGCCTTCCAGTCTTACACAGAAGGGAAAAAACACTATTTTTTCCGTATAAACTTCTCTGGGATATAGATCTACAACTCTGACCTCTAGGTTTTGTGATAGGTTTACACAAGTGTCCATCTTGCTCAAGTTTGTCAGCACTGACTGGCAGGTGTGTCCAGGGTTTCAGGCATGAGTCTTCCCCCAGTCCTATCTGAAAATACCAGATATTCAACCTGACACATTCTGTATGCAAAGCTCATGCTCTACCACTGAGTTATGTCTCTTTCCCCAAGCTGAAGTATTATTCACTATTTCCTGTCTTTTCTACCAATAGCAGGCACATGATTCTGCTGAACAGTCAAAAATGTAAAAAGGTGGAATATGTGTGGTGAAGAAGGCAGAAAAAGGCTGGGGAAAGGTCGGGGACAATTTTTAATTTTTTTTAAAGAGATGCTGTGTCCTCATCTCTAATATTGAGTGTGTCAGGATGTGGTTAATGAGAGGTCAGGGACACTGCTGGATTTCAGAAGGTGGTGTAGATGTAAGACAGCAGTGTGATGTCTCTGGCAAAATTACATGGCTTCAGACTCTTAAAATGGATTATTTTAGTAGCACAAGTTTCCATTTTAAAAATGGAATTGAACTTAATGTGGGCCCCTTGTTGTATATCTTTTGGCCACTAGAGAGCACAAGATATAATAGGATGGAATTAAGCTGGTAATGTACTTGGGAGGATGGGTTGTTCAAAAGAATAATAGAGAGGGAACCTTAGTTTGAGAAGCCAGTTTTACAAAGCTCAGGGCTAGTTATCAAAGAGAGCTTTCATTTTGTATAAATAAAGCTGAATGCTTTAGATAATCAAATACACATAAATTTTCCATTAATATAAGACTGCTGAAAGCAAGAAAATATATCCAGTTAGATGAGCGCAAGCCCCACAGAACTCACTGGGGTTTACTTCTGTGTTTATGTTACAAGATTGCACTGTAAACAGTTTGGGGACATATTAAATTATTCCATCTTCCATGTCTGTAGTTGTGATTTCTATTAGGGAGGCTGATGATCCAAGGCAAAATTGATTTAATCTAGCTGCTTGGAGCCTCAGAACAGTAATAGTGCCTTCCACTAGCTAAGGTGTGGCTAACCTTTGGCCCTTTCAGATCTCACTGAACTACAGCTGTCTTCATCCCTGACCATTCCCCATGCTGACTGGGCTTGATAAGAATCAGAATCTAACAGCTTTTGTAGGGCCACAGGTTTCCCATCCCTGCGCTAGCTGATAGAATTTATGGCATTAGTTAAACAGTTTTAATAGGGGGAGAGGATGGGAGAATTATCAACATTGTAAGCTATAGAATACTGCTGCTATAACCACCTTATACTTTTAGGAGAGCTAAACTCGGAGAGACCTCAAACCAGTGAAACTAACCTGACCCAGCCTGAAGTGTCTTTACAATATGAAATAGGACCAAGTGCTGCAGTGCATTCACCTCTGGCTGTTCAGAATGGTTTTTTCCACATGCTGATTCATAGCTATCGTGCAGAGCTGCTGACATCCTTTGTTTCCAGCCTTGGACCCTTCCTTGAGGATGAGGTGATCCCTGAAGTTATTCCCATGAAGATTGAAATTGTGGACACCAAGATTACACTGAAGGTGGGAGAGAGAGTGTGTACATTAGCTTTAGAATGTATTGGGAGGAAGTGTAGATATTACTATGTATGTTTACATTTTCAAGTATACAGTGGTACCTCAGGTTAAATACGCTTCAGGTTACATACGCATCTGGTTACACACTCCGCCTACCCAGAAATAGTGCTTCAGGTTAAGAACTTTGCTTCAGGATAAGAACAGAAATCGGGCTCCGGCGGCGCAGCGGCAGCAGGAGGCCCCATTAGCTAAAGTGGTGCTTCAGGTTAAGAACAGTTTCAGGTTAAGAACGGACCTCCAGAACGAATTAAGTACTTAACCCGAGGTACCACTGTACAGAGGAACAAGTATTGCTGAAAAAGAATGAACATTCCTTCTGCAAAGGTACATCCTGCGTCACTGTCCTTTTAGTGTTCTTCAGGAATGTCAGTAAACATGTGAACAGGGATTACTGGTAGACATTGTATTTTTAGTCTTCCACCCCCACCACCCCACACTCTAACCCTATTAAGATAGAAACTTGGACCATGTAGTAGAGCCCTCAGAATCTAACTCTTTGATGTTTTGTCATGAGTTATGTAACTAGCACTGTGAGTTGTTAAAAATTTAACAGGTGACCTCAGAAGACTGCTAATTGCTCTTCATTCTGGGAACTGATAAAAAGGGCATACTTAACTCATGACATCAGTCTTGTTCAGGTTTCCTGATGGCCTCTTTCAGCCTTGGAAAGGCAAGATACTGAAAATAAACAAATCTTGTGTGCTTTGCTTTCCTCAGTTATAATATAGGCTTTAAAATATTCCACCACCCTTTGTAAAATTCTGTATAATACAAAATGAACCATTATTACCTGATCAGAGTGCAGTGGTATCTGAAGCAAAGGAAACTTTGGAGTACGTCTTCTAAATCACTTTGGATTTGTAATAAATGAAATTTTATAGGCCGAAATCCTCAGGACCATGCACAATCTAGCATACGTACGCAGAGTCTTTCAACTTTCCTATTTCAATTAGTCCCTTCAAAAGCTGAATTCATATCTGTATGTCTGGGTCCTTTACCTTTACCTTTTAGCTTTTACAGTGGTACCTCGGGTTACAGACTCCGCTAACCCAGAAATAGTACCTCGGGTTAAGAACTTTGCTTCAGGATGAGAACAGAAATCGGGCTCTGGCGGTGTGGCGGCAGCAGGAGGCCCCATTAACTAAAGTGGTGCTTCAGGTTAAGAACAGTTTCAGGTTAAGAACGGACCTCTGGAACGAATTAAGTATGTAACCAGAGGTACTACTGTACATATCTATAGTGGCATTGCACTACAGATGGCAGCAAAGAGCTGCCGCCAAAAGTTAACTGCATCTTCCCTGCTCCCAGCCCACATATATGGAAGCATGGGCATCATTATATTCTGACCTCGGACTGGGTTTGATCTTCCATTGTATTATAATAATGCTTTATTGGGATAGGGTATGGAAATGCTTGCATTGAAAATATGGTTTCTGCAAAAATTGGAGAGAATAATTTTTATAGCTAATATTCTTTGTTTTGCAGGATGACACTCCTCGAATATACCCTACTTCTCCTGGTCCTGTGCCTTTAATCCTTGCAGTGGACCACGTTGTTGTTTGTTGTGATGATGATGGAGTATTCTGTATAAAAGGTCAGTGCCATGAATGGCAGTAGCAGTGGCTGGAAGATGCTGCAGCTAAAACAGCTAAGCCTGCTAGAACCTTTAACCCACCCCAGCTTCCTTTTTGTTGCTACCAGTACATTGAGATGATCAATGTGGCATTTAAGTGATGTGTAAAATATTTATTGGGAGACTAAAATTGCAATGTGCTGTTGGATACTGCCTCTCAGCCATTTCCCTCTCTTATCTTTAGTTTCTCATTCTGGGAAAAAATGGAGGCTTTATCTTAACATCCACATCCTGCAGGTTATTTCATCATACTTGTGTTTTCTGCATGACTTTTCAGTTGCACAGGGGGAAGGATCTTCTATGCAGAAGAGGCTTCAGAAAGATCATAAGAAACAGCGGAGAATTTCTGCAGTTTCAGCAGGAAGCAGTGATGAACTTCAGGTATGCCACATCTTAACAGCTTGCAGTCACTAAAGGAAAAGGGAGGGAAATACAACCCCCTACCTGCATGTTTATTTCCTTGCTAATGTACTTACAAATATCAGCTCTTGTGTACTTATTTCTGGATATCTTGGTTTCCCTTCCCTTCCCTCTTTTCACATTTCTTTGCAGAAGCAAAGGCAAGCATGTCATTTGCTGATTTTCAGAGACAGCACTGTAGCATTTCTTGCAAAGACTGCTATCTGAAGCAGGATACAATATTTATATTCACCAGTTACCATAATAATGGAATAAATATTAATACATATATCAAAGTGATTAAGAGTGTAACAGATAACACTGATAGCAACAAAAAAAGAGGAAAGAATGTTCTATTATAACCATCTTGCATTATGACTTCAAACACTCTTCATCAACACAGTTGGTTCATGTTAATGTATGAATAATAGAATCATTCAGTCTCTGATACCCAAGACTGGAGTTTTTTTGAAAATGGCTCTGGCAGTAGTCAGAAATAAGCTAGCATACTGGGCAACTTCATTAGTAATAAATGCATTCTTATCCTGATTAATGGCCTTTCCCTCCTATAAGGGAAATTACAATTAACTTGCTTGCATCATTGTTGTAAGAAATGACCAAAATAAAGAAATCTGAATTGTGGACTACATCAAAAAGTGCTGTGTCAATAGTAATAAAATATTTGCTTTTTAGAGGAAAACACCCAATATAGTGCCAGCTTACAATGTTTCCCTCTAAAAGACAATTACTTGAGCATTTTATTATTACTTTTTAGTGTTTCTGAGGCTGCAGATTTATTTCAAAAACAATCAATAATTCAGGAAAAGCACTATTAATATTGTAGTTTCCACTGTGAGCTGTATTGTTGTAAACATTCTCTGCTTATAGTAAAAATCAACAAAATCTGGCAGTTCATTGTACTGTTAAAGTTAATAGAGAAGCAGTAAAGTGAACTAGGAACCTGTGTACATATCTCCATGTATAAATCAGAGTCCCAGATAATTTTCTGCCACAGTTTTAGGCTTGTAAAACCTGCTGCATTTTCTTTTACAATGTCTACTTTGCATTCTTTTTAAGTGTGTGTGTGAAGGCTCTTTTCCTGTGCTCGCTGCACTTCATATTTGAGGACACCTTTTTGCAGGCATCCCCAAATTCAGCCTTCCAGCTGTTTTTGGAGTACAATTCCCATCATCCTTGATCACTGGTCCTGTTAGCTAGGGATGATGGGAGTTGTAGTCCCAAAATAGCTGGAGGGCCAAGTTTGAGGATGCCTGTCTTTTTGTCACACATGAGGCAGCTGAATAATGCAAAAGGGGCAGATGGAGAAACACTGAGTGGGAAAATGTGGTAGTTTTAAACAACCACAAAGGTTTGAATGGAACAGGAGAAAGGAAAGGGAAAGGGTGGGGGTTTAAAACAAGATTTGAGTACAGTGAGAAGGGAATTGAGAGAGGCTTTGCTGTGTTAGCTTTTTGGTGTTTGCCTCTGTGTTGTACCCACCTGTACTATTTCTTCTTGTTAAAACTTTTTAAAAAGCAATTCCTCCATGTTCTTCTTTCTGATCTATTCAAACCTCTTCCATTGTTTTAAGCCACCACATTTCCCCTCTCATTGTCTCTCCTTTCTTGCTTCTGTATCACAGCCACTGATGTTATGCAATCTGCCTTCTCTTCCCACCATCCCCCATCTTGCTGTGACTTCAGCAAATCCAGGATTGTGATTTGGTGCTACAATTCCTGCATTGGGTGCTGCATAATGACAAGACTAGTGCAAATATAGTATGGGGTGTGTATATACACAAACATGCACACCCCAAACAAATAGGTATCGGTACAAAATATGCTGTTTTGCATTAATTTTTATTTTAAAGATGAAAGATACTGTAGCCTTTGCCTTGTGCATTAAAAATCTTAGCTGCACATGGACATCTGGTTGGCCTCTGTTGGAAACAGGATATTGGACAAGATAAGCTCGTGGTTCTTCTTATATGCTGATGCTGCTATTGATGGGCTAATGTTCAGTCTTGATGAATCTAATGCTGATTATTATTATTTTGCACATAATTTGATTTATATGCTTATGTTACAATTTGAATAGTAATGGAAAACTTAAAACCAAAACCTGGGCAGAAAAATCAGGGATTACTCTACAGAGAACCGGGCTCAGATTTTCAGGAACTTGAATAATGGTCCTTGATTGCAATCTGCTTTTCCTTTCTTGAGACCAACCCGCAAAGTGTGTGTGTGTGTGTGTGTGTGTGTAATATGAACCACTTTTTAATGTGATGAAGCACTTAATAATTTCTGAAATAAGAATTACTGCATTAAAAACAAAGTCACTGAAAGCTAATAGCTATTAGACTAGACTATCGGCAAGTACTCCTGCTGGGGAAGTTATCTCTTTGAATAATATAGGTATAATGCCTCACTATCCAAATTGTGTCTTGCAGTTCACAGCTTGAAAAATACTTTTATCTCTCTTCACCCCCACCCCCGCTCCTTATTTTGTCTTTGTAGCTAAAAGAAGTGCCAGCTTTGGAGAGAGAACTACAGGTCACAAAAAAAGCCCTTGCAGAAGCCAATCTGGACAAAATACGCCTACTACAGGAAATAAGGAAATATGATCCTCTCTTCCAGCTTTGACAGCAGAGGACTGAGCTACAGATGCTCAGGGCAACCAGAGATCACCAGCAGCATAAAAAAGCTTGCTTGTTACATTACAGCTACCTAGGCCATCTTCAATCCAGAGTAACTGCCTTGAGGAGCAGAAACAGTGTGCCATTACAGGAGATGGAACATGGAAATGGACAGGCAGTGAGGAAACGTGGGAATATGATGACCTGGAGTGTTCGGTTTTGCAGCCCATATCCAGATAGCATGAAACTACACTTCAGCTGAAGCATGGCAGCATTGAATCTAAAAGCTGCAAAGCCAAACAAGGAAGAACTAGGTTTCTGTCCCATTCAAGTTGTCTGAAAGTGGTGCTGAAAAATGAATAATCTTTCTCATCATCTGCTTCATTCCTGCTTGAGGTGATGGGTAGCATTGGGGACATGTATATTATACACCAAAACAGTAAGGGTCAGTCTTCTTTGTTGAAGCATTCTTAACTATTGAAAATAAATTTCATGGAGCTTTGGTGCAGTACCACGAGCCTGAAGCATAGAAGAACGAGGGGTGGGGTACAGGCTGAGCACAGGAAAGGGTACTAGGAACAGAAAGTATAAAATTAATCAGACCTGATATGTGTTTTGGTGGCCAGTTTCCCATTAAACTGTCCCCCCCCCACTTGTCTTTTCCAGTAAGACACTTTGAGTGGAGCATTTCACTAGCCTTCCTCCCACTTCTTCATAAGCTCAGTTGACCTTCACCATTGCCTTCTTGCAGTATCACAACCCTTACTGGGTTTAATTTAGTGAAAAGCTGCAAATGTCCTGTCCTTGACAGCTGAGACATGTTGGAAGCACTTTTCCTTTGCATTACACTACACAGATAAGCCTGGGCAGCACAGAGGAAGTGGGTTCTGCCAATTCCCTCTAGGTCATGCTCTGCCCTTAGCAGTTCATTTGGTAAATGATGAACCACAAAGTATGCTGCAACTTTCTGTAATCCAGATTAATGCTGGTTGAAATTGTTCTAGTGTGCAAGAGTGGCTAAACGCTCAACCCTTTCTTCTTCCTGCTGTCACGCGTTGTTTGCTATTTGGAATGAATGAAACAGCAATTAAGCTCTGGAAGAGGCTTGGCCGCTGCTAGTTTTCTTGGATGTTTCCGTAAAGAGGTTGTGTCCAAAACAATTTTAGAGGGGATTTTGCTCTGAAGCAGTTTTAACAAGGCATGATGAAGCCTACATAGAGGGAAATGGTAAAAGCAAGGAGGAAAGAATGTCTCCAGGGATTCCAGCCTTAGATGCAGCCTGTAAATTAGTGCAATATGACTCTCCAAGCAGTTAAAGCCAGTCTCAGGCAAGTAAACACAGTCTAACAATTTACAACAGAAGGCCTATGCTTGCTCACTATACATGAACTAACTACCATATTGAAGATTACAGAAATTAGATGTTAGTTAAGCCTCTAATGAATGGCAAGCCTATAATGAGTTCTGTGCCTAGTTGAATTATTATTCTATTATTTATTGAATTTATATACCGCCTATACTTGGGGGGTGGGTCTCGGGGCGGTTCACAGAATAAAATCAAGATATAAAACCACAAAATACCTAACAAAAATAAAAACAACAACCCAATAGCCTCCCCCGTCCAAAACCCCCCCTACATTTTAAAAGGGCATAGGGTGTAAATCGTGAAGGTATATTGTACAACACTCCTGGAACTGGGGAATGAGCAATTGTGTGAATGCTAACTCACACTTCTCACCCTCCTCCACCAGCCATTTTGTTCTACTTTTTAAAATTTTGTGTTATCGTTGATAAACACACAACTCAACAAAATGTTAGTTGTTGGCCAGTCTCTGAAACTGACTTTTTAAGAAAACAGCTATACTGTACATCCATGTCCCTAAGAAGCATATGAGACCCAGTAGAGCAAGGATGGGGAACCAGTGGTCCTCCAGGTGTTGCTGGACGAAAACTCACAAGAACCCTGATTGTTGGACATGCTGGCTGGAGCTCGAGTCCAGCAACAACTGGAGGACCACAGGCTTCCTGCCCCCGCAGTAGGAAAACAAATGTGGAAGAGTGGTGGCAAGCTCTCTTGTGAAGTCCTGCAAGATTAAACTAGATAATACAATCCTGTGCTACACTCTACCAAAAAGCCACCCATAGCATCTGACTTTTTGTACCCTTGGATATGACTACATTTAATACTTTTGTGGGTTAGTCTTTGTAGTGTGTTAAAACACTATTTTAATGTTGTATGGATGCAAAACAAACTGATGATACAATATGCACTACATTCTAGCAACAAGGGTTGCCAATTCTTCCCAAACCATATGCCTGGATGCAAATTCAAAGGCTGTTCTTGTCTTTGTGAATGATTAGGCTGATGTATACGTGCCTGTGCTGACTTTTGATAGTTTTTATCCCTAAAAAGAAAATGTAGCTACAACATATAGGCCTGAATGTGTTCTTACACAATTTTCAAAAAGTGCTTAATTTTAGAATATTAAAACTGGAGACATAAGAATCATGCTTAATACAGGTATACACAGATGTGGCTGCTAAAAGTATGATATGGATTAAGATTGGTCAGATAAGAGGAATTAGTGGGTTTAGTTTAAGTCAAGTATCTTACATTTAGGGAAGAAGTTTCTACTACTGCACATGTTGGATTAGTCAGACTGGGTTAAAGTGTCAAAGATATTTAAAGGGTAACCATACACACACATGACTGGTTTCTTTTTATTTTTAAAAAATAAAATCACAAATCATAACAGTGGAATAAGTACCATAAATAGTCTGAGTTATGTAATGTCCCATCAAAGCTACAGCCTATATTAGTATAGAGTTCAGAACAAAATGGAGCATGAAGAGGGTAATGGGCTATAACATAATAAGCAATCTTGCTGTAAATTAGTAGTATTTTAATGGTTAACCAATCTTATCTAGTACTTATTAAACAGTTTGTAGCTGGAGGCAATGCCATTCCTTAGCTATTGCTGCAGAATGCAACTTTTTGTGTCTGACATCTGCTTGTCTGCCTTGATCTGATTGCCTTGGAGCAGTCACTGTGTGACCTTCACTATGTGAATCAGAGAGCAGCTTAAAACAATTTTTGTTCTGAACCGGGGAGGGGGAGAGAGAGAGACTCTGTCTTCAGCTGCCTCAGATAATTTGCTAGCCCTCAAGGCTAGCAACGGGCTGCTGTACTCCAGAAAGCTTTGCCAGCTGTGCTGTGGTGCTGTCACTTTCATTAATTCATCAGTGGTGATTTCTGCATATCGGGCTGCATGTGCTGTAGCTTCTGCTTGTTCATTTTCTGTGCAGTGAACTATGGCTGATGCCTTTTTCCTAAGGCATCCTATTTAAAACACTCCCTTCAATCCCAGGCCACACACTGGAGTAAGCATGATTCACCCTCTCCATATTGGAAAATGCCCAAGTGGGGCAGCCCTTCTTTAATGCAGTGGCAGAAAAACTCTATTAAAAGAGTAGTATGTATTACTGTTGGCTCCTATGTATAAAACCACTCTTGCCTAACGAACAGAACTGTTTTTGAAGTCTGTAAAATTTATCTTTATGGGGTTGACAGTGCAGTTCATACTATTTGTAGTATAGTACCAAAACAACACACCAAATTAATACATCTTAAGTATAGTCATGCACTTTCTGTGAATTCAACAAGCAAACAACTAGTTGTTAAGTGTACTACACATAGAGTATTTTTCCGTACATGCAGTTGCTGATCATGCAGTCCAACAAACCTGAACTTTCAGTAAACAATTCTGCATATGCATATCTTCTATTGCTAAGAAAGAAGCAAAAATAGTCTTGGCCACGGTTAGATTTTATATAGGCCACCCACTGCTTTTTCTTAACTTGAATGCTAAAAAAAAAATATCTATCTTTTGTTGCAAAATGCAGCATGTTAAAACATGAAGAGACAGAATGGTACACAGAATTTAACTGCACAATGCAATTCATGTACTTTTGTCCTGCTGAAAATAGTTTTTTTAGCAGTTTCCAGTATCTTTTGGAGGGCTTAAAATAAGGCAAAGTATAGCGAAGATATACTGGTATGTTAAGTTTATGGTGTGACTTGTTTGGTTTTAATTACTGATGGTAGGAAGAGCCTTGCTTATCAGCTTACTGTGGTGGGCATGGTCCAGATGCTTCCCCCCAACTGAGGATTAATTTATTCCTCTACTTTTACTACTGGAATAGGGAGGAAATCCACTGAAGCTGATACTGAGACGCTGGACTACTAAACTGCATTACTGTTCTGTTCTTAAAGACACTCCCTTTTTTCAGTGCTATATTTAAATGTAAAAAGAAGTGAAGAGCAAGACTTACTACTTTGTAATACCGTAACTTATATACCAAGGGATTCTTACTTGTTGCAAGGCTCTCCTAGTTTCTTGTGGCTCCTGCTGTAACTATGACCAGGAATGCTACAAGCACAGGTAGAGTACTGGGTACAAGGCTGACTTGAATCTAAAGTAAAGCATTCAACAGTATTGGATTTTGCTGCAATATACTTTTTCCTCCTATGATTGTATTGGTTCTGTGAACCACTTCTGAGTTATAAATTAAATTGATTAACTCTGTTTCTGTTGATTTATTTCTCAAGTTTTAACTTTCCAGCATCATAGTCAGGCTATCGATCTGATATTCAGCAGCTTATCCTTTTATTGCTGTTGCTGCAGCTACAAAAAGCGAACCGTGCTTGGCAATATGAATTGATAAATGGTACATATTATGAACATATTTTCCAGTGAAGCATATTTGTCCCACCTTTATTAGAAAACATCAAAGGCAAAGTCATTATACAACTGCATCCATTACTTTAGGTAGCTCTTTATTGGTTTTTGGAGCTGCGCCTGCCTGCTCGATTTGATTATGGCACACTCTAGGAGTTTTGCGTTGACCAGGTCTTATATTTCACACAACTTGTAAGTTTAATATCAGAGAACTGGATGCAGAATCGAACATTAGTCTCAAGAAAAACATATTTAAAAGTAGTTCCTTTATTAGAGATGATTGCCATTACATTTCATTCTTAGCAACAAGAATTTTCTTATTTAGTTGCCTTTGTTCTCTCCAAAAGGTATTTGATTATGTTCAATAAGTATAAACTTACGATAGCAATGTTTTATACAGTTTATTGACTGCATACTTAAATGTTTCTGTACTCAGTCCAAATATAGCATGCAGTATAACTTCTATCAGAATGACCTAGAATTTCATAAGTAATTTATTAAATGTTTCCCCCAGTAAGATCATATACGTTTAGATGGCTTTAAGCAATCTGAAGCCACCATTTGCAAAAGTTATTTACACTTATTCAAAGGTGAATGATCTTCATCCCACTGAAGACTCTTCACCAATCTCCTCTTCAGTGAAAAATAATTTTTTTGTATTTTGAATTTGGGATCTGCCCTCGTGACTTCAATCGTCTGACTGCTTCACGCATGTGTTTGGGCTGCAGAGGGGGTGATTCTCCCCACTTTTCACATACATCTAGTGCTGAAAACAAAGAAGTATTTAAATCAGTTTGTTGGTTCGATACATCTTACATACCCCCATTTGGTTACAAAATCTGCCTTATTTCTACAAACATTTTAGCTTTAAAAGTAGTTGATACGTGTGTATATTTCTTTACATTCTAACAACCAGGCATACTAGTATTTAGCCGATGGACTAAATGAACTAACAAAAGGCCAGATTCAACTAGTCAGTGCAAGGACTCCCACTAGCACAACAGGTGTTTTCCACCTTCATGCATTCTGGAGGTTCAGGAGATCCCACAGAAGAGTACATGGGCAGAAGAGAGGAGAGATTGTTCCATTATGTGAGCAGAAATGCTTTCACTGACAGAACAATCTCCTTATCCTGAATTCCTCCCCAAAGCAGTTGACTCTACTTTAGTAAATACTCAGTTTATATAGTTATGTAAATACTATAACTTGCATCTGAGAATCAAAATGTCAAAACAGCAGTTTAACTTCTTGGGGGGGGGGAATGGAGTACAGTCATACCTCGGGTTGCAGTAGCTTCGGGTTGAGCGTTTTCGGGTTGTGCTCCGCAGCGACCCGGAAATAACAGAACGCATTACTTCCGGGTTTTGCCGCTTGCGCATGCGCTCAAAATGACGTCACGTGCATGTGCGGAAGTGGCGACCCGCGCACACGCAGACTCAGGCTGTGTTCACTTCAGCATGCCAACGGGGCTCCGGAACGGATCCCGTTCACATCCAGAAGTACCACTGTCCAACATACCATTACTATGCTTCCAAACTTAAAAGATAAACACAAGTGGCTTAACAATTCTTCCATTTGAGGAGAATTTAGATAAAATTGAATAAGCATTCCCTACCACTGGGTAGAAAATTGGGCACATACATAGGATAGGATGGGTAACATCCTATTTTTGTGTTTAGAAAGCAAGTGCTTAGGTAAATTATTCATACTGTTACACTGGGTTAATAGCCATATTTCTCTTAAAACTACTGAGCTATTGCAAATTCATAGAAATGAAGAACTGCAATAATATTTCAGAATAAAGGATTACAGAAAACCTGTTTAACTCGATACAAGTTTTAAATATTCTTCTGTTACTCACCTTCTTCTACTACCTCTCCAACAAAGACTTTGGAAATTCCTGACATGGCGATAACTACATTCTGAGAGACAGAGGTTCCAGTAATTGACTGGATCAGCTGAGGAGGGGAATGATAATTTGATTTTAAAGGGTTAAGTTCTTTATGTTCCAATCACAAACATTACTGGCAATGACAACTGTGCTGCCACAGGGTTTCAGCATAGTTTATGTCAGACTGAGGTTTAAAATTCATCTGTGTAACGGAAATATTGCATCTATTGGGTTGTATCCTGCTAAGTCGTCATGTGTCCTAATTGGGGATGGGAAGAGGGCCTGCCAAAACAATCCAATGAGTACAGAGCTAGCTCAGTGGGCGCAGAATACCGTATTTTTCGCCCTATAGGACGCACTTTTTCCCCTCCAAAAATGAAGGGGAAATGTGTGTGCGTCCTATGGGGCTTTCGCTGAAGCCTGGAGAGCGAGAGGGGTCGGTGCGCACCGACCCCTCTCACTCTCCAGGCTTCAGGAAGCTATCTGCAAGCCTTGGGAGCCCGCGGGAGTTCCCGCCGGGCTCCCAAGGCTTGCGGACAGCAGCCTGCAGCCCAAAACCTGGGGAGCGCAGCGGAGCGCGCCCTGGGCTTCGGGCAGCTCTCGGCAAGCCTTGGGAGCCCAGCACGACTTCCCGCCGGGCTCCCAAGGCTTGCGGACAGCAGCCTGTTCTGGGGGCTAGGGTCGGGGGAAGCTCGGGCTTCCCCCACCCCAGCCCCACGCCGGAGGGGGGGGGAATAAATATTTTTTCTTTATTCCCCCCCCAAAAAACTAGGTGCGCCCTATGGGCTGGTGCGCCCTATAGGGCGAAAAATACGGTACTATCTGACTGGTGTGGGATGGGTGGGAACAAAAAGGAAAGAAGAGGGGAATTTTATATAGCATGCAGGAAGCGGACATGGCTGATTGACAGTAATCCTGAAATTAAGCACTCCATACTGCAACATTTCGTTGCAGGTTCCATTTGTACATCATAAGATACAACTCGGCAAGCTGCTTTACTTTAAATTGAATTGGAACAGAACCGTACCCGTTTAATAGCAGCCTTAGGAAAAGCTGACCGGCGATACATCTCGTAACGATTTAGTTGTTCTTCAGAGAAAGAGGAAACAAGAATTCTAGAAAGAAAAGACCAATTATACCCCAGATTTAGAAACAACACGTTTACCCTATACACATCTTTATAGCTACAAAACTGCATAGCTTGTGAAGTTGGGGAAAGACAATGGTAAAGTACTTCGTTTGAAAGAAAGAATCTGGAAGGGGAGAGTATTGTGCGGTGCCACACGATAATTATTCCTTCCTATGTTACAGTATTAATCGTTCAATCCTATACATGCCTACTCAAAACTGTCCCACTAAGACCAATTTTTTTAATTTATGCAGCTTTTATGACACTTTTCAAGAGCAGGGCTCCTTCCAAAGCCATTCTGAGGAAATAAATCATAACAAAAATATGATAAAAACATAATCAAAATCTAAGCACTAACAATCACATACAAATTACAAGTTTGTTTATGGGACTTACTCCCAGGTATGTGTATAGGATTGCTACCTCAGTATTTCTTGGTGGTAAATTTAATTTCCAGTCTGATCCTATGCATGCTTACTCCAAAGTAAGTCTCACTAGTTACTCCCAAGTAAGTATGCATAGGGTTGCAGCCTCAGTACCACCTCCTTTTCACCCACCCCCAAAAAGGCAGGGAAATCAACAGAACAGTTTATCTACAAGACATTACAGGTTATCTTACAAGCCTCCTATTATACAAACCATTTAGCATTAATAAAAAGCTTTATGTAATGTAGATGTAAGATTACTTACTGCATTTTTTGAATCTCATCTTCATCTACTTTATGTTTTTTCTCTTTTTTCTCCTTTATCTCTATTTTTATTTTCTTGGCTGCACAAGGCTGTGAAGTAGACTCCTCTGTTTCTTCATACTCTGTTTTAATCTAGTATAAAAAAAACTTGTTCAGCTTGGCTATAGTGTTGGTATGTTCAGATTGGTTATAGTTATAGTTTCTTATTAAAGTTGTCAGGTGCAAAAGATTTTCATTATTTTTATTATTAGCTCCACTCTATATATTGCCCCATACATGTCGTGACTTGCGTAATTTATTAAACAAAAGATAGAACAAGATTTCAACTTCTTCAAACAACTGAACTTAAAAAAAATATTATTCCTTCTCTCTCCAATGTTGAGATTTTATTTCAATCAGTGTCTTGCACAGCATGGAAGCATGCAGGAGGTGTGGGGAGTAGACATACCCTTCGGCATTTCACTGATAAAATACTAACTTTCGTATAAAAAACAATTCTTATTCTTGCTTCTATGCAAGATTCTTATTCTTGCTTCTATGCAAGAAGCACCCTGTCCCCTTACACATAACTAAAGGGTATTCTGTGCATGCTGTTACACTATTTTAATTTATCATGTAACAGCCTTTCTTGCACTAGCTTTGGAAGCATGGGTTCTTAATAGACTGGCAATAAAGTGTAACAAGGTGGTACCCAACAAAGTGGTTCTGTTAGCGCAAGGATTTCTGTTTGTGCAAAATGGAACTTCCCTTTCTTTTCTTCTCCCCGTGCAATTCCATACCCCCCCCAAAAAAAAATCTGTTCTGGAGGTTTGGGGGAGAGGAGGCAGAGGAGATGGATGTGAAGTTCCACTGCACAGCCAAAAGTCATTGCACTACTGGAGCTACTTAAAGTACTGCCCTTAAAGTTTAATCCTTACAGAATAACCACCTTGAACACAGCCATCAATCTGGAAAGGCAGTTGTGATGATGAGGAAATGGAAGTCAAACAATGCATTGGTATCTTGTGTTCATGAACTTCAAGTGTAGTCCAAACAAGACTGAATTTGAAGATACCTCGGGCAGTGTGTTTATGCACACAAAAATATGTTAAAAAAAGACATGACCAGAAGGCAAGATGGACAAGATTTACCAGTTTCTAGGGAGGTTATGTTTACTATTCAGCATTGCAGTAAAAACAACAGAGTCTTGTGGCACCTTAAAAGCTTAACAGATTTATTTTGACACAAGTTTTCATAGATTCCAAGTGCAGAAAGAAGTATGGTGCAGGAGCAGCCCTGACATCCTGGCCTAGGCACTGTTATTTGCTCCATTCTTGGATCTGATCAGGGGAAGGGGTACAAGACAGAATGTGCATGAACAGATGAAGTTATAGATCCTATAAGTCAATTAAGAACTAGGGCCTGAGGTTGTTTTCCTTCCTCCCTCTCCAGCCCTTTTTCTTCCTATGCCCTTCCCCTTTCCTTTGTAAGCTGCTGTAGGAGCATTTTTGGCTAAAGAATAAATGCCTTAAACAATATATAAATTCATCAGATGCATTGAGCGTTATCCTTTACTGTATTGCATTAATGCAACACATGGGGAGGTGAGATGGTAAGGAGGGAAAAGAGAAGTAAATGAAACACAAGATTACAGCCAGTGATGATGAAAATAGAGCCTGAATGCAAAATAATCAAAGTGACACTTTATGGCAGGAGTAACAGGGCCAGTCTGTCCATTTCCCAGACATTTAAGGTCTAATTCAGCCGTGGTGAACCTGTAGCCCTCTACATGTGGTTGGACTCCCAACTCCCATAAGAAGGCAGAATGGCCGTGTTCAGAGATGAGAGGAGCTTTAGTCCTAGGATGGTCTATAGGTTCCCCCTCCTCGCTCTAACTGAATTGTGAGTGGGTGTACTTTTTGTGGTCCATTTCCCTCTAATCTCGCTGGTCAAAATCCCCTCTTTGCTTACATGCCTACCTGCAACTGTGGATAACTTCTCATGTATATGATGAAGTGGATACTTGGTCCTGTAAAGCTTATGCCATAACTCATTTGTTAAGTCTTTAAGGTGCCACAACATTCTGGCAAGAATTACCATTAAAGAGATGCTGCCTCTGATAAATATGGGCAGTTGGAGCCCAGGGAACCGGGGAGGGGAAATCCAACCACCTTTCAAGTAGGAATTTAGCAGCAGCCCATCGACCCCCAAAACAAGAAAAGAATAGCTGAAGAGCAAGTCGAAGGAAAAAAGGGTTAATGTGAGCGTCGCTTCCTTCTCTTCTACACACCTCTCGAACCTGCGCCTCCTCCTTCACCACCACAGGAGCCTTCTCTTGCCCCTCGGCTAATTCCGCGGCGAGGATAGAGGACTCCTCCGCGGGAGACGGAGAAGATACAGCGGGCGGAAGAACAGCATTCTCCGTACGAGATTCCGCAGCTTCAGCCATTGTTCCCAGGAGGAGGATCTGTCGCCCTCTGGTGACGTCATCGGAGATGCGTCCTCCACCTCCGGTCTCTGTTTCCATAGCAACACATCACGCCCAAGCATAGGAAGGGGGAAATAGATGAGCTGCACGGTGAAAAATGTCAGAAAGGCGACCGTCTCAGTCGGCTTCAATGAAAACAACAATACTGTATTCCCGTTTGAACAGTGGAAATGCTACAGAGCATCACACAGGGAGAGTAGCAGCCACTGGGCAAGGGGACTTTTGGGTTGCTGGCTTATTTTTAAACTGAACTTGAATATTAAAGTGGATGGTGGATCTTTAAAATGTGCATCTGTTCACCAACTTGTGCATCTTTGGACATGTTGATAAGTCTTCTTTGAGGCAGCTAGTCATGACCAAAACACAGAACCCAAGACCGTAAAGGTGGCTGCAATTCAAGGACGCACATGACTTTGGACCATACTTATTTGTTGCCATGGCCAGTGATGGACCTACATTTTGGGGGCCTTGAAGCCTGAACTGTCATAGGGGCCCCTTCGCAACCAGCAATGAGGTCTGGGTAACCACTGTTATCTTCTTCAGTGGGGTTGTTCTATGACAGATCAGCACACCTTTATAACGACTGACTTCTCAAAGTTTGGGATTGTTGAACTATATACAAAAATAAAATAAAATAAAACACTTGAGGATATATATTTCTTTGCCTGCCACCAAAAAGACCATAATGCAGGCACCTGGCAAGCCTCTCTGAGGAGGGCATTCAGTTGTAGCCAACCAAACCATACATTTAAAGCACATGACTTCCCACAAAAGAATCCTGAGAACTGTAGTTTACCCCCCAAAGTGCTATAGTTTCCAGCACCCATAAGAAAGTACAGTTCCCAATTCTTTGGAGCATGCCATGTACGTCAAATGTATTGCATGGATGTGACCTTATATGCAAGGTATCAACAGGAGGTTAGTGGGTGACTGACTGTCACATTACCATACATTGTCTAAAAGGTAGCTCTGGGAATGAGGTTCTGACTTTAAATGCTGTCACTGGGGGTTTGAAAACTGGTGTGATTTGATGGGTCAGGTCAGTGGACATTTTGTCTCATCCCATTGGACTAGAGTTGGGGTCTGGTGAGAGGGGAGAATTCCACCCAAGTCTGAAGTGATTGGCTGCAGTCAGAAATAAAAGGGCCACCTCAAGCCACAGTTCAAGTTGGCGGGTGGATGGGTCACGTCAATCTGTGTAAGAAACAGCAATAGAGCTGGAAGCCAGGGGGAGGGCATCTAGACTTAAAGGCTTAAGGAGTCTGAGAGAAGACAAGAACACTAAATGGAGCTGAGGAGAGGTATATGGGGGAAAGGGAGCATCCCAGAGACAGCCTTTGAGAGAGCTCTGAAGCCAAGAGTCAGTGATGTTGCTGAGTGCAAGTTCCTCAAGGAGGAGAGTCTGATAGAAGCCTGAGAGACTCCAGAAGAAAGTAGACCTGAGTGAGAACTGCAAGTCTTTGGGGCATAGTTGGTGAGTGTTAACTGAATGTGTTTAGGGAAACTGGCTATAGATTTAAATAGGGGGACAAACTAAATCAAAGCTGACTTCTTAAATAAAAAGTACTCTTATGGTGTAACCATTCTGAATTAATGAAACAATTACCAAGTAAACATCAAGTAAAATTACCTAGTAACTGTACAAACTAACATCAACATATGTTTATATTGAAACAACACATAATTTTCTATGGGGGAATTCAACAAAGCACTATGGTCAGTTGTGCCTGACAGAATTATCTCTCCTCTCCTCCTCCTATATGCTGTTCTGGTTTTTTTCCCTAAAAAAATAAAATTCCTGACCCCCAAAAGCACAGTGGCATGTGGGGGGACAAAGGGGATAAAGCCTTTTTGCACTATCAACAGTCCATTAAAGGTGTGTTCTGCATAAAGCAAGTTTATGAGTACACATTCAATGTCAGATGAAAGAAAAGCAGTACTTGGGGATGAAAAATGATATATAAACACATTTAATATAATTGTTGGGCTGGAGTTGGTAGGAGACAAACTAATAAAGATGGAGGTATTCATATACAAGCTGACTAGCATCCTGACAAGTCACAAGAACCACTAATTCTTGCAGTGTGGCTATTGTTATCATACTAAGGTGTGTAGGCATCAAATCACTGCTACCCTAGGTGAAATAGACCCTCCACTTGGAGCTATGTAGACAACAAAGCAACAGTAGCACACTTTTCTTTTTAAAGCAAAATCAAGCATAGAACAAAATCACCACAGTTTCACCACAAAGTTATTTTAAGGAGGGAGGGACAATAAGCAAGGACTTATGGAGGCAGACTGTACATTTTAGAAAGTGGAAGACTGCTGTAATTGCTTGCAGTATGTACACACACACACACCCTCCTGTCCCGCTATTGCTTCTGGTCAATCAGGTTTTGCAAGGTTTTGTTGTGCATCAAAACCTGTTTGACCAGAAATTGTAGAACAAAGGAAAACAGTGTGCATTCTGTGAACAACAATGGCTCTAACTTAAACTTTCTTAAAACTATTGTCTGTCCTCAGTTTCAGAGCTAATTTGAAAACAACCCCAAAGTTTTCAAGGTCATTATTTGTGTACACACACACACACACACACACACACACACACACACACACACAATGTCACACATAGACATACCTTACTGTATGTATGTTTGTGATATAATTCTCAAAAGAACTGAAATAATATCAATACGAGGCTTATCTCATACATTATTTTCAGTGTTGTTATGTGGAATGAGCATGTGCCTACTTCCCCACATAAAACTATCAGGCAGCTGGGTTATTTATTTATTATTACATGTAAATAAAGTTCAAGTTGGCATAAATGGTTCTCCTCACAACTGGTAGGATGGAATAAGAGACAGAGTTGACTCTAACCAAGTCCACTGAAATTAATGGAACTAAGTCATGCCCATTAATGTAAATGGATCTACTCAGAGTAGGACTAGAATTGGCTATTCCTATTTGCGGGGAATCCAAAATGCTTATTTACAAAGCTATTGTACTACCAACCTTACTGTACGCTTGTGAATGTAAATGAATTAATGTAAATGGATCTACTCAGAGTAGGACTAGCATTAAAGGTACCCCTGCCTGTACGGGCCAGTCGTGTCCGACTCTAGGGTTGTGCGCCCATCTCACTTAAGAGGCTGGGGGCCAGCGCTGTCCGGAGACACTTCCGGGTCACGTGGCCAGCGTGACGAAGCTGCTCTGGCGAGCCGGCACCAGCGCAGCACACGGAAACGCCGTTTACCTTCCCGCTATAAAGCGGTACCTATTTATCTACTTGCACTTAGGGGTGCTTTCGAACTGCTAGGTGGGCAGGAGCTGGGACCGAAAGACGGGAGCTCACCCTGCCGCGGGGATTCGAACCGCCGACCATGCAATCGGCAAGCCCTAGGCGCTGAGGTTTTACCCACAGCGCCACCCGCGTCCCTTAGGACTAGCATTGGCTATTCCTATTTGCAGGGAATACAAAATGCTTGTTTACAAAGCTATTGTACTACCAACCTTACTGTATGCTTGTGAAACATTGGCCACTTATAAATGCCACCTCTGACTCCTCAAAAGATTCCATCAACGGTGTCTCCAAAAAAATCTACGTATCACTTGGGAAGACAGGCAAACTAATGCCAGTGTACTGGAAGGAACAAAGATCACCAGTGTCAAAGCAATTATTCTTCAACATCAACATCGCTAGACTGGTCGTGTTATTTGGATGCCTGATTATCGTCTTCCAAAGCAACTATTCTATTCCAAACTTAAAAATGGAAAGAGTAATGCTGGTGGTCAACAAAAGAGGTTTGAAGACTCAAGGCAAATCTAAAAAAAGTAGGATAAACACCAACAATTGGGAAACACTGGCCTGCGGGGGCTCCAATGGGAGAACAGCCTTTACCAAAGGTGTCAGGGACTATGAAGACGTTTGAACTCAGGACAAAAGGGAGAAACTTGCTAAGAGGAAGGCATGTTTGGTAAACACTCACCATGATCAACTCCCACCTGGAAACCTATGTCCCCACTGTGGAAGGATGTGTGGATCCAGAATTGGCCTCCACAGTCACTTACGGACCCACAGTTAAGACCGTGTTCATGGAAGACAATCTTACTCGGCTCCAAGTGATTGCCAAAGAAGATAATCCATAATGAGTTGCCAAGGTTATCTAGAGAGCTTCATGATATAAGTAAAGTTTTCAGCTTAGGTCTACTAGTCCTAGTCCGACACTCTAGCCACACAGGCTCACAGTAAAGGACACCAGTCCCTAGGGCACCTTGGGAGGCTCTAGGGCACCTTGGGAAATAACAAAATCTAATGGAATATATGAGAGGCATGGAATAGATGGGCAAAAGCCTAGGGAGCTGCTTTTCTGCTTTGGTCCAGTACTGCTTTGGTCCAGTACTGGGAACCTCTGGCCTACAGGCCTATCATGGTGACATCACTTGATGATCAGAGCGGTGGGAATAAATTCTTTGCAGGGCACACAGCCAAGGCAGCAGGATTTTATCTCCTTTCAATCAGCTCATGAGCAAGGTATGTGTGTGTGTTATATCCTGCTCAAATCAAACAGGCGTGGCAAGGGCTGTCTGAAAACTCCCTGCCACCTCTGTGCTGCTGGTTTTGTGTCTGGTCTACTTCAATTCTCTTGTTTGCTCCCTTGTCCAGGCTGAGAGGGCTATTTTAGTTCTAGCTGCAGAGCAGGGGAAAGTGTGTGAGTGTAGTTTCTCTGAAACCACACTAAAAATGACTGCTCAGGCGAAGTATTTTCAGTCTCAGTCCTATGACCCTCTAACTAGATAAGTCAGAAAGTAAACACTGAGCAGAAAAATCCTACTTTGAAATAAAACAAACTCTGCATTGGCCAACAATGCATTGTAAAGGTACTGAAGCATCTGCCAACATGTTTATTTCAGCTACTGCTTTTCATAGTTTACACAGCCTACTACTGTCCTTAGGCTTTGATTTCTCCACCCCTCACTCTAAAATTCCAGGATTAAAAGCAAAACAGAGCCTGAGAGGGTAACAGAGGTAAACAACATTGTTTCTCTCTGATGCTGGATTACAACTCTCACAGTCCCAGACCATTAGGCCTAGTAGCTGGGTCGGACGGGAGCTGCATTCTTCCAACATCTGGAAGGCACAACATTGACTACCCCTGGGGTAACACGCAGACTGGCTAGCAAGGCTGATTCAAACGTTACCAATTTCCAATGCAGAAGGTGCAATTTGCTGGGTCATTAACAGCTATAGATGTTTTGCCTCCATAGGTGGGAGCTGTGCCCAACTGCAGCTGCCTTGCATGCCCACATGCAGCGAAATATCTACGTGTACGATGGCCATACGTTACAATCTACACGCAGGTTTCCCCACAAACGACGTCCGGGGCGGGGGGGAACCAAACCACAGCAACAACAACCAGCAACTTGTGAAGATCGCTCGACAGCTGCCTCACAAGTTGCTGGTTGTTGTTGCTGTTGTCTGTTCCCCCCCCCCCCAAGGACGTCGTTTGTGGGGAGATTCTTAGCCCCTTTGTCCTTTTCCTCCGGAGAAACCTGCTGTGGACTTGAAGCGGACCCTTCGATATTTCTTGCAGATGGCCGAAAGTGACGGGGACGTTCCGTGTGATCGTAGTGGGGGAAGGGTAGTAGCCTCCCACTTTTACCTTGCCTTACCTCATTCTTTCAGGAAGCAGCCACTGAATGAAAGGGAATTGCCAGCGTGTGTGTGTGTATGTCTATGTATAACCGAGGCTCCCTTCCTCCCTCCTTGTCTTGGGTACTGCTGGGGGCAGGCGCCGCTCGGCGAGGGGGCGTGGCCTCCTCGGCTCCGCCCCGGAAGGACGCGCCGGCTGGGCTGAGGCAGCGGCGGCGGCGGCAGCCGAAGACGGGTAGTAGTATAGAGGCGGGGGGTTTGGCTTCCCGGGCCGGAGCCGGGCCATGGGGAAAGAGCAGGAGCTGCTGGAGGCCGCCCGCACCGGGAACCTCCCCGCCGTGGAGAAGCTGCTTTCGGGCAAGCGCCTCAGCTCGGGCTTCGGCTCCGGCGGCGGCTCCGGGTCCTCGGGGGGCGGCGGCGGAGGTGGCAGCGGCAGCGGCGGGGGGCACCCGCTCTCCAGCCTCCTCAGGTAGGTGCTTCGACCTGGGGGGGGGGCGGAGTTGCTCGGAGGGGGGGGCCGAGGGAGCCCGTGCCAGGCTGCCTTGCCGTGGGGCGGCTGGGGGTGTGTCTCCTCGAGCGCCTTGAGGTGCGGTTGTCCGCGGGCAGAATCCCCGCCTTTCGGAGGCGCGGCGGCGGCCGCCCATGTGTTTTCCGAGCGCGGCGGCGGCGCCTCCGGGGTTCCCTCGGGCGCAGAGAGGTCCGGAGCCCCGCGCCTCTGCTAGCTCTGGCGGGCGCGCGGAGGAAAGAGGGGATCTGGGCGGCGAGGTGCAAAGGTGGCAGGGGCGTGTTTCTGGGGCTTCCGGGTTCCCTGGAGAAAGTGGCTTTTCAGCTGCGGTTCCCTCTAGAAAGAGGCAGTGAGGCTTTTTGGCTGGGGAAGCGTCTATTGTAAACTTTTGTTTTGAGAAGCACTGGCGTCAACACCGGAGATTGTGGAGTGAGGCTGATTTGTACTTTACACAGGTCCTGGGTGAGGGTGGGATCCAAAAAACTCAACCTCTGTTCATTAATCTCTAACTTTTCAGCCAAATCGTGCTTCCCTTTTCTGCATTTTTAGTGTGAAGTTGCTCTTTTTTACCTGCCTCAGGCATGACTTATAATTCTAAGGCTTGGAGTCATGATCTTCAGCTGGTGAGTGCCTGGACCTAAAATGGGTTCCACCACTGGCACTGGCACCTTTTCTATTTCCCTCTGTGTGTGCAGTTGAAGGTTTCTTTTAGAGGAGGGAGTATAGGACAGAAAGAAAATGAGGGAAATGGGAGTCTGCATGCAAAGGACCTGACAGATGTAAGCAATGTAAAATCAAGTAGATGTTGTGTACAGGTTAACAGTAGCTCTTAGGGCTGATGGGTACTGCACTATAATTGTGTACTTTTTCTAGTTCTGAAGTATCCAAACCTTTATGGTGTTCCTGGGATGCATCCCTCCTCTTCCCTAACTTCTCACAGCTGTATGGCTGCTTTTTTAATTTGTCAGGTTTTCTTTTGTGTGTGCCTCTTCCTCAAAATGCTCGAGTGACTTGTAATATCTCCCTCACTGTGATTGGGACAGGAGTGGGTTAGCTTCATATATCTAAGAAGGCCATTTCTTGGCCTTTGTAGATAACAATTCAGCTATTCTCATCTTATCTTCCTGACTCTCTCAGGTCTAATAATTGTTCCAAAGAATAGTTAGTTTGCCTGCCTGGTGGTCAGTGAGGTGACTGTGAAAAATAAGGTAAAACACTGGATCTCTAAAGTATAAATTTCATACTGGAATAGTAAATCAGTACCTTTATTAGGACCAGTTTTAAAATCACAGAACTAATATACTGTCTAAGCTTTCAAGTCCACCAGAACTCTGTCTAAGACTGGAATGCAAGTAAACACTTGTTATTTGAGAGCAAAATAACACTTGAGAGACAAAATAGAGGTTGGGGGAAGATGTTGCTGGTTGTCATTGGAAGCCTCAGTCTGCAGTTTGCTACAACCATAGAGACTTTTTGCAGATCAAGTTAGTGGCCATTCTCTCCTTGAAAGTATAGAAGCCAGCATTTGCCTGAATCTGTTTGGTTGCAGGTTTACTAGAAAAGTTCAATAAAGGGAGAGTAACATGAATACAGTGGAATCTCTGATTTCGAGCGTTTCAGAAGCTGAACGATTCAGAACCTGAACGTCAAAAACCCGGAAGTAATTGCTTACGTTTTCGAACGTTTTGGAAGTCAGACATTCTTTTGGAATGGATTACGTTGAAAAACCGAGGTTCCACTGTACCTTTATTAAGACCAGCTGGAATGACAAATCATGCAAGCTTCTGAGTTGATCATAAGTCTTCAGACTGGTTGTTAAACAAAAAATGGGGGTGTAGAGAAAAGGAAAAATGTTGAACATGATGAAACCGAAGTTTGTATCAGTCTCAAAACAGAATGGAAGAGGCATTTCACATGCTTAAGTCTACCAGCTGCTGGGAAATACTCTCAGTTGGCTATTTGTCTAAAATTAATCTCCTGCTTTGCTAATGTGTTTTTCTTTACTTCAGCTCCTTACTTTATAAAAATTCTGAGTCACATGTATTGAAAGGGAGAGACCATTCTTGGTCTCAGCATGTCTTGTTGCAACCTGAGGTCTTTTTACAGATACAATCTAATATAATTAAGAATGCAGAATGACTCTGTTCTCTTAAGATTGTTACAAAGTGAGGATAGGGGTTTCTGTCATGTCTAGCAACATTTTTTCCTTCTCCTTACTTACTCCACCCTGAAAATCTCTCCCCAACTCAAAATTATACATTACTTTGTATTTAATAAAGGTAGTGTCTAACTATCATCATATAGAATTTACAAAAAACCCCTCAAGTGTTTTCTGTGTTTTGCCTAAAATGTAAGCATATCTACTTTTTTTTGTGTTGCACTATAGTCGTATATGTGTATTCAACTTAATTCATTTTCAGATCTAGATTATAATGTATTACAGTTTCTCTTTGTCTTTGGTAGCTGAATTACAGTGTCATCTGTAAAAATAATAACAGCAGGATTAATAATACTAATTTAATTTCTTATTCAAACTTAACACTTTCCTACAGAGATTGTTTTTGCTGTACTTCAGGGATAGTTCCTTCATATGCCAGGTGAAATATAATTTGTGTGTGTTGCCATTTACACAAATATACAAATCACACTATTGTGTGTGATTGATCTTTATTGAAGTGGATTTCTAAGCACTTATTTATAAAATGATTTGATTCCTGAAATGACAACTGTCTGAAGACCTTAATAGATGCTTCTCCACCCACGACTTTCCTAGGTTTCCAATATCCCTAGGCAGGTTTCAGATCATCTTATGGTTCAAGTTCCAGTCCTAGAAACATTTAATGTGAGTAAACAATTGGACTCATTAGGATAACTTGTATGCATTTGAAGTTAAATGCATGTTTCCTGGAGTTGGTTAGAGCCTGTGACTTGGCATGTGGGCACATCCTGTTTGGAAGCATGGTTTGAATATTTGAAAGGTCAGAATTGTTTGAAGTTGTTGGGCTGAAAATGTATCTTTTTCAGATTGAATCAGTGTAAGTTTGTATTGTGTGTTTGAGAGTCTGGCATGGACACTATAGATAGTGAATTAACTTGCTGAACTTCCTAATGTGGGCTTGGATGATTCTAAACAAAATAGTTCTGCTCCGTGTGACTACACAAACAGTAGGACTATTATAAACATACACGTTGTTAAACACAAAATTGCTACAGTGGTACCTCAGGTTACAAACACCTCGGGTTACAAACACTTCCGGTTACAGACTCTGCTAACCCAGAACAGAAATTGTGCGGTGGTGGCGGCGGCAGGAGGTCCCATTAGCTAAAGTAGTACCTCAGGTTAAGAATGGTTTCAGGTTAAGAACGGACCTCCGAAACGAATTAAGTTTGTAACCAGAGGTATCACTATATACAGAAAATATTAAGCAGTATCCAAAACTGGTACTGATTACTGAAAGTCAACTGCACCTATTGCTGGAGGAAAGGAAGAGTTTTCAAGTTGCCAGTGTGACCAGTGCTTTTAAAAGCTTTAAAGGGTTTTTTAAAAGAGAAATTTTGTGAGTTTCTTGTTCAATTTTTCATATTTATAAGGATGTCATCATTTCTAGTTATGCAGAAGAAATACAAACCTTGTTCCACTATATAGAATGAGCACTTCAGACCTCATGGCTTTAGAGGTAAATGCATGCATGACTGCTGTGTAATTCTGCTTCGTTGTTATGCCCTGTAGCATGTGGTAGCAATGTTGGTCCCATTGCAGAGCCCCATTATGGTAGTAATTGGTTTCATATTTAATAGTTCACTGATATCTCAAGATTCTGTTCCCCTTACCCTACCCCTATTTCTTTAGGAAGTATATGAACTGCAGTGGAAGTGTTTTTGAAGCATGTTACTCTGATATAGAATGTTACTGATGAAACTGCAATGAAATGAGATATGAAGTGTATTTGATTGGAGAGGAGACAAAGTGGTTTAATAATAGGTAATTGAAAACTGAGGGATGGGAGTTTCAGTTACTTGGGAGCAGTGAGATGCCTTAAATACCTTCATAACATTATTGCAGGCTTCCTATGTATGCAGTTCAAAACTGGATATTTTAAAGTATAAACAAGGGGGCACAATGGGGACTCTCGTAGGTTAAACTGAAACTTGGCAGAGTGCAGTATGTGTTAAAGAAATATAGTGACTAAAGAATGCAAATGGGATTCAAAAGATCAGCATTCTGTCCAATAAAAATATTTCAGCTTCCTTATTAGTATGGATTTGTGTGATCACAACAGCTTTCTTAGTTACTCACAAATTGTCTAGGAAATCTATATTGCTGGAAATGTTGTAGTATGCTGTCAAGGTGTGTGCCAAACTGGGTCTTTGACTTAGGTGAAATAAAGCCTAGTTTTGCCCCTGTAGTATCTCACAGGTTATCAGAGCCCTGTCACCAGCCAGCACATTTGATGCTAGAAAAAAATTAGTCACTGGTTAGGACTTGGTCTCTCACTCTGCTGAAGAAGAGATACCTGTATCCAATATTTTAGAAATATTTCAGAGGAAGTGTTTTAAGAGAGAATCTGAAATATGAGAATCATGGGAGCTCATTCTTGGCATCAGTATGCTGATGACACGCAGCTGTATTTCTTTTTCATCCAAGTTGGATGAAGCGGTGGAAGTTCTGAACTGGTGCCCAGACAGGATAACGGGCTGGATAAGGGCCAATTAACTGAAATTCAGCCCCATTAAGGTGGGTGCTTGTGGCTTGATGATTTAACCTATTCTGGATGGCATGGTACTGACCGGTGCCTGCCCCAAGATTTCTTACAGCTTTGGGGGATATTCCCATGTCCAGCTTTGTCACTAGAAGCCCAGGTGTGCCTCCAGAATGGACTAATGTGTTGTATGTGGGACTGCTTTTGAATACTGTCTGGAAGTGGAATTAGTGAAATATATAACTGATTGTTGGGAACACCACTCGCCAGTATTTGAAAAACTGTGCAGCTTGTATTTTGTTTCCAAACACAATTCAAAGTTCATCTGCTTACCTTTACAAGCCTTACATGGCTTGGATTCAGCATCCTGAAGGAATGCCTACTTCCATACCATTTTGATTGGCCTGTGTTGAGTTCCCCCCCCCCAAGGGGTTGGACTAGATTAGGAAAGGGCAATCTATTGATAGACCATCCAAAACCAGTTTGAAATCTAGATCATGGTAATGATTTCAGAATTTTGGCCCCGGCAATATATTGTGAATGCCAGCACCGTGCATCGCCAGCATTTCACACATGGCCTCCAGTCCTCAGCTCTCTTCAGAGAGCCCTGATTTTGAAAACCAGATATCAGGCCTAGACTAGATGACCCTCAAGATCTCTTCCAACTCTACAATTCTGTGATTCTTGATACATTTGCTAGCATCCAAAGAGCTGCTTAAGATCATACAAACAGCGGTGGAGGAAGCTGTTCAGGTGCCTGGGACGGTGTGTCCTGGTGCGTGGCGAGGGTGGGGTGAGCCGCCCATAGAGGTGGGGCACACCGCAGGGCCTCTGGAGTCTGCCTGCCTCCTCCCACTCAGCCGCCCTACAGCTGGGGAGGCAGCGGGTGGACGGTTTGGGCAGCGTCGAGCCTGCGCATGCCCAAGCCACCGTGTCTCTCCCAGGAGGCCCCGCTGTGAGTGCCGCCCAGCATTTTTTCACCCCCCTCAGTGGTGACACCTGGGGTGGCCCACGCCCATCGCAACCCCCTTCCTCTGCCCCTGCATACAAAGAGCCTATACTAGCTTGGTGGACATCTTGAACTTTATAGCTCTATGACATATTGAAAGTTGCCTATTTACAAAGGGGTGAGTGGGGAGTGTGAATTCTTCTAAGGCTCATGTAACTAACTTAATTTGTACCTCTGCTTTCTGATCTAAAGAACCATGAAACTAACACATTGCTCACAGTAGGCAGAGGCAAGTAGTGAGTTCAGGGACCAGTAGTAGTGGATAGGGTGGGGCGATGTATCTCAGCTGCTTCTTCCTCCTCACCTTATTTCATCCTTAAGGTGGAAGGACGTGGGGAGGTAGAAGCAGTCGAGATACATTTCAGACATCATGATACATCAGTATATCACAATATTTAGCTGGTGACATATCACAATGTTGAAAAACAGATATCACCCAGCCCTAGTAGTGGATTTATTTTCCTCCTCCTTGCCTGGTCAAGAAGACCAGGTCCAGACTGTGGCCTGTCACATTCATTGGTCTGATGGCATGTTGAGACAGCTCCAAAGTTATCATGGCCATGAAGTCCTGAGCTACCCCAGTATTATGGGCTCAGCCTTAATGTTGAAGTTCCCCCAAATCAACAACGTTTGGATCTTCAACACCATGTCTGATATCACTTCTGTCAGCTCAGGCAGAAAGACTGCTGGGCAGTAAGGTGGACTGTAAACCAGCAGCTTCTTTCCTAATTGCCCAACATAAGGCACAAACACTCTCAATCCGCACTCAAGCAGACAGGAAGCTGGAGAAAAAGATCTGTATAGCAACCTTTCCTGAGCTCCAGGTCTGCCCAGTGCTGAATCAAGTACCCAACTGGGCAAAGCTGAGTAAGACAAATCCCACCCTGCTCATGCACCCAGGTCTTGGTGGTAGTGGTAGCAGCAGCAGCAGCAGCAGTAGTAGTAGTACCAGCAGTAAATAATAATAATAAATATTTCTTATACCCCACTCATCTGACTGGGTTATCCAAGCTACTCTGGGCAGCTTCCAACAAAATATAAAGGGATGAAACAAACACTTAAACACTTCCCCAAACAGGGCTGCCTTCAGACGTCTATGTGAGGTCATATAATTATTTAACTATAACAATGTTAGCCATGTCATCCTTCTCATCCACAATCAAATAATGGATGAGAGAGATTTTATTTAATGGCAGCATCTGCAGACCTGAGCACTGATAGAACAACCACAAGCCCTCTGGCTAGCTAGAGGGACCAGCACACAGCAGTAACTGTGTGTCATGTCTTGCTTCTCTGACATGCTCCTTCTCTCACACCATACCTCTTCTTACCCAAGGCCACTTTGCTTGGGCACTCCCAAGTTCTGTCTTAGATGTATATCAGTCTTCAGTAAACAAGGAGATCAGCTCCTTAGGAAAGCAATAGGCTTTCCTAAAACGCACTGAATAAAAATGCTATTTCCCATCTGTACTGTTCTACCTTATGTAAAAATTTCTGAAACATTTCAGAAGACTAGCGTCCTAGCGTT
This sequence comes from Podarcis raffonei, assembly GCF_027172205.1. NCBI lineage: Eukaryota > Metazoa > Chordata > Lepidosauria > Squamata > Lacertidae > Podarcis > Podarcis raffonei. Next base: position 55,430,525 of record NC_070607.1, read on the forward strand.
TCCCAGCCCTGCCCCTAATGTGCTAATTTTGTATGTGGAGTAAGTTTTAAATAAAAATAAAAATCCTGGGACTTAAAACTAACGCAATTCTCAATCTCTTTCATGTAATTTTGCCAATATGTAGTTCAGCCTCAAAAATATGCTTTAGAAGATGCTCACCAATATGGTAACATTTTTGCTGAATTGAACTGGAGTTATTTTAAGATAATGCAAAATCATTTCCTACTTACAGTATCATAATTTTGCAACTGTGAACACATAAACATACTTTTCAGTGAGAAAGCAGAAGTGACATGTTCTCCCTACACCAAGCCTAGAGGCATTAATTTGTTAGAGTAGGAACATGAATATAGTTTGGGGGGCGGGGAGTCAAACTTTTATATAGGAATGCTAAGTTCCTGAGACCTGTTTGCTCTATTTGTGGAATGCCAATGATGCAAGCACTCAAAAACAACTGCTCACCAAATTTCTATCTACCTTTGTAGCCCCCTGTTTAAATTGTGCTCCATCATGATTTTAATCCCATTGCAATTAAGGACATGTTTTGTAAGATCACAAGCTTTGAAAGCATTTTGTAAGTGCTGCTGTGCTACATAAATTTGCAATGCTATGCTTTGGAGAAGAGGAGCTTCAGAGCCTTTGGGACTTTATTCATTAAGTTTTCCCAAACCAACATTTCACAGGTCCTATGATAGGAAGCTGCAGCCCATTTCAGACCTCTACAGAGCTTCCATTCCTTTAGTTATACGAGAATCTGTTGGGTGGGTCTCGGAACTAGTGGGCTGGCCACACTACCATAGCAGAATTGATCAGATCCCACTTCAGCTGCTGAGTACAATAGCCAGAGCATTGCTAAAACCAATGAGAAGGGCATGAAGAGAAGACAGCCCTCCTTCCTACAGCCCACATATGACCTAGGATTAATAGCAACAAGTGGGACCTGTAACACTGTTCAGTGTAGTCAGACATGTCCCCCACTGCAATACCATCCATTCCATCTCTTCAGTCAATCAGCATTATGTGGTTACTGAGTATGCTCATTCCTCAATGGGCTGTTTTGGAGGGCAGTTCTCCATTTTGGAAGTTGACCTACCTGTGCTCAATCCTAGCTGTGTTAATGTGGTTAATTTCTTAATTGATTTTTATGACTCCTCTCGCTTCCATCTCTGGGGACATTTAGACATTGCTTCTCTATGCCAACTAGAAAATGACCTATCGACAGAGTGATATGACTTTTTCTGAATCTTTTTAATATTCCTGTGTTGTGCTTCTCTGCCTTTGTCCTCCTTACTTTGCTGCTCTATTCCATTTCAATTCCAACCCGCTTTGCAGCCCACCTCCCCTTAGTCTGAAAGCATTCTGTAGCCATCAAGTCTCTATTGGATTATTATTTTTTTGAGGGGTATCTTTTTAATGATTTCCCCCTCTCTAAATATTTTTGTACCCTGAAACCTGAGGTTTGTCCTGAGTCTGCCAGTGCCTCCCTCTTGTGTATGGGTGGGTTTTGATTATAACTTTTCAAGCACATAAATGCATTAATCTGAAATAGAGGAGATGGTGATGCCTCAATCTGGAGGCTGAATTTAACTATCATAGATAACACCCATTGACATAGAGTCTTCTCTATTTGTCTCATCACCTTTATGGCCATCAACAAATCTTGTGGCAGTGAACTTTCTAAGCTAATTATAGTTTGTATGAAGTACTACTATATTTTTTCTATCCTGAATTGATTGCCAGTCAGTTTCATTAGGTGACCCTGAGTTTTACTACCAAGAGAGAAAAACTTCTGTATCCCCTTTCTCCATACTGTGAATAAGCCTCTTACCATTTCTCTGCTAAATAAGCCAAAACATTCTAATCTTTCCTCATGCAGAAATGTGCCCCACCATCTTGATAAGACCTCCTAGGATGGTATTACATAATACATAGCTTGACGGTAGTAAAGAGACTATTAAGCTTGGTTCCAAAGGTCATGTTTTCAAAGGCTGCATGTACTGATATCTACATTGTTTCTTCGGTAAGATTCTATTCTGTACTCTTCAAGTACAACAGGCTCTCTATTTCCAAGGTGAGTGCAGATCCTTAACAAACCAAAATGGCACCATACATGCCCGAGAAGGAGGTATTGGCAGATGTGGAGGAACCTTGTGGAACCTCAAGGTTTGCTGGGGGGGGGACCACAGAACAACCAAATCAGGGTTGGGCATGCTCAGTAGATACAAAACATTGGCTTGGGTGGTGTGTATGATTGAAAATTGAATAGAAAAGGGAGTAGATTGTAATATCCTGGGGTTTGATGACTGGAGCGCTGAACAGGAGCACTCAGCACTGCAACATTTTGTTACAAATTCCCCCTAGACATCTTATAACAGAAATCTGGTTGGGCTTTCACTTTAACCCAGGCATGGGCTTTAACCTGTTCTTGGTGCTACTGTGGTTAAAGAAACCTATCACCCAGTTGATCTGTCTAGCATTCCACACCCTATGTAGCAAACAATACTTAACCAGGGCAGGCCTCATTTAGTTGTAAGAAATGCCATGGGTATTAGGTGTGCACTGATTTTTTTTCTTTGTGCACTGTTTTCTCCGCTCCCCCTCCTCCCCTGCTCTGATGATCATGTCTGTGGCTCTCAAACTGTGAAAGTTTCAGTGTGGGGAAAACTGGAAAGCTACAAAGAACTTTAGGCAGTATAAAAATGAGTAGGCTCTTTTTTTGTAATTGTGTTTAAAAGTGACTGCTACTCTTAAAAGTGTAAAAATAACTATAATTCTTCTACTAGCCTAGACTAGAGCTATTCAGCTGTGGTGCAGGCTCTTTGCCAGCATTTGTTCCCCATACTCAGCTGGCTTTTAATCGGTAAATCTAAATATTTTCTGATAAAAATCATTCCCCCTTCACATGTGGATTCCCTCCTCCCTTTTCATGGTTTGCTCAGGTGGTAATTCGTCATTGTGTTATCAGGCAGCCTATGATTATCTCAAACCAGTAATTGTGTGATTGTACTTGGAAGTACTTTTTCACATAGCACACAATGAAATTTTTCACACAACACACAATGAAAAGGTAGAATTAGTTGCTTACAGGATGTAGTGATAGCCACCAAACTGGACAGCTTTAAAAGGGGGTTACTAATTGAAGGATAATGTTGTTATAATTGGAGGTTAGGTGGCCATCTGCCATGGATGCTTTAGCTGAGATTCCTGCATTGCAAGGGTTTGTACTAGATGACCCTCAGGGTCCCTTCCAATTCTACAATTCTTTGATTCTATTAGAAGGCTATCATTGACTACTAGTCATGATGGTGATGTTGAATATCCAGTATCAGAGGTGGTACACACGTGGGGAGAGTGCCATTGCACTCAAGTCCTGCATGTGGGCTTCCCATAGGCGTCTGGTTGGCCACTAGGAGGCTGGACTAGATGGAATTTTGGCCTGATTCTGAAGAGCTCTTCTAATGTTCTTATGCCTGCAAAAGGCAGTCATGATGTCCAAACCATGACTTAACTGATGTACCAGAACTACGTCTGTATTATGATGCATCATATTTTGGCAACCCTGATTTTGGTGACATGCCTGCAATCACTGTGGCTTACAGTAATTCTGCTTTCAGGAAGTAGAGTTAAAATTGTTACCAGTAGGAATTGTCAAGACTATTTGAACGAATCAGTACCTTTAAGAAATCATTGTATTTGCGTATGATTATGTAATTGGCAATTATGACTGTCACTTACTTTTTGTGGACATTTAATTGACTGAATAATCATTTATACACACACTTACAAACCTGGAAGTGAGCAGGGTCTTCATTAAACTACTGAGGCAGTGTCTCCAATTTGAGATGAAGAACATTTTGCTTCTCCTCTGCCATCCATGGGTATTCACTTGTGTGGGCTAAAATTAAGGTCAGTTTAACTTAAGGTTACCAGATTTTTTTCAAAGAATCTGGGGACACTTTTTTTTCCTGAAAAGAGGGGGGGGAATTATTTTTTTATTTTTAAAAAATAATTAACTAATATATTGTCTTCTGTGGTCTCTTCTGTCGCACGGCCTTCCTCTGGGTCCCGGCCTGCTCTCTTGGAGTGCTAGCTGCCGTGGAGTAGGCTCAGGTTGGGCCTGAGCTCGGCCACGTGTCCTTGCCCTCCTGGTGCTCTCTTACCTCTCCTCCTCAGTGGCGGCAGCAGCACGGCAAGGTCGGGTCTCCCCTTTTTTTATCCTTCCTCTTTCTCTCTCTTCCTTCTCCCTGCATTGGCTCCGGGGCTTTCCTGGCCCCAGAGCGCCGCTGGGCAATCGGCTGGGTAGTCAGGTGCTCTCGCTCCCAGCTCGATTTGGGTCGCGGGTGCGTGTGTGCACCAGCTGTTCCCCCAGTTGACGCGCCAGGTGTCCCGGTTCCCCTCGGCAATGGTGGTGGCAGCAGCAGTCTCAGCAGCCCAGAACCAGCCTAGTAGCACAGTTGGCTCTGGCTGGCTTCAGGAGCTGCTCGCTGCTGTGGCGTCCGCCATTTTGCCTCACCGGAAGTCCCCATATGAGGTGTCTTGTGCCGTTGAACCAATCACGCAACATTCATTCCCTACTAATCTACAACACTTAAAATATAAATCTGGGGACATTAAATGAAATCCGGAGACATTCCGGGGACGGATTTTGTCCAGGGACAAATTTGTAAATCCGAGGACTGTCCCTGGGAAACGGGGACATCTGGTAAGCATAATTTAAGCAAGCCCCAAATGTGAAGAGATGCCATGCCAGCAATCTCTACCAGCTTAGTAGGGAGCATGATGCAAGCTGAGTAATACACACCAGGTTGGCCCCCTCATCCACGATTGATCCAATATTGGATGATTGGCGATAAACAAAACAGCACCAACAGGTTGGTGAAGGGAAACCTGCTCTTTACTCTAAAAATGTTGTTCTGTCCTTGGAGGCAACAGTATCTGCATCGAGTATATTGTGGATGTTAAGAATGAAGATGCTTATGAATCCTGGAATTGTATTCTAAAGAAAATGATGGTTGGTGCTAACAGAAAACACAGAGTCAAACTGGAGGGCTCAGTTGCTGCTCTTAAGGTCTTTACCAGTATGTAAAATGTATCCTCTTCTCTCCCCTGCCATGGTGAAACAACCTTGATTGGCTTGTTTCTATAGCAACCGAGGCTTGAGAGGCTGGTAAAACAACTTCCTGAAAGGAGTACAATGCAGCTCCACATATTAGGTTCATAACAAGGCACTGGAAAATATGCAACTGACAGGAGGGTGCTCGACCTCACACACTTCAACTATTGCCTTAAACTCCAATCCCCGTCCTCGCCCAACAGATTCCCCCACCCCATTAGCTCTGTATAGTAAATATTTGGGATGTATTAAAAATGGATTCAATTCTTGCTAATTCAAAGTAATAGCAGGGAGCATTGTCTTGACTCTGATTTGTTATGGTGATTTGATGCCAAGCTCCTTGTGATGCCTGATTGGTTCTGATCACTTTAAAGAAGAAGCTGCTAATTGGAGGAAAAAAGTGCAAGCAGTTCATGGAAAGAATATGTGGGAGTGATTATGACGGTTTTCGCCTCAAATTTCTGTGACCAAAAATTCGACCAGGTTAGCTATTAAATATAAATTCAACCCAGAGTATGCCATTTAATGGATTCCCAACTTAAAGGTAAAGGTAAAGGGACCCCTGACTGTTAGGTCCAGCTGTGGACGACTCTGGGGTTGCGGCGCTCATCTTGCTGGCTGAGGGAGCTGGCATAGTGGAAACCTTTCATCTCCTGCATTTTTAAACTAGCATTCTTCTAGTTGATGTTAAATAAGAATGGCTTCCTGTGTTCAAAGGTTAGTTTGGTCTAGTTATATCACTTTGTAAGTGCTTTAGAAGGAAATTGCCTTTTTTTTGTAGATAACACATTCAGCAATTTAAATTTAGATGAATGTGACAGACGGCAATTGTTTGTGTAGCTTAAGTAGAGACAACTTTAAATATTTGCTTATTCATGCACACTTTTGCGTTAATGCTGTTTGATTGTAGCAGACATAGTCACCTCTATGATATGTACGGTAATCTGAGTCATTGCTTGCTCAGTTCTTAAGATGTCCATTAAGTTTTTAGCATTATGCCTTTCAAAAGTTTTTAGATCAGTCAATGATGCAACAGAAAACTCTGCTTAAGTCTACCTACAGTTTCAGTTGATAGTTGTTATTTGTACTAAACTGAAATAAAGAGGTATACTTTCACAAACAGTTTCATGAATCCCCCTTTTTGGCATTTTAAACAGGGGTGGGTGTTAAACAGTTCTCCCATTGTTCAGGTGTGAATGGGAAAGAAATGCATGCCTATTGCAAAGGCAATCAAACCAACATTCCCTATTTTGCCATGCTGCCACAAATTAATTGCCCCCCCCTACATACACACACAGTGCTTTTTGCATCTGTCACCAGATAGACAGATTGCATTTACTGGCATCATGTCCACTGTACTATATTACTTATCATTATTAATTTAATTTCTTAAGCACTTACTACCAATAATCATGAGGTGGCAGTATGAAATGCAATGGTATAAAATTTACAAAATTAAAATGACACAACTAGCAATTATTCCAGTGGTTCTCAAACTTTTTTCTCTCAGCCACATTTTCAGATTTTTTTTTCTTGCTCCACACCAAATTTTGCATTGATGAGAAATACACTGGAAACAAAAATAAACAACTCCTAGCAGTGCTTATTTTGTATCATAGAACACAGCTACAGTACAGTACTTCATAATATGATCATGGGATAGCCAGAAAGTATGAAAGAATACAGCTACATAAGACATTAATCATTCCCAAAAATATAATGATAAATGAGCCTGTTACAGATGTAACTTTATACAGTATATACAAACTCAGTGAGAAGTGTGAGCTTGCTATCTTGCAGACACTCGTCATTGCTGACCCAGAAGTGGCTCTGGAATGGGACAAAGGCAGGCTGGGCTTATATGTGCTTTGCAGTAGCACATAGGGGTCAGGAACAGAACCCCTGTGCAAAATGGTCACTATTTGTACTATACTCAGTGCTTTATTCTGGTATTCAACGGTACACCAGTACCAGCACCTCCCCCTCCCCCCCCCAGTACCTTGTGATAAGGTAAATGGGGGGTGGGATGAGCAAGCAAGCAACCATGGCTAAAAGCGGAAAGGATTTGAATAAATGATGCAAAAAATCTGATATACTTATTGGGGGTTCCCTAACCAACAGTACTGCATCAAAAGTGCCAGTGCCCCCTGTATCACAGTGAGTAAATTAATGTTTTAAGAAATTTAAGGCATGTCCTCCCACAACCTACCCCATGTGCTAGCTTTTTTATTTTATTTTTCATTGGGGATAGGATAGGAACCAACATTTCATGAATCTGGGGGAAAAGTAAAACTTAACTGTGGCAAAGTTTATTGGAAGTTGTTGTCTAACTTTAAGACTGCAATGTGTCAGTGCTTAGGTACAGGGTGGAACTTGGCTGTAGACCCTAAATTTCAGAAAATGCAATAAAAATTAATACAGCCCAAGGTGGTAACTTTATTCACCCTTGCATGAATTGCCTCAATGCAAACATGATAATCCCCAAGTCTTGTTGCATTTAAGGAGTAATCTCACTCATCTTTTGGCCTATTTTTGATTGTCCCCTATAGTGTGCTAATACCTTTTTCATTCCGTTAATGGTTTACCGTATTTTTTGCTCTATAAGACTCACTTTTTCCCTCCTAAAAAGTAAGGAGAAATGTGTGTGCGTCTTATGGAGTGAATGCAGGCTGCGCTGCTACCCCAGAAGCCAGAACAGCAAGAGGGATCACTGCTTTCACTGCGCAGCAATCCCTCTTGTTGTTCTGGCTTCTGAGATTCAGAATATATTTTTTCTTGTTTTCCTCCTCCAAAAACTAGGTGCGTCTTATGGTCTGGTGCATCTTATAGAGCGAAAAATACGGTATATTCTCTCTCTCTCTCTCTCTCTCTCTCCACACACACACACACACACACACACACACACTGAACAAGACTAGTTTTAAAATAAGACTAGGGCTTGGCAAGTTCAATTTAAAAAGGTATTGTTTCATATTCTAATTCAGCGTGTCCAAAATGAACACCACATACAGTACCTATCTAAACTTTGTGTTTGATTTTTTTTTAAAAACCCTCATTATGTTGTAGAAGCTACATGATCAAACTACTTATGTGTATCATGGTGGCATATTTTTGAGCAAGCAGCTTGTAACAACGGAAGTACTAGTGTATGGGGCAAATGTGTTTTTGCCACCAATAACGTATAATTACAGTGATGTTATGTCACAGTTTGTTAAACATTTTATGTAACTTCCTGTTGCAACTCTTGAATGTCTGTCTTGAACTTGCCAACTGCCTAACTATATGAGAAGTGGTACATATCTTATGAAGGCAGCTAACGATATGATGGGTGCTGTATTTGTTTCTGACTCAATTTGTGTAATTATTGTATTGCACTACAACTTGACTATCAGTACAATTAAATGTATAAAGGTAGTCATTTATATGTTCTTCATGGACTTGGTGGAGACCCATAACTGGGTACTGTGCCATCTCTGGACCTTTGTAGGGGTGGCACTCATGCTTCACCTTTCATAGGATTGATCTCTCCACATGTTTCCAGTAGCAGAGCAAATGCTCATGTCACAGACACAACTATTGTTTGATTTGTTCAGGTAATCAATTCAACATTATTGATTGTGCATGTAATAGTTATCATGGGCATTCAAACTGGAACTGCTTATGATAGAGGAACTGTGCATTACATAGGTACTGCATCAATGTACTATGTTTCTTTAAAAATATGTTTGTAATTCAAAGCATCATAATTAAGAAACTTGTGATTGCTGCTTTTTTAAAATACAGTGTACTCTAATCTCTGTGTATTAGACATTCTCAATTTCTGATGCTAGCTACATCTTGCCTTACTATACCATACAACTATCTCTGTAGGAAAGGCTGTGCCTCCCCAGACTTGAGCTCCTAAGCGATATATTTTTTGTGATTTAAACATTGTATTTTTAAATTTTAGACCGGCCTGGAACCTCATGGTGAGTAAGCACTCACATTCTGCTTGGCCAGTGCATATAGGGCATTAAAATGGCATGAATATTAATCAGGGAACTTAAACCAAGATAGTGCAGGTTCTTACAGCTCATTTATGTATACATGATAGAATGCTTTGGAATCTTATAAATTCTGTATAAACATAGTCATAGAACAACTTCATTCCAGGGAAACTCAACCCTGGGTAAAGCACAGGAACTCCTGGAGTATCTTGCTGCTCTGAGTTTGGGGTAGTGTGGATGATGATGATGATGATGATGATGCTTTAGTCATAAAAATGACTCGCAAACACAATAACTGCAGTGTACAACCGTCACCATAGTGTTATCAGTTCTGAAGCTTTACAGAACCGTATTACCGAAAAATGGGTCTCTACCCTGAGAATTAGTCCTACAAGTACAGGCAACTCCCATTTTGTTTGAGGCATGTGCAACCGCTGACACATGCACTATTTTTGGCCCTGGAAGGGGGCGGGGTGGGCTTATACGTACCCCGCCAATGCTCTAAATGACCTGGAACACAACCCCCATGCAAATGAGTTGCCTGCATGGGCTTTGTATTGTGTGCACTGTATACAAATTTAAAGTATTGAAAACATGCAAGTTAGTTTGCAAAACCTGTCATCAGTTGTAAGCTGCATTGTAATGCTGTTACTCGTTCAGGTATATTGTTGTTGATCTTTTATACTTATATCCAGAGGATTGTGAGCTGACGTGTGCTTACGCAGCTGGGCTTTCCTGCCACCACCTCAGATCTGCTGCAGTACCCCCAAAAAAGTTTTTTCTGAGACTTGAGAGACCAAACAGGATGTGGGGTGTGGGTGGATGTACAGTTGGAGGACCTCAATGGAAATTGGACACCCCTCATCTTGTGTGAAGTGCATTCTGATTACACAAATGTCTTCTTTGGCCCATCTTGTTTTTTCTTAAGTACTGTATTTAATTCTTGTCCACATAACTATGTAAATATAACAACTCTGGAAGTTTCAATACTACAAGTAACTGTTTATATGGATTATACTATTGACGATAGCTGGTTACAAAAAATACTGCTAACTGTTGACATGCATATTTAAACAAAGCCCTATACTTCTTAGATCTTTAACTTACTACATAAACATATTTTTGAATTGCAAGCTTACAGATTCCATAGCATACTTGACATAAAGGATTCACTATAATTTGTGACAAAATTTCAAATTACATACAGCTGCTTTACTGGGTTTAAAATAATAATAATCTTATGGTCTGCCATTCTCTTGTATCCTATGCTGAGGTGGCTAAAAGGGAACATAAAATATAAACAGGACAAAAACAGAATTAAAAAAGAACTGTGCCCAAGCCAGGGATAAAATAAAACAGGGATGTCCAACTCCCAAGAGACTGTGATCTACTCCCAGAAAAAAAATGTGGCAGTGATCTACCCATTTTTTAGGGGGCCAGGTCAAAGTTGTTGAGCTTTTTTTTAAGGGGGGCACCGAATTTGCAGTCTTTATTTGTTAATGGGAATGCAAAAAAACAGAGCCGGGCAACAATAACTCCATCTTCCATTTTAGCGACCCTGTGCGAATGAATGACACAGCAAGGGGGCGGGGCCGGAAATGCCTGACCAATATCCACCCGGGGGACTGACCAAGTGACCAATATCACCTGGGGATCAAGCTGTCGATCGTGGTCAACTGGTTGGACTTCCCTGAAATAAAGAACCAATTCCTATCAAGCTGCATAAATTTTTATTTGACCATGAAACACTGTTGGAAAGGTTGGGAAGATTACAGTAGGGGTCATCAATGTGGTGTCCTCCAGATGATTTGGGCTACAGCTCCTATCAGCCTCGGCTAACATGGACAGTGGTCAGGGATAATGGAAGTTGTAGTCATTATGTTGTCTGTTATTCATATACTGGTGAAGAAGAGCCCCAGATTTCTGGACTGTCTCTGCCAGCACTTTGCATGTTGAGGTTAAAAGCCATGGTGAACCTAGTAGAATCCCCTAGGATATCATAAACAAATGGCCATGGCATCATGCACACATGGCCCAGTACCACGTTCTGTAGCACATCCTCTGGGAAGGTCCATACAGAGCTCCCAGCACCAATACAAGGTGTGCTGCTTTGGGGAGTACTGGCCACGTTCAGCCACTCAGGAATGCAACCTTGTCAGGGCCTTGTCTTCATATTAAGTGTCTCCCAAATAGCCCAGCTACAGCAGCCTCCTGATAGACAACTGCTTTTACAAGGGGGTACTGGGTCTGGTGTTAAGCTCTGTGCCTCTCCTCATTCCCCTTGTGTCAGCTGCCTCTGCTCACGGCTTGATGGTGTGCTTATGCACAATGTAGTGGCTGTGTTTCTGCATCTGAAATTTGTCCTGCACTCAAGTGTTTCCTGAAAATGCAGGTGTCTAATTGCTCTCTTCCAATGTGATGTTGAGTTATTGGCACTATTTTATGTTTGCCTTTTAATCAATTGCACACCCACTTCGTTGCTACTACTTCCTATTCACTATGCTTTTTCAAATATAAATTATATATATTTTCAGTCTGTTTCAAAAGCAAACTGAATTTGGAGCATATTCTTTTGACAGCCCATCCTAGGACTGTATCCTTGTCCTCTGTAGTCATCTGATTTTTCCCCCCTGTTCTTGCATTCATGGAGGCAGCATACTCTGAGAAAGGTGACTTTACTGATATTGACTTTGAAGAGTACAGTATTTTTACAGGAAAGAAAATTATCCAGACATACCACTTATTCCCTTGCCAGGAGGGATGTAAACTTCACTGCTGTATAGGATCAAATTGCTTGGCTATATTCTGGTAAGGGGGAGAGATTGCTGAGAGCTGCTATAATTAAATTGGTTTTAGGATAAAATAAATGCACGCCTTCAAAACATGCTTGATTATTTTTGCAGCATTTTACTTTGTTTCTCTCTTCCTTAGAGCTATTCTTTGTAGCATGATGTGCACAAATGATCTGTCCTTTCTTTTACCTTCTATTTATATTTACGCTTTGGGTCAAATAGCTTATCTTTGTATGTTTCCATTATCTATGACCAATAGGAAAATGAGTCCCCCTACTCTAATATAATGGCTTGTAAATGTGTAGAACTACCAGTCAAATACAAGGCGTTTTTATTTCTAAGCAGTGGCTTTTGTTGAGTCGCTTCTACCTACTTAGTATCTAGGGAACCAGGATGCATTGGGATGGGAATTGTAACTCATTTCTTGTTGTAAAAGGGAGGTATTCTCCTGCTTTCCTAGAGTTGGCTTTTTTTCTTATCTGCATGGAAAGCAAGCCTCACAGAAGCACTGTGAAGTAGCTGCTAGGGATGTCATCTGAAGATGATTGTTGCTTTGCACCACTGTAGTAGAGCTTGCACAGAGGGAGTGTAACCAGGAGTACAGTATCTTATGATATAGAGGTGTGTTCACTTGATGGCATACTTCAGGCTTGTGGAAAGAGCCCTCTCCCACTGCCACAGATTAAATACCCAGTTTAGATTAATTGCATACTGTGTTTGTTTTGTGCTCCTTATTTCCAGAGTGCATTTTTTAAAAATAAAAAAAAAATCCAATTTATATGGAGAGGATGCTCGCTCCCCCGCTTTGGCAGATCTGCCTCCTACTCGGCTTGTGTTGGCAACTAATTACCTCCTTTGTTTCAAAATTCCTTGGCATCAATGTTACGTTTGAAGTGCTAAATAAATCTTGAGTTATCAAAAGCCTCTTTTCTGCTAGAAAAATGAGAGCATAATATTAGAGCATTACACATACCAAATGTTTCCTGTTCAAGACTAGAATATTAAGTGATGCTTAGGCAACAGTTCAAATTGTGTGTGACAGTGTAATTGGCAGTGAAGCTTCATTAAATGGTTACACAATTTGAGTAATATCTGAATTAGCTTTATAATTAGGAGCTGTAGGTGCTTGTCATGTCACGTTGCCTTAAGTGTGTTGACTGTCTTTAGACTACTAGAAAATACGTTACTATTTCCCTTATTAGCTCTGGCAATAAAATGTGCTACTTAAAGAGGTCCTTTATGCCTCCCTTCATTTTTAAGAAATAGCTCAGGCTAGACCATGGCATATTTTGGATTGTGCTCTTTACTCTTTTCTTACTACTCTTTACTTTCTTTTAAAGAAAGTATTGGTGCTTTCAGTGGCAAACACATTTATAGCCAGGAAATTGGGTGCACACTCTGTAGCATTAAAAACCTCTGAAATTAAGGTTCAGTTTCCTTTAGGTTTCCTTCCAGGCGCTGCAGCGATAGATAAATGAGATTAGACAAGTATAGAGGTGCTGATCTCCTGAAAACAGGATTCAGTTAACAAATCCTGTCCTATACCTAAATCAAGATGCTTGATGGTCATGCTCCTTAATTCAAGAAGTTAGAAGAAAACATAATATTGTTTCAGCTTTATTCTTAAACTATATTCCTATGGTATTCAGCCAGCCAGCATGTTTAGGTGGGTAGAAATGTATCTAATGAACTTGTAATTTCATATTCTTCGAGAGAAACTAAGTAATATACAAAATTTCATTATTGGATGGCTACAAATCTATGGAATGATTTGCAGTCCAGTCTGCTAGCTAGATCAGCCTAGATAGGTACAAAACAGTTATTTTCTTCAGAAAATATTTTGTGAGTATTGTAAGCAAGCATTTGATGTGGGGTTAGGAGGATGTTCATGAAACCTGATTCCAAACTGTTTGGGGGCATTAAAGGGCAAATCAGCACTTTGAACTGGGCCTAGAAATGTATGGGAGCCAATGCAGCCAGTACAATTTGGGGGGGCGCCATGCGAGATCTTGCCTCCCAAAAGCATTTGCACAGCACCCCAAAACATGTATTTTTGGGTGTGGTGACCATGGCCCTGAAAAAGTGTGTCTTTTCGGCTCCATGACCTTGCACGGGTCACATGACTCGCCCTGGAGCACAGACGGGGAAGACCCGCATCCTGCTTTTGGGACTCAGCATGTTGGAGGGGTTTGCCATTTTATGGGAAAATCTGCAGAAACCTTGCTTCAGTCTGGCTTTACCTTTCTTTTTGCTTAACGATGTGTCTTATGTCTTTATGCTGTATTTTTATTTTACAGCATATGGAGAGGACCAAATGTGAACTGTGTTGACAATACCGGATATACTCCATTGCACCATGCTGCTTTGAATGGTCACAAGTAAGCTCCCCATCTGTGAAATAACAATTTGGGTAATTTGGTAGTTTAAAAGTTAAAACCTATGGCAATGTATGTACCATTTCCCTATTGATCCATGTGAACTCTACCATATCTATTGATCCATGTGAATTCCACCATATCTAGCAGATAATAGATCACCAAAGTTACACCTGCTTCGAGACAGCAGTGAGCTGTACTATATTGCTGAGTTTATCACCACTGCGGCCTGAGTGGTGTTTACAGTAATTCTCAATATCAAAATGAGGGGTGGAGGAATTCACACAGGATTGGTCTGCTGAACCTCAACAAGACTGAATCAGTGGCTACTCATATCTCACATTAACTTCATCCGCTAAATGCCAGCCCATATTTCAACCCCTAAGATGCTCTGGCTTTAATTCTGAGAGTATGAAAGAGAGGGCAAGTCACAACTGTAAGGCAGCTCTAAGGAAATTGATTCATACCTTCATACTGTTGCTTCGCGTGTTCCAGATCAAATACCAAAGTAGGGTTTTTTTCAGGGGTGGGGGAGGGTGTCAGGATTCAGTTACTTTTCCTGATAAACTTTGCATATCGATTCCAGTTGGGTGAGAGACTGTTCCACAAATTGGAATTGTAATGTTTAGAGCCAATACATTTGCTTTACGTAATTTAGGTTTCCTCAAGTTTGAACTGTTAAAAACAAATAAACCATTGCTCAAATATCAATGACAATTTACCCCATAGATGCACTTTAGCAAACTCTTGAAGCCTATATCAGCATTCCTAAATACTGTTGTGCTATGCAGATTGTGTGACATCTTCATTATAGGCATATATTCTATTGCTTGCTGGAGTAGTTTATCAAAGCTGAGTTTATGGCAGACTTGAAAATTTCATCCAGTGCTTCTCAAGCCATTTTCTGAACTTTGTCATTGTAGTTCTTAACCCCTCAGAACCTTTTAGTATCTATGTTAGTTGCACTTAACTGCTTTATAGCCCCACTACGCTGCTCCACCTTTCAGCCCAATTCCTGTGCCATTCCCAGCATTAACAAACATTTTACTACCCTCTGAGGCAACTGGACTCACAGCTGTCACTTGCAACCCTCTATCCTATACATAGGCGCCCCCATAGATAGATACTTTGAGGGGGCGGGGCCCCCTCAATTTTCGCAGGGCGTTTGGGTTCTGTCCCCTGGCACCTCGTGACATCACATGTGTGATGTTGCATCAAGCCCCACCCTCATCCTCTGGAGAAGCCGACACCTCTGATTCTATAGCAGTTCCCTCAATTCTATAGCTATGGTACTTACACCTTTGTAACTAATAAGTTATTTAAGACAATTCTCCTTTAGTGCTGCCCACTTCAGTTTGAGAAACACTGATATACCAGTATGTTTTGCTGTTAACTTGATCAGTATTGATCTGCTTACAGTAGGTTTTATGCTCTTAGTGTACATAAATTGTACAAATAAAATTCAAAATATACTAAAGCAGTGAAACACCAGTCTTGTTCAAGCCATTTTGATGCAAGCATAGCTAGGTTGTGAGCATTCAGGAGTTCAGTTGCTTGGATGAGCCTTAGCTCAACTTTAGAGATTAGTACAAACCCCCCTGCACACTCATGTGTAGCTAGAGTGATTAAAATAAATTATTCCAGCCCACTTCCTCCACAATAAGCTCTACTAACTCTCTTCCAGTAAGTGTGCTTTGGATTGCAGCCTTATTTTCTCTGGGTGGAAGGAACTACAAGGCTGCTTTCATTTCTGTGGTTCTAAGCAGTCCGTAACTGAACACCTGAATCCAAAAATATTTTGAAAGCTGAATCTTTTTAGACCGACTTATAAAATGTATTCTCAATCATTTTGCTTATGTATCTTAAATCAGTTTTCTTTTCATTATTGACTCTCATCTAGACTTACTCTAAATATCTCACAACATCATTTCTCCTCCCTACAGGGATGTTGTGGAAGTTCTTTTAAGGAATGATGCATTAACCAACGTGGCCGACTGCAAAGGCTGTTATCCTCTTCATTTGGCAGCTTGGAAAGGAGATGCTGAAATAGTGAAACTACTAATACACCAGGGGCCATCTCACACTAAAGTGAATGAGCAGGTCTGAATATGTTTCTTATTTTCATGCTTTTAATAACCTAATAATATTAGGATTATTCTCCAGGAGAGTGAGAATCTATGATACTCAGCATCTATGAGACTCAGATTTATTCAGGATTTATTGCATGGCAAGGAGTTAAATGTTAAATACTATCTCTATGCAGGAAAACAAATACCTGTCTTGAAAGCTGCACTTCTGGCCGGCCACCTGATTAGAAACTGTGGAAGTAAGCAGTACATGAGCTGCAACATGTGCAGGATGGAAGGATGTTAACCATTGCTTTTCTTCCATTTGCTGGGTAATTTGAAACTTGGTGTAGTTGATGTACCAGTTCCTTTCTGTGTTGGAGCCAATTAAAGTAACCTTAGTCTCCTTTAGTCATGTTTTTGTAGCTGCGCTTAGTTTGTTCTAGTACTTGTGCTTGGCAAGCTAATATTGTGAAGTTCATTATAGTAAAGCTTTCACTTATTCATTATTAACCTACTAAAGAGCAGTGATTCTACTCAAGTGAGAGGGGAATATGTACTTGCCCCAATTTTAAAAATTGCATTCCGATTGACTTGCATCTTCTTTTTAAAAAATTGCTCCATACAACTTATATTTATCCCAGAGAAGCTAGCAGAATTACAAAATTCCTATTAAAAATCCAAATGTCCTTTACACCCCCACTGAACACACAATGAAAATTAAATATATACGTTGGTTAGTTTAGTCTGACTACTGCAGAGAATCAAGTTTTTTTCCTGTTCTAGTTTTTGTGTGGAACACTGGTCTTTGGGGTATTTGTATTCTAATACTGTTGAATTATAACTGGTTGACAAATTTTCTTCAGATTTCTTGCAACTAAGATAGCGTCAAATTAAAAAGGTACTAGTGTTCAAAGAAACTGAAGTACTGGGAATGCCGTGTTCTTTTTTACCAGGCGCTGTTACTGTGGCCTGGCTGGAGGTCGCTCTGTACTGTGGGCAGTGTGTGTGTTTTATCACTGTGGGTGAGACTTAAAGTAATTGAGGATATGCCTTTTGTAAATATTTTCACTTCCAATAGAAAGCATCACCCATGCTGAACCACACAGTGACCACTTCAGCCAGTGTGGACCACATTGCAACTAGGATGTGATGGGCAGCACACTTTGTTCACAATTAAAGATAAAATTCCATGATTGTGGGGGTTTAACAGCTATGAAGTCATGTAGCTTTCTGATGTTTCCCATAAATTGTCTATTATAGGAATACAATCTCTAGTTGAAAAGAAAGTCGGCAGTGCTGTTCAATTGCTGATTAGTAATATTCTTCATATGAAAATAGCTAAATGTGTATGTTAAAATGGCCTTTGATTATATTGTTGGCAAATCTTTTTTTAAAATTTCGGCTGGGCTCATCATGTTCTCAAGCACAGCTGTGATCAATTAGTTTGTTCCAGTCAACAGCATTTAAGTTTATAACACTGTTCACCATTCTCTAGGGTTATTGGAAGGGGCCATATGAAAGTGAATGATCTTGCAATCTGTGGCTAGCATGAGACAAAACATACAAAAAAAGTTAAACAGTGAACTATAAAAGATTGTCATGTAAGGTTTGCATGCTATCTTTAAAATGATGTGCATGGTGCAGTTATTGACAGCTGGAATGGCCATTGTGATTAATTGCTTTTCATTGGAATGAAATATTGTCGTGTTCTGTCATTCCTCCCGTTCAGAGTCACTCACTGCTTTGTTGCTATATCTTGCCCATTTCATCATCACGTTTTCTTTTCCTCTCCTTTTTGTAGAATGCTCTTGAGATCAAAGAACTCAAAAAGTACGGCCCCTTTGACCCCTATATCAATGCCAAGGTGTGTACTTCTCTGCCACTATTTCACTACATCATTTCTCCGCGTTGTATTTTTGTGCTTCTAGGTGCATTATCATCTCGTTGGTTGATGATGCCTACTTGTGAGGTGGGGAGGGTCATGATTGTAAATGCAAACAATTTACTGTGGAATTTATGTTAAGCAGCCTTTGATAGTCTGGATGGGGGAATTCTACTTGATATTTAGGGGGGGGGGTTCCTCCCGTTCTTTGATATTCTGTAGTTGGGATGCTGGTCGGTCCCAGCCGGGATGCAGAATTTCAACAGATGATTTCACAGTGTTTCAGTATTGGCTCCCACATTTCATAAAAAAGGGATAAATAGTGAGAGTACTTGTTCCACACACCACTCTAAACCTAGATTGAGGGTCACAGTGTAGAATTCCAGAATATTTCTGGTAATGGTTGACTGAGAACAACAATACCTGTGTGTGTGTGTATATATATGTATCCTTTCTTGCTTCACTGGTTGCATTGTGGCATCTAACTGTTGCTTTGTCTCAGTCTTGCCTATATCTCACCCTTGCTTCTAGCAGTTCCTCATTTATAAAGTACAAGCATAATTTATGAAACAAAACTTTTGAGAATCATTGAAGGAGATCTGAGGTTACTGCATATGCAGTCCAGTAGTATATTTTGAACCACACTATTTAATTGACTGTTATAATCAAGCTCCAAAGAAATAATATAAAGCAGTCTATTTTGTTTTTTAATACCAGGGTGACTGAGCTCTTCTGTTATACCTACTCAACTACTGTTAAGGGCCATCTAAAACCCTACTGTGCTTCATCTGCATGGCTTTACATACACTAAAATTTGATGGTTTGAAATTAATTGGAAGGCACTTTTGCAAGTAGATTCCTATTACAGGAAATGTGGGATGTAAACTATGCACCAGAGCTTTTAATACAGTATAACCCAATCATTAGTATAGTAAATGACCTACTGTGATAGGAATAATAATGCATAAGTTCTGGTGATTGCATCACTAAATTGCTTGCTTGGACTTTGCCCCTGCCAAGTACCAGTGAGGATTTGGGGGCATTGGTGTTCTTCAGAAACTGTTCTCCCCACTTCCTTGGCACTCATAAAGATTGTATATCACACTCTATGATACATGTAACAGCCTTTCTTATGGGATCGTGAAGAACATGGTGGCCAATATTTGCATCAGCCAGTTGGTTTTCCTGGTGCTCCTGCTCCCATGGGAATTGTCTACAAACAGAGGAAGATGGGAGGCATTTTTTTTTTTGCTAGTTTCCCAGTGTCCCGACTAGAGGGTTGGGAAACCATCTAGAAGAAATGTCGGGAGGGCTTGGACTGCATGAAGGAGGGGAATTTTGTAAAATCTGCTTTCCCTCCATTAGTGGATGTTGCCTTCTGGATCAAAAGCTTTTCTACCTCTGCAGGGGCAGCATTTGGATACAATCCCGGTATTTTAAATAATTAAGGAAGAAGATCAATGGATTTAAACCAACTTTTCTCTTTGGTGATTCATATATTTGGTTACTCAAATAATTAAAATTGGTTTGCAACAAAATAGAGCACTGGGTTGCATCCAACAACGTTGTTTCATTAGCTCATGGAGTTCTACTTGTGCCCTCAACCCTCCAGAGCAGATTTGAAGGGATGCAAGAGGAGAGGAGAAGGAGGGGCAGTTCTGTTGTGCAAGTGGAAGTCCAGAACAACTTTATTTGATACAACCCATTTACACTATCCAGGAGTGTAATCCAAAATATTTGGTCATACAGCCTATGCACCTTTTGCACCACAAAACATAAATCTATGTAGAACAAAGAGGCAATTGTGGAATTGAATTTTGTTTTGGCTCTCTGGACACATGCAAGAACACAAAGCAAGATCATTTACTTGAAGTCTAGCGCTAGGAGCCAAAGAATCATGAAACTGATCCCTTGAGTCTGAGAAGGCTTTAGGCTCTCCCCCCCCCCCGAAGTTGCAATTTTGATATGTTGAGGGAATTTTAACAACAACAGCAATGTCAAAATCCACAAGGCTAACGTAAGTCTCATGTGACGCAAGTCTCCACGGCTTTCAGATGGAAGGACTTGTGGTTACTGAATAGCTGCTTGTCTCCATTAAATGGAAAGTAAATGCCCATGCTGTTTATGGAGTCACAAATTTTCACAACTTGCCATGAAATTTGATGCATTTTATTTGTTTGCTTGTTCTTTTTATATCATGCCCTCCCTCCCATTTGGAGTACAGGGCAGCTTCATATTAGAAATCATTAAATATCCATCTAAGATAAGTGATAGTCATAAAACCATTACATAAGATACAGAAAAGCAACAGTGCAAATGCTAAAGGGACCACATATGAAATATGAAACAAAGCCTGGGGTGAACAATGTTTTGACTTTATATATACAGTAAATATTCACAGTGGGAGCAGACAAAATATCCTCTGGAAAGAAGTTCCATAAATTGGCTTGTGAGAGTATTTTTGCAAAGCCACACTCAACTGATATCAGGTGTGCGGCAGGCAAAAGACATAGCTGGACCAAAAAGGGGTTTGCAGGCACTACTTATAGGGCACTAAGCTCAGGACTTTAAAATTGCTGTGTGGCTCTTCACAACTATCAGCTGATGTCAATGCCTGCAGAGTCATGAGCAGTGTTTTGAAGCTCCAGTGATCAGTTGATTTTTGGGGCTTCAAAGCACCACAGACAGACCTCTACAAGCCATGTTGGTGAAAACTGGTCACCTCGTCATAATGATGTGAGTTGATTGACAGGTGAACAGCCCCACCCACCTGTCAAATTTTACTTGTAGGGGGTTGAGGAGATGAAGATTTGGTCCACTGGCTGGATCCAGTTCCCCACCGCTAGTTAATAGATAGATCCAGCTTCCATGAATTGAACACTTAAAAAGGCATCTAAAAGTTCCGTCTCACCATATGTTATACTGGTTAATTCCATAATTATATATTGTGCATAATTCTATTTCCTTTGTCAGCCCTGAACCCGTTATTAGCGAATTTTATTGGATGACCACAAATTTTGGTACTGTGAGAAATGGGCAGGTTTCTTTGAATCCAGTTTCTCCATGCCATAACTTTACTCATCTATATCATGTTCCACCTCAGTCATTTTTACTCCATACTGAAAAGTCCTTAACACACAATGTACAGAAACTTTACTTACATGAAGTTTTTATTTTATAATGGGGAAATGAATCTCTTGGGGGGGGGGGATTCTAAAGTATTCAATTCTAAAGTGTAACAATTTACTTTTGATGTTTGTGCAATCATTTCTACATTTTAAAAATGAGGTGTAGTGGGACAAATTTTCCAGATAGAGGGGAGGAAATTGCAAATAGTTTCAGGCAAGGGTAGTGTTTGTGGTAAGGGCAGATGTATTGAGTATTCACATATGCGGGCTACTCTGAGTCAAATATGCTTATGCCTATGAAACAGAGGCAGTACGCCTCTGAATACCATATACTGGTAATTGCAGATGAGCAGAGCACTGTTAACGCTCATGTGCTGCTTACAGGCTTCAAAAAGGCATCTGGCTGGTCACTGTGAAAACAGGATGCTGGACTAGGTGGGATATTGGCCTGATGCAGCAGGCCCTTCTTAGGTTCTTACATAACTTTGCATTCCTATGACTTAGTGAACTTTTAGACATAATCAAATTTTAATAAGGTCTTAATGTGCTTTTGAAATCAAGTGACATTTCAAACCTAATCTAGGTCTCTTTAACATGTATAATAAATTAGGAAATTTTAAATAGTAATTTCATTTCTCTATCACAAATATCCTTTGTTAAGCATTCTGTAGGAGCAGAAAAAAACCTAAAACTATAAAAGTCTATTATAAACCTGCACAGAATGTATACAGAAACATTAGAAATATACCATTTTGTATGTCCATCAGTAGTGCTTTCAGTTGTACAGTAGGTTGTCATACAGTGAAAGCTTGCTTCAGTCAGGTTGATTTTCTTCTTCTTGCTTTTTGCTTCCTTCTGGTGGGACTTGCAACAAGTCCATTCATATGTCAAGGAGAAAAAACTTCAAAACCTATTTCCTCCATTTGAAAAAATACTTCAGAGACTTATTTTGACCCTCTCCACATACATGATGTAATGTTCGATCTTGAATGTTATAAAGTACAGTGGTACCTCGGGTTACATACGCTTCAGGTTACAGACTCTGCTAACCCAGAAATATTACCTCAGGTTAAGAACTTTGCTTCAGGATGAGAACAGAAATCGTGCTCTGGTGGCGTGGCGGCAGTGGGAAGCCCCATTAGCTAAAGTGGTGCTTCAAGTTAAGAACAGTTTCAGGTTAAGAACGGACCTCCGGAACGAATTAAGTACTTAACCCGAGGTACCACTGTACAAATGTAGGCCCCTGACAAATAGAGGGTTGTGTCTTTTTTTCCTTTGCTCCAGTCTGCTATATGGCAAGCCACTGCCTTTTTACATGTGAATCCCTTGGTACGGGTTTGGGGGGGTGGGACTGGAACAGGGCAAGAAGCAGAGCAAACATTATTAACCCCCCCCCCCAGTTTTCCCCTTCCCTTTTCATCCCCAACCCACACTTCCTTGTCCCAGTGCAAGTAAGGAGAACCTGCTTCTGTATGCCTATCACTTGTAGGATTAATAATTATGATCTTAAATCAGATGCATTTGATATCTGGAGGCTGCCAGTCAACATTACATTGCTTTCAGTGGAGTGCACACTTGAATGTGCATTGGATGGGCATTCAATTTATTTATTTCTGATCTAGCAAGGGAAATGTATGTTGAAACAAATTTTCTCATGTGTCAGTCTATGTGCACCTTGCATCATGAACTTTGTGGCTGCCTGTTGAAGCCCATTGCTCAAGCCAGAAGTGGTCTGTTTGGCATGTCTCCAGAGTTGGGCTCCAATAATACATACTCTCTCCCAACTGCTATACCTGTCAGGCCCAAGGAAAACAACCCACATGGCACAATGGCTTGTGTGCATGCTATCTGCTGCCAGTAATCAGAGGCAGTATAAAGGGGGCATGTATGCACAGTCCTGACCTGGCAGGTGAGTGGGGGAGATAATTTTAAAGAATAAGTTACCCATCTATATATCTTTAGTGTGTTGGTGTTTTAATATGTAGAGAAGCTACTTCAGATCTCTCCTTTCTTGCTGCTCAGTGTGTTCACTTGTTGTATATGTCTCATTTGAAAATAGCGAGACTGATCTCTAGATTTTTAAAAAATCTCTAGATTTTTTTACAATATGATAGAATGGTTTTTTTTAAAGACTTGCAAACATTTACTCTTAATACTGCAGTACTATTTACTACAGTCAAAGGTTTTAGCAGGTTCCTTAAAGGCAGAAAATCTGAATGTATTAAATTCTGTATTCAGGCTTTCCAGAACTCATAGGGGTCAAAGCTTATTATCTGCTGCAAGGAACACAGTCCTTTACATAAACTCTCTAATTTCCAGCAGCATTAATGCTTGAAATGATTATTCACCCTCATTTCTCCAAGGATAGGAAGCTGCAAGTAGAGAAAGCCTCAGGAAAGGGAAGAACTAACTCTCCAAGGTTTCATGCAGTGGCCTGGGATAAGGTGGGGGTAGAGATCAGGCTCATAACTTGATCTTGCAAGAAGCACACAGGCAGTAGCAGCCAGAAGGTAGAGAAAGAGGAGCATTATATTGTTGATAAAATGCACGAACAGTTCACCTCAGTAGGGCTATTGAAGAGGATGCAACAGTGCATGAAATGTTGGGGTTCCAGTACTCCAGGATCTGCAGTGCTAAAGAGCCTTTCTTTGCCCTGTTATCAGTGGAGACATTCATGTCTATAACAATGAATAAACAGGATTTATCTATACATGTTATATACATTTTCAGCTGACTGTAGTTTATATACCATTAATATGAACGACAGTGACTCTAGATGTGAGCTGATATCAGTAATAGTTAACTAAACTAGATGTCTAGCAGGAGATTGTAGAGATGTAGTCATCCTCAGGGCATGTCATTTTAGAGGGTTAAACTTAATTTTTTCAAATTTCTTCGGGGGGGGGGGTCTTAAAAATATGTTTGTGATTGGAAAACATTTAGCTTGGTAAGTATGTTTGATGAAGAAGCACATGAACTGCTTTTGGAAAACCAAACCTTTTTAATTTTACCTTCTTAAAATGATAGTGCTTTATTGTTTTTATGCTGTATTTTTGTATACTGCTTTGGAATTCTTAAATATTAACTGGTGTTGAAATACTTTTTAATAAATAGATACATTCAAATGAAAGACATTCCCCAACCTTTTACTTTTATGGGGAGCAGGTACAGGAAGAACTTGCTTTTGGCTTCTCAGGCAATCGGGAATATACTAGAGCCATCATTTTTTCGCAGCTCTTTAGAAGAAATTTCTGAAGTTCTTTGAACCTGAGGCTCTCTGACATGAGAAGATAATGCTTTAACTCCATCCGAAAAATTACCATATTTTTCGTCCCATAGGACACTCCGTCCCATAGGATGCACCTAGTTTTTTGGGGGGGAAATAAAGGAAATTTTTCCCCTTTATTTCCCCCCCAAAAAGCAGGTTGGAGAAACCAAACCAGGTCGAGGAACAGCGGGATGGCGGTGCTGCGCCTCCCTGCTGTCCCCCGAGCTTGTGGGGCTGGCCGATGTCTGTCCGGCGCGCGGGGCGCTCTGCTTCAGGGTGCCCTGCTCGCCGGGCGACAGGCTGCTATCCGCAGTGTGGGGAGCCCTGCGGGGAACTCCTGCAGGGCTCCCCATGCTGCGGATGTGTTCCCGAAGCGCCGGGCGCTCTGCTTTCAGGGCGCCCGACACTCCGGGAAGCAGGCTGCTATCCGCAGCCTAGACATCCCTGCGGGACCTCCCGCAGGGCTGCCTAGGCTGCGGATGTGTTCCCGAAGCGCCGGGCGCTCTGCTTTCAGGGCGCCCGACACTCCGGGAAGCAGGCTGCTATCCGCAGCCTAGACATCCCTGAGGGACCTCCCGTAGGGCTGCCTAGGCTGCGGATGTCTTCCTGAAGCCTGGAGAGTGAGAGGGGTCGGTGCGCACCGACCCCTCTCGCTCTCCAAGCTTCAGCGAAAGCCTGCATTCGCCCCATAGGACGCACCCAGATTTCCCCTTCATTTTTGGAGGGGAAAAAGTGCGTCCTATAGGGCGAAAAATACGGTATTCAGTTTTCTGCATTAATCAGCTCTAGCTGATCTGTGAGGCTGAAAGTTAAGTGTCCTTATGGTTTTGGGGTGTGAGGAAATCAGAGACTTAAGATTAGCCTCTTAAGGAGTGGTAACTTCATATTTATTATAAAAATTCCTTCAGAACCAGATGCTGAGCTGGAGTGGAAAACATAATATAGCCGCTTTCCAGAGGCTTAAAAATCTAATCGGAGCTCCTTTTTAAATTAAAAATTCTTATGTGCATCTCAGATGCACCTATATTCTCATATTGTTTATATGCAAATTTAAATGTAAATCGTCTATTGATTAAAAACAGATTAAAATAGGATAATGTAGCTGCCTTAAATATTAATCATACACACCTTCTTTTCTTAGTATCTTCTTGTCTCTTCAATTAATATTAACGTTAACCAGATATTAACAGGGGCATGGAGGGGAAAGACTACAACCACCTCTACGTAATACTAGATGCTGTAAAGTATGCAGAGTAGGATGAAGCCAGCACTTTAGATTTATTTTCCTGATGTTGTTGACTCCTATGGCACATGATATATGATTCATATGTAATGTTCTGTCAAAATACATCAAGATTCTTTGGTATCTGCTCTTAAGTGCTACATCTTAATTATAAACCCTGAGCCATATGCCCTCTCTCTTTATTCCTTGTGAATTTCTGTGCTTGCTCTTAATGTTGCATTACCTCATCTAGTTTCACCTTTGCTATAAATCTCTCCCCCCCCCCCGCAATTCCTCAGCTTGGGCTGTTACTTTGCAATTCATGAGCACTTGTACGCACCCCCGCCCCCAGTTTTTCAGAGTTTTTGCATACGTGTCACTGTTCATATTAATTTCCTTTTTGTTTGCAGCATGCTATTAAACGAGCTCCTGAATGTAGATCTGAGCTTCTTTCTACTTAGCCATTTTTGCCATGCTTTCATGTGGTCCAACATACTACAGCAAAACATAGCATGCAGGATTAAACTACAAAGTACTCTATATTACACCTTGTCCAGTGCAAAACTGCCCAGCTTTCAAAATTCTAGCATTAGTGTATTTTTGTTAAATCGGAGCATTTCTGATAGAAGCAAGCTCAGGTTAACCCACTCAGTTCAGCTAGTTACATACATAGTTTATGTATCTAAGTTTCTCAACCCTCCTTCAGTAGTGCCTTCATCTAAATGCGAACTAAGATCTGAAGAGTTGCTTAGACTCCTGCAAAGCAGCTTGGCCTAGACTAGTGACATTTTTGACTGCTGGCTTCCTCATACCATATCTGGATAGCTCAGTTGGTTAGAGCATGGTGCTGATGATGCCAAGGTTTCAGGTTCGATCCCTATATAGGATAGTTGCATATTCCTGCATTGCAGGGAGTTGGACTACATGATCCTCAGGGTCCCTTCCAACTCCACAATTCTATGATACCACAAACTGACTACAGTATTTGAAGCTTCCTCTTGTTTCAAGAAGCAGTTGTGGCATAGAGGCCTACTGCTCAAGAGAAGTCTGACTTACAGAACTAGTTTCATAGTTCTTTGGATCACAACAAGCTTCTTTTGCTAAAAAGAAGAAGTAGTAGTAAGGACTCTCCTCCTGAAGAGAGGGGAGTGGTTGTGGGCAGGAGCCCGAGCCCCGCCTCTAGCAGGGGGCGTTAGCCCCCTGCCTCCCACTCACCTGGCTGGTGCCCACGCCCATCGGCAGGCACCCAACCAGGTGTCTCCGAGGGGGCGTGTACAGCAGCCTTAATACTGCGGCGCCAGCCCCTCCTCGGCCTCACTCTTCGTCGTCCCGTCGTGATTCACCCACCCTCCACTCCCTTTGAGCTCAGGGTCTTAGTTTTCCTTGGCCTTGCTATGGACCTTAGGTTGGTCGCCCTGGTTGTCCGGGGGGCCTGGTAGGAATTTTTCCATTTGGCATTAGGCTTTTTGGTTTTTTCGCCTACCTCGTAGCAATCGTCACAACTTTCGTGGTATTGGTGGGTAGGTTAGGCATTGGAATAATGTGTCGTGGTGTCAAAGGGCTAGGTGTGGCCATCGCCTATGCCTTCAATTTTTGGGTATTCTGTTAAAGGAATCTGGCAGTCGTGTATTCTGTCCGATGCCTGCTTGGCGGGAGGCCATGGCACGACCCTCGGTGACATCAGGGGAGAGCCTATAGTTGGATTAGCATCAACAGGCTCCGCCTACTGGTGAATAAACCCCTCTTGTTTCAGACTCGCCCCTCTCTGAGGGGGTGGAGTCAGCTGACGTAATCCAATGCCTAAGCCAATACCTTTTCACTTGCTGTAATCAATAAAGTTGTGGCCTTTTCTTGCCCATTAACCTTATATCACGTGTCCTCGTGTATTCATTCCACTTTGGGGGGGGGGATCGGGTCCTCAAACCACAATACAAGATTAATTAACAGCAGGCAAGTTCTGTAGACTTTTATAAACAAAAGTACAGTGGTACCTTGGGTTACAGACGCTCTAGGTTACTCATTTTCGGATTGCGCACCGTGCTGAACCCAGAAGTACCGGAACGGGTTACTTCCGGGTTTTGGCTCTCATGCATGCGCAGAAGCACTAAATCACACTTTGCGCATGCACAGAAGCGCCAAATTGCAACCAGTGCGTGCACAGACACGGCGCTGCGGGTTGCGAACATGCCTCCCGCATGGATCATCTTCGCAACCCGAGGTTCCACTGTATAAGCAAGGAAACTTGCAGCCATTGCATTGTGCATTAAAATTGTCCTTTTTGAAATCTGGATAAATATGCAAAGTTGACACACTTTGTTTGCAACATTGATGAAGTAAAAATAAATACTAGGGGAGAATTATGAAAGTATTACTATTTCTCTCACAATGAACTATTGGGCTGTGCACAGTTGACTTCTATCTTGCCAGATGCCTGTATTGCTTCATTCTTTTATCAATGTGGTACTGCATAAACCTTAGGAAAGAATTTGATCAAACCATTTTATTATAGTTATATTTAAATCAATGACTGCCTATGAGTTGGTATTTTAGAGATGGTAACGTTCTCTCTTAATCCGAATCCTAATGGTTTTTGTATTTGTGTAATCTCAGAATAACGACAATGAGACGGCCCTGCACTGTGCAGCTCAGTATGGCCATACGGAAGTGGTGAAGGTTCTTCTGGAGGAGTTGACTGACCCTACTATGCGCAATAACAAGTTTGAGACTCCTCTTGACTTGGCTGCACTCTACGGGAGATTAGAAGTTGTGAAAATGTTGCTCAATGCTCATCCCAATCTTTTAAGCTGCAATACTAAGAAACACACACCTTTGCATCTGGCTGCTAGGAATGGCCATAAAGCTGTAGTTCATGTTCTCCTGGATGCTGGCATGGATAACAACTACCAGGTACTTTGTTTGGGAGTTTTGTGAATTTAATATTGAAGTAATGTTCTGGGTATCGGATATTGGCATTAACTCTCTTGGGAGAGGTACTCAGTTAAATGAAACCTAATCAGAGCTCTCTTTTGGAAATGCCTTGAGGATTACAGGGGTTGACCCGCAGGTTCAGCTCCAGACTGCTGTGATCTCTCTGGCAAGCATGCCCCCATAGCAAGTTTACAGAAGCGGCTACATTTTCAACTAATTTCCCAACCTTTCTGTGTTACTGCTCCTTTCACAAAGGGAAACACACAAGATTCTTAAGACTGAATTAGAGGTGAAGTAGCTTCTGGTGTGGATTAGAGGTTAAGTAGTTTCTGATTGATGTGGTTCAAAGTGATTACTCGTAATTTTGAAGAAGCTGCCTTAAACACTAGAATCTCAGTACTGGTAAAGAAGCTTGGGGGATTTTTTTTCTAGTTGTGGATGAGCTGTAGCAGCTGGCTTTTGTTTGTGAAATGAGTCCTTGCGTATGTGCAAGTATTGCCTTCAATGTTCTCTGATTGCATTCACAACTTGGATTCATGCTGTGTTTGATTTACAGACGGAAAAAGGCAGTGCTTTGCACGAAGCTGCTTTATTTGGCAAAACAGATGTAGTACAGATACTGCTAGCTGCGGGTGAGAATCTTTCTGCTAAAATGATGTATCAGTTGTACTGTGATCTTTAGACTGTAGTGAATGTTTGAGGAATATTTTTTTTCTTTCATGGCAGACATCCTGCAATATAAGCTGTATTTAGGCCTCTGAAGGTCTTTCCCTCCATCAGCCTTTTAGAAGTTATGTTCCATACCCAAGCACCAATGTTAATAAAAACTTACTAAAACTTTACATTTAACAATCATAGACACCACAAATCAGTCCAAAGAGAAAAGGTCTTGCTATACTTCCCAAACTGGTTTGGGGGTTGTTATATGTCTTGAAGGAAGAGAATTTTATAATTTTGGTCTGGCCATCAGAAAGACTCTTTGCATAGCTTTGTCTGGACAAGGCTGGAATAATTTAGGACTGTGTTCTCAGCAGATTCAGAAATTCTGCGATACGACAGATATTTTTTTTTCTATTCCAGAATAGTATGTATTCATGTTATAGAAAAAATAGCAAAGATGAATAATATTATCATGGTATAAATTTATTCCATAATAAAATTGTTAATCTTTAAAGTGTCCCTGGATTCTGTTTGGTTTGGTTATTTATGTAAGAAGCCTTATATTAAGCAATATAGTGCAGCCATAATCATTATTTAGAGGTCAAGAATTTGTGCGCTACAAATTCTCCCCACAGTTTGCTTTCACCACAATTGAGTGCCAAATTTACAACAGGGATTAATTACATTTAAGGTTTGCCAGAATCAGATTTTTTAAAAAATATAAAACGAAAAGCCTTTACACGACCTTAGGATTCCTGAATTGCTTTAACTGTTGTATGCATCAGCACAGCAATACTAAACTATAGTTAAAGCAAGCCTTGGAAGGAAGGCAGAATGCACATGCAAGAGGGGAGGAAGAGATTACACCAGCCCTGGGCTTTTCTTGATGTTTATATCAGGGTTTGAGTATGAAAATGTTTTATCTGTGTCAGACATCTGACCTGGATGCTTGTACATCTTTTAAGTGTTCTGCATTACAGTTCACAATTTGACCATGGCTTTTTTAATGATAGACTGTGTATAAAGCCACATTTTAATGAAAAATAAATTGTAACCCTTTCTATATATGTCTTAAGGCATTGATGTGAATATAAAAGATAACAGAGGCCTGACTGCTTTGGAGATTGTGAGGGAGCTTCCATCTCAGAAAAGCCAACAAATAGCAGCTCTCATTGAAGGTAAGTCACTTGTGCAACAGGGCTTCCCCTCCCCCTCCTCATCTCCCCCACCCCAAATTTGGCTCTGGCAGGAGTTGGGAGAACCCTTAGAGCAGTGTGCGAGTAGAGGAGAGGTGTTGTCATTCCATCTGGCAAGCTGCATTGCTTGCACAGAGGGGACGATTGAAAGAGTGTGAATTCCACCTAATATTATTTTACACATGCACAAAGTGTGGTGACTTAGACTAACTGAAGCAACTTAAAAAGTTTTGGGTTGTTTAGTGAACTCTAATGCGGGTGTGAAAACTGACTTCTAGTAAAAGTGTGTGTGGTGTATGATGAGTGTTGAATTTGATTATTTAGCACTTCAGTTTTCCTTATCCAATTTCAGATGCGTATGACTATAATACACCTTGTAATTGGCTCTTGACGTGCTGTTGATGGAATTGGCATCATTAACTTATGCCATCAATGAGAAAGCAAGGCCAATCGAAGCATTTGTTTCTAGACATAATAGGCTTAGTACTATTTGACTTCTTTGTCAAATTTGTAGCATCCAAGTATAATGAGCACATATTAAATTTGTCAGTTCTGAATAAATTAAAAGTAAGCTGGTATGTTCTCTGTAAGACATCTACCACTGCTGCTTCTACATATTCTTCGTTTCTACAGCTGACTTGCACTTTTTGTTTTTTCAGATTGCACAACAGGGAAGAAGATTGCAAAAGCAGAAGACAAGACACCGCCAGCATCTACTGAAACCTCAGTTCGTGTCCCCCAGGGTAAGAAATCGGGTGGAAAGAAAAACTTTAGTTGTAATCACTACCTATTATAACACATGCTCTTGCAGGGTGTATGAGAGGCATGTCTCATACTATAACAAGTACTGAAGTATTTTTTTTGAGGTTGTTGTGATTATTTGTAAACACGCTATTTTCTACAGTCTGACTATTAATGTTTGTACAGATTTTTGAGGCAGTGCCTATAAATCCAAGAAGGATGATTTTTAGCACCCACCACCAGTATTGCTTTATTTGTTGAATAGTTGATATAAAGAAAGATTAGAACCCAAGAGGCTGAATTTTTGTAAATCTGCATAGAAAGGGAATAGGAGAAGACAGTTGAGTTAAATTTGTGCAGGTGGCTATTTCACTGAATGTGATATTGCACCCATGTTTGCTTGTCTGGCCCAGTCATTTAGTGCACTGTTGCTTACTACCCAATGATATTATCCTTTCTTCTCTCTTATTCCCTTCTCCCTTCATCGGATCTAATGTTCTTTCTGTTTAATTTCTGCAATCTGGTGTCCCTCTATTTTGCATGTTTTCTGGGCCTTTTCAAATCCCTGTGTCCCTGGATCTTTTCCAGTTGTGCATCAGCATGAGATGACTACAACTGTTGTTGATTATTTGTGGCTTAGGGCCCTGCAGAGGACCTTAAAGTCCATGAATAATCATAGTTTAGAGGTCCCGGGCCCTAAGGAAGTTAGATTATCTTCCACCAGGGCCAGGGCCTTCTCAGTGATGGCTCCGACCTGGTGGAATGCTCTGTCCCATGAGACCAGGGCCCTGCAGGATTTAACCTCCTTCTGCAGGTCCTGTAAGACAGAGCTATTCCGCCTGGCTTTCAATATGAATTTAGCCTGATCTTTTATTCTCCTTCCTTCCCCCCCCTCCCCTTTTTATGAAGATTCCCCTCTCTGGGATCCCACAGCTAATTCTCCCTGGCCTCCTCGCTGGCCCTAATTTAGCCAGCTAGCCCTGGTGATCATCTAATGTTCATTGGTTGGATTTCCCCCTAAATTGATCTTTGAACTTTGAATTTATTCACACTTTTATATTGTATTTTATGTTTTTTGCTGTATCACAATTAAGTGTTTTAAATTTGTTGTTAGCTGCCCTGAGCCCAGTTTTCTGAACCGGGAAGGGCAGGGTATGAATAAAAAATTATTATTTATTATTATTATTTATCAATTTCTGTTTCCTCTAGGCAATGTGGAGAAAGCAGTGACAGAGCTGATCATAGATTTTGATGGAAAGCCAGATGAGTGTCCATATGAAGCCTTGTACAATGCAACATCCTGCCATTCTTTAGACAGCCTTGCCAGTGGAAGATCTTCAGACAGAGATTCAGTGAATAGGGAAGCGGAGATGACCAGTGTTAAAGTGACAGGAGTGAGGCCTGTATGTAACCTGATGTGTGTTGTCTGTTTCCTTTTTATGGAAAGTAGTCTGGGATATATCTCCAGGCCTGTGCACTCTCCACACTTGCAGTAAGTTGATAGCCTAGCTGTACAGTTTGACCATAATATTAAATAATTGCAACAGGCTTTGCTTACTGAGCAATTGGAAGCCACTCCCTGCTGCATGTGCTACGCGTGATGTTCTCCCAGAGCTCTTGAGCATTATAACTTCATGATGTGATGGCTATCCGGATTTTGGTGAAATTCTACACCAGTATATTTGGCTGTTGAATGTGTTCACTGTAATGACTCTCTTCATGTTGCTACTGCTACCTCAGGTTGTTCCTGAGTTACAAGGAAAGAAGCTTGTGCAGAGCATGACCTTCATTTAAATATTTTTTTCCCATCCAGCTTTCCTCCATCCAAAGAATGTTGAATGCCAGGCTTCTCTGTCACATTGTTAGTTCGTGATTTTAGTTTGGGAGCAAATCAATTATTTACAGAATTTGTAGATGCAATCCAGTAGGGGGAGCTTGGGGGCTTTACAGGATAATTATATAGCTTCAGTATGATTATATAGCTTTCCTGAAAGCAGTCTTGCCTAAAAGGATCTGCGTCTGCTAGTATCTCAAGGTCTGTTCAGACTATGGAGCAGATACAGTTGTGTATTGGAAGCATGCCACCTTGCCTTCATTACTTAATAGCTTCATAGAAAACTGTAGAAATACACATTGAGCAATACTGGAGCAGAAGAAAACAGACAAAAGCTAACAGCTAACTGAGAAGAATAGCGCTATAGCCTAGTGCAGTCTGGAATATACTAATAAAGCAAAGATTGATTACTCCATATCATAAGCATACAAATCAATGCAAAACCACACAGTGAACTAAACCTGAACATGGATTGTTTTTGCATGGGTAGTCTTTGTGTCAGACAGGCTCATCTTATATCTGGGGCAAGAAGAACATGAGATGGACACAAAGCATGGCAGTTAGACGAAGATGGGCCTATAACAGGGAACACTGCAGCAGCAATCCTGATCAGGAAGCCTTTTATACAGACCAAGGAAGAACCACATCTTCTGGCATTTTAGGCAGCTGGCTTGTTGAGTGCCTGCCTTATAGTGTCTTAATTTGGTGTGTGCATGTCGATCTATAACCTTGCCTGACTCACAGCGGCGGAGCATATGCCCACGCTGCCCAGGGTGGGTGCACTCCCGAGGGGGGCGGGGCGCAGAGGGTGCCCTCCCAGGCACGGGATAGCCGCTCGGGTGCACAGAGCGATGCGTGCGCCCTGCAGCCGGGGGCAGAGTGAGCCGCCGATGGCGGACATTTGGTGTGCCGCCTGCCTGTGACTGCCAAATGTCACCCCCCTCAGCGAAGACACCCGGGGCGGTCTGCCCCCCACTGCCCCCCTCCCTCCGTCCCTGCTGACTCAGTTTCTATGCTCATTTCTGGCCCACCCTGGCATTAATGTCTGCTGGTGTGGTTTTTAGAAACATAATGAAGTTTTAGGATGTTAATGAAGCAGAATTTAAGGAAGGTGCCCAGAGCATTACTTCCATGCCAACTTTCCATGTACTTGTGAAATGTAGTATATCCAATACTGGTTGCCTGAAACTAGCTATCTAAGTCAATCATTAGATAGTGCAAAGTGCATGCAAAAGCTCTCTGGTGGCACTAATGCAAAGACAGATATTTTACTTATTTAAAACCACTTATATACTGCCTAATATTATACGTTTGTGTGAGTGCATAATGGTCATTTAAAACCAGCTAAAATACAAAGACACTAAAATCAAGACAATAACGTATGATAGATACAGTAGCAAGCATAACCAGCTAAAACGCAGTGAGTTGGATAAATGTGCCCCAAAGGCCTGAGTAAGTAAATAGGCTTTCAGCAAGCAGTAGAAACACATCACGGTTGCCACTTGCCTGATTTATGAGGGGAAGTGGTTCCACAGGGTGGTGCCACAACAGAAAAGATAGGTGCCAGGCAGATAGTACATCACAGTGCCCCCGCAGTGAAGCTCTGTGATTTCAAAGCACTGCCATATCATCAAACATTAGCAAATTCTCTCTAGCCTGACTAGTCATGAACTGTAACACAATAATGAGATCATTATTTTAAAACATTAAATTGCCATCAACAGAGGTATTGAGGGGAGGCAAGGTCAGTTCTTCCAGGGCATACCTGCTGCTTCCAAAAAGATCTGAAAGTTGGAAATGAATTTGGCACAGGATACTGACAGTGGCTTTCTGTACTGTAGAGAGAGCGTCCGCCGCCTCCTGCCAAGCCTCCCCCTGATGAAGAGGAGGAACTTGTTGAGAAGCAAAGTTCATCTTCTAAGGTAAGTGTATTGTTTCCCTCTGAGGGGCTGTTATGGTGGAGGAAGTTTCTTCAAACATTTTAATATCTTAGAAGACACAAATATTTTTTCTACACTTCTGTGATTATTATGAAAGTTAGGGTTGCAATCAACTAACTTTTACTTGTAGTAGGCCCATTGGAATTAATGGTCATGTCTAACTTACATCTATTAATTACAGTAGGTCTACTCTGAGTAAACATTAGCTGAATACAAGCCTTAGTATCTTTCCAGTACACCACCTACTTCCAACTCCATCCTCACTCTTGTTTAGAGCATCTAGATCTTTCATTCCACAACTGGCATTCTGTTAGACATGCACCTGTGGAATACAATTCTGCCTGGTGTATTCCTCAACCCTGGTTCAGTTCAGACATGGTTTCCTGTAAATGCAACCACAATGCAAGGTGCTGGAGTTGGAAAAACACCTAGACACTTTTGATATTCTCATTCTCTGTGCCTATATATGGCCACACCAATTCAGCCCTTCCCTCCGGCATCCCTTTTGACACCATCCCCTATATAGTAGTATTTTCTTCAGTCCTGGGAAGGTCTAGATTTATTTATTTTATTTAGTAATTAAATTTGTATACCACCTGTCATACTTGGATCTCAGGATAGTTCACAACAGATAATGTTGCAACTTGTCATTCTAAGGCAAGTGTGCTGCTACAAGATACTTACCACTTCCTGCATTTCACTAGTGCCTGTTTTACACTTTAAGGACAGTACAATAGCATCTTATGCACATTTAACTTGTGCCATTTCACCCTCCCGTGGTTGAAGCTGGCTGGTTGAAATTGCACAAATTAAATGCACGCAAGGCAGAGAGCTTAAAAGCTCTTTTTGCCCTGGGTTTTCCTGGCGTGAAAAGAGCTTTTAAGCTCTCTGCCTTGTTTACCCGGCAAGGCTCGCTCAGCACGCAGGCTCTAGGATGCTTTTGCGAGATCTCATAGGGCTGTCTGATTTACTGCAAGATCTCATGTGACCCTCCCCAGACTTCCAGATGCAGCACACCGAGG
Source organism: Podarcis raffonei (assembly GCF_027172205.1). Classification (NCBI taxonomy): domain Eukaryota; kingdom Metazoa; phylum Chordata; class Lepidosauria; order Squamata; family Lacertidae; genus Podarcis; species Podarcis raffonei. The sequence goes on from NC_070607.1 coordinate 55,466,681, forward strand.
GGGCCTTGCCCAGTAAGCAAGGCAGAGAGCTTAAACACTCTTTTCATGCTGGGCTGCCCAAGCAAGCCCAGTGCAAAGCCTTGGGACGGTTGTGTGAGATCTCATGGAAACTCGGACAGCCCCACAAGATCTTGTGAGAGCATCCTGGAGCATATGCACTTACCGGGTAAGGCCTTCTTGATGTACTGGATCTGCAAGTGTAAGGGGTGCTTGTGTATAGGCAGTTCCAAGGGGGCAGTTTGTGTATATGCACCATTCCCAGAACGTAACCCCCATATAAGGTACAGTTGTACTGCACTGGTACTAAAGGACTCTGAGGGCACTGTAAAGTGTGCTTCAAATTGCAGTACTATAGCAGAAAATGGGGGTTTTGGTATGGGTCACTTGAGGTGGAAGAGAAGCAGCATTAAGGGACTTGTGGGTATAGTTGAGGCAGAACGGTAATGGGATCGTAGGAGGAGGGAAAGTGTTATCTGTCGGTAAAGAAGACACTGTAGCACTGAAGGTTATATTCCTGAGACTTCGATCTGTTAAGCATATTCCATGACCAAAAAGAGCCTCGTCAGTGACACTGCTAGCTTTTACCTAATTGCACATGCCGTGTGTGTGTCTTTGTGTTTGGTCAGGGTTTTGTCAGCAAGAGGAAGAGTAGGGGAAGCACAGCTGATGAAGAAGAGGAGCATCCTTATGAGCTGCTGCTAACAGCAGAAACTAAGAAACACACTGCAACAGATAAAAAAACAAAAGGTAAAAGCTATTTCAAATATATGTAATTAGCATGTACTGGACAGAAGATGAGACGTTGAAACCATTATTGTTTTAGTTGGGTGGGTAGGCTTATTTTGCAGTGACTGTCTGATAAGATGCTTTTGTAAGATTTTGGTTAAACTAATTCTTCCTTGGCATCTTATTCGTGATGGAGTGTTCATTTTTCTGGTACCTGTGAAGGCTATTAGTGTCTTAACTTTTTTGTTTTACAAAAGTTTTAATTTGGAAAAATAAAGCTAGGTGGAAGTCTCTCATCTGGGCAACAAGTCATTGGTATGCAAGGATTAGTGGAACAGCTCTGATCAAAGTATCTACCAATGCACCAATTTATATGGCTTCCTTTGACATAATCTGCTCTTTTTGTTGAAGCCAGCTGGGAAAGTAATTAACAAAGGAGAGAGGCAAACACATACAAACAAATCTCCTATTGACCCACCTAATGGAAATTAACTATTCCCTCATATTCGATACTTAATTATTCTGTCCTACAGGAGCCCAGCTAATGTATCCTGCATGTGATTTGATAATTGCGATGCTCTTTGAATTTTGTTGTTACAAAGCTTGCACCCCTACTACTTCAAGTGAGAGGTAACTTGAGAGCACTTCACGTGTTACATTTCCCTTTAAATATATATATATATAGAGAGAGAGAGAGAGAGAGAGAGAAAATATTATTAAATAGTCAACTCATAAAACATAAAATTCAGAATAAATGACCAACCCTGAATCAAATAAATTCTCTAAAAATATTACTAAAACAAAAATATTTTCAGCAGTTGACAGCATATCAGAATTGTGGGTCTATACCTGCTTTCAGTAGGAACAATATTCTAAATTACTGGTGGCACTATGCTAAAAGCCTTGGTTTGCATGAAAACTAAGCACTGCTGTTCAAAGGACAGCATGTAAATCATGTACCCTGCACCTATGCATATTGATTTGAAAGAAAGTCTTATGTTCAGTGGGACATACAAGCAACCCCATATGTACGTGTGTTCAACTCTTGCACGACTGCATATATGTGCGGCTCCGGGAAATAAATAAATAATTCAATTTAAACTGCAAAAGGTGCAAAAATGGTCCCAAAACAGCACAAAGACTGCAAAAAATGTGTTGAAAAAAGGGTTTCCAGAGGTTTAGAGGGTGTTTACAGGCTTTTTGGATTATGTTCCCCATTATACATCTAGACCAGATAGATGGGAGGTGGCCTGCTCTTGGTGGGGTTACACTCCCAGCTTGGGTTCCCAGCTTAGGGGTACTTCTGGAACCATCGCTTTTGCACAGGTGGTTTCAGTGGAGCAGAGTGCCTTCCATCAGCTTTGGATGGTGGCCCAGCTGCACCCCTATCTGGATAGGAATAGCCTAACTTTTGTTGTCTATGCTTCAGTAACCTGTAGGTTAGACTACTGCTATGTTGGGAATCTGATGCGAGACCTACATAGTTCCAGTACCACACACAGGCAGCTTAAGGTCCCAAACTGCTGCAGAAGATAAAAGCTTCAGTAATACAGTTCCGGACGTTGATATATACCTAGGTTTTTCAGATACAGATACAGGTATATAAAAGTACAAGGAACCTCTGTCACCACAGTAATTCAAGACATAATACAGACTCCAACTCCCTTCACAATACTCACTCACTGACTAATAAGCTGACAAGGACTGCCTCTCCCCATATGAACTGACCCAGACCCTATGACAGAGCTTTCCAAACTTTTCATGTCGGTGACACACTTTTAAGACATGCATAATTTCACGACATAATTTTTACCAGCAAACCGGAGGTTAAACGAACCCCTTTCTAGCCCTGGGAGGAGCACGGGGAGTGTTTGCATGACACACCTACACACTGCAGCCGACACACTTACATGTCACAACACACAGTTTGGAAAGCTCTGCCCTATGAAAGACATCTGAGGCCCATGTCTGTGTGCCTCTTCTATCAGACAGTAGATGATGAGGATTGAATGTGGGGCAATGCTTTCCTACTGAACTATGGTCCTTCGTAGTTTTATGCAACCCAACTTTTACTGTTGTACTGCTGATAGTAATCTAGTGTTGTGACATAGTTCCCCAATTTTACAGTTGCCTCCAAACAACTGTCTTCCAGGTAGGATTTATGTTGCCGTTCCCCTACCCCATTTTCTTTCTGAGCATGATCTACTCCTTTAGGTTATAAGCGGTTATCCACGTGATGGAGGAAAAGTTGACACACTGCTTTGTAGGGCTGGAAAACCATCTGTCTGTTTGGAAACTGTATTTGAGTGATCCCACCTTCCACAGTTGCCTCCTGCCCTTCACTTAACTGTTACTGGCCAAGGCCAGGAATTCATAGTTCACATGTTAAATATTTTTATTTTTAAATTCTTAGGTGAATCATCTTCAGGTCCTGCCAGCAGTGTCCAGCCACAGGTAGGACAGGATTGATCCTTAATATGCATTGAAACTAAATATAATGGATATAAACAGTTTGGGAGGGAAATCTTAACATTTTATGTTTACTGTAGGAGCAAAAACAATTTGCAGCTTATATGCAAGTTAGTCAGTATAGGCTTAAATAGTAAAGGAGTGTACATGAAGTAAGTGAAAGAAGGAAAATGCCCATGACTTCTTCATGTGATGTATTTGCCTAGTGGGGAAAGTTGTAATAAATTATGATGGGAAGTCTAACATGTTCTTTGAGGTCTGATGGGTTATTTGGAAAATGGAATCAAAATGGAAACATGAACTCACTATTATTTACTTATTTAATAAAAAAATTATATACACTGCAGCTGACACACTAATGTGTTGTGACACACAGTTTGGAAAACACTGTTTTATAGAGAGATACTTTACTACTGGGCTACTTCTTCCCTGCCAAGATGTACTTGTAAGCTAAGGAGGTTATGGTCTTCCTGTAATGCCTGCATGTTTTGCAGAACAAACCAGATGGAAAGCCAAGTATGGTAGCTTCCTCGATTAACTTTCCAGTATAAACAACAGACATATCATTTATGCATGTATTATATTTGCATCCCATCTTTTCTTCCACATGCTCAATTTTATCCACATAACGAGCTTATGTACCTCGTACCTACGGGACTGCCTCTCCTGGTATGCCCCACGGAGGACCTTAAGGTCCATATATAACAACACGCTAGAGGTCCCGGGCCCTGAGGAAGTTAGATTAGCCTCAACCAGAGCCAGGGTGTTCTCAACCCTGGCTCCGGCCTGGTGGAACGCTCTGTCTCATGAGACCAGGGTCCTGCGGGATCTGATTTCTTTCTGCAGGGCCTGTAAGACAGAGTTGTTCCACCTGGCCTTTGGCTTAGAATCAGTTTGATTCCCTCCCCCTCTTTCTTTTCCCTTTCTCCTCCTGTGAAGGCTGCATCCTAATGTTTTAATGTTGTATTTTAATCTTTTTTAAATTGTATTTTAATCAACTTGTTTTTATTATTGGTTGTTAGCCGCCCTGAGCCTGGTCTTGGCTGGGGAGGGTGGGGTATAAATAAAATTATTATTATTACTATTATTATTATTAGATAGGTTAGGACATGTTTGATGAATATTGCTGTGGTAACATGTTCAGGAAGGTTTGTCATGACCACCAAAAAGGGAGATGTGAAATCAAATGTAACAGGAAAAAAGCAGAAAGTAGTACGGTCAGGACATAGTACAATATGTGTGTACAACTGGCATGCTTGCTGGATTGGTGTGCAATATGGCGTCAGGCATCTGGTATTAGAGTTGGCATTTTGAGAATCCCATGCTTCCACATTCTAAAAACCATATTTTCTAATCATCATGGTTGTAAAGAGCAGCTTAGAAATAAGCAGGGAGCATCTGATTTATCAAAACAAGGAGGTAGGCATTTTCAGGGGCTCAGAGCTTCAGTAATTCCCATGCTATTTTCTTTTCCCTTAACCTTGTTCATGATCTAATTCATGATCTAAACCAACGTTTTGTCCTTTTTACCCTTCTATTCCTTTCTGCCACTTGTCAAAGTTCCCACTTATACAAAGTCACATTTTGTAACCTTGGAAGCTGGATATATAGAAAACATTTTGTACTTAAGTTGCAGAAGTATTATTCTGGGTGTAGAGTTTGCGCTTTGGCACATGTTGCTTTGATAATGGCATTGGAACTTAAATAATATAAGATCCTTTCGCAGGCCTGGCCACGAAAAGGTCAGTCTTCCCAAGATTGCCAGTGGCCACTGAATTGCCAAGCTTCTTCTGACTTTTCTTCTAGTCATTCTGAGCAATATCCAAGTCCCGAATCAAAAGGTAAGTGCTCATTCAAAGTCTTTCCAATTTCACTGAAGTGTACTTAGAAAAAAGCAACACCAGTTTTTCTGATAGCAAAGCATAGTTTGGAGTGTTAAATATGGAGCATTACTAAAACGCTTGCAAAGGTTTCTCACAAGACTTTGCTCATGACAGACAATATTTTTCTGTTTGCTGTTTTGCTTTTAGGAGATGGAAAGCACATCCACTGTTTCCCTTGAACAGTGACCCTATTGTTGGGCTTCATTGCTGGCTTTGGGACAGTCAAATGTTCCAGTGTGCAACACACACTGTCAGCTGCTTCTCCACCCTCTGAATGCAGTGCTGCTAAATATTAACATTACGTATAGATACCACATTAAATAGTCTCAGTCCTTGCACAGAAGGTGGGAAGACATTCTGCACTTTTATCTCTTTCTTGCCTCTGACCTTTAGCCAAGGCTGGATTAAAATGGTTGTGGATCCTGGTGCAGTTCCCAAAATTGGGCTCCCCTTTCTCTAAAAATAGAACACATGAAATAAGGTACCAAAAAATAAGTATTGTAGTATCTTAAAGCCTGAGAAATTAATTATGGCATGATATTTTGTGGACTACAAAATATGCTCTGAGCCTGAGGAGTTTGACAGCTCTCAGCAAACCCCAAACTAAACCTTGATAAACAAACAAACAAAAAAATACTCTGAGCACATGCAGTTTCACATTATAAACACATATAAGTTATAATTGTTTCTTGTTCACTTTCTGCCTTGGGCCAGTCACCAACTCTCAGCCTAGCCTACCTCACATGGCTGTTGTGGAAATATAAAAGGAGCTCTAAAATGGCTGCAGGGGGGGGGGACTTAGGGCTTGAAACCTAGGCATAACATTTTGATTCCTTTAACCAAGAGTGATATGTACTATAAAAGGCCATGTTTTTGGTCCTGCCTCTTTCTACCCTTTACACACCATCCCGTATTTAGCTATTAAGGACCTTTGTCTTGTAGTGAGGGTGCTAGGTGGGGGAAGGTCTTTGAATTTCACTTTTACCTATAGTGAGTATTGGAAATTGTATTAATAAAACTGTCTCTTCACTACAAACTTTTGAATAATTCATATCTGCCAATGCTTTAAATCAGGTCCTCTTATTTGATACTAGACTTATGTTTTAATTTGTTGTTAAGTGTCACGTTTCAGCAGCAGTTCATATTGCAAGCAATAGGGCAATCCACTTGTGTAGAGGAATTTGTTAATGAGAAGCAAGCTTTTGGTGGAGTTAACCTCACTACAGAGCTCTTATTTCTCTTGCATAAGGAGGTGAGCTCAAGCCACTAGGGAAGGAAGCAGCTGTAGGGAGGAGGGGGAAATGTTTTTGAACTTGCAGGTTGTTTGCAGCTTTTATTTTTCCCCACCCAGTGCTCTGTGCCAAGGGTAGGGAGTGCTGCTCTAAATAACACTTTGGCCTTTATGGAAATATCTTGTGTTCCAGGAGTCTCAGCCTGCCCCTCTCTCTGCAGAGTATAGTTAGCACTTCTCCAAACCTTATATAGCAAGGGCTGATTGTTAGTGTTAACAGGAATAAAATGAAACGGGGCGGGCTGCCAGATTGCATAAATCAGGCCAGTGTTTGGAATTTCATAAATGCTCTGACTTCGGGTACGATCTGAGCACTCAGAACAATACTGAACTGTTCTTTTTAATTTCTCCCTCTCAGTGAGGGAAAGCCGAAGCTCTGTTTCTTAATTTCTGTGTTTGGCCTTTGTTTTTTTGTTTTGCTTCCATCTTACCGAAGACCAAAGGAGGAGCAGCAACAGCCAAGCAGATGCCCAAGATGTCCAAGTGCTGGATCAGTTCTCAGGTCTGCTGCATGGTTCTTCTCCGGTGTGTGAAATAAATGAGGACCCTTTCAGACTTATTTCTGCTGTGGGCAAAGGAAGTACCGAGGGGACTGCTATGCAGCTTGAAGATGTTGAGGAATCCATATCGGTACAGACTAGCACTGCAGACCAAAATAAAGTGGTCTATTCAACTGTCCGCCATACCAGTGACAACAAGTTGGACCCTGAAACTTTAGCACATCCTCACTTGTCACAGCACCCTGGTGGTGCTGAGGAAGGAGACAAGAGCAGTGTTGTGGGCAGAATTTACCCAGGAGGCAAGCCCAGAGCAGAACTCAAACTTAGCCGTAGCTTGTCAAAATCGGACTCTGACCTCTTGACCACCTCCCCAACAGAGGACGATACTATGGGGAGCAGAAGTGAATCACTTTCCAATTGTAGTGCTGGAAAGAAAAGGCTGGAGAAATCACCTTCATTTGCTTCAGAGTGGGATGAGGTAAGGCTGACCTTGACCTTATAAATCTGTTTTCGGTGGAATATTGTTGCAAGAGTTGATTTTAATACAGCATTTTGGAGGGTAAAAAGATTGGAGACGGTGCTATTTGTCATATCTCCCCCTTTTTGTAGATAATTACAATTTATCCTCATAAATTGAATCTGGAGCTCTGAACATAGTTGGTGCAGAATTGGGGGGGTGTGCTTAAAAGATTTTTAAAAATATTGTTAGAAATTCATTGTTCAGGGTGTGAATTCCCTTGGCTTGTCTGCGACTTTGTAGAATGAATTCTGTACTGCTGGGGTGGGGGGTGGGGGGGAAGGAAGCTGAAAGTGTTGGAGAATCAGTTGTCACATTGGAAAAGCTTCCACAGCTTAGTCTCTCTAGAATAGCTTGTAGAAAAGAGTGGGTCACATATCTAGGTCACCACTGTCTGCTTTGTATAAATGAGAAGTCATCAGTAAAGATGAGGAGTTCCTAAATACTTTTGCACAGGTAGCATAAAGGAACTAGTTCAGAAGATTAATAGAAAGCCAGCTTACTGTTACATGCGCAAGACCACTAACTGGTTAAACTTGCTGATAGAAAGTTGCCTTAGTGAATAACTCAGCTAAGATTAAGTGTCCCTCTTGAAGCTTCACCACAGCATTACTGAAGCATTCTTCAGTAATGCTGATTCTACGGACTCTAAAAGTAGAGTCACATGAAAGATGCAAGTATAAACTGCTTCTAAATAATTAAAGGGGCTCAAACTCCAACTGAGGTTAGTTTTGAGGAACTACATGTCCAGTCTAAAACGAATGTAAAGGGAATTCGCTTGTCTGGCAAATTACATCCGTTGTGAAATAATGGAGTCACTATGTAAAAGAATTGCTATTTATATAGTTCAGTGGCATGGCTTTGTAATCATAAGAAATAGATTAACCTTTATATTAAACGATTCTGCACATTTGGGAATATGACAATTTACTTAAAATAACAGGAGGACCTGTCCTGCGCCCACCTAGCCAGGGTAACACTGGGATATAGTTTCCAAAAATACTGTGAACATGGGATTATTTTGGAAGCATTGTTCTCCGAATCTAACACTATATGCATTCTGTGTCTTATTTTTGAAGTACCGGTAATACTGTCTATTTTTAAAAAAGTACAACTTTTTCTTTTACCAATACTACATAGGTAGCAAATAATAAACCTGAGGAGGGGGTGGGCTACTGATAGAAAGGAGTGGGGGGGCAGGGGAGGAGAGGTGGGATTAAGAGTTCATGACTCCCTGTGTGTATCTATCTTCACTTAGGACTTTCATTAGCCCAAGCAGTGTTATGCAAACAAGTCCATATACATACGGAGTCATATATGCCACAGCATTTTTCTTCTTGCTTTGCCTGCAAAAGGCTAGTCCATCACATGACAAAAGTATAGGAAGTTGTAGGAAGAACAATTGGGAGTGGAACACATTTAATCTATGGTCGAGGTCTAGAAGATTATGGTTGCAGATTTTGTGCTAGCTCTGAGTTCATTGGTTTTATGGATTCAGTACACTGCCCTTTTGTGCTCTAATGTTTTCAGGTATCTGCAATACACATGCCTAAATTTTCACCTGTCAAATAATCACCTCTATTTCTGACAGCTGAAGGAAGTATCAGGCAAAATTAATATAATCAGCCGACTGCAGAAAAATCTATGTTTTACAAAACAGCACAGAATTGTCTTTCCATAAGGAATTGGATTCCTTTAATATTGAAACAATAAAAATACCTGTACAGAAACAAATATTTGTTTTATCAAGATGGGTGGTTATGCACAGTGGTGTATTCTGTTTGCATTGCTGTGGATTAATGCCATGACTGATAATTTTGTACTGTTTGCTGGAAGTGCTACATGTGATTCAATTTATGTTAGGAGTAAATATATTACATTGCATATAATAACAGTTCTTGGTCTGGAAACTGTCTCATGCATTGCAAAAATGAATACTGCCATTAACACTTGCAGTTTTGATCTTAGTTACTAACTCCTATCTAAATATTTTGTGTTGGAAAATTATAAATGAGTGCAACTGCTGTCTAAACTTGTATATAGTGGCCTTAAATAGTTCAAGATGTTCTGTTTCCCAAACAGGGCATTGAAGAGCTTTCACAATACCTTTCCAATGATGTTTTAATGTTCAGTCTGTTTCTTTCAGAATTATTGGTTACATCATCTTTAAAGACTCTGATTGGGGTCAGTGATACTAGGGCTATAGAGAACTGCTGGAACAGTTACTCATCCTGGTGTTCTGTACTAATGGTTATTTGCTGTTCCATCTGTGTTCTGATGGTAGTCTAGGCTGCATTTTGAAAAAATAAAGCAAGTCCAGCTCTTGACTCATGTATTTGGTAGCTATTTAGCAGAACGCTAATTGCTGTTAAAAGAACTGCTTTAACTCATATGCAGTTTACTGAGCTGGTTAGAAAATAGACTTTTCCTTTCATAGGAGATCATACTCCTTCCTCTTCTCCCATGTGAAATTCCTCTTTCCTTGTCACCATTAACCATTATCTAGCTGAGTCTAGATGAAGGCTGGTATCCAACAAAGTCATCCTGTTAGCACAAGGATTTTTGCCTTCAACACAGAATTTCCTCTCCCCTATCTGATCCAAATAAATAAAAAATTGTCCAGTAGCACCTTAGAGACTGTCAGGGAACTGCCATCGGAGCCTAGAGTGGAGGTAAGGCTCCCTAACGATGCAGGAGAAGGGACCAGCAGGGAGAGAGAGCAAGCTTCCTTTGAGGAAGGAAATAGGAGGGACACCAGGAAGCAAGGGGAGACTGTGGAGGGAGGGCTCCGAGACTCTTCCACAGAGAGTAGCGGGGAGAGCCCAGGACCTCCGTTGGGCACGCCCACTCTGCGCAGGAGACTTCCGCACAGAGAGGCTAGGCGGAGACTTGGGGTGAAGGAATTTTTATGCTGGAAGAAGTTCAGAAAACGCCCACTGACGGATTCTGCCAGTGACTGACACAGCCATGGAGAAAGGGCTGTCCAGCCAGGGAAAGGTTTAGCCAGGCAACGTTGCCTAGAGCTGCAGCACCCTTTACGCACAAGCAACCCCCAATTCCCTTTACAGAGACCAACTAAGTTTGTTCTGGGTATAAGCTTTCATATGCATGCTTATACCCAGAGCAAACTTAGTTGGTCTCTAAGGTGCTACTGGACAATTTTTTATTTATTTTGACTGTGTCAGACCAACACGGCTACCTACCTGAATCTATCTGCTCCAGATAGTTCAAGGAACCCCCAGAACAGATTTAGGTATAACCTGAAACGTGCGCTGACTAGAGACTAATCCAGGATGGTCTGCAGTCTCCATCTGTAGGCTGAGTTATTGTTCTTCCTCTCTTCACTAACCCCCTGCCTCTGCACAGCATCCAAACAGATAAAGGAAAGTTTGCTCATTATTTTGTGACATGTTGCTTCCTCCTAATAAAGCTGTTGCCAGGTTGTGGATTTTTGCATATTTTTCTTGTGGACCAAGGCACCTTCTTTTTGCTTTCATTGATTTTATATGGAAATAAGTATGGTTAACTTAATCTGAATCTAACTCAGGGCACATTAAAGTTATTAGGTTAGCGTTTTAACCAGGAGTTTAGCACTGGTTTGCAACCATGTTTAATGTAACTCTTAACAGATGCAAAGCTATCTCATGATTAACACTGACAAGGAGAGGGAAATAACTCAAGTGTGGGGAGATTGAAATTTACTCATAATTTCTTAAATAGTTAGCTAAGTTGAAGCTATGTCTACACTATGTTCTCTTAAAATACCTTGATACTTTCATAAAAATCCAGTGTTAATATATTGATCCTATCATTCATTCTTTCCAAATACAGTTATTGGATTCAAATCAGATGCTTCTCAGAGGATTCCAATATGATATACTGTACTGTAATATAAATCTGGCTGTAATATGTTTGTGAGTAATATTTGTGAATTCTGTCTTTTCAGAATCTGGCCTGTATTGCTACTTAGTGGCATGTATATAAACCTCTTTTAGAGATGAAATTGTGTGTAATATATCCAGCTAAATGTTGAAGCTGCTGTGGTTAAAATAAAGTTTGGATGAGAGACTTTCAGACGCAAATCACAGTCCAGTAATTAAGCTGCTAATCAGCTTCTCTTAAATTACTGAGTCTTGGGTGAAGCTCAGGAAAACAAACATAATAGAGAAACTGATTTTGGCCTAAGGTACATGAAAGTGATTGAATCTGTAAGTACAGTATAGAGTCATGGGATACAACTGAGAATGACCAAAGAGCCAGTGTGGTGTAGTGGTTAAGAGCGGTAGTCACGTAATCTGGGGAACCAGGTTCACGTCTCCGCTCCTCCACATGCAGCTGCTGGGTGACCTTGGGCCAGTCACACTTCTCTGAAGTCTCTCAGCCCCACTCACCTCACAGAGTGTTTGTTGTGGGGGAGGAAGGGAAAGGAGAATGTTAGCCGCTTTGAGACTCCTGAAGGGGAGTGAAAGGCAGGATATCAAATCCAAACTCTTCTTCTTCTTCTTCTTCAAAGTTAATAGAGTAAGTACTAGAGTATAAGGCATGTACAAGCAGGGTTTTATTTCCAGCCAGAACTTGCTGGAACTCAGGTAGGCACCATTACCATTATAAGAGAACAAGGATGGTGTTCATGGTGAGTTCTGGCATCTTTTTCTAGAAAACTAGCACTGTGTATAAGTTAGGTTAAATGGGAAGGAATGACTTGTTTATAGGTGCTTTCGTTCCCAACCTGAAGCTGCATAAGGCAGAGTTCTGCCCTACCTTGAGCCCTTAAATAAGACAGATACTACTGGCTTGTCAGTAAGAGCCTTTTCTGAGCCAATGGGGCACCCTATATACCTCAGATCCTGCCCCAATTTGTAGGCTTGTTGAATGGCAAAGGCTGAAGTCTGCACCCTGACAATGGCTTAAAAGCAGGGTTTAGAAATATCAAAGAAAGAAGCAAAACATAATATAGCAGAACCTTGCTTATTGCTCCACTTCACTGTGGAATAAATTAAGGATTGAACTTATGTCTGAAGTGGGCTGTAGTTAGTATAAATATTTGAATGCCTTTAAACTTAGCTGAAGGCTAAAGTGGTAAATTTGTTTCTGTAATCTGCTCATAAATATTCAGCTGACGTGAATTCAGTGTGCAGCAGTCAAAGCACACTAAATTTTACATAATGTGAATAAATTGCTTTTGTACTTGAAGGTTGGAGTAGGATGTGTGACGCCTCTGCCAGGATGTGAAATGCTGGCATGCCAGTTTCAGAATCATGTTTAACTTGTATAGATGCATTTTTTCAGGTGTAGAACAACTTTAGACTCCACTTTGTATGGCTTTGATTATTTTAAAGAACCGTCTGTCCCTTTCAAGCAAATGAGCAAAGCCGTACTTAATACTTATTTTTACTTATTTATGAATGGGTGTGCTCACCATGTCTCACTTGGTAATGGGCTGGATGAGAACCAATAATCTGAAGATCAATCCAAACAAGACTAAGACACTTAGTGGGTGATTCCCTTGACCAGATGGATGGGATCAGAGTAGATATGCAGCTTGGAGGTATTTCTGAATCAGTTCCTGTTGTTGGAGGCTCAAGTGGCCTTGGTGGCACCGAGTGTCTTCCACCAACTTTAACTGTTAACTATGCTGTGGTTACCACTAGGTTAAATTACTGCAATGCGTTGGGGGGGGGGGGCTTCCTTTGAACAGGCCTGTGCAGAGTGTGGAGGCAGCTGAGTACACTTCTCCCGGCCTTGGAGGGCTAAGCTGGTTGGGTGCCCTGCACCAAGAACAGGCTGCTTCTTTGTTTGAGTTTATAACTTTATTCTAACAAGACTCCCACCCCAGACCTCATACAAGCTCTGCAGGGGCTGCCTTCGAAGATGGTTCAGAAACGGCAGCTATTACAAATTCAGCTGCCAGATTGTTGACTGGGGCAGAGTGGTCTGTACATGTAACACCAATTCTGGAACAACAAAACTGGCTGCCAGTTAGTTTCAAGTCTCCAATTCAAGTTCTCCTTTTAACCTATGAAGTATTCTGCAGGTCAGGATCCCGATACCTCAAAGACCACCTCTCCCCTCATGAACCAACTTGGACCCAGCATTCATAATCTGAATCCTTCTCCATGTGACCCCTCCATAGCAAGTTCGGAGAGTGGCAGCACGAGAATGGGCCTTTTCACTGGTGGCTCCTTGCTTGTGGGATACTCACCATAAAGAGGCATGCCCAGTGCCATCTTTATCTATTTTTAGGTGCCAGGCAAAAACTCCTGTTTTTCCAGGACCCTCGATTTGAATTTGTGGCTTTGTTTAGTGGGCAGAATCTGTAAGACCTGTTTTGTCTACGTTGATGTGTTTTTCTTTTTTCCAGACTATATAAGCTGTGTTTTAGCTTTTTATTGGCTGTGTTTGTTATAATCGGTTTTAGTGTTTATACTGTTTTTGTATGTTGCTGTTGGTCACCTTTGTGAAGAAAGTGACTAACACAACAACGACAGTAGTACCTCGGGTTAAGTACTTAATTCGTTCCAGAGGTCCGTACTTAACCTGAAACTGTTCTTAACCTGAAGCACCACTTTAGCTAATGGGGCCTCCTGCTGCTGCCGTGCCGCCGGAGCACGATTTCTGTTCTCATCCTGAAGCAAAGTTCTTAACCTGAAGCACTATTTCTGGGTTAGCGGAGTCTGTAACCTGAAGCATATGTAACCTGAAGTGTATGTAACCCGAGGTACCACTGTAAATTTAATTCAGAGACATCATAACAAAAATTATATGCAAGGGATTTCAGCTATTTCTGAAATCCAGTTGTGCTTATATACAACAATTTTAGGGACATCTAAACAGAGTGGCCTGAAGCAATATCTTTTACAAACAACAGAATATCTAAGAAATTAGAAAATACAAAGGGTGGTATCTAACTAAGTTGCACTCAGGGTAGACTCACTGAAATCACGTAAGTAATTGATTTTAGTGATCAGCTCTGTTTCTGACTTAGTTGGGTTCAAATCCCCACTCAGCCATGAAGCTCAGTGGTTAACCTTGGGTCAGTCACTGTCTCTCAGCTTAACCTTTCTCACAAACTTGTTGTGAGGATAAAATGAGGAGCAGGAGATCCATGTATGCCACCTTGAGCTCTTTGGAGAAAAGGTGGGATATAAATGTAATAAACAATGTTTAAAATTTGTCTGGTCCTGCTTACAATACACATTTCTTGTTCCCCTAACTTAATAATCCCTTTTATATTATTATTTATGATTTTCAGTTTTATACATTTCAATAATTTTACAACCATTTTACCATTTCAAAACTTGACTTCCTTCCCCCCCTTTCTGTTGTTCTTTAAATTTATTTTTAATATTTTCTGCAAATCCAAATTAACTTAATTTGCTCATTTACTCATCTACTTTAAATATATACTCTTATAAAGCTGCAGGCTATTACAATAATCCTGCCAATGTTCTTTTCTGTTTACAGTTTGTTTGTAAATATTCCATAAACCATTTACATTCTTTTGTAAAATGTTTGTTATCTTGATTTCTTAGTTTTCTAGTAAGTTTCGCCATTTCTGCATATTCCATAAGTTTTTGTATCCATTCTTCTTTTGCTGGGACGACTTCTTTCCATTTTTGGGCACGTTCTTGCCTCTGTAATCACATACATTAATAAATTTCTATACAGTTTGGATAGTTCTATCCCTATAATTCCCAAAAGGAAAGCTTCTGTTTTTTTGGGTTTTTTTTACAAATGTTATTTTAAACATCTTTTTTCAGTTCATTACATACCATTACATACCATTACTACTTCTTGTAGTAAGCTTTAACCTTACTACAAGACCCCCTCCTTAATAATCCTACCTAGTTGGTATTTCTATTTACCATTAGTTGCTAGGACCTTGTTAACAATGTACAGTGGTACCTCGGGTTACATACGCTTCAGATTGCATACTCTTCAGGTTACAGACTCCGCTAACCCAGAAATAGTACCTCGGGTTAAGAACTTTTCTTCAGGATGAGAACAGAAACCACGCAGTGGCAACGCAACTGCAGCAGGAGGCTCCATTAGCTAAAGTGGTGCTTTAGGTTAAGAACAGTTTCAGGTTAAGAACGGACCTCCGGAACGAATTAAGTACTTAACCCGAGGTACCACTGTAATCAATTTACAATCATAATTTGTGAAACAAGTTTAAACTGCTTGCATCAGTTTTATGAGGCATCCTGTAAATGTACTAGTAATTTTAACAGAAAATGTTTTATGCTGTTACAGTTTCCACATTGGGGACCTGTATGGTTTCCAAACATGTGTAATCATGACATATTGAGAGACACATGTTGCATATGCAGTTCCCCACACAGAGGTCATCTAGGAAAAATGTGATGCGTAACGCAGGCTGTAGAGCAGCCAGAACTGCAACTCATTTGTGCATCTTTGTGCAGCTTACGTAAAGCCAGCCCATGGACTCTCCCTATTATGTAGATCAGCTGCATCCAGGACTGGAAACATTGCCAGCTTGACTGGGCGTGTAGAATACTTGTGCCAAGGATTCTCAGATATTTGTCACTTCTGATTTTAGATCAGATATATATCACTACTATGTAGCAATGCCTGGAAGCATAATTACAGTGCTCTAGTCTAATGTTGAGACACCTTTACCAAATTATCCCACGCTACTTTCTCCCCCCCCCCTTTTTCATGTACAGTCATACCTTGGAAGTCAAAAGGAATCTGTTCCGGAAGTCTGTTTGACTTCCAAAACGTTTAAAAACCAAATCTTGGGTTCTGATTCGGAAGCCACGTTGGACGTTTGGGTTCCATAAGAACATTTGCAAACCGGAACAATCACTTCCAGGTTTGCGGCGTTCGGGAGCCAAAACATCTGAGTTCCGGGGTGTTTGGGATCCAAGATACAACTGTACTTTGCAACTTTCCCTTTTGCCTTCTGCATGGACCTTTCTATAATTCCTAATTTGTTCCTAGTCTGTCTTTAGAATACGTGCTTGTTTGCCTTGCGACAAGGCATGTGAAGCAATGCTTTCTGCAACTGAACTTTGTAATATACTATATATACTGTATATGGTTTGTATTGCAAATACTGTACACAAATCCAAAGACTATCACCACTGTAAATACTCTAAGCTGCAGACATCCTGTTAGAGCACCTGCTTTGATTTTCAGTTTCTCAGTTTTGTGGAGCTCGAGCCAACATGAGATAGCTTTAATTCTGATCTGACAGATTTTGGGGCATTAAATATAGAATTCTTGTTCTTGCACTAACTAAAGATCACATGTTGCTAGAGCAATAGTTTTTTTGTTAGTATGAATTTGCAGTGTTTATATATAATAAAAAAAATGTTATATGCCTTGGCAAACATTTGTCAGGTGAATTGGAAAAGTTTCTGGTAAATGCTGCCACTACTGTATATGGTGAAAAATGAAACTACACATTCTTTTTTTAAAGCAGCATTAATTTATCTGTGGAGGGGTGACTCTTCTTCAAAACATGTTTTGCTTTCTTGAAAATACATGGATGATTCTTTAGTCATCCATGTTTTCTTTTAGAGCTTCAGATACCAAGCTTATTCCAGATTCTTAGCTGATCTTTACCTGACTGCTTAGGATCTAGTTTTCAGTCTGTGTTGCTAACCTTTCCATCGTGATCCATTCAAGATGAAAGTGAGCTGTCTGATTTTTTTGAAAGGAAAGGCAGCCAGGGTACATATTTCTGCTAAAATTGCTATGTCTTTAGTCCATGTCCAGATAATATTCCTTGTTAAGGAAAGGCCATGCATTTGATTAGGTAATTTGTAAGGCATGCGACTTTATTTTATTACTTTGAATTCAGATTAATAAGAATAGCATTAAATTTTCAAGTCTTCGATATTGGTGCTGCCAAGCTCTTAACAGGCAAGCCTACTATATTATGTATATGTGGAATGAAATAACAGTGAACTTACAAACCTATAATTCTGTGGCATGAAGCTGCTGACCAAATTAGCCAAGCATCATAAACTGCCCTGGCTTTGCTCTCTGTGTAGTAATTGCTATCTTGTGGAGCCCTGGTTTTGGTTTATAGGAAGGATAGTGACAAGTAATATATTACCTTAATTATGCATTGGTTTTAGATTCCCTTAAGACTTGTGGTCCAATGTGGTCATGTAATTCATAAACTGAATCTTACGGTTTTTACTGCTCTTGGCTACTGAGAAGAATATGACTTCATATTTTCCTTTTACCCTTCTCAAATGCTAAAGCTGTCCTTCATTGGTAGCTTTTCACATGTTCTGGGACATATTACTTGCCTTTGCCTTTGCCTTTCTAAGGCAATATCAGCATTAACTTATTTGCAGCTGATTTACCCGAAAGGTGTATAATGTCTGTATGTGTATAAGGTAAAGGTAAAGGGACCCCTGACCATTAGGTCCAGTCGTGACTGACTCTGGGGTTGCGGCGCTCATCTCGCTTTATTGGCCGAGGGAGCCAGCGTACAGCTTCCAGGTCATGTGGCCAGCATGACTAAGCTGCTTCTGGTGAACCAGAGCAGCACACGGAAATGCCATTTACCTTCCCGCCGGAGCGGTACCTATTTATCTCCTTGCACTTTGACGTGCTTTTGAACTGCTATTTTGGCAGGAGCAGGGACTGAGCAACGGGAGCTCACCCCATTGCAGGGATTCGAACCGCCAACCTTCTGATTGGCAAGTCCTAGGCTCTGTGGTTTAACCCACAGCGTCACCCGTGTCCCATTGTTTGTGTATAAATGAACATAATTTTATTTGTGCAGAAGGCCATAGATTCTGTACATGCTCTTGATGGTATCTACAGCATTATTGCCATGGCTAGTGGCCAATGCAAATAAACTTTCTATATATGTATCTACAGCACTATAAACCTGAAAGTATGAGAGTTGTTTTGGTTTGGTCTTATGTTGTTGTGCTTACTTTTCTATGGACCAACATGGATTGTATCTATGATCACACAAAAAGCAACCTTTGTGGTGTTTCTAGTTTCATTGCATGTCAGGAAGCAATAAGAAGAAATAACAATGTATTGGAAGCCATATTTGCAGAGGTTTGCCAGACCTACGGAATGCTAGGAAATAATCTGATTACCAATTTTTTATCTTCAGGAAGTGCTACTTCTCTATAGACTGGGGTAGGCAGGCTTCATGCTTGCAGGAACTTTGTTGTTGTTTTGCTAGAACTTGTCACTCACCAACTAGAGACAGATGCAAGAAGCAGATGCTTAGAATTAAAGAATTCTGAGACTAGAAGTTTTATTTTATGCCAAAACTGAACTGAAATTACAACCCTTTCACAAACAGAAACACACAAACTTTTTTTTGGGGGGGGGGTGCTTCTGCAGATTCAGCAGGATGGCAGAGTAATTTTGTTGTCATTGTTAAACTGGGAATCAGAAATTCTTGCTGATCTGCTTCAAATCACCTAGAGATCTTTCAGTTGGTTCTGATCTACCTTCTGCCCACTCCTGTTTTAGGCTGTCTTGAAATAGGCTCTATTTTCAAAATGAAAATATCACTTCAGGTTTAGTTGAGGCTGTTACTGCTCAGCAGCTTCTTAGCCTGCACTGCATTGTAAATTATATTTTACAATGTGCCCATATGCCAAGAGCTTAGGCTCCATAAAGCCTATTTATTAGCTTTGCCTTTTCTAAACTATATTTGTGTCAAGAGGTTTTTTAAATTGAGCATATGAAGTTACAGCTTCCTCAGAAAATAGAAGAAAGAGACTAAATACATTAAAATACAGGCAACTCCCCGTTTGTGCAGGGGTTGAGTTCAGGATCATTGTGCATATCAGCATTTCTGCGTAAGCCCATTCTGCCCCTGTCCTGGGGCTGAGACCAATGCACGTGTCAGCAGTTGCATGTCAATTGGACGTGCAAAAAATGGTCACCGCCTCTATTTAAATTTTCTTAATTAGATTAAGAAAAAAATGTTGGCTGTGCTCTTGCCTTTTAAAAAAAGCCAATTTACTTAGCACTCAACCTCAGGAAAAAAACAAGGCTCTTCTCAAACTGAGATTTTTTTGTATGGCTCATAATTAAGCTAAAGCAAGAATGAAAATGCAGTTTACATTTACTAATTTCTATGAGTCTCTTTGTGTGCACTTTGTACAACAGCACAAGTACACCTGTAAGCTAGAGTTGATTTTGGTCATTAGTAGCTAAGTAAACAAATCCTAAGAAGCTTGGCTGTTGTTTTGTAATGTAGGGTCACCATATTTCAAAAAGTGAAAATCCGGACAGAAAAATTGTTGAGCTTTTAGTTTTTGAGCTATTTTTAGTGAAATTCACCAAAATCTACACTTCCGACATGGGTTGCCATACATCCAGATTTTCCTGGACATTTATCCAGTTCCCATCCAAACACTGTTTCTGACGACCGAATCCCGGTTATGTCTGGGAAATTCCAGACATATAGCTACTCTATTGTAATGAGAAGCATAGTACAGTCATACCTCGGGTTGAGAACGTGATCCGTGTGGGAGGCACATTCGCAACCCACAGAGCCACTTCTGCGCATGCGTGTGATGCCACCCGGCGCTTCTGTGTATCCGCGTGATGTCATTTTGTGCTTCTGCACATGTGCGAGCGTCGGAACCCGGAAGTACCTGTTCCAGTACTCCTGGGTTTGGCGTGGTCCACAACCCGAAAATGTGCAACCCTCAGCATTCGTAACCTGAGATATGACTGTATAGCATTCCACATCCATACGGCCTGTATTTTAGGTTTTACTGTACAATTAACTATTATCTAAATTCTCATGTTTTGTGCGGTGTGAGGGAAATCCATTCATACCCTAAACCCATAGTAGTGTTTTTCTTTATGCTTGCTAGCTAGTCAGTATCACTACAAATTTAATCAGATTTCTTCTCCATTGTGCTGTTGTGTAAATTTAGAAACAAAGAATTGAAAATTAACACCAACATAACCTTATCCAGAGTACACTGTTTTGCTGTTATTTTGTAAGATGTAGTTTAGACTGTCAAATAAAAAAACTGTGCACTTCTAATTTGTGACTTTTGTGGCTTTTAGAAGTATAGAACATAACACAGAACAAAAAGAGATATTTTATACAACTTTTCAGCTGTAGCCCAAAATATACATGTTGTCAGGGCTTTTTTTGTGACACCACTCACTTTTTGCTGCCTGTGGCACCCAATTTGTGCTGGCACCTATGACACTTATATCAATACATAAGTACTGACACCTCACTTTTTTTACCCTAAAAAAGCACTGCATATAGTCTTCCACCCACTGTTTTGCTGATTACTTTTTTACTATTTTGTTATCACAAATCCCTGCTACAAATAAACACAACCTCTTTCCCATAATCGTTAAACCGGTCACTACTGGGTAACCTTACCTCATATGCATTGATTTTATAGGAAAGAATAATTGAAGTTCCAGTAATAAAACATTGTTCCTTAGAGTTCCATGATAGTCGACAGATGCACTGAACTGTAGTGAGAACACACAATGCAGGCAAGAGAAGCAACTAGTTACTTTCAGAGCTGCTTGACATTTTATGTAATGGCCCCAGTTTGACTGGGGGGGGGGGAAATAGAAAAGAGAAACACTTGGGGATGCACTCTATAGATATGTTGTTGCTACACCCCGGAACCTCATGCAAAGGTACACACACCAAGCTTTATGTGGCAGCAGCAAGTCCAGGTAAGCTTGTCAGCATCTTTCTCTAATGTTCTGAAAGGGATGAAAGAGGTCTGAAGTTGTATACAATATTTTTTAAAACACTAGGTTTGCTGCAGTGACATTTGGTAGTCCCTGGACCTGATAGGGTTACCTGTGGCCAAGGGGGTCATGTAGGTGGGACCAATAAGGTCACATGGGTGGGACCAAGGAGGTCACATTGACAGGACAAAGTTCTGATTTTCTTTTCACCCTCCTCGCTTGCAGAGGTGTTGAAACAAATGTATTGCAGTTATAGGAGTACTTGGTGCCTAAGTAAACTGAAAAGTGTCTAACCATATTTAAGGAAGGGTCCTGCTGTCAAAATTCATAGTGTGAGTTAATGTCATAGCAACCATACATTACTTGGAAGCAAGTCTTACTAAATTCAGTTGGGATGGCTTCCAGCTAGGATTGGAACATGAATTGGTTACTCTTAAAGTTGCCAAATAACCCTGTTAATAAGGTCCCCCTAACCTTCCAGCCTTATGGAAAAAGATTGTCCTCCCCTCTCCAACTTACCTACTACTTTGCCTTCTTTCCAGAATGCAGAGGAATATTAAATGGACTAGGGTGTAGGAAACCAGGGTTAAAACCACTACTCAGTTATGAAATGCCCTGGTGACCTTGGGCTATTCACTGGGTTGTGAGGATAAAATGTGGAAGAGAAGAATCATGAATGACATGAAACCAATCTCACTTGCTTTAATTGATTCAATAAGATAAGCTGGTTATAGAAGAGCAGCAACATGAACAATCTAATTCTGTTAGCTACCTGTCTACTCTGAAATAAGTCCTAATGAATTCAATAGTGCTTATTCCTGGGTAACTGGTGTTAATTTATTAACTGTAGTTATATCACCTCCCTTTAATTTAGTTAAAACTCTAAATGAAAATCAGAACACATTATGCAATTTAAATATTATTAAAAATATACTTCAGGTTAATATTTTCCCCCTTCCATGCTTACACAAAAGATAAGTAAACAAGGGTGCCACTGTGAGTATCTATCTTTCTGGCACATGCTGCAGATGGCGGCACAGGAAAAAAGCATGGTTCTGATTGGCTTGTGAACACCTACAGGAAGAATGCATGGTGCTAATTGGCTTAGGATGGGCTGATTAACAGAGAGCGCTACCAGTGGACCCCCCGCTACTCATTCTAAATCTTAGCTCCCCTCATAACTCCTGAGGAAAATGGGGAGGAAAATGAGCAAAACAATCCATTGCCACACCAAAGCAATTTCTGTGGGAGAAAGATACTGGAGACATTCTGGTAGTGATTATTTTGATTGGCTAAGCAGAGATGAGCAGAAGAATCTAGTAAGCATCTCATTCAGTGGTAAATGCATTAATAATGACTGTGGATGACAGTAGAAAGGCTGAACTATGGCTTTGCAGATTTGGGTCGTGGGGCAGGGGGGAGAGACTCAGAATATTAGGAGGGTATGCCCCACTTTGCCCAACAACTGATCCTCTACTGGTGTGCTGAAGAAAAGTTAAATACTGGATAAAGTTGAGAAGGAAAAAGCCTGTAGCTTGTGTTTCCCAAAGTATTCGCGGTTAACATAGTAATAGGCCTTTTTTGGATGCGTATTAGCTTTAACTCCCCTTCAAACTTGCCTGGTGATAGAATGAAACCGACAAACCTGAGCTGCTCTTTGGTGCTGCTGACCAAAAATTATTCCAGAGTGCCTTTGAAAAATATGTCCAATCATGGCTGATAATAATCTGACTAGGCCTTTGGAGAAATTCTCCACTCCAGGCTATCACTTGTTTACAATGAAACCAACTTCCATAAGAGGTGGTGGACTATCCTTGGAGATTTTTAATCCGAGGTTCTAGTTGAGATTCCTATATTGCAGAGCGTTGAACTAGATGACCCTCACAGTCCCTTCTAACTCTGTATGATTGTATGAAATCCTAAGAATACCAAATTGCTTGAAAAGTGAGCAAAGCACATGAATGCTCCACTATGGCAGCAATCCTGCGCATTCATGCATGCTTTGTACAAAAGTTTCATAGAACTAAGTGGTACCTGCCAGGATAAACATGCTGAGGGGTTAGTTTGGTGGTGGCATTCACCTTGATGCATGATTGAGTGCACTGACAAAAGCAGTAATGTAAGTTGGTTAGAATTAACCTTCAACAACATTTTTGTGCTTGCAGTCTGAGAAATAGCACTCCCCTGGAAAAGATGGGAGAAGCATGTGAAACCTTTGATCTGTGCCGAGTTGACTCTATTGCATGAAGACTGGCAACTTGACAAATGCTTCCAAATATATTCCTGCAATCATTAGAATGAGAAATCTTGCTTTTTTCAAAGATAGAGTGCTTACTAGATTCTGTGTAAATTGTTGCACCATGGATTGCCCACACATTAAATTCCCTGGTAGCAGTTCACCTCCCACAGTTCTGGAAGCTGTTAAACCAGGTTGACTTGCAACAGCATCACCATTTCCTTTTTATACTATCTTGGATTTATAATGTTGGCACAGTTAGATGCTTGTTACGTTGCAATGGGAATTTGTCTTTTTTGCAAGAAATTGTTGAGGCAGCAAACTGTATGTTGCTCCTTTTCTGTAGCACTTTAAAACATTGATCACAGAGAGACCTTTTATTTTGAATTAATTTTCAGCCTATCTACAGATAGTTACTACACATACCATATGTAAACCACAACATGCACTGAGCTGTGTTTCTCTGCTGTACTGTTTTTATATGAATGGCTGTGCACAAGCATGATATTTTATGCTTGTCACAGAAATCTATAACCCAAGCACTTTAAAAAAAGGGAAAAAAGAAATATCAGTGTTCTTGGTTCTTGGCAGTAGGTTCAAAGGGATAGCTAGATTAACCTCAGAAGCAATTCATAGGATTGTTAGTGATCAGAAGCCAGGGCTTCAGAGACATCACCAAAAAAATTAAACAGCAATTTCTGAAGTTGACTTGAGAACTGCTTAAAGCAAAATGCAGACAAAAATAGCATGGGCAGCTTTGCCTAAAGCAGCTCTCATGCCTTTGACTTTTTTAATTCAGGGGTTATAGGGGGTTCTACATGGGGAAACTGTTTCAATGGGATTTCGTGAGAAGTATCTAAATGGGAGGGGTGCACACGCCTTTCGTTCCCTGTTTGTCAGTTTGATACTGACGGCCCTGCAGCACTAAGGCAGAACTAGTGCCGCTTGTGATGCATTTTTAATTATTTCATCAAAACTGAAGTAACTTGGCACAAAAGGGAGTTCTACACTTTCCCTTCATTGAAGTTCATTGAGCTATTTTTTATCCTTAAAAACACTCTTGAAACAAATTAGCAGAGACTGGGAAAAGCAAGGTGGGCAGCCTTGAAGCATCCCTCAGGGCATTTACCTTTTTACAGAAGAATTTTATGTTTAAGTGTTTTATGCATCAGCTGGGATTGAAGAGGCAAAAGATATTAACAGACATGGAAGTTCTATTTGTTTTCCAGCACAGAGTATGTCAAGCTGCTTTTGTTAGTGCATGCTAAATGAAGCCTTTTGGCAAATGTCCACATTTCCACTAAGGGAGGGGCACAGCTGTTCTAAATGGAGGGACTTTGTTAGGCTTAAATGCTGAGGCACTTGCATGTTGGGTGTGCATAATAGGATTTGTCGGTGGAGCGATAGAAGAGCAGAGCTAGTTACTGTTACCAAAATGGACTGTTTACTTGGACTCCTCCATTTCTCCCCACCCCACCCAAAAATCTACCGCCAACATTTTTGGATAACAAAGCATTGAGCTAGTGAAAGCTTCAAAGCATCTGTAAATCTCTGACCTTCTAGATTGCAGCTGTTCTTCAAGGGTAAACTTGAGGTGCCCTTTGAAAATTATGAATGTAATAAATACAGTAATAAGTATAGGGAATTGTTGCCAGGTAGGCCACAAAGAATAGGTACTTGAATTTGCCTAGTGGTTACTATTTAACTTGATTATAAGCTTGTGGGTTTCACAAGGCCCTTCAGATATTAAGCCATCCCATGCTACTCTAATATAACTTTGGTGCATAAGAAATCTGAGGGTGTTTTCCTTTTTTAAAAAAGCAACCCCAAAGTTCTCACGTGATGTTTTTTGTGTGATGTAAGCAAGTGTGTGTATGTGGGGAAGGAGAAAAAGAATGGTGTATCGTCTGAATGCAGTTGAACATGTGATTTCGATCTAAGGGTCTCTAGCATGACTGAAATGTCACTTCAACTCATGTAAGGGGGTAGAAATATTGTCCTCTGAGCCTCTACACCAGGCATGGCCAAACTTGGCCCTCCAGATGTTTTGGGACTACAATTCCCATCATCCCTGACCACTGGTCCTGTTAGCTAGGGATGATGGGAGTTGTAGTTCCAAAACATCTGGAGGGCCAAGTCTGACCATGCCTGCTCTACACAATATCCCACAAGGTAGGCTTTTCATAAAGCACTGAGCTGCAATCAGGAAGAGAGAGCAAGATAGTTCCATTTCATGAGTAGGGCACTGCTCATATGTCTTGCTATCTAAGCTGCAGTATATGCTTTTGGGAGAAGCATACTTTTAGACTTCAAAAAAGTTCTCTGCACTCTTATACATATTGGCATTTGTCAGGAATAAAAAGACGTCATTCAGCTGAAATAACTGATCAAAATCCATGTTTCTATTGGGTCATCTTGTGTACTCAGGAAAAAAATTTATTGGACTGTTTTGTGTATATTGGACTTCAAAATGCTTGTCTTTGTGTTTCTTTTATTCTTGCATCCCCATGGTCCCCATGACTGCAATCTAAGAAAGCTCCTTTCAGGATGTTGCCCCCAAAGAAATACATAAAGTAACATAAAGTAACTATCTGTAAAGTATGAGAAACAGGAAATCTGAAAATAGTTTAGTGCACTAAAAACATTGGGAACCCTATTTCAACATCTGCTTTTGAGTATCTACCTCATTTTAATGCTAAATTGCACAGCCAACCATAGAAGTTGTAGAATAGTTTAAAACTTTACCTGCAGTGCTTAAGACCAGGAGGCAACTCATGGTTAAAAAAAAAAAAGGAAACATGGCCCTTTATTAAATTCTGGCCTGAACTTGTGCTGTTCTGAATCAAACAGTCTTAAGAGACCTTGCATAATCCATTCTCCTAGACAAAATTGTGCTTAACTTAATGGATTGAAATGCATGTTTTGCTCTTTCCCAGCAGTTTCAGCAGCAGGTGCCTGATGTCGTCGAAGTTCAATCTTTCTCCAATGTAAGAAACCTGCAAAACTTTGCCTAATCTGGGAAACAGGCTGACTGCTGGGGTTGCTTAGTGTGCAGTTATTTTCTGCTTTCTTGGTGTTTGTGTTTTTCCTTTGCTGGGTTTTGAAAACATTTGAGTCTGTTCTGGTGCTATTTGTAGAGTCCTATAAAAGTCAATGTGCTATATCAAACATGTTGTAACTCATACAATTATTGGATAAAAATGCTTTTTCCTGCTGGAGGTCTTTGACATTTAGACATTATGCTACAAGCTTACTTCTATAAAATCATACTGAGGGGATGTGAATTTAATGTCAATTTTTTAGAGGTAGCCCATAGAGGACCCTAAAAAAATGAGAGGAGCGGCCTTTCATTGCTTTTGAAAAAATTGCTAAAACAAAGCAGTGGTGTCTCAACAGGAGTAAATCTAACCTATTGCTACTTTTGTTGTTGTTTACTTGTTGTAGTGCAATTAATGTGCATGGTACTTTCCTCCCCCCAAAGTTTACAATCTAAAAGTTGATGCAGGAGAAGTGAGATGAACAGGGAAAATATATGATTGTGTCTGTTAAATGTCCTTAGGCATTTGCTCATAAGAAGCAGTTCTACATTAATTTGGTAATTTGTCAGGGATGTCATCTTGAGATTCAGTCTTCTCTTTCATAATAAGTTGATTTTATTATGGTAGCATAAGATAGCAGATCTTATGAAGAAATACCTCAGAAGTCTATTTAACTGCTGTTAAAGTGCATCTTAAACTTGATAACTTAAATGAGATGTGCAGTAACTTGATATGTCAAGGTTTGTGGGTTGAACAGTGCAGAACTAAATGGAGTATTAGATTTCATTGTCTTGCAGGAATTGGGCATAAACCCATCAACACCATTTGCCATCCATGTCTATTCCTAGACAGTATTCCTAGGTTTTTGAGCATACAAAGAAGCTCCTCCTCCTCCTCCTTCCTCCAGGATTGCACAAGAAGTGCCTGGGCATCAGGCTCTGTAGGTTGAAGATCTGCTTAGATGTTGGTACTTAAGATCACTTGTTAAAATACTTTTTAAAAGATGTAGAGGTTGTTTTTTTTAAAAAAATAATAATATCCAGAATGTGGCATTGACTGCAACAATGGATTCCTTTTTTTTTTTTTTTTTTTGAGATATAAATGCTTGGGAGCATCTACATAAACCTGTAGTTCAGTTAGATTGACTGGCTTCTCTCTTCCTGGTTGAAATGTACTTTAAAATACTGCTGCTATCTGTTCATGGTTTCCAGCTCATCCTAATGTCTTTGCAGGCTTTCAGTAGAAGCAACTTGGTATTGGGTTATTTGCCTTGAAGGTTCTCTTCTTAGCTGGAGTGGCATATTCTTTATTGGTAGTGGGGAGTTTCTGTATTTTAAGGTGAGATCAGAGGAATAGATTATTCTATAGTATGAACAAAAGTTATCACTTTCTTGCTAGTTATCAGCTTGGTAAGATGCTTCTATATATTTCTCTCTCTTATATTTACCATGAATTTATTATTTCCAGACAACAATACAAATCTCTTGGACGTGTACCTTTATACAATTATAGGATTAAGAAGCTCTCTAGTCAGGTGTTGCTCAATTATCACTAATAATTTCTTATGTTTTTCAGATTGAAAAAATAATGAGCTCCATTGGTGAAGGCATTGACTTTTCTCAGGAACAGCAGAGGATTTCAGGTACCATACTGAACTGCTAAAGGGTGTGAGTCAATTCAAACAAGTGAGAGAGCAGTAGAAAAAGCTGGGCCCATTTGGGACTTACCATTGAGGAACCTTGTATTTCTCAACCCATAGTTGAGATATTCAGCTATCTTAAGGCTTCCCTTTAAGACCAGTAATCCAGATAAGAGGCAGCAATTTGCTATTCTGCAGTCCCTAATTAGGTGGGGATATCCATCAGTATTTATCTGCCAGCGGAATGGCCAGGGTTGGACCCCCCCCGGAGCAAATTTGAGGGTGCAGGGTTTAGAGCTGTACAAGGGAGAAGAGAAAGCCAGCTTTCATGATATTGGATTACCCCCCCCATGCTTAATTTAATGGACTGGCTACCCCTCCCCCTTTATTACAAGTCCACTTTCACTGCTGCTCATACCATACATTTTATCTGACCCCAGTTTTGCCTTCCTTCATTTATTTAGATATTTGTTTGTTTGATTCTATTCATGAATTACTAACCATAAAGTATCTCAAAATGATTTCACACACTTAAAATATATATATATATGAAAATAGCTTTAAATCCAATACAGATTCAGACTAGGATAAAGATCTCCACTTAAAAGGCTTGTTGAGGAAGGAAGTGCCTCTATATTTTGTTATGTGCTGCACACAACAGAAATGGGCTCTGTGTTCAGAGAGTTTACAATCTTTGGTGGGGTTAGGCAAAAAGAGACTACAGGGCAAAATGCAGCAAGAGCAGGGCCTAAAAAAAGATACAGTACAATGGATTCCTTGTAGTTTTATCTGCTGCCTTTTTTCTACTTAGGTCTATTTGGCTCTTTTTTTCTTTCCTTTTGTATAGTTTTTATATTGCATTTTTATACATTTTAAATACTCAGGGGAAAAAATACCATCTGTACAAAAAGAGGAGAAAAGGGAGAGGAGAGGGTGGGACACAAAGCACTTTTCAAGCAACCTTAAACCATCAGTATAAAGGGCCCATATGTCTGATTATTTCCTGGCTTGATTTCATTCATGAAAAATCACTTTCTGGATCTTGATTCTTGCATGTACATGAGCCAGAGCCCCACTTGCCCTGGGAAAAGATGCCTTTTATACCTCTTTCCTCAATCCCTTGCCTTCTTTCGTGGGCAACCTTGACTGAGACTTTCTGACAAAGGTGGAAGACTGCATCCTAGTTCTACTCCCACCCCCATCTTCTCAAGCCTTCAACAGTAATTTGCAGCAACATGAAGTCCTGAAGGTGGCATCTTCAAGTCATTGAAAAAGCCTTGCTGTAGTAATTAAAGCACCATTTTCATCAGATTGCTTTAAGGAGTCTTGTAGTCTGGGGCAAGAGGAAGGGAAATAGCAAGTTTTTTTCAGCAATACTTCCTCATATAAGGAGTAGAGAATAAGTGATTTTTAAATTATCAGGAGTTCATCTTTGGTTAAACCTTGTGGCAGCTTGTGGAATATTTTAGTATGGTGTTTCAAAAATGTGATGCAGAACAAAACAGCAGTGACAGCCCATGGCAAAAACATAAAAACATTCAGAGGTGCTGCAGCAGACTGACTTGCTTTTCAGAAAACTACCAGAAATGTTCCAAGTTTTTAAGGCTCATTAAAGGGTGCTAAAATAAAATTTAAAAACCCACACATTTACTTCCACACCTGGAATGGAAGCATGAAGTAAGAATGCGGATTGAAATACAGCTACAAGCTGTAAGCTACTGCTTAGTTCTGATAACCCCACAGGTCCTCAGAGAAAAGGCTGTTATACCCCCTTGCCCCACCCAGGTTTGCAGAAGCATTAAAAAAAATATTTAAAATGAGCCTAAAGTGGTGAAGAAACCACAGAAACAGTCCAGTGAGGACTGATCATATTCAGTAGCCAATGAATTTTTCAAAGAAAAAAAGCAGGAGGAGAGAGAAAGTGGCATGCCCTGTTTGGATGAAATGGCTGGCTGGACCTCTGAACAGAGCACTTGTATTAGGAGGGAGGGTACACTGCAACATCTTGTTGCAGTTTCCACTTTTTTATGTTATAAAGCAAATTATTTTTACAACAAGTAAAGATAACAACATAAAGAACTCTTAAAGAATGCATTTTGGAAATAGGTTATTTTTCTAAGATGAAGCAATAAATACACCATTCACTTTAAAAACTTTTTTTCCCCTGGTTGAGAACTTAAAAAAACAAAATCCATGCCAGGTCAAACAGTATAAGTATTTAGCTGGGTTTATATTTCATATTTGTAGCAGACAACATAGAAACAAATATGTATTGCTATACATGAACCTAGAAGTCTCGTCTGATACCACAGACCTTTCAAAAGTGTTGCGTTGACCTATATGTTATTGAAATAGCTTATATTAAAAAAATTGTAGGATCTTCTACACAAGCAATACAATACCTAGTAATCTATGCAGAAAAAACTGCAAGGTGGGAGTCACTTATTTCAATGTGGGTATCGAAGAAGACCAGTGTATTTATGTTCATTGATCTTCCTTGTTTGGCAAAATTGCTTTTTCTGTAATTTGGTTGATGCAGAAAAATGTACTTTCTGGCAAATCAGTTAAACTAAAACAGATCAGAGGTGCATTTGACTGCCATATATAATTTGCTTCTGTCGGTCGTTGTCAGTCTCTCCCCCCCCCCCCCAGCACTCCATAATGCTGTTCTGATTATTTGTTTATTTAAAAATATGAATTTATCAGCAACCTTTTGTTCTTGCTGGCCCAGTTCATATGTTACAGTAAACTACAGCCAATGGTTCACTGTGAATGCAGACATTGCTCCTGCTACAATTCTCCCTTCCAGCCAAGTGGGAGCAACTAACTACAATCATTGCCTTCGCATTATGTCCTACCTGGGGATCAAGATTTGTTTTGCTTCCAATGAACCAGGATTGGTAAGCCAAGAACAAATATTGGCATAATATCTTGGTTCATTTGGATTGAAAGAAACAATGATTCCTGGTTTGGATGTAATGCTAAGTCACGGATTAAGGTTTGTTGCTTGCGCTGGCTAAAGGAGGAGTGAAATACGAGTCTCGTGTGTGTCCACAGAAAGTGTATGCCATTATTGGAGCACATTACTGGAAGTCATTCAATTTTCCTATAAAATGACCTGATCTGACTATGTGACTGTAGAATAAAGGTTATATGAAGGAAATTTGCTGGAGCTGCAGTCCAAGCAGATCCTTTCCCTCCTATTCTGTAACAAGTTCAACATAAGGAATCATCTTCAAATTAGTTTAAGTTTCAAAAGAAATGTATCAGGCTGTTCTTTGGATTGGATTTCCCACCTCAGCATATTATGCCCCTTTCTGAAGAGGCTCAGTAATTGGTCCTGTTCACATAAAGAAACCCTCCCTGCTTGCCTGCCTGCCTGCAGCGATCTTTTCAACTTACCCAAATTTACTCGCTTAAATTGGATAAATATTGCAAATGTGTAGCTGTGCGCTTAAATTTGTCATCTGCTTTTAAAGGCATTTTGTGATACATATTTTTATTAATGGACAATGTAAGTGGAGGAAGGGCCCATTGTGTTCATAGTCATAATCCTCTGATATAGGAGCAATGACTATTGCAGGAAATACTGCATAGCATTCAGCCTTGCTGAAAGTGGTTCTTTTTACATAGTAGAAATAACAATTGCCTAGTGGAAGGAACTGATCCGAGGCCTTTGGAACTGTGCCACTCCCAGTAGCATAGCCTTTAGGCTACATGTTTATGTGTGGCCCATCAAATGAGACTTGCTTCTTCTACTGAGTACTACCATTAGAAATGGGTTGTCCTCTCTCCTGCTTGTGTGGGCCATAACACTCTATATTCTGTTGCTCAGTGTCACTTAGACTGCTGGCAGTTAGAACTTCCCGGTGTTGCTCGTCAAGTTTTTGTTTTGTCATGTCCGATCTCACTTCAAAGACGTGAATTCCTAAGGTTTGCTTTTCCTTTAATTCTAAAATTAGAAGTGAGCAAAGGGCTGTTCACAAGTCTACAGGTATACTCAAAGCATGGAGGGCGGAGGGGGACATGCTAAACGGAATTATGGCAAGGGATGCCTATACATGTGCAGCTGAGTTCCTGCTGAGTTCCTGTCTGCATGCACACAGCCCCCTTGCCTATGTTCTGAGCAGCATGTGAGTTGGTGCCAGGATCCACTTAAATAATGGGGGCAGCAAGCACAGTCTTCCTTCCACACATTGGAGTTATGTGTGAAAGGGTCTCTTATGGATGTCCCTTGTCTCTGTTCATGTACCAGTGACTGAGGTAACCAACCTTTAAATTTAAAAGGCTTGGGGTCTTCTTGCAGAGACTTTGGCAGAGGCTGTAGACCTTTCTTTCCTTTGGGATGTGCGGATGCCCTGTTCAATATAAACCGCTGCTGCCAAGATGGGATTCTAAAGCTTTACAAAGAGTGAGCATTCTGTCCCAGTAGAAATGTGCTCACTGATCCTTGTCCATGAACATTTTCACTAGCACCACTGATTAAGAAATATATTAAAAGGGCAACACATCCTCAGAAACATATCTTTAAAAGGGGTCTGCTACATGAAAACAAAAGCATTTGTTTTTCTGCAACTACTTGGCCTCAGGCCTCTATTTGCAATGTAAGGTTTGTATACTTTCCATCTGGTGTTAATCCACTTAATATTCTTACCCTTCTACTTGAAAAAATTACTGTATTGGAGCAAAATGGCTTCATGGCATAAAATAACCCTCTCTTTGCTGCAGTTTTCTTGCAGGAGAGGATTCCCTTGGCATGGAGAGGTTGTATATAGTGTGCTGGTTTTACAGTGATTTCATCCGTCATTTTATTACCCAAAGCCAGAGAAGAATGAGTGGCCACTGCAACATCAGTTTGCTTACATAAGTCTTGTTGCATTAGAGAGAATTTGGTAGCTAGTTAAACAGTATAGCTAAAATGTGCTGTATTCTGCTGCACAAAAGCTCATTGCAATTTGCATCCAGTTCATTATTTTAAACACTATAGTAAAGCTGACAGTATTATTCAGTGCAGTGAGTTAATACCTATTGTCCTTTCTGAGGATTGGCAATTGGCACCGATGTTCTCGTTTTGGTACAGATTGGTACAGACTAATGGTTTTCCAAACCACTGACTATGATCCACTAGTGGCCTCACAGCCTGTCCAAGGCCGCCTCACATGCCTGCCCTAGCCATGCCACTGCATTTTGGTTGGACCAGTGCCAGCACCCATGCTGAGTACAAGTGACTGAGAAGCAGAAGTACAGTGAGGGAGGAGGGAATGAATGTCTCCTTCCTCTGAGGAGAAAGAGCCAGAGGGAGGTGTTGAAGGAAATGAGAAACTAAGATAAAATGCTGCTGTTAATAAATATTAATAATAAATAAAATGGGAATAGAAAGGAAAGGGATAAGAGAGGAGAGCTGTTATAGGAGGGATGCAAGAAGCTGGCATGCTGAGGTTAGGGGTGGGGTTAAGGTCCAGTTGAGTGTGAAAGCAGAATGGGAGAAGAAATTACAGGACATGACTAAAAATAGAGGCATGTGGAGGTGAGATGGGGAAACATATAAAAGAGTAAGTCTTCTTCACTTAGAACTTCTGGATCAGCAAATTCTACCTAAAATGAGGAGGCTGTCACAATACCTCCAGAGCAAATGTCTGTGCTTAGCTTGAGGAAACCTGAGCTATGAAACTCCTCACCGCAATGAAAATGCTGTGACAAATAATTTAGCAATTTCCAAAGATGGATTATATATTTGTAGAAAATGATGTCAGTAATTGCCACCTGATTATGCCAAACTGCCTCTATCTGCCACCATTTTGAGATGGGCTCTGCCCCTGCCCCACCATTTTGTAACTGGTGGACCTCAGTAATTTTCTTTTTTTTAAAAATAAATTTTTATTGATTTTCCAACACATATTAAATAACAATACAAAACAAAACAAAAACAAACACACATATAAACATGTATAGTTTCTTAACCTTCTTTTCCTTAAACCTTCTTTCAGCGACTTCCCCATACCTCCTTTTTCTGCATCCTTGTTTTAAAATTTTTCCAGCAACCTCTAATTTTATTTACTTATGGCACTTCCTTTAAATCCTTATTCCCATGTCCAATTGTTTGTCGCTGCAATTCTATTTTACATTACTCAAAACATTTTAGCACTCGTTAATTTTACAACAGTTCTTAAGGTAAACTTTAAATTTCTTCCAGTCTTCTTCCACCGTCTCTTTCCCTTGGTCTCGGATTCTGCCAGTCATCTCAGCCAATCCCATGTAGTCAATCACCTTCGTCTGCCATTCTTCCAGTGTGGGTAGTTCTTGTGTCTTCCAGTACTTTGCTAAAAGTACTCTTGCTGCTGTTGTCGCATACATAAAAAACATCCTATCTTTCTTTGACACCAATTGGCCTACCATGCCCAAAAGAAAGGCCTCTGGTTTCTTCGCAAAAGTGCATTTAAGCACCTTTTTCATTTCATTATAGATCCTTTCCCAGAAAGCCTTAATCTTTGGGCACGTCCACCAAAGGTGATAAAAAGTACCTTCAGTTTCATTACATTTCCAACATTTATTATTGGGCAAATGGTAAATTTTGACCTCAGTAATTTTCAGCTATCTGAAGCAGGCCCTGGGGGTGAAAAGTTGGAGAGCCCCGGTCTAGCCTTTTCTTGGTGGCTGTAGTTGATATGCTTTCAATTTAGCACTCAAGTTTGCATTAAATGCACTAAATGCATTCTCTAATGCAGACCATGTATCAAGATAGTCTGTTTATGTCTAGGCACATGCCCAAAATGAATGAGTGGTTTCTCCAGTAGCCATAGTCTTATAGTGATGTACAAACATGAAGGTACAGTCTTGATTATTAAGGTCATTTTGCTTTGCAGCCAGAGGGTTGTAATCCCATTATAATAAACTGCTACCAAATCCAAGGTGCTCAGGGTTAAACTAATGTGGTAGCCTTCCTGGTGGCCAAAATGTTTTGGTGCTGCCTGAGTGAGCTGTCCCTAGTTAAACACAGAGGGTAGGATTCTTTTAGCAAAGCCCATCAGCAGAAGCCCTATGCAAGGGCTTCTGCTTGGGCAGCAGGGCTTTCCACACAGCACCTCCAAAATTGGCTTTGGGTGGGTGGGAGAACCCCCAGAACAGTGCATGAGGAGGGAGGATAATTTCATTTGGCAAACTAGTTCCAACTGGCAAATTCTAGCTTAATTCTCTTTTGCCCTGCTATGCAAATGCAAAACACTTTAGACTTAAGTGGAAAACTATGAAACTATGTTGGCTGTCTTCATCAGTATCACAACATAAACAATTTCTTCAGACTCTCAAACTTGAAATGGAGTTGTGTTTTGATTTTGACTTTATATTCCAATAGTTTGGTGTTGGAAACTATACTTACTACTAAAACACTGCTCAGGGCCTTTGCATATATTCTGGCTCTGGTTTTCGAACATCCAAGCTAAAAACTTTCAGGGCCCTTGTACACTGGTGCTCCCAAATAATTATGAGAGAGTTTAGTAACTTGACTTCTTCATCCCCCCACAATGGCAATTCTGTTCCCCAGTAGCTTCACAAAAGTTGCCTTTGGTGTAATAACTACAGTATCAGATCAGATCTGTGGAGGTAAAGCATCTTTAATAATCCAAGGCGAAGCAAATGCTACATGCAGGCATATAGAAAGCTGGTGTAATATGTTTGTTTCCAATTGGTCTGACTCCCTTCAGTCATGCTTACCTTTCAGTATCTGAAAATCTCAGCTCACGTCTGATAAATTAATCCCCACATACTGTATCCGTTTTATGCTGGAAAAACCACACCACATGGCTCAGGGTAATCAAACAAATTTTGAAATTGCAATTTGAATATTGCAAAGCTGCCGTCTTATTTCTCTCTCCCTTGCCAGCTTCTGTTCTGAAACCTGATCACTGCTTCTGCTGGGAGGGGTGTGAGCACGAGGGGAGGGGAGGGAACAGCCAGTGAGAGAGCGAGAGAGAGACGTTGCAAGTGTGGAGCTTGCTGCCTTTAGACAAAGCAGTCTGCTGCAGCTCTCTGAAAGGGACACATGCTTGCCTGGGAAAATACCAGAGTCCTTTTGCCTGCTTATGGAGTAGAAAGGAATCAGCCCTGGATAAGGAAAGAATCTCTGGCCAGCAAGAGCCTGCTGCTTGGAATTTGGGGATATAGATGCTGTCCCTTTGCCCAGGCTTTGTCAGAGAAGGGAGGAGGAAATCTTTTGTGAGTGCTGCATCCCTTGTGCTGCAGTATGCATTAAGAAGGCTGGCCAGCTCCCGAGCACTCATTAACACTGACTTGCTTAACAGAGGATCTTTTCTGAAGGCCAGCGTAACAGGATCTCTAACCCCTCGATTGTTCAGATAATAGCCAGCACTGCATTGTGTAGGCAGTCTGGAAAGAAAGGGGTGGAGGCTAGTTTAGGATGTTCAGAACTTCTGATAACCACAGGGTTTAAAGACTGCAACCCCGGTGTCTTCATCAATATTTTGCAAATCCCCTTCAGTGACGGACATGCTAGGAAGACTGAGAAAATTCTGCGTGACTTGCATAGCAATTCCTCTGAGGACTGCAAAGACGTGGGCTCTGAACTTTCCTTGCTTCATCAAATATCACCAGTTCTGCACAGGGAAAGTAACAAGTTCCTAGACTCTCCTCTTATGTGTGGAGGGAAGAAGAGGCGTTCCATATAGCTTCTGTGGGGCTCTTGGAAGAATTTATTTCTGACTAACCGGCTGAAAGGAGGTGCCAGGACATATCTAACCCTATCTGCTGCGGAGAAAAGGGGAGGGGGCGTGTTCATCTTGCTTGGCTTTCCTCACCCCCTTAAACCAACGAGCTAAGATGCTTTGTTCTGAAAGCTGTTCGTTATCTCAGTAAGGAATTTGAAGGTAGTACTTGCCTTTAGTGGAAGAAAATGAAGGACGGGCAAATGCAAGTCAACAAAGAACTGGCAGGAGCAGGCATGTTGGGTGGAAAATGAGCTGACCATTTATCTTTTTGCTCAGACTGGATGCTCCGGTATACTTATTTGTTCCAGTCTAGATGTTGACGCTGGTTCCCAGCCCAGATCAGTCAATACCGGCTGTCAGGATGTCATGCATCTGGATAGGTGATAAAATGACAGTGGCAGGACTTCCAAGCTCAGGCTTGTTGTCCCTCATGCATCCACTCCTTATAATAAAATAACAAAGAAAAGCCCGTACCATGGTTTGCCTGTTCCGGGACTGTTGGGGGAAAAAAAGTATAAATCTTTATTCTTCTACTGCAGTTTGTGTTTTTTGTTTTTGTTTTTATTTGTCTTGCATGTCTTCCTTTGGACAGCTGTTCACTAATCTGGCTGCTGCTGCTTTTCTGAACACCCATCGTGTCTGTTTGTCTCTCTCAGCTGCATGAAGATGTATTTTCTCTCTAACTGCTTTGCACCTCCAGTGCTAACAGTCTTCCTTACTGGCCTGTTGTACAAGGTAATGCATCTGAAGTTGCATGGATGCAAGCATCTGCTGGGCTGTGTTTATTTGTGAGCTGGCCCTCTCTTGTCTCTCGTCCCTGTAGCCTTGGCTTGGAATGATGCCTTGGAAAGTTTTCAGCCCCCTCAGATGAAACAAGGAGCTGACCCAGGAGTCTTGTGAGGTTTGGGATGCTTTTGCCTGGCAAGGAGCACACTTGAGCCAGAAAATCAGTGCATGTGATGCCTTGGCCCCAGGAATGGTTCTAAACAGCTTGGATTCAGAGTTTGTTTGAGTATAACCGGGAGACCAATTAACACTCTAGTTTGAACAGGACAGAAGCTTATTGTTCATGGTTTGTGTACAGAAGAGGAACTGTCTGTCAGCTAATTGTTGTACTCTGGCCTTGGTTTGGCTTCTTTATGGTAATGACTATGATGTGGCAATGCCACCTGTCTTCCTCAGAGTGCCGCTGCTACCGCCTTAATGGGTTTTCCTTTTTCAAGCGTCTGCCGATTCCTCTCTCGTCAGGTTCACGGATGCTGGAGCAGAGTGTTGGGGAGTGGCTGGAGTCCATCGGCTTACAGCAGTATGAGAGCAAACTGCTTCTCAATGGCTTTGATGATGTTCGCTTCCTGGTAAGTAGCTTTGTTGGAAAAAGTTACAAGGTTTTATTGGGACTTGCAGAGCTTACCTTTTGGAAAGCAAATTGAAACTTGTTTTGTACAATACAGATATATATTTGCATTATTTGGATCTCAGATAAATCAGTTTATGCAGCACTGTTAGATCAAATGAAACACATGAAAGGCAAGGCTGAATTCTTTTCATTGTCTGGATGAGTACGGACATAACACACACACACACAAAATCATTTGGGGGGGGGGAGTTCAGGTTCTCCTATGAATTCATAAAAATCCCAAACTCATAGAAAGAACATCAAGAAAGCTTTTCTAGATGAAGGGTTAAACTGAAGCTGTGTTGACACCTGGGTAGTAGCTTAGTCTTACTTTGAGAGTTGAGCTGCCAGCTTCAGATGGAAATGAACGACAGAAAAATGTTTGAATTCTTTCTGCAGTTGTTAACTCCTTGAACATTTTCAGCAACCTGCAGGCTAGAGATTATGTTGCTGGAATGATTGCATATGCATGTATATTTGGGGGCTTGTTTAAACGCTGCTGCTTCAGCTGGTAAAGATGCATTCTTTACTAAGTATTGCAGAAGCAAACTCCTGTGCTTTCCTCTCTAACCCATTTCACATATGTAGGATGGATCTCAACTATTTTGTTTTTGTTTTTGGTTTAAGAACCCGTTCCCAATACTTCCTGATATCTATGGACAGGACAGTTCAAAACAGAATAAGCTTTGGCCATTCTGGTTAAATTACATAATAGGTGTAGTATCCTTGCCTTGGTATGCATATCACTTAGCTTCTTAAAGCACAACACTGTTTATGCAATCATTGTTGCTGAACGTTAGTTGGCCCTGTCAGCACTTAGCTAAATTAGGCTCAATCATTCATCAGCACTAGGAAGGAATAGATCCTTACCAAGGGGATCCTTGCTGAGTTTGAATTATTAACATGCCAGCTTCCTTTAAGAAGTCGTTTTATGGAAGAAGCAAAGGTTCAGCATCCTAAAATGATGGGTATCACCCTTTGGTCCATTTTCATAGAAAATGTAAACCACACATTTGCAAATCCTTAATCACAGTAGACTTTTTTGTCAGTCTCCACCTTCCTAAAGGCAGATGCAAAGGATTTTGAATTGCTTAAAAAAGCTTGAGCATGGGAATGTCTCTCTGTTCACTTTGCTGATTTTTCAGGAAAGGTCAGTATCTAATTTCAGAATTACCTGCAGGTCCAGAGTTTGAAAACTGGTCAGATATCCCTTCCTGAACATGCTAAAACACTAGCCATGCAAAACAAGTAAAATTTCTTTTGAAATGGAGACAACTCAAATCTTTTAGCTATCAAAGTGGACTAGGCTTTAGTCTTTCACAAAATCTCGTTAGGGTTAACCACTTCAGGTAGTGCTTTTCTTAAATAATCAGAGTAGTGTTTATTTGTTCACTTAAAGGTGTAGCCTTCACTAAGAGTTAGATTTAGGAAGATTAACAAAATATTAACTGTTTACAGTTAATGACTATTCTGTAAGTGGTGGATGACTGGAATTAATAACACCTATACAAACTGTTAGTATCATTCATACTGTCAGGGGGAAAGTATGTAGGGGACAACTTATTTATAATTGCTCCTTCTAAGCCTCTTACATGCATTTAAAATTTAAATTTCCTCTATTTCAGACTTAAGACCACACCTGTCTTTATTGGGACTCCATTATTGCTGCCACCTTGAATTTTTAGGAAATTATACTTTATATTTTACAAAGCAGGAAAATGAAATAAAAGGAACATGGATACATTTGCCAGGCATTTTCCTTATAAACAATGACTGTCACAATGCCCATATCCAGTAGTTTCAAAAGAAAGAGAACCAATTTAACAAGTATCTTACTATCTTAGTCCCATCCAGTGCAAATGATTAGATAACTTTCTCCAGCATATTTTAGATACCTCTTTTGAAATAATAATGTGGCGATATATTCGTGTCTTAATGAATGTTGGCAGACATAAATACATGTTAAATATTTTAATAAACAGAGCACTGTTAAGTGTATGGTTTATTAATTTTTGGCAGTTAACATGGCTACTTTTTAACTCCTGGCTACAGAAGAAAGTAATCTACTGTATTACCATATTAGTTCTGTTAAGAAGTGCTCCAAGCTTTGGGCTATTCTGCATTTCCTTCTTAAGGATCTTTCTGAAGTGGGAAGTTTTGAACCCAAATACTTGATGCAGCTTATCTGACCTAAAGGCAGATTCTTGCATAGTTGTTCATGAGGTTCCATAGCTGAATAAGAATGGGGTGTCAGGTGTAACTTTTGTGCACATTAGGAACCATGTACTTGTGTGACCATTTTTCTTGCTGCAGTGCTTTTTATTACAGAATAATCAATTTCAGAAAATAGAACAGTGACATGAGAATCTTCCCTAAGCCCTTTCTATACCCATAATTACTTTCAATACCCTGGACAGCTCCCATATAGTACATGGTATATAACCCCAAATAAAGGGCTGTGTAGTCATGACAGAAAAATGGATGTTGGTTACATTCTTTCATTGGGATATTTTGAGTTACAAATACTCTCCTTTTGGTTTTGGTAGAAGTGTAAGGATTACAACTGCTTCTTTGTGTAGCAAGAGTAGCATGTTTGCATGCTGCACTTCGTTTAAAGTGATCTCTTCCTCAAGGATTGTAAGATTAAATTTTTATGGTATGATCCCTGTGCAAGTTTCTACATTTCTTGGAAGCAACAGAATATGTTTCTCTTTAGAGTTTTAGTTGAGTTCCATGGATGGCTAGTTCAACCTATATATGTATATAAAGGGCATCATTCCAATTCTGATTTTCATTTATAGTATTTTTTAACTTTAAAGAACACTTTTCAGGGATTGAATCACGGCAACTCTGTTCTCTACACCCCAGAGCAGTTTGATGTTCACAAGAAAGCCTAACATTGCTTCTGCACCTATTTTAAAGTGGTTGGTGGAATCCATTTTTTCTTTCATAGTGATGCCTTTAAGGGTACCTTTTTCAGTAACAGCTTAGTTCATAATTCTTCCATTATCTGTTACAATATATACATGCTTAACAGATTTAAGTTTTAGCCAAATAAGAAAGTAAAGAATCATAAATGCCAACCCCCCCCCCCTTATTTTCCTCATCAGTGTTAGTAGTTTTTCACATCTGGCTTTTGGTTTTCATAACTGAATAAAGCTGCAACAAAAGGAGTTCACTTT
Source organism: Podarcis raffonei (assembly GCF_027172205.1). Taxonomy (NCBI): domain Eukaryota; kingdom Metazoa; phylum Chordata; class Lepidosauria; order Squamata; family Lacertidae; genus Podarcis; species Podarcis raffonei. The sequence continues at coordinate 55,507,976 of NC_070607.1, forward strand.
TGAAAGTCAGTTTCTTTTTCCTAGTCCAGAATCTAAGCATATGCATGTTAGCTACATAGTTCATAGTCCAAAACTACTTATTAGATTTCACAAAGGGTTCAGACAGCATAAGCCAGTCGGGAGAGAATTCTCTAGAAAAATCTGTTGCTTCATTTCATATTTTGCCAACACAGATTTTTCAGATTTTTGTTAAACTGAATAATGCGTTTGTTAGCTTATATGGTTCTTAAGGATTGGCACAGATCAAAAGGGTTGCATTAAATCTCACTGTCACAGAGGCTAGCAACGCATGTTAGGTAATGGGTTGCACTTTGCCAGATAGACTATTAGGCTAATTGCTTTAGCAATAATAAAAATTAAGTTGGGATTTTTAAAAATAGAACTTAGGCTGAATTATGTGAGATTCTGGGTTGAACTATCCAAGATACTGCACAATTTTTCTTACTGCTTAGAACTATAACAATAGCTCAGCAGTGGGGCAAGATGTCTGAAGAGGATGTATAATCTTTTGTTGTAAATTTTCAAAGAAAAGCTGGACAAGTGCTTGAAATATATGTCCTGCTTTATGGAAGAAGGTAAATTAGGTGAAGCACATGCGCACACACCTTCCTGATGCTGTCCAGTTTTTCTTTTAAAAAAAGAAAAGCATCAGAAATAGCTTTCCTCAGACAGGATCAAATATCTCAGGCATTGAAAGTAATATTAGTGTAAAATGCATTTTGCCAGAGCCAGACAAATGCTGTTTTTGTTCTGTTTAAAGTTCCTACTTTATTGGCTTCCTCATGAATATACTCAAGAGTTATGCATCTGTTGTGGGGAAAACAGTTTCCAAAATAAGTGCTGATATGGTGGTTGAGAAAAGATGTCATGTTGTGAAAACTATAGCTACCACATGTAAATAATATTTCATTTTTAGTTAGGATGTTGGGTGTATGATAGACAAGTGGGGACTCACAATCATGCATGGTGTGTGTAGGAAGTGGTGTGATTAGACTGGGGAAGAGATGGAAAGGTGAAACAGTAGGCTTCCTCTGTCCTCCTGTTTGGAAGAAGTACCTTTGCAAACTCTTTTTCAAAAAGAGGACCTGGAAGTTGCCATTTCTGCCTCAGCCATCACAACTTCCTTCCTTAGAAACCAAATAGCATGTAGGCACTAGCCCTGGCTGCTGACACCTGGGATCTACACTAGACTGAAGGAAACATGGCAGTGCAACCTTCTGGTTTCTGTAGAAACTTACTTTGAACACTTCTGTTTTAGATAAAGATATGGATAAGTACTGTCTGCTGCCCTTCCAATTTGCCACTTTTCATGTCCAGACAAGGACCAAGTTGGTGGTAAATAGAAGTTGGTGGTAAATAGAAAGATTACCAAATAAGTATCATGATTGCATGCAACAAAATAATCACTATATATTGGAATTGCTATGACACCTAAAAATAATTTACAGCTTGCATTTCTCTCTGTGTGATCCACTTCAAAAGAGTAATTCACTTAAAATTCACCACAATCAGGTGTGTTCTGGTCACCTTCAGCCTTGACTACTGTAACATGCTCATGGGGCTGCCCTTGAAACGTGTCCAGAACCTTCAGCTGGTACAAAACACCACCTCCAGGTTATTTATTGGAACAGGTCGGTCAGAGCATATTACTCCAATACTGCTTGATCTGCCCTGGTTGTATGTTCCCTTCCTGGCTTGATTCAAGGTGTGCCTATTTCTGTTATGTGTCAGTTTAGCATGCTTTCAATCTTAAGTTTGTTTCATCCCTTTTCTGCTGGTTTTTTTTAATAAAGAAAAGACTTCATCAGAATTTTGCATTTGAATTCCATGCATTTCTGTATGCATTTTCCCCTTATAAGCTTTACCTTCATAATATATACATTTTGTATACTTTTCTGTGCATTTCACCCTAGATAATTCATTTTTGAACAAGTGGCATACAGCTTGGAAGAGAATAGCTGCAGAGCATTAGAACTAGAGTCTGCCTACATTTTTCTGTGAAAAGTCACTACTCCCGAAATGGCATATTTTGTTTGGGTAGAGACAGTAATGGAATTCAGATTCTTTCATTCTCTAGCTTAGTGTTGTTAGCTGCTAAGCAATGCTACATGCAGTTGTTTGATAACAGGAGTTACAAGATTGGGCTGCATTAATTCAGTAACATGTCACTATCTCTGATCGTTGATTTAATCGACAACCTGAGGCAGCCTCTTTACAAGTTGTATATTGGTATACAGTTTAGTGATTATACTGATAACAGTTTTTTAAAAATAAAAATAAAATATTATGAAATGTACAAAGAAGACAACTCAGGTTTTTAACACACACACACACACACACACACACACACACACAGTGCACCACATTGGACAATGTCACACCAGCCTTTATGCAGTCAAAATTCTAATCCCACAGTAACACCTGTTGGGATTGGTACTGCTATTGGAACTTGACAAGGCAAGTTTAAGGGTGGCACATGCCACAGTGTAGTTAAAATATAAATCCCCTTGCTTTGTTTATATTCAGTCATCTGCATATGTTCAGTATATAGTAGGTTTGTTCTTGGTTTGTTTCTGGCTTTCTGCTCATGGCTTGTTTGAAACAAACAAATTATGGTCTGGGTTCACATGACATAATAAGCCATACTGTGACTTATTTGCACCTCGGTGGCTAGGCGCCTATTGGTCAAAACTGTAGTAAACATGAAGATTGTATTTTCCTTGCTTTTCACTCAGAGGTTATCCTTCCTCCCCCACCCCACCCCAAAAACTGTAGCATTGTCCTTATTATGCACTCTAGCTGTAGCATGGTGATTAGAGAATTGGACTTTAAACTGGGTGTTTTGAGAAGAAAATTAGAGGGTAACAATGTGTGCTACCTTTAGCTTTTTGGGGGAAAGACAGGGTGTAAATGTAGTTAATAGTGGTAATAGCTGAAATTATAAACTTAAATTAGGATCTAGTTCAGTGTGCCTGGTGGAGGCTTTTTGTACAGCAATGCACTCCTTAAAGCCAAGTGAAAAAATAAAAACCTTCATGGGTAGAGAATGAATGTTTGCCACTGTTTTTGGTTATTAGAAACAGGTAACAGCTGCTATTTGAGTTTACCAAAATCAGCATACTAGAAACAGTTCTGAGTTCATGATGGGGGGGGGGGGTAATATGTACCACATCCCAACACAGGTCCATCCCTTTACATCTTTCTTTAGGTACATTAAGCCATTACATTTTTGTTTCTTTACTTTTTGCCTCTTCCCCTTTCTGCTACTGAACTTCCCATAAAAGTGTGGCGTGCAACAATGATTCAATGAGACTTTGTCAGAAGCAAATCTGCTCTCCTCATGTAGTGCCCTAGGCTCCTCTGGCTTCATTTTTTAATTGGAGGAATGAGGTAAAAATTGAGGGCATTAAAGTACGGGATGTTTGCAAATAATTTGAAGTTCTGACATTAATTTGACTAAATGCAATTTACTGTCAAGTCTGATTAGCCTGCAGTGATCGTTACCAGGCTCACTTGTTCATGGTGTTCCCCCCTTTCTTACATTCAGCAGTAGAATTTAGAGTCATAGAAACACAATAGCATAAATGCCTGCCCCATCTTGTCTAAATTAAATGTGCAGAGTCTGTGTAGAGAGCAATAACCTAAGACTATTTCCCTTCTACCAAAGAGGGAGCGCATGGTTTCTATAAGGAGCTCTCGATTAATTTGTGTACAATCCATTCCTTTATATCCAAAATCAGGGCAAAACTACACAATTTTCACTGAATAAAATTGTTTTCTCCCTTAAGCCATTTGTCCTGATAAGAGAAGCATGGGTGTGTTTCACAAAGGGGAAACCAGCAGCTTTGATGGTGGGAAAATACTGCTGCTTACAGAAGTTTAATAAAAAGTTTACTAAGTGGCTTGTGCATTTTCATTGTCCCATATATTTTGACCTCAAGATTAGAAATTTCCCGGTCTTCTTTTGTAAGACCCCAGCATATTATCCAAAAACCTGTCAGATAGAAGTGAAATCATATAATGTATGTTACTAAGTTAGCCTGAAGCCCTAGACTTTTCCTATATTAGCAATGATACGTTTCACAGAAGTAATCTGCTTTTCAACCCGCACTGATCTTGTTTTGAATTAAATTTACACTACTGACTCTTAACCTTCCTGCATTTCTTAGGCCTCATGGCTGTGTCTGCCTTCTCATAATATAAATATGCGAATCAAAATCTGCTGAGAAACAATGTGTTGGAATAGACTATTTGTGGTTGTTTGTGGGATTTTTCTCATTGAACAGCTGCCACTGGTCCAATCCCATGCTACACAATTAGCTGCTTTTTAAACTCAACTATGTTTCAAAAAACAGTTTGAAACGAGGGTACAATAATTCTAACTAACTATTGGTCATGCCCAAGTCCTAAGGCATGCATACAGATCATGGCCAATGCATTTTTTAAATACTTGAATTCTTTGAATTAATCAATAATTGGCTGTCTCTTAGTGCAGACCCAGGTCATTGAGCCTGAGCTTCCACAGCCACCGCCTGTCATGCACTACCATTGGCAGGATTGGCAGCAAAAGCAGCTTGTTCTAGGCTTGTGATATCTTACTCTCTTGCTACTTATGCTGCTTTAAATGTGCATTTTGTTTGACTTCCTTTAGTAATGTTTTCTTTTGAAATGTTTAAGATAATATTTTTTGTTTGCTGCATTAGATGTGCATTCTGTAGTTTACCTCCTTTGAAATGTTTTATTTTGAAATCTTTAAGATAATATTTTTGTTTCCTGTTATTCTGTATTGTTTTATTTGACACTTTAATGTAGGTTGTAAACTGCTTTGAGGGTTTTTTCTTTAAAATGCAAAGCAGTATAGAAATGAAATGAATAATAACAATTGCAGAGGTAACTTGTATACAAGAGAATGTTATGTTTTAGCTGCATTCTGAAAAAGTGGAATGTTATTGTGGACATGTCTCTGCATGCCGGTTTTATATATTCCTTACACTTCTTTTCCATCTGCTATAGAAATAAGAAATACTCCTCTTCTGAAACATAACACACTATATTTAAGGCACAACTATATGTAGTCTCTGGGGAAATAGTTTTGCCCTCACAGTAGATTATTTCCCATATGAGAAGTATATGTATGTTCATAGTTCCCTGTTCCAAGATATCCCAAGGCCAATAACAAATGCTTTCTTTCTCATGTCCTTCCTACTAAAATGTAGCTTGAAAGTTCTGGAGACTCACACTTGGAAGGAATAATTTGTGTTGAAGGGTTATCAATTGACCACTCATTACTTTAAAAAAACAACAGCACTTGGAGGCATGACTAAAATTCACAAACCCACAATAAATCTGAATCAGTACGGTTGTTTCATTTTTGCTCAACATATTTTGTAACATTGGCAATGCTACAATGGTGATCAACTAAGGATTGTCATATGTCACTGGTGTAAATGAAGGGTGAAAAAATTAGCTGTCACTTTACAAGCATTTGTTTGCCCCAAAGCTTCTGATGAATCAAATATAAACTTTCAACTGTCAGCTTTGGTTCACTTCACACTTTTCAAACATACAGTATCTCAGGAAGCTAGCAACTAGGGTTCATATTAGTTAAACTGCAGTTAGGAGGGGATGCAAGAAGGACATACTAGGAATGAAAGTTTTACTTCTCATGGTTATGGGAAATGACTTGTACTCCAATTCTGTTCTTATTTTTGTTTTACTTGACTCACTACGATGCTCTGTCTGCTGATGCCTTGTGACTATAGGGAATATACTTGACCCTACCCTATCCACTTTCTCTTCTGTCCTCTCCAACCCCCTATGCACCCTCAAAATCAGCTCTGTAGGTTTGAGGAACCCTCCAGAGCAGATTTTTTGGGCATATGGGGGAGGAGAGGAAATGGAAGTCCCAGTACAAACCAGAAGGAATAATGGGAGATTTCCACCATTGTAGTGGCATAGGGAGATGATAAAATCAGTTTTGCATGAATGGAATTAGAAAGGTTTCAATATCCACTTAGGAGAAAAGGAGTGACAGATGACGTGCCTAATACTTTGAACATACAGATAGGGATATACACTGCAAATTGTAGTTCTAGTATTCTCCTATTGCTATCGTTTCCTAACACACTTTTGAAATTTACAGGAACTGAATTATTTAATACTAAGAAGTCATACTCCTTGAAAGATAAATTCTGTTTTATTGGAGGAGGAGTCTCTCTGTGGGACACAGGTGTACAGCCTGGATGGCATGGGACAAGCTTGGCATTGTTGTTATTAAAATTTATATTCCGCCCTTTACCACAAGATCTCAGGGCAGGTCACATTTCCAAGTTTCTGCTTTGATTTGGTTGTAGAAAAATAGAGATGTTATGGTCTGAGCTGTACATCCAGCAACATTAGTTCATTAGTTCATGGATCAGTTCAAGGGTATTAAGGCAGTCATAAAGCAGTACTTTTCACAAAAGGCAATTATGGCCACCTCTACTGATCTCCCCATTTGTATTGTGCAATGCAGGGGACTGTTGAGTATATTCTAGGGAATGTTTTGAGGACCATTAATCATTTTCAGTAGATGTGGCCACTAATGCTCTAAGATACCGAGGTTCCATGGCAGACTCACAGGAATACAGAATAACCAATATGGGAGAGATTCCTCAAGAGTGGGATGCTAGAAAACCACAGATTACAAAGCACTGAGGCAAAATAAGTTAAGTATCATAATTTGAGGAGTCAAATGTATACTGAACAGCTGACATCTATGTTGGTTGATTGAACACTAATCCCATAATTCACACTGTAACGCACACTGCAGAAATATTTTCAGCATCAAATTTACGCAAATCCCCAAACATTCCATGTACTGCATCACAATAAGAAAGATGAGTGGCTGTTATTTTTAATTAGTATGGAACTTCCTTTCAAATGCACACACAAGTTTTTGGTAATTTATGCTGGTCTCTATGTGGTGCTATTTTATAGCCATCTTCTCTTAAGGTAGGCTGCAATTTGCTAATATGCAAAAGTCTGAATTTAAATTTAATTGAGCCAGCTAAGAAACAAAAATGTTCTGGTTGAAGCTACATTGGCATTACAGCATAAGATGTTTGATTTTGTTTTAAGGTACATAGCTAGATTTCTTGAGCAGCAGATGTTTTGACAGATTTCCACAGTTGTAATCTTGCTGTTTCAGTTTAGTATTGCTTAGCAGCATGGAGTTATTGGTTCAGCAGTGCCCTTGGCTTGAGGGTATGTTAGGCAGGAAAACTACTGAATAACAATGAAACATCTTCCTTTCGAAGGTTTTATTTTTAAAGTCGGGTGACTCCAGTAGTTCTCACCCCATACCTGATACAGCATTGTGGAAATATTCAGTGACCTTGTAAGCACAGTTAGTCAGTGGTTTGGACTATGTACTCACAAGAGGCAAGCATGGGCTTGGTTTCATTTTATATAACACTCTGCATTCCTGTTCACATCTATTTAATTCACTAATGAATGGGAAAACAGAAGTTTAAAAATACCACATTGATAAAGGGTGATATTCATCATAGTGCTAAGGAGATCGTTCCATCAGCACAAGTATTTTCACATGTTTGATTGAATGATTCCTCTCCTCACCCTACGTTCTCCCAACTCCCCAAAGCAAATTTGGTGAGGACATAGGGGGACATGGGAAGAGCAGAGGGGGCAACAGGTTCGTTGAATGTAGCACAAAGCATTTTTCTCATCTTCAGAAGTTTCTGATCATTCTTTTTTCTAATTCCATAATGAAGGTTCCATTAGTAAAGCGTATGGGGAGAGATGTTCGGGACAGTTCATGTTAATATTGTGGCTTTTAGACCCACACACTGATCACCATGCATGCAGTAGAGCCTGTGATATGGCTATACACATGTACCAAGAATACCAGTCCCAACTTCACCTAAAAAAAGAAAGAAAGAGGTGAAAGCATTATGGAAACCAAGTATATCATTGACACAATTGTACGCATATATGTCTACCTCACTTGTTACTGTTTTTGTATACTTGGTGACAGGTACACAGGCTACTTCCAGATTCCCCAATGTGTTAGTAGTCCTTGCTGCTGTTGTGATGCGATTAAGTTACTGCACAGTATTGCTCATTTTGTTGGAATACCACTTTATTGCTTATACAACACATTAGCAACATATTGATGTCATTTGGTTCTATTTCATTGAATTTGGTAACTTCCCCCCAAGCATAAGCTTCTCGATTGTTCTCTGTTCCATTTTGCTTTATTCTGATACAAATTTAGCTTCAGGGATAGCATGTTCAAGATCAATTTGACACAATGACCTCATTCAGAGATAATACTAGGGTTGCCATATTTCAAACAGTGAAAATCCAGACAGAAAAGTTGTTGAGGTTTTCTGACAAATTCACAACAACCAAAAGTTTTGGAGCCATTTTTAAGGAAAATGGCCCAAAATGGCAATGCTGACATGGGTTGCCATATGTCGGGGTTTTCCTGGACATTTTTGCGATTTCCACCCAGTCACTGCTTCCAACCGCAGTATTCCGAATATGTAGGGAAAATTCCAGACATATGGCAACCCTAATAATGATAAACATGAACAATCTTGAGCCAGCCTCAGGATCATGCCCATCTATTTCCTGCTACCGTCTAGGTGCTAGGAGCTGATTAGAAGCTTTTGCTTCCAAATCTAACTAAGTGCATAACTGGTGGTTATGTCCCATCAACAATTGTGTTCTGCAACAATCCAACTTCAAACCTGTGTTTTATTAAGATGGCTTGTTTTAACAACACATAGGTAATATTAACCACAGTTTAGAGTTTGGATTAGTGAAAATGGAAGTGAAAGTTTCTGATCTTCAGTTTGAGAAGGGGAAGGGGGAGTGTGGGGGAGGGGGAATGCTGGGAAGGGGGAGTGTGTTAACCCACGGCCCACCCAGAGTTGTGCACATAATGCTAAATCATAGTTTGGCATTGCATCCAAAAGAGGACAAAGTCCGTAAATTTTATGTCCATGAATGTGGTTTGAAATATTCTTGTATTGCTGAAATGAAACTAGGGCAGAAGTTTAAAGCAGCCTTGCAAATAAGTTCACAAACATTATCCTATCATAAACTTTACTAGTTTGCTATAGGATGCAGAGAGTTGCACCCCTGCTTTAGCCTGTGGAAGAGTGAATTTTGGTTTCTACTGGATGAAGAAGAGGAATGAAGCACTCTGCCTGTCTTACAGCAGCCCACTCACTCACCTGCATTTATTCCTTCTCACCTATTGCTACCAGATGAATGCATAAATATAAGGCTGCTTTGAAGCAAGAAAACTGCATATTTAGTATAAAGGTTAAAAAAAAAGTTCCTTAAGAGCACTAACATTTTGGGCTAAATCCCTAATTTTATGCACTGTGTGATAACTGTTGTAAGCAAATGACCTTGCATAGTAGGTAGGCATAATAATGGCCACTCATTTCTTTAGAAGGGGAGGGTCATACTATTTGTCCTGTCTTAGGAGAGGGGGGAGTTGCCTGATGCCATCATAATATATCTTTAGGCACCAAACAAAAGTATTCCTCTATAACCAGGCCTTTGGCCTGCCTTGGGCAAGATAAAGCAACTAGATTAGATTAAATTAGACAGACCGACAGGCAGGCAGGCAGGCAGCATTCCTATAGCACTTGTGAGTCTTTTTAAGAAAAATCACAGAATAATTGTTCCTCGTTTTAACCAAGACTATATCTGAGACTGGACCTTTAGACCTTACCAGATACTGTTGTCATCCCTTCAACATGCATACTGTGTTCTGAAATAGTCTCCTGTCTTTGCCTTGGTGGAAAATGACTTTCTGGTGCTGTTTTCATTTTTGGTGAGACTTTCTTTAGGAGTCATTCTGCATCTAGTACCATCTCAAAAATTACCCTGTTTTCTACAGTGATTGAGAGGACATTTTATTCAACAAACTGTAGGCACTGGTAGGAGAAAGAGGTGGGGCAGGGGGAGTGCACCGCCCCCAGCACCACGATCCCGGTGGGGTGCCATCGTGGCTCCTCCCCCCCCAGCGTTGGGTGCCACACCCCGGCAGGCAGCACGCCATGCCCCACGGGCAGTGCACCACACCCCCGGGACAAGCACCAGCCATGCCCCCAGTGCCAGAGCATGAAGCTCTGCCACTGACTGTAGGTGAATCCTTCTGAAGATTGTGGAGAATGAGACTTGGAGGGGAAAACAGTTTGGAGATAAAAAATGGACAGTGTAATTTGTAACTGAGGTTCTAGTTAGTGACCGTTATCCCTTCTCAGCGTTCCAAAGACAGGCAAACATTTTTATCTGTACATAGCAATACAAATAAAAGCAGAAGGTAGTCAAAAGAAAAAGAGCAAACATATCATAGGGAAATGATAATAAAAACAATAACCCGAACTGTACAGAATGATGCCTGGTATGCAAAATAGCAGAAGTAGCAGCAGGAATCAGTAGATGTACCAAAGAAAAGGAACCAAAGCATACCAAATCAAATAGCAGTTCATCTAGGTGAAAACCAAACCATCAACAAAGACAGACTTGAGATGTTTTCACCAAGTCTAGCTGCTTTTGGGGAGCTGAGCTTTGGGGTACTGATAGCAAGGAATAGATCTCTTAAATTATTCATGAATGAATAATAGGTGAATGATAGGTCATGATTGCATTATAACATTGTCAAGTAGGAGTGTCAAAACTCCCTTAGATTGAGTAATAGTAATGTCTCTTCAAAGGTTTTTTAAAACAACAGACACCCAGATAGAACAGCCCATAACACTTTGTACTACTTTGGTTCACATGATTGCATTAAGAGATTTCCTGCTAGGTTTTGTCTGTCTCCAATCCATCTTGTTATCAAAAGCTTGTAAGGAAGGACCACCTAGTGAACACTTCCCTCTGCTTTTAAATGTGCATCTCCTCTCAGAACCAATTAAGTAAAAATGCCTCTTGCCTCCCCTATGGATTTTCTACCTGTGTGTTCAGTTCTGCCTGCTTATCAGAGAAGCTAAAATAGTCTTTGCCATTTAGTCCCGCAGAGCCATGTTGGGCTCTAAAAAGCAGAGTGGGATTCTCATAGGCAGCCTTAGGGAAGTGCCAGCTCTGTGCTTAGGTTGGAAGCGGGGGGCCTTTTTCAGCAAAGGAAGACAGACATTTCTCAGGGCGAGGGGGGGATGGGACACAATTCAGCAGGGCCAAAGGTATAAGCCTGTAATGATTTCCTGAATATTATGCTGTGTGTGTTAAGTACTTTTAGAATGGGGATTCACAGGATACATGAATATGGGGATGGTTCGGGGAATGAGGAATCTCCATAAGATGAGCATATTTAAATACTGCTCGATGGTTCTTGGATCTATGATGAGAGAAGTAGCCCTGAAAAATCCTCCCATCAAATTTTTGATTGTGAAAATTATTATTCTCTCCTACTGTGCCCTGAACCTGAGTCCTTTCTGCACTGCAGCCTCTGCTCCTAAAATACAGTGGTACCTCGGGTTAAGAACTTAATTCGTTCTGGAGGTCTGTTCTTAACCTGAAACTGTTCTTAACCTGAAGCACCACTTTAACTAATGGGGCCTCCCACTGCCACCGTGCCGCTGGAGCATGATTTCTGTTCACATCCTGAAGCAAAGTTCTTAACCCGAGGTACTATTTCTGGGTTAGCGGAGTCTGTAACCTGAAGCGTCTGTAACCTGAAGCGTCTGTAACCCAAGGTACCACTGTACTAGTGAAGTGCTAACGTATGGGACAGAGACACTGCTGATCCCAGAGCAAGTGCCTATTCAAGTGGAGCTCTCAAAGCTGCTACTGCTAAAAGAGAGGCCACTTTCTAAGGTCAAAGTAAAACTAGTCTGGGCGGACCATAATGCTTAGACCTTGATTGTTGGCACTGATAATCTCAATGGGTGTCACACATTTTATGTTAAGGTTTGAGAGGTTTGCTGTACACCAGGATTGGGGAACCTGGTGCCCTCCAGTTGTTGTTGTCCTTAGTCCCAACCGGCTTGGCTAATGGTAAGAGATGGTGGGTACTGGAGTCAAAGTACACCAGGAGGGCCACATGTTCCCCACCCCTGCTGTAGAATAAAGCCTCTGAAGTATCTGCCTCATCCATCCAGACAGCAATGCACTTCTTTCAAAATACCCACCTGTTTTCCCCTGGTGCCAAAGGGTAATTCCCTTGCTGCTGCAAGCTGGTGGTGCATAGGTGTGCTTCATTTTGCTTTAATGTGGAGAAGTCTTGCACAGAGATTCAAGATGAGCAGCAACAATGTCTGCAGTACTGATTACAAGAGCAAAAGCTAACATTGTACAGTATAAGGGAAACCGGAGGCCAAAACAGTAGTTTTAATGTAACAAGACCTGCATTACAAAGTCTCATTTAAAGCAGTATTTTGAAAAACGATAACCTAAACCAGGGGTTGTCAACCTGGTGCCTACCGCCCACTAGTGGATTCTAGGTGGGCAGTAGGGGGTTCTATGGCACAAGCTGAATCCTCCTCCCATTGAGCACTGGTGGGCAGTTAAGAAAATTTTACCATCAAGAAAGATGGATTAGTGGGCGGTAGGTATAAAAAGGTTGACTACCTCTGACCTAAATGTCTTAGCCTTCTGCTCTGTACCCTACCTATATATGTGCATTCACCAAGCCTGGTAGTGGCACATATGTGTGGAATAAGCATGAGACTATATGGATTGACTGCACTGCACTGTCTTCCACATAAGCAGTTTTGCTTAGCGTATAACATTGTCATTCCTATATAGTTGGTATAGGTTTTTTTGGTATTTTGAAAGCACCTGTCAGTAGAAGAGGTATCTGAGTCATCTGGTGTTTCATACCACCTCAAAGACAATCAAGTTAGGCTTTGAAAATAATTTTTCTCATGTGTATCAGTATGCTGATATTTGAGTCTTTAGAGAGTCACAGAAGTTTCACTGCTGCTTTACTCTTTAAAAGGATGGGTGGAAACAGCTGCCATCAACTCTTTCTCTTCTGTACTCAAGCACAGTTGGAACGGTACTGGCTTCCACCATAGCATTTATTATTTTTAAAGTAATCCTTCCAGTTTATCAAAATCTCAAAGGTTGGATCAACATAATGTTGCAATCCCTATAAACTTTTTTCACCAAGATATATATTTTCTGACTGCTTATGTTGGCAGTTCAACAAATTCAAGATGTGTCCATTTTTTGTGTTGCCCTTTAACAAACTATCACTATACGTTGCCCTTTAAAAACCCACAGTGACTCAAATGAAATTAATTGTTGTAACGGGGAGCACATATATTGGAGGCCTGGGTTCTTTCTTTCTTTCTTTCTTTCTTTCTTTCTTTCTTTCATAAAACTGAGCAGACCATGTCTTGAGTACCTTGCAATAAAACATACATTATAATTAGTACAGTGGTACCTCGGGTTACATACGCTTCAGGTTACATACGCTTCAGGTTACAGACTCTGCTAACCCAGAAATAGTACCTCAGGTTAAGAACTTTGCTTCAGGATGTGAACAGAAATCATGCTCCAGCGGCACGGTGGCAGTGGGAGGCCCCATTAGTTAAAGTGGTGCTTCAGGTTAAGAACAGTTTCAGGTTAAGAATGGACCTCCAGAATGAATTAAGTACTTAACCCGAGGTACCACTGTAATTATAAGTTGTGTGCATGGCACCAGAACAGGCAGCCTCTGTGCACGGTCAAGCGTGGTACAAGGGAGTAAACATCTCTGGACATAAACAGAGGGTTGTATCCAATGCTAGTCACACTCAGAGCTGGATACAGCCCAGACTGCCTTGCACCCTCTCCCTGAGAGAAGTCAAGAAGTTACCTGCATTGTACAAGGGAAGGAAGCCCATGGGCATGCACTGAGTGCAATAAAACTTACTCTGCTTGCACAACCTGTGCTACCAGACTTCTGATACAACAAATGTTAGCATTTATACCCACCCATCTGGCTGGGTTGCCCCAGCCACTCTGGGCAGCTTCCAACACACATAAAAACATAATAAAATGTCAAACAATAATGTTTAGCATTAATAATAATAAATAAAGCATCAAACATTAATAACTGGCAAGGTTTTTGTTAAGGAGTGTGGTGGCCATTGAAAGGGGAGGGAGCATATATATACAGCACCTTGCAAAAAATGAGAGAGAGTGATACACTAAGCAATATGATGAACCTGTGCAGCCTATGCTACCAGACTTCCTCTATGAACAATTGCAAAGCAATGTCTACAAAGGTGCTTTTAGAAAACCACAAACTGCAGCACTTGGATGGTTGAAGTATGTATACAGCCTGTGTAAACATGAGCAAGTCACTGAAACGGGCACTATGTGCACCCATTGAAATGGACATTTCATTGAGTTCAATTTATTTGCCTGTGAGATGTACTAAATGAATGGTGTATGGGTATAATTGGTGATACTTCAGATCAAAACATGCAGGTAGGTTTTGTGTTTTAGAAAATGGCTGTAGCTGCTGTTCATCATGAGTTTACCAACTCAAAATGGAGCAAACATTGAGCTTTTCATTGCAAATGAAGTTATTTTATTAAGATTACAAAATGCCCTTTATTTCTTAGGATTGTTTTACGGCAAAAGAGATAACCATGGAAATTAGTACAATTTAGACAAAAAAACCAGTTGTCCTTTTACCAGAATATTTGACATCATTGCAGATTCGGTGGCTAATGCAGCTCAATGAAAATACAGAAAAGGCATTGCAGAAATATTGTGGATACAGCCATGTAAAAATTCTCCATTAAACAATATCCACAGCAAACAAGGCAAGCAAAAGAAGTATCTTGTGCTGTGTTTACTCTGTGCTGTCATACAAAGTGCATCATGGCCTACATCAATGTGCAATTACTGCTGTCATTTCATGTGTGAAGAAAATGGTCTGGCCTTGCACATTCAGCAGATGGCAAATTCACTCTCAAATGGATCTCTCTCTCTTTTTTTTCTGTTTATAGTAAGCAGCCTTCACAAGGGTTGTTTTTTCTAATAGTCTCCCCTTTATTGATAGAACTGAAGAGGGATATAATTAGGAATTAATGATCACCAGTTAATTCCCATTTCTGCCCCTCAGTGGTTGTTGTTTACATGTGTTGATAGCTGACACAAGATGGGAATTTCAAATTGCTATGCCATCATATGATAGTGGGGATCTTCGTGAAAAAGGAATGGTTGTATGCCTGTGCTTAATACAGCAATAAGGCAACCTAGAGCTTTTATCTAGATCTTCTTTCACTGTGTGTGTGTGTGTGTGTGTGTGTGTGTGTGTGTGTGTGTAAAAATTACTGTAGTACCCTAGGAATTGTCTTTTACAAAAAGGGAATCCATGTTGAATGTTACCTTTTTAATGTGGAAGAATTATACTGGATGCCCACCTTTTTGTCAAGATAAAAAAATCATGTTCCTTTCTCTATGCTTTTAGCTATTTATATGTACTTTAGCTCACCTTTTCAGCTCTCTGTCCATTCTCACATTTTAGTTACAGCAAGCACAATAGAGAAAAGAATCACATATAATAGTGTGGGAAACTGTGTCAAGTTTTGAATGTATATATGAGCACTATCTAGCACAACTGGACAGTAATAATAATAATAATAATAATAATAATAATAATAATAATAATAATTTATTATTTATACCCCGCCCATCTGGCTGAGTTTCCCCAGCCACTCTGGGCGGCTCCCAATCAGTGTTAAAAACAGTACAGCGTTACATATTAAAAACTTCCCTGAACAGGGCTGCCTTAAGATGTCTTCTGAATGTCAGGTAATTATTTATCTCTTTGACATCTGATGGGAGGGCGTTCCACAGGGCGGGCGCCACTACCGAGAAGGCGCCTGGTAGAAGTAGTCTGGTTTAGCTAATCTTAGTTGCAAAAAATGAGCTACAAGGTAGCTTTGGTTTTCTAATCACTTCAGTAATAAAAGGGGTGTTCTGGGCTGGATCTGAGCTGTAAGAAAAACAAGATATATAGTAAAATGGCTGTTGAATATTGCCTTTGCTAAGCACTATGTACTCATTCATTCATTCCTCCACACTTCACATGCGGAGATAATGAGCTTTGTAAAGAGTGTAATGATGAAAGTCACTCCTCTAGAGAGGGCTGGGTTGCTTCCATCTCCATGGAGACGCATGATAGATTACAGTGAAACTGACCTTCCCTGGATTGTTGGCATGCTCTAAAATAAATTCAATTTTCTCTCTCTGGCCCTCAAGGGAATTCAGGCAAAGACGAGCTTTCCATGCATGCCAGTGCAGTGCACTAGCAAAGCTGACTACGAGGAAAGGGCAGGCAGCTGAAGCTGCGTCCAGGTATACTGGATTGTTAAACTATGATCAAAGGGGTGACTGATGAAAGCGAGCATGTATGAAATGGGAAGGTCATGTAAATCAATCTACTGAAATTTATTGGACGGAATGAGATGCAGTGGGGCCAGCAGTGAAAGTAGGCTTTGGATAGCCTGAATCAAGCAGCGGAGAAGTATACAGTGCACTTAACAAAAAGGCTCCTTTGATGCAGAGGCAAGGAGGTGAAAGGGGGGAAGCCTACAAGAGAGAAAAGAAGCAGGGATACAGTGAGATTGCAGAGCAGCAGAAGGTAGCAAGGGAGCCATTGCTGGAGAATCCATTGGTCTTTGCCTTAGACCTTGGGGGCCAGGGTCATTGAGAGTGGGAACAAATAAGAACTCTATGCTGATAAGTGTCCATGACTTCAGATTTCCCTCTTCTCCTATAAAGCTTGAAAAGTTTCAAAAAGGGCAGTCAAAATGATCAAGGGTTAGGAGCAGCTCTCCTGAAGCAAGGTTGCTTTTTAACTTAGAGAAAAGGCAAGCAGGGGAAATTATGGAGTCATATAAAATTATGCATGATGTGGAGAAAAGTGGATAGGAAAAAGTTTTTCCTTCCTCTCTCATATTACTAGAACTTATGGTCCATTCAGTGAAGCTGAATGTTGGAAGAAAATACTACTTTACACAGCACATGGATAAACTCGATAGTCGCTCCCACAAGATGTAGTGAAGGTCGCCAACTTGGATGGTTTTGAAGGATTAGAGAATTTCATGGAGAATAGTCAAGGCAGCTGTGTTCTACCTCAACTGCTATAGGCAGTATCCCTTAGAATACCAGTTTTAGGAAATCACAGATGAGAGTACAGTGCTGATTGCACTCAGGTCCTGCTGTGACGATAACCAGATTACTCCTGTTATTTTCATGGTTGTTTAGATTTCTAACTGTGTAATGTTTGCCCTGGTGATACTATCTTTTGTTACACTGTGTTATGATAACCAAGCAGCAGCTAGGGAGGAACCATGATTTTTTATTCTAAGGGCTCTTGTGATGCTCTCAATTTTCATACCTGGGCCAAGACTGAAACTGTGATCAAATATTGATTCTGTACAAAGGTAATGCCAAGAAAAGCTGAATTATGATCTGTTGTGTGAATTTATTCACTTCCTTCATTCTGCTGTTACATGAGGAAAGCATGCATACCTTAAATCCTGTTCCTCGTGCTAGAAAGTAGGCTCCTTCCACCTTGGCTGCTGACGTTCCATTGGGGTTTCTCCGCTACATCTGCAAAGCTATCCTCACTGCTTTAAGAACTAGAAACATTTTTTTAAAATCAAAGCTGAGATTCCCAGGGTGTTGAAGTCTGTGCCCAAATTCTGTATTTACATGGAGTTTTTGCATGATGCAGAGTTGTGAAACAACAACAATTTTTATTATACAATCAAAGACCTGGTAAAAACAAAAATTATGAAACACAGTTTTTTTGAAATGCAAAGCTGCTGAGCTTCATTTTTGTGCTGTTGCTGAGCCTTGTTTCATGTCTGCCTCTTGTCTTCCTACAGGGCAGTAATGTCATGGAAGATCAGGACCTTCGAGAGATTGGTATTAGTGACCCACAGCATCGCAGAAAACTTCTTCAGGCAGCACGGTCTCTGCCAAAGGTTAGAATGAATTTGTGTTTTCACATGAAAACATAATTTTTAGTATCGGAATACCTTGAATTCCATAATTATGAGTGAACAAATAATTTTACAGGAGGAGAAGCAAATAATTGCATTCTGCCATATTAATAGACATTGTAAGGAGAGGGTTTAGTGTTGCTTTCCTATTAAGCATGAGTCCAAATAGTGGAGTCAGAATTGTGTCGAAAGATACATGTTTTTTTGCAGCTTCTAAGTAAACTGAGTTAATGAGAAGATATCACCAAAGGAGGTGCATGCAAACATTGTGAACAAATCTCAGTTTAATCATGATAAAACTAAGATTAAAGTAGTCAGGTCCTGCAGGACCTGACATCTTTCCGCAGGGCCTGCAAGACAGAGTTGTTCCACCAGCCTGACTCCCTCCTCTGGCAACCTGCACAGAATTTTGCTTAACGGTTGCCATCAATTTGATTTTAATTAATTTTTATAATGAAATGTTTTTAGAATGTTGGATTATTTGATTGTTTGATTACTTGATTGTTGTTAGCCGCCCTGAGCCCGGCTTCGGCTGGGGAGGGTGGGATATAAATAAATTTTTTTATTATTATTATTATTATTATTATTATTAGAGGTTAAAGACTTCCTGATTTCACAACAGGTTTTTCCTCTGTTTGTGTAGACAATGGAGGGTCTCCATTCTCCCAGAATGCCAATCGAAATATTTCTATATTTAAATGTCCTTGTCTGGTTCTATTATTGGAAATATAGGGTGTTTCTATATATTACAATTTCACATAGTCTTTTTTAAAACAATGGAACAGGAAGATTTTAAAGTGAGTGAAGTGGCTCCTCCTAGAATAGACATTTTAATTTTACATTCCAAAACAGCCTGCTTCTTACAGAGCCAAGTAAAGTGGTTTGTTTGTTCAATAGTGTCTGCTTTTTAAGAAGCAAATTCCATAGCAGGAAGCTTACCATGAGGTTCTATATTATGCTTTGCCATGCAGAAAGCTTTTGGTTGCGCTACCAATTAAAAGTTCCAGAAGAAGCTGAATTTCTGATAACAATAGGATTTAACCATAGATCCATGTTGTTACACTGCATGTTTTCCCCTGGTTGAATTCAGTTGATTGCCTGGTGTTGTGCATTGAGCTTGCTCTCTTTTCCACAATGGGTCAATGAAAGCCTCTGGTCATTGTGGAAGAGTGCATTTCCAAGAGTGAGTTTTGACAAATTTTATCTCTTCAGGTTCCTGATCACTGTCCCTCCTTATGCGAGACTGTTCTGGTTCCACCAACAGTCACTTGCTAGATTAGACCAGTCCCTCTTGGATTTGTTCTACTTCTCTCTGCAATGGTTACTGTGCCACTGACATTCAAAATTTTGATCTATTGCTGACAACTGTACCTTTAGTTAATTCACTTCCAAGCCAACTCACTTCAACTCAGGCACTTAAGTAACTGTGGGGAATAATTAAACATTACATGCAAATACATGTATTTTTCCCTACAGAGTACAGCTGTAGAGTGAGTGCTTTGGATTAAAAGCAGTTTTAGGGAGCACATTAGAACAGAGAAGCAGCAGGTGAGAAAAAAATATGAAGAAGCTCCTCCCATTATTCCCATGCTTAATTTCCCTCCTCTTATATTCACAAAACAGCTTGCGGGGGTGGGGGGTGGGGAGGCACCGCCCTGGGATTTCATGCATTCTGTAGTTAGCCCTAGTGGCTCACCTTCACTTAATGGAGATAATACTTCTACCTCACAGGGAACTGCGTAGTTATTAATCACTGTATAGTTGCCACAACCAAATACAGGCTGGAGTTACACAGTCAAATGAAAATGGGATGTATCCAATATTCTCTGTCTAATAATGCAAGGGCTCTTATACTAGCAGATGGACAAGTTTTAATGTCATGCAACAGAAGAATCCAATTTAACAGCTGCACTAGTGAAAATTTGTTGTGCAACAAAGTTACCAGCAACCCACTTGCAACAATGTTCCACTGGCACAAAAACTTTCCAGCTGAACAAGTACAGTGGTACCTTGGTTCTCAGACTTAATCCGTTCCAGAAGTCTGTTCTAAAACCAAGGTGTGCTTTCCCATAGAAAGTAATGCAAAATGGATTAATCCGTTCCAGACTTTTAAAAACAACCTCTAAAACAGCAATTTAACATGAATTTTACTATCTAACGAGACCATTGATCCATAAAATGAAAGCAATAATCAATGTACTGTACTATAAAATAAATAAAACAGTATTGTAGATGATAAAAATTAAAATTAAAATTTTTTCTTACCTGCACTGATGATAGTCATTGTTTGGATGGGAGGCTTTTATCCATTTCCACAGTCACACAATCAGTCAATCAATCAGTAGCTGAACTGGGATCCACATAGTCACAATAACAAATTAACTGAAAAAGCCTCAAAACAAAACATGCAAAATAAATAGCAAAAACAAAAGCACCAAATATCACCTTAAAAGGTAAAGGGACCCCTGACCATTAGGTCCAGTCATGACTGACTCTGGGGTTGCGGTGCTCATCTCGCTTTATTGGCCAAGGGAGCCGGTGTACAGCTTCCGGGTCATGTGGCCAGCATGACTAAGCCGCTTCTGGCGAACCAGAGCAGTGCACAGAAACACCGTTTACCTTCCCACCGGAGCGGTACCTATTTATCTACTTGCACATTGACGTGCTTTCGAACTGCTAGGTTGGCAGGAGCAGGGACCGAGCAACGGGGATTCGAACCGCCGACCTTCTGATCGGCAAGTCCTAGGCCCTCTGGTTTAACCCACAGCGCCACCAGCGTCCCTAAATATTACCTTAGAACGCTGCAGTTGGACACGGAAGGCTTGAATTACAATGGGGGGGGGACAAATTAGCAGCGCAACAGGAAACGGGGGGATACAAATTAGCAGCGCAACAGGAAACATGGGGGGGGGGACTCAAAACAGAGCATGTTTGGCTTCCAAAAAAAGTTCGAAAACCGGAACACCTACTTCCGGTTTTGCAATGTTCAGGTTCTAATTGTTCATGAACTAAGCTGTTCAAAAACTGAGGTACCACTGTATACCGCTAAGTGACTTTTACTGTGGGTTGTATCCAACATAGCGCTATGTTCACACCTGATTCTTACGCATCTATAACACTTTTCTGTCTTGCTCCTTCTACAGGTGAAATCTTTGGGCTGTGATGGGACTCAGCCTTCTGTTCCTGTATGGCTTGACTCCCTGGGGCTGCAGGATTATATTCAATCATTTTTGTCGAGTGGCTATAGCTCTATAGACTCTGTGAAAAACCTCTGGGAACTAGAACTAGTAAATGTAAGTTGCTAACCCTATTCAGTTCCAGTTAAGATGAAAATTCTGGTGATTCACAAGGTGAAAGATTGCAGTGCTGTGTTAATACTGAGAAGCCACAATGTAGAAAGTTTTTTGTAGCATGTTTTTCTGACGTTCTCTTTCCCTGTAGGTACTTAAGGTAAATCTTATTGGCCACCGTAAGCGTATAATAGCCTCTCTGGCAGACAGACCATATGAGGAGCCCCCACAGAAACCACCACGGTTCTCTCAGCTAAGAGTGAGTCATCGTTTTTAAGGAAGAATGGGGGTGGGGGTGGCTACAGCATTTCTGTCCCCAGTAGGTCTTGCTTTTCTTTCTACACACCATTTTAATTAAACTTTGATTGAGCACATGCCTCTGGATTTTGGAAACCATTTGAAAGTTTAGAACTCAGGTGCTTCAGAACAGTTCCAAGTGGACCTCAAGTCATAGAATAGAAATGCAACATTTATACTTCTGTCTCTACAAAGTAAACAGCCCCAAATTAAATCAATTTTCTTCATGATGGACGTTAACTAAGTCTCATTTGAATTTATTGATATGTTTTGTAGCATTTAGAATATTATGTACTTTTATAATAAGTTAATGTGAGCCCTTTTGAGTATAGTTCATCATGGAAAAGCAGGGTATAAATGAACTAAACTTCCTTTTTACTGGTTATGTTGACCTTAATGATCATACTAAAACAAAAGGGGGGGGACTGAGCCTTGCCTAATAGGGGCATTTTTATTTATTGTGGGCAAGGTGCTCTGAATATACCCTGTGCAAATCTAATTCTTGTAATGTGTACCACCTTGATTTCAGTGCCAGGATTTGATATCCCAGACGTCTTCACCCCTAAGCCAGAGTGACTCTTGTACAGGGAGGTCTGCAGATCTTCTGCTGCCTTTGGGGGATGCTGGAAAGAAGAGACATGAGAGCAGCCATGACATTGCATCATACCCCAGAACGGAGAGACTCAAGGCACAGGTATTCCATTATGTTTTCTTATAGAAAGTCTTCTATTAGCTTGTAAGACAGGGGCCTCTAACCTTACAGCTGTAGTTGAGCGGGGCATGGAGGGGAATGGCTGGTTGGCCATTAGAAATAGATTGTTATGCTCTAAGATGGCTACCTGCTCTGGTGAGGACATCTGAGGGGCATGACTGACATTGGTGGGTGGAGGCATGAAAGCCTTGCAGCTGGTTTGGTTTCCACAAGTTGGGAAATGGCACTGTGAAATGTAGCAAGAAGAATCAAAGTTACTTTATGATGGTAGTAGAAAAGAGGGCGAATCTCATGGGAGCTGTAGCACAGTTTCGCCGACTGGAGACCCACAGTAGTGAAGGATGGCTGCTGCTGCTGCTGCTGCTGCTGCTGCTGCTGCTGCTGCTGCTGCTGCCTCTGCCACCCCCAATATGGAAGCAGATTTAGTGCATTGCTGCTTATCACCAGTATTTTATCCTGGAACTGCCACTGATCACTGCTCAGAAAGCTGTGCAAAAAGTACTGGTTTTTAAGGCTCTCAGAAACTGTACAATTGCCATGGGGAGGGGTGTCTAGTTATGGGTGTTCCCAGTCTTGACATTATTAACATTATTATAATTGCTGAGATACAGCAGCCAGTTTGTCGCTGTTTATCAAGCTTTGTCTGCCTTTATATCTTGTATGTTACAGTGGAAACGTGCCTGCCTAGTTCAAGACATTTTTAGAGGTAGCCAGACACTACCCTAGTCACAAGGATGGTATTGTGTGATGCTGTTTTGACATTTGGTGTGTTTTTTTAACTTATTTTTAATCATTTTCTATGATCAAACAACAACAAAAAAAGGAAAATACAAACAAAGAATAACCTACACATACCAAAGAAAAAAACAAACATCACCCAAAGCAAAACACATACACCGACCAAAAAACAGACATTAAATATCCACAAATAGCGATTGACTTCCCTTCATCTCGATTTTGGGTTATGTGAAAATTAAAACCATTCTGCAGTTTTTTCATTTTATAGCATCTACACATCGCCAGAGTTATGTTATACCTACTGTAATTTTTATATCTCTAGAGTTTGTTTCCATATATGTTATGAATTTATACCAATCGTCAATAAACTTTATGCCTTTTTTCTGTCTGATATTCTGCGTCATTTTTGCCAAATCCATATACTCAAACAATTTAA
Organism: Podarcis raffonei; assembly: GCF_027172205.1. Lineage (NCBI taxonomy): Eukaryota > Metazoa > Chordata > Lepidosauria > Squamata > Lacertidae > Podarcis > Podarcis raffonei. Next base: position 55,531,427 of record NC_070607.1, read on the forward strand.
TTTGCCAGTCTTTAACAGTCAGGATATTTGGGGTTTTCCAATTTTGTGCTAACAAAATCCTGGCAGCTACAATTGCATATTGAAACATTAAATGGTCTTCTTTCTTGATCTCCTCTCCAATCATTCCCAGAAGGAAGGCTTCGGGCTTTTTGACAAAGGTGTATTTAAGTATTTTCTTTAGTTCGTTGTAGATGGAATCCCAATTTTTTTTTAACTTCTTCACATTTCCACCACATGTGGTAGAAGCTCCCCCCTTTAGATTTACACTCCCAACATCTTTTGTCACCAGTCTTATACATTTTTTGCAATTTCACAGGAGTGATGTACCAACGATACATCATCTTTTCCATATTTTCTCTGAGGGCAGTACAAGCTGTAAATTTCATTCCTTTAGTCCACAACTTAGTCCATTTTTCATAATCCAAATTGTATCCAATGTCTATGGCCCACTTTATCATGACCTCTTTAACTTCTTCGTCCTTGGTGTCCCAATCCAAAAGTTGATTATACATTTTTGATAGTAATTTGGTTTTACTTTCTATTATTTCTACCTGGAACTTAGATTTTTTCTCATTCATTCCAATCTTTTTATCATCCTTCCATAAGGCATTAATTTGGTGATACTGCAGCCAACCTGTTAATTTACTTTTTAACTCTTCATAGGGTCTAATTTTCCATCCCCTTTCCGATCTTTTGAGGAGGTCTTCATAAGTCAGTCTCTCACCTTCCATGTTTATTTTTTTAATAGTTAATATGTCAACAGGCGATAGGCTGTTTTGACATTTGTAATAGCCCATGTGAGCCCATTTGCCAGATGAGGTTCAGTTGGCCTTGCTGTCTGCTGCTTTCATTAAACTGATTAAGATAGCAGAGAGACTGTTTCAGCACTAGCCCCCAAACTCTGGAAGACACCAGCATTGTTATCTTATTAAAAAGACAGTAAAATCTTCCTTTTTCACACATTTAAATGAGAACATAAATGTTCCATGGATGCTATGTCTTATATGTGCTTTTCCAGTGATAGTTGTTTGTTTTATTTATATTTTTGTAAGTATATATGGCTTTGAACTATGTGGAAAAGTGGTTATAAAAATATTTAACCTATTATGCATTTCCCTAAGGCTGTTGTCACACTTGGGCCTCCCAGCTGCCTTTGTTTCCCTTCTCTGCTTCCATCCTTCTTGTGGGAGATTTATGATTGACAAGTGCATTGTCCATGAGATTCCCCCTCTTTTCTACTACCATCAAAGGGGGTGGGAGCCAAAAGGATTTTCCACCTTGGTCTGTTGGGTTGGGGGCATTGGTGAGGTCTGGGGGTGGGGGAATTGGTGAAGGGTAGGCAGGGTTGCAGATGAGCTTGGCAAGCAACTTGAGCAGGAGCAGAGCCCTTGGTAAATATACTCAGTAGAGCAGGCATCCCAGACCAAATTCTGACTATAACTGCAACTTGTGTTTTCAGGAGGAACGCCGTGAATCTAAACTTACACTCAGACCCCCTAGTCTGGCTGCTGCTTATGCCCCTGTCCAACACTGGCAGCATCAACCAGAGAAGCTTATATTTGAATCCTGTGGGTATGAAGCCAATGTACGTATATTCTAGATTCTTAGACAAATTAAAATAAGGTTGATATAATAGCCATCTTCAAATATCTAAAGAGCTGTCATATGGAAGACAGAGCAAGCTTGTTTTCTGGTTTTCCTCCAGATGGGAGGACACAAGCCAATGGATTCAGATTACAAAAAAGAAGATTCTTGCTAAACACTAGGAAGAAGTTTTCGATGGTAATAGCTGTTCAACAGTAGGACTGACTACCTTGGGAGGTGGTGGACTATCCTTCATTGGAGGTTTAAACAGAGGTTGGATGGTCATCTGTTGGGGGATTTTTAAGCTGTGATTTCTGCATTGCACGGTGCTGGTCTAGATAACCCTTGAGATTCCTTCCAACTTTACAGTTCTATGATTCTAATTCATCTGCTGCATAATCTTGGTTCTTCCTGTAAAGCATGGATGAGGAACCTGTGATCTTCCAGATGTTGGACTACAATCTCCATCATCCCTGACGGTTGGCTATGCTGACTGTGGCTACTGGGAACTGCAATTCAACAAGATTTGAAGACAACAGATTTCCCATCTTTGCTGGAAAGCATGGTCCTGCCACTTACATAATAGCTTTTACTTAGTACAGTTTGGCCTTATCCAGGCAGAAGTTTATAAGATTGCCTGGTTCCTTTTGGAAGCAAGAATATCTTCTCATCTTTTGGGGTACAAATATTTGTGTTAATAGTTGCTGCTACTGTTCCCCCGTTTCAAACAGTATCTAGGTTCCATGTTAATCAAAGATCTTCGAGGGACAGAATCTACACAGGATGCCTGTGCAAAGATGAGGGTAGGTGTGCACTGTGTAAAATCAAAACTTCTGATACCAGTCTTGAAAAGTAAACTGTGTTGTGTAGCTCAAGATTTGGAGGCTGCTGCAAGCACAAGATATAACAGCCAAACCACAAAACTTCGAAATTTCGTAATTCCCCTACAATTATCTGTTACCTTGTTTTAGTCAACTTGTTTGGCAAATATGTTTTCAGCTGGTATGCAGTATTTACTGCTAGGGTGTGTAAGGTCTGATTATACCTTGTTGTATATATATTATATATATACTTCACCGAATATTCATTGCCTTGAAAATGTATCTTTAAAAACCTAGCATAGTTCTTCCAAAACCTGATGCGTATTTAAAAAACAACTTGTCTGTATAATCCATCCTGAGAAATGTTTTAATCATGCCTCTTAATGAGTTTTTTTCTTTTACAAAGAAATCAACAGAGCATATGAAGAAGACCCCAACTATAATATTATCTATCACTTACAAAGGAGTGAAATTCATTGATGCATCTAACAAGGTGAGAACGATCTTAAGCTCATAGTTAATACTTAAAATCTTGAATGTCAAGTGACAGTGACATCATGGAAATCTGTTATGCAACTACCCATTCCTTATCAGTAAATACATCAAAATGTCATGGTAAATCCTGTAAGAATTGCCACTAGAGAAGTTAGGTAGAGATTGATTTTTCCCTTGTATCAGTTTTTCAGATAGTGCTTGCCTGTATTCTGTATTTGGATGCTGCTTTTGTTGCTGAAAGAATGTCTCGGAGTAGACATATTGAAAACAATGGACTGAAGTTTGTCATAGACACTAATTTTAATGGATCTGCTCTGAGTAAAAGTTAGTTGAATACCACCCAGGGTATTCTAACCCAAAATCATAGTTGCTATTTAGTTGTAAATAAATTTAATAAGAAGTTATTTTATTGTGAATAGTGTTTTCGTAAGATAATTTCAGTTACTGAGCAAAAAAAGCTGTTTGTTTCCGTTTGGCAGAATGTTATTGCTGAGCACGAAATCCGGAACATCTCTTGTGCTGCACAGGACCCGGAGGATCTCTGTACATTTGCCTACATCACAAAGGACTTGCAAACTAGCCACCATTACTGCCATGTCTTCAGTACCATTGATGTAGTAAGTAATGTAGAATATAAATGGCTTGATTCTTTGCTTTGCATTTTGCCTTGCTAAAAATAATCTGTAGGTAGTTGGTTTGCAGCAAAAAGCTTTTGGAATGCTGGTAATTCATATACGCAAACTTGGGGTGCAAGAATTTAAGCAACATATGCTGGACTTTCCTCCATAGTTTCTTTGCCCTGAATGTGAAATGGCTAGCAGTCCTGGTACTCTCTAACACATTTTAAAATCCACAGTGCTTTCTCTACAAAATATAGGGTATAATGTGTAGGAAATGAGAAGTAAATACTGGAGGTGTATCAAATGTTTTATATTTGGATTTTAGAACTTGCATGATAAAAAAGATTTTCATGGCAGAGCTATGTATGTTGCACAGAATTCTGAAGTATGTTTCTGCTTTTTGTTACAATCCTGGACATTAACTGCAGCCATAGGCAACATAGTGGGGTGGGGGAATAGAGTGTCTTCCCATACAAATTGCTCACCTCCCATCCATTACTTGATTACTTTTGGTTACACAGTAGAAATACTTTTCAAATTCACTACCCCCAAATGCACTTTGCCCTTTCTGTGCCCTCACCAGTATTTTTGTTCTGGAACTGCCACTAATCACTGCTCAGAGAGTTGTGCAAAAAGTGCTGGGTTTTAAGCCTCCCAGAAACTGTTCAATTGCCAGGTCAATCCAGTGTTAATAATCCAGAGGGGCTCCTAAGTCCTGAGAGCAAGGCAGTTGTGCAATACCAGTACTAGCCTCACAAAGCTTAGGGCAGTAGCCTGACTTGACTGGGCAGAATCCCTTCTTATGGCAGAATCCTTTTTTCCTGTGACTGGTGTCGGCAAGCCCAAAGTCACACAGAACAAAGGGATAACTTTAAAAGGTACCCGTCAGAAGCTGTTTGCTCAGACAAACTTTGTATTTCCACAGTGGCTTTGCTCTCCAAAGAAGGGTTGGGTGGGCTCTAGATGACTGTAGATCTCTGATCCTCCGTCCACCTTACAGGTACTTCGTGGCCAGGCTATTGAGTCATGTCTGCTGACTCTTGAGATATTTTCAAAGTGTGCTGTTACATTTTGCTTTAGGGAGATTTTATTGTTTTACCTGTTGTTGTTGTTGTGTAGATATATCTTGTATAATATTTTTGTAAACCATTTAGATACTTTTTTTCATATTAAGCTGTATATATGAAATAAATGAAGTTGGGAGCTTCAGCTCACAGCTTCCCCCTCTTTAGTCCATGTGGTGGAGAGGAGGAGGAGGAGGGCAAAGCTAGAATTAGCCGACTCTAGACTGTCATTTGCTCTAGCTCCACCTACTGTTTGCCTCCCAGCCTTCTGCCCTACCAGTCCCAATGGCCATCACTACCTCATTATACAAAATGGGGCTTATTCCCTAATTTTTACACACAGGATTGTCATATAAAATGGTCTTCAAGATACCAGACAGCACTCAGCACTCATTTTGTTTGTAGAAACAGACTAGCATCATAACTCTTGGCATTACTTTCTGAAGTAAGTTATACTTTGTGTTTATTTTCTCAAGAATCTAACATATGAAATCATTCTGACACTGGGACAAGCATTTGAAGTAGCCTACCAGCTGGCCCTCCAAGCCCAAAAATCAAAACCTCCAGGTGCTTTGACAGCTGAAATGATAGAAACAAAATCTTCAAAACCGGTGCCTAAACCTCGAGCCAGCATGAGGAAATCAGCAGTACGTATGTTAAAAGAACTTTGGTTCTTTCCTGTAGTTATGCTAGTTTTTAACATGATGCCTCACCACAGCTGATTTAAAAAATACTGTAAAAATAATGCATTGAGCCTGTTCAGGTAAGTAAGATAGTTAAGAGCTAATTAGCTGACCAAGTAACAATGAGACAATAGAAAGAATTGCAAATTACTGGAAAGGCTTAAAAGTATACTAATACAAAGATTTACCTTTTTATTATATATTCACTATTTTGACAAGGGCCAAATACCAGAACTGCTCATTGAAGTAAATCAGAGTGTTTGCTCATATTTTTTCCTGAGTTAACTTGAATTCCTCCTGCATGGTAATCCTGTGTTTTGTCTTGACAATGCTGATAGTTTGAAAGTGAAAAAAAAAAAGATGGGTAGTGGATGGGAAATACTTTTGCAGAAAAGGATTCTCTTTCACACTACCATCTCATGAGGTGGATTCATGTGTCTGATTGAAGTAGTAAAGTCCCAGCTTACATACCACTGAATGACAAAGGTCTGTCTGCCGTGAGGCATTTCTCAACAGTTCTAGAGAACATAGATATTGGACCAAAATCTGTTAAGTTAAACATGCAACCACTGCTTGGCTGAAAACTGTGCATGATGAAATGCAATAAAATGAGAACCCATGAAGACGCAGGACAGTATTTTTGCTATCAAGACTGTGCTGTAAAGTTGTTTTCCCTCCAAATTGTTGCTTGGGCAGCCTACACGCTATACTGACACCCTAAAATGAATTTACTGCTTTTAGAACTACTAGTTGCTGGTGCCTTGTGCACACAGGCTTTCTCCCTTTCTTTCTGAAGTTTCCTCTGTAGGACTGACAGAAACATGTAATCAATGACACATTTACTGAGTACTTCATTTCTTTTTTTCAGCAGTTCCCATAAAGAGTCCTTGTCAATATAGCAAGGAAATAAACATACCAGAGTACTGGCCCATGTGCTCTCTATACTTGTTGCTCTCCTTTAATGTTACCTTTTGTCTGTGTTTTGCTTGCTCCCGTTCCTCAGGTGCCGCTCCCTCCCGATAGTCGCTGTTGTTACTGTCACACCTGTACTACACACCGTCCCTCCTATCTGCCGCTGCAATCTGTTAGTCAAGGAGCTAAGGTCTTTACCATTCTTGCAGTCACATGTCTCTCGTTACAAACGTTTTCTGTTATCAAACCAACTCACATTCAGTGATTCCCTCATTCTTTCCCCTTAGTTTTGCTGCTCTGTCTATGTTCCCTTCTGTCTTGACCTTGCTAGGTTAATTCATTCAAGCTTTCCTATACATTACACAAGAGGCGTTTCAAGGACAAGCTTGTAACACTTCTCACCAGCATAAAATGTTTCTTCAGTGCAACATTTGCCGAGTTTTACCATATTAAAATCAATTTAACATTCAAGGAGAAGAGTTCTGTTGTTTAAGAGAATATATCAGATCATAAAAACCTAACCTTAGATAGCTGAATATAACACTTTAAACTCCAAATAAGCATTCTGTTTCTAGTGAATTTCAACAAACTGCTACCTTGAATTGATAATTGATTTGGGCTTAAACAAAATTTAATTTGTTCTTTTTCCAAAATGAGCTGTATCTACCGTATTTTTCGCTCTATAAGACACACAAGACCACAAGACACACCTAGTTTTTGGAGGAGGAAAACAAGAAAAAAAATATTCTGAATCTCAGAAGCCAGAACAGCAAGAGGGATGGCTGCACAGTGAAAGCAGCAATCCCTCTTGCTGTTCTGGCTTCTGGGATAGCTGTGCAGCCTGCATTCGCTCCATAAGACGCACACACATTTCCCCTTACTTTTTAGGAGGGAAAAGTGAGTCTTATAGAGCAAAAATACGGTATTTCTTTAATCTGAAAAACTGGTCCAAGTCTTTATGGTAACATTTTAAGTGGTAAATACCTGTATGTGTGCAAATCCTCTGCTTTAAATACTTTTTAAAAAATCTGACCTAGGCGGCTCCCTCCCAAAGCTGTCTTTGTACAGGTTTGCCTTCACATTCTCATAATGAGCAGCTTGGCTGATATGCTCTCTCCTTCTAATGTTTTCTAGCTCGAGCCATCTGAAGTGGACCAAGACTCCCAGTCCCATGCTAGTGTGTCCTGGGTTGTAGAGCCCAAGCAGGATTCCAAGAGGACCCTCAGCACTAAGTATGAGACTACTATCTTCTGAAAACAAATCCTGCATCCATCCCGTCTAACCGTGCCTTTGCAGTCTGATCTGTCTGCTGTTCTAAATCCCTCCTTCCTTCCATTGCTGACACTAGGTGTGGCACCATCAGAGGCAACAGCACTAGGATACCATAGACTAAACAGCATTTTGTATCTGATCTCTTCTGAACGCTGTGAATACTCCTAATGGAAACAAGTGTAACTCACTGAGAGAGCTACCTGTTTTAGATGTCTGTGAGGTGGGAGAAATGAAGCCTGTAGGAGTCAAATATGTGGATTTCAGAAAACACCCAGTGTTTCTTGACTTTCTCTTCATTTTGACACTGTGAATTTGTGGGGTGAAGTAACACTCCATAGGCCTTTTCTATTTATCATTCTAAACCTTGGACTGTTCTACAACTTTGGTCTCATGTGTACATGCTGTCTCAATTTAGATTTATACCTCCATACTGAGTCATGGCCACAAAACTGTTTCCAACAAGTAGCACTCTTCTACTTATCGTCTCAGAAGACACTAACCACTGTGATACTGCTTGCAAACCTCTTGCTCACCAGATTTCCTAGCATGGATGCTGCTCACAATCTTTGCTGTCCTTGGATATCTGAATGCATGGTATAATATAAAGTTCTACTTGGCAGTGCGTCTGCTCTAATTAAGCGCTTTTCCTTTTTCCTAGGAGTTAGGCTTGGTATATTTAAGAAAATGCCAAAAAGGGATGTTTTCAGCTGTTCATTAAACACGATGCCTTTTTTTTTATCGTTTCCTGGAATTATCACTTTCTGTTCAGATTAACCAATCTGCTTATAAATAATAATTTTGAATTGATTCCCCCCCCCAAACTCTTGTTAAAATTGAAACTTTCAAAGGCACATGTCACTAAATTGTACACAAAGACTGACAATCAAGGGTGTGCTTTTGCTGTAACAGAACACAGTTCCCCTTTAGAAGGGGTCAAAATTTCATGCAAATAGCATCCCTTTAAAAATTGCTAAATGTAGCATTCCAGGCACACTGACATTATCAAAATATTTGACATTTATTTGTCTTCAAGCAGGTGAGGTGTCTGTTGTATTTGCCTTATTACATTCTTCAAATGGCAAACTTTATGTAGCTCATTAAACAATGATTGCAAAGAAATGTTGGATTAGGACCAGCTTTTGATAATAAGAGATTATTTCTGATACTGTTAGAGTAGAGAAGTCACTATATTGGACAAAGATCTCAAACAATTTTTTATCTCTCTCTGTTCAGAGAATAGGGCCAGCAGTGAGACAGTTGTTGTTGACAGGTGAGGTAGGGCCAGATATCTGCCCACTGTCCCTGGAATTATGTCTAGGAAATTATACTAAGTTATAACTAGGTACAATTATAGCAGTTGAAGAATTTAGTCTCTTTACTGCACATTTGATTGTTAATAAATACATCTGTGCTTTGCTTTTATTCTCAAAAAGCAAACAGTTATTTCCCTAATATGAATAGTTTTAATCTCTGTCAGTAAGAGTTGCAGGAGTTATTGGTGATTTCTCTCTCTCCTGAAAACCAGATAACATAGTACATGTGCCTTTTAATGGTAAACTATCCAAGAAGCATCAGAGCAGTTGGTTATGAACAGAGGGCATCCTCCATATGGCTATAAAACACACAAAGCTGTGGCCATTAACTTCTCCATCACTGTAACGGAAGGCTTCCCTCAGTAGTTTTACATGAATGAATAGCTCGTTCCCTATATTTCTTTCCATTAATATTGTCCCCATTCTGTTTGCCTTCTGCCAAGCTGAACAGCAGACATCCACGTTCTTCCATGGAAATGTAGTAAAGGGGCAGAGCACTAAGAAGCAGAGAAACCGTGATGTATGAAGATCAACACCCGGCTCTGGGATATGTCCTTGGCTGCTCATTAAGGACTTCCAGAGTTGAGTGAAAAGAGATTCCAGCTACAAGCTGACAAAAAGCAGTATGTGTTTTTAGCAAGAGAATGAAACATCTGAGGTTAAGAGACTGATGCTCTGATTTAAAACAGTGGTGTACATGCAGCAATATTGTGAAATCCACAATTTCAGCATAACATGTTGTGTTGATGAAAGTGGAGAATCTTAACTGTTAAAAGAAAATGTGAATGTGCCTGTCTTACAGCATAGGCTGAGTGAATGCTAGAATATTAAGCATTATACACTTGAGGTTGCTAAGTAGTAGACAAAGATTCTGAAGTCACTGCAATATTAAACATTGAAGGTACTGGCAACTGTGAAGGTACTGTACACCCTTCACAGCTGCAGTGAAACAGGTGGGAAACAGGGCGTTTTTAATAAAAATTATATTTAACCCTTCATGACCATTGCTGAACTGATGCCTGGTACAAGTGTGCTTTTACTGCAAAGAACTCTTATTATTGCAGTATTTATTTTCTGGTTAAGTACAATTTTGTCACACATTTATGTATACATTGAATAACTGGACTGTAGCTCCATGCATCTCATTCCTGTACCATATTTTTGAAAATGTGGTTGTGCCCTGATGGTTTGGGATTTTTAAGTAGTTAATTCACTGATTAGCACTTTTTATACTAGTTCATAATTTAAGTATACTTAGTATATCAGTTTCACAATATGAAAAAGATGTGGAGAGATTTTGGGCATTATGCTGAAACAGTTGTTTCTTGTTCTACTCCACCCAAGAATGACTGTATACTTCACATAGAGTATCACAGTCTCGAACACTGGTTTTGGCTATGGCTGTGACATATACATCTTTCTATAGCCTATCTGAGGAAGTGCAAATAAGTCTGTGTTAGCTTGTGGTACCCTATTTTGTTAATGGCTTGTTTCGACTTCTGTATCTTTAAAATGTAATTTAGTCTTATTCCAGATGAAAAGGTATCGAGAAAAAACCAAATCATCATCCCAAAGGCCTGGCTTTGGAAATAATTGGTGGATGAATTTTGGAAATATTAACATTCCTTTATATTCATATGTGAATGGTATGCTGGTGATGGTTATAAATACTGAGGTACTTATAACTGTTGTGAGAGAATGCACACTGAACTGTTTTGCTATAGAGAGGATAGCCTTAGAAGATGGTGACAAAATGAGTGAAAGCTTCCAACTTGCTTCTTCCAGTGATCAGGTGCTTCCTTTCTAAGAGTTTACATGGACATAGCAATATCTATGACAGTATCTCCTGCTTGGGCATTCTTTATAAGAAAGTAATCAAAGCCATTCTGGTCTGGACTTTTCCTATGAATTTTAGTTATTCCTGGGCTCCGAGCAGTTTGAATACTAGTACAATATTTGAGACTCTTGCCTCTCTGTGGGGTTTTGCAGCACACTGAGAAAAGTGCCCTATATTCCTGGCACTGAATGCGTTTTGAGGTTTCAATGAAAATGCTGTTGCTGTTCTAGCACCAACCTATGCTGAAGTGGCACCAGCAATGCTCTTCCCCCCAGTGCTCCAAATGTTTCCCTTTTCAAAAAGATGTATGTCTTCTGTAGACTTCTTTTTATCTTTTGTGTCCAAAAGAAAACACTATAAATGTTAAGGTGGCTGAAGGAACTGCTCCTTAGCTCTTGAATGGGAAATCACGTTATTAAAATCAAACTCTTGCAATCTTTTTATTTTGTACATGCCATTGTTGGCTCATAGGATCTGGCCTTTTTGACTTTCTTAGCTTGAGATGAAAGTTTTATTTGATTTCTGAGGTACATAACAATTCTGCCCCCCCCCCATAAAAGAAATTCTAGAGCAGTTTAAGAGTTGTGCTGTTCCTGCAGACCAGATATCTGAGGGTACCTCACTTTTTAAAATAACTTCTACACTCGTGAAACTAAAATGAGTTGGGTGATACCTCACTCCTACATTGTCTCCTTTTGCATGATCAGTATGAATGTCTAGCAGCAGGAATTTCCGCTATGCTTGCACCTGAAGAGGGCAGGTCGATTCTTGGTAACAGGCAGTTTGGTTTACAATGTAGACACTCCTTTGCTAATTGTGATGTATGGCAGTGGGACTGATTTGTAATAAAAATGTTATTTAATCTGTCTTTGTATTTTGATACTTGAACTATTTCCTTTTTATTTTCTGTATATAAAAATTGTTAAATCTGTCCAGTTTTTTGTGGTACCAAACATAACCAATCTGTGCAACAACATAGACTGACCTCACTACAACAAGGCGAGACTGTAAATATTCCTGGGCTTCCAGCAGTCGTTTTGTTGTTTGTTTTTCATAATTGTATGACTTAGAGCAGACTAAATTAATAAAATTAGACACAACATCTCTCTGTATGGGTTGATGTGGTATACTGGTCTGTATTGTTTATTAACAAGGCTTAATCCTGAATATGCTTGTATATCTAGTTTCACTGAAATTAATTACCTTCTACATTAATGGCTACAAGAGCAGGTCCCTAGTTTTGCCCTTCCCATTTGATGGAAAATGCACCAGCTAGTCTAAAAACACAAGACAACATTCTGAGCTGTTTAAAGGTTTACTGCGGCAAACTTGGCATTGTCAGTTGGTATTTATGTAACTGTATCCCACAGCTTCAATAGTCCAGCTGTATGAGTGCTTTAGGTATCACAGCACAGAGCAGGACAGCTGCTCACTTGATTGCAGTGGATTTTGAGCCAAAGAACAGTCTGAACAATTGCCAGTTTTTTTCTCCCCCTCTCCCTGCCTTTGCGTGTGCTGCTTGTTTTAGATTGTTAATGGGAATCTGTCCCTGCTTCAGATTTTCCCTCTGGAAGCAGCAATTTCTTCAGTATCCCTGAGTAGTAGGGACCAAACACCTGTCTGTTGTGATGAATCAAACTGCCAAACCTCTGGCCCACTTCCAGTATTTCTTCTTGAATAGGAGCAAGGCCTTGGGGTAGATTCTTAGCGTTCTGGCCACCAGGATACAAACAAAGCCTAAGAAAAGTTTGGATCCGTTGCTCTGTAGGAATTAAAACAGATTTAGAAAAAGACCTGATTCCTGTAACTTATTCATGTTAGGGCTCCCTAGTTAGCTGAAAAATCACAAGGCAGATAGGATAATAAAGGGTGAAGGGACAGGAATAGAACTTTTCATAGAAACAAGTGGGTGGTGTTGTACAAAATCATTATACAGATGATGTTGATATGCAATTAAGATATTCATTGTGACTGCAGCATTCATTTAATCACAATGGCATGTAAATGGCCTTTTGTATGCAATTTTACATGAGGTGTATCATTAATTCCACTAAGTAATTGTGATTTGATTATTAATTATTAAATTTGTACACCACCCTTAATCAAACATCACAAGGCCGTTCAACATAAAAATACAAAATGAGAACACAAAATACATAACAAGAATAAAAACCCCTCCCACAAACCCATTTAAAAGGCCATAGAATGTTCAGTCAGCCAAAGGCCTGGTTATAGAAATGCATTTTCAGCTGGTGCCTAAAGATAAGTAAGGACGATGCCAGGCAAGCCTCCCAAGGGAGGGTGTTCCACAAACGGAGTCACCACAGAAAAGGCCCATTCTTGTGTTGCTACCCTCCAGGCCTCTCGTGGAGGGGGCACTCAAAAAAGGGCCTCAGATTATCATTGCAGGGGTCAGGTTGTGGAGAGGGGACCTTGAGATATTGTGGTCCTGAGCCGTTTAAGATTTTATAGGTCAAAACCAGCACTTCGAATTGGACCTGGAAACCAATTGGCAGACAGGGCTGTCCTGCCCATAGGCGCTAGGGGGGCAGGGCACTCGGGCTCTCAGGGGCGCCAGGCCGAGAGTCCGGGGCCTGAGAGCTGAGTCTGGGGAAGAGTCCGTCCGTCCGTTGGAGTGCCGCAACGGGCTCTTCTGCTGCAGGCAGCTCTGCGCCGCGAGTTCAGGGGCAACTGAGCCAGCGAGATGCTGAGGCGGCCGGCCAGCTCCGCCCCCCTGTGCACCTGGGACTGGGCAACCTGGGGGGAGGCACCGGGCAGATCTTTGCACCCTGGCACCGCATATGCTTGCGACAGCTCTGCAGACAGTGCTGTCGGGTCAGGATTAGAGTTAAACTGCTCAGACTGCCCTGCCTGGTGAACAACCTGATCACCGAATTCTACAACAGCTGAAGTTTCCAAACCATCTTCAGAGGCAGCCCAATATATAATGCTTTGCAGTAATCTAACCAAGAGGTTACCGGAGCAACAGACTACAAAAGAGGCTATCTGTGTTCAGATAGGGGAGCAGCTGGGCTACCAGCCAAAGCTGATGGAAGGCACTTTGCACCACCAAGGCCACCTGAGCCTCAAGCAACAGCAATGGATCCAGAAGAACCTCCAAGCTGTGTACCCACTCCTTCAGAGAGAGTGTAACCCCATCAAGCAGGCCACCAATCTAGGGAACCAGACAATAATAGTGCCTTAATCTTATCTGGATTGAGCATCAGTATACTGGCTCTCATCCAGGCCATTACTGAGACAACAGTCCAGCAAACCCACAGCGACACCTGCAGATGTAGAGAAGTAGACCTGTGTGTCATCAGCACATTACTGACAACATACTCTAAAACTACGGATGACCCCACACAGCAATTTCATGTAAATGTTAAACAGCATGGGGGATATAATCAAACCCTAAGGAACCCCACAATGAAGGCTCCATGGGGCTGAAGACCACTTCACAAGCATTACCCTCTGGAAACAACTATCCAAGCAGGACCAAAAACACTGCAAAGCAGTGCCACTCACCCCTATCTCAGACTGCCATTTCAGAATAATACCAAGGTCAATAGTATCTCAAGGATAATCAACATTTCCCTGTCTTTCACTTAACAGAGATCATCATACAGGGTGACCAAAGCTGTTTCTGTGCGAAAACTGGACCTAAACCTCAATTGAAATGGATCTAGAAAATCACTTTCCTCTGAAAGTGCCTGGATCTGGTCTGCAACCACCCACTCAAAAACTCTGCTGAAGAAGGGGATACTGGCCAGTAATTAGATTTTCCAAATCCGGGGAAGGTTTCTTGAGGAGTAGCACTACTTCTTGAGGAGTAGCACTACAAGCAGACTGGGACCACCCCCTTTCACAAGGAGGCATTTATCACCTCCCAGACTAAGCCAACTGTCCTGCCTGCTAGTTTTTATCAGCCAAGAGGGGCAAGGGTTCAGAGTGCAACTGGCCACCCTGACCGATCCAAGCACCTTGTGCACATCCTCGAGTCTTAAGTGAAGCATCCAACATAACAAGACTAGACAGTGCTCTGGAAAACTTTAATTTGCCACAGTTAAGGTCCCAGTGGATGCAAGCGATTTTATCCTCAAAATAATTTGCAAACGAGTCACAGCAAGCTACCAATGGTTCTTTCACCTCCTTTGGGGCAGACTGTAAAAAGCCCTGTACTACCTAGAATAACTGCTGGACGGCACAATGAGAATGCAGTGGAGGCATGTAGTATATTATATGTTACTAACGTATATATTGTCACAGGTGATTCCAGGGTAACCATATATGAAATGCACTATAACAAAAAATTGCAGTTAAAATATGGTAATGTAATACACACTCTGCCTTTTCATACTCAAGTGTGATATTACATTAAAAATATGCAAAAACTCATGACTCACCAATTAGAATCCGTACTGCATTGTCCTTCTCTGCTAGACTCGTGAGTTGGCCTTTAAGTGAAGCAGCCTTATCAGTGCTGAGAACAGGATACCCCAACTGCAGGAGAATACTATTAACTTCCTCATGCATTTGATTGCTGATATCCATTAAAACATCTTCTAACCTAAGCGACACAGAGATGGGGCCATGTTAATCTGACAGGTCTTTGAAATTGAACTTTATATATGCATAATAGCAGAGAAGTGGTCAACCTGTTGTAATCCTATAGAATTAAGTCTTAAAAAACAAACCTTGCCTGCAGTAGGCAACAACTAGCCTGCAATATTTATGAAGTGACCTTCTCTCCCCCCCTTGACACAGAAGCTATATGAGCAGTTGTGCCCCTAGTTTGGCTTATACTGAACTCCTGTTTAGTCCTCTGCCTTTCTCTCTCTGCTATATTATCGTTACAACATACAATTTACCGTATTTTTCGCTCTATAAGACGCACCAGACCACAAGACGCACCTAGTTTTTGGAGGAGGAAAACAAGGAAAAAAATATCAGAAGCCAGAACAGCAAGAGGGATCGCTGCGCAGTGAAAGCAGCAATCCCTCTTGCTGTTCTGGCTTCTGGGATAGCTGTGCAGCCTGCATTCGCTCCATAAGACGCACACACATTTCCCCTTACTTTTTAGGAGGGAAAAAGTGAGTCTTATAGAGCAAAAAATACGGTATTTATGCCTCAAGTGAAGTGGGCATGCTTTCTCCATGAATAAGAATAGGAGACAACCTTCATCAAAATGACTGACACAGGTTCTCACTGCCTGTTCATAAATAGCATGAAGAGGCATTAGATTAACTCTGGATTTTCTAGGAGCCCACAAGCAGCCTACATGAGGCTGGGCTTGGGTGAGTATCGCTCCTGCCTTCAACACCAATAATATAAAAACATTACCTTGCGTCAGGAAGTCCTTCCAGAAGGGCTTTTATTACCCGTTTTAGCCTATCACCACATCCTGGAGAGCTGAACACTCCACTTCCACATGTACTGCTGCTCACTAGTAGGACTGCAGCAATAATGGCTAGCTGATTCACTTTCATCTGAAGGGCATCCAAGCGGGCTTTGTCCATCAACATAGTCTGCAAAGAAATAACAGTATAAACCAGTGGGTTTATGCAGATTTCTTTAGCACTTGAGATGCATCTTATGCTACTGGAGTAAAAGGAAATATGCCCAAGGTAAGCTGGTACATTCCCTGCTACTGAAGGCTGTGGGTTGTCGTGTGAGCAACAAACAGACAGAAAATGGGTCATTGCATTTCTGTGTTTTGCTGCCTAACTCATAGCCAACTAGTGTGCCACAATGTGGCCTTATAGTGTTATCTTAAGACCTGTTTCTGAAAATGCATTATTATTATTTCTGACTCATAAGGTGCCTTTTACCTCAGGATATTCTCTTCCAGGCTCCCAATGCAGCAAGTCCATGTATGCTTGGTTTAGAACAGCTGTGGGACTATGGACAGATAACACTTCTCTAGCAGCCGGAGAGGAGGGTGGAACTGATGATCCTTTGGTCTCAGAGGTGGATGAGGAGGGTAGCAGATCAGAGGTTGATATTTCAGCTGCTGCCTTGCGCAACCACTCAGTTGTACAAGTGAGGCCACCTAAAGTGTAACATTAGAGAAATGGAGGTTTGGAGGAAAAAACAAGAAGTGTAGGCTGGTCCTTTCTCGTGTTTATTTGCACCTTACTGGCAACAAATAATCATTGCATTTTGCCTTTTTCTTAAATAACATGGTAAAAAAAAAAACTAGTGAAAAGTTAAGAGTAAAACAGTTCTTAATGAGGGCACATTTATGGAAGCTAACAGGAAATTAAAACTGCAAAAAGGGAGGTGGTTAATCAAATATTGTCCCTTTTACTTATAGTAATCTTCAGGTATGACTTTGCGCTAGGTTCCATGAGTACATAACATTTGTTTTCATTAGGAGCACCCCAGGGGCTCACTTGCTTCTCCTTCCACCTTCTCTCACATAAATATTCTCCTCTCTACAAAACTGAAGGGAGTGATGGGAGAGGTACTGTTACCATTACATTACCTACATTTTTACTAACCAAAACTAGCACTAAAACAGTTTGCCAACCCACTTCTGACAATTCTGGTTTTTTATTATTTATTTTATAAATTTTATACTGCTAAATAAAAAAAAAGAATCTTCTCAAAACAGTGTTCATGAAATCAAAATTAAAAACATAATGAAAATACCAATGCAACACCAGACATAATTACCATTAAAACTGATGAGGGATGCCCATCTCAGAAGAGGGGAAACCATAAAACGTACAGTATCCCCTCAAACTCCATATCATAATTTGGCAAGCAGAGAATCTATGTGGTAACAGAAGTAGAGGAAAAGTTTGATCTTCCAGAAAAGCTTCAGGTATAAACTGGGATTTTAAAACTTGTTTCCTCTTGTGCTTATGTGTACCTGTGTTTAAGAAGTGCCTTGGATGTGGTTGTGGCATGTGTTAACCCTCTGCTCTAGTCTGCACCAGAGACTATTTTACAATCATATTTGATACACACCTGGTAGCTTCTTCAGGAGCTCCTGGAATTTTTTCCTTTCATACTCAACAGAGTGCTCTTGGAGATGGGGTCGAAGGCTTTGTATGGTAAAATTTACCATATCCATTTTCATTAGGTTCAGAACTCTGAAGATCTCTCTACCGTAGGCAACAGGAACAAAGTAAACATTTAACTACCCAATCTAGGAAATCATACTAAAGAGCAAAAACCAAACCTGTTACCACTGATGAATGAGCTTCTTTAGACTACTATGGTGATCACAGAAATAGTGTAGCATAAACAGAAGCACAACTCAGGAAGAGGAAGATGCTATTCCCAGGTATACCAAAGCAAAATTTGATTAGACATTTTTTTAAAAAATTACTCAATAGCTAAGGAGACATAGTGCTATGCCACAGAGCAATTACATATTAAAAGCTTGTCTTAGAATTTAGATTTAGTTATACCTTGCAGTAAAGGTTTGAAAGGCATGACCTTTTGCTCTTTGTCATCTGTGATTCTCTGTCTTTTTGGTTATAATGCTAGTTCAGTGCTATGTGCACTAGCAGCAGCAAGCATGACAATGAGGAGACTGTAGGCTTTCACTTTCTCTGTTAAATTAACTAGTTTCTTTCTATCCACACTGGGGGAAAGGAGTGGGGGTTTTGGTTGGAGCAAACTATAGTTTGTTCAAACAAGTCAGGATCAGGTTGGTTTATGACTCTGGCTTGTTAACAAACTAACCAAATTTCTTCCATGGACAAGACAAGAAACACAGTTACAGTTGTGCCAAAGGAAGAGAGGGAAGTAAGGAATATGTGAGTCTCTGGCTCGCTGCTGTTTGTGTATACTACAATAAACTGTGCTTTATGGGTTACATCCTAACCTACTGTATGACATGTTTTAGTGAGGGACACAATGGCCTGAATATCAATATTTATTTACCCCTGGAATTGTTAAGGAAAGCCAAATGATGAATTTAGTTTAAAATTATTTATTTCCATCACACACACAGCTATGAAATGATAGGTGATTTATAAAACTGATTTATAAAATCAAATCCCAAGGAGATCGAATAACAGATGTTGTACTCCCAAGGGTAGCAAAATGATGCATCTTCCTTTAGGATAAATTCAGTAAAGGATATATTACTTTTAGAAAATTACCTTTGTCCAAGCCAATGGTGCCCACCTGAGCAAATGAACTGGGTCTGCCATGACTCGTAGTCTCTGTATCTCCTCATCTCTAACAGGTGCACAGAGCATTGCCATTGTATCTAAGATGTAAGCAGTGAGGTTGGGGATATCTAAAGCACCATGCTCAGCCTCCTGTTTTATCAGCTCCATGTCCAGAGTTTCTTCAATCTGACTTTGCAGACGATGTTGTCGGGGCAGGAGCAAGGACAGTAGGGTCTACATAAGAATAAAGTGTTGCCATTTTTAGTAACCTTATTGATTTTCATTTGCTATGTTCAAAACCCTATAAGACTATAACCGAATACAGCCATACCTCTTGTTACGTTTGCTTCAGGTTGCGTCCTGCGGTGACCCGGAAGTACCGGAAAGGGTTACTTCCAGGTTTCGCTGCTTGAGCATGCACAGACGTGCAAAATGACATCACGTGCATGCGCAGAAGTGGCAAATCGCGACCCGCGCACACACGGGTTGTGTTCTGCTCATGTTGCAAATGGGGCTCCGGAACGGATCCCGTTCACAACCAGAGGTACCAATGTAAAGTAAAAAACAGAACAAGTCCATATATATTGATTTTATAAACAAAACTAATGTTATACAAATAAGTACACCAAGTTTTCTCATGTCATATGTATATCACAAAAATAGCATAATAAATGTGCAAAAGTATCTACAACATATGTTTCATTATTAGTGGTCAATGTATGAGTTCTTGGTTTATGAATTGGTTTAAACAATTAGGAAGAAGAAGAAGGGAGGAAGTGGGAGAGTGGGGAGTGGTGGGTGGGGTGGGGTTGGGTGGTTATGCTTCTATTATCCTACTGAGCGTGTGCAAGGGGTTGTGTCAGCGTTACTTGTATGGGTTCTTTTACTATTCACATGCTGTATTTCCTTGGTGGTGAGAGAGGTTGGGTGTGGCTTAGGGTGTGGTTGGTTGTCTTTGGTTGGCTGTAGTGAGAATTGTTTTTGTGTGTGAGTGGGGTGTGTGTATTTTTGAATCAGGTTAGCCAGATTGATTTGTATGCTGTCAGGGGATTCGTGTTGTTGTCTTCTTGGGCTGTGTGTGTGATAAAGGGGAACCAAACCAGGGTGAAGGTGTCTTCTTCTATTTGTCCCTGTGTCAGTTTCAGTTTATTGGTTAGTTTTTCTAATAAGGTTGTTTCCTATACTATTTGATACCATTGGTCCATGCTTACTCCTGATAGGTCTCTCCAGTGTCTGGCTATGATGTTTCTCGCTGCTGAAAGTAGGTGGGTTATGAGCTAGAACAAGTCCCTATATAAAACAAAACCCGTTCTGGATACAACAACACATTCAGCTCAGACAAACATACTGAATGCATAAATAAATCTTACAGCTTCTCAAACGGAAAGTTAAGGTGGAAGCATGCTGTAATGGTTCTAGGGGTTGCTCGTGCGTAAGTTGCCGCCACCCCTAGCTAGGTTACCTGGTTGTACCCTTTCTGTCTGGACAGCCTGTCACTTCGTGGCTGTCTCAGTCGCTGGCAGAATCCGTCAGTGGGCGTTTCTTGAACTTCTTCCAGCAAAGAAGTTCTTTGACGCCAAGTCTCCTCCTACTCTTCCTGCACGGAAGTCTTCTGCGCAGGGAGGGTGTGGGCAGCGGAGTACCCGTACTCTCTCCGCTGGTCTCCGGCGAGGAGTCTTGGAGCCTCCTCTCCGATTCCCCCATCTGCCCCCCTTCTCCATTGGTGTTACGCTGATTTCCTTCCCCAGCAGATGGGCTGCCTCTCTCCCTACTGGGACCCTCTCCAGCATCCCTCTGGAGCCTTCCCTCCGCCTCTAGCTCCAATGGCAGTTCCCTGTGTTCCCTGACACATACATAGTAAAAAATCAAAAGAATTTTAAACCTTGCAATTGTCCAATAAAATAGAATACAGTTTGGAAACCAAGCCCATTGTCCTGTCCCTTGCAACAAGAAAAATGTTTTTCTACAAGCAAATGTTCAAACTGATTGCAAACCTGAAGTTTGAGAACATACACAATTGGGAACAGTTACACAGCTATAGCAGCTACATAGCTTAATCGCTAATCACAGCTTGAAGTGTGCATGGGAAGGAATAGTGAGTGGTTTCACAATTTTCCAGACTACCTTGCTTTTGCACATGGCTAACCAGAGACAATAATTATGAATGGTTGGCTGTACTTTTGCTATGCGCGCAAGTGTGAATAACACGGCAGAAAAATATGGAGGGCGGGGGGGAACCCAACCCATGTTTGTCAGCCTGATTGCACATAACTGTGACAAATATTAGCAAGTGGGATGTCTGGAAAAATATTTGCCTACTATAGGCAAATGACAGTCAATAAATCTTAAAGTCTTAAATTCTCAAGCAATATTAGGGCTGCTATATGTCCCGGACATTACCAGGATTTCAAAAGTGGAATTGACATCCGGGGGTGGGACGGTCTTCCTTTAAAAAGCTCAATACCTTTCATAGTTTCTTGGTTTTTACTTTTTGAAATATGGCAACCCTAAGCAACATTAGTTACTGGTTTTGGACATCTCACTTTTTCTTCTTTACATATGACCACATATATTGTTAATGTAACAATTTATTTATCACAAAGGTCAAGTTGTGTATGCTATAAATAATGAAGTCTCAAACATACACAAACATCTCACCTCTTTGATTTCTTGTAGCAGCTTGATAGCATGGGAATAGTCTGGTGGCGTTTTGGAGAGCTGTTCTCTCAGAATGTCCCAAAAAGCTTTATGCAATGTCTCTTTCACTCTGCTTTCCAAACTGTGAGTCATAAACAGTTGCTATTAACATATTTCCACTTACATTTGATATGAATGATCCATAGTGAAGCCTTGGATATTTGTTTTTTGAATCAGGGACCCCCGACAGTTAAAGTTCAGTCACGGACGACTCTGGGTTTGCGGTGCTCATCTCGCTTTACTGGCCGAGGGAGCCGGCGTACAGCTTCCGGGTCATGTGGCCAGCATGACTAAGCTGCTTCTGGCGAACCAGAGCAGTGCACAGAAATGCCGTTTACTTTCCCACCGGAGCGGTACCTATTTATCTAGTTGCACTTCGTGCTTTCGAACTGCTAGGTTGGCAGGAGCAGGGACTGAGCAATGGGAGCTCACCCTGTCACGGGGATTTGAACCGCCGACTTTCTGATCGGCAAGCCCTAGGCTCAGTGGTTTAACCCACAGACCACCCGCTCACTCTCAATTGAGCAGTTAAATAGGACATCTTGGATGGAGATCACTTTGGGCAAGACATGTAAGAAAATGTGTATGTACAAACACAATACACCATTTTTTAAAAAGCTTGTGAAAAATCAATAAATAAGATTTTTTAATTAAAAAAGATTACACAATCTTTCTTAATTTTTCAAATCCACATCCTTTTACCAACAATATCCTTCTAGATTTAACAGGAAACTAAAATAAAACCAGGAAAATAACCAGGAAAATAAAACCTACCTGTTTGGTAAGAAATTCACCTCTTGCAATCTGAAGTCATGGTTTACTACAATTTCATGTGCTATGGTCATTTTCGAGACTTCATTGGCTGTTTCCATGAGTTCTGACACAGAAAGAATTTGGGGAGGACTGGCTGCATAAAAATAAAACAGAACGGCACTTCGTTTACCCATCAAAGGGGGAAAGATTATTTATATAGGAAAGGAAAATGCAACTATTTATTTTAGAGTAGACCAATGTAAAAAGACATGCACTATTTGTAACCCACCAAGGCAATATCAACCATGTATTTTTGATACATACTGTTTTTGCAGTCCTAGGCAAATTATAAAAACAGGGTTGTCTATATACTACTTGGTAGCTCATAAGTTGTGAAGGCCTGAATTAAATCACCCAATTTACTATGAATGTTCTTAAAAACAGAAAAAGGGGGGGGGGTTCCCCAGCATCACTTGCAAAATCATGAAACTTGCAAAAAGGAATGTGCCATTCCCAACTGGATGTCATAAATACATTTGCTTGACAGTTGCTGCCACTTAAGAATACTTGTCTGGATGTACCAATAGTATGGGACAGCACCAAGGCTTAGTAGTGGAGCAAAGCTTAGCATAAAGAAGATTCCACATTCAATTCCTAGTGCCTTCATTGAAAAAGAAATTCATGTAGCATGACTGCGAAACACCCCAGTCAGAGAACTCTGAAGCCAGTCAGAGCAGCAAGTACTGAGCTAGATGAAACAATGAGTCAGCTCATTATAATGCAACTTGTTCAAATGTCAAATCCCCAATATATTAAATTTGTATTCCAACCTTAATTTGAATATCACAGGGTACTTTACTATACAAAAACACAAAAAGTACATAACATGGTAACAAACAAAAACAATACCCCCACTCAGTCTGGATAGAAAATTTATATAAAGCAACTCCCTCTCTTCAACTCTCAAGTCTGTTCTGATGCTGCCCTGGGTACCCAGGTGGCCACAGCTGGGTGAGACCAACTCTACCCTGCTCACCCACGCAAGTCTCAGTAATACAGACCAGATGAGCCTCCTCATCCACAATCAGATCATGGATGAGAGAGATCTTATTCAGAGCCAACCTGGCATGCAGCAGCAGCAATCCCAAAGGCTGGCTGATAAGACAAGTGCAATTCCCCAATTATATTATCTCACTTGATAATAATGTGAAAAATAATGACAATAACTTTGGATCTTCTAATACATATTAAGCTTTGTTGTTTTGCAATTTAAATTCAAATTATTTTTCAGCATATTATTTTTTGAATGTGTGAAAAATAAACAAGACACTGCTTCACATTTGCCCCAAACTCTTTGTTAATCCCCTTTTGTATATAGGCATCCCTCCACTTATGCATGTTCTACTTGCGTGTGTGACGCACAGCACTGGGAAATAATTAAATAATTCAATTCATACCTGGAAATGGCAGGAGAGAGCTGGAAAGTCCTTGTGGCTCGCTAGGAGACCCTCCCCAGAGCCCAAAAAGGATGTTATTGAGGGCAGAGGAAGCCCTGAAGAGCGTGGAAGCGCAGCAGGGATGTGCAGGCTAGAGCAGCAGTAGCCACTTTCCTACACGTCCTCCAGCCTCCTGCTGGTCCCAGAGCTTCAGTTCTAGTTGTGGGTATTTTTTATACGGTATTTTTGGTATGGATGAAGAGTAGTAGAGAGCATTTAAAGGGTGTTTAGAGAGTGCTCCCCACTTTGTGATTTCATTCATGTGCTTGGGGCCCCAGAATGTAACCACCATGTAAGTGGGGAGTTGCCTGTAATTTATCTTGAGTTGGCAATTTTGCTCTAAATATAAATGAGACATATTTTTTTCTACCAATCATAATTGGACATACAAGGTGGGGTGTCAGGTGGGCAGAGGCTAGGCATGTCTCCACCATGGCTGTCTTCATGGTCCCTTACTCTTCTAGGATTACAGTCTATGTTCTGAGAGTCACTGCTGTCACTTGAGGTGGTTTTAGGATTAGGCATCTTGTTCCTAGTAGAAAACATAGCAGTAACAAAATGTTGAAATGAACTATCAGATCAACTTCTAAATGCTGTGAGATATCAGTTTTAATGCACCCAGGTTTGGCAAATGGCTATTGAAAATGTACTCCTTCCTATAACAAGTGGTCACCATTAACTCAATATATCTTGGCAGTTAATTTTATTATTTGTACCACAAATATGTAGCAGTCTACTTTTTAGCCTGTCCCTGTGCTCCACTCCTTCATGTGTACCATTTAAGTTGCTTTGAGATGCTTTTGTAAAGCAACGGATAAGCTTCATAAATAAAGCATTTAGCATGTCTGCCTGGAAAACTGAGTTTTGTTCACCAGTGGAATCTAGACACATGCAAAAAATGTTGTGAAAATGCTTTTTAAAAACTGTTTTCAAAAATATATTGCATTTGCCATATCTCACCTTCACCATCTAATGTCACATTTGTATAATGCACTTTACAACACACTTAAAATGTTTTATTTGCAGCTGTATAGTTGAGTCCACCATTACTTGCCTACTTGCCACTCCCTTTAGTTTTTATTTTATTTTATAAAGCTGTACATACACATGTATGGCAGGGGGATGTAAACAGACCGGGGGATGTAAACCAAAGGCCACGAAATGCAAGGAGTGTCATACTTTGCTTCCCTACAACTTGTTTAATTCCTTCTGATTTGATTGCACAAAGTTCATGGAATACAATATATGACTTTTGTTTGTTTACCAAGCATTCATTTGGATTTGTATGTAGAGATGTTACATTGTTAAAAAATATCTCACTTTCACACACATTTTCCTGATAGTTTCCTTAGCTCAAAAAATTCCAATGCGGGGAGGAGGTTTGTTGTGGTATGCAATTGTATCCCACCTACAAAATAGCAATTGTCTAGAATTAGGCATAATAGACCGACCCTTGCAGTTTGTCTCATTTAGATTTTTTTAAGGCATCTATGAGCACTTCCAAACTGCCACTATTTTAGAGTGGGATTCAGTCATACAGGAAACTTCCAAATGACCTGTTATGTGTTCTTCTTGCTTTGTTTGCAGAGAGATTAGTTGAGATCAGCTATTCAATAAACGAAAGTGAACCCTTAACCCTAACTAGCCCTTCTTGTGCCCCAAAACTATTTTATATTCGCAGTAGTTACAAGGAGAGGTTATTTTTAGCTGTCCCTATTTCATCTGTAAGCCGCCTTGAGCCCCTGTCAAGGGAGAAAGGCGGCGCATAAAAACTAAAATTAATAATAATAATAATAATAATTCGCTGGCCCATATAAATTTTCCTAAGCGGGAATTGGGAGGGAAGCCGCAGTGCGGGCGGCGAGCGTCTCCCTACGTCTCCGCCCGGCGTCTGCGTGCCGAGTGAGGGGACAAGCAAGCGCGCAGGAGCGTCATGGGCGAAGGGCGAGCGGCCAAGGGCTGGGCGCTCCCTCACCTTCCCCGGGGAGGTGATGGGGAAAGACGAGGCAGGGCAGGTGACCGGGCGGCGGTGGCAAAGGGAGAGAGGGCAGCACGGCCGGTGTTCTCTGGCCGCCTCCAAACAGCCGCCGCCGCAGCTTCTAGGGAGCCCGTTGGTGTTACCGCCCCTTCCTCCTCCTCCGGCAGATTCAAACTGGATGGAACCAAACACCTGCCGGCAGCGGGGTGTGGTGGAGCAAGGTGTCGCGCCCCACAAAACCAAGAGAGGGCGCAAATGAGGAAAAACCCGACGTCTTCCTGTAAAGCAAAAGTGTATTTTCTCATTTGCAGGATGAAACGGAAACTTTTCTCTCCCAAGGTTTGAGTAGACCTTGACTACTCTCCCTTATTAACCCCCCTTAAATGGGCTGTTCCGTGCCTGGCCGTTGACGCGCATCCCTGAGGACCGAACCAATTGTCACAGAAATGAGAAGACATACACTACCCCCAATTAACATCCGTTAACGGTAATATTCTCCCGAAATTAGATAACTATCAGAATTTATTATTATAAGTTATCTAATCTATTTTTTTCCACACTGCTGTTGGAATAGATGTCCACTTATTATAATCTATCTCCCCTCTCTTAGCATTAATGGGATACTCCTGAAAGAGGCTGCAGAATTAGCATATCAGAGGGGAGAATAACAGCGCCACCTAGTTTTAGGTGAGACATAAATACAGTACTGTAGTGCGAAAGAGTTGCGATGGGCTACAAGCATTGAAGTTTTATCGGCTGTGTGTGTTAAAGGTATTTAAAAACTGCATGTAGAACCTGCCCAGGTCGAAATTACCAGTGTTATTCAATTCAATAATGTAAGCAACAACAACAACAATCCTAATCTTCTCTCTGATAAATTGTGGAAATGCTGTAACAGGCATGGTGGGAGCATGGGAGACTTATGACTGGCTCTCAGTGTTTTAATTGAAAACCCTTTCTAATTATTTTTAAAATACCAAAATTAGAATGTCACGGATGTAGCACACCTGTTCCAAGTGATAATTCCACTGTGGAGACCCTTGAGAGCATACCGTTATTGCAACAAAAGTGCTGTTTTACACTTATTCAACCAAGTGAAAAGTGTGACTTCATCTCCTGCTAGCTGTAAAATCCACCAGACACAATCAAGCTAAAATTCAGCACATACAATACTGAACTGATTTCTGTCGGATAGAATTAAGAAGGTGCTCCCAGTACAATGATTTAGGCCTAAATACCCTTGACTTTGGCTTGACTGCTCAATCTGCTTCCATGTTGTTTCATTCATTCCACAGTGGTACCTCGGGTTACATACGCTTCAGGTTACAGACTCTGCTAACCCAGAAATAGTGCTTCAGGCTAAGAACTTTGCTTCAGGATGAGAACAGAAATCGTGTTCCGGCAGTGTGGCGGCAGCAGGAGGCCCCATTAGCTAAAGTGGTGCTTTAGGTTAAGAACAGTTTCAGGTTAAGTACGGACCTCCGGAACGAATTAAGTACTTAACCCAAGGTACCACTGTATTGCACTCAGTGGTGTAGTGGAGCAGGAACAAGCGACTCCACTTGCTTTACAGCAGGGATGATGATGTCATCTCCTGGGGTGCCTTTTGGCAATCCTCTGCATGCTAAATAAGCAAACATTTCTGAGAAAGAAACCTTCCAAATAAACACAGCAGAGGAAAAGAAGGGTTACATTAGCATGCATGGCTAATGATTAAACTGCCACTTCTATTTTGAAAAATCCCCTTGTTATAAGATAACAAGATGTCACAAAATAGCAAGCAAACTTTTGAGTTCACAAGAAGACTTAATCATGCTGGATGTCAAATAAAGCAAAGAAGGGGGGGGGATGCTGGTTTCTGATGGTAGCTTAGAGAAGGGAGCTTCGTGCATTGCTTCCTGCTTTGCTAGTTCCAGTTCTGACTGTTTCAGCCTCAGTGGTGGGGCAAAGAGCAACCACTCCATAGAGTGCCTTCCATACTGATCTGGAAGTGGGGCAGATAACAATATCCAGGTAAGGGCTGGTCCTGACACATAGCTCTTTGCATAAGCTGGTAGCTTGATATCAACTGATATATTGTCCACATGACTCAGAAAGCTGTCTGTGGTCAAATGCCGGCCTCCTCGGCCTGAGTGCATGAGTGCAGTAGCCCATAGTCAAATTCAACTGAACTTAACCATCCAGGGTCCTTTACCTTTACCTATTATATTATGTAGTATGCATGGGAGCTTGTAAAGCTTTATTAAGTTGCAAGTACTAAACATGGAAGCATCAAATATTAAGATAAATGTTGGAAGTGTTGCTGTTAGAGCAGGGACTGCCATCATTTCACACATGGTTCATCATTTCACACATGGGAGCCGGCGCTGTCCGAAGACACTTCCGGGTCACGTGGCCAGCGTGACGAAGCTGCATCTGGCAAGCCAGCACCAGTGCCGCACACAGAAACGCCGTTTACCTTCCCACTATAAAGCGTCCCTATTTATCTACTTGCACTTAGGGGTGCTTTCGAACTGCTAGGTTGACAGGAGCTGGGACCGAACGACGGGAGCTCACCCCGCCGCAGGGATTCGAACTGCCGACCTTACAATCAGCAAGTCCTAGGCACTGAGGTTTTACCCACAGCGCCACCCGCGTCCCAGTTCTATTTTACTCTTGTCTTAAAGAAATGCAGTTGTAACATGACTTGTATTTTGGTTGATGCAGCATAAATTTGGGGAATCTTCATAATTTCTACACATTCCAGCAGATGGCAGCAACTGTTTCAGTATATGATATAATACAGCCTGTTTAAAACAGGTTTAGCCACTTGGCTGACTCCAGATTGCCACTATTTTGCAAGAGGGATTCAAGTGCACGCTGGAAGGTTAGGTTTGCACAGTTAAAGTGGATTAATGGGTTCTGTCACCCTAGCACAACAAATCAAAATTTTAAAAGAATCAGCTTTAATTTTTATTTTTTGTAAATCGTTTTGATTGGATTTCATAAATGTACAGCAAAATTTAAGCATACAATTAAATCTAAGCATACAGTCATACCACCCCCCATACCACCTCCCCAGACTTTTTGAAGTTTGGAAATGATGGGGAAATGGATCATAGAATCATAGAAAAGTACATTGAAAATGCATTGAAAAGTGTGGGATGAACAATTAACCAACGGAATGATATCTGAATACCTTATTAGCAAATCAGGATTAATGCAGGATGAATGTTCATTGTTGTAAAACCATCCTGCAAAAAAAATCAAAACAAATGCTCAATGAAATCCAGACATAATTTAACCTTTCTGTCTGCTTTGTGTAAGCAAATGAGGATGAGTGTTCAATAAACAAGTCATCTAGAGAGGGCTAGAGAAGATTCAA
Organism: Podarcis raffonei; assembly: GCF_027172205.1. Lineage (NCBI taxonomy): Eukaryota > Metazoa > Chordata > Lepidosauria > Squamata > Lacertidae > Podarcis > Podarcis raffonei. Next base: position 55,560,448 of record NC_070607.1, read on the forward strand.
ACTATGGCTAAGTAATTGTTCCCCTAAAGAATATGTGGTTTACTTGACACCATGTGATGCGGCTTCTTTGCTTAAGTAATTTGAGTTTCTCTTACTAAATTGACTTCCTACCTAAAGACCTCTGCACTTAGTCCTTCCTGCTATCTGCATATTGCATACTATAATTTGACTTGATCATAGACTTCATTCTTCTATTATATGGTTAATCTACCAGGAATGCCTCCATGCAGTGGGATGGTCTATGTTCCTTAATCCTTTATCAGTGCTGCCCTTTCTTTGATTCTGTAATCGGGAACCTTCCTTTATATACCAGTATGTTGAAAGTGAGCCTGAAGGTTTATCCATACGTCTAGCTTTCCTTCTAATCATCTAATTGGGTTTCGCACAGGCCCCATTACAATTGTGCGGGAACATAATGGCATCAAAAGAAATGCTAATCACACCGTTGAAAATCTGGTTCCACTCCTTCAATTTCTCCTTGTTTCTCCTTCTCCCCCCCCCCCTGTATGTGCTATATAATTTTCCTTTGAAAAAGACATAACTCAGCAATCTGCTGACACTCCCAAGTCTCCCTCCTCAGCCCTCTACAATGCAACTCATAGATGGAACTCACAAATCATTTGGAAGCTATTCCTTGGTTGAGCAGAGCTGGAGCTGAACAAAAGGAGGTCACCCCATCCCAGTCCCCTCACCCTCTGTGGAATGGCAGGAATTTCTCCACACTCTATAGTCTGGGGGAGTAATGGCATCGGTGGATGGCTGATTGTTTTTACATCTAAAGCCTGTGCAAGGCCCCAGCTTAGCGCCTGTCAACTGCGGGGGTATTAACCCTAGATCTCTCAGAGTTAATAGAAATCTTGAATACTAGGGAGACAATGGAGGAGGCAATGGCCCTGCCCTTTATTTTACGAACAGTTTTCCTTTGAGTTGAAAAGAAATGCCGGCTGGCTGAGCATTAATCTTGCTCACCTGATACCAGGAACGTGTTCTGGTAGGTTCTTGAGGGTCTCTCTCTGCCTTCATCAGTTTTTCTTCAATTTATTTCCTGATAGAGACCACTGATTTAATATACCAATCTGAGTAACATGGTTTCAAAAAATGGCTTGGACCCAGACTAACCACTGGAGGACTTTTGCTAACTGCTAAAAGGCAGAAGAGAGAAGAGGAGATTTTCAGCGTTACCTCCTTCCTCCCGCAGCCTCTTGTGTCACAGTGTCCCCCACTGAAATTTGCACCAGAAGGTTGGTGGATCCTCAATAACAAGTTGAGAGGTGGCATGGGTCTGCAGGGTAGGGAAATGATAAAAAATTGTCTTCTCCTCCTTCTGCACGCAGGAGCATCCATTTAGCAGAACCTCCCCTAGATCAGAATCTGCAAATGGAAGTTGCCAGTCTGCTCATGGAGGGAAAATGCTAGATCCAACTCACCTTTCATTAAATTCCTGTTTGTGGAATGCTCTCCTCAGGGAGGTTCCTCTGGCACCTTCATTATACATCTTTAGGTGTATAATTCCTCTTCAACCAAGCCTTTGGCTGATGACTATTTTATGGCATTTAAATGTGTTTGTGTTTTGTTTTAGTTTCAGCTATTTATTTTGTGCTTTTGTCCTGTATTTTTAGCTTGTGAACCACCCTGAGATTTTCGGATGAAGGGCAGTGTTTAAATTTTAATAATAATAATAATAATAATAATACAGTTGATCTATGGTTCTGCAATAATTGTAATTGTCAAGATGAGCAATAGAGCTAGAAGGCACGGTTTCTTATGTAGCAGATTAAATTTTTTCTCTTCCCTCTACCATTTTGATTCAGAGGCAGGATACAGGATACACAGCTTTATGCTATATGTAAACTGCTATTAGACTATTTTGTAAACAGTTTTGCATTATTATTTTTTACAACCATGCAGTATAGAAAGTTTATTAAATAAATAAATATGCAATCAAGGCTGGGGAAGGGAGGAGGGAATCGCAGAACAACGGACGAAATATCTTTGTGTGAGAAGGTGATAGGTAAGAAAGCCTTACTATTTCTAGTGAACTAGCTAAAAATACTTGGGCAGATTTTTGTAACTCTACACACAGTCCTGTTTCAAGGACTCAATGGGTCTTTTTCTTTTCTTAACTTTTGGCGGTATTGGTGTAGTCTGCCATTCCAGGAAATATCAATGAATTAAGAACCAGTAACTTTGACTATTTGGAATGGAAGGTCATACTGGGTATATGTGGAAAGGTCATTTCCTTGGATTTGCAATAAAGCCTCAGAGCTGCCCTATAATCTCAGCATTACAAGGTGCTAATCTCCACCCAAACCAAAAGAGGCCTGGTCTAGGAGCAGGTATTAACAATGACCTCCATACTCTTAATATTTAAGTAAACATATGGCCTTACTTAAAAGGGCAAGTAATGTTTTCCTACTTTTCTAAAGATAAACTTGGTTTGTAGAACTCCACTTTCCAAAGTGCAGCAAAGTTGACATAAAATGAATTCATTCCGCAGGTGAGGATCTCCAGTAGCAACAAATAATCTCATTATTATTCTGCTAAACTTTCCAAAAATATCGTGTGCAGTACTTTAGGGACATAAGTGGAACATTTCTTGGTATTTCCAGACTAAAAACCTGACACCAAAAGGATGTGAGGAGACCTAAGGGAAAACAGCCCTAGCTTCAAAATGTGCAAGGAACATGCTTGCCTATAATGGAAAATGCAAGTGTCCTTAACCAGGCGCATTCTTCATAGCTGGCATGGCATGAGAATGCACACAGTGCTTTGCAGACTGAGAAATACTTTAATGTATGTTATGTTACTGTCTCGGTTTGCATTCGTTATTTCATTGCAAGTCTGCTCATCCAGAGGTACATAGTGTCAATCTGTTTAAAACATCCTTTGTTTTTGTGGCATTCTTGCTGTGCAGGATACTGTATTTTGGGAGCATAGAAAGAAGCAGAATGTGAGATATTAATGTCTTTCACCAGATATCAGGTTCCATGATAGGAGACTCCAGGTGTTAGATCAGCTGGCAACTTGTAAAATTTGGATTTCTGTAAGATTGTGAAGGCAGAAAATATAAAAGGCAGCAGGTAGTTGCAGAGGTAGCTTCTAAAAGGCACTTCCAGCATCCTGTTACTAGTACAGACTGCAAACCTCCATTCTCAGGCTGGACCTGAAGAGCTATGACTAGTGGAAGAAACTGGTCCAATCTGACTCACTATCAAAAATAATACTATTTATGAGGAACGTGTTGGCTATTTTCACATGGGTCAGATAAGGATTTCTCCTAAAGGGAATGCAAATATACACATCTTAATAGAGAAAAACATCTACCAAGGATTTTATAGAAGGGCAAGATTCTGAGAGCTTTTGCTACATTAACCAGTTTCATGCACACACATAAGCTATCCTTGTTACCTTAATTAAGACATATACACATTTAATTAAATAATGTGCAGATACATTTATGTCATGTACCACATGGGTTCTGATGGCATGGTTTTGGTTTAAAGGATTTTCCGTACTGCATCAATGGCCAGCAAATGTAGAGCAGTGGCTAGATTGGCATAGACTGTCCAGGGTGTAAGGCAATGCCATTCCAACGCCTGCTGTTTATTTATGTTTTGTAACTTACCTTTATATCCCACCGTTCTTCCATCATAGAGTTCAAAGCAACATACCTAGGGTTCCAAAGTGATTGTTCATACACACACTGAGCCAGACCCCAAACTGCTTAATTTCTGAAATTTTACTTTATCATATACCGTCAGACCATGCACTGAAACTAACGGATATCTCTTTGGAGATGTCAGGAACTGAACCCGCCTCAATAACATGCAAAGTTGGTGTTCTACAGCCTAATTTATGGCTTCTCCTCAGCTAATGTGCTACTGGTGGCTGTTTTCTAGGGCCCTTATTTTGTTGTTGTTCATCAGTCGTAAGTAATTATAAGGGAAAGGATTTTGGCAAACCATCGTTTTTAACCGCTGTATCCTCAGGCAATCCACAACCTTGCACTGTCGATAATGTTTGCCCTGTAGCACATTCCAAAATGACTCTTTCAAGTGAAGAGATAAACAATCTACCTGGACTGTTTTTGACAAGTGCCCACCTGAATTAACCCAGGCATGTATTACTCCGTTCCAGAACTCTTTCAGATCTTCAGCATTAAAGTGTGTGTGTGTGTGTTTGTCTGTTTGTGTTTGTTAGGTCAGTCCTGTGTGAATGTGTGATGCCAGGTTAAAGTTAAAATAAACTGTAGACAAAGCTTTGAATAAATTTTGTTCTGGCAGCTTCTGTTTCAGTTACACATCTGAGCTCAGGTCCCTCCTGTTCCAGAGCACAGACCTCTCAGCCTATAAATCTTCCAAGCCCAAATCCCAAACGATAGTAGTGTGTGTGTGTGTGTGTGTGTTTGCACCACATCCCCTCCCTCCTGCAGTGGCTGGCAATATTAGAAGTTGCAACTGGCCAAGCTGTGTGTGTGTCTGTGTGCATGTGTGTTTCCTGCAGGTGCTCAAAAGGAAATCGAGTTCCTCTGTAGTCTCCAATGACTTGAAGGTGTAATAAAGGTTGACGTCCCAGGAGAGCTGTGAGCAAGCAAGTTTATATACTGCTTTAATGAGCTCAGTCGGTCTTTCTGATGAAGTTAATTTCATTTTTTCCCCTTCATCTGGTTCATACAGTTGACACAGATATTTCATCTTAAGTGCTCTGCAGGTTTCAGAATGAGGCTATACTTTACATTAGTTTGTTTACTGCTTTGTAGCCGGGCTTTCCCACCTATGCCCCTACTTGTCTGGTGATGAATTAAACACCAATGGGAAAACAAAACTCTCTCCCTTTGCCCTGAGTCTGCAGAGAGCTTGTCTACCACTTAATTCTTTTTTATTATGTTTGTATTCTGCCCTTCCTCAGTAGAATTTCCCTCCCCCTTTTGTCCTCAAACAATCCCATGAGGTAGGTTAGACTGAGAAATAGTAATTGTCTCAGGGTTAACTAATAAGCTTCATGACTAAGCCATGCATGTAGTGGTTAGAGAGTCAGACTAGGACCTGGGAGACCAGGGTTCAAATCTCCACTAGGCCATGAAGCTAAATTTGGGCCTTGGGCCAGCCTCTCGGCCTAACCTACCTCACAGATTTGTTGTGCAGATTAAATGTAGGGGGTGGGTGGGGATCATGTATACCACCTTGGCTCCTTGAAGGAGAAGGTGGGATATAAATGCAATAAATTAAATAAAACTAGGAGTGATATTCAGTGTTGGTCATATTCATAGTAGACCCACTGAAATCAATTTACTTAAATCCACTTATTTCAGTGCATATATTCTCAGTATGACTTAGTGAGATATCACCTATATCCACCACATGTACTACCAACGTTACTGTATGCTTGTGAAACATGGACCAGTTACAGACGCCATCTCCAACTTCTCGAAAGATTCCATCAACAGTGTCTCCGAAAAATCTTACACATCACTTTGGGAAGACAGTGTACTGGATGAAGCAAAGATCACCAGTGTTGAAGCAATGATTCTTCAACATCAACTTCTTTGGACTGGTCATGTTGTGCGGATGCCTGATGATCGTCTTCCAAAGCAACTACTCTCTTCTGAACTTAAAAATGGAAAGCGTAATGCTGGTGGTCAACAAAAGAGGTTTAAAGACTGTCTCAAGGCAAATCTTTAAAAATGTAGTATAAACACCAACAACAGGGAAACACTGGCCTGCAAGCGCTCCAGTTGGAGAACAGCCTTTACCAAAGGTGTCGTGGGCTTTGAAGACACTCAAACTCAAGATGCAAGGGAGAAACGTGCTAAGAGGAAGGCTCACTTGGCAAATCCACACCGTGATCAACTCCCACCTGGAAACCAATGTCCCTACTGTGGAAGGATATGTGGATCCAGAATTGGCCTCCACAGTCACTTGCAGACTCATTGTTAAAACCGTGTTCAATGAAGACAATCTTACTTGGCTACGAGTGATCGCCAAAGAAGAAGAAGAGGATCCACCACACCCTGTTAGTTGTCTAATTCAGTGGTGGCAATGTTTTGTCAAGGCCATTGACATGGAAGTCAATCCTCAATTCTCAAGAGCGTATTCCATTTATATAATTAATCTGAGTATATTTGGATGTCCTTTGTACATATGCCAGACTTTTTTTGGCTAAGCCCCAGATAAAGGGGCATATAACATCATCATAATCAAACATACATTTGGATTCTGTGATTTAGACACCCAATATTATGAGACTGGTCTTTAAAAGTTTGAATGTGGAAGTTTTATACATCTCTTCTGATCCTTGCACCCTGATTTTGAAATTGTTGTTATTGTTGCATTTTTAAACTGCCCTATACCCGCAGGTTTCAGGGTGGTTTACATTACTGACACATAGAATCATAGAACATGTATAATTCTGTATGATGATACAGTGGTACCTTGGGTTAAGAACTTAATTCGTTCCGGAGATCCGTTCTTAACCTGAAACTGTTCTTAACCTGAGACACCACTTTAGCTAATGGGGCCTCCTGCTGCCGCCACACCGCCGGAGGACGATTTCTGTTCTCATCCTGAAGCAAAGTTCTTAACCCGAGGTACTCTTTCTGGGTTAGCAGAGTCTGTAACCTGAAGCATCTGTAACCTGAAGCATCTGTAACCCGAGGTACCACTGTAGTATGTTCCTTTCAATCTTATTTCCAAATTGCTTCCAGCCTAATATAATATTGATTAGCAGGCATTAAGGCAAATCCTTTAAGAACATGGAATGATGGGTTTTATTGCATGCTGTAACAAATCCCCTGCACCCAATTGTAGCAAATATAACACAATTCCTCTGGAGTGAGTATGTAGAAATTGTACCCTACCACAAAATCAGATGCTGTTAAGTTGTGTCTGCAGCCTGGGGCACACCATTTCCCCATAAATTTCAATACAAATATCAGATGATAAATGGATTTGATATGCTGTGGTCTCTTGACTTTTCCACTTGCCTCCCTGATAACAATGAGCACAGTGTGCAATGTGCATGGTAACATTCATTTTAGGTGGATATAGTAATACAAAGCAAAACCATTACTTTTGCCCTAGGAACCCTCCAGTTAGAAACATCTAGACACAGCCATTTGGAAAATCCCAGCATGGCCTTCTTGACATTCTGCTTCCCTACAAGTTCCAAGTCTCCATAAACTAATGATCACAAAGATAATAATCATGGCATCGCTTTCTAGATTAGAGTTGCCAGCCACGTTTTTTTAAAAAGAGTTCTAGGGAATACTTCTTTAGTAGATGTGTAGCAGGCAGACTGCAACCCAAACAGCTTTCCCATCACCAAATCTCCAGACTAGGAATGTTATTCGGCCAGAATATTGGGGGTCAACATCAAATGCTTCTTTTGAGCTGAAGGTGGCTCTCTTTCCCACTATGGAACCACATAAAGGTAAGGTAAAGGTACCCCTGCCCGTACAGGCCAGTCTTGACAGACTCTAGGGTTGTGCGCCCATCTCATTTAAGAGGCCGGGGGCCAGCGCTGTCCGCAGACACTTCCGGGTCACGTGGCCAGCGTGACAAAGCTGCATCTGGCGAGCCAGCGCAGCACATGGAAACGCCGTTTACCTTCCCGCCAGTAAGCGGTCCCTATTTATCTACTTGCACCCGGGGGTGCTTTCGAACTGCTAGGTTGGCAAGCGCTGGGATCGAGCAACGGGAGCGCACCCCGCCGCAGGGATTCAAACCGCCGACCTTTCGATCGGCAAGCCCTAGGCGCTGAGGCTTTTACCCACAGCGCCACCTGCGTCCACATGGAACCACATGGAAGCTTCATATACCTGTACAGGGAATTATTTTCTTTTTTCTTTTTTTTATAAAATATTTTATTAAGATTTTACAAAAACATAGGTTTACAAAATACAAAAAAGACATATAAAAAGAAAAAGATACATAAAAAGGAAAAAAGAAAGAGAAAAATACAAAAAACGAATAAATAAAGAGGAATTAAAAACAAATCCATTTTTGTTACTTTAAACTCATTAGCTTGTTTCCTTGACCTCCTCACACCTCCCCTTTTTGTATTCCCATTTAAATAATCAAATCAGCAAATCCTTACCCTCTTTCGTTTATCTTAACTCTATATCTTAACATATTATAACTCTATATTTTCACCCATTATCTATTCATTTTTGCATATTCTTATTAACTTTGTTGCTAATGCCACTTATTTTCAATCCAACATCATTTTAACATTCATTAATGGGAATTATTTTCTATGTGTCTCTTATACTTCAAGAAGCCAAGAGACGCCAGGGTGAACAAATGCAGTAGACTAAAGCAGTAGTCTGTATGCTTTTCAGACCTTGCATGTGGATACCTTAATTTTTTCACCCTACATTTGTTTGGTGGGTTGTGCTGTTTTACCCTGTGACCCAATAGTTTGTTCTGACCTTGAAGACCAGGGGATTAGAGAGCAGGATTCCTATATCACTGTGTAGAAGAGGAAATTTTTCAGTCCTGCTGCACTATGACACAACAAGCTGTAAATTCTGTGCAGCTGTTAGGGTGGTCAGTTATGTATCACCAAAAAGCAAAGAAATGTATCATCATCAGAAGAGGACAAAACAGGACTGACATTTGCTTAAAATATATGCATATGCTGATTTACATACGCAAATTTAGAAAGGATTGCTATCGCTTAAATAGGAATGCAGTACATCTCACCATAGTGGGGAGGACTGTTTGTGACCTGTTCACCTACACGGACTACTGCTCAGTCTGTTGTTGATGGAAAACTTCAAGGTTCCTGCTCTCCCTTCCTATGGTTCTTTACCTTGAATCCAAAATAGCACCAGAAACTTATTCCAACAGTGAACACCTTTAAAAATGAGACTGTCCTCTGTAAAGTACAACTATTCAAGGAACAGGAGCCCTGTCCTACTTCATGACTGGTCAGATAGGGCAAGAGACCTAAATCAAAGCTGCTGTAACAGAGTCTTCTATCCAAGTAGTGTGCTATATGTCTGCTATCTGGATCTTATACATAGGCTTCAGCCAGGTTGTTCCTCTTGCCATAGTGAAATTATTTGACAGCACTAAATTCTGGGGAATTCATTATTCTTACTACATTTGCTCCTTTTACGCCCACACCCACACAAACCTTGAGTTCAGCAAATTGTGATTGTTCTGCTATTACATGACAGAGGAATGGCAGGCATCGGCCTTGATTATGAATAAGATAAATGGTAGTTATAAGAACAAGAGAATACTGTGTTTTTTTCCTATTATGTGGCATAAATCAGAGCTGGGATTAGCAGGACAAGGAGAAAATGTGTGCATGTATCTGCAAGTTTGGATGACTGTTTCTGTGTACTTGCACTGAGCATTGGCAGGAGAAGAAAGAGCTGGGAATGAATGTAGATGTTTAGAGTCTCAAAATATGTTAATGCTCCCATTATTTTTAGGCATATTTACCTGGGAGTAAGCTTTCAGGTCCAACTCAAGATGAAGGGCAAGAGGGCACCTCTCGTACTCTGTGGACTAGCACCTGAATCTTGTTTCAGCAATGACAACGGAACAGTGTCCAGGCTAGCTTATGGGATGCAGGGCATGTGGGACGTACAGCTCCAGGGCTAGCCCAACACATTATGTTACCTGAGGTGAAGGACAAAATGGCGCCTCCTGCCTTTTACCATGTACAAAAGCTGGCCAGACTGCATCACACTGGTGATGGAGCAGCTTCCTTCACTGCTTCTGAGGCAGCAGACTTGTTTAGGGTGGTCAGGGTAGACCAATATAGACCTTTGCTTGTCCACACTTCAGCAATGTTTCCCGGGAATTCTCTTAGAAGAGCTTAGTAATAAATACATTGGGTCATGTCAATGCCCCTAGGTAACATTTTCCCCTTTAAAGTGCTGTCTCAGTGCCTAGGTAAGTGCATTTGAAAGGGTTTTATTGTAGCTATTTTTTTCTAAGGGCTGTACATACATCATCTTGAAGAAACCATGTTAGGAAATTTTTAAAAAAACAACACCCAACCTCTAATAGCTCCATTCTGAATGTTGAATCTAGCACTGGCATTTGTGAAAGTGACAAAATATTTGCGCAGTTGGCTTTAGTCCTGGCCAGAGCTTCTGGAAATAAACAGATGTCTTGTTAAGCAGAATAGAGGTGGGGAAGGAAAGCGCAAGGGGAAAATGTCTTGACATATTACACAACGTGTGCAAATAAAATCACAGGTTTTCTACAGGGTGAGAAAACTCAGGAATTAATACTCCTCTTTGGGATTTGGAGTCAATCCTGAATGGAATCATGCTGATCACGTCTTCCAGAATGTCTGAGGGTCACTTCCTGTGTTACCTTTTCCTACACTGTCTTAAATTATTGTAGGGAATGGTCAGAAAAGGGATAACTATGCCTGGCTTTATAATGCACAGACAGGGAGCGGGGTTGAAGCTACCCGTCAGCTGTTAGTACCTGGACAGCAGACTGAGCAGTCAAGCAGTCTTTCTTCACCATTTCTGTTTAAATTATAATAATGGTTTCTTTACTTGTATCTATACAGCTGTTTGCATCCATACATATAAATTAGCATATGCAAATTGACATCCTTTTTGTCATTTTTTTGGGGGGTGGGGAGTTGCTTTTCTTCTTCTTTTGGAGATGCAGCCCTATTCAGTTCTTGCCCAAATACTTCCAAGCCTGTGATTGATTTGTTTTGTTTTTTGGTGATTTTGCTATTTTACATTGTTTTGATTCATCCAGCGAAGTTGGTGTCAAACTTATTGCTCTGCTTTCCTTTGGACCACATCAGTGAGGCCAAGTGTGGGGTCTTGTCATCTGGGCAGCCTAGGACTTCTTTAGCACCCCAGGGAGGTCACTTCAGTGCTGGTAACACAGCAGTTTGACTTCACCCCTGGAGGTGCACTCCATTGTTTCTTGAAACAGATAGATGCCAACAACAATACAAAAAGGAAATGTTTTTATTTGTTAATCTTTGCTATTGTTGTGAGTTGCTTTGAGCTCAACTTGGTTGTTGGAAAACTGGCATAAACATATTAGATGCTAGCAAAATCAAATCTTTGCAACCATATGGACTAGAAACTTGCTTTCCTCACCTCATTAAAACTGATATACTTAGATAGCTGAATTCTGAACCCAATACTGCATTCTGAGCTTTGTGCTTGCATGCCATTGCACATATGCACCACACTGCCCTTAATGCTAGATTGTATGACAGCAGCCACAGTACATACTGCAGAGATTCACCCAGGATGCAATCTCTAATCTCAACTTTTAAAGTTCACCCATTCACTTATTATCCTGGTTTATGGAGCCTAACCATGACAAAATGTGAAATTAACACCCTTAGTTACAGGGCAATCCTATCCCTGTTTAGCCTTACTGATTTCAATGGGTTTTCCCCAAGGAAATGTTCAATGTGATGTTCTTCTTTTGAGGTTACGGGTGACAAATTCTATAACATGACAAGAGGCAAAGTATAAGGATTTCTAGCTAAGCCTATGCTAAAAAGGCTAATGGACTGAGCTCATCTTTTAAAAAATAAGCAGGTATTTCCCCACAAATACACTTCTATATAAGATAAAGCATAGAATAAAATTATTAGAAGTCAGCCTAAATGTTGCATTCAAGTTTATGATGCAAAAACTTAATCAGATCTTTCTCAGGTCAGATTAAGGTCATAAACATATTTGAAAACATTGCTGAGCATAACTAGAAAATATATATTATTAGAGCAAAAGAGGGAAACGAAAATTAGAGGTAGTCAAGTTATGCCATTTGCTTTTTTGCATATTGTCTGTTTTAGCTGATTAAATGTAATTTTTGGTACATGAAATTATAGGGTTACTAAATCCTATGATTTTATCTTGAGGACTTTTAGCTATTTCTTAGAGACAGTCTCACAAGATCTCAGCTTTCTTTTTTTTCTTTTTTAATGGCCCCAGCCTTAAACACACCCTTGAGCAAATCTCACATTTCTAACCTTCCTGCTTGAGAAGAAAAACAAGATGTTATGACTGAAAAGAGACCCTAAAGTTTCAGAAAGTATAAAGCAAATATCCTTTCTTTTAAAAATCTCATATTGATAAACCAATCCCATGGGCCCCACTCATGTTTTCTAGGACACTTGGAGTCAGCAGTCCTGCACTCAACACCTAATAACTGTTCTAGTTCCTATGTCAGTAAACAAGCATTCTGTTAGCTGCTTTTGGTCACTGTTTATAATTTCTGACTGCAAGTTGTTAAGAGCTATTGATTCATGAACCGCCTTTGAAAGGGATTATCTTCCAGACAGCCCAAAAAGCAAACTTGAATGAAGTTTGCAGGCTCCCAGATATGTAGTCAGCCTTCAGTTTCACTTTATGTGAGGCAGGGAAAAACATGAACTTATGCTGCAGTGAGCCTTGTTATAGCAGAGAACCCGTGGCCTGCTGGATATTGCTGGACCTAAGTTCCCACTATCTGTAACCATTGGTCATTCTGGCTGGGGCTCATGGGTGTTGCAGCCCAACAACATCTCAGGAGCCACACTTGAGGTAAAGTAAAGGGTTAAGGGGACCCCTGACAGTTAAATCCAGTCGTGAAAGACTCCGGGGTTGCGGCGCTCATCTCGCTTTACTGGCCGAGGGAGCTGGCGTACAGCTTCTGGGTCATGTGGCCAGCATGACTAAGCCGCTTCTGGCGAACCAGAGCAGTGCACGGAAACTTTGTCCTGCCAGTTGTTGCTGAACTACAACTCCCATCAGCCCCTGCAAGAATGGCCATTGGCCAGGGGTGATGGGAATGGTAGTTTAGCAACATATTCAGGGCCAAATGTAGGAACAGCCTCAGAAGACACAGCTTGCTGGTTAAGGCTAAATTGAAGGAAAGTTCACAGCTGCGACTGAGCAACCAGAAGATCCCAAATTCTATTCCTGACATCTCCCAATAAAACAGGGTTCAGGGGTGATGGGGGCTGTAATTTTGACACCCACATGTTCTCCAAACCTGAGTTAAAAGAATTTTAGGAAGCACATTAGGGAAAGCCCTCTGCGTTAGCAATCAGTAATCTGATTCGGTGTAAGGGACCTGCTTGGGTTTACCAGAAGTCTTGCATGCATGTGCTCAAGCATGCTTCAAACATTTCTGAATCGGGGACTTCCGGGTTAGCGCCATCGGCTAATGGCGGATTCTCTCCGAGCTCCGGAGGGAATCGGCTCCGCAGGATTGGGTCTTGACCGCTGCGGCGACGCGGGGACCCTCAAAAATCACAGGTGGTGAAGCCTGTGAACCTGGTGACTCGGCGGGCACCATTTGCGCCCCCCCGACCTGTGAAGGAGCCTTTTTAAAGGCTTCGGAGCGGGGGACGGGGTGAGCGGCGCGGTGCTGAGAGTCGACTGCTTCTCCTGCGGAGTGAAGCCGCATTGCCATGGTCGGAGAGCGCTGACTTCTTTTTGTGAACAATTGGACTTTAAAGCAACAACCCGTGAGTAGTACGGAAATTGGAAAGAATTTTTTTTTTTTAATTAGGCACGATCGGGGAAGGCGCAAACAGGAAGTCCGTCTCCCCGTCTTGTAAATAATTTAAAGCAAGGACCTGCTAACTAAGGTCGAGAGAACCCTTTCTTTTTTATTTGGTAAAAGACATTAATTTCACGATTTGGCAATATAAGTAATCTTACTGGAGGATAAAGAGCTAATCTTGGGAGCTGAAGTGCCACCCCCCCGGACCCGGGAGTGCTCCGCGAGAGAGCCTGCTGATGAGGTATTGAAGAGTTTGACAGCTGTCAAATATAGCTGTCAAGATGGGAAAAGAGAACTTTGTTTCTGTTGTTTCTGCTGGCTATATTTGTTACAATTTGGTTACAATTTGTTGAAAACAAGGAAGAACTGTTACAAACTAACTTGATTTTTGGATTTGAATTGGAAGGAATATTAAGTTACCAAAATCCCTCTAGAGGGGGATTTGGGACATTACAAGAATGGCTGGAGGAGGGAAAATTCAGGCTGGGTTGGACAAAGTTTTTGTTCTCTTGAGAAAGTTACAAGGCCAAATTGATGTTTTGGCTACAAATGTTGCAACTCTGAACTTAACAGTAAATAACATCACTGAATTTGATAAGGATTTGACTCAGGAAGCCCATGCAGCTGGACAAAAAGAGAAACTTGAGAGCTTTGAGAGTGTGGAGAAGGAGATATATGTTGTTCCTGAGGAAAAGGAAGGAGGAGCTGTAACTTTGCAGATGATAAAGGAGAGCCAGAGGCCTGACATGATGGCTACAAAGGAAAATAAGAACTTGATGTCGAAAATCTGGCTTGAATTGGAGATTGAAGAATGGAGAGATCTCCTCATGTGGAGATCTGAAGACCCAAGGATTACAAATTTGCTTAAGGTGGAAGTTGGAGCTTTGGGGACATTTGGACTTGAAAGGAATAAGAAACATGATTCGGGCTCCACTTTTAAGTATGGAGGTCTGGCTGGAAGAAACATGGATCCCGTTGGGCCAGAGCTTCTCCGAGATCTGGTGTTTAATATTAAGGACTATAAAAAAAACTGGCAGAGAGGAATTGAGAGAGAATTAAGAGCCTCGGGCGTGAGATCTCTAGGCTGATAGTAGACTAAGGCTGATGGACATTTGTTGGGGATTGAAACCGGGAAAGGGGGGGTGGAGTTTGGGAATCCAAAGGGTTTATAATTACAATCTGTTTTATTTTTATTTTATTTTGTTATTTGTATGAAAATTGGGGAATTCGTGGAAGGGAAATTGGGTCGACGTTAGAAAAATGTTTTAAGAACGAGTATTGATGCATAAGTATTGTGTTTAAGTTTGGATAAGGCAAAATTGTTTTTTTAAAATGAACTAAATAGAAAAAGGTTAAAATTAGGGATAATAACTTGCTGAACTAACATTTTGAATTGGAATATAAGAAGGGGAGGTGTGGGGAAGTCAGGGAAATATGTTATAGAAAAATAAGGATTGTGAACTTTATGTGTTTTTAAACCTTTTCGTTTTTCCTTTTTTGATTCTTTTTTAATGTATTAAAGTTGAAAATTTCAATAAATATCTTTTAAAAAAACAAACAAACATTTCTGAATCAGAGCTAGAGCACAGGATTCAAGTGTTTGAGTAGATGCAGCCTTTCGCTTTACATGCCTTTATTTCCTTTCCCATGAATAGTACATTTGCAAGTGCAGAAGCTGAAGAAGAGGGAATGAGGGAAATCTCATCAAGAGACTGCTGTTGCGACCTGACAGTTGTCTACAATAAGTTCTTGGAGGAAGTCCTGGGTTTAGTACCTGGTGTGCTGGTGGCTGGTAGCTCATATGAATCCATTTAATTTTCATGTGTTTGGCCTATGAAAGTGAAATATACTCAGAGTCGCAAAGTGATTTCATGCTCTTTATTCAGCTCATAGTGGTGAGGAGGAATGAATGAATGTCCCCTCAAAGTATCTGCTTTATATACATTATTTACACAATGGGCTGCACATGATTGGCTAATTCCGGAATTCTACTGTAAGCCAATCAGGTTGTGGATTCACTTCTATCTGGAGCATGATTGGGTAGTTCCTGCCAACCAATCATACTGCTGCATTGTTCTAGGACCAATCAGACTGCTGCAGTTTGGATCCTATTTAACTCAGTACATAACAGAAAGCCATCCTCCACTTGCATACTGCTGGACCAGCTTTCCTTCCTCTCCAAAAGTGTGGTTAAAAGCAGCTCTCTCCAAGGAGTGAATGTGGTCTCATTTCTCTGTTCATGTGCTTAGGTGAATGCCTTCATTTCAGTCTTACACTCATCTAGCCTGAGTTGTTGCTTTCTGAACTGCTGGACCCTTCCAATTCAGCAGAATTACATTGTTTTAATTGCATCATCTCCATCAGGCCCAGCCCAATACATGTGGGCACATGAAGCAAGCCACAAAATGGTGTGTGTGTCCCTATCCACTAGGGACCAAGGAGGAGTGAAGAGCTACATCAGGAACAGGGTGGGGTGGGGATGAAGTTAACCGTACCTGATGGTTGAAGTGGGAATCAAAGGCTGTCGGGGAGGGGGGGTCTGGTCTGAATCACCCTGGGTGAGTGCTAAGCCCAGAAGACCCCAGACGACAGCCTGTGCCATTTCCTCCCTAGGACTGAGACCTAGGACTGAGAGGAGACCAGTCGTGCCTCCTATTCACCATGAGGCTGCTGTAGATGTGGTATTTGGAGGGGAGGGGCTGCCGAGGATGCAGTAGATCCAGTCTCCAAGGAGCGCACCGCAGCCATCACTGGCATTGCAGAAGCAGCAGGCAATGCATTCCTTGGAGGCCGGATCTGCTGCACCTGTAGACGTTGCTACCTGAGGATCTCACCTTGTCTCATGGTTGGGCCAGCCCTGACCTCTATGTTCTTCCAACAAATTTCCAGCCCAAGCCAGAATGGAAAATTTCAGGTTTTAAAAAAGGAGAATCAAAAGCATTTGCAAGTTGTTAATGGGAAATGAAATGTACTTTGCCCTGATGGCATTGCTGTTTGTTCATTCATTAAAGACAATGAGCATTTCCCTTCTAAGGATGCTCTAGTCCAGGGGTAGGCAACCTAAGGCCCGGGGGCCGGATGCGGCCCAATTGCCTTCTCAAAACGGCCCACCATCGGTCTGGGAATCAGCGTGTTTTTACATGAGTAGAATGTGTTCTTTTATTTAAAATGCATCTCTGGGTTATTTGTGGGGCCTGCCTGGTGTTTTTACATGAGTAGAATGTATGCTTTTATTTAAAATGCATCTCTGGGTTATTTGTGGGGCATAGGAATTCGTTCATACCCCCCCCAAAAAAAAATATAGTCCAGCCCCCCACAAGGTCTGAGGGATAGTGGGCTGGCCCATGGCTGAAAAAGGTTGCTGACTCCTGGGTCTAGTCATTCTCTCCTGCTAGAAAACCTTGGCAATTGCCATTCTGCATCTGGGGTTCTTCTCAGCACCTCACCACACGGAAACTAGTGTTGCATGCCACCCCAGTCTCTGAGCCAGGCATAGGCAAACTCCAGCCCTCCAGGTGTTTGGGACTACAATTCTCATCATCCCTGACTGCTAGGGATGATGGGAATTGTAGTCCGGAACATCTGGAGGACCAGAGTTTGCCTATGACTGCTCTGAGCAGTGCAGGATGCTAGGGGTTCCAGGTGCTTACTCTGGGGTCAGTTTCCTTGGAATGAGGGACAGGGGAGACTGTATACATACAACCTCTGCCTAAGATGAAGGCGCTCACAGCTTTACTACCCCAGAAGCTCTTGCTTTTCGCATAGCCCCAGCCTTGGATTCCAGAAGAAGTCAAGT
The DNA here is from genome assembly GCF_027172205.1 of Podarcis raffonei. Taxonomy (NCBI): domain Eukaryota; kingdom Metazoa; phylum Chordata; class Lepidosauria; order Squamata; family Lacertidae; genus Podarcis; species Podarcis raffonei. Next base: position 55,577,746 of record NC_070607.1, read on the forward strand.
AGAGCTGTGACTCCCTTGCTTCTCCCAACAACCTGCTTCTAGCCCAGCTCACAAACACAACTCTGTGTTTGTCTTTGTCTTTCTCACTACCAGCCAGGTGAGCGAGGGGACTCACTCATTTGTCCTTTGTTACATGAACATCATGCTTAGGCCCATTAACTCACCAAGAAGCGGGCCTTGCTATTTCCACAACTGAATTCTCCATTAGACTGTAACCCTTGCTGGATCCAGCACAAGGGATTCAGCCTTCATGCAGGCTAGCCCACCCCCAAACTCACAACACTATTCTTGTGGGGAAAACAACTGCCAATTAAAAGAATAACAACAACAACATCCTCAAAACAATATTTCCCCATTCTGCCACAGAGATTGGATTTTTCCCTGTGACTGCTCCTAAGAGGCTAAGGAGGACTGAATAATTTGGGTCTCATCTTGTCGCTGAAAATGCTTTGAATTTGCACAGCTGTGGGATAAAGTTCTGTGGTAGAGGAAGTCAGATCTGGTTTTTGCTCATAGTCTCTGAGCCCCTAAGCATATGTAGTCTGAAATAGATTTAATTGATTTCTCTTGGTCTTATTTCCAAGTAATTGTACCTAGGACTGCAGCCTTGGACAAGTTTCCCCATTCCTTAATCCAGCTGTAAAACTGGGACAATTTTCTCCTTTCTTCACTTTTTCTTTCTTTGACGTGCATATTATTCCCTGTAATAAATGATTCTAAGGGCAAAGACTGCTATCTTATACCGCCTTATCTGTGTGTAAGCCCCATTAATTCCAGTGGGACTTAAACATGGTAGGATTGAGCTTTTCATCTTGACTATATTCCTCCTGTGAATTTTTCCTCTAAAATGAAGCCCCTCCAAAAGAAGTGGGACATGAACTAGGGAGCTCATGATTGCTCAGTGTTTCCAGTTGAATGTACAACTTTTTAAAAGCATGTGCTTTTAAAGAGTTGTACATGCAAGAGGAAAAATTCATCTTTCTTCACTAATAGCTTTTGATAGACCTGTCCATAAATTTGTCTTACCCCTTTAACAATCCTATTATACACAGTCTTGACCTTATCAAATCCCCATGGCCATTTGTTCTACATATATAAACTGCACTGTATAAACACACACACCTTTTCAATAAGGGTCTCTTGTTCATGGGCTGCATTCACATAATTACTGATCTCACAGATTTTTGTCAGATGGTGTAGCATTTTCTTCCAAAGCTAGGAATCCCATTATTCTTCCATTTCTCCTTGTATGGCAGGTATTCCACTTACTAGATCATTTTTACTGACCTTCCCAATCATTTTTCCTGTATGAATTTTGGCATGGAAATACTCGAGACAGCATTGAAGGGAAAGGATGTGACCATCAATGGATGCTGAGATGTTGTTTACAGGGAATTCTGAAATTAATGCTCACAGACCAGTACTAAAGTCCTCAGTACTGTCAACTATGATTGGGGTCAGGCAAAAGTATTTCCTAACCTGAGTTTGAGATTGCCACTTGAAGTTGTCCCTATCACTGTAAGCTGTTCCTATCACTACACCTAAATAAGAAATTAATCTACATCCTGAGAATAAGGCTCCTTTCATGCCTTTCTGTATCTCATTCAAGACTTTAAACGCACAGGAAACTGTCAATTAAATGTGATTACAATAACTAAAATCATTTTCACCAGGCATTGGACCTAGGAGCTTCTGCTTGCAAAGGATGTGCTGAGCTTTGACTCCTCCTTCTAAATAGTCGCAATAAATGGCAATACTTTTCTCCCGGGGGGGGGGGGAGAGTGCAGGTGTATGTAACTCATCTGCCCGATTATTCCTTTGGAGCTGTGTGTCCCAAATGCAAAGAGCCAAGATCAGCTGCTGGTGTGATTCAGCAAAGTTTCATTGCTTTCATCACACATTAAAGACAATTAACATCAGATGAGGCTCAGACTGCCCAGCCTATTTAGAATCAATATTTTAATCCTATTGACTTCCCTATGGAGTGGCAGCTGGCTCTCTCAGTGCATCTATTGATTCTGAATTTGATTGTGGAGTGCAATGCTAATACCCTGTGTTTTCCTAGCCAGTGTTATGTATGTAGCTGTTTAGTGTTTTGGCATTTGATTGCATGTAATACTGTGGATATAAGCCTGCTTTATGAGTGTTTACACTAGTGTGTAAATGTGTAATTTATAACTTCAGCATATAAATCAACATAGTTAAAGGTCTTGTCCCTTGTGCCTTGAAGTCTGTTTCCAGATTTAGAAGAAATGTGCTTTTTTTTTAAAAAAAAAATACTGTTTAGTTTTCCTCTAGTTGCGGTGTATGGAGGGAGCCATATACTGCTCTGAACTAAAGCAGGCAGCAGCAAAATCAGCCAGCCAGCCATCATTGGTTAAAGCAAAGTTACATCCATGTAAAAGAAAAATGAGTATGTTTTATCCAAAAATGTTGGGGCAACAACTTGTCAGAAAATTTAATATTTACACAATGAATGGCTTCCTATTTGGATCTTTCAGTGGTGTTGTCATGGCCCCAGGGGCTTCTCTTGTTGAGCCAACATGATTCTCATACTGAGACCCAGCTGTGGGGTGACGTTTAATATTTGAGAGAATAAACAAGCTGAGTTTTGTATCAGCACTTCACCCAGAGTTACTTTGCTCCTCTAAAAAGTCTATAAAGGAGGCATTTTTACATCTATCATTTGAACCTCTTACCACAAAAACCGCCTTCAAAAGTGCACCTTCAAGTGTGGGAACCACTTGCACACAGCACCATCCAACATCACTGGTGAATAATGTTAACTACGTAGGGAGGGATGACTGCATGAGTTTGTCCCATCCAATGGGCCCTCTCCCTCTTGGAAGAGCATTGATTGCATGGGGGGGACTCAGAGCCCACCCCTGTGATCATGTTATATGCACATGGCCTGTTTCACAACAAGCTTACACCACACAGAAGTGGCTCCCACGCTGCTGGTTATATATGCAAAGGGGAATGAAGTCTGTTTCGTATCAGGGGCAAACACTAGCAAGGAGCAAGCTAACCAAATACTGTATGTATTCCCGGGATGTGTTTAATAGCACCCAGCAAGAGGCACTCCAGTAACCACAATGATTCTCTTTAAAAGGAGGCAGCTCAAAGAGCAGGAACAGGGGTATAAACCCACATGGGCAAAATTGTTGTAAGACAATGTTGTCACTGAGACTTGTAACACCACCACCACCACCATGAAGATTCCTTGCATCCTTGAATATGGGCTTGGAGAGACATGAATTTAAACTTTCTACTCAGTCATTGGCACCCTTGCTGGTCTTGTAATTTCATCTTCTCTAGGCATCTGCTTCCCGTTTGTAAAATGGGTTGTTACAATGATAAATGATGCATCATAATTGCAATGACGAAGGATATGCTTGTTAACATCTACTTTCATATGAAAAAGTGCTGCAAATGATAAAAGATGAGGCAGAAAATATGCAAAGAGGTCTCTGACTTTTTACACCTCTTGCTTTTAGTCTTTATTGCCAAAGGAGACTGAATCATTTAAGAAGATATTTTTAACATCAGACAACTCGGAAGTTTTAGAGTTGGGTGTCATCAGCATGCAGATGACATCTCTCTTAAATCTGATTCAAATGAGGCAGAGAAAATGCTAGTTTAGAGGAGCTTGGAAACAGTAACAGGCCAGGTGATGATTAATAGAGAAGCTCATAGATCCAGCCATGCCACTGGAGATTGCCACTCACTGACATAGGTGTACAAATTGCAGCCCCTTCTGAACAGAGAAAACCTAGTCACAGTTATCCCTGCTCTAGTACTGTGGACATTACTGTGATGCATTGTACAAAGGGCTGCTCATGAAGGCTGGAAACTGCAGTTACTCCAAAATGCAGCTGCTACGGTACCAACCGGGACTGGTCATTGGCAACATATCTTACCTGTGCTTAAAGAGCTGCACTCTCTCTCACTCACACTCTGAGTCAATTTCAGAGTGCTGATGCTTACTTTTAAAGCCCTGCATGGCTTGGGATCTAGATACCTGAAGAACCATTTATTCCATTATCTTTGGAGACCCTCTTCTGAGTGTCTCCATCTAAAATGAGCTGAGTGGTGGATAGGGAGAGGGAGCAGCAAGATCTATCTTTCGTGTGTGTGTGTGTGTACTCTGGAGCTATTTACTGATGGGCATAAATTAATTAAACAAAATAAAATAACAAGGGAAAGGATGTAAGAAGAATCCTGCTGCACTGGATCAAAGCTCCATGTACAATGCAATTCTAGACATGTCTACTCAATAGTAAACCCCAGAGAGATCAAGAGGGCTTACTTCCAGGTAAATGGGTACAGGGTTGCAGCTTGGGACTAGTACTCTGTTTTCAGTAGTGGTCATCTGGATGCCTCTGGAAGACCCACAAGTTGGCTATGAAGGGAACAACCCTCTGCTGTTGTTTGTCCCCCATTAGAGCTATATTGCTTCTATAGGTAAGGTAAAGGTAAAGGACCATTGGACAGTTAAGTCCAGTCAAATATGGGTGTGATGCACATCTTGCTTTCAAGCCGAAGGAGCCAGTGTTTGTCCAAAGACAGCTTTCTGGGTCATGTGGCCAGCATGACTAAACTGCTTCTGGCACAACGGAACACCGTGACGGAAACCAGAGCGCATGGAAATGCCGTTTACCTTCCCGTCGCAGCAGGATCTACTTGCACTGGTGTGCTTTCAAACTGCTAGGTTGGTAGGAGCTGGCACAGTTCAATGGGAGCTCACGCTGTCATGTGGATTCAAACTGCCGACCTTCTGATCGGCAAGCCCAAGAGGCTCAGTGGTTTAGACCAGTGTTTCCCAAACTTGGATCTCCAGCTGTTTTTGGACTACAACTCCCATCATCCCTAGCTAGCAAGACCAGTGGTCAGGGATGATGGGAATTGTAGTTCACAAACAGCTGGAGACCGAAGCTTGGGAAACACTGGTTTAGACCACATCGCCACCCGCTCTCTTTTACACACACACACACACACACACACACACACACACACACGATAATCAATTTAGTCAGAATAACTGGTAGGGTTTTGGCAATGAGATAATAATCTTTTGGGGGCTGAAGGCCACATTACCATGAAATCAAATTCCCAGAGTGTGGTGCCACACAAAGACATGCAGTCACACACACACCACTTAGCATGGACACATCCTTAACATATGCGTAACACAGATGCACCCTATCTCCCCCCCCATTCATAGATTATTTATGAATAATGTGGAAAATCAAAACTATTTCCTTTATTGTTTTTAGGATGTTTACATGAACTTCCATCAACAGCTCTAATCTCTGAAGCATCTTGAATAGCTCATGCTGTGAGATTTCCATTCTATATCTGTCAATAGCCACAGAGAAGAACCAACGGGAGTGGAGACAACAACCATTTTGTAGCTGCTGGGGAAAAGGTCAGAGTCGGAAAGTGTGCTGAAATGTCAGAGATCATGGGCTGATGCAGTTGTTACTTAGTTGTTGCAGGAATCCAAACATCATTCTCTCAGCAGCCCATCTGTTGTGATAAATGTCACTTTATTTCCCCCCCTGGCACTTAACCGCAGTCCGTTGTTGCCGGGAAATTTTTGCAGGAAGAATTGGTGCAGGGGAGGGGCAAAGTAGCAGCGGCAAGCGAAGAAGGGTTTTCCAGGAAACAAAAATCTTTTGCACTATCAGGTTGCGGAAGTCAGCGGTGTTGTACGTCCTACCTTTGACCTTGTGGGATCACGTTGACAGCAGATGCTTCCTAATGCTGGCATGAATGCATGCAGAGACTTGGAGCCAGCAGGACTAACGGCCCATGCACGACAGCACTGAAACTTGAGTCAAGCAAATGTATGGCTCAGATACCTTCATACTTTGGTGTCAACATGGAGCCCTTCTAACAAGGCTTCTTTTTTCAGTATTAGTTTTCTTACAATTATATCTTCCTTTCCTCTGTCATAGGGCCGAAGGATGCTTCTATCTCATAGAGCCCAAAGCTACATATAGTTCTCCCCATCCAGAAACTGACCAGACCAGCTTAGCTTCAGCAAGGATGTAGCTTTGTGTTAAGACTATACCCTGGATCAGTCCAAAGACCAATCTAGCAACCTGTTTCTCACAGCTGTCATCCAGATGCCTCCAGGAAACCCATAAGCCATGAAGACCAAACCTTGCCTCTCCCCCTATGTCCCTCCCAGACCTGGTATTCAGAGGTACTCAGAGTTGGCCTTTTGTGGTAGAGCATCTGCTTTGTATGCAGAGGTTTCCGGGTTCAATTGCTGCCATCTCCAAGTAGGGATGGGAGAAACCCGCTCCCTACTATCCCAGAGACTTCTGCATCTTGTCTTCCCTCCTTGTGTCTGTTTGGAGTCAGTGCTGTATGGAATGTGGCTCCATGAATATCATTTTTTTTTCTTTAAAGGAGGAAAGAATTCTAATAAGTCTATTCCATCTCCTGCTATTATCCCCTATAACTTTTCTATCCTTTTTGTTGTTGTTTTCTTTTGGTTCTAAGCAGCAGTGGAATAAATGCTTCCTGTGATTTTAGGCTCCCCTTCCAAAAAAAAAGGTGGTAATGCCCAACCCCGCACCCTGCCCAACATGGTTATACTTTTCCCACAGCATGACTAACTCCACCAATTGTGTGAGGACATACTATTGTACTATGAATGAAGATATTGTGAGTATTGCATTAAAAATCCTGCTTTCCCCACTTATCATCTAGAAAGGTCCCATGTTGCCAACAAAGTATAAAGATATCAAATTCATAGGTTAGCTTGACTTTCATTCAGGAGCTTTTGCACATGAACCCCTTGTCCTGATGCAAGTCTCTGCATGCACTGTTGCTGGCACTAGGCAGCATTTGTGGTTGATGTGATCCAAAAAGTTCAAGGCAGAAGATAACACCACTTGACTCTTCTTTGCACAGAAGGTCCCAAAAGATAAATATCCTGGCATCGGCAGAAAAACTTACCAGCCAGTGAAGATCGAGTAGAAATGATCATTATGAAGATGTCTTCATAGCATAGTGGTTTGGATTCATTAATATGTTTATACGCAAAGAGGAATTATCTCACCACTAGGAAATCACAGATGGACCTCTTGGGCTGAGTTCCACACCTAGGGCAGGATTCACCTGATTAGCCCCATCAGCAGAAGCCCTGTGCCCTTTTGTACAATAGGCCTTCCTCCCTCCTCCCTCTATGATCCTCCAAAATTGGCTTGAGTGGGTTGGGAGAACCTCCAAAACAGTGTACAGGCAGGAGGAGGAGAGGGATTGTCCACCTTGCAAGTTGAAATCCTTCCACAGATGGGACATTCATCATAGTGCAACACTGAATTCCACCCTTAAAGTAGAACTGCTGGTAACAGACAAAGCTCCATTGAATTATAGGGAGCCACCCACCTGGACCAGAGATTTACCAATAGCTATGTGCACACCATGCACTTAAGGCACATGACTTCTCTCAAAGAATACTGGGAAAGGTAGTTTGTTAAGGGTGCTGTGAATTGTAGCTCTGTGAGAGGTAAGCCACAGTTTCCAGGATTATTTGGAGGAAGTCTTGTGTAAGAACATGCTGCACATTTATTGCTGGGATGGATGAGCATTTGTATTTCATGGTTTTAAATGTGATAAAACAATAAAAAACAATACAATATATTTTATGTACCCAGAGAAATCCCTTTTTGCTTGCAAATACTGCTTTGCCCACTCAGTTCTTCTTGCAAGCTCTCTCTCTCTCCCCATCCTACCTTTGTCTTTCTATACCTATCATCAACTTGATAGGTATAGTCCCCTGGGATAGTCCCCTGGGATACTGCTATGTCCTACTGCTATTGATTCTTATTGCTTTGCTATTGATTGTAAAGAGCTGAAGTTGGCCTAGAGCTAAACACTTTTCTAGTGTTAAGGCAATCAGCACATGATCTTCAACTTGCTGAGGTCTAGGTACTTATGTGATGTTGACTGAATGGCAACAAAATCTATATTATTGATTTTCCTCCAGCCGCTTTGTTACATGTGTTCCTTCAGCTCATCCTTGTGCTATCTGATTACACAGCTGATCCTATTTGATCCAGCGGGATGAGATCTATTCTGACAGCTGTGAAGCAGGAACTCCAAAAACGGGCCATTATAATTCTTATTGTTGTCCCATGTAACCTCTGCCCTCTAAAATAAGGGACAGAAGCAGTAACGGACATGATATCTTGAAATGTGGGACATCACATTGCAAAGCCTGCAAACTCAGTCCCCAGATAACGCAATCTCTGTTTGTTTTAACAAATTTTAGCCCATCTTTTCATATTCAGCTCCGAAGGCAGCTGATGAAAGAGCTTCTCACAACATCCAGAATCATTCTGTTGTTAAGTCTTCTGTGTCAGAGCTTTCCAAACTTTTCATGTTGGTGACACACTTTTTAGACATGCATCATTTTGCGACACAGTAATTCAGCTTTGCATTATTTCACGACACAGTATTTCAATTTTACTAGCAAACTTGAGGTTAAACTAGCCCCTTTCCAGCCCTGGGAGGAGCGCCGGGAGTGTTTGTGTGGCACACCTACATGCTGCAGCCGACACACTAATGTGTCACGACACACAGTTTGGAAAACTCTGTTTTATGTGGTCTTGTGTGTGACATTTCTGACCTCACCCTTTACTAATTCTCTCTTCTTAACATGAGTATTGCCGTAATTGCTGGTAGTTGTCACATAAATGGTTTAAAGTAGGGGTTAGGATCAGTTGCATGAACTGTGATAGGGTGCTGAGGGTTGCATTGGGGACCTGCACTGACATGATGTGGTTTTTGGACTTTACATTTGACACCTCCGATTTAGATGCATCATCTTTTTTCCATTTGTTTTTCAAGTGCAAAACTTCACATTGGCTAGATATTTTTAAAAGAACTCTTTCCCACTTTCTGCCTTGCGTGAGCTAGCTTGAAACTTACAAATTAATAGTAGGACAGAAGTTCAAAGGCCACTTTAGCAATAACTACTACATATTTCATGACAGGGACCATGATGTCATCTCTTGGGCACTGCTTACCAGGACTCTGCATGCCAGATACGCTTTTGCAGGGAGAAATCCACCCAATAAGCCAGATAGAGGAGGAGGTAAGTTACATTAACGTACATGTCTTATAGTTAAAACTGCCACTTTTATTTTGAAACTTTCCAAATCTCTTTAATCGTGACCAACTGAAATGTTGACTCACCTCAAAAAGGATACTGCAGAGTTGGAAAAGATTCAGGAAAAGGCAACCAAAATGATCAAAGGGATGGAGGGCAACTTCCCTGTGAGTAAAAGGTTGCAGAATTGGGGAGTTTTTAGTTTAGAGAAAAGGTGAGTGAGAGGAAACGTGATCGGAGTTTATAAAATGATGCATGGCATAGAGAAAGCAGATGGTGAAAACTTTTTCTCCCTCTCTCATAACGTTAGTACGCCAGTGAAGCTGAATGTTGGAAGATTCAAGACAGGGAAAAGAAAGTACTTCTTCACACAGTTAAACTGTGGCCCATGCTCCCACAGGAGGCAGTGGTGGCCACTAACTTGAGTAGCTCTAAAAGAGGCTTGGGGAAATTCATGGAGGACAAGGTTAGCATCAGTTACTAGCTGCTATGACTATGCTCTACCTTCCATGGTCAGAGACAACATCTGAATACTAGATCCTGGAACCCAAAGGAGAAGCAAATGCTCTTGTGTCCTGTTTGTGAGTTTCCCAGAGGCATCTGGTTGGCCACTGTGAGAAGATGCTTCACCAAATGGACCATTGGCCTGATCCAGCAGATTCTTCTTATTTTTTTTGTCACAAAATAGTGAGCAAACTTTTGACTTCACCAGGTTGAATGTTAAACAAAGCAGTGAGTGGAGTGAGAAACGGGCAGCAAGGACACATTTCATCCATGACTGCCCACTGGTGTGTTCCAGCTAGGAAAAACATGGCATGAAACCATACATGTGTGCAGACCCTTGTATACCAGCCACACACACAGGTTGCTTCTAGGTTGTATTTTTTTTGGGGGGGGGGGATTCAGTTGCATAGTGGAAATGTAGGTTTGCACAGTTAAAGTGCCCTGTTGCTCTGATGGAACAAATCCATTCACACACACACACTTTTGTGGTTCAGAAAGTGATGGAGAAATCCACTGAAAGGTGGATGAACAAATGATTAATGGGGAGATGTATAAGCATTGCAAGCAAACGGAAGCTCATTGTCCTATAGCCACCCTACATAGAAATTAGAATGCTCAATAAAGACTGGATATAGCCTAACCTCCACATAAGCTTTGTGCAAGCAAATCAGGATGAATGCTCAATGAGCAGGTCTGGAGAAGCCCACAGAAAAAGCAGATCTGGACAGGCCTGTGAGTTCAGTCCTGATACTGCAGACAAATTCCTGGGCTGAACATCTACTCAAAGGCAAATAATGTTTCTTGCTCCTAAAAGCATGTCTGTCCCCCATCACCACCACACACACCATTTTTCACCTGGCTTCACTTGGTGGATCTCCCAGTTCAGGTAGATCCCGCAAGCCTGAAATCTGCCCAACTCTGCTAGAGCATTTCTTTGTGGGAAATAGACCACCGGTTGCTCCCGGACTTTTCTGTATGTAACTCTTGGGCTCCAAGACAGCAATGATCGTTCTTTAAAAACAGTAGTAACAAATCGTTTGACTAATGAGGGATTGCAAATCAAGGCCGGTCCAGAAGGACGCACGAGGAATGGGATGGTGACCTTCCTTCAGGAGGGAAATCGCCCCTCCCCCAGGGGGAGTATTCCTGGAGGAGTTTAGTAGAACGTGGCAAAGACTCTGTCGAGCGTTTCTGTTTTGTTTTGTTTTTAAAAAATTATTTCTGCCTCCTCGCAATCCCACCCTTCCCCCTCCGCTTAGCCGAATAGGGGGGGAGAGAGCGAGAGAGCCTAAGGCTCTTTGATCTGGAGTTTGCATTGATCCGAGAGCACGTCTCTTGCCTTCAGCCTAGGCACACCAAAAAAGTAAAAAGAGAGAGAGAGAAGGGGGGGACTAAAGTGTTGCAGGTCATGGCATCTGCAAGCTGGTTTCTCGCCCCCTCCTCTCCTTCCCTTCTTAATTCTCTTTTCTGAGCACAATCCCCCTTTCTCATGCCCCTCCCCTCTTTCCTCCCGAGCCGGGCAAAGTAGGGGGAAGAGCCTGCGAAGGGAGCTTGTTGGGTCTGGAGCTCGCACGGGAGTTTGCATTGATCCATTGATTGCACATGGTCTCTCGCCTGACCTCCTTGCTCCCAGGGAAGCGGTCTCCATGGCTACTGGCCCGACTCCCCCAGTGGCAGACTGTAAATTCCTGCAGGCAGAGCTGAGCGCAGCCTGGGCGGGTGGGAGGGAGTGAGGCAGGAGCAGCAGCAGGCGAAGGCAAATAGAAAGAAAGGGAGAGAGAGAGAGAAAGGGGTGGGGAGAAAGGGCGTTGCTTGGATGGACCTTTCACAGGTCCCCAGCACTAGAGAGCAAGGCACTCTGTGGCTTTTTTTAATCTCTCCCCCTCTTTAACCAAACTGGAGCTGGCTGGGATTCCTTCTTCCAAAAGGAAGCAGCTGAAGGGAGAAGGACGACCAAGTCCACTTAAAAAAGATACCGCGGCGGGTCTGCCTTCCTACTTAAAGTAGCATCAGGGAAACCCAACGGAATCCTGAGCAGATTTGGCCATCCTTTTCTCCTAAAGCGCTTTCTCCAGTATACACCACCAGGAAAGAGTAGATCTCTCTCTCTCTCTCTCTCTCTCTCTCTCTCTCTCTCTCTCTCTGTCTTTCTTGGCTTAAAGTTTGCATGCGCTCAGTGCGTTGTTTGAAAGCATCAGAGGAGACCCCCCCCTCTTTTCCTGGCCCGACCTTTCTGCATATACAAGCCAATTGTAATGGGGGCCCTGGAGATTGTTGGATTGTACACGCTTTCCTTTCTCCTGTACTGTGGCAACACCATGGCTAAAGCCAGTCAAGGTAAGAAGAATCTCTCTCTCCCCCCCCCCTCCTGTTACCCCAACTGTGTATGTGTGCATCGTCCCCCGATTTTTAACCCTTTAGTCAGCCAGTGAGATTGGCAAGCATCAGCAAAATACCTAATTTGATGCAGACCTTTTACTGCCACCCTTTAAACTTTTTTTAGTAGCTGTGTTTTGTCGGAGATTCTGTTAAAATTGCTGTTTGGTTGTGGGGGTGGATATTGTAAAAAGTTTCACTCCTCCCATGAGCTAGAAAGGAGGAGATCGTTATCTGTAACCCCTTCCCTGGTTCCTCTTATCTCTTATGGGATCAATAATGGTTTTAGAAATAATTACCTGTGAAATATTGATGAGACATGCACGTGCGTGATTATCTTTGTTGAATCCGATGAGTTATTGTACGCTGCGCATATATAGCTTGAGAGCTAGACACAGATATTTGGAGCAAAGAAACATATTTTGCATGTGTCTACCTGCAAGTTGCCTGATTACTTTGTAGTCTCTCCGCATGAAAAAAGCAGATGCACACATGGACAATTATATAGCCTATATCTTTATAGTTTTCCTTTTGCTGTAATAGTAGCGTATCCCCTCCAGATGAAATGGATGGAACAGCATGTGATGGAAGTAGGGGAATGATCTGGAGATGTTTTAAAGGACTCCACCATATACGTATTAGGTGATATGACAATATATTAGCCATGTGGCTTGTACCTCTTCCCTTTCTCCTAAAAAGTTTTTTTTTTGAGGGGGAAGCACTCTCAAGGTTACTGTGACATATCTTTAGAAGTATCTATTTTTTAATAATGAAAGCAAACACACAATAGATGATAAAGGAAGTCAGACTGGAAAAGTAGAAGAGTGTGTTCTTTATAGAGGACAAAATAAAAACAATAAAGAGAGGACCTGGCTTCATGTAAAGCTGTATGCTTTTAGCTTAAAAAGGAATGCTCAGGCTTTCCTCTCCTCTCTGATTATCTTTGGTTCATACATTGCTTTCATACCCTTATCACAATATTTATTTATTAAGGCCTTTTGGTTTCAAATTCCATTGAAGCCCTGGCCAGATTTATGCTAAAATAGCAAAGCAAAATTCCATCCTGTAGAGACTTGACGGATACCTTCAGGGGAAGAAGGGGAGGAGAACATGATGTGGAGCTGGGCTCGATTCTTGGTTTGTTAAAAATGAGCAGGTTAAAAACAGCCACTGCCTCAGTTTCCAGTAGAAGAGATCTGAAATGACATTTCAGTGGAACAATGCTGACTTACATTAGTACAAAGTTACTAACCTATCTAAACCAGTATCAATAACTTAAACTTTTTATACATAAGCGAGTATTTTTGTAATACTTTAAGTTGTCTGTTGTTGTTTCTGTTTTCTGTACACTGCTTAGAGATATACTTAATATATTAAGTAGTATAAAAAACAAATAATAATAATAAAAATCAATACATTGGCTGGGGATCCTGACCATTTTTCTTTCTTATTTTTTTTTAATTATTCCTGATGTATTGAGGTCATTCTATTTCAAAATACCCAGAACAATAGCTCATCTTGCAAGACGTGTACATTGATTATGTTGCTAGCACACTTGCTGCTGTTCATGAGAACGATATTTACTTGGGGAGGAGTGATAGCCACACACAAAAAGTTTGAACTTGGGGCTCTTTGTCCTCTCCTTTCTTCTGGAAACCGTTGTGATTATGAATCAAAATGGCACACTTTTCCTAAACCCTCAAAAGAAGGAGAGATCCAAGTGTGGTGCATGCACACTGCCTTTCCAGTGTCCCCAAACGTTGGCAGTAGAGAGCAACTGGTGGGGTTGGGAGTGAAGCTGACAGCACAATCCTATATATGTCCGCTCATAAGTGAGTCTCGTTCGAGTTCAATGGGACTTACTCCCAGGTAAGTGGGTCTAGGATTTCAGCCTAAAGGAACCATGCTGTTTGCATCTCTGTGGTCCAAGGCCAAAACAAGGGTGAACTCAAGCAGAAGTGCTGCAGTGACTAGTTCCAGAGATTGCTCCATACTGTCCTGTTCTTCTGCTTAGAGATCTGCATGCTGGAACAGTGCATCTGAGCATGTGTAACCTACTGGATCAAAAACTGAGGATCAACCAGATTGATGCCCATCCATGCCGCTGCAGTTTGCCTACCCTTCTTGCAGTGGGACCTGCATTTGGATATGCAACCCTCTGCGGATCTCTGTGCGCAGATCTCTTAGCTGAATGGGGTGAGAGTGTGTGGATGATGTGGATGTGCGGAGGCAGGGGGGAAAGGAAGAAACATTTCCTCCTCTTTGCTCTGTCCCTTTTTCTTCCAGTTCCACAACTTTCTGTATGTGAGATCCGCCCTTAAGATTTAAAACTTAAAGAACATGATTAATTTAGAGTAAAAAAGGAGGTAAGAAAAAAAGTGTCAGGGGGAAAAAGTGGTTTACACTTGAGCTGGAAAATATACTTAGGAAGCATGTTTATTTTCTCCACCTATGTTGTTGTGCAACAGCTGGGCACTGTGGCTCTTACGAAAGGTTTGCCCACTACCTTCAAGAATCAGAGAGTGGGGGCCCCAGGGCCACACCTGGCCTCATGCAGATTGCTGGCTCCATGGCTCAAAAGAGGATATGGAAGAAGCAGTGCCTCTGGCTATGAAACGTGGCAGCTATGAAACTTTGAGGGGTGGGGTGGGGAAAAGGCTGGTCTATTCCTCACCCTCCGACCATCAAATTGGCCCTCATAAATTGCTGAGCAGGCCTTCAAATTATCAATCTGTCCAGCTTCTACCTGTCTACTGCCCAGTCACAGCAGTGCTGTAGGCATCACAGCTATATGTTTCAGGATTTGCCTACATTTTAATAAACAATCTAAAACAACAATGATTCTTGCATTTGTTTGGCTCACTGATTTATTTGGAATATTAGACTGCTCCTTGCTGACATTCTTAATAACATTATGAATTTCCCACTGGTTGTTTAGTCTGAAAGAAACAGCTTTATTTCAATCATTCTCCAGCACTCTTTCAAGAGAAGCCAGGGGATACAAGAATGGTTGGATCGCTACTAAACTTGCTGGGTCAGTTTTGGAATGGTGGGCAGAATTATATAAACCCACGTAATCTGGATTTCATAAACAGACAACAAAAGATGGTAACAAAGAATTGTAAGTGTTGAATGTCCAGCACATTCTGTTTCCATTTCATAAACTTGGAGGCAAAGTGCTCAGAAAGTGGAATTTTGTGTGACTGTTCACAGATGTAGAAAAGCAGAAGGACTGGCTAAAAGATGAGGCAGTGCTTCAACCTCTGGGCCAGAAAAATCTGAAAAATGTTTGGGGGTGTTTTTTCCATGCTTAATGTGCAAACTTTGACAATTCAAATAGGTTGCAATTGAACCCAAACCAACAAATCATGTAGACTGGCACTCCTTTGCAGTAAGTGGATTTTATCTTACTAGGCCAGGCATCATCTGGAAGTGAGTATAGTGATGATAACATTTCTACTAATGTTGGAGTCGATATGCTTTGGCAAACATGGATGGGGGAAAATATCTCATGTTCATGGTTTCTGTTGTTTACATCAATGAAGCCTACCAGCGGAGTTTTGCCTTTGTGGGAGGCTCATCTACCAAATCCTCCCTGTTCTGAAAGTAGGGCCACTTGGGCAGATTTTTGCCCAGCATTCTCTCCAATGACAGACTTAGAACACACCCACCAGGTTCCTGTGATGTCCTGATACCTGTCAACCCATCTTCTGGGAATGACTAATTGAGATAGTTAGAAGTTTGCTTCTAACATTGTGGTGTTAAGGTAGTGGATGAGGATGGATGACTCGCTTCATATCTGGAATACCCATCCATTACAGCTCACCACCTGATCACCATTTTGTCCCCCTTATTGGGCTAGGCTGGATCCCGTTTTATCTTTGTGAAAATAGGCAGTGGTAAGATACACAACTAATTCAACTCAGTGCTTATCTTCTCAAAGCATTCTGCTCCTTTAGATCTTCTTCAAATCAGGAAGTCCAGTGACAACCTCCCTATGTTCAGAAACAGATAACAATGCATTGGGTTAACCCTTTGGCCCAGAGTTCAAAAAGAACATTTTCTGCTAACAATTTTTAAATGCACCTTTGTACATGCTAGTTAGCATATAAATCCTTCTGGTGCCAAAAGCAGTGAAGCTAAATGAGATTTTGGAAGATCTAGTGAGAATTAGATATGGTAAGCCAGTAACTCAAATAAATTGTTAATGCACTGTTAAAATCATTAATTTGGCTATGCTAAAATCTTAATATTCCTGTGGATTGTGTTTCAATGGAATTGAAGGGACTCTGTCTCACATTACAATTTATACCTTCCCAGAGGCAATGGTGCAGAGTATGATTATGAGAAGGCTGATGCAGAGCATTGATGGATTTGGGAGATAATGGGTTGGGTTCTTTTAAAGTCAGAAAGCACCTGCAGGGCCTCAAACAAGGGAATTTTTTAAGAATATAATTCACTTGATTGCAGATACATCATGATCTACTCCTCCCCCCTCCCATCTCACCACCTCTTACTGTAACTCATGGGTAGGCAAACTAAGGCCTGGGGACCGGATCCAGCCCAATCGCCTTCTCAATCCGGCCTGTGGACGGTCCAGGAATCAGTGTTTTTACATGAGTAGAATGTGTCCTTTTATTTTAAATGCATCTCTGGGTTATTTGTGGGGCATAGGAATTTGTTCTTTTCTTTTTTTCAAAATATAGTCTGCCCCCCCACAAGTTCTGAGGGACAGTGGACCGGCCCCCTGCTGAAAAAGTTTGCTGACCCCTGCTGTAACCTCTCTCCCCCCACATCCCCTTTATCTCCTCCTCCTGCTTATTCACTCAGAAAATCATATGGGATGATGATAGTCTTCCGCACCCCTGAAATATAAAACCGTAAACATTTCAACATGAAGCAGTTCAAAGAAGAACTTTGATTGAAGACGTCTAACATGCCTGTCCCCTTCATGGATCACTGCCTTGCCGTGGCAAAGGGGCTTGAAGAACTCAGAGAAGCTATGAACTACGCCGAGCAGGGCACACAAGATGAACAGGTCATAGTGGAGAGTTTTGACCAAACGTGATCCACCTGGAGGAGGAACTGGCAAGCCACTCCAGTATCCTTGCCAAGAAAACTCCATGGACAAAGACAACAGGCATATAAAAGTTATGACGCTGGAAGATGAGCCCCTCAGGTCGGAAGGCGTCCAACATGCTACTGGGGAAGAGCGGAGGGCAAGTACAAGTAGATCCAGAGCTGATGAAGCGGCTGGGCCAAAGCCGAAAGGACGCTCAGTTGCGGATATGCCTCGAAGCGAAAGGAAAGTCCAATGCTGTAAAGAAAAATATTGCATAGGAACCTGGAATGTAAGAACCATGAACCTAGGTAAGTTGGAGGTGGTCAAAAATGAGATGGCAAGAATAAATATTGACATCCTGGGCATCAGTGAACTAAAATGGACGGGAATGGGCGAATTCAGTTCGGATGACCATCACATCTACTACTGTGGGCAAGAAACCCATAAAAGAAATGGAGTGGCCCTCATAGTCAACAAAAGAGTGGCGAAAGCTGTACTGGGATGCAATCTCAAAAATGATAGAATGATCTTGATACGAATCCAAGGCAGACCTTTTAACATCACAGTAATCCAAGTTTATGCACCAACTACTGGTGCTGAAGAAACTGAAATTGACCAATTCTATGAGGACTTACAACACCTTATAGAAGTGACACCAAAGAAGGATGTTCTTCTCATTATAGGGGATTGGAATGCTAAAGTAGGGAGGCAAGAGATAAAAGGAACAACTGGCAAGTTTGGCCTTGGAGATCAAAACGAAGCAGGGCAAAGGCTAATAGAGTTCTGTCAAGAGAACAAGCTGGTCATCACAAACACACTTTTCCAACAACACAAGAGACGACTCTACACATGGACATCACCAGATGGGCAGTATCGAAATCAGATTGATTATATTCTCTGCAGCCAAAGATGGAGAAGCTCTATACAGTCAGCAAAAACAAGACCTGGAGCTGACTGTGGCTCAGATCATCAGCTTCTTATAGCAAAATTCAAGCTTAAACTGAAGAAAGTAGGAAAAACCACTGGGCCGGTAAGATACAATCTAAGTCAAATCCCTTATGAATACACAGTGGAAGTGATGAACAGGTTTAAGGATTTAGATTTGGTAGACAGAGTGCCTGAAGAACTATGGATGGAGGCTCGTAACATTGTACAGGAGGCAGCAACGAAAACCATCCCAATGAAAAGGAAATGCAAGAAAGCAAAGTGGCTGTCCAACGAGGCCTTACAAATAGCGGAGGAGAGAAGGCAAGCAAAATGCGAGGGAGATAGTGAAAGATACAGGAAATTGAATGCAGATTTCCAAAGAATAGCAAGGAGAGACAAGAAGGCCTTCTTAAACGAGCAATCCAAACAAATAGAGGAAAACAACAGAATGGGAAGAACCAGAGATCTGTTCAAGAAAATTGGAGATATGAAAGGAACATTTTGTACAAAGATTACCATAATAAAGGACAAAAGTGGTAAGGACCTAACAGAAGCAGAAGACATCAAGAAGAGGTGGCAAGAATACACAGAGGAATTATACCAGAAAGATATGGATGTCTCGTACACCCCAGGTAGTGTGGTTGCTGACCTTGAGCCAGACATCCTGGAAAGTGAAGTCAAATGGGCCTTAGAAAGCACTGCAAATAACAAGGCCAGTGGAAGTGATGGTATTCCAGCTGAACTATTTAAAATTTTAAAAGATGATGCTGTTAAGGTGCTACACTCAATATGCCAGCAAATTTGGAAAACTCAGCAGTGGCCAGCAGATTGGAGAAGATCAGTCTACATCCCAATCCCAAAGAAGGGCAGTGCCAAAGAATGCTCCAACTATCGCACAATTGCACTCATTTCACACGCTAGCAAGGTTATGCTTAAAATTCTACAAGGAAGGCTCAAACAGTATGTGGATTGAGAACTCCCAGAAGTGCAAGCTGGATTTAGAAGAGGCAGAGGAACCAGAGACCAAATTGCAAACATGCGCTGGATTATGGAGAAAGCTAGAGAGTTCCAGAAAGACATCTACTTCTGCTTCATTGACTATGCAAAAGCCTTTGACTGTGTCGACCACGGCAAACTATGGCAAGTTCTTAAAGAAATGGGAGTGCCTGATCACCTCATCTGTCTCCTGAGAAATCTCTATGTGGGACAAGAAGCTACAGTTAGAACTGGATATGGAACAACTGATTGGTTCAAAATTGGGAAAGGAGTACGACAAGGCTGTATTTTATCTCCCTGCTTATTTAATTTATATGCAGAATACATCATGCGAAAGGCTGGGCTGGATGAATCCCAAGCTGGAATTAAGATTGCCGGAAGAAATATCAACAACCTCAGATATGCAGATGACACAACCTTGATGGCAGAAAGTGAGGAGGAATTAAAGAACCTTTTAATGAGGGTGAAAGAGGAGAGCGCAAAATATGGTCTGAGGCTCAACATCAAAAAAACGAAGATCATGGCCACTGGTCCCATCACCTCCTGGCAAATAGAAGGGGAAGAAATGGAGGCAGTGAGAGATTTTACTTTCTTGGGCTCCATGATCACTGCAGATGGTGACAGCAGCCACGAAATTAAAAGACGCCTGCTTCTTGGGAGAAGGGCAATGACAGGCCTAGACAGCATCTTGAGAAGTAGAGACGTCACCTTGCCAACAAAGGTCCGTATAGTTAAAGCCATGGTTTTCCCAGTAGTGATGTATGGAAGTGAGACCTGGACCATAAAGAAGGCTGATCGCCGAAGAATTGATGCTTTTGAATTATGGTGCTGGAGAAGACTCTTGAGAGTCCCATGGACTGCAAGAAGATCAAACGCATCCATTCTTAAGGAAATCAGCCCTGAGTGCTCACTGGAAGGACAGATCGTGAAGCTGAGGCTCCAGTACTTTGGCCACCTCATGAGAAGAGAAGACTCCCTGGAGAAGACACTGATGCTGGGAAAGATGGAGGGCACAAGGAGAAGGGGGCGACAGAGGACGAGGTGGTTGGATAGTGTTTTCGAGGTTACCAGCATGAGTTTGACCAAACTGCAGGAGGTAGTGGAGGACAGAGGTGCCTGGCGTGCTCTGGTCCATGGGGTCACGAAGAGTCGGACACGACTAAACGACTAAACGACAACAAAACATGCCTGTACTTAGATTTGACAGGGGGAGGGGGCTGGGAAAGGGGCTGAAAGTCTTTTTTTGTAACACCGAAACGTTCAGACACCTCAAATCATCCTGTCCTGAGGGGCATTACTGTCTCCCAAGTGTAAGGGTTATATTGTTTTGACTACCACCACCACACACAAAAAAAAGAGGCACACTGGAGTAATCTACATAGGAAAATATTCCAGAATAATTTTAACCTTCGTTTTCAAAGTTATAAGTCCCCAGAGAGGCTTAGGAGAAGCTTACGATGATGGTAAATAAAGTGTACTCTGTCTGCACAATCTTAAAACTAGCCTCAGTATGCTGGCTTCTCTTCAGCTTACGCTGCAAACATCATGGGCTTCTTTTCCATCCTCGAGCTCTTGCAACTCTCGCTTTAGCCAACTGAGTGTTAATACGTTAAGGATAGTTTTAATTAGTTAAAAACAGCACGCAGAAAAGTGCAGGTTTCTATCTTTGCGGAGGTGGGGGTGGAGAGAAGGTAGCTTATTAGCTTTTATGATTAATGTGTCATCAATTTATGTAGAAATTTAATGATGCAAGACCCTAGCTGTAAGTTAGCATGTTAATGGCTGTCCCCCCCCCCATATGCAGACTTAAGTATATGCAATAATCACTAATCCTAATGTTTTTCCAGGATAGATCATAGCAGAGGTGCCAGAGGTGTGAGGGTGATTCGGAGGGCCTGGCTTCACACTTGCGACACTACATGCATGCATGGTGCAGAGAAGCTTGGGGGTGCTAAACATGGCAGTAGTGCAGCTTCATTGGTTGGCAGCACCTCTTGCAGGTCCTCCTGCTGCCACCACCAGCTAGGACCTACTTCCCTTCTCCTTCCCCTCCGTGGCAGAAGAAGGAGTAGGAGAAGGAGTTGGCCACTTAAGCCCCCCCAAAATATTGAGGGGTCAAAAGGTTTGGGCCCCCAGGAGTTGGCATCCCTGGACCATAGAAAAACAGTTTGAGGCCTTTCTTAAAACCAAACTTGCATCTTAGGGAAGACAACAGTAATTTAACACAATATGTGAAGGAAATATAAGTTTTAGGGAGGCATTTGATTTTGCACAGCCCCAGTTTGTCAGTGTTAAATCAGAGGACCACAATCTGATTGTAAAAAGCAGCAAGAGACACAGGACGCTTCCAGACATTTTCCAGGGGGGATTCAGTCATATATAAGGACATTCATGTTCCACGATTATAGTTGATTGGAAGGTCTTGTGCCACAAACCTACTTCCTCCAAAGAGCAGCCGTTTTGTGATAAGGAAAATGAGGAGAAAACGCACTGGAAAATGGGAGAAAACACTTGGTCTTGATGCAATGTCATCTAACCTCTTTGCAAACAAATCGGGATGAATCCACAAACAGGTTGTCTGGAAGCACCCAGGGAGTAGACAGCAAGTTTTGAACACAGAAAGTTCTGTCAGATGCTTCATTTTTAATATTTGGCCCCAGTAGACCTCAGGAGAGTTCAGAACCTGCTCCTCTCTGTTCCCGTGACTTTAGGGGTGTTCAAACTGACTTTATCAGGTCCAAGAAAGCAGTGGGAGCTTCATTTAATGACTGGTTATTCAGAGGAATGCAGATGAGAGTGGAATTAGCTCACTGAGTCCTCTTAATGGTAGGAAAAAACTATACATCACATATTTTATGAACTTCAAAGACATGCCAACCGTATAATGCTGTCTCATGATTTATGTTTACAAGGTCTGCTATCTTAGTGTAATCATACAGTATAATTACTTTTCCTTGCTTAATGTGCCTAACAAGAAGCAAGGCATGTATCAACACAATGCATTATGATTCAGCCTTTCAGCAAAATGCTCCATTTATGAATGTGGACAGGACACCTTTGGGGAGAATCATATGTTGGGGACTTGTATGGATCAGTTAATTACCGTATTTTTCGTCCTATAGGGCGCACCGGCCCATAGGACGCACCTCGTTTTTTGGGGGGGGAGGAATGAATAAAAAAAAATTATTCCCCCCCCCAGCCGCAGCTGCCGCCCCAAGCCTTGCGCACACCTGCCCGAAGCACGGGGCACCCTCTGGAGGGCTCCGCATGCTTCGGGCTGCAGGCTGCCGCCCCAAGTCTTGCGCGCCCGGCGGGACCTCCCGCCGGGCGCGCAAGGCTTGCAGACACTCGCCTGAAGCACAGGGAGCCCTACGGAGGGCTCCGCGTGCTTAGGGCGGCAGGCTGCCGCCCCAAGCCTCGCGCGCCCGTCGGGACCTCCCGCCGGGCGCGCAAGACTTGCAGACACTCGCCCGAAGCACGGGGAGCCCTCCGGAGTGCTCCCTGTGCTTCGGGCGACAGGATGCCGCCCAAAGCCTCACACGCTCGGCGGGACCTCCCACCGGGCGCGCAAGGCTTGCGGACACTCTCCCAAAGCACAGGGAGCCCTCCGGAGGGCTCCGCCTGCTTCGGGCGGCAGGCTGCCGCCCCAAGCCTCGCGTGCCCGTCGGGACCTCCCGCCGGGCGCGCAAGGCTTGCAGACGCCCGAAGCACGGGGAGCCCTCCGGAGGGCTCCCCGTGCTTCGGGCGACAGGTTGCCGCGCCAAGCCTCGCGCGCTCGGCGGGACCTCACGCCGGGCCGCAAGGCTTGCGGACACTCGCCGGGGCTGCAGGCTGCTGCCCGCAAGCCTTGTGAGCCCGCGGGAACTCCTGCCGGGCTTGCAAGGCTTGCGGATAGCTTCCTGAAGCCTGGAGAGCGAGAGGGGTTGGCGCGCACCGATGCCTCTCGCTCTCCAGGCTTCAGCGAAAGCCTGCAATCGCCCCATAGGACGCACACACATTTCCCCTTCATTTTTGGAGGGGAAAAAGTGCGTCCTATGGGGCGAAAAATACGGTATGTACTGGGCTTTGGTCTGTTTTCTGAGCCTTTGTTTCACTGTTCTGTAGGTGGAGTTATGGCGCTCCATTGTGTGGATGATACTTATTTAGTGAACCCACCTTCTCTCCCATGAACTTGGAACCTTGCAGACTTCTCACATTTTATATTTTCTTCTGTCTAAATCAGCAAACTGGTTTGAGCAAGCCCTCCAAACTGTGGTTTCCAATCCTGCTTTGGAGGGCTCATCCAAACCATAGTCTGCTGGTCCAGAAAAAACACCCAAGTGTGTTTTGAGTGTTTAATACACTGAGTAATGTATTACGAGGGGAGAAGAGAGTGCTTGAGCCATGTGGTGCAGCGAGGTAATTTTAATCCCAGGACTTAATGGTTTTATTGGGGCGGCGGCAAAGGCTTTGGATAGCCATGTTCAGTTGTGAAATTAACATTTTTCCCACCACTACTCCATGCTTTATAACTGCTTCAGCAGTCCTGATGTGTTAGAGCAGAAAACAGGTTGCCACAGCCCTGTTAAAAAGAAATAATCTGAGCATGCGCAATTTCACATTTTAAACTCACTTAAATCATAGCCCAGTCATGGCTACAGGAATACGTGGGGCTGGCTTCTGCTATCCTGATGCTAATCACATTTACTTTGGAATAAGCACAATAAAAACTACAAATAATAAAATGAGTACTTGTAACTATGTACATGCCTGGCTGGTTGCCCCTTAAGTTTTTTATAGTAGGAAATGACACCCCTGAGGTCCAGCCTAGCTGTAGCACTGCTTCAGCCCTCAGTGTATTTGGTCAGTTGTCTGAATGCTTTCGATGTGTTAAGCATGGTTTGGAGGACAGAGTTGCTTCGTTTGGCACTCACCACTGAACATTGCTAATAGAAAGAAGGGTACGATTAAATGACTACCTAAATCAGGGGTAGGCAACCTAAGGTCCGCGGGCTGGATGCGACCCAATTACCTTCTCTCTCTCTTTTTTCCCAAATTTTTTAATTAATTTTCCAAAATTATAAACAAACATACATCTTAACTGTACTTAATCCAATCTTAGTGACATTGTTAAATGACTTCCTCGAATCCCGCTGGCTGAGTTTCATTGTATATCATTGTAACAGTTTTCCAAAACCAATTTTCTCATAAAATTAACTTAATCACTTATCATCTTTCTTCCTTTTCATTTTAACTTTAAACATACTATTCTTTAACATTACATATTTAAATCCTAAGCCTATCTGGTATTTGCAAGTTTTTCCAATTGAGTTATCTTAGCATATTTAACTAAATAGTCTTTGAATTTCATCCAATCATCCTGGTACTCCTCCTCCTCCTGGTCGCGGACTCTTTCAGTCAGGTCGGCTAGCTCCGAAAAGTCCATCATCTTCATCTGCCATTGGCCCAATCACCTTCTCAATCCGACCCGCAGACGGTCTGGGAATCAGCATGTTTTTACATGAGTAGACTGTGTCCTTTTATTTAAAATGCATCTCTGGGTTGTTTGTGGGGCCTGCCTCGTGTTTTTATTTGAGTAGAATGTGTGCTTTTATTTTAAATGCATCTCTGGGTTATTTGTGGGGCATAGGAATTTGTTCATTTTTCCCCCTCCAAAATATAGTCTGGCACACCACATGGTCTGAGGGACGGTGGACCGGCCCATGGCTGAAAAGGGTTGCTGACCCCTGACCTAGATATATGTTTTGGCTGCTGTGATTCCCTATTCCCATTTGGTAAGGGGACTATCCCCAGCCAGTACGGCCAATGGCTGGAAAAAGCTGGAATGTAGTAGAATGTTGGGGACTAGCTGTTGTATATACAGATGATTCTGCTGAAAATCTGCCACAGAATGCCAGGTTCTTTGTGGATGCCCCACAAATGCCTCCTCCATCTCTTTCAAGCCATCTTAGGAGGGAGACGAGAGTTCCAGCATTTCTGACACCCCTTTTCATCTTCTTCCAGACAAAGCAATGTGTTGTCTTCTGACCAGACTCCTTAAGTGCAATACAAATTGCCTTAGCTCCTTCGTCTTCTCCCTTGCTGTTCTCTGAGCCAAACAAACTGTACCACAGTGTCTGAGGTGGTTATTAGTGCGCTGGTAAAGAAAAAAGAAAAAAGGGGGGGCTGCTGAAGTTATAAAGCTTTAATTTGGCCTTAACTCAAGTGGAAACTCTGCAAGACTGCCAACAGCTACACATACACATTCACTAAATATTTTTTTTTTAATCCTGTTAATGTACATTATATTAAATTAAATAATAAAAGTTGCTTTTAAAACCTATGAAGTTCTTTGGGACTGAAGAAAATAATGATATTTTTTTTGGTTTAATTTTCTATTTTTATTAGCTGCCCAGTTCCCATCTCTCCCCTCCCCCCCGACTTTACAATAATTGACTAGAACTTTAAACATAAAACACAGGAATTAAATACCTGGAGAGGAAAGTAGTGTGTCTGTATGCAAATTCTAGGTATTTCATACTCATTTAAGAGAGTTGACAAGCATGTGAAGTGGGATAATTCTTTTCTGTCTGCCTATGTAAAGAAAATAATATATAAATCCTGCCTTGGCGGGGGACAGTCACTGATAGCATGAACTGGGGTTCCTCCAGTTTCATCATAGGTGAAGCAACTTGACCACTCCTCCAGAAACATCCCTCTTAAACTGCTAACAAGAAGGACCAAATAATTTTACTCTTCTGCAGAAGTGTTTGTTTAATATGGCCATGTATATAGTATTATAATAATCAGTGTGGGGGTAATATTGTGTGTGTGTTTGTAATGTTGTAAGTAGGCAGCATTTGGATTAGAGAAGCCAAGGGCCAGAGACTTAATGGGAGAATATCAATGACTTCTGGTCATGGTAGGTATATGCTGAGTTGCTGTGCCCCTAAAAACCAATTGCTGAGGAACAGCGGCAGTGAGCAATTATTATCCTCTGTGTGTGCTCCCAGGGGAACCCAGTTTGCCAGCCTGGGAGACACCATGATGAACTAGATAGGTTTTTGGTCCTCTTCTGTTCTTAGTGGGCATTCACATGTGTGAATGCATATCCCCCCTTTCTTTCTACTTCAGTAATCTGGTTTGAGAGCAAGGGTGGGGGACCTCCAGCTCCAGGACCAAATGTGGCCTAGGCTTCTCTGTCTGGCCCTTGGGGACTCTCCCTGGGCTGCATCCATTGCTGATTCTATTTTGTGTTCTCCTTGAGTGCTTTTGCCTAGCTCCACCCACTTTTGCCTCTGCCCCTACCTACCAGCGACATGCATCCCCAGAAAGTTACCGTACCTGTGAGGGATTGAAGAAGGTTGTGTTACCTGAGATACAGTGCTGTCAGCACTGGAAAGCAGAGGGCCAATTGACGCAACTTGGGGCAGATCCAAACCATACATTCAAAGCACATCCAACACACTTATAAAACACATGACTTCCCCCCAAAGAATCCTGGGAAGTGTAGTCCGCCCCCCCCGGGAACTACAGTTTCCAGTACTGTAACAAACTACAGCCCCCAGGATTCTTTGGGGGAAGTAATGCACTTCGAAAGTGCTTTAAAAGTGTGGTGTGGATCTGCCTCAAGTTGGTATGCTGTGAGTATAGATTGAGTGGATCCGATCCATGGAGTATTCAGCACTTGCAGAAGCGGTTGTGTGATTGCTTCAGCATATTGCTGAACCTGCTGCTCTCAACCCATATTCATTTTGTGACTGCTTAGCTGGCAAATCACTTAACTGCTTTAGCTTGTGCCAAATTGTTGTTGGATCCATTCAATTAATGCACATTTTTAGCACTACGAGTTTGAGCCCTTAGTAGCAGTAGCAGCATAGCTACTGCCGCCCAATAATTTTAGTCACACAACAACCTCCTAAGAAATCGTTACCTCACAGAAGGGAACAGGATCTTCAGGGCAAGGGCTGTGGGTGTAGAGCACTGGTTGAATAATAAGTTCAGAATTCTTCCCGAAGGTAAGAACAGCAGTGTAATCACATGCGACAGAAAAGAAAAGTGCAGTGGGAGCCACCAAATGAAAATTTAAAAAACTGTTTGTTGAAACTTCCTTGTATGAGCTTCCAGTGTGCTTTACAAGGGCACCCACAGAGCTCATATCACATGTGAGAAGGCCTGTTTCAATTGGCAGTACACAGGGGCAGAACTAGGCTTTATTTCACTCAGATAAAAGACCAAGTTTGGCACTCCCAAATGCACATTTGCGCACGCACACACTGGCTAAAAACCTCAATGGCGCCCCTCTGGAGGCTTCACCCCAGGCAAAGAACCCAGCTTAAACCCTCCCCCTACCCTGTAGCTATGACACTGCAGTACATACATAGGTAAAAATCAGATTATGAACAATTGCAAATTGAGCAATATATGCAGCCATCGGTATAGTGGCCACTTAAACCATAGTCACAAAGATAGGACTGTCATAGATAAGCTAGTCATGTGTGGTGGTGCCACATATAATTGCAGTGATTTCAATGATGTGCCAAGTCAAATTAATCTTTCTCCAGACTTGCTGTGGCCCAATTGAAATTACCGCTGCTGTTTGAGGAATCTCTTAGCGTAAAAAGCTTAACATGTGATTGCAGCTCGTGTGCATGGCTACAGTGTGGGGACATGGAGGGAAGGAACCTTTGACGTCTATTTTTTAAAAAAATATCATAGAATTTCTCCAGTTACAGAGATGGTCCATCTCACCAGGTTGCTGTTGCACACTCCCCGGCTAACAACAACCCTGTTGATGTGTTAAATGTCCTAAATAAAGTGCCCCATTCTTCTTCTTTTTTTAAGAGAGCTTCACAGCCATGCAAGTATATAGTCCAGGACTGGTGTGCTGTAATTTTATTTGCTTGGTGTTACACTTGTTTTCCTAGTTTTTAGACTCCTAGTTTTATTCATATTGGGATGGCTGTATGTTTAAAGTACACAGAGTTCCAGAGAGTCTCTGTCCTAAGTTTGGTTTTCCAAAGGCAGCCAAGGTAGGAAGGATCAAGTGGGAGAAAGAACATTTCTTCCACTTAGGTAACTCATTCCACAAATGAACACTCCATTGATTTTTTGGGGTGTGTATGTGTGTCAAATGTAGTTCTAGGTTTTTATCATCATCAAAAACGTTGCATTTTAAGTACTCAGTGACCCAAGGTACAAATGCCACCGAGAAAGTATTTTTACTGCAGTACTTCTATGACTCAGTACACTAAGACAAAACCTAGAGCCAACCTACCTTTGACACAGTGGAGATAACTGTTGAAGTTTGGTGTTCAGTCAAGATAAGCACAAACCTTGTAGCATCCTGATGAAATAATAATAAGACATACCACAAGGACTGCCTCTGCCTATATGAACTGACCCAGACCTTGTGATAATCACCTAGGGCCCTTCTTTGTGTGCCTCCTCTGCAAGAGGTCGGGAGGAACGGGCCTTTTCTGCAGTGGCTCCCCACTTGTGGAATACTCTCCCCAGAGAGGCTTGCCTGGTGCCTTGGTTTCATATACCGTACTTTTCGCTCCATTGGACGCAGTTTTTCCCCTCCAAAAACTGAGGGGAAATGTGTGTGCGTCCTATGGAGCGAATGCAGGCTTCAGCAGGGAGAGGCTGCACGGGGCTATGGCTTCTTTAGCTCCACGCAGCCTCTCCCGGCAGGGAGGGATTGCGCGGGGCTAAAGAGGAAGCCAAAGCAGCCAGCGGGATCCATCCCGTTTGCTGCCTTGGCTTGTTCCATAGCCGTGCGCAACCCCTCTAGCAGGGAGAGGTTGTGCGCAGCCTGTACGCTGCTCTTTGGGGCTGGGGGGGGAAAAAGATTTTTAAAAATTGATTTCCCCATCTAAAAACTAGGTGCGCCCTATGGTCTGGTGCGTCCTATGGTGCGAAAAATATGGTACTTAGGCACCAGGCAAAAGCATTCCTCTTCTCCCAGGCCTCTGGGTAATTGAATAAATCTATGAACTTTAAAACTTTTCTGGGGGGTTGGGAGTGTTAGTGTTTTGGTTTTTTGATGTATTTTTGTGGTTTTTGTGTTTGTGTTTTTGTGTAAAGCATCCCGTGATGCAGCTGTAGTATGCCAGAGAGAGGAAAGGCCCCTTTGCAAGGTGGCCAGAGGGCTTTCTGCCCCATCGCAATATTGATGTTGGAGAAGTGGTTCTCCTTCTCTCAGCCCAGTGCTGTGAAGGGGAGGAGAACCAGTTTCTCTGCTCTTCAGACACCAGCCTCTGAAGAACAGGGAGAGTAGTTTTCCCCTGAAGAGCAGCTAAGCTATTTGGATGTCTGAGGGTCTGGTAGTTTGCCATGGATTGCAATATCCTACTAGCTTTGCAGTTGCAAGCCTTGGAAGTTGCCAACAAATCAGAAGAGCCTGTGAAATCCAATTGTTAACACATAAACTTAGCTTTTGGGGGGAATAGATGCTCTTTCATGACTTTTATAATGTTTCCCTTAACGTTTCCCTTAGCCAATGTCCCTAGAAGTCCCTAGAATATAGAAACATAGTCATATTGGAAGCAGCCTGATACTGAGTCATCTACCTCAGTATTTTTAAAGCTGACTGGCGTTAAGGTTTCACACATGGGACATCTCCGGTCCTATGTTGGGGATTAAACCCAGAACCTTCTGCTGCAAGACAGATGCTCTAGCTCTAAACTACAGCCCTCCTTGGTCAGAATGGCACAGCAGTTATGCTTACTGCCCTCTATGGCCCTTCAAAAGAGAAGGAAAAGGTTACCCAAAGTTAAATATTCCTTTGCAGACGGATGCAATGCCAAATTATTAAGGCCAGCCGATTCCAGGACTTCTGTCTTTGCTGAATTGCCCTTTGAATGTGAAGCAATTTAAATGCATCTTGGCAAGCCCCTGCGGTGAGATCAGGCTTGCTGTTGCCCAGGGCTCTGGTACCTGCACCTAGAATTACTCAGCACCAGCGGTGATTTGCTGGGGGACAAGTTGCTATTGTTTATGCCAAGGCCTTTGCCAAAGTCTGCAGAAGCCCTAAATCTGACTTGGGCCAGAAAATGGAGCCTGTGGCTACATGTGGGCAGCAGCAACCGCTTTGAAGCGGAAGGAAAGGGTTAGGGGGTGCTGCATATCCTGCTGTGAGCATTTAGTATTTAACTTATGAACCCTCAACCACAGCCTCACTCGTGGGTAACTGGCCTAATATCTCCAAGGGTCTGGAGCCGCTCCCATTTTGTGGCACGCTCTCTATGAACCCCTAGTCTCATTTAGGAAAATGTGGTCACAGAGTTTTCTGTATGGTCTTGTTTGGAAGGCTGGGTTTTATTCCCAGGAGTTAGAAAATATGACTCAAAGTAGAATTTACTTTCTTGAGGGCTGTTGCCATTTCCCCCCCTCATCCGTTTTATTTGCACACATTTTAAATGTGAAAAATGATGTCATTGCAGGTGTGTCGGGTATATCTCTGTGTGCATTGGTTGCATGTATATGTAGATTTGAATAGAAGCAAGCTTCTTACACCAGAATGTTTCAGAGGCAGAGAGAAGTCTTATTATTTTACTATGAGTTGCCAGTATCCCAGATCCATAAATCTGGAAAGCATAATTGGGTCTCCTGCAAAGCAGATACAAGCGCACATTGCCAAATGATGTTTAATGTAATATGTAGTTTTGGACCACAGGCTTAGATCCCAAGTAGTGTTAAGTCTCTCATTCTATTAGTGCAGTGATTTACCCGTGCAGAACTGAGCTCCCCGCCTCTCCCTTTCCTGCACTTCTGAATCTGTTCTGTGGTTTCTCCCAACCCTCCAAAGCAGATTTGGGGAGGATATGGGTGGAGGTGGTGAAGGGTGGCAAGTCCCATTGCACAAGGGTAAATCCTTGCACTAATGGAATAAGGACTAGGACTGCTTTGTCAGAGGTCATGGCTATCTGTTCTCTCATGAATGAGGAATTTGTGCTTTGCAATACATTAGGCCTAACAATGGAAAACTAATAAATGACTTGTACCATTTCCTTCAGCAGCTTCTGGTGCTATCCTCTTTGTCTTTTCTGACTGGGGGCTGAGTTTCCCTCAACTACCATCTTGCTCACTCTGAAAACTTGGTTGGTAGTGGGGTGAATTAATAATACAGACCCCACCCTTTGATGCAAAAACATTTCCAATGTGGCTTACAAAACTTGTGATATGCACATGGCTGTGCTCATACACACGTGGCTCTCTTATTCCGTAGTGAGCACACTGCACATTCTGGGTCCTATGTACATCTCTGTGCTAAACACAGCACTACACTGTGCCAGTCATGCAAAGAAATCTGCTGTGTGGTGGTGTTTCTAAGTTTGTAGTTTAAGAAAGGACCCCACTCTCCCGAGCACACACAATTATTCAGATACATACAATTAGTTCTACTTCAAATAAAAGTGTATTTCCATATGTCCCTGTGAGTTTCTGGTGGTCTGTATCCATGTTCTTTTGTAGTTTCATAGGAAGTAAAGCTAAACCAAGTTTTATAAAACTTTGTATTGTTTCTTTGGACTCAAACTTTCTTAGCTAGCTTTTCCATTAATATCAAGTCCCATATGAGTATAAACCACATTTCAGACAAATCTGTGTTTAGAGTTCTCCATTGTCGATCAATTGCAAGGTGTGTTGCCATCATGAGGTAAGTTATGAGGTACTTCTAGGTGAGTTCCTGGGCACCTGCTGATTAAATGGAAAAAAGAACAGTCTTTGGGTCTGTTTGAGCTTTGGTAAGTTCTGTTTCCCAAAAAACATAACCCAAAAGTCTGTATACTCAGGGGCAGGATCACCAGTCTACTGCTGTGATCGGCGATCTGCATGTCCCGTGGATGCCCACAAGAGGGCATTTTGCTTGGGACAAACCCAGGCTTAAAGAAACAGGCCTGTCACATCTAATTTTAAGTCGCTGGGATTTAAGTGCAGTTTTTTTCAGTTCTACCATAATCTTCCTACAACTTGTAACATTTTAGTTGGCCTTCATAAAATCATTATCCTAATGTGGTTTTTGGTATCCCCCTCCCCCCAAGTATGTTACCCAGGTGCCCAGTCTTGTTGGTGCCCCAATCTTTCCCCTTCCCTACTTGACTCCTCTAGCTTCATTCTACAAGTGACCGTGCGAAGCATGAGGCTTTGACAAGCACAACAGAGGGAGCAAACAGTGGCATAAGCCATCCATCCATCCTCATTAATAGGAGACAGACTTGCTCTCACTGTCTGGGAGAAGTAAGAGCTCTGGATGCATGCAAATGCCTCTGTTCACTCATTGTGAACACACACCGCAATTGGACCACCAGATAGCCCTGTTGAGAAAGAAGCAGAACACCTCCATCTGTAATCAACAGCTATTTGCATTATTTAAGGATAGGATTCTCTGTCTCCATTTTGCACTGAGAAAACTGTTGCCACTCCACAGCCAATAGAACTACACAGCTCATGATGCTACCTCAGCAAACATCATACCACTATACCTGGTTGTTAAAAACAACACCATCCACCCTCCTCTTGGCTAGTTGACATTAACACTAACAAAATTAACCTTTCAGTTGCACATTAACCCTCTCTGCTGTTGTACTTCCAACACCTCAGTGTAAGGATGAACAAGCTCATTAAAGTCTGGCTTATCTCAGGTCTCAGAGATAGCATTCAGGGGGAGATTATGTGTGCCTTCTCAGGGCTCTTAGGATTTCAGGTCAAGTCTAGAACACATCAGTTTTGAGTGTTGATAATTGCACGTTTTAGCCAGTATAGTTTTACAACCTAAGTACTGATCCAGGAAATGCAATAAAGGAAACTAAAATAAATCCCTACTTCAGCATCACTTGTGAAAACAGCCTTCCTTGATTTAAAGAAGCTGAGATTTTCATTCGGTGATTAGTTTTGGCTTTCGTATATGTGGTGAAATAAGGAAACTTGGCAATGCCAAGCGTCACCCCATGCCAGTTTAGCAATCTAGTCATGTTATCAGGCCAATTTACAATAGCACAATGCTCCTTTACCACAAGACAAGGAAGTGAGGCTCTCAACAAAAAGTTGGATTCAGCTTTCCTCTCCCTGTTGTAAATCTTTTCATGTCTCCTGTGGTTTGGGTCAGATTGTAATTCTTGATTGATGACCCAGGGATGTGGTGGTTACCCTGGGCTGTGGTTAATGTAAAATAACAAATATGAATACATTGTGTAAATGTTTATATAGCACATATGTATGTATTGCCTTGCTGATGCAAATTAAAGCTTCCTAGTAAAACATACTGGAAATATGAGAATAATAGTGGGGGGAGTGCATTATTACATGTAGGGGTTTCTCCTGCTTGATATGTGACCTTTTTCATAGCACACAGCAGTTTACGGAAGCTATTTTTGCAGCTCTTCCTAGTGCAAAAAGTCAAACCTAGAGCTGTGCTCTGGGTTCCTTGTGTTGGACAATAGGCTTGCCTTTTAACATCTAGTGAAGTTTGTTCTTGCAGTGACTATTCCTGCCTGCAGGGGTGATGGACCAATTCTAATGGTTCACCCCCAGACACTGATGCGCTCCGATGGGTTTCTTCTGATGGCTCTGGATGGACTTCCCAATGTATAGAGATTCTGGTGGTGGAGAGGGTTGTGATAGAACAACTGCAGGTGTTTCCAGGTGACACTGATTACCTAGATCCACTCCAATCTGGGTTCTGGATTGTTTTTAGGCATGAATCCACCTCTGTTGCTCTGGTGGAGGCCCTTTATTCAGAGAGAGGGTAAGGGAGAGTGAAACCTAGTCTCTCAGTAGCTTTCAATATCATGGACCTTGGTTTCCTCCTGGACCAGCATTAAGGATGGGTATCAGAAACACTGTATTGGAGTGGGTCCATTTCCCACCTGCATGGTCGAGTCCAGGAAGTAGCCTTGGGGGAGTGCACTTTGGTTCCCTGGCACTTGTGCTATGTTCCACAGGGCACTATTTTGTCCCCAGTGCTCTTTAACATCTACATGGAGCTGTTGGGTGTTTCCATTAGGATTTTTGGACCCTGATGTTGTTAGTATGCTGAAAACATGTGGCTCCATAACGTCTGAATCTGGGAAGCCTGTATTAGCTGTATAAGTGGTGCTTGATTGATACCTGAATGCAGTGGTGGACTGGATGAGGGTCAATAAACTGAATTTGAATTTTGGGAGGACAGATGCTTTGTGGGTAGAATAACAGAAGTGTAGATTTGGAAGGGACCATGAGGGTCATCTAGTCCAACACCCAGCAATGTAGTAATCTCAACTAAAGCATCCATGGCAGATGACCATCCAACCTCTGCTTGAAAATCTCCAGTGAAGGAAAGTAGGTGGCCCCCAAGTCTTGATGATAGCCTGTTTTGCTTTGTTCTGTTCTGGTATGCCAGCTGTAGCTATATTTGGAGCAGAATAGCCAGACTGCTTTAGCCCACGTATTAGTAACCTTGAGACTGGATTACTGCAATGCATTGGATGTGGGGGCTGTCCTTGAGCCTGGTCTGGAAACTCCAGTTAGTGTGGATTGCAGTGGCTGGACTACTGAGGAGGGCATGTGACATCTCTGCTTAAAAAAACTGCATTGGCTGCTCATATGCTACTGGGCTAGGTTCAAAGTTTCTCTATTAATATACAAAGCTCTGAACAACTTGGGTGCAAGGTGCCTTAAGGACCACCTGAGCCTAGGGGCAGCACAACCCGTTTTGCTGCCTGAGGCAAAATGAGAATATGCTGCTGCACTATCCAGGAAAGGGAATCTGTGGTGAAGGTGTGGCAGTGCCCACAAAGCGGTGGTGGCTTCCAGCGAGATCTCGCAATATTCTAATGAGATCTCACAAGACCTTGCCAGAAATTGGCACTGCTTCTCCACTGATGAGTTAGGCAGGGTGCCTGTGGGGGTGACACTTCTGTCATCCAAGGCGGCTGCTTCGCCCCACCTCATGCTGGCCCTGCCTGAGCCTTTATATCCCAGCTTGAGCAGTGAGATATTCTCAAGGGGCACCTTTAATTGTCCCCCATGATTCAGAAACTCATTTGGCTTCAATGAGAAGTCCGGCCTTGAGTATCTCTGGCCCCAAGCTGTGGAATACTCTTCCAGAAGAGTATTGGCAGGCATCTTTTCAACTGATTTTCCAGACATCTCTTGAAGACCATTTTATGCCAACGTTAATATTATTATTAGTATATATTTAGCTATACCCTGCCTTTTTCCCTGACGGGACTCAAGGCAAAATTACAGATTAAAACAAGTACCTCTAAAAACATAGAAAAATCAATTATTAAAATGCAATTAAGCATTGAGAATTGAAACTATATACTTATATAAAATCTGTTTAAAAACATATCAATGATTACAACAAAAATAGCACAGCACCAGCCCCTTAATTAAAAGCAGTCAATTCCCAAAAGCCTGTTGGAACAAGAAACTTCACCTGCCAGCAGAAGGACAACAAGGAAGGAAGCCAGTCCAGCTTCTCTAGGCAGGGAGTTCCAAAGTCTGGGAGCAGCCACCAAGAAGGCCCTTTCCTGTGTCCCCACCAAGTGTGCCTGGTGGGACTGAAACACACTCCCCCCCCCCAAATCTCAAAACCTGGGCACGTTTGCATGAGAGAATACGGTCTTTCAGATAGTTGGACTTAAGCCATGTAGGGCAGGGGTCCTCAAACTATGGTCCGTGGGCCAGATCCGGCCCGCCAAGGTCCTGACCCCAGCCCACATTGCAATTGCAGAACCCACCATTGTCTAAGGTGAAAGGAAGTATGGCGTCCCATGCATGAGCGTGACCTTAAGCCTTATTGCAAGCAATATCAGCAACGTGGGAGCAGTTGTGAAGCATGAAGCAGCGGAGGTGGCGGAAGAGCGCAGGACTGTTAATTGTGCAAAGGCAGCCCTAGGGATCTCCAATGACCTGGCTCTGATCACGGGTATGGCGAAGGTGCAGGAGCCAAAGCAAGTAGCCTGCGCAGTGGCAACGACCTACCCCAGCCTGGGGCTGCACCCGCCCACGTTCAACAGCCTGTGGGAAACCACTACCGCTGCCGCCCCTGCCGTGGTCAACTCTGGGAGCAAGGAGCGCCATCCTGCCCTGCAGGTGAGGGGGTGGGAGTTTGTGGCGGTGGCAACACATTCCCTCCCAGCACCAACGAGGAAGTGAGTGCTCTGACTGGTGATATGTAAGTGAGGCTGAGCATCACAGCAGCAGCTTATCCACTTTGGGTGTGTGTGAGAGAGAGAGCGGGAGAGAGAATCGTGTTTATCCATCTTTAATTTAGCTATCTGTGGGCAACTGCCCCCCTCCACCTAAATCAAGTAAATCAATATAAATATTGATCCTGCCCCCCCAACACGAAGCCTCCCCTCCCTTCCATAAATCCTGGCTATGTCCATGTAGCTATCCCTCCCTTGAAAATACCATTTCTTCCTGTTCAGTCCATCCCTACAGCAATGATGTTCATGATATAAAATATATGAGCAGTGTGCACAGGAATTTGTTCATATTTTTTTCAAACTAAAGTGGTACCTCTGGATGCAAATGGGATCTGTTCCGGAACCCCGTTCGCATCCTGAAGCGAACATAAGACGCGTGGGTCGTGTTTCGCTGCTTCTGCACGTGCGCGTGACGTCATTTTGAGCATCTGCGCATGCGCGAGCAGCGAAACCCGGAAGTAACACGTTCCGTTACTTTCGGGTCGCCGTGGAGCGCAACCCGAAAATATTTAAGCTGAAGTGTATTCATCCCGAGGTATGACTGTATAGTCCAGCCCCCAACAGTGTCCGAGGGACAGTGAACTGGCCCCCTGTTTTAAAGTTTGAGGACTCTTGATGTAGGGCTTTATAGATGAAACCCAGCACTTGTGCCCAGAAACAGATGGATGGGCAGTGGAGCTGTTCTAGCAAGGAAGTCATATGTTCCCTATAACCAGCTCCAGTCAACAATCCAGTTGTTTAAACTTTTTCAAGATGAGCTAGTCAGTTTTATTATATATTTTTTATTTTGTATTTTATGTTTATTGTGCCTGCATATTTTGTTGTACACTGCCTCAATATTTTATATGAAGGGGAGGTCTTTAAGTAAGCTCATCAATCAATCAATCAATCAATCAATCAAAATCCTGCCAAACAATAGAAATTCAACCTGTGAAGATTTCCTAGGAACATCTTCCCTGTGGCTCACCTGTTGATTTTCTGTTTGCTATGCAGCTTTTTAAATTTTAGGAACTCTGCCAGAGATGGTAACCCTACAGAAGTGAACAAAAGAGGCCATTATAATATTTGGGGCTGCTTTTCTTTATACAACTAGCAATGAAACCCAACCCCTACACAAGTGCTTCCTGAATAAATAGACCATGGGTTGGAACACATCCCCAAACACAAGATCAGCTCATTAGATAAATCTGGGCAATTGTTGCATTGGTTTTAGAATGTAAGTTGTACTGCTCTTTGAGGATTATGATGAGAAAACTTGCACGTTCTTCCCTACCAGTGTATTTCAGGCTGATCTCTTTTCCACCCACCAATTTTGAAATTGATCTCTCACTTCTGCTTTTCCTCAGATTAGTTTCATCTTCTCTGAGGTTTTCCAGTGGCTACTAAACCAATATTCTCAAGAGTCGAAGATGGGAGGTAGAACAAAAACTATCTGTAAAGGGAATTGGGGTTGCTCATGCGTAAGGGGGCTGCTGCTCTAGGCAACGTTGTCTGGCTAAACCTTTCCCTGGCTGGACAGCCCTTTCTCCGTGGCTGTCTCAGTCACTGGCAGAATCCGTCAGTGGGCGTTTCCTGAACTTCTTCCAACATAAAAGCTCTTTGACGCCAAGTCTCCGCCTAGCCTCCCTGCGCGGAAGTCTTCTGCGCAGAGTGGGCGTGGCCAGCGGAGGTCCTGGGCTCTCCCCGCTGGTCTCTGTGGAAGAGTCTTGGAGCCATCTCTCCGAAGTCCTTCCCTGCTCCTCTTTCTTCCTGGTGCCACGCCGATTTCCTTCCCCAAAGGAAGTGTTCTCTCTCTCCCTGCTGGTCCCTTCTCCTGCATCGTTGGGGAGCCTTACCTCCACTCTTGGCTCCGATGGCAGTTCCCTGACACTATCCGAATCAGTTTTCCTGCAACTCAGTGAAATAAGCTTTATAAAACCTGAGTTTATAGATCAAAACAGAGCACCTTGTGAAATTTCTGCTCTACACATTTTGCTAAATTTGAGCAGTTTGGTAGCTAAGAATGAGCTCATATACACAGCCAGTTTCTGAAAGCCAGATGCAACATAGCTGTTGGATAAACTGGACTTGGGAGAGGATGAGGAAGGGTTTAAGTTTGAGTTTGCATTTCCTAAGACCTGGTGCCAGCTGGAGACTGGCAGACTCCTTTTAGTTGTCTTCTATTGGGTAAAATGATTTTATTTTTGGTTAAAATACACACTGTGTAGTTTGGAATCTCATGATGCACACACATAGGTAAAGCCAGAAATAATAACTTTGGCTGGGACTACAGCCAAAGTTATTATGTCTGGCTTATGATGGCAACAGATCAGGGGGAAATGAGGAGGACAGGGGTAAATTCTTCCCCATTCCCTTTTAGCACAGGGGGACGCATGGATGGGCCTTTCACCTTCCAGATGTTGTTGGAATCCAACTTCTGTGAGCTCCCAGCCAGCATAGCCAATGGTGAAGGGTGATAGAAGTTGCAGCCCAACAACTTTTGGAGCTTCACAGGTTCCTCTCCCCTGTCCTACAGATTCAGGTGTCTGTTTTTGTTGTTGTTGAGTAACTATTTAGGATCTGGCTTTTTTCACACACTCTCACACTTTTTGAGAAACATAAAACTGTGGTGTCCTGTCCAGATGGCCTGTTCCCTGCAGCACCAAATTCGAATTGCAAGTGTAACAGTAATCACAGGTGAAAAACCACAAACAGAATTCAGTCAGAACTGAGATGAAATACACAGTGGTACCTCGGGTTAAATATGCTTCAGGTTACATACGCTTCAGGTTACAGACTCCGCTAACCCAGAAATAGTGCTTTAGGTTAAGAATTTTGCTTCAGGATGAGAACAGAAATCGTGCTCCGGTGGCTAAAGTGGTGCTTCAGGTTAAGAACAGTTTCAGGTTAAGAACGGACCTCCGGAACGAATTAAGTACTTAACCTGAGGTACCACTGTAATGGAATATTATATGACCTAAGAAGATGCATGTTTTGAAATAGTCTTCCTTTCTTTATTTCACATATTTATGAAGAGTTCTGAACTTGTTATTCCTCTGCAGCATCCTATCGGGCAAGTCCAGACCTGTTTAACTTCAGCACCAGATCATGTACCTTTTGACTATTCTCTGGGCCTTAAGACCTAAAGCGTTGAACACTCCACCAACAATGCCTGGATTACAACCAGTAGAGGAAAAGCTGTAAAGGCTGTCATTGACAGAGCTTTATTCAAGATTCAGGCATGACCCAAATCTGACCATTTACCAACTGAACCACATCCTGAGCAAAGCCAGAGCTTATAGTTGTTATTAATCATGTTATTTCCTGAAGGACCTGAGAACAAGAGTTAGTCACTGTACTGTTGAGGCTTGGAAGGAGCCAGGTGAGCAATCTTAGTAACAATGCTCGGTAGAAGGAAGCCAAAAATTATTCACTTAGAAGAGGCCACAGTCATCTGCACTCACCACTAACTATGTCTCCTGCTGGCTTTGTAGATTCACAGAATTGTAGTGCTGAAAGAGGCACAAAGGCCGTCCAGTTCAGTTCCATGCAAGGAAGTGGAATCCTCTATACCAGATCACTCTGTGATGGAAGAATATAATGTAAATTATAGGGTTCTACAAGCACAGCAGAAAGAGTCATAGTGAACCTTGCCAATAGTATATGTGGCATAAGGAATACGTTTAACAAGACAAAAGCTGCATTTCTCTTGCTGAGAATCTTGCCATTGATTCCCTTATTTGAATACTATTAATTGCATATCATATTTATATTTATTACATGCAAACTGCCTGGTCCTATAAAAAGTTAGGTGTGTCTATTAAACTCAGTGGATTTAGATATGCCTAATTACTGCTAATGTCAGGCTGAATTTTTCCTCCTTTGCTATATAATAAACACAACAATTCAAAACTGTTGCCTGGTTTCTTATTAAGCTGAGATGTGCACAAGCTTTGTGCCCACTCAATTGGTATTTGTACTTCTCCTTCCCTCTTCACATCTTGGTGTATTGTGATTAACCCAGGAAGTTTCTGTCCACCATAGATTCCCTTTACATAGGGATGGGAATCTATAGTTACTATGATTGGAACAAGGCAGCATCTTAAACCAGCTGCAAGCTATGGTTTGTAATCCTAGCATGTGCAAATCCTGGTAACCATAATTTCCAGTTCAAGTGTAACAGGACACTATGATTAATACGTTCAGGAAGTGTTGAATCATGCTGTAGGCGCAGGCATGGCCAAACTTGGCCCTCCAGATGTTTTGGGACTATAACTCCCATCATCCCTAGCTAACAGGACCAGTGGTCAGGGATGATGGGAGTTGTAGTCCCAAAACATCCGGAGGGCCAAGTTTGGCCATGCCTGCTGTAGGGGAAATGAAGAGGAGGAGCAAGGAGGAGTATGTGGCACAAGGCTTGTGCTTATCTCAGCTAATTAAGATGTGATAGGTGCATCTGAATTGCAGCACTCTCTTGTATCAAATGTTGTGCTCTCATATAGCATATAATTGATCTCCCTGTTTCATGTAATGGCTGGATATTAATAGCTTATGTTTGATATACTGTCAGATTGACTAATGCCATTATCTCTGTAATGTATGAATTCTGAAGCCATTCCCTTTTATTTAGTTCTGATTGTGCTCATCAGTGTTTAGCAAAGGCTAATTTTGCATCAGCCAAGGAAACCAGAAGAGAGACTGGGGGTAGGGGGCATTATTCATTTATGTGTGAGATTTTGTACCCAAACTTCACCACTAAGTCCCAGGGCAGAATTACAACAAAGGTTTGCTGCAATGGGTTTTCGCTACTGAGGAAGGTTTTGCCATAATCCTGGAAACTGACCTATTGCTCCAAAATGGGATCATCCTGGAAACTGGCTCCAAAATGGGATCATCCTGGAGCACAATCTTGATGCCTGGGGAGATTCAGCTGATAGGCCTGCTCTTCTGAATTCAGTTTGCAGGCTTCCCGACATAAAGGTTGTCTGGTGTGTTTAATGAAACTCAATAACTCAGGCTTTTATGATGTCATTTCCCCCCTCTCTTTCATTTGCAGATATTGACGAATGTGTTGATGGGACTGACAACTGCCACATTGACGCCATCTGCCAGAACACTCCCAAATCTTACAAATGCATCTGCAAATCTGGCTACACCGGAGATGGGAAGCACTGCAAAGGTAGGGAGAATAGGTCAGCCCATTGAAGCAAAGATGGGGAGGAAATGCTTGCTCGCTCTTTTATGCTGTTTTATGCGGAGGGGCAAAAACCCATTATATTTCAAAGAGTTTTTTATTAGTTGTGTCTTAGCTGCAGTGAAGTTCCTTTGGTGTCTCTGAAAAATGTGAAGATCACTCTGCTACACTCACAGCCAATGTGGTCAGAATAATGGCTCTTCCAGATGGTTTTAATTTTATTTATTAAGCTAAATAAATGGATTATTCATTTTGTGCGGGGGTGAAACAGCATGGGGCTACCAGACTGCCTCTGGTTAGGCACTGATGAGGGAGAGGCTTGTTTAGCTTTAATAAGTATTCTCAGATAATTTCAGGGCCCTAGAGAATTTGATGAGTTCTGTTTCAGCTTTCATTATCCTCCTTACCACCACCACCACCACCACCACCACTGTCAGATGCAGTGGTCTCCACTGGTCAGCGTGGCTGAAAGAAACTTGCCCATGGTTATGGTGGACTGTGTGTACCTGTGTTCATAACAAGGGTGCTGATAAGTGGGGTTCCCTTCTACAACACAGGGACCCCACTTATGGGACATGCCCTGAAGGGTTTGTGGATCATAGAATGATAGAGCTGGAAGGGACCATAAGGGTCATCTAGTCCTGAGATCTCATGCTCCACCAACTGAGCCATCTCAGTTTATGTTCATCATGTTTGATAGCTTCCATTGAGATACAGTGGCTTGGGGAACGGCTGTAGCTCCATGGTAGAGTATCTGCTTTGCCCGCAGGAAGCCCCCAATTCAATCCCTAGCACCTTCAGGTAGGGCTGGGAAAGTCTTCCTTGTCTGACAGAAACCTGGAGAGCTGCTATGAGTCGGTGTAGACAGTACTGAGTTGGTTGGATCAGTTGTCTGATTCAGTATAAGGCAGCTTCCTGTATCCCTGTAACCAGTGCTATTTTTCTAGAAAACACACAGCATGAACGCCTCCCTTGTTCTCTTATAATGGCAATGGCGCCCACCTTGACAGGTGCCGGAACTGAGTTCCAGCTGACAAAAAGCCCTGCCTGTAATCTACCTCCCCATTGATGTGGAGGCCGCTCCCGAACAACCATAAACCCTGACTGCTGCAAATTGGCAGATACTGGGAGCTCTCGCACCAGCCAAGAAGTTCTTAAGCTGCAGCTGTGACTAGAAACAGGGTGGCCATCCCACCGTGCGGCTCTAATTCAACTGCATCTGTCAGGAGGAGGAGTGAGAGGCGAGGAGAAGGAATGGAGTGAAAGTAAGGAGGGACAGAGGACAGGGAAGAGAATGGAGGGGGTGACCAGGAGCCGAGGGGATGGTGAGGAGGGGAAAAGAAGCAGAAGATAGTAGAACAGTCAAGCCAGAGGAGAATGTGGGGAAACTGAGACGCTGCACAATAAAGGACCTCAGGCAAGAAGGTTGTTGGGCTGATGCTCCGTCTTACTCTGAGACACCCCAAATAGCAGATGAATAGTCCCCAGATGTTTCTGTGGAGCACCCCTTTCCAAATTCCAAACTCATTTTAAAAACATTCTTAAAAAAACAAACACCAACCTATTTTTTGCTTCCTCCTTATCCATGCAGTTCTTGCTTGCAGTTTGGGCTTTTGTTGGGTGTCCAAAAGGCTTTTCCAATAGGGTGGGTAGGTGAGTTGTGGCTATCTGAGTCTCTGTGTGTGTTATACATGTGGTATGTGGGCCTATGTGAGTGCAATCCTCAGTGCAGCCCTTGGACCTTAAAAGGTTAGCCATCCCTATGTTAAAATCCCTGCATTTGTGGCTGCCTCTGCCCTTCACAGATATCCAGCGAAAACGGTCAGGGAATAATCTAATCTGTAGGACCTGAAGTGGTTCCCAGACTGGACTGAATAGCCCTCATAGGCTTTCCTTACAGCAAAAAGGCTGCTACTAAGGCTCATACTTACATGTTGACCCAAGGGCTGAAACTTGGGTTAAATATAATTATGGGATTTTTTCCCAGCAAACAGATTTGGTTTTCATGAACAGTCTTTCTAAATCGTGATGAACGCGGCTCCTGTCCCCAAAGTGCTTTCACAGTGTCATCTCAAGTGACATTTTTTTCTGGTCCTTTCTTGCTGAAATCCTGAATCAAAGGAATGGCTAAATTACTCTATGTGTCTGAGTTACTGGATTCCCCCCCCCATGTGGTTCCACCAATTATTTTCAATCAAGCAACTTGGCCACCTCAGTGTTGGAGTTTTATCTCCAGTGAATGATCAAAGTATCAAGCCCATCTTGAAACAGAACTGAGAGAGCCAAACTCTGAGATCACATAATAAACAAGGACTTGTTTTGAGTGCATCCCTTTATCAAGTTTCCAATAGTATTGCATGCATAAATTCCTGATTGGATAATCAAAAACTAAAGGCTATATTTCTGGGATTATGTTGGACAATGGTAGAGATGCATCCATCTTGCATTTAATATAGAAAACACAATTATGGTGGCTTTAACAAATGACCTGGTGCCAAAGTTTTGACCATGAGTGGCAGTTTCTGATAGGATACATAGTGGGTCATTTTGAACCATGTGACGTGTGAACAATTTTGTTGTAAGCTGCTTTGAGTTTATTGACGGCAAATACAATTGTTTGAACAATACTATTGATGGTCTAGTAAACTTATAAACTCTAGCTAAAGCCCTTCAATGATTTTCATCCATGCGCTCAGTGAAAAGTTGGTAATTCTTGGACCGCTGA
Organism: Podarcis raffonei; assembly: GCF_027172205.1. Lineage (NCBI taxonomy): Eukaryota > Metazoa > Chordata > Lepidosauria > Squamata > Lacertidae > Podarcis > Podarcis raffonei. The sequence goes on from NC_070607.1 coordinate 55,621,816, forward strand.
TGTTCTCCATTCTATGTACAGATGTTGATGAATGTGAGCGTGACGACAATGCTGGCTGTGTCCATGAATGTGTCAACATCCCAGGGAATTATCGATGTACCTGCTACGATGGCTTCCGCCTGGCACATGATGGCCATAACTGCCTCGGTAAGAGATTCATGCATTGTCAAACTGTTTATATTCAAAACATATAAAAACAACAGTGTAAGATTTGCCATATAGACTTCCTATTTCAGAAGCAGCCTGAAACAAGAGCTCTCAGAGATATGAATATTTGCATTCTGGATCCAAAAGTTGAATTCTTTCTGTGAATTGCTGAGTGCAACTTTTCTGACTCAATTACATTGGCAGGCAGGTGTCCTCCAGAAATTCCTTTTTTGTGTGTGTGTGTCTCATAGCTGTTACGTATTTGGTCATAGAGCTCTGCATTGTTCAAAGCAGACAGAGGCAATGAGCTCTGAAATGTGCACTGTATCTGCTGAAGCATGCTTTCTTCGAATCCATTGTTTCTTCTCTGTTCTTTTGCACTGTCTTACGTATATTCAGTGGAAAGATGAAAAGCATCTTGGCCCAGAACTACAGTTGAAATGCAGCAGTTTTCTATTTCTGCTGACTCTGCCATCACGTGGCATTGCATAAACACCCCAGCTGTGAAGTTTTGCTGCAGGGTAGCTTGATTCTCTATCTCATAGAGAAATACAAACTTTTCTGAAGTGGCTTCTTCTGTCAGGTTGAAGATTAAAGTAAAGATCTTTAACACTTTCTTGGGAGACGGAGATAAGGCAGCTGGATTTATTTTCCAAACAACCTATGGAGAAAAATCATGTTAGTGAATAAAGCTTCTTTTGTCTATCATTTTGTTCCAGTGGGAAAAAACAAGGGGTGGGGGAGAGATGGTAAAAGTTAATGTATGTTGAGTGAGTGCCTGTTATAAAAGCTTCTTCCTTTCCTTGCTTAAGTTATGTTAATATCTTATCTTTAAGGATAGTGATCCCGGTTATAGTTCCCCATGTAGGAAAAGATGCTCTGCTGGGGCCTGGGATTGCCTGCCACCTCTGCTGCTGCCATCTTCTACCCCAGGCGTGAGAAAGAGAAAGTGCAGTGACTAGTACCCTTGAGCATTCAGATTGAACCTTTGTGGGGTAAACGCTGGGAGCATCTTGGTCCCTAATTCAGACACTCCTTCAGCTCTTGTTCTAGCAAGTGAGCAGGGCTACAGGTTTTCCTGAATACCATCAGAGGCAGCATTCCTAGAAAAGTTGCCTGTCTGCAGCAAGTCTTGGCGAGCCCCTGGATTCTGCCAGCTGGCAAATGGATTGCCTGCCTGCCAGGGTGACTCACCGAGGCACTTGCGCAGGGATGAACAAAATCATTAGACTTGCAGGCACAAATGATGAGAAGAATTTAATTATGGGCTACAAAGTGCTTTCTTTTCCCTTTTGATTTCTGTGTTTTCAGGTGTTGTGCACCACTTGGGTTTTTACACTTCTGGAACACATTGTAAAGCAACAAAGAGGAGCGTATGAAGCATCAGGTATGGAGAACCTTTGGCCCTCCAGAACTACTACTCCCATCAGCCCAATGGTCAGGGCTGATAAGTGCTGCAGTTCAGCAACATCTGGAGGACCAAAGGTTTCCCACACCTGTCCTAGATAGAAAGCATATGCACTGCCACTGAGTCATAGTGGAAGTGGAATGATTCAACTCCCCCCTCCCCAGATTGTAATGATCAAAAGGGTTTCCATTCTTGATATGCAATGTGTTGCTCACCATATGTTGTTGTACTACAGCTCCCATCAACCTTAGCCAGCAAGGCCAGTAATCAAGGATGATTACCAGCAACATGTGGAGGGCACCACATTGAGAAACCTCAAAAAATCACAAGCTTGAAAATAAGGTTGTTAAAGCTAGTGTTATTTTTCTAGAAAAAGAGGTGCCAGAACTCACCATGGACATCTTCCTTGTTCTCTTATAATAGCGGGGGTACCCACCTGAGAGAGAGCTGTCATGATATACATATAGGGTGAAGCAGTACCCTATCCCATAGGATCTAGAATGCCATTGGGTTGCAAAAGTAGCATAGCCAAATCTGAGTTTGTCTCAATATTGTCCTCCCCACATGCATGAGAACTTTTCTTAAAGCCGCAAAGAGTCTAGGTTGCTGACATCACAAATCCACCTTCACACCTCTCATAGTAGCAAAAGTCTATATTGCTCTCATTGCTCATCTGTTAGGCCAAACTTGCTTTTTAGCCCTCTGTAAGCAAAAACCATTCACACACAGAAATTTAACTGTTCTGTCCTGGTTGCCATGCAGTTACTAAGGCTTGAACTACAGTATTTCTTATTAAAGTTGATACATTCTTTGACAAAGCTCATAATTTACATTTTCAATCCAACTGGGTTAAGAACACAATTTAACTTTTAAAAAGGATAGAATAGATTAAAGAGGTTTGATGCATGTTTTTAAAAGTATTATGTGTGATTACACCATAAGCATAAATGTCTCTAATAAACATTAACTTACTGTTGTTGTTTAGTCATGCCCGACTCTTCGTGACCCCATGGACCAGAGCACGCCAGGCACTCCTGTCTTCATTAACTTACTAGGTTGCCAAATATACAAGTTGGCCCTAGTGCTTCTGCATATTAGGGTTGCCAGCTTACTAAAGCCACAATACAAAGATACAATATGCATTTTAATTGCGACACTTGTAGGAAAGATGGAATTTAAATGAGATGGGGAGGTATAAAAACAAACAAACAAACAAACAAACAAACAAACAAACATGGATCTAGACCTCTAGTGAATGCCAGGGTGTTTAGTCACTTGCTTTTCTGTTAGTGACGTATCTCTGCCCCCTTTACCTCCTCTCATTACCAAATGCTGTTTCCTTCTCTGAGATGGGTCTTGGCTTCCTTGTGCAAATTTGGACTGCGGGCGAATTCTGCAGCCCTGTATCCTATTCCACAGTTGCCTGCTTTCTGCAGCTATATTGGAGTAGTTTTCTGCAGGAACTGTTTTGTAAAACTTTGCTGTTAAAGCCCTGTATACTATTTTTGTTGTGTCTGGACATACGAGTTTAAGTAAAAACAGCAGCAACAGCTGGGATTCTTCAGAGTTATTTAAACACTGACATTTCATCAGTGAAATGCTGCCCCTCCCACCCTCACTGCCCCAGGGTCTCATGTTGAAAGATTGCAATCTCCAAGTTATATATTTCAAACACATTTTTAGGGGAAATTGCTGACAGGGGAGGTAGCTGGCTCTGAATTCTTACTCCCATGCAGTAAATCTGTGAGTGGAGAGCTGCTGATGGGATGATAGCAGTGTACAAGTCTTGAATGATTTTCTCCCCTTCTGTCCCTTCTCAGTTTAAGACACTTCCACACCAGGTATTTCCGCACATTTGCAGTGTCTGAAGAACTTTTTTTTTTGAGGAGGAGGAGGAAGACACAATGATATGCTTGAGTTTTATCCCATTTTTCCTCTTCCTGGAATAATCTGATCAGTACTGTATAGATGTGAAAACTCCAAAGATGAGGCTGTTTCAAAATGGAACTATTCAGTGTTTGGAAGCAGTTTGTTTCTAACGTGTTATGTGATGTTTCTGGAGGGTGATTTCTAATGCCACCCTTGGTTCCTGCATGGCATAGCTAGGCACACCTGAGCCATTTTATTTCTGGGAGCAGCTATGGTAAGGTTAACAGGATTTTTCCAATTAATCCGGGGACACTTTTCAACTTCCTACTAAATAGATGGATTTTGTCAGGGGACAGATATGTAAATCTGGGGACTGTCCCCGGGAAACAGGGATGTCTGGTAACCTTAAGCTATGGAAAGGTTGTTGCTTTTGCTTCAGAGGTGGCAACCTTGCTCCGTATGGAATTTTATTTTATTTGTTTTTAGTATTGTAATGGGACTTGCGTACCATTAGAAAGCCTAGCCTGGAATTTATGAATGGCCCCTGTCTATCTTTCCTCACTTGGTTCTATAACATGAAAGCTTTTGAAGGTTGTCTGCTCTTCCTTGGTTGATATAACTGCAAATTCTGCTGGCTTAATTGCCTACTAGTTTAGAACAACCTTGTTCCCACTAAGACCACAAAACCGGCCTTTTTAAAAAAAACAACAACAACTGAGCACCATGTAAACAAAAATATTTGCTTATAGGCAGAAAATATAATGGAGGAGAGGTTTTCCCCTGATTTCGAATACAGCCACTTACTGTGTGCTGAGATAGGAACGATGGGCAGAATTTCATTCTGTATCACAATGTGAGAATCAAATGCTGTGATTCCCAGCGCTTTACAGTCTTTGTAATAATCTGCAGCTTCCCACAAGGATCATTTAACATCTTTAATGTATCTAAATATCTAACATCAGTTGCCCCTGCTGCTGTGTGGGAGCTCACCTCTTTTTCCAATTAGCCCTGCTGTGGGCGGATGGGGGGGGCAGGTTTTCCTCCCAGTGTAGAAGCCCCAGGATCCTGCTCTACTGACACAGGGTGAGCCCCACATCTGACCAAACAAATGAGTTAATAGCAAACATGATGAGAATCATAATATGGGGAGGAAGTGTGCAAATAAAGCCCAGGCCAAAACAAACCTTCAGCCTCACTTTGGAGAGCTTGAGTTTGCCTTGATCCGACAGTATGTATGAGCCACGCTGTTGTCATTCATTTATAAAAACAAGAGTTATCAGTGCTCAGGTTTGCTTGGAAATCACACCGCGACATGTTAGCCTTTCCCCACTCCTCACATCCAGATGCACGGGCATGGTGACTGTGGGAAAGAATTGTTTGTTTTATTGAGACAACTTATATATCCTGCTATTCCAATGCACTTGCATTGTGCAGGGTGGCTTGCAGGAAATTAAAAACAAAACAATCCCATAAGAAATAAAATCAACAGCATAAAAACAGAAACTAGCTTGGCAGATAAAAACAATTTTAAGCCAAGCATCATTCTACCAGATAAAATCAAACTGCCAGAAAAGGAAAGTTTTAACCAGTCATCAAAAAACAATAAGAGGGGTGGGTGTCAGACAGATCTCATGGGGTAAGGTGGATGCGACCACTGAGAAGGCCTTTTTATATTACTTTTTGGTTCTGTCCAGTTGTGCCTCAGCTATGGCTGGGAAATGGAGAAGAACCTCTGCAATAGATCTAAGCCATTTAGGCAGGCATAGGCAAACTTGACCTTCCAGATGTTTTGAGACTATAATTCCCATCATCCCTGACAACTAGTCTTGTTAGCTAGGGATGATGGGAGTTGTAGTCCCAAAATATCTGGAGGGCTGAGTTTGCTTATGCCTGATTTAGTGCTTTAAATGGAACTAGGGTTGGTTTTATTGTTGTTCTGTGCTTCTTACTTGTCCAAGAGTTTCTGGTTCTTTATTGTATGTTCATTCTTATTCTCTTGCTACTCCATATACTTGAAATCATCATCTGGAAGATTTGTGGGTCCGTCCCCCAATTCTGAATGTTCAAATCAGTTTTTTAAGATAGGTAATATAACTAACCATATTTTATCCCCCTACAGACCCATGTGTGTGGGTTAACAGACAAATTAATCAGCCTACTCCTTCTGTTTAAAAGCATGGGGCTGAGGAGAGTTTAAATCTCATCGTAAGCAGTTTAATTGAAAGCATAAAAAGAAATTAGTGGTTAGGCTGATCACCCCCTTTCATTAACCCGTTTATCAAAGAAACATACTACAGACTGCTGCAGAATAGGTGTAATATGACCCCATGGGTCATATTGCCAACTAACACAAAGCACAGTGCACGTGCTCAGAGGCACTATTTCCCCCTGTTCAGGCTATGTGATAAGAAAAATGGGGCTCATCTATGCCTCTGTTTGTCCCACCATTGCCTTCTGGAGAAACCTGCTGTTTACCTCTGAATCAGATCAAACAGCAGATTGCTGTTTGTTTCAATTCAGTAGTAAAGAGTGTTTTCCAAGGGAAAGCTACATGTCAAATGCAAGACCACCTAGAAAGCATGGGACCAGTGGAAAACTGCTCAGACTCATTCTTTCTAGGCACGGCACAAGTGGAAGTGTGAGTGAGCCTGTATTCTAGTTGTAAAAGCAAAGCTGGTGAATATGCGTTCTCCATTGAGAGAGATTGATTCGTTTCTGTAGTTTATCACAAGACCTAGAGCAGTGTCCAGACAAGATGCTAGAATGGCTGGGAGGTACCAACTTCAAAGGTTTCAGTGCTGGCACCTGGTGCTAAAAGCAGATTGCTGTGCTGAGTTTAAGAACAACAGCAGCAAACTGTGTTTCCCAGTATACAATCTCATGTCCACTTACTCCCTTTGCATTCTTTAGTCTTGCTATGCCAGGTATTGCTTTGACCCACGTATAGGAGTGGGCTTTTGATGTCTTGTAAGTTTGAAAGAGAATCAAGGGGGAAAGGATAATTCTGGAACTATCTTCAAATCCCCTTGAAGTGGGAAAAATGGGCAGGGCAGATCTCATTCCAATTAGTGTATATGGGGAAATCGCTAGTGAGCTTATTATGCGAGGATTATTCATGCATAAGCTTTCCATTAAACACAATCCAGTGGATTTGTTGTTCAACCCTAAACTCTACAGTTAAAACATCTGGAACTAGCCAAGGGTGGGGCAATTCTCCTGCTTTCCTTTCCCATTATATGGTGAGTCCAAGAAAAGGAAGGGAGGAACAAAGAGAGGCTGAATGGAAGAATAAATATTAAGTCAGATCCATGTTGAATATGGTTTTGGCAGAAGCGACAATGGGGCCAGTTGTCAGTGCACCTGTGGTCTTTCCCCCCCTCCTCTATGGCTCCATATGACACATGCTTTCCAGTTGAACACTTGAAGGAGGAAGAAGAGAAATATTGAATTGGTTCTTTCTTGGGAGGAAAAGTGGAAGATTCACTCTTAGTCTTTTTGCATCTTGTGTAAGGACTGAAGCAGCAACACCACACATTTCAGCCCACAGCGAAATGCGTGAGTGCCCCACATACATGGCCTGTGTACATATCACTATGGGTTGTTTATGTTTCCTTGGACATCTTATGCTGCATTATTATAAACTAATCCAGTAATTTTGGTTGTTATTTTAAAGATGCTTTTATGGTAATGGTTAACGTTATTTGTGTTAGCCTAGTTTGTTTTATGTGGGTTTAATGTTTTAATACCTTTGGATCAATATGATGGGGTTTACAAATCAAAGGGAATCAATCAATCAGTCAATGTACAAATGGTTAAATGTCCACCAACTTGATAATGGCTTTAACATGGAATTAGGCAACATGGAGGATAAGGTTATCAATAACTATTAGCTGCAATAGCTGTTGGAGGCACAGTGCCTCTGAATACTGGTCGTTGGGTATCCTAGGTGGGGAGAGTCCAGTTGCACTCAGGTCCTGTTTATGTGCTTCTTGTTTGGCATTATGAGAACAGGATGCTGGAATAAATGGGCCTTTAGTCTGATCTGGCAGGGCTACTCCTATGTTTTTAGGTTCTATGAGACAGAAAAATGATGGAGTACAGAGGAAGAACAAGATTCCATCAGGCTTTCCTCTCAGACATGTCATTCCACACACTGTTTTCAGAGTCCATGTACATCAATAAAAACGAAGTTTTTAGTATAAACTAATAGCAATCCAATCACTAAAGGGGCACAAAAGTGTACAGCAGTAATGTTCGATGCAATGTTTTAAATGCAGCTTTTAGAAAACTGGTAGCTGCAGACTATACTGCTATCTTTTCTCATGACAAACCTGGGTCATTTCCTTCTGGTTTCTGCCTCCTGCAGAGCTGGTTTATTAACAGTTGATTTCAGGGAAGCTGAGTAAGAACTTTGACATTTAAAAACCAAGATCATTAATTTACTTGGCCTTGACAAGAACATCACTTGGGACTAGTACTGTAGGAATTAAGTGGCTGGGCTACACTTCTTTCTAGATATTTCTCACATCCATACACTCTTTTCTTACTGTCACCCAGTCAAACCTGTAAATCCATCTTCTGCTTCGTCTAACTTATCAGAGAGACACTACTTTCCTCAGCTTGAGGATCTCACCCTTCAAGCAGATGAGAGAAGAGAAAGGTAACTGTGTTCTGTTTATGTTCTGAAAATGCAACATGGCCTAGTGGTAAGGATGTCAGTGACACAATTGGGAATAAATACATCTTTGGAAGTATGTAAACAATGCCTTTCAATAGCTTAGAAGAGCAAAATTTAGCTCATAGAACTCAATGGGACTTATATCTGCATAGAACACAAGCTTCTTTTCTCCTGCTCTGGGGGGTAGGACCTGAACCAGTGGATTCAAGTTACAAGAAAGGAGATTCCAACAAAACATCAGGAAGAACTTTCTGACAGTAAGAGCTGTTTGACAGTGGAACAGATTTCCTTGGGAGTTGGTAAACTCTCCTTCCTTGGAGGTTTTAAAGCAGAGGTTGGCTGGCCATCTTTAATGAATGTTTCAGTTGAGATTCTTCCATTGCAGGGGGTTGGACTGGATGACCCTCATGGTCCCTTCCAACTCAACAATTCTATGATTCTATGAATTCTACAATAAAAGGCTGATTTATCATGCTGTTGACTGAGAAGGGGAAAGGAAAGACTAATTTAAGGTCAGTAGCTGGGAGAACCATGAGCTGTTTTAAACCCAAATAGGGAAGCAGAAAATGACTAAATAAGGGGCCTGTAGCTGAGAGAAATGAAAGCCACTTTAACACACTCCAGACAGGAGGACCTATACTGATTGAAAGGTGCAGTCCTAAGTACCCTTTCTAGGGGTAAATTCCATTGAACCAAATGGGATTCCCTTTGGAGTAAATGTATTAGGCTCTTGCCCCTGGCTTGTGTGTTGCAAAATTGTTACAGGGAAAAGAAACCTATATTAAGCGTTGAGTGGAACCATTGTTTTGATTCGTCTTCCAGATGATTTTGGAGGAGCTTTGCCCCAGCAGTACTAAAGACTCTGTTGTGGAAAGATCTACATAACAGGCTGCGTTCTGTATTTGGCTGCCTTCCTATTCTGTAATATGGGAGAGAAAAATGTGTAGGTCCGAGGAAGGTATTACAGACTTGCCTCTTCCGAGACTTGTGGAAGCTTTTTTGGAACTTGGTTATTGCTAGAATAAATCCCATTATCATCCTTTTCTTTATCCCTAATAAGATTCCAAGTGACCTTTTGAACCAGAACAGGAATTTGAGCTGTTGTCCAAATCAAAGATAGGGATCTTTAGTCTTCTGCATGTCTATGTTGCCTTTAATAAAATAGGCATTAGGTCTGCAGTCTCACTTTAGCTACTGGTTTTAACCAGCATCTTGTCTTTCTTGGGTTGACTTCAGGGAAATTATGGTTTCTTTATCAGTAAGAGTTTTACAGACAGTTATTGGCATGCAGGGGACTTAATGTGCCTAAGATAAAAACCACATTATTGAGAAAACACAGGAGCACACATGATCACAAACACACAGTCCTTTCTGCCTTGTTGAGGCCATCTGACGTAATCTGGCTATGGCTTAATCTAGCTGGAAATATATATATAGCTCCTTCGCACAAATGCATATGCAGGATATATGTTTCCCTTGACCTTTTCTACCACAAACTGATTTTCCTTTATATTATTATTTCCCTTAAGGTTATCTCTATTGTATCTGTGGACAGTTTTCTCCATTGAACACTGATACTGGCATGGGACACAGTTCTATTTAGAACAAAAGCTGCAAATTGCGTGATCAGGAGAATATTGTCTAGGTTAAATATGAGCAGTGGGAGGCCCTTTTATTACCCAGATCAAATTTTTCCAGTAACCATAGGCACTTGAAACAGCTTTCTATCTATCCTCTATTGTCCTAATCGTTTGGACAGGTACAACAACCCTGTGAGGAAGGATTGATCTTACTTCATTTTACAGACATTGCCTGAGGCCTCCCAGGAATTCATGGCACGGGTGGGACTTGAATGCTTCTTGTTGGCACTTTGTGAGCTCAGTGCACCCTCTCTTTGTTTACAGATCATTTAATTGTAACAAGATGGGACTTGAAATCAGGCATCCAGGTCCAATTCTGTCTGATAAACCAGTTACCTCTGTGCTAACCTTGCCACTACTCAGAGAATAGTTCAGAAAGGGAAGTCCTATTTGGGCTTTCCCCTCTATGCAGCAATTTGTCTGAAGGGAGAGAGCTGGCTGGCCTCACATCCACCACCACATCCTGCACCACCCTTACCCCTGCCATCCTATCACTGCTGGGAATGCCTGTAAAAGGGAGCCTGCTGTATGTCTACCAGTGCCTACCAGTAATTAGGAGCAGTTGTCCGTTGTGGGCCTTAAGCAACCATTGAGGAAGAAACAGGAGTCAAGCCCAGTAGGCACTATTGCTGCTGTGTAGGCAAAATCCATGACAGACTGGGAGACCTTTATCTTCCTTCCAGATCACAGAAGAGCCAATTGCCTTCTGTGGATTCTTTCCCTTGAAGCTTGATGGCTCACCACAGAGGGTGGCAGCACACAAACCATGGGTCTCTGATCTTAGAGTTGGCAACTTCTGACACAACCTCAGCTTGGATTATGAGTCTTTCTTAGCCCCCAGCTACTGATTTACTTTGCTATGAGGTTATATGGACAGGAGAAAAGGATATTACTCGTTCCCAGAATATTTGTCCATGCTTAACTGCCACATTTTGTGGTGATTTTCCTTACTTTCTCAGTTGGTATGACTACATTTGGTTCTTTATGGATATTTTTGACGGTGGAATGGACTCCCTTGGGAAGTTGTGGACTCTTCTTCCTTGGAGGTTTTTAAGCAGAAGTTGGATGGTCGTCTGTCATGGATGCCTTAGTTGAGATTCCTGCCTTGCAGGGGGTTGAACTTGATGACTCTTGGGGTCCCTTCCAACTCTATGATTCTGTGTTTCAGAATCTGGAAGATCATGAGGCAAGACTCCAAAACACACTAGTGCTATTTTAGAACGTTATTATTTGACAAATCATTGAGGAGTTTCTTTGTTCTAAGCCATTTGCCTATAGTTTATATCTATACATCTTTCCTTTGGCGTCATAAATCTAGACATTGGCTCTGTACACATCATACCTCACATTCGAACCACATTTTCCCCCTCCAAGAATTCTGGACACTATAGTTTATTAAGGGTTGCTGGAAATTGTTAATCTGTGAGTGGTAAACTACAATGCCCAGAATTCCTGGAGGCAAATAATGTGCTTTAAAAGAACACTGTGTTGAACAACTTGGTTAAGCAGTCCTTAAAATGTTCATGTTTTGGGATAGAATCTTAATAGTTGGCAATAGTCTGCAAGACGCCATGCATGACAGTGCGTTTGACTTTTCTGTGCATATGAGCTAGTCTGTGTGTTTTAATTAGCCCCTTAGACATTTGTTCAGGTATTCGGGTCTGATCTGAAATTCCTTCTCTCTGCATGCTGTCATCGACCTGCTATTCTGACTTTTCCGGAGTCCGCTCCATGGCCCCACGGCTGATGTCCGAAGGGCTCAACTTTCCACTTAGCTGTTGGGCTTCAAATGCTCGAGTTCACAGGAGGTTTTCTTTGGCACTGGGCCTCTTGCCTTCTGTGTGTGTGTGTGTGTGTGTGTGTGTGTGTGTGTTGAGAAATGGGTTTGGTTGTATTTCTCTTCTGTTCTATGATAAAGTATGTGAGGGATCCTGAGAGCAAGAAAATGCACCTTTCTCCTGCCTGAGGCACCCGCTCAGCACTCTACTTGGTCATCCATGATAACGTGAAGGAGAAGGTGTGTATTTCTAGCCACCAGTATTTCAAAAGATCAGACGTAAAGTGGCAGGCAGATACTGGATAAGCTTTCACAATAGGCTGAACCACTGCCATGATGTTCTGCCAGAAACTCGGTTATTTGGTTGACCACAAACTTGACATGGGCCAACAGTGTGACGCGGCAGCTAAAAAAGCCAATGCAATTCTGGGCTGCATCAATAGGAGTATAGCATCTAGATCAAGGGAAGTAATAGTGCCACTGTATTCTGCTCTGGTCAGACCTCACCTGGAGTACTGTGTCCAGTTCTGGGCACCACAGTTCAAGAAGGACACTGACAAACTGGAACGTGTCCAGAGGAGGGCAACCAAAATGGTGAAAGGCCTGGAAATGATGCCTTATGAGGAACGGCTAAGGGAGCTGGGCATGTTTAGCCTGGAGAAGAGGAGGTTAAGGGGTGATATGATAGCCATGTTCAAATATATAAAAGGATGTCACATAGAGGAGGGAGAAAGGTTTTCTGCTGCTCCAGAGAAGTGGACACGGAGCAATGTATCCAAACTACAAGAAAGAAGATTCCACCTAAACATTAGGAAGAACTTCCTGGCAGTAAGAGCTGTTCAACAGTGGAATTTGCTGCCAAGGAGTGTGGTGGAGTCTCCTTCTTTGGAGGTCTTTAAGCAAAGGCTTGACAACCATATGTCAGGAGTGCTCTGATGGTGTTTCCTGCTTGGCAGGGGGTTGGACTTGATGGCCCTTGTGGTCTCTTCCAACTCTATGATTCTATGATTCTATGATTTTTGGTTTTCCAAAAAGTATTGGATCAGAGATTATTAGTCAAGAAGGAGACATTGGAGTAATAGCAGCTTACAGAAAATGATAGTTTGTTGGACTGCAGGCAGCAGAAATGACAGTCAGGAAAAAGATGTACATTTGTCACAAAGCGTGTTCTCCTTCAGGGAGAGCACGTGTTGCGGTGGGGTCTACTGAGCCACCCCCTTTGTTGCTGGGTAAGTTCTCCAAGATGGCCAGGGGGCATTGATTGGATTGCCGAGTTGCTGGGGGAAAAGTTATGTTGCAATTTTGGTGGGAGGGGTAAAAGGTTTAAATACTCTGCATGCAGCCTTTTACTTTCTCTTTTGCTGCGTGCAACGGATCACCCGCCCACCCGCCCTAGAATAAGGGGTTGTTGCGTTGACCTTGCTATGCCTGTCATGGGGTCGTCTGCCTTTGAGCAGGGGCCTGGTAGGAATTTTTCCACCTGGCAAATTGGCTGGCTGGGTGGTTTTTGCCTACTGCGTAGCAAATCGTCACAACTTGTAAGGTTGTGGTTAGGCATTGGTTATAAATCTGGTGGAGGAGGGGTTAGGATAGGCTGGGCCTGCCCCTCCATGGTTGCTGCGGAAAGGGAATTCCGTTAAAGGAATCCTGGGGCTTGCCATCTTTTCGTCCAATCCCTGGAATGGGACTAGGGCCGGCAAGCCTTCGGGGAGCAGGCGGGTGAGAGTTGAGGGTCTGTGTCTCAGCTCCAATTCTTCCCCGACTTGCTTTCCCCCGCACTGTCTTTCGGTGGTGCCCGGAAGTCAGTTCTGTCCCCAGGCGGGGGGACAGATAGTCTTAACCAATGCCTAAACAACCACTCACAGTTTGTATTTTAATAAAGTTGTGGCCAAAATCATGCCAAAAATCTTAAACAAAAAGTTACGTGTCCGTTGTGAGTTATTTTGGGGGGTGGATTGGGGACCTCAACACGCAATATTAGTAATATGTGAAGTTCTGGTCTTGAAAAGTACACAGGACAAGCAGGAAGTGGTGAGCAACAATAGTTGGGGGTATGTGAGACATACCAATAAAAAGCTAAAATAGTTAAGACATTACCTTAGATAAGAGATGAGTAAGAAGAAATGTGATTGAATGATATGAAGTAATAAGTCGCTTAGAAAATGTGGCCAGCAACTGGTTGTTAATGCTTTCATGTAAACTGTTGCCAAATTCGTTTGCTGGGTGGGTGTGTAGACACAGCCAACCTGCTGAGAGGCTGCTCCTGAGGGGTGATGCCATTCTGCCCTCTGGAATACCTTGGTCAGAAACAATCCAGATCCTTATGATATAGACATTGGAAGCAGACCTCCTAGTGCAACCCCCCCCCCACAACACCCAACAGGAAGCCTTTAGGGTGGCTTCCACTTACTCCCTGAAAGCAATGCCTGCTGGTTCAGAAAATGTTAGTGCAAATTGGCTCTGCTCCACAACACCAGCTGTTCCTTTTTAAATAAAATATTTTTTATTGAATTTTCAATTTTACAAACAAAACAAACATTTTACATACCATTGAATATGCAGTGACCTCCCTCCCTCTCCTTCCTTGGTTCATTTTACAGTGGTACCTCAGGTTAAGTACTTAATTTGTTCCGGAGTTCTGTTCTTAACCTGAAACTGTTCTTAACCTGAAGCACCACTTTAGCTAATGGGGCCTCCCGCTGCCGCCGCACCGCCGGAGCTCGATTTCTGTTCTCATCCTGAAGCAAAGTTCTTAACCCAAGGTACTATTTCTGGGTTAGTGGAGTCTGTAACTTGAAGCATATGTAACCTGAAGCGTATGTAACCCGAGGTACCACTGTATTTATATTCACTTCCTTCATATTTTACTAAAACCATTTTTGTCAGTTCTCCATTTTTACATCCCTCAAACAATAACGACTCTGTTGATTTTATCTTAATGCTGCCAGTGTTTTCAACTGTGTACAGATACTTTCCATATAGTCACTAAATATTTTCCACTCTCCTTGCACTGATCCCCTTTCCTTTGTTCCCTTTAATGGCCCATCACCCAGTCGATCACCTCAGCAGGAAACTGGCCTGGCTTATATTTTAACACTTACTGGATCCAGCGGTTAGAAGGGTATCAACATATAGGCTACTGTCCTCCCTTCCTCCCCGCCCCAAACTCACAACACTATATTTTAGCACCCTGGGCTTTGCCTGCCTAAAGTACTAGTGTAGGGAAGCACACAGCAGTATGTTTTAATCAGGCTAACAAATCTTTAAAGCATTATGCCATGTTTACAGCTTTGTTTTATTAAATCAAAATAGACAAGTGGACAAGAGCTCACAAGAGTGGATTGGATTGGGTGTGTGAGGTTCCTTAAAATTAATGAGTTCTGAGGCTTTTCTGCTCCAAATAGCAAAACATCTGTTATGTTCTGGGCCCTTAAAGAAGCCAGAAAGAATGGGAAAGCGGCTCTGCCCAAGATTTTGAAAGTCTGTGTTGCTTAAGGTTCGTGCCTTCTCTCTCAGAAATAAACAACCCCTCCCCCCAAAACCAACCCAACTTTTTTCTACTTTTCTTGTAAGTGAAGCCTATTTCCTTCTAGGCAAAACTGTAGAAATGGTGGCTGTTATTTTCTGGTGCTGTGCTGTGTCTTGAGTTACCACCAAGCGATTTTTGGTAACCTTGGCCAGCACAACAGCTGCAAAGGTGCACCAGACCTATGAAAACAACACTTGGAAAAGTGTGCACTGACCAATCAGGGAAGTCCAGCATGTGTTTAAAATAAGCCATAGAGCCAAAGAAGGGAATTCTGTGTCTGGTTTGGGCTGAGGTTAATTGCCAGAAGTGACACACACAGAGAGAATCTATTTGCACACAATGTCTTCTCAAAGTAACCTCAGTGAACTTCATTTTTTCCATGTCACCAAATCAAATGAAACCTATGCATTTTCTTTGTGTGTGTGTGTGTGTGTGTGTGTGTGTGTGTGTGTGTGAGTGTGAAAGGGACAAGAGGGAATGTTAGACCTGGAACTTAATTTTACAGCAGGCTGCAGTTGAGGTCTAATCCTGGCACAGAGAGGTGAAAGTCAAATGGGCCATAGGGAGGAGACAGGCTGGAGATAAGGCACTGAATCAGGCAAACAGAAGCCGTGCTCCAGAGACATAATCACATGTGGCCCAGTGGCAACATACTAGAGCGACTAGGTGGGGCAAAGCAAGGGAGTCTTATGTGCTGCTTGGTTCAACGAGTTGCTCACTATGAGGAACTGGCTTCCATGGACAGGTTTTATAAGGTCTGATGTGTCTCTGTTAGCTTGTGAGGTCAGTTGACTGGCTTCAGGCTATGGAGGCAGCTGAAGTACTTAGCCCAGTAATGCAGCCCTTGCCCCACAGACCTTTGGCTGTCTGGCTGAACAAAACACTGAAATGCAATGGGTAAACAATTACTCAGAAAATGAAATGCAGCGAGGAAACAATGGTGTCATGTGGATGAACAAAATAATGGCAGTTTCGGGGGGGGGACCACTCCCAAGTCTCCACATTTGATTTTGCCCATTGAAACTGTGTTCTGTAAGGTGTTTACTAATGCTGGTCAGTCACTATGATCAACACCAGAATTTGTAGTTTATAATGCATGGTGTGTCTATTGATAGAGGATGGGGCACCCAGCATTACATGAAAGTGTGCCTAAGAGTGGCACTTACTTTTCCCCGTGGGAAAGGTAAATGAATGTACTCAGGAAGAACACTGGATTTGGGTGTAGCCCTGTTTCCTTGTCCCTGGTGGTCCCAAGCACTAAAGATCAAGGCATCTATCTCCATTATCTCCATCCTCTATTCTGTTATTTAACTGTGCTAGAATGTTGGGTCAGTTTAATGGAATATTGGAAACTGCTTTTTATAAAGTGATATGTTTATATACTTTGATGTCTTTCTGTTGTATAAATAGTGTGATGTAAGCATCAGACTCTCATTTTCTCCTTTGCTTCCCGAAACAGATGTGGATGAGTGTGCGGAGGGGAATGGTGGCTGCCAGCAAACATGTGTCAACATGATGGGGAGCTACGAGTGCCACTGTCGCGATGGCTTTTTCCTGAGTGATAACCAGCATACCTGCATCCAGCGCCCAGAAGGTTGGTCATTAACGCCTTTATTTCCTGCCAGGCATGTCACCCTCTGCCTCTATTGGATTTTAAGGTTACATAAATAGATGGATAAACATCTGTATGGGCATTATGAGATGTCAGATTTGTGTGTGTCTTATTATATGGTTGAGCACACTCTAGCTTACAAGTTGGGCCCTTTCCAATATCACTCCAAACAGTGATGGACTGATAGCATCAAACTGGAAGTCAAGGCCAAAAGGAGGCTGGGGTAGGGTAGCCATTCACTCTGATTTTGCTTCTCTGTCTTGGATTAACAGTGATCATCATGGGGATGGTTCAGTCCCAGTCCCCATATGAACTGCAGGTTTTATACACTGATTAAAAGCATCCGCCAACCACAAAACTTGGAAGTGCCCTGAGTTAACAGCTGATTGTAGTCTTGGTTGGGGAGCCCGGCTCTTTAGCTTAAGCTGCAGAATTTTCGAGACTCTCTGCACTTAATATATCACATGTTGTATTTTGTCTCTTGAATACAGATGTGCTAATAAAAACAAATGCATTTACAGCGTAATGTTAATAATTACTACTAAACCATTTACAAACAGGGCTATTTATATAAAGTGCCAACTTCTTTGGGATATGAGATGTCAGAAATCATGTGCATGTGTTTAAATAATTGTTTTAAAGTTTATTATTGACAGAAATGTAGAATATAAATGTTTATATATATATATATATATATATATATATATATATATATATATATATAAACTTGTACCCATCTTATCATTCGCCCTACATTTACACTTGTCTAGCCACATTGGGCACTACAGTAGTGATGATGCTGTGATGAATATGGGTTATGTTGGAAGCTGGGAGTGGGCAGTCAATTATACACTTGATTCATCTAATGCGAAGTTTGCACTGAACTATTTAGCCCACATTATCATCATGGCAGATTGGTAGTTTGAACTGATGCTCATACTGTGCCCACCACTGTGATATCTAATCATTACCATGTCATTATCCATAAGCTTTGTAGAAGAATTATGATTTAGTGTTTTTCCTTAAAGGAAAGAAGAAAGAACAGCTGGATTAGCTATACCTAGTAGCTATACCTAGATTTACATAAAGACCTAGATTTACATAAAGTTTTTGGAGTGTTCAAAGCATTTCACACATTTCTGACCCTCATAAAATTTATATATCACTTGATGGTAAGAAACAAAATTCAATGTGGTTGCATCTTGTCATCCTCACAACCACCCTATAAGAAAGATCAATAAGGGTGTCGCTCTCTTATTGCAGTTGGGGAAACTGAGGCTGAGAGAAAGTGACTTCTATAAGGCTGTTTAATGAGTTCATGGAAGAGCTGAGATAAATATCAGGTGTCAAGGCTGACAGCTGTCAGAGGTGAGCCAAGAGCAGGAAACTTTGCGTTGAACCAGAGTTAGCACTGAAGCACACCAGAGCCAGGGTGACCTTGCTGCTCATGCAAAATCCCAGCCCAAACGGGAAGTCTTCCTAACCTTTCTTGTTCAGGAGGGCCCAAAGCCCAGCCTGGGTGGATGAAGCCAGTCTAGAACAGGCTTTCTCAACCTCGGCCCTCCAGATGTTTTGGACTACAATTCCCATTATCCCTGACCACTGGTCCTGCTAGCTAGGGATCATGGGAGTTGTAGGCCAAAAACATCTGGAGGGCCGAGGTTGAGGAAGCCTGGTCTAGAACCTGATAATACTTCACTGCCAGAAACAACTGCCAGCTGCAGTTCTGATAGTTCACTGCTTGGGGCAACTGCCTGCAGAATAAACAGTTCTCAGTTGTTAGCTCTTACAGCTCTCTGATATGTAGTTCAGTTTCATAGCCATTCTGCTAGATAAGCTCTATGCAAGCAGAGCAGAAGACTCCAACATCAGCTTTGTCAGGAACAGGCTCATCTGTGTTTGATGTTGACGGTCAGGCTTAGTTTTGTTGGAGACCATGTCAGTTAGAGAAGCTGCAGCAAAACCAAACAAGCTTTTTGATGCAAGCATCAAAGACCTTTCAAAAGCCTGTGAAACTCTAATGACAAGTAGAGGCAGCTAATGCATATCCCTAACAATTTACCAAAGTAAAAGAGGGAAATATCTTGCCACAACAACCCACAGGACTCGCCTTTTCTTGTCATTTCTTGTGTCTTGGTTTTACCACCTCATCTTTGGCATTTATTTTCAGTTGCTTGGAATAACCTCTAAGAAAAGCTAAAAAGCCAAGAAAGAAAGAGTTCTTGTTTTTGCCATGAAATTTGCAGTCTCCAGCTGGCACAGGATTCTGTTTTGATTTGTCTGTCCCCCTCAATCCCTGCTTTAGCCACAATAGTTTATTGAAGTAATTTTTTTCTTTGGAGTTTCTGTGCACCTGGCACAATTCAAAATGATCTGAATTGATTGAATCATGATCTCCTGCATTGTAATCCCAGATTTAACTCCCACTTCCTTATGATTAGAGTGGGGGGGACCTGTGGCCCACCAGATGTTGCTGTTGTTGGACTCCAATTCTCATTGGCCCTCAGCTAGTGTTGCCAGTGGTCAGGGATTGTGGGAGTTGCAACCCAACAACATCTGGAGTGCCACAAGTTCCCAGCCTTTGGATTGTTTTGTTTTTTTAATGGCTTTCTTGCTAATTATTGACAATTCTTTTCTGCCTTGTGCAGGCAAGGGATAGCGAGAGTGTTTTTGTTCGTGTGATGAGCTGATTTCATTTACATATGTAATTTCTAATACAACATAATTGCCCTTTGAGCCTATGTATTTGTTATCTTCCGGGCAAGATAACAAGGTCAGCAAGATTGTGATCCATACGAAGCAAATAGTAATCCTCAACTCTTGCAGTAGGGTAAGGAGAGGAATTTCCCTCAAATGGAATGCATTAATAGTGCTGTATCAGGCTGTGGTAAAATAAATTGTCCTCATGGGAAAAATGATCTAATTAGAAGGAAGAGAACCTTCCATACGAGATATGATTCAAAGATACAAACCTATCATAGGTTCAGGGAAGACGATGGTTTGCCATGATGACGTGCAAATGAGGTCAGTGGCTTGCTTCAATTCTGAGTTATCAGCTGTCCAGTCTAGGCATTGCCTTTAATGCTTCTCTTTCTTTCCCAGCTCACAATACTGTTTGCAAGAGTCCCCCCTTTAATACTTCTCAGATTTGTCCTCTTACCTGCTTATTCTACCATAACCCCTTTTCAGACTCTCATTCTGTCTTGTGTTGATTAATTGTTGATGAGTAAGTAATGTTTTGCTTACTGGTCTTCCTGCCTCTCAGCTACTTTGAGAATAATTCTTTTGCTTATTTATTTTTTTGCAGTTGCATCGTGGTATATATTTATACTCTTCTTTTTCGGGTTTTCTTTATTGTTCTTTATACAGTTTAAACTTCTTCTAACCTTTAAATCTCTTTGTGATCTTGCCCCATATCTGTTCTGTTCCTCGGTTCCTCCATTTATCAAATACTAATCTTTTTGCTAAACTTCCACACCCCTCTGCTGTTTCCCATCTGTGCTGTTCGTTATGCGTAGCATTTTCTGCCTTTGATATTCAGTTGTCCTCCTCATTGTCCTACTTTAAGAAAAAGATTTCTCTCTCTTTTATTTCTTCCTTAGATCCCTCTGATTTTTTAAAAGAATCACTTTTATCAATTAATTACTGAAGAGGTGTTGTGTTGCTGTAACTCTTTTGCTTCACACACAGCACATGCAATTCCCCACTCCCTTTACATTTCCTTGGCTTTCGCCTTATATGTGAGCCCGTGGGCAGATCAATAAATCACGGCATATGGCAGATTCTGATTCTCAGGTTATGATGAGTTCAGTCACATTAAGCAGATATGCCTAGTTTTATTCTACTGTCCTGCTCCCTGTGAGACCAAAGAGAAAAGAAGGAGAAACTGGAGAAAAGCAATGGAGAAGCTGGCTGAAATTACTGGAGACTGAAGAGATAGGCTGACTCAGGCACCCATTCTCGGAGTCTCCCTTTCCTTATAAGTTAGTTGTTTTTTAAATTATTATTTTTTGTCAGAATGGTTATTGACATAGCACATAAAATTGCAGTAAGAATGGTAAGTGTAATATATAAAAATAGAAAAATAAATTGAGAATACAGAGGGGAGGGGAAAACCAGGAGGGAGTGCAATGTTGTATACAATTGTCACATATAAGAAGAAAAAGGTGAGTCAATTTAGTTCTCAATAAAGCCTCTCCACTTATTTATCTGTAAAGCAGGAGGTTTAGTGGGCTGTGCAGATAAGTTAACATAGCAGAAAAACGTATAGAGTGGTATACCTCTGGATACGAACGGGATCCGTTCCGGAGCCCCGTTCGCATCCTGAAGTAAACGTAAGACGTGACTGCTCATGTGCGGGTCGCGTTTCACCGCTTCTGTGCATGCGCGTGATGTCATTTTGAGCGTCTGCGCATGCGCGAACAGTGAAACCCGGAAGTAACTCGCTCCGTTACTTCCGGGTCGCCGCGGAGCGCAACCCGAAAATACTTAACTTGAAGCTACTTCAACTCGAGGTATGACTGTACCAATTAAAATAAAAGTCATCTATTTTTGATGAACCATTAAGGGCTATCTGTTGTATGTCAGGTGTTCTGAAGTGCCCCATACTTTTGCTACCCGCCTCTGCTGGAAAGCAGGTGAGTCGGATTTCCAATGGGAAACCACTGGCATTCTGGCTGTGGCAAGAAGCATAAACAGAGATTTATGCATAATGGGTGAATTGGTACCACACTACAAGGATAGGAGCACTAGGAGGTGATGGTGGAAATAGTGTCAAAAATTGGGGTCCAGAATCTCTGAACTATGCAGCAATTCCACCACATGTAAAGCAATGTTCCAATGTTTCCACAACCCCACCAACATAAATTAGAGTAACCTTTGCCAATTTTTGACAGGTGGAGTGGAGTCCAAATGCCATCATAACACTGTTTTCAGCGTGACTTCCTGTATTCTTACAGAAATCATTTTAAGTGGGGGTTTGAACTACAACTCTTCCCACAGTTGTTCCTCTATCGTGAAACCCAGGTCACTCTCCCATACTAATCATAGCCCCTGAAAAGAGCCTGATTCCATGCTAAGTAAAATTCTGTATACAGTGGTACCTCTAGCTGCGTTCCACTCTTGTTATGGACTTTCAGCTTATGAACGCGGCAAACCCGGAAGTGTTTACTTCTGGGTTCAGCATGTGCACATGCACAAAAGTGATTTGCATGCTTTGTGCATGTGCAGAAGTGCTCGATCACGCTGTGCACATGTTGGAAGAGGCGCTCTAGTTGCTGACCTTTCGGGGTGCAAATGGCACCCCAGAACGGATTAAGTCCGCAACTAGAGGTACCACTGTATATTGGAAGCCATGCTCTTTTTACTTGAGGTAGCATTAAGACAAAGTGATTCATAGAGCGTCAGGGAATAGTGACCTTCTCCTTTGCTCAGCAAGAGCTAGGCAAAAGAGTAGACCTGAGTTAGTTGGAGCCAGTTGTGCAGGGTATCATTTAGTTTTTCCTTTAATGAAGTTGCTGAAATAGGACAACCATTAGGCAGAGTATCTTTGATCCTATATATTCCCTTTAGTTCCCAACATCAATACTGGAGGTATTTGTCATTAAAACAGAATGCTGAATGGTCCAGAATGGGTGTTAATGTTTTAAAATAACATTATAGCATTATTGTGTTATAGCACTATACTCTTTCTTTCTTTCTTTTGAAGTGTATTAGTGCTAATTAAAAGATTATGTGAGGGGAAAACCTGGTTCATAATATGGCATCCACTGAAAAGGGTTCTAATGAATGTTTGTTGAGCTATGGTAGGTTTAGTTTCTCAGTATGTCATTGCCTTTGTCAAAACCACATGACTTTAAAAAGAGTAATGATAAAGGCATGGAGAGATTGTGCTGTTTTGAAAAAGCCAGACTTTCTACCATTGGAGAGATGGGATAACCACAGGATGAGAATGCTCAGATGACAAAGTTGTGTAGATGCCCTGTAAAAAGTGAATCCATGAAACCTGGCAGTTCCACCTAATGTAGAAGCACCCTTTGTTTTACTACATTCAGGATGGGAAAGAATGTGTCCAGCTGATCATTTAAATCTTAAATCTTCCACTGGTAGTTGCTGATATAACAGTGTTGTTGTTTCAGCTCCCATTCAGATATCTAGAGTCAGCCAGTCTCTGTTGAACTTTTTATGGACCTTACATGAAATTATCAGCCTTTGACCTTCTATAGACTTCATCTCCAAATCTTACGAGCGGTCAGTGTTTGCTACCCTCTCTTGGAACTCAGGTATGTCTGGCTAGGCTCTGGTGAACTTAGTCTAGTAGTGAGCCATTGGCTTAACTATTTGTCCCAGGAGGCAGTTCTGCTGCTCAGTTTTGCAGTGCTGTAGCTGCTGATTGTTTGCACTCATCTATATGTGGATATTGAAAGTTCACTAGAAATGAGCACCATGTTCTCTGTTATGATTTGTGAATAAATTTCTCTCTCTGACATACCACCATTCCTCCTTAGTGCTGCCATGGATGCTCAGTCTATCTTTCCTGTTTTTGCTTTCGAACTAAGACTGCCAGAAAGGGGGAGGTGTTGGTTAAAGTCTGCAGTGGCAGCAGTTTTTACAATGTAAACTGATCATAAACTGCTCCTTCTCAGAAACTGAAGCAAGCTCTTCCAAAACTCATTTCATGCATCTAGCTGGATAGCCATGAGATGGAAACAGACTTGATTTTAATGACTCAGGCTGGATTCAAACCAGTAACTTAGAATTGGAGGTGCTATTATTTCTTACTCATTCCCTTTCCAAACATGGTGTTGGTTTTAGGTGTTTTCAACCCTAGTTCTGTGAACCGCTGGGCCTCTTCATGTTTCTTCGCTACAACAAATACATGTCCAACCCCTGCACTCTACAATGAACCATCCTCCATCGGTGTTGCTTCTCTGTAGTCTTTTGCAGTGCTTTGAAAGGGGGTTTGTGTAGTTTTTATAGTCTGCTTGAATTGATGCACAGTCTTGTCACAGATACTCTAGAAAGCATTCTTGCTTTTTCTATTGATGCTTCCTCCATACTCGAAAATATTGCAGATAAGCTTCCTTTGTGCTGCAGCACTGAATACAGGAAGCCACTGCGCAGAGGTCCCCTCAGTAGAATTAGGAGATTGTGTTGCATAAGGTTTGGAGCTGCTTTTCTGGGTTTGGGTGTGTGACCCAAACCTAGCTTCCATGCCTTTTGTTCTGCATGTTCTACACACATTGCAAAAGATAGTCAATTGCAAAAGAAATCAAACATGGTCAAACATTTGATTTCAAATGATGAAACATATGGAACTCGTCCACAGTAGGCAGTGATGGCCACCAACATGGATGGCTTTAAAAGAGGATTAGACAGACATTCATGTAGGGATAATGCTATCAACAGCTACAAGCCATAATGGCTGTCTTCTGCTTCCACATTTAGAGGTGGTATGCCTCTGAATAATAGCTGCTGGAAATCACAGGTGGGCAGAGTGCTTGTCTTGCTTGTATCCGGTTGGCCGCTGTGAGAACAGGATACTCAACTCTATGGGGGCGTTGGCCTAACCCAGCAAGTCAGCATTTCTTCTGACATTGTCTCATTGCATCAAAGACTTAAACACAGCATCAAAGCAATTGTTCTATCAGCACAAGGATTTCTCTTTGTGCAGCAGAACATTTTCCCCTTCTCCCGCCACCTTCCAGAGCAGATTTAGGGACATGGGGTGGTGGGGAGATTGGGGCGGGGGAGACCTGTTGTGATAGTGGTCATCCTTGTGCAGTTAGCTGAATGCTGCCCTTTCTCAGCTCCTTGTATCTTCAAGGTATGGAGAAACAGAAATAGAGGTTGAACAGTTAAACTGAGGAGAACTGATCCATGAATAGCTTTCATGCAGAAAAGCCTTCTGACCATGAACATGTCCGTATCCCCATTAAATGCACCTTGTTTACCAGAGGGGATCTTTCTTGGGTTTCCCTCCCCACCTCAGGACCCCTCAGCGCTGTTGTTGCTGGCCCATCCACTACCAGTATCTGCCCTGAAGTCAAGCAGTTTTTTGGCTCGGTTTTGGCACTCTGTGCCGACAGCACCTCCAAGCAAGCTTGAGATTATACCCTGGGTAGACCGTAAAATAGTCAGACAATTGTTGCGGTTGCATCAATTCCCCTCTTGACGCTGTAAAATGGCGTGAGAAACCCTGCGCTTCCTATGTAGTCTTTCCCAGAGGGAGCCAACCAGCAGCTGCTTGCTTGGATACTCCTGCTCAAAATGAGATGCTTCTGAGGGAACACGCCAGAGTATTCTGCGTGCAATCTCTTACTGGAATCACGCTGTGTGTGACCACACTAGCTGTCTCCATTCCTCCTGTCTGCCTGTGGATTTTGTTAAATAATATTTAAAATCCGTCGAGTGTTATATTCAGTGTCCACAGAACCCAGCTTTTAGAGCTGAGGTTCTGGCAACTTTTTCTTGTCTGCAATAGTAGTGGGATAGCGAGGCTGTGGGTATCATCAGATCCTTGGTTTTCCAGTTGTGATGGAGCCAAAGAGCTCAGGTAGGGACGGCAGGGGGAGGAAAATATTCAGCAATTGGTTGGTTCTGAAAAAGCTTCAGCATAAAATAGGGAAGGAAGTAGGGAAGCGTGTGAGAGAATGTAAGGTATTGGGAGAGCAAAGCAACTGTAGACAGAAAAAAAACCAAGACAATAAAAAAAAACTGTTTCCCCAGATGCCTATCCTAGTTATTTCTCCTTGCTTATTCTTTGGTTGCTGATCCTGGACAGTGAGTATTTCATAAACTATGTTTTAGCATATTTGTGGGACTGAGTCCCATAAAACCCTGTTCGTTTTCCAGGCCATGTGCAGCAGTAACAAACTTCTGCTGGTACTGGTCCTTCTCAACCACTAGCTCCCCTGTCCCTTGGCAATGTCTGTAACATGCTCTGATTGTGTACATGGTTAGGCCTATAATGACAGCCACGGTTGCCCTCTTCTCTCTCTCACACACACACAGCACTATACTTTCATATTACCAGTAAACAGTCACATAGACTGAATTAATTTCTGGTTATAGTTCTAGCGGACAGGGCCTAATGTGTTGTGCTGGCCTTTGTTAACCAATAAATATTTTTGTATTGGTGCATTTATTTTTGTGTGATATGCTTATAAAAACAGTGTGAAGAGGAAGTGAGGCACATGCTGCATTTCACAATCTGTCACTGTTTCTGCTCTACTTTCAGACTTGTCTGCACAAAAGCTTTTGCATAATCTGGGAAAACCATGATTACGTACTTGCACCTCTGTTTTCCTATAGGGTTGAGACTTCACTATTTACTGTACTATGCTTCAAAAAATATATCATAAGTGATTCATTCCAAAGACAAACATAAAGAGAGCCAGCAGTAAGTGGCAAATTGTGATTTCCTACACATTTTCCTAAATCCTTGTTCCAAGCCTCTCTAAACCAGCAGCAGTTGTGCTTATCGCAACCTTGCTCTGAGCATCCACTTTGCAATGTGTGATGCAGAACCCTCTTCATGTCCTAATACTACCACACGGCATGCTTTACGCAAGCTTTTATTTGGGCAGAAGTCCCATTCTCTCTTCCTTGCCATTGTTTCGTCCCTCCTCCTTCATTAGTAGTTAAGGTCCTTGCATAGAAAAAGACCCATGAAATGCCCATGATGGGTAGTGTTTAGTGGGGAAGGCTTCCATGCTTCCTTAAGATGCTTAATGTCAAATGCCTCCAGATTTGAAATCCAAGCTGTGCATATATTGTTCACTAGAGCAGTGGCTAATGAATGATGGGTCTTGTTTAAGGGGTTGCTTAATGTGCTTCTGTCAGCAGTTCTTTGGCAGGAGAGGGGTTGCAAGCGCAGAGAGCTCTGCCCTCTCCTGCTACAAGATGCATTAGACTGCCAAGAATAATAGCAGTGGCGAGGAATGAAACAAATCCGAATTGCTGCCGACAACTTTCAGAAGTCTGTCTGGGTTGGTGCTACAGCTCTCTCCATGAAACATGAGTTCCAATATGACTTTTTAAAAATGCAAATTGCAGGCTCAGGGTTGCTGGTCTGGATTAGGAACTCAGCAGGTGGCAAAGGGTTAAAGCCGCCTGCCCTCCTCTCGCATTGCTAGGTTCCAGGTGGGTGGAGCCCTTGCTGACAATTTGTGAAGGCCAAAACTGTATACATACTCAAGAGCAGAACCATACAGTTAGGATCAGATGTAGCCCTGTTATGTGGAAAAACAGCTCCATTTGTTCACCTGCTGCTGCATCTACTGGTTTAGGTTTTCAGTATAAGAGAAGAATTCATAGTCCTCCTCCATGAATTAATATGCTGTTTCTTCTTTTCAGGCTTCAACATCAGCCTTGTACAACAAGGCAAGCAGACAGACCCAATCCCTGTCTGTTTCAGCCCTTCCAGGCAATGAGATAGAGGGCATGGCCCTCCTGGCTCTGGTTTCTGCTTGTGGTGGGTGGCCGACATGGAGAGATGGATGCTAAAACTCGGAACTCAGCGGTCCTCCGTGCCAGAGCAAAGCACAAACAATCCAGGGGCATGAGTCAGCAGCAGCACCCTGTTTTGTTTGCAGCTTAGATGGGCCAGACAGCGGTGTCTGTAGCTAATGATGCCTCTGGCAGATTTACAGCACAGAGAGAGCCTGAGAGACTTTTGACCCCTCTTGGGGCCTTAGTTGGCTGTCTGCCTACAGCATCATTGAAGAATAGAGCTAGGGATATGGAAGGAGAGGCTAACTAGGGTACTGGGCAACTGGAAGGATGAAGGGAAGAGGTTGGTCAATAGGGATGGCTGGAACAATCTAATTGAAGAGAAAGTTTGCTGTTTTGATGTGGGATTTATAATGCGAAAGGTTGGAGGACGCTCAGTTTTGGGCACAATGGAGCAGTGGCAGTGGAGTGAAATGGCAGGGAATGCAGTGTTAAGTGCTGATCATCTCCATAAAACATACAATTCAGCCTAGATTTTTCATCTAGTAAAAGTATGAACAATAAAATATCCATACTGTAGCACATTTTACTGAAATTGAGACTGAGGCTGTGCCTGTATTTAGCATGAAACTTACTGGTACTTTTCAGAAAAGCTTTTTGGTGGTAATCTGCTGATCTCAAATAACTTATTCTTCATTATTTGGTATCTTGAGACTTTGAAGTTAGTAAGATGCTTTACTCTGCTTAGTATTATATTTTTCTTTTACTATGTGCATTGTATATATTTTTAATTTGTATATGTTCAATGAACTGTGGCCTAGATTGCTGTTGAAACAATTGGGAACCAGAGGTTTTTACTTTTCCGTAGTACATTTCCCCCGTATACTTTAATTTCTACCCAGAGATAGATTTTCAGAAGCTGGCTGGCCAGCCCCTTGAGCCAGGGCTTTCTTGTATTTAATAATGGGTGCGTCCAGACAGCTCACATTAACGCAGTCAGTGTGCTGTTTCAGTACACCCAAGCTTTCCATGCTAGGCATGCAAGGAACTTCAGCCACATGGCTGCTGCCACAGACTAGTGTCTGGGTCAGGTGTGGGGTGTGCAGTCTAGTCTTCTTGCTGTGAATAGGAAAAGATACTTTCCTTTCCACAGAACACATCTGTGGCGTTTGCCCCCTAGGATGTGTCAATGAAAGGGTTAAAATGGGTGTGATGTGATTAGTCAGTGAGAATGCAAGGGGGGAGTAAAAGATAGAGTGGGAGGTTTTGAAAAGTCAGTTGAGGTCTGGGGGTTGACAGTTGAGGATTGGGAGTTGGGAGTTGAGGTTTGTCAGTTGGGAGTTGAGGCTTGGGTGTTGGAGAAGGAAGAGGGAGGCTTAGGTGTGGGCTGGTTGAGTGGTATTGTGAGAGAGTGAGAGGAATTGTTAGGGAGTTAGTTAGATAGTTGGAATAATCCGTTTGAAGTTGTAGGAACTAAGATTTAAGAAACCGACAAGAGAAAAATAAACCGAAACCCTACGCTTATTCCTGCACTTAAAAATAATCTTGATTATTTGTTTATGTTAACATCTGTCTGGGCTCCGTGTGTCCCCGTGAGAAGCGGGGTGGTGGCAGTGAAGAAAGCAACCGCAGTGGTGGCACAGGGTCAATAGACCGTGAAACGTCCGGGGGCCCTGTGTGATCGCCACAACATCCTTTCCAAATCTGGCACCCTGTGGAGTACAACTCCCATCAGCCACAGGCAGCATGGCCAGTGATCAGAGCTGATGGGAATTGTAGTCCAGAACATATGGAGGGCACCAGATTGGGAAAGGCTACTTTACAGTAACCTGCTCCAGAATTTATCTATGCATGCCTTTTCACAGTTAAAGAGTATATACTCCATGTATATATACCTGGAGCTTTTCCTTGCTTCCTTTGGTGTCTTTTGGGTAGCTTTTATATTGTTTCTTTTCTCTTTTAGAAGGAATGAACTGCATGAACAAGAATCATGGTTGTGCCCACATCTGCAGGGAGACCCCAAAGGGTGGCATTGCCTGTGAATGCCGACCCGGCTTTGAACTCACCAAGAATCAGCGAGACTGCAAGTGTAAGTTACTGCCCGGGACCCTCTCTCGAAAGCCCATATAAAAAGCAGCATTGGGTGGTTTTTAAATGAAATTGTGCTATTTTGCAGAAGAGGCAGGAAACACACAACTTAAGTCTTATATTCTTTGGCTAAGACCTGATTTGGCAAAACCACACAGTCAATTTTTACAATATTTTTTTTTAAATTGCACATCCTTGTATCTATACACCTAAAGGTAAAGGCACCCCCGACCATTAGGTTCAGTCACGAATGACACTGGGGTTGCATGCTCATCTCGCTCTACAGGCCAAGGGAGCCGGCGTTTGTCTGCAGACAGCTTCTGGGTCCTGTGGCCAACATGACTAAGCAGCTTCTGGTGAACCAGAGCAGCGCACGGAAATGCCATTTACCTTCCCACCGGAGCTGTACCTATTTATCTACTTGCACTTTGACGTGCTTTTGAACTGCTAGGTGGGCAGGAGCTGGGACCGAGCAATGGGAGCTCATCCCGTTGCGGGGATTTGAACTGCCAACCTTCTGATTGGCAAGCCCTAGGCTCTGTGGTTTAGACCATAGCACCACCCGCATCCCCATCTATACACCTAGTTATACCCAAATATATATGATGCAGTGCCCTAGCGTAAAGGGGTAAGCCTTCTCTTACAAAGTAGATCTCAAGTTGGCCATCTCCAGATTGTGAAATTGTCCATGTTTTAGCATGCTGGACATGTGGGCAGGTGTATTGGTGCCAGTTCCCCATTTTTTAAAAAGAGGGGGTGGGAGAGCTGCCGGGAATAGTGATAGTAGTAGATTCCCCTTAACATCCATCTTAGAGCATACATCTTTAAGGATGTATGAGCTTTCATGCAAGAAAGGGAGAAAGTGGTGTATAAACCCTGGCAAATCAAAGATTTGTGTATAGAATACCTGCTCATTGAACAATAGGTTGTGTGAAAATCTTCTGGTCTGGTTATACCTTCACTTTAAGCAGGTTCACTAAGGTAGGACTCCAACACCTGAAAGGTGATTTTTGCACACATACATGGGCCTGTGTCCCTGGCGGGGACTGGTTTCACTGACTCCCCAGGTACACCTCTGCTTTCTGCATCAATTCCTGCCTTCTATCTATATCTTCCTCTTGGTGCCACGTTATACAAATAGTTTTCCCCTTCTATATGGCAGGGATAATGGAGCCGATTGTTTTTGATTTGGTGAAGTACATTCTACTGCACAAAAGCGTATGTTGTTATAAATTTGCTAAGGTGTTTAAAAAATATTGGTGTTTTGGCTGCTGCAAACTCAAAAGGCTGCCTACATGATTTGATGAGTGTCCTTGGAGTGAGTGCATAAACCACTGAATTTTATTTAGATCAATATTTTCAGTGTCCTGACAACTTGGACCCAAGTTTCTGAGTAACTGACTTCATGATGATAACATTTGAGAGCTATCATTTAGTATGTGCATGTTTTATTGCCCCTTCCAGTGACCTGCAACTACGGAAATGGAGGATGCCAACACACTTGTGATGATACAGATCAAGGGCCAAAGTGTGGTTGCCATGTGAAGTTTGTACTACACTCTGATGGGAAGACATGCATAGGTAGGTGAGAGCTATAGTGCATACCTTGGCTGAAAGAGCTTTTGTGTATTCTCAATGGGGAATAGAGTGCAGTACTTATTAAATGTCATACATATAAGGCTGTATAAGACTTCTGCCATAATAAATATGAGTTTATATTTTGCCACCTAGTATCAATTCCAAATTATGTTCAAGATGAAAATAATATAATGATATAATATTAATCTAATTGCCTCTGTCCCTCTAAAAGTCACCGTTGAGAGAAGAAAAGAAAAAAGCTAACAGTAAAAAAAATGTGTAAGGTGCCAAACATAAAGACTGTGTTTGGACATCACACTAAACTATGCCTTACAGAGATGTGAACGAACCCAGCTTCTTTGAGATTGCACACTTTTGCCCTCCATTCTTCTCCCCCACCCCATGTGTTTGGGAGGAGGTGGTCAGAAGTTTTCACCTCCATTTTTTGTGAGCCTCAGTTTGTTATGTCATCAAAGCATGAGAAACTTGGTTAACATTAACTATAGTTAGTTTCAAACGAGCCTCGTTTAAACCATGGTTTCTGAAGATGGCTTGTTTAAAATAGCCATAGTTAACATTCATTACAGAGCTGGATTTGGCCAACTTTACAAGCTGTACGTAACCAAATGTTTTGGCAGGGTATATGGTTTGCCTTTGTGCAGGGGGACTTTGAGCATCAACAATCCCCCCCCCCCATGAAATGGTTATTTCGTGGTGCCCACAGCAGTTTCTTAGATTTTCAAGTGTGTCCCTGGGCCCAGAAAGATTAGCGAACTATACAGTGGTACCTCGGGTTACATACGCTTCAGGTTACAGACTCGGCTAACCCAGAAATATTACCTCTTGTTAAGAACTTTGCTTCAGGATGAGAACAGAAATCGTGCAGCGGCGGCGCAGCGGCAGCAGGAGGCCCCATTAGCTAAAGTGGTGCTTCAGGTTAAGAACAGACCTTCAGAACGAATTAAGTTCTTAACCCAAAGTACCACTGTATATTAAACCATAAGATACCTTGATGTCACAACCTAGCCTTTGTAAAGCATTACTCTGCATTTAACTGTAAATGATTTCCAAAAGACTGCTTTTTGCCACCTTCCACTTTCACATTAGGAATAGAATCCATAAAAGTTCAAAATGATTCTATATTGCACCCAAAGGTCCAGCTGCTCTGAATTGTTCACAGTCTTGGTACAATTTGAAAGGAGATGGAGTTTAAAAAAAGTATTTTTCCACAACGACAAGTTATTGAGCACAAAAGGCTTCCCCTGGCAATCAGTTTGTATTGAGATTAATGTAATGTGTTGGTTGAACCTGCTACAGAACTAGGGAATGATGGGTCTGTCTGATTCAATTTTCTCTGTATCTCAGTTTTCCAATCTTCAATTAAGTTCTCAACATTTTTACAGCAATTTGTGATTTTAAGAAAACCCTGATGAATATTCATCACCATTTTAGTGTGAATTTCTCCCAATAAACACATTTTTGTCTTTGATTTTGCCTAATAAACTGTTTTACAATTTCCCCTTACAATACATTTTTTATGTTATCTTCACTAATATATGCATTTGGATTGGGTTTACTTGGCTGTGAATTTTAAAGGATGGCTGTGTTTTGGTTCAGAAAGTAAGAATTTGGTAGGTTTGTCTTTAAATGTGGACTTAAATCAAGTTTTTTCCACCATCCCTATATAGAACATAGGACCACTCTGATTACACATTTTGTGGAGCATATCTTCTACACAAATATATATGCCCACACAAATGGATGAGCATGTTGGAGATTGTAGCCCTGCCGGACTTGGGTCATTAGTTTGGCACCTGAGCCTTTCCGCAATCTCCTAGTACAACTTTTTGCCCTCAGGTAGGGCATCTTCACTGACATATTCCTTTATTTGGAACACACACACACACACACACACTGAGAGGAAGGTGACTTCATAGTTTCTTTTGGCAACTTGATCCATTGCTGAACTACTTTTTAGAGTTAATATCTTCTTTTCCATCCAAGCTTCAACTTAAATTGCCATGGTATGATTATGTTTCTTCTATTCTCTTCAGATAATACTGTGAAGAAGAATTTTTCCCACCCCAACCTGTTTTAATATGGGTTCATCCACACCTCTGTTTGCATTACCACTTTCCCTGGGGAAAACCTGCTCTTTATTGCTGAATTGGAACAAATGGCAGTTGTGTTTTCCACAGATTCAGTGGTATAGAGCAGGTTTTCCAGGGGAAAGCTGCAGAGGCATACCTAAGGTCCCTTGCTCACTTGGCATCAGTGCCTCCCCCCCCCAAAAAAAAATATCACTTTAGCACAGTAGCCACATTAGAAATTGCAACATTTTACTTCAAGAGTCCAGAGTGAGGACAAGGCAAGGAGGGAAGGTGAAAAAAGTCACACACCCGTGTGCCATGGCACAGGAAGAAGCGGAAGTTTCTCCCACATTTCACCTTGCTGCAATAGTAGTGGCATATCACCACACACATATACACCAAAACCTTCATAGTCTGATAGGTGATTTTTGTCGTCGTCTCCCAACCAGGCAGGGGCCAGTTTCACCAGCGCCTGGATATGTCTCTGGAAAACAGCAGGGCAAATGCAAAATCTCTTGTGCCTGTGCTAGAAAGTGCACGAGACAAGTGGAAATGTGGACAAGTTATATATAGAGATTGTCACTGTGCTGCTTGCTCTCCTTCCTCTTTTTCTGGGATGGACATACGCATTTCCTTCAGCCTTTCCACATATGAGTTGTCTCCTAGACTTTTCATTCCCCATATAGCTTGACTCTGAAATGTGTGTTGGCAGAACACAGATATTCTGTTTGCTAAGCTCTCACACAAATGTTGTCTTGATACAAGTAGTGCAGGAACACAGAGAGCCTTCTGTAATATCAGCAATGCTACAAGTTCCTAATGCAGATGCACACATACCTCCTCACCCTGTGAGGAAGATGTCTATTATTCTGTTTCTGGCTGGTTCCAGGCTGCTGCTATTTTTTTCAGCTGTGATTCAGTCACAGACCAGCAAATTCAGGTTACACAATTAAAGTGGATTTGCTGTTCTTGCAAAGGAAACCCCTTCCCAAAACTCCAGGTATTCTGCAGGAAGAAAAGCAATGGGAAAATGCACTAGAAAGTAAGGGATAACAAACTGCTTGATGCAATGTCATATAAGTCTTCCTGTAAGCAAATCAGAATGAATGCACAACAACCAGTGCAGGGCATATAACCTCTGTACATACTTTGTGCAGGAGGAATGCTCAACGAATAGGTTGTCTGGAAGCGACTATTATCAGGGGATGCTATTATATCAGCTCCGGGTTTGGAGAGCCATTGGACAAGATGCCCTCTGAAGGGAGAAGAGCCCTTTTCTCTGAACACCCCCAACTACACCACCTTCTTTCTGTTCCTGTTACTCATTTGCTTGCTTCCCCCCTCTAGACACAATTTGCACTACCAACCGGAGGAAAAGAACAAGATTAGGTCCCTTTTCCTTGTTCCTGTCACTGCTCACTCACATGGAGAGGACAAGTGAACCAGCTGTGCCTCTGTGTGTGAGCAACTTGACAGACACCCACAAACTAATCAGGAGAAGCTTTTTGATGCACACATTTTGGCTGCCATTTGCTTCTAGGGAGAAATGGCCCCTGTGAGACAAATAGCATGAAGATGCAACAAGCTAGGGACAGGGAGGAAAGATTAATTCCCTCCTAACTAATGTCCAGAGGGGGAGACATGAGGGATGGGAACAGCAGCAATGCCAAGCAGAAGCCTTGGTGGAAGTGGTGATGATTGCCCTTTCTAAACCCTAGGAGCCAAGCTGATGCCACCCCAAGACACTGTATAGGGTGGCAGTCTTAAGCTCTTAAAAAACAGCCAGCGAGAGAATCACAGTTCTGTCATGTGTAGTTTTGAGGATAGCAGTGGGACAGATGAACATAGGAACACAAAAGCTACAAGTACAGGATTGTTCTCTGTGGTGGCTCAGCCATGCTTCAGGTTTCTAATAGAAAATGGAGTTTAATCACACACGCACACACACAATTTTGCTTGCCAAAAACATCCACAAATAAAATGTGGTTGCTTAATACTACAGATGCACAGTTGTGCTTAGTAAGTTTGGAAATCCTTATGGGCTGAATAACAAAGACAGTTTCGACTTCAGTCAGTAGATGCTGCAAGAGTTAGTTGGGAGTATACGACATGTTTGGAACTTGGCGTTCATACAGTATGTCTCTTTAAAACTGAATTGCAAACAGAGATAAAAGTCAGGGCTAGTTTTGCCCTTTAGCTTGATGTTGTATAGTTGATCTTTTTTTTTAACCAATTGAAAATGGGGGGACGACAATGACCAGCTTGCAAGCATGGTATGGTATGGGGTACTTCAATGCTTTATCCCCAGCTTGTGGTCCCAATCTGGATCAGGTCCCCACTCCTAACTATCAGCAATGGGATAAGCCCCCAATTGTTCCAATGGCAGCTTTCTTTCCCAATGCAAACAGCAAGTATGGTCAGCCTCCTACCCCAGCTGTTGGTTTAACAAAAAAACAGTGACACAATGCCAAGCTATGTGGTAGAACTCACGTTTAGTCCAGCTCAATCCCCTGCCAGCTATTGGTTAAACAAAAACAGCAACACAACGCCAAACTTTGTGGTAAAAGTCACGTTTAGTTTGGCTGAAATAGTTAGCATTGAGTCTGAAATAAATGGAAGAATGTATAATGGAACAAATGGAATAATAAATCAAGTAGTGTGGTGTGCTCTGGTCCATGGGGTCACGAAGAGTCGGAACACGACTAAACGACTAAACAACAACAACACCAAAGTGTGGATGAACATCTCTTGTATCTGTCTGTCTAATATACTTTTAATTTAAACATGCCAGTCAAAAAAATAGTTTGAATGTTTCAGACATGTAGTCTTGTCAATGCACAGGAATTTGCATTTTAGATTTTCAGAATTTTAAAACACATTGAATGAATGAGTCTGCATGTTGCACCAGATAGTTGTTGTCTTCTCTTTATTATCCTCTTTTTTCTCTGGGAGAGTTGGAGAGGTTAATATTAGCAGCCTGTTCTAACCAAAAATTTGGCATCATGATCTCTCAGCCTGAGAACAATTGTCGGAATGAAAGAAAACCCAACACATTTGATTTGTGTGTGTTTTGGAATAATAAAACATCAGAGAGAGATAGAAGCTTTACTGGTTTCAGATGCATGCGCAGCTTGACAGCAGATTAATTTTAAGACGCCCCATGTAGGAAGTAATCAAGCCACAAATTGCTGTAAATAATTTCTATTCTTATTGTAGTTGTTTTTTAATGGAATAAAAACCAGCTTAGATATTGCCTTTGAGTGCATCTGCTGAGGTTCTCCGTGCTCTTCATACAGTTTTCACATGATAGTTTCTTGCTGGAATCAAGCAAATCTTGACCCTTGCACTGAATACTTTGATTTAACATCCAGTGTGATGATGCTCCCATACCAACCAAAGTCAGCCCAAATCCTGCTCTCCCTCCACCTCCACTATTGTAAGTTTAGAGTACATATCTGACCTCAGTTGTGGCAGTAGCCGAGTGTCTTACAACTAGTTTGCATTCCCAAGACATCCATTTAGTGCTGTTATTTTTATGTTATGTATGGAGAATTGTGGTCCAGAAACACTGGCGCCTGGATTCTTAGCAAATAAACTTGGAAATAAGTCTCACTCGTTTCAACTGAACTTCCAAGTAATGTGCTTAAGAGTGCAGCTTAAAAGCTTGATCCCAAGCATGGGCCAAGCCTCATCTTTAATTTTGCTCATATGGAATAATGATTAGCTTTTTATTTACCAAAGTGGAATTCTAAAAAGTAGTTCTCTCATCTCATCTTGTATGGCTTGTCTTTATGCCACATCCTCCTTCTTGCCATGCAATACTGTGTACAAACTTCGTTCTGTGCATTACATAAGCATGAAAGAGAAAACTCAACATAGATATCTTACAGTGAAGGTTCTTGTTACTTTATATATACAACCCTCTGGGCTTTCTTTAGTAATGTAATGGTATTAATTCACATCTAAGCTAACTGACTGATCCATCCATTTGCTATGATTTCAGGAGATGTTGTGCTCAAAAGCCAGTTATAACCTTTCCTAACAATCAGCTTACAGTGTAACACTTGATCTATAGTTGTTTTTCATTTATAGTTGGCGACTGAGACTTTTCCCTGAAAGTAGCACTTCTAATGAACAACACTTTTATTTTCCCAGAACCCAAATAGCAATATTTTGTTGATGAGAAAACTCAGATGTTTTTCACTCAGCTAATGCATTGAGCAGGGTGGATAGACTTAAATTGCAGCAATTTAAAGCAATGAGTTTTTAAAGATCTACCCCTTCCCCTTTTAAAAATCACCAAGTAAAAAAGAAAGTTTAAATCAACTTTTCCATTTTGAAAGTCAGCGTGCACACTAACTGCTTGCTGAAACAATTAAAAGATATTAACAACTAAATATATACTTTATACCAGGGATGAGAAAACTGTGGGTTCCAACTCCCAGCTCCCATATTGGTGTGTGTGTGAAGGATGATGGGAGTTGTAGTCCAACCAGTAACAGTTTATGTGTGGTAGTGCAGCAAAGGTACCCTTCCAGTGTTAGCATAACTGCAGCTTACATGGATGGTGCTGGAGCAGGGTGGGTACATTGGTGGGAGCACTGGATTGGCTCTGCCAGCATATCCACAAAGCCCTGAATTTGCCCCTGCCCAGCCCCAGCCTTGTCCTGCTAAGCTGCAGCAATGCCAGGTATTGAAGAGCAGCTCTACAGATCTGCCCCACCTCACTGGCTGCTACTGCTACATCTCGGCCAAAGCTTCCCCAGCCTTCCTTTGTACAGTCTAGGGGTCAGCAAACTTTTTCATCAAGGGGCTGGTCTACTCTCCCTCAGACCTTGTGGGGGGACGGACTATATTTTTTTTGGGGGGGGGGATGAACAAATTTCTATGCCCCACAAATAACCCAGAGATGCATTTTAAGTAAAAGGACACATTCTACTCATGTAAAAACACGCTGATTCCTGGACCATCCGTGGGCCGGATTTAGAAGGCGATTGGGCTGGATCCAGCCCCTGGGCCTTAGTTTGCCTCCCCATGGTCTAGAAGCATAATGTAAATCCTTTCATCATGCAACCCACATGCCTTTTGCACTACAGATTCATGTCTCCTTCAAAACAGGAGGCAGATTTCTCTATGTACACATGCAAGGCTACTAGGGGCTGTTTTCTACTACTGTTGTCAGCCACAACGTAAGTCAGGGACAGCTACTCTGTGAAAACTTCCAAGAGTAAGGATAGCTAAGAAATGCTGGCTCAGCCCAGACTTGGCTGTTTCTCGGGATCTCGCTCTAGAATAGGTGGCTTTTAAAAATGTATCCCTAGTATTCAGGTCTTCAGACAGAAAAAAGGCTGACAGTTGTACAAAAGCTCTGTTTTGTTTAGGAATTTATTCTGGACTCCAAAATGGGGAGCACATCAAAGAATACATTGAAAGGGTGAGGAACATGACACACGGGACACCCCTGGACCGAAAATGAAAACCTAGCCTTGCAGAGCGCATAGCCTGAGCTTTTCCTCCATCTGTCCCTGCTTCTAGCTGCTTGGATGGGAAGGAAAGGAGTGAAGGCTGAAGCATCCCATTCATGTGTACTGCAGGGTACTCTCTGCTCATAGCTGCTCTACTTGTAAAACACTGTCGGATTGTGCAGGCAAGGGTTTTGTTTAGGAATTTATTCTGGACTCCAAAATGGGGAGCACATCAAAGAATACATTGAAAGGGTGAGGAACATGACACACGGGACACCCCTGGACCGAAAATGAAAACCTAGCCTTGCAGAGCGCATAGCCTGAGCTTTTCCTCCATCTGTCCCTGCTTCTAGCTGCTTGGATGGGAAGGAAAGGAGTGAAGGCTGAAGCATCCCATTCATGTGTACTGCAGGGTACTCTCTGCTCATAGCTGCTCTACTTGTAAAACACTGTCGGATTGTGCAGGCAAGGGTTATAATCTCCCCTCCCAGTGGGGGAAGCCCAGGGGACAGATTTATAGCTAGGCGAGAGGGTAAGATACCTGCTTGGATATTTATAACTGCCCTTTTTTGTTTTATAGCCGAGTCTTAGCAAACAGCCATCCTCACCCACCCCCCTTCA
This sequence comes from Podarcis raffonei, assembly GCF_027172205.1. Classification (NCBI taxonomy): domain Eukaryota; kingdom Metazoa; phylum Chordata; class Lepidosauria; order Squamata; family Lacertidae; genus Podarcis; species Podarcis raffonei. The sequence continues at coordinate 55,660,770 of NC_070607.1, forward strand.
CCCATCCTTCATTTCCGCTGAAATATTTCATCATTTCACAGGGAATAAAGTTTCCAGCAAGGCAAATGCAAACCCACTCCCTTGACCAAGCACTTTGAAATTGAATGCGGTGTGTCTGAAAGGCTGCTCCAAACAGGTCGCCTAATACAGGTCCCCTTCAGATCACGCCGTGGCAGGAAGTGCAGTGAACTTGCTTGAATGACAGTTTCATTAGGCCATGGCTGGTGTTTTTCATTCCCCCCCACCCCATTTTTTTTTAATGCTGCTTTTAAAAATGTAGATAATGAATAACATTCCTCTTATAGAGTTGGGTCAGTCCTAATGAAGGTTGCCTTGTCCCTGGGATCAAAGGCTGGGGGAAGAGAGGGCAATAACTTTTAAGTATCAGTTATTTATCTTCTATAAAAATGATTAGTGAATAAAGAGCTGCACAATGGTTTTGTGGAAGACTAGCCTCTAACACATGGCAGCAGAATGAAAAGAATGAACTTGTATGTGTATTTAAATGCATTGGTGCTGATAGCAGTGTATATTGCACAGCATTCTGAGGATTTAAAATATTTCATTCTTTAAAAAACTAAGACAAGTTTCTAGCCCTTATGGCTGCAGAGGTAAGCATGACTAGTAAAATCTCAAAAAGTAAGCAGAAGCTTGAATAAGCGAGATGCCTTGCATACAGAAGGTCTCAGGTTCAATATCTGGCACCTCCAACTAAAAAGATTGTGTAGCATGTGATAGAGAAAAACTCTTCCTCAGACTCTTGAGAGCCACTTACTTGTAAGAGTAGACATTACTGTGCTTGATGCAACAAATGATCTGATTCAATATGTCAGCTTCTTACATTTGGTCGTGGGGGGGCGATTGCTTTATATATCCCTTGTCCCCTCCCATCATGGCCAACAGGAGCCGACAAATATAAATATATGCAGTTTTGCTTTATTGGCATAGTTTATTGGGCACAGAATATTCCAATATGTACATATGTAATAGGTGTATGTGTTGCTGTGTTGATTGTAGACAAAATTTACACCGTCCCCCAAAATTAGTGGAGATCATGGTGATTTCAGAAAGTGGTAGATCTCACAGTCTTGTGCATTGATTTTACTACTGTTTAATCACATGCTTGGTATTCAATTATTTTTTTTAATATGTCTGTATGAAAGTACTGGCAAGAATGCGAGTGGAAGGTGCAGGAGCAAAATAAAAGTTTTTTTAAAAAATTATTTGCTATACATCCATAAAACTGAAAAACAATTGCATTCTTGGGGACTAGTTATGAAGAAAACATCACCTTCTCTCTGCTGTAGAGGAAAAGAGAACATTTCCTCCCCCCCCCCCATGTAAACACACATTCACCCAAATGGATTGCATGAAGGGGAAGGCTGATCCTTCACAATCTGCTTGATGAGGCCCATTCACAAAAGCTCTGCTTGCCAAGCACAAGATACGGAGATATTATTTGTAGCAAGATATGCTGAAAATTGTGGGCTCCACTTGATCGGGAGCAATGGGGAATGAACTATTCCTGCCCATTTATTCTTTCTCATTTTCAGGGTGCATCTGTCTTTTCTCCACACTCTTGACTCTGGGATTTGGTACTCATTAGGTCTAACAAGCCAGCACTCAGACGCTATGACTCTCTCTTGCTCCCTTTGGGATAACTTATTCCACATGCTTGGTGTACGCTGCGCGGTCGCACGCTCTCTTGTGCTGCCAGCTTGTTGCGCTTTGGGTTAGGTTTGTCCAATTAGCTGTTTCTTTGTGTTGTTTGTAAGTGCAAGGCGTTAATATGGGTCAGCCTTGTGATGTCCCAGGAATAGCAGATGGTTTCATAAAGTCGTTCTCCCAGTGCTGCGGTAAACTTCATATATTCATGTCCCTTTAAAGGAGGAACTGGAGGTTTGCACAAGTTCATTTCTTAGGAGGGTTCAGTGAATCCAAAATAGGCCATAGCTCCAGGCTGGGATAAGTTGATCCTTAGCTCTTAGTATTACCTATTCCTTTAGCCCAAAAGGCCTCGTGCAGCTCAGTACAGTGGTACCTTGGGTTACATACACTTCATGTTACAGACTCCACTAACCCAGAAATAGTACCTCGGGTTAAGAACTTTGCTTCAGGATGAGAACAGAAATCACGCGGCAGTGGTGCGGCAGCAGCAGGAGGCCCCATTAGCTACAGTGGTGCTTCAGGTTAAGAACAGTTTCAGGTTAAGAACGGACCTCCAGAACAAATTAAGTACTTAACCCGAGGTACCACTGTGTCTGTTCCAAATAATCCTTAATGACATATGTTCATCTCAGGTGACTTCAATATGCTTTGAACCTTTGCTTCTTCCACTGAGCATACTGCTGGTCTTCAGTTTCAATTGGTTTCTTTCAGAAGCAGGATTTTGGTTTGCCACTCTTTTTGAGGCCATTTGGTTGCTATTCCAACATGAAAGTGTGGCTGAATTACATAGCATCTTTTTTCTTTTTTTTAAAGCCACTCTTGGCCCCAGATCAGCAAACCACTTTTAATATGGTGACGCTTAAAAAAGCATTGCACAATTCAGCACTGTCAAATAATGCATGGAAAACCTTGAGGAAGCCTTTGCATGTGTATAGTTCATTATGCATTGTAGATCATGGCCTAGTTGTCAACAATCGTTCCCAGGCATCAGCCCAGGTATCTAAAACATATGTTTCTTAGAGAAGACACATGTTCAGTAAAGCACTGGAAGCAGACTTGAGAGAACTCAACTTCCCTAGGAAATAGAAATGTGTGGTACCTTTTATGCATCTCTAGCCATGAGTTACGCACAGCCAATTCTTCAGATGCTGCTATCTGAAGAGTCCCATGTCAAACTCTGGTTAAGAATGACGTAAGGAAAGGCATTTATAGCCAAAATATGAGAGGTTGCTTAGAGCAGGACTGTTTTGAATTTATATCCCTTAATGTGAAATAAGTTGTAATCCTATGCACACTTACTTGGGAGTAAGAATAATTTGGCAGCATTCAGTTTATACATCCTGACAGTGCAAGGATTTCTGCTTCTGCAGTAGGACTCCCCCAGCTGCCATATGCCCTCCTAAAATCTGCTTGGGGGGCATAACAGATTTAGGGGACATGTGGGGGGATAGTTGCAGCACCCCTCAGATGTTTGGACCCCTAAATCCACCTCTGTTCAGTGCTACTTTGGATACAACTAATTGAATGCAGTGGGACCTACCGTTGAAGGATCATCATGGGATAAAACTGTTGTTTTATCTTCTTCTGGAATAGCTCAGCTGATTAACTAGCATCAGCAGACACCTACACCTAAGTTTGCAGATGAAAACCTGACAGATAAGCAGATCTTGGGTTCCAGACTACCTCTTAAAACAGAAGCTGATGGGTGGCTTGTTCTGTATTAGCTGAGGTTCTGTCTTTGCTGTTCTGAACAGTCAGGTTTTCTTTACATGCATGCTGCCTTACTGCCCAAATGTAGTTCTCCTCCTCTGTGATAAACAAGAGCTCTTTCAAAGCTGCTTCTACATCTGGCTTGAGAAACTAGTTTAATATAGTAATAGAGTTCAGTTTTCTCTCTCTCTTTTGTCTGTCTTTTTATTCTCAGCCTATGCTCTGGGAAAACCCACTAGTTAGTATTCTAGTACAGCCTAAAATATATGGTAGTAGACAAGCGGGGGTGTATGATGATTGGTGAACAGGAAGGAAACCATTATGAAATTGATCCATTGGCCAAGTGATTGGGTAGTTGCTTTCAGCCAGATTTGTGGGGGGAAAGGGGAGGGGAATCACTGAAATTTTGTGACTCATCTGTGCTTTGGGAATATTTACATTTTTTAAAGCCAAGCTCCTTGCTAGATACTGTTTCTAAACCACTTTTTTATAATATTAAACAGGGGAGAGGCACCTCCAGCAGCACGTTACCCCCCAGACGTTTTCTAATGGTAAATATTTTTGTTCTCTATCTCTATGAGGAGTTTTAACTATAGCTGCATTTTGTATTTTTGAATATAATAACTGGGCACAGGGGCCTGAGCTGTTGTACTAACTGCATGCCTCACTTTGCACCCTAGAGAGTAGGGCAGAAGGGCCACTCAAAGGGGCACTGGTGCTTACTAACTATCTAACCTGCCCCATCTCTGCTATTTCTAAATCTCTTTTTAGCCTTTGTAATCTGCATGGTCCCCAGCTATCAGGGAAGAGCGTGCAGGCCTGGAGCTATGCAGATAGTGGAGAAAAAGATATGCATGGCAACAGAATTATCCCACAAATAACAGAACTTTTATGCAATGTGGGGCTTCAGATGGCTGTTTGCTTTGCTTGGGCTAATGGACTGTTCTTTTGCTAGAAAATATAGCCATCTGCTTTTAAGGGTAAGGGGCAGTGTGTGTTCTGTTATTTGCTTCTGTATTGTGTAATCGCTAAAGCAGTTTCCAGAAGCTTGTCTGTCTCTGTTAGGTACTTAGCTGACTTTCATCGCTTACGTATGCAAAATCTACAGCAGTCTTTAATGTGCCATTAATGTGTTCAAGGATAGCATAATTACATCAATGGAAACACAAAGGCAACAAGGATTCAATGACTTGCCCCAAAACAGTGTTGAGATTCTATGGCAGAGCCAAATGTGGAGCCTGTATTTGGGAAACTTGTTTTTGAGTTACCTTTCTTTTTGCTGCCATATATTACAGCAAGTATTGGCTTCTGTTCTACTACCTAATGAAAGATTTGTTACTTAAAATAGCATTCTAGCAGACCTGGATAAAGATAGGGGGGTTGTACTTTGATTACGGTAGCCACTATGAGCATTGCATCCAACACAGCAAGGAAACTTTGAAAAACCATGCCAACATTCTGTAGATGTCACCAGCTAGTCCCTACTTGCCACTTTTGACTTGATAATGCTGGGTTAGCTCTAATTTACATTGTTTTATGCAGCTCTGAAGTATAGACTGAAGCATAAGGCTGAGCTGAGTGCATCATTACTCACTTCCTCCATGAGAATTCATATGAGACGAAAGGCTATGTGACTGTGAGAAGGAAGGGGATCTGCCCTTTTCTGAGCTGCCTTATTTTGTAATGGTAGAGTTGAGGTAGGAGATCAGTACTGATGAAGCAGAATGGATGAAGGGGAAAAGGAAGGTCATTTTGTCTCTTACCAATGATCAATACAATATCTGCAGAGACTTAAGGTTACCACCACACACACAATAAGGCAAAATTCTTTCAAATGGGTTGGTGCCATAATTGGTGGTAGACAACCACTATTTTTACAAACTTAATATGCTACATAGTCTTCCAAGGCCTCTTCCAGAAGATCATTTTTTGATACTATTTCATCACTCCTTGATGCTAGATGTTTTGCACCAGATATGTGCAGTCTGTGTCTCAAATTGTTGTAATTCTCAGTTGTTTTGCTTGTCCCATGCTTGAAATGAAGGATTCCTATTACTAAGTGATAATAATTTTTGTAGGGTCCTGGCATCATCCTCACATTTTTCACAGCACTAGTAATAAGCTTTCTTCTTTTCCTGTCTGTCTGTCTCTCTGTCTGTCTGTTTTTTGTTTTTGTTTTGCATCATAAGAGTGCTAAAACTTGATTACGCCCCAACCAGCCCCCAGTATTCTACTTGGACCACCCACTGTCTATTTAAATCAAATCAAAGACTCTGCATTTCCTCCATGGGGAATATGTTTTTGTTTGTTTGTCATAATGGTATCAATATAGCAGCCCACCGACATGCTGAATATGCTTGTGGGGAATATGCTTTGAATGTAATAATGCTTCTGAAACATTTTGGTAGGTGATGCTGGGGAGGCTACTTACAATTTTGAGGGGGGAAATAGCTGATGAGGAAAGGGTGAAATTTCCCCCTTTCCTCCTTCGTCCCACCTTGCTGCTCAGCTGAACAAAATTGCTTCCCATTGTTTGGGGCTTCATTACACACATCAGTTACCCATCAAACATTTTTGCACCATAACTAAAGTCAGCATTACCCCACACCTGTACTCTGGACTGGAGATTGCAGACCAAGGTGTCAGCTTTGTGGTACTTGGGAGTAAGGCTGGCCCTGGCTGTTGTACACTCATCTATGTCACATTTTTCCCTGTCTTGGCAGCTCACATGCTTTGCTCAACAGTTCTGCTCCAACTGTAGAAACATTTGTTTTCAGCTTGGAGATGTCTGTTTGACTTTTGTTAAACAACTCCCATGTTCCATCCTGGAAGACATTACTTCTCAGTGAAAGAGCCAGTGTGGTGTAGTGGTTAAGAGCGGTGGACTTGTAATCTGGTGAACCAGGTTCGCGTCTCCGCTCCTCCACATGCAGCTGCTGGGTGACCTTGGGCCAGTCACACTTCTTTGAAGTCTCTCAGCCTCACTCACCTCACAGAGTGTTTGTTGTGGGGGAGGAAGGGAAAGGAGAATGTTAGCCGCTTTGAGACTCCTTCGGGTAGTGATAAAGTGGGATATCAAATCCAAACTCTTCTTCAAACTCTTTTTTCTGTATACTGATGGGAGTCAGCATTCTTCACCTGATCTTAACATTGGCAAAAGGTTTACAACCTTAGCCCTCTGCAGATCCTTTGTCATTCAGTTCCTGTGCAAGAGAAATACTAAACACTGGAAAGGGATGCTGCCCCTGAAGATCCTGATTAAAGTTAGAATTGATTCTCACTGCAGGAAGAAGTTACATGATGCTCCTACATACCACAAAAAAACAAAGACAGTTCAAGGTTTCAGGGAGAAGGATTAAAACCTAGACTTTTCCTTGACACACTAGATTTTAATATGTAGAAGTATTTTCTATGTTTTCCCCTCTGTGGGGCAGCATTTTACTATGTGAGCTCCCACCTACAGCCTCTGAAGTGGTGCAACCAAGACATAGGTCTTCTACTTCATTAAGAATTGTAATTACTGATTTGGCAGGATCTCACAAAACAGAGACGAGATGTCTGGGATGCTGACTTAACACGTATGGAACTTTTCTGTTTGTTAGCCAGTTGTGCTATAGCCTGGCGTATCTGCTGTGTAGGGCTCCAGAAGCAAGGTAGTCTTGCTTTTCCCACATGCATGTGTGCATGCTCTTTGTGGTTTTGTGGATTCTCTTAGATCTGGAGAGCCATGTTCCCCATAGTCACTCAGGATGAATAGAAAATATCACACATTCTGCTGTCTCTTAATTTTGGAAGAGAAAGTACAGTAAACTGGTGTCCTCCACTATGGTGCCTTCCAGATGTTGTTGGACTGCACCTCCCAACATCTCTTGACAATTGGCCGTGCTGGTTGGGGCTGGACGGAGTTACTAGTCCAACAATATTTGGAGGGCACAACAGTGGCCACAGTAGCAGCATGAAGACTGAAAAATGCTGTTGTATCTTAGAGGCTAACTGGTCACTGTGATGTGTACGCTTTTGTAAATAACAGTCCATTTCATCATACATCTGATTTATCATGTTTCCTCTCTCCATGAGCCATGTTGCCTGTCTCTATTGATTTGCAACATTTTCTTTTCCTATATGGCTTATTAGTCCATTTCCTAATAGAGAGAGGTTAACAGCGTGATTTGCTGTTTCTTAATGTGCTGCATAAGATATTCATTAATATGAACAGATGACATATGCAAATAATACAAAATGCCTCAAGGCGATTAAATTCAATACAGACTGTAAAGATTTACAGAAGGATCATGTAAAACTATGCTAGGACAATAAAATGCAAAATAAAAATTCATTGTTGATGGGTTTAAAAACCTCTAAACATTTTAACAGCTTGATTGTATAGCAGTCATTGCATAGCTAATTATGTAATAGCTACATACTAACTTGGCATATGAGAATATAGTTAAACACCTCATTAGTGCTTATGGCTCAGTGGCCCAGAAAAGATCTTAGTTATTTTCCCCAAGTTCTGAGCACCGCAGGATGTTGATGACCTTTTAAAATTCTGTCTGCTTTAAGGCCACTGCGTTCTTACGCAAAAAAATGTTCCATATGTGCGTTGGTGCCTGTGGATCTGCCTCATATGATAATGGTTACTATGGATCTGCTATTGATATAATCAGCTCAGGGTACACCCCGTCCAAAGTTTAAGATGGCAAATAGATGTAAATCTAAGAGTGGGATATAAATTTAAAGAATAAAACTTTAGGCTGTTTGGAAAGAGAGAAGATGATGATGATCATGACAGTGATGATAATGATAAATATTATGCCAGTTTGGTCTGAATATTTCAGGTTGCATGTTATAATAGGTGCACAATTGCAGTGGGAATGTAACCACCTACATTGCTTAGTCTGAAACCAAATGACTGATCAACATGTGCTATATTAGTGGAATTAATTAGTCTTGGAATCGTATTTGTGGATTTGTACATGCAGAGAAAAACCAAGATTACTGTGCACTACTGGTGCTGAGGTGTGTCCCCCAAAAATTGTCCTACAGGGTGGAGCAGAAGAGCCAATGTGGCACCCTCAGATATTGCAGACTCCAACTTTCACCTGCTCTGACCACTGGCCATGTTGGCTGGAGCTAATAGGGGCTGTAGTCCAGGCCATCGGAAGGGCACCACATTGGCTACTCTGGATAACAGAATGTGCAACTAATATAATCCGTCAAAACGCTGATTAGTAAATTTTGGGGCTTGCTTGTTTTCTTTGTTTTATTAAGATCAAGCCGCCTAAGCTACATAAACTTGGAGTGGGAAGGAGGAGTTGTCACAGGGTGACAGGGAGAGAGAGGCAGCTTCAGTGATGGAATGTTTAGGGAGAAATGTAATTAGCAAGTTGCTTCACTTTTATGCCCTCCAGAGTGCCTAGCAAAATACTGGTGCAAATGAAATGTGTGACGCATTTCTCCTAAAGCTCCCATTAAATTTAATTGAGGTAGATTGCACCCTAAAATGTGTAGTAGTTGTAGAAATTGTAAACGAAACTGATATAAAGTGCTAGTGCACTTTATGCTAGTGCACTTGGCGAGGGGGGGGCGGTGTTCAAAAAGTATGATCAGAATTCAACACACCTTTCTTCCTAGTTGGAAGATCAGCTCAGACCATTATATAATAGTCTAGTTATTATATTGTAAGAAAAATGCTATTGTCTTAGCTACCAGCCCTCCATAACTACACACCTTATCAATACTTGTGACATTACCTAATAATTGTACGGAGACTATGATTTTTTCACTTCAGTATGTAAGCAAATTGCTGGTTAAATATGTTAAAAGGGACACGTAGGAGCTTTTCTATGAAACTGGAGTGTTCTTAATGAGGGCCACCCACAACGTTCTGTTCTGAACTTCCTTGTTCTGGAGTAAGAGATTACGTGTTGCCCTAAAATAAAGTCTTATGTAACAACTGGTACCCTGAACATGAACTCTTGCTGCCTTTGGAACATATTGTTTGCCTTTTCTATCGGCCTCATAACAAACCATAACTGGCCCTTTTGCATACCAAAGGCCTAGACTTCATGGATGCTTTTCACAAAGTATATTTAAGAGGAAATAAAATCTTCAATGACTTGTTTTGCTTTGGCCCAGCCCTGAAACTACAAGAGTTAAAGTACAACATTTGCTTTGATGGGTTACATTACATAAACTGAGTAAGTATGTTTATAGTATTTTAGTTTCATAGGCATGGGTACTTTTAGACGGAAAGCATTCCAGTTTCTTTGCTCACTAATACCCAAAACAGATTACATTCCTTAGAGCCCAAGACACATACTGTAGTCACTAATATTTTCAAATATGAATCTTCATTAACAAGCTACTCCATTTCTATGCAATGTACTTTGTGGCAAGAACAACAAATGAAGATTGATTTGCAAGCATATTTTGTCAAGATGTAAATGATGTGTGTTAAATACTTCCCCGTCCTGAGTAGCAAGCATCTGAGTTGGTTAGAAGAATTCAATTAAAGTAAAAGCCCAGCCAATGCTGCTATTGTTCATGCACGCAAAGGCAGATTATGTATGTAACAGCAGTGGGTGGCATAGTAGGGTGGCCCCAGTCACCTAACTTCTGATTGGTCACATAACATCTGCTTGTGGGGAGGAAGAGGGAGAAGTGGTGAAGAGTTTGGCATAGTGCAAATGCACCAGCAGAGCCAGTCCATGTTCCTGCTGGTGTGTTTGCACTGAGCTAACCTCTCCACCACCTCCCTCTCCACCTTCTGTGAACTGCCAGCCACACAACCGACCAGAAGTCAGGTGAGAAGCAGAGTCCCACCACGCTGTCTGCTTCTGGTATGTATTTATGTATTTATTCATTCATAGCATTTGTATCCCACTCTTCAGCCAGAAAGGATCCCAGAGTGGCTTACATATCAATATCAATACGTATATATAAACAGTAGCTACCAATTACTACAATCCCAAACGTTACAACATAAAAAGAAGAAAGGGTGGGAAAGGAAGATGAAATCAAGCAAACTTATGTTACCAGGTTCTCATATCAACTAACTGACATCGAAGCAGATGGATCTAAAAACAGGCCTTGTTGGACCCTTGAGAAATAGCCTCGTTTCCCTACTTCCCTGAGGTGTCTGCAGCAGAAATGTGTTGATCTTATGGGGAGTTTGGCTTTCTGGAGCCTAACTGGCTTCTCTTTACTCCACCATTCAGAGCAGATGGTTCTCCTGCTCCATCTCAGTCGGTTCTGAGTGGGGAGTGGGGAAGAGCAGCCCAGGCTTTCTGGTGAGAGCAGTAGCATGTGGAAATGGCAGCTCCTTGTGTCTGCTTGTTCTTCTTTTCCTCACATGGCTGTTGGAAATGATGGGCGGTGGGGGTGGCAAACCAATTATTCCCTTTTTAACTTCTCTGCCATGTACACACTATGACAGGAGTGCCCTGAACTATTTTTTGCAGTGTCTTTGGCTGACAAAATGAATTTCTGTGAAACAGAATATCTGACAGGATAATATTGGGCACTCTGCTTTCTTTCTTTCTTTTTCTTATTGAAAGTTTGATGTTTCATTTCCATTCATAAGCAGAAGTGGAATATTTTGTATACCTCAGTCTAGCACAGTTCATGGGAAATCATTTGCCTCAATATTCCCATTTTGTATTTTTTGTGTGAACTGCCCTTGGATCTTTGGATGAAGGGCAGTGTACAAATTTAATAAATAATAATAACAACAAGAAGACAGAATATCACCCAGAAACTTTATAAAAATTTCATATCTATCCTGTCAACACTCGTATAGTCTTCAGGAACTGTTGCTGAAGTTTTGAAGTATTTACACATACTTTAAAAGTTTTCTCCGTTGTTGGTTTATCTTCTTTCAGAAACGTGTGCTGTCAACAATGGAGGCTGTGACAGCAAGTGCCATGATGCAGCCACTGGCGTGCACTGCAGCTGCCCAATGGGATTCATGCTTCAGCCTGATAGAAAAACATGCAAAGGTAAATGGCAGCCAAATGTATATCCAGTGTATGGGAGAACATGTTCTACAGAACAGGACTGGGCCTTGTAGAGTTCCTTCTTCAGTTTACAAGTTGGAAAGTCAAATTTTACCTAGATGGGGCACTATACTTACGGGACGTCTCCCAGTGCCCCTTTCCATGAACTGCCTCATTTAGCTGTTGCCTCCACAGAGCCATCAATGGTATCCTCATCAACTGAGTTTCATAGTAACTCTGTCCTTAAAATTTATTGTGACATTAATTAAAACTGTTGATCCAAATCTAAGAGATGATTGCAGCATTTTCACCAGAGGCTGCTGGTGACAACTGTCTTAGCCATTGTTTGACCTGGTTTTCCAAGTGTAGCAATGGGTCTGGTGAGCAGCCCGAGGTAGTGAAACCTCCATGTTCTAGCTTCATTCCTTCTTCACAGCTCTACCAAGCGTCATTATTTCAAAAGCTTGCCAACCTTTTCATTATTTCTTGACAAAGAAATAGGAAACAGAAAATTGCCTTGTATCACATCAGACCATTGGTCTACACTGACTGGTGCTTGAACTCCAGAGTTTCAGACAGGAGTTTTTTTCAGCCCTGTTTGGAGATACAAGGGATTGAACCTGCAACCTTCTGCATGTAAAACATGTGCTTTGCTGCTAAGCTACAGCCCCAAGGACTTTCTCAAAAGATTCTTCCCTCTTCCTCTGCATACCCACCACATGGAAGTGCAGTTGTTACTTATTTGTTGAATGGGACATTTTCAACACAAGGTAGCATTTCTGTTGTGGGGATTTCACATTTACCCAGCACTCAAAACTCTGCTGATTTTTTGCTAAGAAAATTCTGTTTCTGCCCCTACTTCTCAGCTATGGTGTCTTTTTGCAGTTGGGAGTGTTGAGTGAAATATCATTCCTGTCTCCTGAGTGTTTATTGAATAGTGCCCATGGCCCCAAGCAACACAACTCCCCAAGATGACAGTGCCATTTAAAAAGGGGATCAATTTATTTTTTTGTTACTTTTGAAGCTGAGCGTCAACCTGCTATACAACTCTCCTGGCCTTATGCTGCCTCCCTCCCTGCACCCTCCTTCCCATCACAGCAATGTTCATCCATGGACTGTTGGCATTTTGGAGACTGGGCCTTCCAGAGCTAAAGCTATATCTCCCACTGATAAATATGTACATGCACACACACACATGGCTTCCCTCCTCCTTGGTTAATTACATGAGGACAGGGTATCACGCTATTGCTGCTGGACTGGCATTAGCATGAATATGAGTGAGAGAAGCGTGTAGGCTTTTTTATCATCTGGAAAGGCTTGCAGAGAAAAAGGTGAGACTCCACAAATGGAGGGCGTCTGTGTTCTGTCTCTGGCAGCTCCAGGGAACGTGACCTTAGTTAAAAGGGGGGGAAAGCCCTTCTGCTGAAAGCTGTCTAACCGCCTTACTGATTCCAGACCCCATTTGCTTCATTATTATTTTTCAGAGCTCACCGCCTCCAAGATGCTAGAGTTCCAGGAAAGCATAATAACCCAGAGCCATATCCCCTGTGTCTGGGATTTTATTACAGTTTGGAGCTGTTTTACTGCTAGTTCACTTCACTCACAATAACAACAACAACAACAATAATGATAATAATAAAAAGCTCCAACTTCATAGTTCCTGCTAGAACTGATGGGTTGGGGGAGACACAAGGGAGCAGCCTCAGATGAGGTTTGCTTGAACTTTCTTTCTGGGATTCATCAGCCTTGGTTCATTCTATTTTACAGACCATTTCCTAGCAATAAATTTTCTGGCTTGTAAGTAAAAATATATCTTAACAGGTAGCAGAAGCTATTTGAGAATTTAGGGAATCGTGTGTGAGAGAAAGAGAGGGGGGTGGATGTGGGAGAGAGAAATGTTGATTTTTGCAAAACAGCCAAATTGTAAAGGGTTTTTTTTTAGTCTACGTTTATTTTCAAATTCACTGTTCTTTGAAAACTATTTCCTCTTCCAATATAGTTATTTGCAATCCCTCCTGTTCATTATTTGAGTGCTCAGAGCTAGTTAACTATTGCATCCAGACAGTGATTATTGTGATTTTGGACCTAAGACTGGTCTCAGCCTTCATGTGCAGGGAGCTAATAAGGCTAAGCCATTGCCACTTCCCCACCCCTCTCCACTTAGGGCACAATCCTAAGGGGGTGTTGCAAGGATCATAGGGATCATAGGATACAGCAGATCTTTTCCTCTGCCTATGGAGAGGGAGGCCAATGAGCAGATAAGGGGATCTGGTCATACAAGCCTCCCTGTTGCGGGCACAGAAACCCCACTGGCCCTTGCTGCTTTGCTGTTTGTGCTCCAATAGTAGTAATGGCATGTTGGGAACTCAGCAGAAGAGGCTTTGGATCCAGCCAATTCAAAGGTCTCTCATTCCTCCAACACATTCCAGGAATTGCCAGGTTGTTGGTGGTGTGCCAAGTGTGCTAGTCCTGGGACTGTACTTACTTTCCAGCTCAATGGGGCAGGCAGGTGAAGAAAAACACCAGATCAGGGGGAACACACCTTTTTTTCTGCTGGTGTGAGCCTACCAAGGTGTTGGATATGACAGTTCCTCCATCTTGGATTCTCTCTTTCCCATAAGATTGTCCTGCTGAACTTCTCATCCAGATACAGTAGCAAACAGCCTGCTGGGGCAGTACTGCTCACTTAACCTCCAGTTGATCACACCATTGCTGCTTACCAAGAAGTAGAGGGTGAGGGGGCAGTGAGGTCAGTGTAGTGCAGACTCACTTGCAAGAGCACTGGATTGACTCTGCCAGTGTGTTTGCACTACACTGACCTTACTGCTGCATTGCCCCTCTACCTCCCAATAAACAGCAGCACAACCAACTAGGAATCTTGTGAGTGGCAGCAGCCCACCTTTGCTACTGTCCAGTCATAGGTTGTTGTGATCCTACAGTCTTAGCCATATATCTGTCACTTCTCAACAACTGGTGGCTTCCTGCTCATCTTTAACATAACGCTTCTACTTCAGAACAATGCTCTGGGTAGCCTGCGCACTGTGTGCATGACCAACATCAACTTAGGCAACAGAACTTGTGCACAAGGATGTATTTTGAGCAACTGCCTCTGAGGAAGGTGGCTACACTTGAAATGTCACTTACTATACCTACATGGTGGGCTACATTCTTCTTACTATAAACAGCTTCACATAGCCCCCTTTGAAGTTCATCTCTCTCACCTTTCCGGTGCTGTTCTGCTTCCCCCACCCCCACCCCGAAAGTGGCAATGGAGGCCACATTCTAGACAGAACTTAATTGCACATCTAAGTCCCTGCTTGAACTGGTTCCTTTCGGCTCAGTGCGCATCTAAGCCAAGGTTTGGCTTAGCATGTTTGTTCAAATCAGGGCTTGTGGTTATTACTGAGGACCCCCTATTTTTCAAAAGCCAAGCAAATCAGAAGGAGTTGAGGTTGGATGGGTGCAGGGAGGAGAGGAAGCAGAGTCCCCTCCACCACATGGGTTGAGTGGGAGAAGATGGGAAGTGCATCAAGCTGCTGTCAGTGGGGCAGCCAGCGAAGCTGCATGTCCACTGTGGCTGCTGCTGCTTTTCTGCTACTGAGAAAAGCTGCTCCACCTCAGTGCCAGGGGCAGGTAGTGCCACGGTGCCTGGAAGTGAAGGGTGATCAGCTGCCCCATTCTCTGTCAGCCTGTGGGAAGGCAGCTCATATCAGCAGTGTTATCAGCTAGGATCATTGTGCGATATTGGTGGTGCCTTGAAATTAGCTGCTCTGTTCTCCCTCGCGCGAGGAGTGATATATTGCCAAGTCAAAATTGTTATCGTGATGTGATTTCAAAACTGAATTTGGCCAATACAGTATATTGAAAAATTGCACACTGCTAAAACAGACCATAAAATATGTGGTATTACCATGCAAAAATGACAAGGAAATAGTTAGAGGGAAGGCAAGGGATGGGGCCACAAATCCCATGGGTGCATTCCGTGGATTCCCAGGGGTCCCCGGACCCCTAATTGGGAACCACTGGCCTAGAACAAACCTTGATGACAGCAAATGGGGGAAGGAGGAGAGAGCTTAATCAGAAGCTCTGGTTCAAACGGCATGCTAGACCAAATTTTGGTTTAGCTGTTATGCCACGCTGAGCTAAAAGGACCCAGGAGGAGCAAAACTGCTATAGTTCCCTTCCTGAGATCCTACACATTCATACTAAGCCACAGTTTAGCTTCGTGTTAATGTCACCTGTGTTTTGAACCCAGGAGTACCACCCACCAATTCCATTTCTTCGTTGAGTGGGCATGCATTCAACTGTCACAATTTCTTAACTAATTCCCTTAGTTAAGCATCTTTTGACTTGTGTTTTCCCCCTCCCTACTGCAGATATTGATGAATGTAGGTTGAACAATGGTGGCTGTGACCACATCTGCAGGAACACAGTGGGGAGTTTTGAATGCAGTTGTAAGAAAGGATATAAGCTGCTGATCAACGAAAGGACCTGTCAAGGTAAAGTCATCTTGGGATCTTTGCTGAAAAGAGTGGTGCAACTATTGTATGAGTTCAAAGGTTTTAGGCACTGAGCTAGATTTGCTCACAGTTGTGGCCTGCAACATTGGAATGTTCCTTCTCCTAAGCACACAACATGCTCCAGAGCTAAGAAATTATGGGACAGTTTTCAAGGAAACATGATAGCCAGTAATTTGTTCTGTTCTCCATAAGAGTAAAAATCAGTTGAAATTCTTTGGAAGATCCTGAGATAGGCATGACTGCATGAGCAGGCCAGATACTAACTAGCCATGCTTTCAGGCACCCACCCAAGTAGAAAGGGAAGATGCTAAAATACTGCTTCAAAGATGGAAGAGGGACCTGATGCAGAATGGAACTGTACAAATTAGTCTCCACTCCTATTAACACCTGGCAGCTTTTTATTAAGCAGCAATATAATGAACTTATCTGTATGGCAGTTAATTAACACCCTTAATCCCCTCAGACTTCTTTCCTAACTTTCTTAGTCCTCAGTATGCTTTGTTGGGAAAAAATAATGTAAAGTTTGTATTGCTGTCTTGATTTAAAAATAAACAAACAAATGCATAAACATGAATTTTAGTTCATCATTCTGAGCACTATAAATGTTGGTTTTCTTACTTTGAAAAAAAGTTTAAAACCAGGTGAAAAAAATGAACTTTGTAGTGTAGAAGAGGGAATTTTACCCGCTGAAGTTCCCTGTTTAATGGTTGTGTAAAACAGGAGTTTTTGTATAAAGGAGTTCTGTCTTTTTTCACCTGGACACTCTGTTTAAAACCCTGCTGTCCTGAAATAGATGTTACTTCAGCATATCTTCAGAGTACATGCAGGAGAGGATCCATAGGTGGGGGGTATTTAAGCTGGTGGCTGCTTTCCAGGAGCCAGCCCTAGACATTTTGCTGCCTGAAGCAAAGGACAAGATGGTTCCTTCCTATTTAATGCACAAAGTCAGTAGGGCTGGCAGGTGATGGATCAGCATTGTCCACCAGACCTGAGGGCACCAGGCAGACCACGTGTCCTGCAACAGAGTGGAATGAACAGGGTCTTGGAAGGAATGGCAAGCGAGAGAGTTGATGCCACTGGCCCCATAACCCAGCATCTGCTGCCTCACTCTACTGTTTCCCTGTGGGTTGTTCCCCTGTCCAGTAGGTTTAATTGGGGTGTCAAGAGGAGAATTTTGGTGATAGATCTGCCAGCCCAGCTTTACAGAGGTAGATTTGTTCAAATTTTCTAATTTGAACAAATCTACTTTTGTAAAGCTGTTTTATCTTTTCTTTCAGGGGGAGGGAAAACATCAACATTTAGGCTGCAATCCTGTGTGCACTTACCATGGAGCAAGCCTAGTTGAACTCTGTAGGGCTTACTTCTGCATAGGCATGCATTGCACTGTTATTAAGCTTTCTGATCAATTTCATTGTAATTTAAAAAAAAAAATCATTCAGAAATAAGGTGCAGTAGATTTTTGGGAGAGCAACAGCCGAGTCCTCAAAACTGTCATTTCCAAGATAATGGGAATTTATTCTCACTTCTGTGGTTTTTTCCCCTTTTGAATAGGAAATGTATGGTAAATTTGTGCTTCCATGCAATTAACATGGCTAGTCTATTTTACTGACTCATGTTTAGTTGCTGCCTTTTCACTGTAGAGGCCCTTACAGAAAACAGTTAAAAGCAACATTATAAGAAGTATTAACATTAAATAATTGCAGTACAAAAAATGCAGTTAAAAACATTTAAATCCAATTAGCTCAAAGACCACAGCCAGGTCTGACGGAAGAGGGACGTTTTCCTCAATCGTCTGTAAATCCCAGTAGTGCTTAATCCCACTCTGCTAAAGAAGTTGTCCCTTCCTATGCTTTACCTCAGCATGACTAATCATAAAAAGGGGAAAGTATTTCTCTTCCTGTACAAATACCTTGAAGACACATAGCACTTTGGGCATGCAAAGTGTTAGCTAACCCTCATACACTTCACCGCTCACTGACATGATACCAGGTCACAACCCAGGCCTCAAGAGGCAACTGGCTTGGGTCTACAGTTGTGTTCAACATCAGGGCCTGTTTCCCTCTCTAAATCAGCAGCTGTAAGTTCTCCCCTCCCTTCTGGCTGGGGAAGGCAGCTGCTAACATGTGATGTAGTGCAGGTGTTTTATTCTGACTGCATAAGGCCTGGCCCTAGGGAAGCTGGGCGTGTGTTAGGAGTTGAGGTGGGAAGAGTTGCTTTATGCTTAGGTTATGGCCCCTTTCATCTCCATCCAGGTTCTGCCTTCATGGCTTTCTTTTTATGAGTTTGTGGCAATTAGGTTAATGAAGCTAATGACGTAAACATGAAGCCAGTAGGCTGACTGTGGCCAACAGACTGTGCCTTCCAGCGCCAGTGAACTTCCCTTTAGGAAAAGAATAGGTGGCCCTGGCATCTCCCTCAGCAAAGACTCTACTGGGAAAGCATATTTTCTGCTTGTGGTTACTTCTGAGCATCTCACTGGGAAAGTGGCAGTGGAAAACTTGCAAACTCTCTTCCCATTCCCAGCCCTTTTGCTCCATTTGGGGTTCTTGTGTCAGCCCTGAGATTCAGCCCTTTGACTTGCATACAAAGTTGAGGAATGTGTTGGCCCTAATCTTGTGACGCACTCCCAAGCTGATACTTCTGTCCTAATTAGTCAGAAACGATTTCCACCTTTCCTCCCCTCCCCAGTTCTGTACTTGTAGTCACTGGCATGGTTTAGAACCACTTTTTCACTCATAAACATTATGTACTAAAAGGATGGGGGAAAGATCCCTTTATTCAGACAGGCAGATAGGCAGTTTTTATCCCAGCATTCCTCCAAGGAGCTCAGAGCAACATACATGGTTCCCTCTCTTTTATCCTCAACAACCCTGTGATATAGGTTAGGCTGACAGAAAGGGAGTGTGACCGGCCCAGTTGTCATCCAGTGAGTTTCATAGCTCTGGAGATTTGAAGCTGGGCTTTTACCCTTTTTCAACCTTCATGATTTTTAATAATAATAATAATAATAAATTTTATTTATATCCCGCCCTCCCCAGCCGAAGCCGGGCTCAGGGCGGCTAACAACAATAAAACAATACAAAAGTACAACACAAACAACACTCTAAAATCATTCATTATAAAATTAATTAAATTCAAGCCACTGGCCACCATTGGGCCATAGCTCTGCGAAGATTGCCGAGGGAGGGAGTCAGGCTGTGCCCTGGCCAAAGGCCTGGCGGAACAGCTCTGTCTTGCAGGCCCTGCGGAAAGATGTCAAGTTAGTGTAACATTGTGGTTAAGAGTATTAAGGAGTAATTGCTGTGCATGAAATAATATTGAATATGTGTACTTCAATGCTTATTTTACTTGAGGGGGTTAGGTCTAACAATGCAGCCTAGACTTCAGAGGAAATAATGGCAGTTGGACATATACATACACATACACACATACACACACACACACACACACACACACACACACACACACACACACGTGTGTTTGCTTCTGTTAGAATGACTTTGACAAAAGACTGCTGGCAATGGGTACAGTTTCAAAATCTCTGGTTATTGAGGAAGTAAAATAATCCAGGCCTCAGGGATGTACTGTCTACTTGGTGGAATGTGGCTTATACACTCTTTTCCTGTTCCCAGATATTGATGAATGCTCCTTTGACAGAACCTGTGACCACATCTGTGTAAACACACCAGGGAGCTTCCAGTGCCTGTGTCACAAAGGCTACACACTCTACGGACTCACCCACTGTGGAGGTATCAGTGTGACAGATAAGGATGAGTGGGACTTGGCTGTTCTTTGTGACCTCTTTGGCACCTCTTTCTTGAACTTTAAACCTTCTACCTCTCTCAGGTATAACTGTCCTCTTTCTGTTCTAAGCTGAAGCCTAGTGACCTTTGACCTCCAAGGGACCAGTTCAGACTGGTTTTCATTTATGGACAGTAAGCTTTGAGAAAGTCTCCATTGCTCAGGTAGTTTCTGCTTCACCCAAAGCAGGGTCCTCCCTGTAATATTGTCAGTAATCATTCAGCTCTAAGCTGAACACAGAACCTGGAGAATATCAGCAAGCCCAAGAGCTGAATAGAAGTTAGAAAATGGTTCTTGCACATTGGGTAGGTAAAGTCATTTTTAAATTCAAAGATGACTAAAAACTGTTCCTATTAATGTGCAAGGTAATATTCATGAATACTTAGTTTCTTTCAGAAGACACTGGTGCTGGCTTCAGTTGGAAATGAGACACTTTACTATGTGATGGTGGATCACAGGCACAGTAAGACAACTGCTGTGTTACTTATCAAAGATAACTCTCCTGCATCTCATGTTGGATGGAAATCTTTAGGCAGGATGCTAATAGCTCAGATAGAGCTCAATCCATTGATTGGGATCTTGCATTCTAAACACCGAGGCCGTGTCTGCTGTCATGCATTGCAGTTTGACATTCCCTCGCACTCTGTGAAGTTGTTAGTAATGAAATTTAGACTGTGTAAAGACATGACCGTGTAGAGTGGTGTCTCTGATGTGATACAGCACATTACTGCAGTTTAGACTCAGCAGCTCCTGCCTTCGTGCTTCATGGTGCAGACATTAGTAGAATAATGTAGTTCGGGATCAGCTCATAACCAGGTTAACAGTGGGTGGCCATACAGGCAGTGAAGTTACCAACATAGACCTGTGAAAATCTGAAAGCACAGACATGGAGAGCCTTTCAGAGTACAGGTCATTCACTGTTTGTGTACCACAAATTACTGGGTGTCTGGTATCCCAGTGCTTCTGTCTGGATTATACTGGTGGCTTATCCTTTAAGACAGGAAAACAAAAGCAGGTCTGTTCACTGCAAGGATAAACTCTGCAAATCTAAACACTTGTTGGATCTCACACCATCAGCATAAACATATATATGTATGGTGCTGTCTATAATGAGTCACACCATTGGGCCATATAGCCCAGAATGATCTGTTCATATTGACAGTGGCTCCCCAGTATCTTGGACAGAGATGTATTCTAATCTTGCTGAGATCCTTTTGATTGTAATCACTAAGGGTGAAACCTTGGAACTTCTACTTCTAATACATGTGCTCTACTACTGATCTCTTCCCAATGCATCTTAGTGGCCCTAGTCAGAGAATCTTTGTATGGTGAGTTGCTTATTTGATGGATTTTATGGACTGTGTTTGCCCTTGCTTGAAGTGTAGAGAATACTATAGTTTATGCAGAAATGTTTCATTTGAATGTTCTTTATAGTCTCTACATAATTTGTCCACAAAACAGCTCTAACACAACAATTCCAATTTTACACAAAAATTAAACTGAGACTTGCCCAAGCCAATGATTGAACCAAGAAAGGGCTGAACAGGTTTCTTAAAGCCTAGCCTACCATTCCTGCACCTGGACCACAAGAGAGATTTCCACCCCACCCCCCTCTTTCTTGTGAGACCACATTTAGTGAATTATGTTTCCTAAAATATGTTTGCTACTCTTTGCAGAGAGTGGCAGGACCAGACATTTGTCTCTGCAGCTATAAACAAGGTGACAGGAACAATTTGTGTCTTGTCCAGTGGGATGTGAGTAGGGAAAACCCCACTGTGAGTTTTTGGCAGAGGATTTGAGGTGGGTGGAGGGGAACTTCAGAAAGTTTTATGGTTTCTCAATGGAGGGGGAGGAAAGGGTTGGGGTTGTGCCAGCAAGAAAAATGGAAAGACAGATGGAAGGCGTGGAGGGGTTTGTTGGAGCGTGTTGCTGCAGCAGTGTGGCTTGCCACGATAAATATAAGGGAGAGTTATTTCTCTCAAGATGCCCTAGATTATACAGACTGAGGCAGATGCGTAAACAGACTGCAGCAATTACACGCACACAAACATGCACGCAAGCAAAGTATGCAGACTGGCAAAAGTGAAGTGCACCTGAAAACTGAAAACACAAATTCGCCCGTTGGGCTCAATTTGCCACTCCTGTCAAATTGGTGCAGATTCATGGTCTTCAGTGTGGTAAAATGTAATCACAAATCAAAAACAGCATATTGTCCGAGTGCCAATGTTGTCACGCAGCTTCGTAAGTATTGTTTAAACTGGATGCTAGACCTTTACTTGATGTCTGTCCAAAGTGTGCTAACATTCTGTGGCTGCCAAGTACAGATCCCCTCTGTACTTGCTTGAGATGAAGCTGTTTCTGCTTAGGCAACCAATTTTGCTCAGTCCTTTGCATGATAGCAGGCAGAGCCCAGCTATGGATCACAGGTGTGGACACAGAAATCACATTGCAAAGAGACAGTTGTAGATGGAGTGTGTCTGCATCACTAGCATATTTTTAACATTTTAAAACAACATTTCCGTGCACTGCTCTGGTTCGCCAGAAGCGGCTTAGTCATGCTGGCCACATGACCCGGAAGCTGTACGCTAACTCCCTCGGCCAGTAAAGCGAGATGAGCGCCGCAACCCCAGAGTTGTCTGTGACTGGACCTAACAGTCAGGGGTCCCTTTACCTTTATGCACTATAAATATGCTTTAAATGTATGGTGTGATCACAGCTGAGAGAGAAGGTTTTACTCAATGCATACCTATGAAATGAAAGTACAGCTGCCTTAGACTACCTAAGGAATTTGATTTGAAGGGTGGGCATCCAGGCTCATAGCACATCTTCTTTATGCACTGTGTCATGTTACCTGTTGAGGAAATAAACCAAACAAATCAGTACACAGGGGAGATGGGGGCAACTGGCTAGGTCACACACCGGAAAAGAAAAGGAGCTAGATGCTATAATATATCACAAATTGAAAATGAGTAATTAGACATTTGAAAGGGGGCTGTTTCCTGTTGAAGAAATCAAGCATCATTTTGCAATTTTTATCAAGAGAAATGTAGGCAGCACAACAGAAGATAGCAGTTCTGCTGCTTTGCTTGGTGCTGTTTGGGCCCTAGCCTCAGTAACATGAAGGCAATGAAATATTGCAAAGCTTGTAAGTCAAGATGGAAAGGTTTTGGTATTTGGGGGGCTTGTCTACATTTTGCATTCCTTGGCTCAGCTACAGTAAGTGATTAAGAATTTAAATTATATACCAGACACCTGCAGCCAGAGATTTGCCCAGTTAATCTGAAGTAATATGCAAATTTCTGCCTTCCTCACTTTTTCACACTGTTTTCAAAAACAGTCCTTCCTGCTCCAAGGCTTTGTATGATGAGGTTTCCTGCATCTCTCTTCTGCTTCCTTGATCGCATGACCTTCAGCCCTCACCCTCTCAATTCCAGTGCAATGTATCATCTGTACAAATTGTGTGGGACTTTCCCCGTCTTCTTCTTCCTTCCTCCATGAATCATACCCTCAGTTACTGTTCCTTGTAGGCTCTGTGTCCACCTTACAGGGGACTGCACTTCTAATCCCAAGCTCTTGTGTGCAGTGTTCCCCCCATCTTCCGCCTTATTTTACCTCAACCACAACAACTTTGCATGGTTTTACATTCTACCTGCAGCAACCATCCCTACAGGTTTCTAGGCCCTGCCTGATATTTTGTCCCTTCTGATTTCCCCACAACGGATGTATATACCAGTTCTGGTCACATCAAATGTTTAGCCATAAACTTTATCACTTGAAATTATTTAAAAAGAGAGGATCAGGCAGACACCACTAGATAGTTTGATTGTCATTCATCTTGCTTTGCCAAAGTAGGACTTAAGTCTGTGCTCTCCTGCTTTAACTTATGGCCTTATTTGAACATTCATTACTCTTCTTTGAAATTCTCTGATTCACACTGAAAGCTGAAAAGGAATCTTATCCAAGACCACATCAAACAATTAATCCATTTTTCATTGCTGGTTTAGGACACTAAGCTCCAGGAATACTGTGTTCCCGCAGTAAATTGGATTTAACCCTGTGGAGGAAGATAGAAGTGAAATTAAAAGGGATATGCTAGACAGGTCTTTTAAAATAAAAAATTAAAGATATGTCCCATCAGTATCATTATTAGGCTTCAAAGATAACTCAGACTCATGAGTGCAACACGATTATTAACCCAACCCAGTGCCAGTGCTGGGCTATTCTGTGCCCTAGACAAAGCTAGCTACCTGCACTCCACAATTGTTTTAATTGCTAACTTCAGTGCTCAAAAACTGATGTCTTGTAGAAAAAATTTGAAACTGCTAAATAATCTTTGTGAATTATGATGTTAAAATTTAAGTCTCTTAATAGTTTCAATTTCAGGCACATCAAAATCTCAATTTGTGTGCTTTTCCTTCTTGTGGTGGCATAAGCCTTGGAAGTCTTTGAGCTATTGCTGTAAGTCCACAGCACAGAACTTCAGCGCCAATATCTTTGTTTCCATTGTTCATCAGTGATTTTTCCAAATGCTTGCAGCCCTTAAGTACATCTTCAGTAGATATTTTGTTGATAGATACTGCATGTATGATACAGGAAGCCAAATACGGAATTATAGTGGAGCTGTTGTAGCTTCTATGACCCCGACTGAAACAACATAGTAGAAACCTACTTTGAATTTCTGCTTTGGTCCTCGCAGTGCCTCCTCTTGGGCCTCATACTCAAACTGCCATTTCTTCATCCTTTTTCCTAACCTGTTCTTTCTCAAAGTTTGGTAGTATTTCTAGCTCCTTTGCAATCTCAGTAACATCTATCAAAGCTTGTTGAAAACCCTCATCACACCTGGAGCCCACAAGGTAATTCCTGGTCACTTGCAGTTGCCCTTGTCACTGAGTTTAAATTAGCTTTCTTATTTTATAGTATTTTGCTTGTAAGATTAACATGGAAAAGGATGTTGTAACATGCGATACCACAAACTGTTTTATTTATTTATATAGAGCATTTGTAGCCTGTTCTTTCACCAAAAAAAGCCTCCCGAGTGGCTTACATAAAAACAAAACAAGACAATCGCTACCCACGGGTTTACGAGCTTACAAAAAGTGGCTTGAAAAAAGATTAATTGGCACAAACATCGGTTTGGGTTTGGGTTCCACAGTTTGGGTTCCACAGATTGACATTTGCTCTGTGTTTTAGAGGCAGTATACTTCTGCATGCCAGTTGCCATCTTGCAGTACAAGAAATTGGGGGGGGGTGTCAGATCCCCCCAAATAGCCCAATGAGGATTGAGATTGCTTAGTGGCTGTGGAATGCAGATGACACAACCTTGATGGCAGAAAGTGAGGAGGAATTAAAGAACCTTTTAATGAGGGTGAAAGAGGAGAGCGCAAAATATGGTCTGAGGCTCAACATCAAAAAAACGAAGATCATGGCCACTGGTCCCATCACCTCCTGGCAAATAGAAGGGGAAGAAATGGAGGCAGTGAGAGATTTTACTTTCTTGGGCTCCATGATCACTGCAGATGGTGACAGCAGCCACGAAATTAAAAGACGCCTGCTTCTTGGGAGAAGGGCAATGACAGGCCTAGACAGCATCTTGAGAAGTAGAGACGTCACCTTGCCAACAAAGGTCCGTATAGTTAAAGCCATGGTTTTCCCAGTAGTGATGTATGGAAGTGAGAGCTGGACCATAAAGAAGGCTGATCGCCGAAGAATAGATGCTTTTGAATTGTGGTGCTGGAGAAGACTCTTGAGAGTCCCATGGACTGCAAGAAGATCAAACGCATCCATTCTTAAGGAAATCAGCCCTGAGTGCTCACTGGAAGGACAGATCGTGAAGCTGAGGCTCCAATACTTTGGCCACCTCATGAGAAGAGAAGACTCCCTGGAGAAGACACTGATGCTGGGAAAGATGGAGGGCACAAGGAGAAGGGGGCGACAGAGGATGAGATGGTTGGATAGTGTTCTCGAAGCCACAAACATGAGTCTGACCAAACTGCGGGAGGTAGTGGAGGACAGAGGTGCCTGGCGTGCTCTGGTCCATGGGGTCATGAAGAGTCGGACACGACTAAACGACTAAACAACAACAACAACAGTGGCTGTGGAGGGAGGCCGGGAAATGGAAAACTAGGGTGGGGAATGGAATGCACTGGAGTGGGTGGAATGTTGAACAACAACACTGCACACTCCTAACATTTTGCTGCAGATCCCATTTGTTGACTGTATGAGGCATCTGGACACAAAAATGGGAAATAACTGGAGACAGCTATCACCACCATGCTTTGCTTTGTGCCCTTTGTTGCCCTCAGGGGAAGGTTGTCACATTCCACTCAGGATTATGGTTTTGAACCAGAATTCTAAAGGGGAGTGACATTCAGAAAATACTGGGGGCGGTGGATTCTTTACCACTGAAATTAGGTGAAGCAAAGTGTTACCTCTTTCCATCTTCAGGGAACTTCACAGACTCGCATGTGTTGCCATGAAGAGTGTGAGAGCTAAGAGTTGTAACTTAGTGGCAGACCACGTGCTTTGTATGAAAAATGGTTCAGTCCCTAGCATATTCATATAGGGCTGGAAAACACATCTTGGAGACCTGCTGTCAAGTCATTGTGGACCACATCTGGGCAGCCAAGTGCAGCCCATTGCTGCTCTCAATATAGTCCATACTGAGAGCATACAAAGAGAACCCTGCCTTTTAAAAAAAGCTGCGCTAGAATTGCTGGGGAGTTCAGACTTTAACCTCCCTCGTAATCCCAAGCAGCTGGGGAGGGGGAGGTACTTTAAAATTGGGGGGGGAGGGGGGCAGCCTAGGAGATGCCTGTCCTGCCTCTGCCCCTGCTCAAGTCAGGAGCTGGAGTCTAGCGTGAGTCAGCAATCAAAGAAAAACGCAGTGTCAGTGAAGTTAACTCTTTATTCAAGAAACCAAAACGGCACAGGCCTAGTGATCCCAGCAACTCTTCCCAGTAGGCCTGCTCCAACAAGTTGCAAGGACTTTTCCACCACTCTCTAAGGCTCCCCCTCTCCAGGATCTTTCCCAAGCAGTCGCAAACAGCACCAGCACACAACCCCCCTCTTCATTTCTCTGCGTGTTCTAGGAGACCGGGGGGAGGTGAACTGCTTGCAGCAGGAGGGGGAGACTCCCTGGCTTCTTCAGCAGCCTGCCCCTCACTCTCCGGGCCCCATTCTACTCCAGCTTCAGAGTTGGAACTGCCCTCTGCCACAGCCTCTTCCTGCTCACCAAACCCTGTTACGTCTTCTGCTTCTGGCACCTCCTCCCGGTCTGCTCTTTCTTCTCCCCTTGGCTGCTCATTGTCATCCTACCACCAATCCCCTGGCTCTGAGCCTTCTTCCCCTGGGGTGCTCCAGCTGGTGCCTTCCACCACTCCTATGCATCCAGCCAGTCCATGACAGCCCAGCACTAGGTGCAGCCCTGCCCATTATATGTGGCCCTGGACACCCACCCGCTGCTGCATGTAGCCCTCAGGAACAAAAGGGCTGCCCATTCCTGGTCTAGGCAGTACTGAGCTAGATGCACCAAGGGTACAAGGTGCATTCCTAACTTTCTCCTAGCTAAAAGCTCCCTTGGGATGGGAGAAAGTGAGTTACATAAATAAACAAGATGAAATGGAACCAAGCCCAAGAATGGCTTGGCAGTGCCATATGAGTCAGCACCCAGCCTACTCCAAAGAGTTGGGAGCAAAGCCCATGACCTTAGTGTGCCCCATTGTGTGGGAGTGTGCTTTGGCAAAGCCTGGAAGACTGAAGCCTTTGTAAGTGGAGGTTTCAGAACAAAGCTCTGCCTTCATGAGTTGTTTTGACTCTTCCTCTCCCATTGTTTGCTCGCTTCATGCTAGACCTTTAGCATTGATTTCCATGGTTGTGGTTCTCTGTGTGCCATAATGGGGAGAGCTGCTGAAAGGGGGCAGCATTGGTAGACTGTCTGACACAGCTGTCTTTTGAACTTTAGCAACCAAGCCTTTCCATTTTATTCTGTTCTCTGCTCACAGTCACACTCTTGATTTCTGGAATGACTCTAAAGCAGGGTCTGATGAGTTCTTTCTCTCATCGTTGATTACCTATTCTTTATTGGCAAAGTTAGGGATGAGGCAGGCTTCCCGTACAATGGATGGGATTAGACATTTTCTATTGTGGGAAATATTAGATAGACTAAGCAGGCAGCAGGTTGCATTTCCCGACAGTTGCTAAGTTTTCCTAGAATAGGTTTAGAGCAGTTTTCCCCAACCTAGTGCCTTTCAGATTCCCCCACCCTGATTATAAATCCTATCAGCATATCCAGTGACCAGGGATGATGGGAGTTGTGGTCCAACAACATCTGGAAGGCACCAGATTAGGGAAGGCTGGTCTAGGGAAACAAGCAATATTGTCAAAATGTGCCTCCCTATGTATTTTGGGGCCTATTTATATCTCTGACCTCCATTACCTCTAAAACGTCACTACCACCAGCTGATGGGGTTGTGCAATTGCATGTTAAGTGCTGAACTTGGCTTTTGGCAGACCACCTAAAAGGTGAATTAGCAGTAAAATATCAAAAGATGAATTTAGCCTGTGGCAATGCAGCGACACAAATGGCAGCATAACTGGGAGTCAGGATGGGCTGGCAGAAAAAGGACTGCCACAAGCTGAGAAGGTCATATTACTGACTAGGCTGCAGTTCCACCAGATGCTTGGGAGTGTGTGTGGAGCAGGTTTGTATGTGGAGCTTAAGCACTACTTAGCAGCAAGCTCATTTCCCATGAAGCTCTAGTTTGGCCTTCCCAATTACAGCATGCTTTAAAAAATAAATTGTCTACCAGTCTAAACCTATAATAGGTGTGTGCACACTGGTGAATGGAACATAGGAAGCTGCCTTACCCTGAGCCAGATCTAACTCAGTATTGTCCGCACTGACTGGCAGTGGATCTCCAGAGTTTCAGGCAGGAGGACTGAACTTTGGACCTTCTGCATGCAAACAAGATGCTCCACCACTGAGCTACACACTGAATGGAAAGCCCTTGTGACCATCATGGAGCGCAGCATTCTAAATGTGCAAGGGAGGACTGTCTCATTTCTAATCATGCCACTCAGTATCAATACCTCTAGCTACATATTTTTCCTATTCTTTGTTAGCCTTTCCAGTCTGTTTTCCTCTGTTTTCTCCTCCACTGACAAACTTGTAAACTGTTGGAAGTGCGACTGCAGAGATCATCTAGTTTGTACTCTGTTTTATTTAAGAAACTTTGCTAACAGAAGCACCTCAAGGCAGGACCTTATGTCTTTGACTTATGCTGTAAACTCCCATGTATGCTGATGGCACAATATATACAGTATATGAATATTTGATCTGGCAGCTGTCTTTCCTGAATGACAAGGTGAATCAGCAGCAGAGGTTATTGTATGTTTTTATTGTCTTCCTCTCCCTCCCTGGTCTCTTTCCCACTTACTCTTTAACACTTGGTTCTTTTTTGTCTGATTACCAACCCATATTATAGTTCTGGAACCAGAGTCTTGGATACTTTAATCAGAATGTTCCATTTGTACTATGTTGTCATACTCATTGCATCTCTTCATTGCCCTTCAGATGTCGATGAATGTAGCATCAACCGAGGAGGCTGCAAATTTGGCTGTATAAACACCCCTGGCAGCTATGAATGTACTTGCCCTGCTGGGTGCAAACTTCACTGGAATAAAAAGGATTGCATAGGTGAGTGTAGAAAAGGGCTGAGGTCATGCTGCCCTCCAGAGGCAGAATGTATTTCAGCAGGCAATGTTCTAGCTGAGGACAAAATTACCGTAGTAACTGAACAGAGAACAAGGAGACTAATTTTAATGTGGCATTGTTGTATGGCACTGTTTTGATAGTTTAAATTCTGATGCTGTTAAAAACCACAAAGTTATTAATGAGAATTCCACATGCTGGCTGGTGCTGTGTGATTGCCAGTAATGCAAAACTTCTCACCATGCTGTGATTTATCGAGAGGAGTGAGATTGCAGAATAGGCAACCACAACATTTTACTCAAACACAGAAAACTAGCTTAAGTTTCGCAGAAATGTGTTGAACATTCCCAGGTTTTTTTTTCCTGCAATACAATAAAACCTAGAGAGGCATGTCCAAAAATGAAATATGAGATTCTTAAACAGCTCTCACAGAATCTGTGTTTGGAAATTCAGGCATTCTCAATTTTTAGCAGATTCTGCTCTTGCTGGTCCAGTAGTGACTCTGCATGCTTTTAGACTTTTTATTCCTTCAGTGGTGAGCTGAAAAACTCAGTACAACACATGCAGAGAAGTTGCTGTAGCAGATACAAGTGGAAACAGTAGTACAGTAGTAGTAGTAGTGGACTAATGCCTATTTACTTCCACTGGAGAACAAGGTTTGGCTTTGCACTGTAGCCATCCCAATATTTGTGTGCTCTTTTTAAAATTACACCATCTCATCTGCATATTGCTATCATTGCTGTCTGTTGTTGCTTGTTCTTCAGAGCTGGTGATATGTTTGGCTGGTGCAGTATCTCCACGAGCCACACTTACCTGCAACAAGAATGGCAAGAAGGACAGCTGCTCCCTCACCTGTGCCTCTAAGGCTCGCTTTCTACCTGGTAGGTGCACCAATCTGCCACTCCTTCACCCCAGGAAATTTAATAGCTTCAGATTCAAGAGGCTACAATATTTGGAGGCTTGTGCGCATTGTGCCATTATGGGACCCTGTTATTCTCTTGCTAAAGGTAAAGGGACCCCTGACCATTAGGTCCAGTTGTAGCCGACGCTGGAGTTGTGGTGCTCATCTCGCTTTATTGGCCAAGGGAGCCGGCGTATAGCTTCCGGGCTCTTGCTACAGGATTTTTAATCTTCTGTCCCCATTTTTCTACTGCATTTGAAGCTTTATTCAATTCCATTCCTCAGTCCTATGGACTGTTCCCTTTTCTATTCCCACATAAACTCTTGGAGGTTTTCAGCTTTGATTTCAGTGGCACTTGCAGGAGAAGGAACAGTTGACAAAGAACTGGGATGTGAATGGAGGTTATTTGTGCTGCTTTAGTATAGCACTTAACCCATGTGCAGGGCCATCATCAGTACTTAGTATCCTTGGGCAACTGCCAAGGCCCTGATACCCTAACAGAGCCCACCACTGATGCCTACCACTGATGTTCTGGTCCTGTCCATAAAGTGTTCACCTGATTCCAAAGGCTGAATAATATACACATTGGGACATAAGTTGTCACATTAGCTTAAGGATGTAAGCTTGCAAAACGGGAACTCTCCCCCTCTCCCACCACTGTGTGCAGCCTATGCTCTTCCCAATTCTCCCCTGGAGGGTTGTGGAATCCTCTAAAACAGATTTAGGGGGTACATGGGAGGTGATGGATGGGGACGTTCCATTGCACAAGTGGAAATCTTTGGACTGGCAGACTGAGTTAACTTACCACTGCATCAGATGCAATCCCTGGCTGATTGGGGACTTTTTAAGTACTCTTCATGCATTTAGCTTTGGCTCACTCTCCCTCTGGCAAGGCATATGTGATCTCACTCATGAATGGCTCCCACAAGGCTGTGAGCCATGAGAATTTGCTCAGATTATCCACACTCTGGCACCATCTGTGCTCCTTTTATGTGCTTGTATTGCACTGGGATTCTTTGGTGGGTTGTTTATTCTTTCTGAATGGAAATCATGGGGGTGGGGAAACATAGTAACGGGTTCTGGCCAAAACTGGGCTGCTTTCATCCATATGATTGATGGGCAAGATCAGGCATGGGCTAATCTTTCAAAAATACATTTGGGGTTTGGGTTGGGCTGGGCTGGGTTTACAAATACAGGCCCATGCAGGCATACATTTAGAAATATCTGGCCACAGGCCTCCGCTGATTACGACTTGATTCTTTCTCTTTGCAGAGTCTGACAATAGCTACACAGTGAGCTGCGGTACCCCAATATTGCGGCAGGGACCTCCACAGAGGCCCAGCAATGTCAGCCATCCCTGTGTTGGTAAGTTTGGTCTCCTGAGTCCTCAGGGCTCCTCCCGAGACTCGCTTGGCTCCCCTGATACTTAGCACCTGCCTTTTCTTTTAGAGACTGTCACTGCTCCAATCAAACAAAAGGCTTCCTTCAAAATCAAGGATGCTAAATGTCACCTGCACCCACGCATGAAAGGCAAGCAGGATGAGGTGGGCAGGAATGCTGCACTAGGTGAGGTACTCCCTCCTTTGTATGTCTTCTCAAAGTCTTCCCTTGGGGCTGTTTTCAGTCCTAAGTCTTGTATGTCACGAAAGCAGCTCTTTGGATTTAGCATGCAGTCCTTGTAAGCATTCTCTTGTGATGCTTTTAAGGACCAGGGAACTGTGCTTTCCACATTTGCCATAGTTGAATTCTGCAACTATTAAAAACCAGCCACACACAGAGGGAGCTTGAGGCTCTGGGGGTCAAGTCTTCCTGCACTCACTCATGGGCATGTGGTTGGGAAGTTGTGGAATAGCTGAGGCTTTTATGCTTTTGTGCCTTTGAATGTGTAAGAGCCCAGAAGCAGAAAAGAGAGGATAGAAGGATGAAAAGAACCCTAAGCGTGGGGGCCCTCCCCTCCACAGAGGATGATGTAGTGCGGAGGAAAAAACTGATAGCAATAACACCACAAATGGCTGTGTGGGATTGTATCATTGGGAAGTCGTGCCTGAGAAAGTGCCTTAGCTAGTGTGGGGAGGTTATGGGAGTAAAACGATGAGCTTCCTGCCACGGGATAAAGGAGAGAAGCCCTGCTTGGTTGTCACAGAGGAAAATGCCTGTTAGGATTTCAGAGAGAGCTTGCTTGGAGGATATTAACACCGCGCCCCATCTTTCCTAGGTGGGGCAGCCCCTTGCTCAGATTGCCAGGTGACATTTGTGAACTTAAAGTGTGATTCATCCAAGAAGGGCAAAGGACGCCGTGCCCGCAACTCCCCCAACAAGGAGGTGACTCGCATCACGTTGGAGTTTGAAGCTGAAATCAAGCCCGAAGAAATTACAGGTAGAGAAGGTGACTGAGAAAGCTTGGCTTTCCCCTCAGGGATAGGGGACAACATCACAGAGTAATATGAGGAAGAGACCTCATGTTCCAGGAACACCCATCTCAGAAGAGAGTACAAGAGAAGGACTGGTTGACCCAACTTTCCTAAATATTGTTAAAAGATTGTTTAGAAAAGGCAATGTCTTGTTTTATTTATGCATACACACACTGTCATAAATATAGTAAAGGTAAAGGGACCCCTGACCATTAGGTCCAGTCGTGGCCGACTCTGGGGTTGTGGCGCTCATCTCGCTTTATTGGCCAAGGGAGCCGGCGTATAGCTTCCGGGTCATGTGGCCAGCATGACTAAGCCACTTCTGGCGAACCAGAGCAGCACACGGAAACGCCGTTTACCTTCCTGCTGGAGCGGTACCTATTTATCTACTTGCACTTTGACGTGCTTTCAAACTGCTAGGTTGGCAGGAGCAGGGACCAAGCAATGGGAGCTCACCCCCTTGCGGGGATTCGAACCTCCAACCTTCTGATCGGCAAGTCCTAGGCTCTGTGGTTTAACCCACAGCGCCACCCACTTCCCTTGTCATAAATATATACATACACAAATTCATTGAAATTAATGGACATGATTACTAGCTTAGGCCCATTCATTTTAGTGGGTATACTTAGTTGGATACAACTTTATAATATGACGAGTTCTTTAGTTCATAACATCTGGGGGTGGGGCGATGAGGTTGAGGAAATTTGAAATATATGAAGCTTCCCTTTTCTGACTCAGACCATTGGTCTGATTTATCCAGCATGGTGCACTCTGTTTGGAAGTGGTTCTGCTGGGCCTCAGACAGAGGTCATTCCCTGTTCCACTACCTGAGATCCTGTTAACTGAGGATGCCTCGGATTTCAGCCGGAATCTTCTGCATGTAAAATATGTGCTGTACTACTGAACTACGGCCATTCCCCTAGCATGAGACTGGAATAGATTATGCTGATTTAACAGCAGCTGGAAATAAAAAGGGACATAAGGTTGTCTTTGGAAATGGGGTTTCTTCTTCCTAGTGCTAGGTTAAACAGCACAGTCTCATTCCCTCATCTCCAGCCAGCTGCAATCTGAACTGTGTGCGGCAGAAGGTTGAGAAAAAACTGAAATCGGCAATCAAAGCACTGAAGAAATCCATAAACCAGGAACGGTTCCTGATCCGCTTTTCGGGGATGGAATATGAAGTGGCACGGAAGCTGAGCATGACTCCCGAGAGGCAGGAGAGCTGTGGGCCGGGACAGGAGAGACTGGGACCTAAGTGTGGTAAGGAAACAACCTGAATTGGTTGGGGGTGAGGAAAGGAAGAGTAAAAGAACCATTTGCATATTAACTGCAAGCCTTTAGTGCTACACTGCTGCTCTGATGCCATTGCTGCCAAATCTAACATCTATGGCAGCCACATGTGCTTACAGACAATAGATACGGTTACTGTGCTCATTCTTTTGAGGGCCTGAGCTGTATTATTGTAACATGGGCAAGGAGAGATCCTGGGGTCTCTGTCCTGCAAGAAAGACAAGGGTTATCTTGGGCATTGTCTTGGCACATGTGTCACTAGCGCTTTTGCCTCTCTCTTAGTTAGCTGCCTGCAAGGAACGTATTACCATGGTCAGATGGAGCAGTGTGTCCCTTGCCCTCCAGGGACGTACCAGGAGAAAGAAGGCCAGCTCTCCTGTGACCTTTGCCCTGGAAGTGATGCTTATGGGCCAGCTGGAGCAACAAATATAAGCGCCTGTGCAGGTACAGGGATGAGCTGCAAGGTACTCTAAACCTATAGCTGAGGTCCAATATCCTAGGACACTTGATAACCTGTCCCAGAGTAGCCAACAGTAGCTCTTGGAACTAGAATGAATTAGTGGCCACAGCAAAGGGAATGGAATTGGTAACAACCACAAAAAAATAGTACTGCAGTGATACCTGCACTTTCCCTTCCACACCAAAGAATGGCAACTAGTTCATAAGCATTGGCCCTAAACACAACATTTACAAGAGGCCTAGGATGGTGGTTTTGTATGTAAGTAACTGGCCTGGTAGCCACTTCCAGCCTTGATTCACTACTGCACCCTTCGCACAACCTAAGGATCTCCAGATGTTTGGGCTACAGTTCCCTTCATCCTTCACCATTGGCTGGGCTAATGGGAACTATAGACAAAATATCTGGAGGAGAAGGCTGACTACAGCAGTATCTCAGTGTTCCCTCAGAAAAGGGCCCCAAAGATAGCTGCCAGATTGTGCACAAGATGCTTTACTTCCCCTCTAGCATTCCTCCTGCCCTGTCACTCTGGAGCCAGTTGCACTTTGAAGTACAGAAAAAGCTACAGAGGCTACAGCTGCTCATATGTTCTAAACTGTTTCCTAATTCCCCAACTAATGACAGGAAAACAGCTGTTGCCATTGATTGCACTCAGAGGTAGGGCAGGACGGGGAGCTCGGAGCTGCACCTATTATTGCCATGCCTGGCGGTTACTCTTAAATGGCAAACTTTATTTAACATATTTTGTTAAATAAAGAATCTGGGTTTGTGAAGCTGCAGCCGTGGAGTAGTTCAGCTTAATGACCCATTTCTTCCAAATCTGTTTACGTATTTATTTGGGGGGAAATTCTTCACATCCAGGACTTGGATAAATGGATCCGATTGTGGCGTTTCTCCTTCATACCATGGGCATTATCACATTCCAGTACAGAGGCAGAAGCGTTGCCCTAGGCAATTTCTGGGATGGCCGACAGCTCTCATGGTGCTCTCCCATGGCTCAGTTATATTAGAGTGCATGTTGCATGCTGCTGGTACATTAGAAGCAATGTGTATAGGGAGGCAATACTTAATCTGGACCAATGAGTATCTCTTTTCTACTGCATGGCCCACAGGTCAGTGCCCCCCCGGCCAGTACTCTGTAGACGGTTTCAAACCCTGCCAACCATGTCCACGTGGCACCTACCAACCGGAAGCAGGCCGAGCTTTGTGCTTCCACTGTGGCGGGGGACTGAACACGAAGCATGATGGAGCTTTCTCCTTCCAGGACTGTGATACCAAAGGTATGCTTAGGGCAACAGCACTGTATAAGACAGGGATGAGGAACCTCAGGCTTGGGGACCAGATGTGGCCCTCCAGACCTCTCTGTTTGGCCCTCGGGTCTCTCCCTATGCCGCATCTCTCACTGCCCTGAATTGCACTCAGTTTGAGTGTTTTTGCCTGGCTGGAACAAGTCCTTGAACTCTGGTAATGTGTCTTCCTTGACTGGATGGAAGACAAAGAGGTGTGTGTAAAGAAACTAGCTTAGAATAAATCATGCTAGTGCTTCAGAATGTTCAGTAACCCACCAGGAAGTCCCTGGGATGAATCTTGCCTTTGGCATGAACTCACCAGGTGGCCTAAAGCAAGCTACCGTTAGCCTCAGCCCTTCCCATCTGCAATATGGGGGATTATAATGCTGACTGACCTTTCAGGATTGTTGTGAACATTACAACTAGATAGCCTATGGGAAGTACTTTGGACACTTAAAAGTGCCGTACAGTATTATATTAATATCAATATGGTAATAAATGGAATCCCTGTATTACAAGGGATTCCATATGTCAGATGGTAAAAAATACATATTTAGGACTAATGTACATTTGGTCAGGAGGCAGAAAGAGAGGTTAGAATCATAGAATCAGAGAGCTGGAAGGGCCACAAGGGTTATCTAGTCCAACCCCCTGCAACGAAGGAATATTTTTGTTCAGTGTGAGGCTTGAAGCCACGACCCTGAGGTTAAGAGTCTCATGCTCTGCTGACTGAGCTATCCATGTTCAGCCAGTGTTACTATGCACCTTAGCGCTCCTGCTCAATTTGCCTTGCATCCTTTCAGTGATATTCATCAAGCCTTCTTGCACGATTAGAGAAAGCAATGTTACCAGCAAATTAACTGCCCCAAATAGCTTTTCATTTCCATGAATGGTTGCTGGTCTTGTATTATTTTGGCAGTCTCTGACACTTTTCTCTTCTCTTCAATGTATAGTTCAATGTTCCCCGGGCCATTATTATAACACCAGCGTCCACCGCTGCATCCGCTGCGCCGTAGGCACTTACCAACCTGACTTTCGCCAGAACTACTGCATCACATGCCCTGGGAATACCACCACAGACTTTGACGGCTCAACCTCTGTGTCACAATGCAAAAGTATGCTTTGTTCTCTGCAGACTGCACGTAACAGAAGTCATTTGCTGAAATTATCTCTGTTTCATTAGCTTCCTATTGGTTTTCCTTATGCATGCAATAGTAAAGTTTATGGACCAATCTGTACCTGTGTTTACACACAACCCTTATATAGCCACACTGGCATAGACTTGTGTCACATCTGGTGCTTATACAGTGCCAAGACCCCGTGTCCCAGGTCTCCCTTGGCAACCAATCAGGTTCTGCTTCTCAGATAACATCCTAGTGATCCCTACGTGTTTTGTTGCAGACCGTCAATGTGGAGGGGAGTTGGGAGAGTACACTGGTTATATTGAGTCTCCCAACTACCCTGGAAACTACCCTGCAAATGTGGAGTGTACTTGGAATATCAACCCACCGCCAAAGCGCAAGATTCTCATTGTGGTGCCTGAAATCTTCCTGCCGTCTGAGGATGAATGTGGGGATGTCCTGGTCATGCGGAAAAACTGTAGGTAACCAAATGCTGTGTAGGGGCCATGCAAAAAGGGTAGTGTGGCAATGGGGACTGGCCTAGGTTTCCTCCCCAATTCCTGGACTATGGAAACCTCAGGAGCCATGGAGACTCTGTCTACCTGCCAGCATGAATAAGTGATCAGACCAAGTGATTTGTGTGCCTGCCCTGGCTGATGGAGAGACAGGATGGCAATTCCATGACTGGGGACCAAGCCAGTGCAAGCAGCTTTGTAGGTCAGCTGAACTGCTTCCTGCAATGCCATCCCCTGCCATCTGCAGTGGTGGTGCTGCAGAGTAGTAATGAGCAGGCGAGAGCTCCTTCCAACAGACTGTCATAGTGTGCAAAGTGCTTGCATTCTGCTGCTGGAGATTCTGTTTGAGACTTCTGGTGGCTTACAATATCCTGTACAGACCTACAGGATATTGGGGCAGCTGCAAATATCTGATGTATCCTGGATTAAAAAGCAGAAAAGGTGATTCTAAAAAGCAGGTGTACAGTATATGCTTTGAGCAGTCCCGGAACCAACATCACAGTAAAGGTGTAGCCTGCACAGCCCTCACTGATCTTACAGCTCAGTTGTCTCTGTCAGCCATGGTGATGGACTTGGGACCATTGTATATTTTCCTCCCTGCATCCATCAATATGGCTCTTTTGGGGATCTCTGGAGCAGTTTCCCCATCTTGGGCATGGGGAACCTACAGTCTTTGAGCCGAATTAGAACCAGCAGGGATCCACATTTGGCCCATGAGGGCTTTTCCTCCAAACTATGCTCACCTGACATCAGATGTGGGGCAGGTAAGGATGTGGCTGTGAAGGAACAGTCATGAATTTGAAGTCTGCTCTTGATTGTTCCTTTGCAAATGGAGCTAGCTGACAGCATAGATCAGTGTTGACAGTGAACCCCACTGGGATCAAGTGCGCTAGGAAGTTCCTGGTACTGGAGCCAAGGGGACTCGCTGTCAGCACTGATCAGTGCTGAAAGGGAGCCTGTTGGAGCACATGCTTTCAGCACCAGCCAGTTAATTGGCACCTAAAGTGCCCCTCCAAAGGGGCTTGCTGCAGTTCCCACTTTGAATCCAAACCATGCCAGCAAAGGGGCAAAGTAGAGAATCCGTTTGAAGGCATGCTGCCAGCATAAGTCAGCTGACTTTGAATTTGTCACCTGGCAGCATACAGAAATCAGATGACTGACAGGTGAGTGGACTGACCCACCTGTCAAAGTAGCCCGTGGAGTATATGGCAGGGGGTAGGTCAGGATCTGCTCCGCTAGCCAGGAGTTTCTCCACCCCTGCCCTAGATGGTGCACCACATTTGGCTCCGCAAGCTCTCTCTTTCCTGATGTCTCTTCTGCTTGCTTTACCACTAAGCAAATGAATCTGCACTTCTTTACTTCTGCCTCACCGCCCCTGAAAAGGAAAGTTGCCTTCAGTAGTTAAGCTGCCAAATGGCATTAGGCTATCCTCAGAGTTAATAACCTTGGAAAGGAAAACACAGTCATTTTTGTCTCACAGATGTTAGGACTTCAGCAAAGGTGTGAGGCAAAGGAAGCAGGAAGAGCTTTGCTTAGATTTCAGTGGTGTTTTCCTTTTTGCTCAGCCTTCCTAGATCTTTTAATGGAGTTTATCTTGGGATGTGAGATCTGGGTGATTCCACACAACACATGGACCTGTTCTGTTCTGCCTTGCAGCATCTCCTTCCTCCATCACCACCTATGAGACATGCCAGACTTATGAGAGACCCATCGCCTTCACTGCAAGGTCCCGGAAGCTGTGGATCAACTTTAAAACCAGT
This sequence comes from Podarcis raffonei, assembly GCF_027172205.1. NCBI lineage: Eukaryota > Metazoa > Chordata > Lepidosauria > Squamata > Lacertidae > Podarcis > Podarcis raffonei. Next base: position 55,699,919 of record NC_070607.1, read on the forward strand.
GAAGCCAACAGTGCCAGAGGCTTCCAGATACCATACGTCACCTATGATGGTAAGAGAAAGAAAGGACTGCAGGTGAATGAAGGGCAAATACCTAGAGGATGAAGTGGGGCTGTAACCTCCTGCTTTTAACGCTATACTGTCCCCACTCCTCAGAGACCATGCACTAAGCTTTCCTTGCCAAGAGAAGGCAAGGCACATACAACTCTTGGTTCATAAGCTTCTGCAGGTGTCTGTGCTCAATGCATGGTTTTTAGGAATCAAGGCTAGCAAAATGTCTGGGGCAGTGCTTGGAGGCATAGCCCCTCTGCATCCTCCATGTGCTTGCCCTACATATGGATGAGCATCTGCATAGGACGAGCATTTTGAGGCCAGTGAATGGTTAAGAATGGGGGCATGGTCTGAGGTGCTACTCCCCCCTTCTGCATTCTGATTCGCATGCAAAACCTCTATATGGTTGGATGGCACAGCCTCTCCTCCTCCTAGGCTGTTGCCTTTTCTTCCCTCTCCCATCTTAGTCCATGATGTTGCTCCCTTCATCTCTTTCTCTTTCTGACCTGGATTGCACCCGGCTGAGGGAGGGAAGAATGAGTCGAGTTCCTTGAACAGTCTCCCTGACCTGCGGTCACTTGCAAACTCAGAGCCAGTGTTTGGCTGCCCTCCTTTGTACACCCCAAGCCAGTGAGCCGTTTTAGAATGTGGAATTGGGTCAGAATTTGGGGGGGAATAAAGGAGCTACTCCAAAGAAAGAGACCATTGAAGCAGCTTTGTGCAGCATCAAATTCCTTTTACCATTGTTTGTAGGTACGTGTTTCTTTCAAATAATAGCAGGTGTGTTAATCCCTTGCTTTTTCTTCCTCATTATCCCTCCCACTTCCTTTCTCAACAATGTAGAGGATTATGAACAGCTCGTGGAGGATATTGTACGGGATGGCAGGCTATATGCTTCTGAAAACCATCAGGAAATACTGAAGGTGAGGCTGCCTTTTTTGTTGTTGTTATTGGGGTAATAGAGCATATGCTAATAGAGCATGCATATGATTCCTGCCCAGGCATCAACTCTTGAAAAAGGATCCCAGACAGCAGGACTAGGAACTATTATGTGACTTGTCCTTGGAGAGCTCCTTGCAGAGGGTGGGGAAACATTGAATTGATGATATAAAGGGCCAACTACACATTATGTTACATGTGCACTTTAAAGGTCATAGGTCCCTCAAAAGCCATCTACAGTCGTACCTTGGTTTTTGAACAGCTTAGTTCTCGAATGTTTTGGCTCCTGTACGCTGCAAACCCAGAAGTGACTGTTCCAGTTTGCAAACTATTTTTGGAAGCCGAACGTCTAACAGGGCTCCCGCGGCTTCTGATTGGCTGCAGGAGCTTCCTGCAGCCAATTGGAAGCCGCGCTTTGGTTTCCAAACATTTTGGAAGTTGAACGGACTTCCGGAACGGATTCTGTTTGACTTCCAAGGTACGACTGTATTCCAGTCCCTATAGTGGGAGAGCACTGATTGAGTAGCAGTAGGAGCTCCCTGTCTGCAAGCGGCCCCTGTGGAGTTCTGCAGTGTGTGCTACACACCCTTGCTCCTAAAGTTAACATGTCCATTCTGTTTGTTTTCCCTGCAGGACAAGAAGCTGATCAAAGCTTTCTTTGATGTGCTGGCTCACCCACAAAACTACTTCAAATACACAGAGAAACACAAGGAAATGCTGCCACGATCCTTTATCAAACTCCTCCGGTCCAAAGTTTCCAGCTTTCTCAGGCCTTACAAATAGCCTTGTGACACTTTTCACCAGCCTTCCAGGCTCCTCGACAGCCAAGAAAACTTTTTCTTACACTTAATTCTTATTTTTCAATGACTTTTTCCTACGAATACAAACCCCATTTTCTCACTATGCAGATGACTCTAACCATTGGTCTTCCCTTGGCTTTTTCTCCAAACCAAATTCACTGATGACATTGCCCTTGGAAGAAGCAGCTGGCAACCATCCCCTGAGCTTTCCATACTGGAGTCTCAGCCCATGGAGTTCACATATCCCAGTAAGTGATACACTCTTCACAAGTGGCTTCTACTGGGACCTGTAACTCCAGGGCCGTTTCCGCCTTCTCCCATATATGCAAATTATGTACGGCCCCTTCTGCTGCAAGGCAGCTGCCAAAGAGGCTGTTTGTATATCTCTCTGCACATGATTGTCTGCTTCTAGATAGAAACACCCCTGCTACCATATCATGCTCCACTCCTGGGACACAGAAGAAACTGGGAGACATTGAGCAGCTTCTAAGCAGCGGAACTGGTCCAGCTGAACTCTTTCGTAAAGAATTGGGGGCAAAGGACACCCAGAATGCGGAAGGTTATGCCTTATTTATCAGACTGTTGGGGTGTTTTTTTAAAGAGAAAAATAAACCAAGCACAGTCTTGCAGAGAGGATCAGACAAAATAAAGCGTAAGTTGTGGGGAGGAAGATCACGTAAAAGAAAAAGACGTATCACAGAAGTGTGAAAGTAAATCGCCCATGTTCATGATGGCAAGTTTGGTGACTTAAGAGCATCGTTTTGTGACGGAGTCTTGACTTTTTGCATTCAGAGAAAACATTGGCCTAGCCACAATCTCACATGCAATGATGTCTGGGAAAAGGGGAAGAAAACATGGTAAAAAGTGAGACTTTCCAATGTGATTTCTCCCCCATGGAGACTGGTGCTGAGAGATCAGACTTCTTATAAGCTCTGCCAAAGAGTAACTCAATGACAAAAAAAGCAAGCAGTGTGAAGGGCAGGAGTGAGTGAATGTTTGTGCACTAGGACGTTCTCCTTTCTACCTTTTTCATATTATTAAGTGCAATCATTTTTGAGTTGTCTTTATATTATTTAGAGGGAAGTTTTTTTTTCTCCTAGAAACTACAATATTTATACCTGCCTGAGAAAAGAGAATGTGTGTGTGTGTTTGTCTGCGTGTGCGTGCATGTGTTAAAATGAAACAGAAATGAATACAGACAAGGATTTGGGGAAATGGTGACTAAATGTGACGTAAGTTTTCAGCTCTTGGAATCTTTTCTTTTTCCTCACCACAGTAAATTCCAATGTAAATCCTGAAGATCAAGCTCCTTGATTATCCTGTAACCAATGAAAGGGACACAGGACTTGTGCAGAATATTTCTAGTGACTTGGAAATTACATTTTGGCCACAAGCAGCTCTTGAGAGAAAATTCAATTCAATATCAAGAATGCATATTAGGGATCTCATATTGGAATGCATCCCTGTGTTAAAGTCTTCTAGCATTTCCAAAGTGTCATCTAACCTCCACTCTTTCTGACAAGTTAGCTTTGCACGGGCAGGGAGGTTTTCATATATTTGAACCTGAGGTTCCCCATTTAGATATTGAGGTGGTATAGTTCATTTTTGGAATGTTTCAGTAGGCTCTTATTTCTCAAGAGGCGCTGGGGCTCGTTTCCTGGGAATCTGCATCGTCCACCTGAAGGCTCTTTTCCCTAAACTCAGAGCTGTAGCCATGAATTCTCAGTGAGAAGGGGATGCTCTCTGCCCCTGCTCAGAGGTACTCCCTTTTTCAAAGCCTGAGTTCAGCACTGAACTCAGGTTTTGAGATGAGCTGTAGTGAGCCCTAACTTGAAAACTGAAGTATACCATTGTCAGTTTAATTCTTCCCTATGTAAGGTCACTTGTCAGTCACTGATCCATAATCCAGTGCAAATACTAGTGATGAAATCCCAACTTCTATGGGTGAATTTGTTGCCTTCTCTGAGCCATGACCTGAAACTAACAATTGGAAATGTGTCTTAAAAAGCTGCAAGGCTGCACTTGGATCAGATCATCTCTGCTTCCTGTAGTGGTATTGAAGCTTTTCTGCCTGAGTGTTAATAGTTTGCTTTTCTTCTCTTTTGGATCCAGAATCGGAATTTGCCCCATTAAATTTACTCTAATCATCTCAGCATTGAAGTTGAATTGCCTCTGATGTGAACATTTTTGCAGTACTTCAGCAGGACATATGGCATCATAGTAACACCTAAGAATTCATATCTGGCTCTGATGTCATCATATTCAGCAATTTCTTACGGCATATAAGCATTTGTTTATCTGGGGAGGGGAGGGGGAGATGCTCAAGTCCAATTGCTTACTGTAGGCAAAAGTACAGGGCCAGCTCTGAAGGAAAAACTTGTATTGAATTTGGCTTAGAAATTCTACCTGATTTCCTTCTAGCTAGATCCCTTGTTTTTCCATTCTATCCTTAACGAAATGTAGAAAATCTAAAGGTTTGAAAAGCTGAAAATTCCATCTCAACATAGGAAATATAACACTTTAAAACAACAAAGCTGAAATATTTATAATTGCATTGTGCAGTAATCCACAGTCCAGTATCTCCTATAAAGTAATGATTAAATGATGAAAAAGGTGTAGTCCATAAAGTTATTTGCACTTGATAAAAGAAATTGTATCTGAACTTGTAAAAAGAAAAGTTTGCATTTCATATTGTCTTTTTTTAATTATTAAATGGAATTTCTTGGTGTTGTGTTGATCTTTCAGAAGTGCTTTCCACTGCTCTTATTTGTAAATTCCAAATCCATAGCATTGCTACTGCTTAGAATTTTGTTCTGTTCCTTTCTCTCTCTTTCATTCCCCTCTGGAAACTGACTGATTTTGGCACTACAGTGGTACCTCAGGTTACATATGCTTCAAGTTACATACGCTTCAGGTTACAGACTCCACTAACCCAGAAATAGTACCTCGGGTTAAGAACTTTGCTTCAGGATGAGAACAGAAATTGCGCAGCGGTAGCACAGCTGCAGCGGGAGGCCCCATTAGCTAAAGTGGTGCTTCAGGTTAAGAACAGTTTCAGGTTAAGAACAGACCTCCGGAACGAATTAAGTACTTAACCCAAGGTACCACTGTATAAGGCTGTAAGATACCAAGAGTTCTTTGAGCTTCAAAACCTCAAAAAAATTGAGTATTTTGGTATGGCCCATAATTATGCCAGATGAAGTAAAATAAAGCCTAATTGGTATTTTTGCAACCTTAAAAAGGTAAAGGACTCCTGACAGTTGAGTCCAGTCGTGAACGACTCTGGGGTTGTGGTGCTCATCTCACTTTACTGGCCAAGGGAACCTTAGTTTGCTTTAAAACTTGGGCTAATAGCAAAGAGGACCATACCCAGAATGGATCCTGTTAGGATAGGTGCTTAGAATTACTGTTGCTTGCACATCGTTGTTGCTGTCCTTGCATGTAGTGCTGATCCTGCTAGTATATTTTGATTAGTGGCAGGCAGTCCAGACACAGCTGATCTCTGGCTTTTTGATGGGCAGCATATATACACACCAATCATCCACAAAAGCACTATTACAATCTTTGGAGAAATGAAGCATTTGCCAGTATTTTTAGCAACTAATGGTCCCTATCAAAAGAATACTTTCACTCCTGCGAAGCATAATCCACCAGCAATTATTTCCATTGTGCAGTCCTCTCACAACTCTCCTTCAGGGTAAAACTAGATGTTGTGGAGAAGGGGTTCTTAAACTTTCCATTCCCAATGTTCACCTGAAACAGCTGAAAATTACTGAGGCTCACTTGCCACAAAATGGTGTAGGGGCAGAGCCAGTCAAAAATTGGAGGCAGTGTCTGGCAAGTCAGCTGGAAATTACAGACATCGCTTTCTTCTTCTTTGTCAGGTCAAAGGAGTTACATAGCTAAGATGACCTCAGGAGGCTCTAGCTCAGGCTTCCTCAAATTCAGCCCTCCAGATGTTTTTGAGACTACAATTCCCATCATCCCTGACCACTGGTCCTGCTAGATAGGGATCATGGGGGTTGTAGGCCAAAAACATCTGGAGGGCTGAGTTTGAGGAAGTCTGCGCTAGCTGAAGAAGCCTTTTTCTTTTGTATTTTTCCCTTCCCACCCCCACGTGCCTCTCAAAAGAATTTTTGCCCATCTTAATTTCTTCTCCCATTTTCCAACCTGTGTCTTGCACTGGCACAAGGAGGTCAAGGGAGCTGTAGCCCTATCCCGCAATGTTCCACAGCAGCTGGCATTTAGAGGAATCCCGCCAGTGATCCTGGATGTACCATATAGCCATCATGACTAGTAGCCATCAAGAAAAAAATAAAATAAAAGGTCTGGGGAAACAATGGGGCTGTGTGTGGAAGAGAAATATGGTTTTTCTAATGCTTGACACGTGGTTCATTTAAAGGGCTGGAGAAGAGCTCCACCACTTTAATCAGAGCTGTCTCCAGGATTTGGGGGGTGGGGGCTCTTGGTTCTGGTACCCTCAACAGAGCACTCCCTAACTTGAAAAGGTGGAACATGCTGAGAATTCTTTTAAGCTGTGCCTGATCTTTCTGAATACTCTGTGTGCAGTGAAATGGTAGCACTGTTAAGACCATGGGTAGGCAAACTAAGGCCCAGGGGCCAGATGTGGCCCAATCGCCTTCTAAATCTGGCCCGTGGATGGTCCTGGAATCAGCATTTTTACATGAGTAGAATGTGTCCTTTTATTTTAAATGCATCTCTGGGTTATTTGTGGGGCACAGGAATTCATTCATTCTTTTTCTTCAAAATATAGTCCGGCCCCCCACAAGGTCTGAGAGATGATGGACCAGCCCCCTGCTGAAAAAGTTTGCTGACTCCTGGTTAAGACACTACAGGTGGTTTGTAGTGAGGTTTACAGTGAGGAAGCGCTTCTTTCAGTAGAATAAATGAGTCCTAAAAGGTACACAAAACAGTACATGCATGGAAAGGGAGAGGAGTAGAGCCACTTGTCACCAGTGGCACTTGTCTCATGAGTGCCCATGGCACTTAGAACTGTAGTTGGAAAGGACCCAAAGGTTAATCTAGTCCAACCCCCTGCAATGCAGGAATCTCAACTAAAGCTTGACTGATTATAGTCCACCATACAGGTCTCTCAAAAAATAAATGTCATTTGGGAAGGAAAATCGAATTTTTCCAACAAAAATACTTTGTGGCTTGAAGAAGATTTCTTTGCAACACAATCACTATCTTAAAACTAAGCCCAGGGATGAGCGCTGAGGTGGTCAAGCTTCCTGACCGCACCAAATAATTCAGGGTGGTAAAAACAAGAAAGGAATTATGAGCCGCTCCAGCGGCATCTTCACCAAATCAGGTGAATGGGCATTAAAATGTGAAATGGCAAATGCCTCTTCAATAATTTCTCCTTTAATACCACTTCCCACCATATGATGTGAACTAATTGAAAATAAAATCACAAGAGCAAATTTCTGGTGTGATGTCCGCTGTGCGATTCTTGCCGTTTGCGTTCTACCAAGACACAGGAACTCGATCTGTGGTTTTCGCCACGTGGCCAGCAGAGGGAGCTGTTCACCCATGACTTCGCTTCCTTTCGAGGCATACAGTACTTTGTTTTGGTCGCACCTGCAAAGGTGGGTATATAAATAGAAGGAAGGGCAGATGCTTCGCCGGGATATCTGCGCATGCCGAAGAATCCGGGGCATGCGCACTAGCAAGCACCGTGGGGGCTTTGCTTTCCTTATCCGGGATTTGGAAGCGACCTTGGCGGGGCCCCGGAACCTGGATAATAAAAACGACGAGCAGGTTGGGGAAGCAGGATAAAGCTTCGTCATACAGGTTGCAGGGCAGGTGGCTGCGGGCGAGGCCTGGTGCATGGCGGTCAGGCGGTGGGCTCGGCCCTCCACAGGTCGGTGCCGGCAGGGAGGCGGGGATGAGATGGGGAGATGCTCCTGTGGGGGGTGGATTTCCATCTCCTCCGCCGAGACGCTGCACCCTGGGAGAGAAAGAGGGGGCGCCCCCGGGTCCCCTCCACCAGCAGAGCCCCCATTGCCCCCTCCTGCGTCCCAGAGCCCTCCTTTTTTGCACGACTTACCCCTCAGATTCCTGCCCAAGAGGTAGGAGCTTGGTTTTCTTTTTTTCCCTTCCCGGACGCCTTGCAACAGCTGCTTGGCAGGCAGAAATTCGAGTGGAGATCTCCCCGACTGTGTGGGGAAGCTGTACCTGTTGGGTTTCTGCCTGCCTAAATCAGAGGAGCTCTTTCTCCATGGAGGGGACTATAGATGGCGTTCGGGACCCCTTTCCAACTCTACCATTCTGTGGGGAAAGGTGGCTGGCTCCCTTTTCTGGGAGGGCTCTTGCGTGCAAGCAGAGATGAAGTGACCTGATCATCTCCCATCAAGCGTGCTGCGTGCTGGTAAAATGTAGGGCCAGCAAGAGAAAAGTGACCACAGATGGTTTTCTGTAGAATATCTCCCAGCTCCTTTCCCGATTGGTAAAATCTCTCCCAGTTCAGCATCCCTCACCTACATGGAGCCCCAGTTATATCTCCTCAATCCAAATGCTAGCACTTCATCCGTGATTTAGGTTTGGTTGCTGAACCCTCATCTGTAACCCTCGGTCTGTTAATGTGCAATACCATTTGTACCACAAGACCGCTGCTAGTAAAATTTTAGAGAATACATTGGTCAACAGAATTCACCAAATCAGTTCTGTCATTTCCCTCTTTCCTAAAGCTTTTCACAAAAAAGTAAATCTTCCTTTCAAGTTCTGTTGATCTTATTCTATGTTTAAGCAAAGAATATGGAATGATGCCCTTCAGGAGGCTACTTAGCAAATGCCAGTTATTTTCCTGGCAACAGGAAAGGGGAAAGGAACACAAATGTATAGAAAGCACACAAAAAAGTTTCTGTAGCTCCATGGCAGATCATGCAGAATATCCCAGGTTCAATCAATATATGGCATCACCATATAGGCCTGGGGAAGACCTTAGCCCCTGAAACCCATGGAGATCCACTGCCAGTCAATTTAGAAAATCCAGAGCGAGATGGTCAGACTCTTTAAGGCAGCTTTTTATGTCCCAAATTATGGAACAGTAACAGAAAGGAGACTACCTTCAATGCTAGCCCGAGTTTCTTCCAGTTGTATGATGAAGGTTTCACCACAGGAGGTGTGGGGGTAGTTGAAATGGCTTAATTGACCAGATTCACTTTGCAGACTGCCAGTTCATCACTCCAGACTGAAGTTGGTGCTATGCAGTTATTGTCTTTCATGGGTCTAAGGGTGTAGTTGTGCCAGTTTATGGACCAAGAGATTTTGACAAGTCAGTAAAGCTGCAGTCTCATGTTTACAACATTGGCCAGCCCGATATCTTTGGGGAAAACCACAAGTAGGACATGAAGCCAACAGTACTCCCCTGTTATTTGACCCGTATCAGAGGTAGGCTGTCTCCGAACATGGAGATTTGTCATGACGAAGAGCCTTTGGTAGACTTACATTCTAATCCTGTCCAAAGAATTCTACTCGGATTACTTTTTATATAAATGTGAAGAAGAAATTTATATATAACTTGCTGTTTATGTTATAGTTCTAACATGGAGAACCATCTTATATGTGGAATACATGTCTAAGGAGCCACCACCAGAGCACAATGGAGAGCTTTGGCTTACAGGCAACGACCCTTTCTGATGGAACAACAGCCTATGTTCAGCAAAATGCTAATGGTGAGTAACTTTGGTGCTGTAGTGGTTGCCTTCTTGTGGCTGGTGAGATTGGGACTGATCCAACCATATGATTAATGTTCAAAGCACTACACATGCAAGAAGATCTTTGGACATATACACTAGGTTAAAATATTTTATTGGACAAAATTATAGTGGACAAATTGTTCATGTTTTTTAATTTAAATAAATTAAAGATAAAAACAGAGTAGAGTTTAATGTGGTTTTAATGGTGAGCTTTTAGAAAGAAGAATGTGATCTGTGAGTCCTGATTGACCACGGTATGTGTTTGAATAACCAATATGGTACAGATGCAACAAACAAAGCAATGTGACATCTAACTGCCGCACTGAATTGGATGGATATATGCTACAGAAGCAAGAGTGGAGTAAAAATGTTCAATTTTAAGGATGTCTCAGTTGGAATGTGGTTTCTGACTAAGTGATTATAAAGTGTTTCCCAAGGAATCTCTATTTAACCAAATGAGGGAAAGAAGAACTCTCGTTTCTTTTTTAAATGATGTGCATAATTGATTGCAAAAGGCTATTGGCAGAAGAGTTCTGATTTTGATTTTTTTAAAGTAATGTTTGGGTTTCTCTATATTTACTGACATGCCAATTCTTGTATCTTATAATGTAGTTATATATTGGCTATGGTTACAGTTTTATATATACATACCTGGGCATAAGTCTCATATAACTCATTAAGACTGATTTTCAGACCATATACTTAGATTGCACTGTGAGGCTGCAGTTCAATTCATGTTGCTTTTGAAATTACCTTGCTTCTGAATAAACATGCAAAGACTGAGCTTCCGAAAAGCACTTTGCTTTGTAATTATTTTCCTTGATAAGAGATTGTCAGGTGAGCCTGGGTGAACATGTTGAATCTTGTTAACCTGGAGGGCTTTTTCAATGCTGTAACAAATTCTCTTGTCATCTGCTTCAGGAGAGAAATTAATTGAAGGGCAAGTGATTGAACTTGAAGATGGATCCACAGCTTTTGTCCAACAAGTAACATTGCAGAAAGGTTAGGAGTAATAGATGTATACCTATTTCAGAAATTTGGGGAGCTTTCACTGCTTTTTTCTGTTTGCAATTTTCTCTGTGAGTGAACCTCTTGTGATATTTGCACTAAGCCGTAGTGCACTTCTCACAGTTAGAGATGCGTATTTCAGGTAGAAACTGTAAATCAGCAGGAGGCACACACTTATGTAGAGCAGATAAAATGCGCTGGATTTCAACAGGGCTGCTAATGAGTAAATTTGCCTAAGGGCATCTGTTTTGGACCTACTTGGTACTAATCTTCCACAAGAATAATATCTTGTGTGTAAGCTGCTGTAGCATTGCAGTGCAATCCTGTTCATGGTTACTTAGAACTGAGATTCATTGAGTTCAGTGGGCTAACTCCCATTTTGGTATGCCTAGAGTTGCAATCCTATTCATACTGTCATGGGGGTACATACCATTGTTTCCATGAGAAAACATGCATAGAATTGAGCTGTTAGTTTGATCAAATATACATCACAACTTAAATACTCCGAATTTCTTATCTCAGACCCATGTTACACATCATGAGGTAGACAGGTTGTACATTTCAGCTTGTAGAAATCTGGACTGTACTAATTCTGGTTGGAAGCTGTGTGTCGTTTTCCTTTAAAGAGAGCCAGTGTGGTGTAGTGGTTAAGAGCGGTAGTCTTGTAATCTGGGGAACCGGGTTCGTGTCTCCGCTCCTCCACATGCAGCAGCTGGGTGACCTTGGGCTAGTCACACTTCTTTGAAGTCTCTCAGCCCCACTCACCTCACAGAGTGTTTGTTGTGGGGGAGGAAGGGAAAGGAGAATGTTAGCCGCTTTGAGACTCCTTAAAGGGAGTGAAAGGCGGGATATCAAATCCAAACTCCTCCTTTAATGCCCAGAAGGCATGAGGCTTCTGAATGCCAGTTGCTGGAAACTGAAGGAGCGAGTGGTCTTGTGCTCACATCCTGCTTGTAGGCTTCCCATAGACACCTGGTTGGCCACTGTGATAACATATTATTATGATAACATAATGCTGGATTAGATGAGCCATTGACCTGATCCGACAATCTATTCTTACACCTTCATGTAAAAACCAGATACTTTGCATGTAGTCGTGTTGTAGAGAAGGGAGAATGGTTCCTCTCCCTGGTGTCATCATTCATCACACGGAAGAAGCTTTGCAGTGGGAGGAGCACTGAATACTAGCTGTGATAATAGGCTGTATTGCTGCCTTTTTATGCAATTTGACTTTTTTCCCCACTCGTGTCATTGAACTGACATGGACAGGCTTCTTTTCAAGGATTATAGAGCAAGGGCCCTGTAGGCCTTTGAGCAAACCATGGCTAGAATTCTTGAGTTGTTCTTGTAAAGCCAGCTTTGTTTATTTTCTGTTGCATAACAACCTTACAATGCATGGAGTTTATTTTTGTGTATGTTCTGATTTGTTCTGTAGAGTCCATCACATTTGAAGATGGTCAGCCAGTAGCGTTGGAAGATGGCACTATGGCTTTTATACATCATGCTCCCCAAGGTAACGATCAGTCTTTGTACCTTCCTTTCCACATACTAGGTAAAATAATTCGTACACAGTGGGTAGTATTCAATGATAACGAGTCACTTGATTAAAGGTAATAAATATTACTAACTTCAGCTAATTCATTTCAGTGCATCAACTCTGAGTATAACTTAGTTGAATGAAACCCAGTACTCTAATAAATGTGATCACAGCTGTGTGTGTAGCTATTGGGCTGGACTCAACTAAATTGTTGCACTAGCAGGAGCCAGTGCAACAAGTCCCACTAGCACAATGGAGCTTCATCCTCCCCATATGCCTCCCAGTTGGCTCTGGGGGTTTGGGGAAACTTCAGAACAGTGCATGGGGGGAGGAGATGGGAGCTCATGCTGCCTGGGAAGCAGAAATGCTTGTGCTGACAGAACGATCATAATACTGCAACACTGAATTCCTCCCATAGTCTTTTTAAAGTCAAGTCATAAAACAGTTCAGGTTAGTGATGAAGAGAGAAAGCTCTGACGGAAACTCTCAGGGGGGGAATCAGATGTGCAGACAGATGGTGTGGCTCTTTGCATCACTGCCAAACCTTGAGTTGAAGAACAGAAAGAGTCAGCAAGCTTAAGAACTCTGTCCTCCCCTCTCTCAGGATCAATCCTGATTTGGAGAGATAATTGAAGACTACCCTTGACTGGTTTGGATATCATGGTAAATGGTGGTTTAAGGAAACTAGGTAACTTTCTCTTAAGAGTTGGAAGGGCAAGTGCTTGAGCATATCACTCACTCTTGATGCTTCACAGTATGGTTTGGTAACAGGGAATGTGTTCTGTTTCAGTATCTTATCAAATCCTTTCCCTGTAACCATACAAAATCGTCCTATCCAGATTGACAAATAACAACCAAGCAAGTAGATTGTTCCTTATTGCTCTGCAAACAGTTCAAGGATGTGTGGAAATCATTCTGTGGTGATTGTATAATGATTCCACGCAGCTTTTGACTGTGGAATGTGTTTCATGTTGCAATTTTCAGCCATAAATAGAGTTGGATTCTGTTGGTGTTTGCAATGATTGAATTTTGAACTGCCGTGAAGATTTTGCCATTGATGCTTTTAACTCTTCATCTTTTTGCCAGCTCTAAATGATCAAGAGGTAGATAAGTAGCAATTAGAGCTGACATGTGCTACTACAGTGTTTGTGGTCCCCTCCAGAGGGTTATGACCCCAACACCTTAGAAGCAATCCAGCTGGAAGATGGATCCACAGCTTTCATTCATCGTCCTGTCTCCCTGTCAGTGGGCAGCACCACACTGACAGTGCAAGCAGATGTGGGACTGGAGGAATTGGCTGCAGGAGAGAAAGATGATTCCTTTGAACTTGATTCCATTACTGCCCTCAAGGACTATGCCAGTAAGGTGAGGATATTATTCTGCTTCTGTGGAAGATTCAAATCATCCTGCTTCGTGATTCTGCAAACAGAATGAAATACCAAGTTTCTAGAATGATATAAAAGTATTAAATTTATTTATTTGAAGCATTTATATTTTGCCTCTCCATCAGTATTGGCCCCCAATATCTGGCACTCGTGGCATCAATTCTCCTAGTCTGGTGACATGACTCCACTTTTAGAGTATGTGTGTTTGTAGCAGATGGAATGGTGATTTGCAGGACTCGCTCAAGTTTAACTACTTCTTTATGTTGCTTGGCAGGGCTTCCACGAGGAGGAAGTGGAGAGCAATGGGAAGGAACCAAAGGTTCCTGATAGAGTTTACCGCTGTGGTTACAGTGGTTGTAGCCGCCTCTTTACCACATCTCATCATTTGAAGGTAAGTCATCGTCGTAAGCTCACAATGTTGCCTTTTAGAGGACTAAAAGCTCTGCTGTACCTATAATGGGAAACCATTGATGCTGTGGAAGAGACAGTAATTCACCAGTGCAAGCTTTAAAAAAAAATTCTTTTGGAATAGTTTTTAAGAGGCTGGATCTGATGCAGTGATGTCGGAGAGAGCCTGGGTACAAACCTCTTCTCAGCCTCTATATTTTAAATTTTAATCTGTTTTAGTATTTTCACTTTTTGTACGTTTTAAGGTAATGCTGTATTTTTTTCCTGTTTTTCTTGTTTCACCTTTTTGTAAACAGCTTAGGTTTTTTTCAGTCAAGTTGTGTATATATTTTATGAAATAATTAAAGATAAATATTCCAAATTGGAATCGCCCCATTCAGTTCACCTGAGCCTTCTCTGTCTTCACAGGTGCATGAGCGGGTTCATACAGGTGATCGTCCATACAGATGTGACTTCTCAAGCTGTGGGAAAACCTTTACTACAGGTAATGTGTGTCAAGAACAAAAGATGATCTTGTTCAAGTGGAGTTATGCAGGTCTGAGAAGGAAGATCGAAATGTAGCAAGCTGAGGACTATTGAGCCTAAATGGATAACGAAATTGAACTAAATACAAGGTATAGTTCCTGGTGACTCAAGCTACTTAGCTTACACAAAACTTCTAAAAATCAGTGTGCTGCATTTTGGGTAGTCTCTTGGAGTTGCTGTGCTGCTTGCGCCATCTTGCCACGCGGCTAACCTTTTCCCTTGCAGGTTATAGCCTGAAGAGTCATGTGAGAACCCACACGGGTGAGAAGCCATACAAGTGTCCAGAAGATTTATGCACCAAAGCCTTCAAGACTTCTGGAGACCTGCAAAAACATATCCGGACACATACTGGTATGTCCCAAAGTGTTTATTATTTTAATTTGGGGTTAGCCCAGAGCAGAAATCTAAACCAGGGGAGGGGGGTAAGACAAACCCAAATACTCCAGAAAGAGGCAAAAGGGCTACTAATATTTTTTTTTTGTCCAGATTCTGTACCAAATAATTCCATAATTTTAATCTAGAATAAATTGTGCAGATTTATGTAAGTGTATTTCTATGTATAATGTTTAGTGTGGGATTTGCAGGCACCATTTATCAGCTCATTTCCCATGCTCAGCACTTTCCAAGTATAACAGCTGATTGGCATACACTTTTCTTTTTTTGCCCACATGGTTTGATTTCAAACTGTGTGGGCGAAAATAGGTCACCGAATGTCATGTGACCTGAAGTGACTGATACCCACCTGCCAAACCTGTCCCTCAGGTGTGTGTGGATCCAGCTCCCCACCCCCGATCTAGAATGAGGCACTGTTCAGGTTGTAGCTGCCTAAGGAAAAATGATGGAGGGCCTTTCAAGCTGTCATGCTCATACTAGCTTCACATATGGCAGTTGGCTCTTTGACACTATAATGAAGATGGAAGACCTCTGCCCAGCCTGGCAAGGTAGCATTTTCACAATTACAGGCAAGAGGGGCAAGAGTGTCTTAAAATGTCAGTGCTATCAGAGGCTTGCTAAGGATGCCTTCTCTCTCTTCCCCTGAAGGTGAGAGGCCTTTCAGGTGCCCTTTTGAGGGCTGTGGCCGCTCATTCACCACCTCAAATATACGGAAGGTCCACATCCGGACACACACTGGTGAGCGACCATATATGTGCCCAGAGCACAACTGTGGGAGAGGGTTCACTAGTGCCACCAACTTCAAAAACCACATGAGAATCCATACAGGTAATGTGTGTGTGTGTGTGTGTGTGTGTGTGTGTGTGTGTGTGTATCTTAATTTTCATATTTCATTAACGGGAAACACCATACAGGCAATCCTCAGCATGGTATACTTTCACAATCTGTGGGGGTGGTGTCACTTGGTTGAACTTTATTATGTGTAACACACCATCCCAGTGACACATTACTGCATTGGGGGGATCAACATGGAAACTATAGTGTGCTTGCTTGCTTGAACCAGTTATCATCTGTAAGATGGCCAGTTAAAAGAAAATGTGTATTGAACTACTAAAAACAAGTAGAGTGAGATTTGAAGCCCCCTTCCCAATTGCTTAAAGTACTCTTGCAGTGTATTCCTATACCTTTTTGAAAGTAAACCCCACTACAGTGGTATCTCGGGTTACATATGCTTCAGGTTACAGACTCCGCTAACCCAGAAATAGTGCTTCAGGTTAAGAACTTTGCTTCAGGATAAGAACAGAAATCGTGGTCCGGCGGCGCGGCGGCAGCAGGAGGCCCCATTAGCTAAAGTGGTGCTTCAGGTTAAGAACAGTTTCAGGTTAAGAACAGACCTCAGGAACGAATTAAGTACTTAACCCGAGGTACCACTGTATATTCAATGGGGCTTATTACCTAGCAAGTGTGTTTTGGGATTGCAGCCTTTGCTTTATGCCACAAAGTGAGAAATACCCATTCCTTTATATTTCCTTCTTCTTATTTCCCAGGGGAGAAGCCATATGCATGCCTGGTGCCAGGCTGTGGGAAGCGCTTCACTGAATATTCTAGCCTTTACAAACACCACGTGGTTCACACACACTGCAAGCCATACACCTGCAACACCTGCAGCAAAACTTACCGCCAGACCTCTACGTTGGCTATGCACAAGCGCACTGCGCATGGAGAGCTGGAAGCTACAGAAGAGAGTGAACAGGCCCTCTATGAGCAGCAGATGAGAAGTGAGTAGGCACTAGAGTTTTGTGGGAAGCTTCATACCTTGAGCCTATATATTCTTGTTGTTTCCTGGCTCATTGCCATGCTTCCTTGTGCTTCCTAGTCCTTAAATCAGGTTTCCTCAACCTCGGCCCTCCAGATGTTTTGAGACTACAATTCCCATCATCCCTCACCACTGGTCCTGCTAGCTAGGGATCATGGGAGTTGTAGGCCAAAAACATCTGGAGGGCTGAGTTTGAGGAAGTCTGCTCTAGCTGAAGAAGCCTTTTTCTTTTGTATTTTTCCCTTCCCACCCCCACGTGCCTCTCAAAAGAATTTTTGCCCATCTTAATTTCTTCTCCCATTTTCCAACCTGTGTCTTGCACTGGCACAAGGAGGTCAAGGGAGCTGTAGCCCTATCCCGCAATGTTCCACAGCAGCTGGCATTTAGAGGAATCCCGCCAGTGATCCTGGATGTACCATATAGCCATCATGACTAGTAGCCATCAAGAAAAAAATAAAATTAAAGGTCTGGGGAAACAATGGGGCTGTGTGTGGAAGAGAAATATGGTTTTTCTAATGCTTGACACGTGGTTCATTTAAAGGGCTGGAGAAGAGCTCCACCAGTGTGGTGTAGTGGTTAAGAGCGGCAGTCTCGTAATCTGGGAAACCGGGTTCGTGTCTCCGCTCCTCCACATGCAGCTGCTGGGTTCTTGGGCTCGTCACACTTCTTTGAAGTCTCTCAGCCCCACTCACCTCACAGAGTGTTTGTTGTGGGGGAGGAAGGGAAAGGAGAATGTTAGCCACTTTGAGACTCCTTAAAGGGAGTGAAAGGCGGGATATCAAATCCAAACTCTTCTTCTTCTTCTTCACTTTAATCAGAGCTTAAGTTGTAGGCCAAAAACATCTGGAGGGCCAAGGTTGAGGAAGCCTGCCTTAAATGCTCCCTTCTGCTGTTCCTGCCTTACCTTCAGATAACCTTTTCAAGGCTGTTTCAATGCACTCTGCTCCTCAAGTAGAGCACTCTGCTGAATCTCCTTTCCTTGTTCTCTCAGTTGCCACGTTTGATATACCTTCACTGAAACACCAGTGTATTGTTTCTGTGAAGGTGGAACACGAGGAGGAGCAGGAGGATTGCAGGGCTGTGCCAGTGACTCTCGTATCTCAGGATGGAGCAGAGCAGGTATGGAGTCTGCAGAACTTGAAACTAAATCCACAGAGGTAACATCTCTCTGGTTTTGTTACCTAGGACAGGTCAGATAATCTTTACCCTGAAAATGCCCTAATCCTAAACATTGGCTATAGTACATCTGCATGCAACATCTACTTAAATCATGTTAGCCCCATCCTTGGTACTTAGTTGGACAAGGGTTCTAATCACACCAGTTTGGGTGAATGAACATTGCAGAGCAGGGTTTTATTTATCTGTTTAATAATAATAATAATAATAATAATTTATTATTTGTACCCCGCCCATCTGGCTGGGTTTCCCCAGCCACTCTGGGCGGCTTCCAACAAAGATAAAAAATACACTAAAATGTCACATATTAAAAACTTCCCTGAACAGGGCTGCCTTCAGGGCTGTTTGTTTCATAAAATACATACACCATACACTTGATTGTAAAATAAACCCCTCAAAATGGTGAATATCACAGAGCCTGGGATAGCCCCACATTGGACAAAAGATTCCTTCATTGCAAGGGGTTGACTAGATACCCCTCATGGTCCCTTTCATCATTACAATTCTATTACTCTATTACCATATCTTCCTATTAGTGGTGATGTAACCCAATTTTTCACCATTTGCTTATGCAAGGAACGTTATGATTTCAGGTGAAGAACATGCCTGTGTGAATGAGCTTTTTCTCACTTTACTACTTCTATTCCCCATGCTCCCAGCCCATGAATCAGCTTGAATCTTTTCTTTTTAATCTGTAGCCTTCAATTTGGCCTGACTCCATTTTCACCTGCTCTTTGCAGGTCCGTCTGTCTCCTGAAGACTTGCAAGTACTTGGCTGTGATATCACCGTGCTAACACAGAATGGCACAGCAGTATCAGTGCCCCAGGAAGATATTTCAGCAAGTGGTACAAATGTGCTGACTATGATTGGCGCCGATGGGACTGAAATACATCCGGTACTCATTTCTTCTAAAACCTTTGACATAGTCTGGGAAAGTGTTTTTTTTTTTTTAATTGTAATGGTTGTGCTGATGTGATACTTTTCAGGTTACAATAGTCACTTCTGGGACAAAGGCATCCGAGGATTTGCCCACAGCATCCATCCACCACCAGCAGCTGACAGTGCTAGCAACAGCAAAGGACACTTACATTGCAGTTCAGGTATTTCATATACACATCTTGCTTAGAGTTTGCAGGCACAGGTGTTTTTGTCATGTTGGAAGAGAGAGCCTCTTGTCCCCTTCCCCAAGGATGCATATAGGTGATGAGTCTGACCTCATACTGCCTTACCACTATGCAGCAGAAGCCACATTTTTAGGGCATTGATTGACACAGAGACCAGCCAATCATGAAACTAACTACTCCTCCTTGGCAGCCCTTGTTTCGGTCACACAGAGCAGGTTTTTAAGTGTAAAAATAATTGAGCACCAAACAAATATTTGAGCAGAGAACAATGCAGGCTCTTGAAAAGCTAATCAAACGGGACAGCTAGTCTGAAGCATCAGGTGAAGGAGCAACTCTTAAAATTCAGTTTGAAACCAGGTACTTGTGTTCTCTGAGGAGTGAAGTGGGAGAACACACTTTTTTTTTTTTAACTTGGTAACTTCCATCTGGGTTTCAGACTTCTTTGTTCCCCATCAATTACGATAAGGAGAAATTGCCTTTGTTGTGAATTTTTGTGGAATGTTTAGGGATTTCAAAGACCACAAAAAGTACTGTACTCTTTTCATCTTGTGATTTTAGGATTTACAAAGAACACATTAATTGTCATACAGAGCAATAATACTGTATTGGTCTGAATATAGGTTACACTTTCCCCCCAAATCTGGCTTGTATAAAACCTGAGTGCAGCCCATAATCACACTTTTACAGGTAAGGAAGCTATGACTTCAGAGATCTCATTTTAGGGCTGTGATCTCTTTCAGGGACAGCTTATATTCAGACCAGTACCGTAAGTAGCTGTCCCTTGTAAGAAGTCAATCCATTGAGTTAAATGGGGTTTCCGCCCAGGTAACTCTGTATAGCAGCGGTAGGGACCCTCTGGCCCTGCACCAGGCTTGGCCCACCAGGGGTTCCAATTTGGCCTGTGATTTCCCCCAAAATCATGCCTATCAGCTTATGTCATTGGTAACATCATCTGATGGATGGAAGGACAGGCTTTAATTCTTCATTGGCTGAGCACCCAATTTCCAGCAGGGAACAGGATTGTGCAGCAGGATTGCTTATCATTTGAAAGGCATTAAAATCATTTGCTTTTTACTTTAAGTGAGCTGGGGAGGGGGCATCTTAAAACTGAAAAGGGCTCTTTGAAGTAGCATCCCCACTTCCATTAAACAGTTTAAAAAACATAGGGAGGCTGCTTCAAAGAGTGCTTTGACAAAGCTCTTTAAGAGGCTCAGTGCACAGGGGCTGTCTTAAAACTGCAAAGTCCTATTCAAAGCAGCTCCCCAAAAGCACATTTTAAACATGACTTTTAATAGAAAAGGGTGAGGCTGCTTCAAAGACAGGTTTTGCAAAGGCTTTAAGATAGCCCCCTGTGGTCTTGCTTGAGCTTCTAGGGGCATCAGGGGTTTGAAGGGGGAGCGTGGGGAGACTTGCAAAGTTACAAAAGGGATTTTGATAGGTGGAGGCCTCCACCCTCTCCCAGTTGTGATGCCATAATGACAAGTGGGTAAAATTTGGCCAATGAGGTGGATCCTGATCAGGCTGTGACCTGCAGAGCCAAAAAAGATTCCTCACCCCGATGTATGGGATAGATGAAGTCAAAGACTATATTGTATGTTCACAGCTGCCTGATTTCCTTTTGTGCCCTTTTTACATTGCTACCTATTTTCTTTTCCCACCATGCAATCACTTCATTTCCACATAACTTCCTATGCTGTTTCTTCACTTCCCCGTTGAGCTACTTCTGCTTCTGCATATCTACTTCCAAATAATGTGCAGTGGTACCTCAAGTTACAAATGCCTCAGGTTACAAACGCTTCAGGTTACAAACTCCGCTAAACTGGAAGTGTTACCTCGAGTTGAGAACTTTGCCCCAGGATGAGAACGGAAATCGTGTGCTGGCAGTGCAGCAGCAGCAGCAAGAGGCCCTATTAGCGAAAGCACGCCTCTAGTTAAGAACAGTTTCAGGTTAAGAACAGACCTCCGGAACGAATTAAGTTCGTAACTAGAGGTACCATTGTATGTTTATAGTGTCTTAAAATAATTTGTGTGTGAAAGAAAGCCAGCAGTGGTTAACTTTGCATCCAATGTTTACTTTGAAAAGTTATGTGTCTTTAATATTATCTTTCTCTCTGCCAAATTGCACTTAGATGCTTGCTTTGTCTTGGGAGCCAGTTCGTAGGCCAGAGTTTAGCAAGTGGACAGTCCATAACCAAATCCATCTCCTTGGATAATGCTGGTTGGGTCTTCAGTTGCCAGAGACAAAGGGCGTCTAAAAGTGGAGTTAATGATGTCTGTGACAATATGGAGCAGCATCCAGTGAACTTGTTCCACCGGTGCACCATAACCAACCAGTCTGCAGGCAGGGCTGTTTGTGAATGCGTCCTTAGTGCTAATCTCATATTACTATTATCACTTTTCATCCATGTACCTGACCATCACTTGTGTGTCTCCTAACCAAATACATATTTTTCTGCCATTTGTGTTCATTTATTTCACTTGGAAACACCAGGCAACTCCATGCTGTCATTAGGCAGCTTCAGGCAATTGATTTGGGGTGTCATGAAATGTTAGCAGATTATTGATTATTCTGATTTTTTATTATATATTTTTACTGCCAGGGAGGAAAAGAAGTGCTTGTGAGGTTTTCTGCCTCAGGCCTCAAAATTATTTGACCTTAGGTATTAGTCACCATGACTTGGAGCAGTGGGTGGTGGAGATGGGACCACAAACTTGAGAGTGATGCCGTCTTTTTCTCTTTCCAGGTAAAAGAGCAGCAGAGCTCAGATGATGCCATTAGTGTGTCAACCTCAGCAATTCAACAGGATTCTGCAACTCTTAAGGTATCCACATCAAACAGTGGGTGCTGAGACCTCACATGGAGCTGGAGCAACTGAAGCTGGATGGATCACTGGAGTCTTCAGAACCTCCAACTCAAAAGCCAAGTGATGGGGGCTTATCCTCCTGGACCTGAAGAGAGCCCTTACTATTTGCTGCCATCTGTCCGGCATGAATGAGCTGATAACTGAGAAGCACAGATGGTGAAGTTACATGAACTATTGGATGCGACTTGGTTTAGAAATATTCCTCCTATAAGTGCTACAACATGTTTTATGGCCTCTTTAAGAAAGCCTTCCCTTAACTTTCTGAGGTGGCATCCGCACTATCATTCTGGACCTTTCTAATTTCTGCTGAATGTTATTGGAGGAAGCACTTGTATTTCATTTCTTGGAGGGCTAGAACAGCCTTCATAAGATTATGGGACTTGCATGGCTGGGGAGAGTTATCTCTTCGAAGTTTTTAGCATTAAATGTGTTTTTAGCCATAGAAAGTTCAGGAAAAGGAATTACGGGTAGATGGGTGCTCTCTACTTTTCCTTACCTCAGATACATGGGAGCAGAAAGTGTTGGCACAGGAGCGGTCACACACTCTCTGAGAAGAACTGAAATGCACAGTACCGGGGAAGGACAAATATTAATGTGATGGCTGTGCTGTATGCATTTCCTCCCAATTATCGTGGTTTCTTCCCAGTCTCAGCAAGTGAAATAGACTGAAGCAGACGTGCAAAGGAGAAGAAACAGCTTTGTATTACATTTTATTTGCCTCTTTCACTCTCTGAAATAACAGAAGACGCTAAATGTGTATTTAATAAAATTTTGGACTTGATGTTTTCGATTTTCTCAGCAGTTGCCTGGACTTCCTTATTAAGGAATTGAGACGTGAAGCAGAATGTGCCTACATCCCTGGTCATACTTCACTACAATAAGCTGTAGAAATGTGTGATCAAGTTAAGCAGCCAACAGAGATCCCTACCGATGCTACCATACAGGGTTTTAATCCTGTTGGGTCCTCCTGAATGAGTGACAAGTCAAACAGCATTTCATTCTGTGAGGCTGATCTATTGTTTAAACTGCCTGTGGTTGTGTAGGGGATACTGAGTTCCTCCATCTAAATTGGCGTTCTGTTGTTGTAGCATCAGGGAGAAAGTCATCTGTATCACAACAGCCTTAGCCATGACATGTGAACATTGCTCTGAATGGGCAATATGGTGCTTCTTTGTTTTTTATATGTTCATTTTGCAGATAGCTCATGCAATTGTATTCTTTTACTCATTTTACTGAGCTGTGTTGGTATGAATATAAGAGACAAACTGGAACGTGTCCAGAGGAGGGCAACCAAAATGGTCAAAGGCCTGGAAACGATGCCTTATGAGGAACGGCTAAGGGAGCTGGGCATGTTTAGCCTGGAGAAGAGGAGGTTAAGGGGTGATATGATAGCCATGTTCAAATATATAAAAGGATGTCACATAGAGGAGGGAGAAAGGTTGTTTTCTGCTGCTCCAGAGAAGCGGACACGGAGCAATGGATCCAAACTACAAGAAAGAAGATTCCACCTAAACATTAGGAAGAACTTCCTGACAGTAAGAGCTGTTCAACAGTGGAATTTGCTGCCAAGGAGTGTGGTGGAGTCTCCTTCTTTGGAGGTCTTTAAGCAAAGGCTTGACAACCATATGTCAGGAGTGCTCTGATGGTGTTTCCTGCTTGGCAGGGGGTTGGACTCGATGGCCCTTGTGGTCTCTTCCAACTCTATGATTCTATGACACACCCAGCTCAAATAGTACTGCACTGTTCTGTTGCAGTTACAACATGTGCAGTGCTGTCTTTTCAAGCCTCCCTAGACCATAACTGTTTGTTCTTAGAGCACTGCCAGGTGTTCAGGCCTCTTTTTTAATCTTTGTATGTTCTTCTGGCATTTAAGTTCTCAGACTAAAATTCAGACCAGGTTCATAAACCTGGAACACAAGTTGACCAAAGAGCAAGCAATATTCTGTACTCCAATATTGACACATCCTTTAGATAAAAAACTTTTTAGACTATTAAGCCCATCAATTTTGGAGGTTCAACTCCCTCAAATACTTTATTGTGGTGTGTGTGAAGGGACCTTAGCCCCTAGGAGTTGGCACTTAAGCTACATACTATATACCATGAAAGCACATTATTTCCCTCAAAGAATCCTGGGCACTAGTTTAAGTTAGACTGCTGAGAATTGTAATTCCTCAAGGGTGAACTACAGTGCCTAGAATTCTTTGAGGGAAATAGTTCTTTGAATGTGCTTTAAGGGTATATATATTGTGTAACATAGCCTGAGTTTAACTTTCCCTTCAGGAAATTAAGAGCTGGAGCATCCTCATCTGATGGCCTCTGCTTGGAGACCTCTTCCTGCATATTGTAAACTGCCTTGAGTATGCTGAGGGGCAGGCAAGATTAAAACAATTTTTTACAACAAAATTTTGCCAAGTAGAAAGAGGCCCAGTTCCCCCAACAGGTGGCATTAACCGTGAGAATAATACATTTATGTAGCCCCATGAAATGAGTAACCGGGCAGGAGATTGCAGCCTTGAGGAAAGAGAACGGGTAGAAAACGAGCGACATGCCAAATCTGAATGTTGTTGGACTCGACTACAAATTGGACTCTCGCTGGTGTTTAAAGACGGGCGAACTTCCTGTCTTTAAAAAAAAAAGATTTGTATTCCTTGTTCTTTGCTCAAATACACTGAACCACGAAAAGGGGGAAGGAAAAAGTGCGAGATGGCGGCGCGCAAGCTCCCCGAGCGTCGAGGCGACAGGAGGCGCTGCAGATGCAGGACGCCCTCGCTGCCGGCTGCGCGGCGCAAAAGCGGCGCGTTTCCTGAGCGGCCCGAAGGAGGATCCTCCTCGCCGAGCCAGCAGACTCTGTCCGCGGGGCGCTCGAGCCATGGAGTTGCGAGCCGAGCTTCTAAAGTCCATCTGGTACGCCTTCACCGCCTTGGACGCGGAGAAAAGCGGCAAAGTGTCCAAATCTCAGCTGAAAGTAAGTGGAAGCGGGTCGAGGGAGAGAGAAAAGGCGGCGGAGGCGGAGGCGGCTGCCTGCTCCCTCAGAGCCCGCGGCGGGCTTAGGGCGCGCACTCCGCCTGTCCCCAGCAGGGCTGCCGGCGCTTTGGGAGCCAGAGGGCAACTTCGGGAGCGAAAAGAAAAGAAACCCCCCTCACAGCTGTGGTGGCGACTTAGGGTTGTGGGGTTGCTGTGGATTGCGACTTAGGCGGGGGATATCTGAGGAGTCGTGTTCTTCTCTTTATTAAATAAAGGGAAGGAATAAACATTATGTATTTAAATGTTCTGGTCTTTTAAATGTGCCTTCCCCCTTTCTCTGCATTGGGGTGTGTAAGCATGTGCGTGTTAGAAATAGACATTTGCCTTCTTCCTGTTGCATTTCCTCTGCCCTTTTCCGAGGCAGCTGGTTGCAAATGCAGCGTTCCTACCCACGCTCTCTACCGATCTCATAGCTGGCTGCTTTTAAAATGGGGCAAAGGTTGTGCAGAATGTGGGCTCTGCCCCCCCTTTACAAAAAGCGTTTCTTTCTCTCTCTTCTCCTTCGCAGTAATCTTGTTGGGTGGGCATGACAGATCTTCTGCTGAGTAGACAAGACTCGCTTTCTTTAAAGGGGCAAAATGAAGAAGAGCAAAACTCTCCTTCCTTGTAAAATCCTTGTAAACTTTGAAATAGCAACAAAGGCGGTGCTTTGAATTACAATGTGGACGCTGGACTTTTGCTTAATCACAGTTTTCGGAGCGGGGGAGATGGCAGATGAGATGCAAATGCATGCAAGCCCAGCCAAAGTAGGGCAGAAAAGATCTGAGGAACGCTTGATGCAAATAGTGGCGACACCTTGTGAAATCAACACAAGCCGATGAGCGTAAGTGATAAAGGCTGAGGCTGGCTTCCTGCACTGCTCTTACATAAAGTGGCGGCTGAACCGGTGGGGAAACTGTTTTGCCCCCTTTGGACCACCACCCTTAGCCCCTGAGCCGTGCCAAATGAATGTAAATGCTGGGCAGCTGCCCGGCATCCCCAACTGTTTGCAGAGAACTCCCACGTTGCCGTTACTGCTGCTCTGTTTTTTGATTGCATCCTAGAGTTTACCCAGCAATGCCAGTGTCTCAAATGTGCTTTTGCTCCCGCAAATAGGCTGCGTAATAATAACTTTCCTGTGAAGGTTTGTTATAGCCTTACACTTTAAGCCCCTTCCCGGATTTTTGCACCTTTCCCCAAAGTTCATCATGATTGGCCACGGTTTACCCAGGACAGGACACTTGGAACCAGCCTGGGAAAAGATTATTTTCTCTTTTTTTTAACGCGTTTCTAGCAGCCTCAGACTAAGCCTTAGATTTAACTCTGCAGCTGTACATGACTTTTGAGAAAGTATTTGCTTGTTTGCTTTTTAAAAAAGCAAAAGCGTCTAGTATGAAAAGGAGCACTGATGAGGGCCTCTCTCTGTTTATTTGCACACGCTGGCCTTGCAAGGCGGGAAGGGTGAAGAGCAAAACAAACAGCAGCATTGAGCCATTGCAAGAATTACATCACTGCCATTTCTTCATGGAATCTTGCTGAGAGCAAAAAGGGGTTGTGTGCTTGTGTTAGCAACTTCCACTCCTTGGTTTAAACGCTGCAAAAGCACAGTATATTTATAAGCAAAAGCATTTTTTGTGGTTACTTTTTACACATCATAATTACATTGCTACAGTTTATGATAGGCATGGCCAAACTTGGCCCTCCAGATGTTTGAGGGCTACAATTCCCACCATCCCTGACCACTGGTCCTGTTAGCTAGGGATGATGGGAGTTGTGGTCCCAAAACATCTGGAGGGCCAAGTTTGGCCATGCCTGGTTTATGAGCACAGGTAAAGCAGTCCCTTGGGGTGTGTGCTTAAGCAGTGGAATCTGTGCCTTTTGGTATACATCCATAATACAGCAAAATATTTAATTGTTTGTAATGATCAGTGGGCTGGAAAATTTTATTCAGCTATACTTTTCCATTGAAAACGTTTAATTTTTAGAAATGCAGTGTTTTGTAAATGTAATTACTACCATAATGGATACAATACCAGTCAAACTGGATAGCTGGAATGGATATAATCCCAGTCAAATCAAGAATTGAAGTTGTAATTAACTCCTTTCATGTGACTATCCATAGAAAGCAGATACTTTTATGCACATGGTTTTTCAGGCATACTAAAATTAATGTTTATGTCTTCTGCTACCTCTGTTTATAAATTTAATAAATAAATAATAATTAAAATAATAATGTATCCTCTCCCTCTTTTGCCTCCTCTATTATTATCATTATTATTACTATCCCTTCTCCAGCAGGTCCCTAAGTGGATTACCACAGTCTAAAATTCAGAATTTAAAACAGTTAAAACAAATCACAATCACAGAAATAGAGTGGATCCTTTTAAACCACACTAACAGCACCATTCTGTTCTTGTTTACCTAGAATTAAGTGCTACTCTATTCAGTGGCTCTTGTTCCCCACTAAGTGTGTTTAGATCTCTCCCTCCCTTATAGTTCAGTTACATTTGGCTGTATGCAGCACATAACAGTAACATGACGTACATTTTAAAATTTCATTTATTAAATCTAAGTCAAATGTTAAATCAGATCTCAGTTAATTTAGGGTGGTGTTGAAAATATTTCCAGGAAATGTTTGGACTTTTTCTGGAAAATCACTATTGATGAAAACCAATGAGTATGTAGAGCCAGTTTTGTGGCCAAGAAATACAGGTGTGCCTGAGGGATTATTACATGTGGTCTGAAACACACATGTGGTCTGAAGTCCCTGTTCGAAGGATATTGTAGAGTAGGAAAGAACCTCAAAGTATATCTAGTAACTAGGTCAACCCCCCAACACAGGAAATCCACTGCAACAGCATCCCTAGTTGTTGGCTACATAGCCTTTGCTTAAAAACCCTTAGAGCTTATGTGCTGTACATCAGGGGTTTTTAAACAATGGTCCATGGATCCCTAGGAAGTCCATGGATGAGCTTCAGGGGGTCTGTGAACTGGGTACATAAAAATATTCAGTTTTTAATTTCCTTCCTGCTACATTGAAAAAAGTCTTTGTGGAATGGAAAAAATATGAGGAGGGGTTCCAGAGCTTTCATCAGATTTTCAAAGGGATCCAATGACCCCAGAAAGTTTAAGAACCATTTTTTTGTACATAATTAGACAGTGTTGTTAACTATTTATAGAATTGCTTTACACATGTGCCAGTGTTGGTGCTTTAACTACTTTTAGGTGAGTGTGGTGCTCATTTTGTGCGAGTTAAGTCACTGAAATTAGGGACCTTTTGGAGCATTTTAATACGGACGATAATGTAAAATAGGTACTGTGAGTAACGGAATAACACCGTATACTTAACCAGCAGGACTCAGTTGCCTCTCATCTTAGTAATTCCTTTAACTTTAGAGTAGTTTCTTCAACAATGGAAGGAAAAAATGAGTGTGCATTCTGTGTGGGGCTCCCCTTGGGCCTGGTTTGAAAATTCCCAACTGATGCAGAATGTAGCAGCCAGACTACTGCTGGGGGCACCTGACTGACAAAATGTGACACCGTTGTTAAAATGTCTGCACGGGCTGGCCATTTATTTTATTTATTTCATAAAATCTATATACTGCTTGATGGTAGAAGACTTCAAAGCAGTTTATAAAAACAATAAAACCACAAGATTATTATTAAAAGCAATAAAATCAATAAAAATTAAAAATCAATAAATTAAAAACACATCAGCGTTCAAAATATCTGGTAGGGATACTTACTACCAAGATTCAAGGTCTTGATTCAAGGTCTTGATATTCATTTACAAAGCCTTGAACAAATTAGGTCCAGGGACTGCCTGAACCCTTATATCTCAGTTCAGTCACTGAGATTGTCTGTGGAGGTGTTGCTGGTTGTCCCCTGAGTTGATGGAGCTCATTTGACATGGACAGGAAACCAAGTGTTTGGTGTCATCAGCCTAGTTCCTTGAAATGCCCTACCAGTAGAGATTCGGAAGGCAACTTGTATGTTTACCTTTAAACTTTTACTGAAAACTTCTATATGCTGTCAGGCTTATGCAAACAATTAAGAAAACATATTCTGAAACAGTTGAAGATCTGTGATTTCAAATTTTTATGTGGCTTTTACTGTACATACAGAATTGTGGTAAACTGATATATATTGGCCAGTGGTCAGTTTATGGAAGCTGTGGTCCAGTAATGTCTAGAAGGCAACTGCTGCAATAGGTGATAATTTTCTCAGCATGGGGATACAGTGCATGCCACTCATTTGTTCACCTGCTATGCAGCTGTTAAAAGTGCAGGAGCCCTGCTGAAGAGGAAAGTGGTAATTCTAAGTATCTGATAACGTAAACAGGCTCCTTTTGTGGTGCTTCCCTGCCCCCCATTTATGGTTGTGCTGTGCCTCACAGATATGTTTCCTGTGGGTATGCAGAAATGATGGTTACAGTGTCAGCATTAAGATTTTTCTTCCTGTTTAGTTGCATACAGCTCTCGCGTCTTTAGAAATCTACATGGTTAGGATTGTGCATCTGTGAAACCTGGTGATTTCAGAGCTGGTGCTCATAGGTAAAATATTTTTTGAGTTGACTGGAGACCTTAGAAATCCACGTGGAGTAAATTTGAACTTGGTGGCTATAATGAACCCCTGATTCCTGTAAGATTGTTTGCTGCAGCACTGCATTTGAGTATGCGGTACTTCCATGGTTAAAGCAATGCTCACAACTTGGTGATAAATGCTGCTGAGCTTACAAAGTACTTACGGCCATAAATTGAGATTATGGCTACTACTCTGAGACTGCTGTTCTAAGCATGCTTACTATGGAACCTGTTGAACTCAATAGAGATCACTTTTGAGTAAACATGCTTAAGATAGTGCCATTAAAAAATGATTCCTTAGAAAAAATATTGTGAAAACAAACTCAGGTTTGCACACAGCTGAACAAATCCATGAATGATAATTCCATGGCTATAATTATAGCTTAGTTGCTGGAATGTTCAGTGGTGGTGTATCTCTGAGGTCTGCCTTAGACCAGGGGGGTGGCTAACCTGTGTCACTTGAGATGGTGTTGGACTACAGCTACCATGAGCCTCGGCTAGTATGGCTAGTGGTCACAGATGATGGGAGCTGTAGTCTAATAACTCTTGGAGGGCAACAAATTAGCCACATTGGACTATATTCTAAGAACAAACAGGAGATGACTACTTCCATCATGCTCTAAAACAGCGGTTCTCAACCTGTGGGTCCCCAGTTCTGCTCTAAAAGATGCTTTATAATGTGTCAGATTGTTTGTCCAGCTAGGCCAGTGTTGTCTGCTTTTGACTGGCAGGGTTCAGGAAGAGACCTTTCTCATCACTTACTATGTGATAAGAAAACTGGAAGTACCAGGCATTCAAACAGAGTACGGTACCTTCTGCAGGGAAATCATATGTTCTGCTTATGGTCTCTTCTGTGATAAAACCGTAAGTGTACCTCTTGACTTGTCAATGGATTTAACCTGTTTTCAAAGCCAGTCATCAGGTGAGGGACCTACAGTGGCCATGTTTGAACATAGCAATAAGCCAGATTTTTTAATTTACCTTAGTTTACTGTGACTGAGCAGTGTGCTAGTGCACCCTGCCTGGTTGTTTCTGCTTTCCTCTTAGTCTGGCAAGAGCAAAATAAGCAAACTAGAAAACCTTGGTATCCTATTATGTCTGAACCAGGTATTGTGGATTGTTTCTCTTGAACAAGCCATGATCACTAGCTAACCTTAAAACATGGCCTGTTGTTGACTTGCTGGCATTGGCTTGTTAGGGAACAGCAAAATATGACCCCTGGTTTGATTTTAATGGAAAGCCAAAGCTTCCTGGTTTGTTTGTTCTGCTCATGCCAGGGGGGAAGCAGAGTGGAAGCAATTGGGGAGCACGTACCAGCATGTTGCTCATTTACAGTAAGCCACAATAAGTCAGAAAATATTACATGGGAATGCAGTCAGTGTTAAGAATATGAGTGTCTCTCTGCTTGTGCAGAATGCCTTTTTTCCAACATCTCTCTTTTTTTATTGGCTTACTGGTTTAGTGGATTTTGGAATGTGTTGTGGTCATAGTATATCTTGAGTTCAGCAAAGCATTTGATAAACTCCCCCATGATATTTTGGTTAGCAATTTGGTTAAATGTGATCTAGTTGATAGTATTGTCACAACTCTTGGGAAATGATGCCCAGTGATTCCCAAAGCTTTCTCATTTATGGTCGTTCATCACATTGGAGCAAAGTGGGGGGAGACAGAGCAGCACAGGACTCTCTCTCTCCCCCCCTTCGTCAATTACTTAGGGATGGAGGGATTCCTCATCAAGTTTGCAGATGGTGCAAAACTGGGAGGGATAACTTTACACCTCCAAGATGGGAATAAAACTCAAAATAAATTTGACATCTGCAGCGGAGGAGGGATACGTAGCTTGGCAGCAATACATGTGAAATGATCTTGGGATTGAACTTGGTCAGAAACTGAATGTGAGTCATCAGGGTGATGTGGCTTCAAAAAGGGTTTCAATGTAACTATAGGGCAATATTCAACTAAATAATTGCATGAGTGGAATGAATTCAGCTTGTGCAATAGCACTCCCCTTCCGCTGTCCGCCTGTGCAGGCCCAGCACATCCCCAAATCAGCTCTGTAAGGTTGGGGAAACCCTGAGAACAGTTGATGGGGAGGAGAGGGGGGAAACTCCCACTGTGCAAGAGAAAGTTGTCTGCTCATGCAGGAAGGTACTTTGTGCTACATTGAACTAAGTTTTCCAAGCCATGGGAAGTAATCGTTTCACTTTATTCTGCACTAGGCAGACACCATCTGTATCCAGGTTTGGGCACTGCACTTTGTACCTCGGCTCCCGAACACCTTGGGAGTTGAACATTTCAGCTCCCAAACAATCGAAAACCAGAAGTGAGTGTTCCGGTTTTCAAACATTCTTTCAGAACCCGAACATCCGACGGAGCTTCCAATTAGTTGCAGGAGCTTCCTGCAGCCAATCAGATGCTGCACTTTGGATGTCAAATGGTTCGGAAGTCGAGTGGACTTCCAGAACGGATTCTGTTCGACTTCCAAGGTATGACTGTATAGACATGTTGGGATGGGTTCAGAGGAGGGCAACAGAAAACAGGTCCTGTGATAAAAGCTTGAAGGAACTGGGAAGAGAAGACTGGGCTAAGGGGGCCATGCCTGTTCTGATATGGAGCAGCTCTTCACAATCTTGGGCGCATAGGTATTTTAACTGGAGGGGCCAGGGATTGAACCTGGGACCTCCTACGCTGTGCTACTGAGCTACAGCCCCTTGTTCAGGGTTTAAGTTGTGTTTAGAGCCCATCTTTTTATCTCCTCTCTTTCATTTCTTAGGTGGAATTCAGATTGAGAGTGAGTGGCTTACCCAAGGCCATACCATTTTTTGTATCTTATTGCATTCAAATGCCACCTTTTCCTCCAAGGAGCCTTAAGGTGGTGTACATCATTCTCCCCTCCCCATGTTATCCTCATAACAACCCTGTGAGGTAGGTTATGCTGAGGAACAGTGGCTGGATCAAGGTCAGCCACTGAGCTTTATGGCTGAGTCCCAGAGACTCAGAAAGTAGGAAACTCCTCCTCTGTTAGAGACATTTAAGCAGTGACAGGAGGATGTCACGAATGTTTGCAGCAGAGTCATTGTATTGGCAGGTAGTTTTAACTAGATGACTTTTACGGTCCCTTCCAACCTTCTGTTTCTGTGGCATGTGCCCAGGTGCCGCAGGTCCAGAAAACAGGCAAATTGGTATTGTATAATCTGACATGGAAGAAATGTGACATTTTCACCAGACAGATGGTCAGAACATCCATTTTTCTGTTCCTCACACAAAATCAAGGCTTGTTGAATCTGTTCTTCATCCTTACCCCCTATAATGCTGAAATCCTTTGCAATCCTTGCCCCAGGACTCACCGCATGTCAGGGAAGGGGTTCGCCTCCTCTGACCATTTTGGAGCATGTCTTCCCTCTGTGTTACAGAACTTTGGTCTGCTAACCCAGGTTTTGCCACGAATGCAGTGTCTGTCACCTTTTGACATGCAAGGCAAGCTCCAGATCTGAAGCTAGAAAGATCATTCCAGACCCTGGCAGTCGCCTCCAAGCGTCCCCAACCAGGGAGAAGAAAAGGAGCTTCATTCTCCTTTTGCATTAAACATTCCACCCCTGAGTCATGCTGGCGCCTGTTGCAGAGCACGGTTCTATGCCACACAAAAGCCGATTATAGTGCCACATTCAGCTTAGAGAAACGAGTCCAGTGTGCTGCAGATATGGGGAAATGGCACCAGAATGCATATCTACCACCTGCCTTGAAGCAATGAAGCTGTCTTTTTCAGGGGCAGATTAAAGGGGATTGGAGCTCACAACCAAGTGTTCAGGGTATGCGGGTGTATTTTAATCAGTTGTTCTAATCAGTTGTTCACAGCTGCTACCACCATTCATGGAGAGTGGTGGATACAAATAAATACAGGAGCATGCACACCCTCACAGTCTCCATCACCAGGGTTGTTAAAAAGATTCTAGTTTCTGTCCTATGTGCCTCTGCTTTGAAAGATGTTAGGTAGTAGGGAATGAGAAAGGGCTATGCCTGAAACCCTTGGAGAATTACTGCTGGTCAGAGAGTAGGCAGGGATAGGTTATATCAAGGAAAAGGTATACTGTAAAAGGTAAAGGACCCCTGGACGGTTAAGTCCAGTCAAAGGCGACTATGGGGTTGCGGCGCTCATCTCGCTTTCAGGCTGAGGGAGCCGGCGTTTGTCCACAAAAAGCTTTCCGGGTCATGTGACCAGCATGACTAAACTGCTTCTGGCGCAACAGAACACCGTGACAAGTGCCAGAGCGAACAGAAACGCCATTTACCTTCCTGCTACAGCGGTACCTATTTATCTACTTCCACTGGTGTGCTTTCGAACTGTTAGGTTGGCAGTTGCCATATCAGGGATGGGGAGGCTATGACCTTCCTACTAATCCAGAACTCTCATCATCACTGGTGGACTGATGAGTCCAAAAACATATTGGAGGGACGCATCCCTAAGCTATATAACAGCCTGGCACGTTATAAAGCAGCTCCTTGTTTTTTGCACCTTTTTTCCCAGCCTGTGTTTAGCACGGGGTGTCCTATCTTTCCTCGTATCCCTTGCATTTTTGACATTTCATTCTCTCTTGTTTCCGCCTTCCATATTGTGGTGGTATAGTATGTAGGTGTCACCCTGGTCTCTCATGTTAAGCTGGTCCTGTATATTCCCAGGTTCATATGGCCTCTCTTGTTGCCATGACTGAATTCAGCCCCAATCTGAAACACACACAGAACATGTCTGGGTTGCAATTCACTGAGCATATTCCTGTACCTACCTGTAAGAGCAGGAACCTCAGGGCCCAGTCAAGGATTTGGAGGGGATCTTTTATGTTCTTAGACAGGGCATGTGACTGGAAAAACAGTGAAAGAGGAATGCACATTTGGATGTGTCTAATTACTGAGCCGGGCCAGTAATCAACAAGTCTCCTACCCAGGAGGCACTGGACTCACACAGCTGCTGCTATGAATTAGAGCAAAGAACACTGTGCGCTCCAGCCCATCAAGTGATCTCATACAGAGGAGACGTTGTCACAACCCAGATTACAACTCTGTGTCTGGGGTTGGGAATGCCAGAAGAGGCAGGGGAAAGTATGCGTACATGTTTAGCAGCCAGCACATCACTCAGCCTTGGAATCGGCCCATGCACATCCCTCTGGAGGCACCTGGCCTAGCCATGCAGGCTTGGACACTGGCTGAACTGTTGACTCACATAAATGCAGGAGTGTCAGTGTGTGGGAGCAGAAGGAAGTGTATTGCTAGGTGTGAAAGCAGTCAAAAATAGGCCAAAGAGGGGAAAACCTTCCTGATCATTCAAAGTCAACGTAAGAAGGCACGTTGTCAGTAGCTGATACTTTGCTAACTCCAGCCTAGTGCTGTAGCCATGGTATGTGTGTCCATCCCTGTCTCTTTCTCTCTTTGCTAGCCTCTGTGACTCACTCAGAGATATTTTGGACCTCTGCCCTGAATTTCCAGCTTTCATTTACGAAAGTTTGTGTCTGCCTTAGGTGGCCGCAAGAGGCCACTGATTTTAGCAATGATGGGGGGGGGCCCTGTGAAATTGTGCCTGGATAGATGGCACCCCAAACCCTGGTTGGAATGCAAATTGCCCCTCTCACTGGTTATCAAATGGATTATCTGAGATGGATTATCTGAGCGGGATTAATCCTTCATAGATTTAATCTCCACAGATAATAACTGCGGCAGGGTAGCTGCATGCCTTTGTACATATCTCCATGTTTTTGCGCATGTATGTATGAGAGAGTGTGAAATGGCCACATGCACCACTAGCATGTGGGGTCTAGTTAAGAGTGAATGTGGCTGCCAGGCCAAAAAATATTAGCCACCCTTGCTATAGCTTTTTAAATTTTGTTCACAGACTGATAAGGGGAAATGTTCAGACAAGTAGGCATGCGCATTTAGCCTCCCCCACACCTTCCCTGATGGGCTTGTACTGTGCTTTCAAGTTCCTGTGGTGGGCAGGAATCTCAGGAGCCCACAGCATTAGACATTATTGAGAAGAAGGCCCTAAATGTGTAGAGCTATATGTCCTCCAAGTGACTGTGATCCCTGATCAGCAAAGTCTCCCAACCATTGGAGGAGCCATGTACATACAGTGTCCTGACAGCAAGCAGAGTCTACAGATATCAGCAGGTAGCTTAGCCATGCAGGTGGCAGGTAGGGTCAGATGAGTGTTTCAGGACCCTGGGTAGCTTCAAGCAAATAGCTTGCTCCCCTTCCCAGGCTCTAAAGGACCCCTGACAGTTAAGTCCCATCACAAATGACTCTGGGGTTCTGATGCTCATCTCGCTTTACTGGCTGAGGGAGCCGACGTCTGTCCGCAGACAGTTTTTCCAGGTCATGTGGCTAGCATGACCAAGCCGCTTCTGGCGAAACCAGAGCAGTGCACGGAAACACCGTTTACCTTCCAACCGGAGCGGTGCCTATTTATCTACTTGCACTTTTACGTGTTTTCGAACTGCTAGGTTGGCAGGAACTGGGACCGAGCAACGGGAGCTCACCCCATCATAGGGATTCGAACCGCCAACCTTCCGATCGGCAAGCCCTAGGCTCAGTGGTTTAAACCACAGCTCCACCCAGCCTCTACCCCTTCTTGAAGTGGAGAGTCTCAGCGCTCATCCACATGTTTCTGGACACAGACCAAAAAACTACAGACGAAGAACTGAGTGGAGTGCAGGGGGCCTGTGCAGGAAGCCTTAAATACCTTGGGAACAGACCTGAAGGAAGTCTATGTGCTCCATCAGGCCCACCCTCAAAGGGAGCCATGCCTCCAAGCCTGTGTGCTATTGACCAATCTGCAGGCAGGTTTGGATCCACTTCCTGGCTGGTGAGGTGAGCGTTAAGCCTCCTTGCTGGCCAGGCAGCCTGCAGCACCACAGAACCAGAACTTGCTGGCTTACCTTCTGCCCTGCACTTTCTAGGCCCTGGTGTTATCAGCAACTGAGGCCCTTCTTCATGTGCCTCTTCCATGTGAGAGGTCTAGAGGGTGGCAACAGGAGAACGGGCCTTTTCTGTGTTGCCCCCCCCCCCCGTTTGTGGAATGCTCTCCCCAGGCAGGCTCGCCTGGCGTCTTCATTATATATCTTTATGTGCCAGGCAAAAACTTTTCAACATTCTATGGCTTTTTAAATGTGTTTGTGGGAGGGGGTTTGTTGCTTGGTTTCTGTTTTTGTTTTATTGTGTGTTTTGTATTCTCGTTTTGTATTTTTCTGTTGTGAACTGCCCTGTGATGAAGGGTGGTATGCAAATTTAATAAACAATAACAACAATAAGGGTGAGGCAGTGGGTTGGCTGCATGCTGTGATGGAAAAGTTAGTTTTTGCTGGGCAGGTTGGTTCACCAAGTGTTTTCTTTTCCATTTTCCCTGCCAGCAAACTGTTAATGAAAGGCAGCTTCTGATTGGCCAGGGTTCCAGGAGGGAGAGTTGAAAAGGAGAGACAGTTTTTAGGTTGGGAGGTAGGGAGTGAGAGTTGGTTCTGGGTAGAAACATCCACTCTGAGGAATATATCAAAAGCTAGAGAAGGGAGTCTCTGAGCTTAGTGTGAAGGATAGTGTGTGGTGTCCTGTAAGAGTAATAGGCCAGGAATTAACTGGGAGGCTGAGGCTGAGCCAGGAGAAGTAGAAGCTGTGAGAAGACAGTCTACTTAGGACTCATTCCAGTCAGGAGGGGAAAGATTCTTCTACATTGAGAAGACTTCCAAACCAGTTAAGAGGGGTGTGGTGATCCCTTGGGTCTGTTACTTGGAGTACCTCAGGAGTAGGGTTGTCAAAGGGGTGTGTAACTGACAGGAAGAACCACCTTGTTTAAGAAACAAAGTATTAAGCGGCAACAGTTGTGCAACAACTGAGAAAGAGCAGAAGTGAAATAACATTAGAATCTGAAGTATCCTTTGTTTTACCCACTTTGTGTCATAAACTTCCAATGTTTAATAAATTTTTTCTTGTTTATTTGATCAAATCCTGCCTAAGACGACAAATTATTAAATTTTCCCTCACACAAGTCCCCCACATGATAATCTGGGGTAGTTTGTAGGAATTCGGGTAATTGGTGTTCTGTGAGGTGGGTGCGCTATATTTAAGTGAGGGCGGGCCCAAATGCACCAGGGGGGGAAATGCTGTCACGCCATCGCACATGCAAGCTCTGCACTGCCTGAAATGGCAGCATGGGGCGTGCGTGTGCCTGCTGCCTCCCCTTCAGCCACCCTATGGCTGAGGGGGAGGCAGTGGGCAGACTCCTTGGAGGATCTGCGCAGCGTGTCCTGCCCTGGCTCACCCCGCCCTGTTGGTGGCTTGCCCCACCCTCGGGTGCAGGGCACACACCGCCCCAGGTGCCCAAGCAGCTGGCTACACTGCTGCTTAGTTCCCCAAATTATGCACAGCCAACGGGGCATGGCCAATAACAACAAGCCCACACTGCCCCCTCTATCTCTACGAAGAAGTCCTTGATTGCCCCCACTCCTTGATTGCCCCCACTCCGGCCTCTGTTTTCTGTAGGCCATTGTTTGAATTTGCATGAACATATTTAGCAGCAGAAATGCTGAGTCATCGAACCACAGTTGTACGATTTGGCTGATGCTAAAGTCTTTATTTCATATCTTTTATTTGTTGCTTGCATTTTAAGAGTGGATGAAGAAACTAGATTTGGTAAGTTCCAGTACTTTGTCTCCTTTTTGCACTTTCAAAAGGGCATGCTAGTTTGGTGCTGTAGAAAGGTAGCAGATAGTTAAATTTGTTGTTTTTAATATTTGTTTTCTGAGAGGGGGAAGGACAGGTGCTTGTAGGATTTTTATTTATTTATTTTGCCTTAGGTGCCAAAATAACTTGGTTGATCTTGGGTGCAGTGCATCTTGACAATTTTTGCAGGTGGTGGTGGTGGTGGTGCAGGGAGAGAGGCCTATTTGCTGCCCTATTTCAGACAGCAACGTTCATAGAGAATTATTACCCATCTGGCTACGTTTCCCCAATATAAAAACATAGTAAAACATCAAACACTAAAAACTTCACAATACAGGGCTGCCTTCAGATAATGCTATGACTACTGATCATGGTGGCTATATATGATGTGATCTGTTTCTGAATAGCAGTTGCTAGGGAGCAACAGTGGTGAAATAATATTGCCCTTGTGTTTTGCTTGTGGTCTTCCCGTAGGTGTCTGCAGTGGAGGCTAGTTCATTAAGGCGAATGGTTCACTTCCCCACTCACTTCAGTCCACTCACAGCCAATCTTCACTTGCTGACCTCCTTAATTACAACTAGTCCAGAGGTGGCACTGCCTTTCAGAGCCCTCCTTCTTAGACTCTAATGTTGCCCTTGTAGAGCTCAGCAGAAAGGAGGATGGGGACAAACCTAGAATTAGCTGGCTCTGCCTGTCATTGCCTCTGCCTCTACCTGTTGTTGCATCTTTCACCCCTCCAGGCCCAATGGGCCCCAGCCACCAATAGGTACCCGACTTGACCACTCTGGGGAAACAGGATGCCAAGCAAGACACACCTTCAGTTTGATCTTACCATAGGTACTTAGGTGCCAGCTCTGAGCCTACAGAGCACAGTTTTGCCTAAGTCACATGCGATAGGGACAAAGTTTATGGAAGGTATATAAATGGACTTTGCTTAAGCATTAGCTCATATGGTATGAGAGTGTCCTTGAGCTTGTTCACAAGCTTTTTCAACAACAGTGATTGGCTTGGCTAAATAGCAGCCCATTAAACCTTTGCAGTAAATAAATGCAGTTAATGGTTGTGCTGTAGGTGATTTGCAAATGTAAGGAGCACACTTTTTAATGTTAAATTTTTATGTGTTTTCTTCTAAGCTGCCTTGAGGGAGAATATTATTAGAGTAGTAGATCAACTTTAAAATCAATTAGTGAAATAGGTTAAATAATTTAGGGTTTAAAGCAAGATTAACCACTGCCCAAAGGGCATTTTAGGGTACGCAGGGAAAGGCTACTTGAACTGGTCAGACAGCAGCTCACACAAACCTACCTCTTAGAGATGAATGTTAAGGAAAGCAGATAGGATGTGCCGTCTAACAGTTTCCACTTAAGATAGGTAAGAGAGTATAGCATGAATTGACTGTAATTCTAATTTAAGCCCTTAAACCCATAAATTTCCACCCACCCTTGTGGCCATTAGCACCTTTGGGGGAGGGCGTGATAATAGATTGAGGCTGTGGCGTCCTTTGTCTGCACTGTGGCCCTAACCTGAATCCCCCTCCTCCCACAGCTGCTTTTTGAGAAAGAAACTCCAAATATGGAGCTCCCATGTCACATCTAGTTTGATATTACAGACAGGTTTTGGCAGAGCCCAACATAACTGCAGAGGTGATACTTGCTCATCTTCTCACCTTTCTCTAGAGGACTTGATTTTCTGTCTCCTACTCCCCCCCCCCCTTTGCTTTCAGACTTGTCTCATGACTGGGATGTTTGGGGCTATGCATGGACTTAGAAAGCTAAAATTTGGTTGTCAGGAAGGGGAGTACCCTCTCAGTTCCAGAAGTGGCTAAAGTAGCCTCTCAGAGAAGTGGCTAACTTAACCTGTTGTGGTAAAACCAGAGTATCTACAAATGCAATATAAAACATAGCTAACATAATCTGAGAGTAGTAAAACTATTCAGCCAGTTAACTTTCCAGGGGTTGCTGGTTGCTGCCTAGGGAAATATCCAACTATATCATTCTCAGAGAAGACTGAAATTAAAGGAGAAGTCTATTGATTTCAGCGGGTTTCTTGAAGCCTAACCATGTCTACTCAGAAGTTGGTCCCATTGAATTCAGTGAGGCTTACTCCCAAGTAAGTGAGGTTAAGATTTCAGCCTTTGACTGATACAATGCAGGGGAAAGGCCATACCTCAAATTACATCCTCAGCATCTCCACCTAGGGCTGGGAGAGACTCCCTGTCCCTGAAAACCTGGAGACCTGCTACTGGTCTATAGACATACTGAGTTGGACCACTTAGTCAGTCTCAGTATAAAGCCGTTTCCTGTCTTCCTGAAGTCACACGCTCCCAGTTCCTTCTGTTTATATTGTTTATGCTTTTACTTTGTTTATATTTGATGTTTTATTATTTTTAATTTGTATGTTATCTGCTTTATAAATAAACTCAAAGAAAAGCAGAACATAGACATCACTGTTGCTACTATTCCCCTCTGCCAACACGATGGCCTTGATCCAGTTTGGGATCTTTCTGCTGTTGCTTTTTAAGTAAAGAAAATGACTGTTGGGAGATCCTTTCACATATATCTGGCTAGGCTCTCAGGCAGACACTGCAGCAGATAGCAGCCGTTTTTCTGGCAATAGTGAGCCTCTTCCGGCTAACTAAGCTTTATTCACCTTGGCAGCCTGGTCTTTTGGAATTACCCAATGTGCCTTTTATGTAAACTTTCCCCAGTCTCCCCACCCCCACCCCACCCCCATGCCCAAGTCACCTATGGCAAGCAGTTTGCCCGCCTGGAGTGCAGCCAGGACATCTGTTCTACAACAGCACGTATATCAATTCCAGAAGTGGTACACACTCAGACAAAGGAGAGAATTTTACATTGTTCGGAGATTATTTACCCTCCAATAGCTGAGCACTCGATACCAAACACCATTATGCTGGGTTGAATGTGAAAGATGAATAGGGTGAGTTTCAGATGATGCCAGCTAATCACAGCTTGGTTTTGAGGGAGGGAGCAGTTGCCTTCTATTTTTCGGTTATGGGGATGGAAAATCAGGGATGAGACATTCAATGCAGGACAAGGTCCCCTTCTCCTCTTAATATTTGCACTGAAGGGATTTTCTCAGCAGGCAGTTTCTCTTTCATTATAGTGCTGCTGTAGGGTTGCCAACTTCCCCCTTTGCCCCTTGCAGAGCTCCTATGCACAAACAGCTGGATGAGAGCTGAAACTTAACAGCTGAAGCTTTTCCAACACGAAGCTACTAGTGATGGATGGTACAATTCTGAGGTGTTGAATCTCTGCCTGTCATGTAACTATTAAAGGCACATGAGACCTATGGGGGTGGGGTGGGGAGCTGGCAATCCAATACAGCAAAGGTAGAAGAAGCTGCCCTTCCTAGTAATCTCCTTTCCACAAAAATGTAAGGCACACAGCCACACCCCCTTTTGAATCTAATAATCATATGGACAGAAGTGCCTGGCGTGCTCTGGTCCATGGGGTCACGAAGAGTCGGACACAACTAAATAACTAAACAACAACAACAACAATCATATGAAAAAGTGTCCTAGGCACACTTCCTTGACAGTAAGTTTTATTGACAGCATGTGGGATTTTCTTCCAAGCAATGCATTTATTATGTGGGTGAAAGTTTGATTGGGTTAATAAATCCCTACATCCACCATTTATTTGCAGAATAGTTTCCTTCTTTCTATTTGAGGGTAATTTCAGGGTGTGAGTCAGAAGTGTATTCTGGGATGCCTTTAAACTTTCAAGTGTTGGATATTATTTTATAGGAACATAGGAAATTGCCTTACACCAAGTTTCTAGGTTTTCAGACAAGAGTCTTTTTCCAGTTCTACCTGAAGATGCTGGGGATTGAATCTGCAGAGCATCTTGGCTATGGTGCTTCTCACCCCCACTTTTCATCCTATTGCTTAGCAGCTAAATAGTTTAATCCTTGAAGTGTCACATATCAAATGGGGAGACATTGCCCTAAGCCAGACTGTTTTATTTTTTAAATTATCATGGGACCATAGTTTTGGCTGCCAAGGTCCCACACTGCCAAGGTCCCATGTCTTTGGCTTAAACATGAGCAAATGCAGACACATGACATGGGGCATCAGTAGAGGTGTGTGGGTGAGGGAGGCTGAACCCTTCCCCACTCCATTCCCTACTTGTTATGTCAATAAGGCAGATGTGAGAATAAAAAAATATGTCTGCCCTCATTGTGTCTAATTTGGTTCTGTCTTGTCCTGATGGCCTGTCTTTCCTCTACTCTCTCAGGTGCTCTCTCACAACCTGTACACCGTGCTGTGCATCCCTCATGATCCTGTGGCACTGGAGGAACACTTCAAGGATGATGACGATGGGCCAGTATCAAGTCAAGGGTACATGCCATATCTCAACAAATACATCCTGGACAAGGTAAGCCCATTTCCCCTTGGATCTGTTTGGAGCTCCTTCAGCTCAGATCAGGGATGGAGAACTTGGGGCCCTACAAGTGTCTAGGCGGGAAAGGAACAGTTTTCCTAGTTTCCAGCAGGAGAACTGTGCACACTGATGATTGGCTGGTGATTTGAGATGTAACAGGAAGAACCATAGCTGTCAACATTTCCTTTTTTTAAAGGAAATTCCCTTATTCCGAATAGGATTCCTCGCAAGAAAAGTGAAAAGTTGACAGCTATAGGAAGAACATAGGAAGCTGTTTTATACCGAGTGGGGCCATTAGTCCATCTAGCTCTATACTGTCTACACGGACTGGCAGCAGCTCTCCAAAGTCTCAGGCAGGAGTCTTTCCTAACCCTATATGGAGATGCTGGCGATTGAATTTGGAAACCTTCTTTCTGCTAAGCAGATGGTCTATCATTCAGCTGCAGCTGTGCCTTGTCCACTTCCCACCCCATCCCCAGAGCAGTTTTTCAATTTAAAATCCCCCACTGACTTAGTTTGGCTTTTTTTTTTTAATGTAACTAAGACACCGAACAATTGTTTAAGTGGATCAACTTACTAGGAGCACTCCTCTGAGTGGGGGGAAGAATGGGTAGAGGGGCAAAAAGGAAGAGGCAGCCCACATTTTACGTGAAAGCTGTGTATGACGTATGAGGCGCAAAGGAGGAAGGAAGCAGAAGTGGGATGTCAGCCCTTCCAAGTGTGGTCAGATTTGTGCTACTTGGAGGATTTTCAGTTAATCATAGTTTCTTGAGTACTTCCCGGGCTTTCAAGGAAGGAAGCTGTTAATCCTGATTTTCATATTCATGACCACTTTATATAGAGGGACTGTGAAGCAGTATTAAAGCCCCTTGCATGGAATACTTGGCTTTGGTGGGTTCAGAGCATTTCAGTGTGAATGGAATCCTACTTAAGGTTGAGAAAACGGGACAGCAAACAGGAGCAGGTTTGCTGCTTCTCTTCTTCTCCCCACAACCCACCATCAAGCCCTGGGGAATGTGCAAATCTGTGTCAATGAGATTCAAATGAATTTTAAAAGTCTGCTGGCAAAAACCCCACTCTCCATCTTAAAGATCTGTTTGGATGCTTGTTAGGAAGAGAAGATTTTAAAATAAGAAACTGGATTCCTAAAGCCTGATTTTTCTCTCTGGTTCTCTGTATTTCAAAGGCATCTTAGTTCCTTGAAGGGGAATGTTATGAGCTGTCCTCTCCAGGCTTAGACACACACAGAGAGAGAGAGGAGAGAGAGAGAGATCCATGGCAGCTTCATAGGGTTGTTCCTGCCATGTGGCAAGTTGAGCTTTTTGGATAAGGAGGTGGAGTCCGAGGGTGGCAGAACAAGCAAGGGCCTGCTGCCTCTCCACTTCTGTTGCCCACTACTTTCCCACTGCAGCTGCCACCAGCCACTCTGCACAAACACACACCAATCCTGCCAGCCATAGAGCAACTTGAAGCTTAGACACACCATGAGCCATTTTGCTATGGTGGCAAAAACTGTTCAAAAGTTTCACTGTTAAACTGCAACCCAAGGGGTGGGGGGAACCTGTGGCCTTCCAGGCCTCGTTGGACTACAACTCCCATCATCCCTGACCAACAGCTCTGTTGGCTGCAGGTGATGGGAGTTGGAGTTTAACAAAAGCTAGAAGGCCACCAGTTTCCCATTCCTGCTTTAAACAATATTTGCCATCACAACA
Source organism: Podarcis raffonei (assembly GCF_027172205.1). Classification (NCBI taxonomy): domain Eukaryota; kingdom Metazoa; phylum Chordata; class Lepidosauria; order Squamata; family Lacertidae; genus Podarcis; species Podarcis raffonei. The sequence goes on from NC_070607.1 coordinate 55,744,065, forward strand.
AAGTGGTGGCAGCATTCAGCACTCTGAAGGCTCCCTGTCGGTTTTTCTGGTCCCCCTAATGCCTGATTTTCTGATGAAGGACATTAGCATCCTTCCTCAATGATGACTGGTTGTGGGAGAGGGGGGCAGGTAGGAAGAAGAGGAGGAGGAGCGACAAGCATGTGAACCCCTTTGTTATATACAACCCTTGAGCACAAAACTCTTCCTTGTAAGGTAAGGTTGTAGCCTTCCAGTTGCTAGACTCCACCTCTCATCAGGGGAGATGGGAGTTGTGGTCCAGCAACATCTGCAGGGGCCCATGTTCTACATTCCTGCTGTAAGGGGTTTCAGGAGTGCTCAAATTACAGGGGCCAGCGCCCTTGCCTTTTGGGATGACATACTTAAGTTGCAGTACAAAGCACACCTAGGAGGGAATACACCCCATTGAGTAGATTTAAGGAAGCCAGTTTAGGATTCCACTGTTGTTTATTGTTTTTAGAAGGCTTTGAGAGGCATGCTTTGGTGTAGTCCTGGGGTGGAGTTTGTGAATGTCATTAGGGGTCCACTCCCTTCCTCCCTCCCCCCCCATTCCACATTATTGAGTAGGTCTGACTTGCACTGCAACCACAAGCCCAACAGAATAATCTTGCCTCAAGGTGGGAATGCAGTCTGAGAATACTCTTTCTGTTAATTTGGATATCTCCTCCAATTAGCAGGAAACGTGCTACCTTCTCCAGTGACTCACCACCCAGCAGCAGCCGTACAGGGAGCAAACGAAACAGCTCAAGTGTGAAATGATTGAGGAAACAAACTCATGCATATAGAGAACGTGCTGTTTTGAAATAAATGATCTGATTGTCATGTCGCTCTCTATCAGTTGTGAAGACATGCTGTTTTGAGTCAAGCATGGGTTGGGGGGCGGATTTGCCCTCAGGAAAGCCCTTTTACCCTAGTGTAAAAAGTCACAAATATGCCTACAGAAGATCCAGGTGGTTTGCATTGGCTTCATAGCTATGGATTGTAGTCAATGCTGGTCCTACTCAGAGTAGACCCATTGAAACTAATGAGCCTAAGTCCATTATCTTTAGAGGGTCTACTGTGAGTAGGACTAGCATTGAAAACACCCCTATGTGTTACTTATGTTTTTCTTGGCATACCAGATCTTGACACACAATCAGGTTTTGTTTCAGAATGAATAAGTTTCTCATTTCCAACTATCACACACTCCAGTCTTTGCCAATGCACTCCCAAAATTCTGTGAAATTAAAATTCCAAGGCTTGTAGGTCAGGTTAATGTATATGAATTTGCTAAACACACTCAAACTAGCTCCATTAATTATGAGTAGATGGGTGGGGTATAAATAATAAATTATTATTAGTAGTAGTAGTAATAGTAGTAGTGGTATTAGAGAATTCTGGATTTTCATGATGAATTACTTAGGCTTTGTTTTTCATTTTCAACAATGATAAATGGTACAATTTATCTTTCTGGACCCCTGTAATCTGGGCACTTCTGAATTCCCTTATAACCAAGTACACAAAACACACTCAGAACATATTCCTTTTTTATATATTTAAAATTTTTATTAGGGTTTTTACATTACAAAATAGAAAAAGAAAAAAGAAAAAATACAAAATAAAAATAATTAAAAACAATCAATCTTTTCGTCACATTATTTTTCATTAACTTATTTCCCGGACCTCCTCTTACCTCCCTTTTTTGTATTCCAGTTCAATTTATTAACTTAGCAGTTTCTTTACCTCTTTATTCTACCCAGATCTTTAATCTTAAGTTATTATAACATTAGATTTTTACTTATAAAAGACCGTTTTTTCATGTTCTTTTATACCATTACAGCTAGAAACCACTTAATTGCAATCCAACATCATTCTAACATTCATTAATTTTACAATATTTCTGTAAATAGTCTTTAAATTTCTTCCAGTCTTCTTCCACCAACTCTTCTCCCTGAACTCGAATTCTGCCAGTCATTTCCGCCAATTCCATATAGTCCATCACCTTCATCTGCCACTCTTCCAGGGTGGGTAAATCTTGTGTCTTCCAATACTTTGCAATAAGTATTCTTGCTGCTGTTGTAGCGTACATAAAGAAAGTTCTATCCTTCTTTAACACCGATTGGCCGACTATGCCCAGGAGAAAGGCCTCTGGTTTCTTCAAGAAGGTATATTTAAATACCTTTTTCAATTCATTATATATCGTCTCCCAGAAAGCCTTAATCCTTGGGCACATCCACCAAAGGTGAAAGAATGTACCTTCAGTTTCTTTACATTTCCAACATTTATTATCGGGCAAGTGATAGATTTTTGCTGGCTTGACTGGGGTCATGTACCACCTGTATATCATTTTCATAATATTCTCTCTTAGGGCATTACATGCCGTAAACTTCACACCTGTGGTCCATAACTGTTCCCAGTCAGCAAACATAATATTGTATCCAACATCTTGTGCCCATTTAATCATAACAGATTTCACCGTTTCATCCTGAGTGTTCCATTTCAACAGCAAGTTATACATCCTTGACAAAATCTTAGTTTTGGGTTCTAACAGTTCTGTTTCTAATTTTGATTTTTCCACCTGGAAGCCAATTTTCTTGTCCAAATTATATGCCTCCATTATCTGATAATAATGAAGCCAGTCTCGCACTTTGCTCTTTAGTTTCTCAGAACTCTGCGATTTCAATCTATCTCCATCTTGTTCCAAAATTTCCCAATATTTCGGCCAAGTAGCCTCCATATTGAGCTTTTTCTGAGCTTTCGCTTCTATCGGTGACAGCCACCTTGGGATTTTATTTTCCAATAGATCCTTGTATCTTATCCAAACATTAAACAATGCTTTCCTAACAATATGGTTTTTAAATGCCTTATGCGCTTTGACCTTATCATACCACAGATATGCATGCCATCCAAATACATTATTAAAACCTTCCAAGTCCAAAATGTCTGTGTCTTCAAGAAGTAGCCATTCTTTCAACCAGCAAAAAGCTGCTGATTCGTAGTAAAGTTTAAAGTCTGGCAGGGCAAATCCACCTCTTTCCTTTGCATCTGTTAATATTTTAAATTTTATTCTAGGCTTCTTGCCCTGCCAGACAAATCTTGAAATATCACTCTGCCACTTCTTGAAACAGTCCACCTTGTTCACAATTTGCAATGCCTGAAACAAAAACAACATTCTAGGCAATACATTCATTCGTCCCAGCAATGAAAGCTTCAAATTTGACCATATCTCTAAATCTTTTTTCACTTCCACCCAGCATTTTTCATAGTTGTCTTTAAATAAATTCCCATTTTTTGCTGTCATGTTGATCCCCAAGTATTTAACTTTCTTAACCATATTCCTAACCTGTATCATCTTGTATGTGGATGCTTTTCTCTGCATCTTCTGGATTTTGATGCACTGGCACGATTAGGACACACCAACAGAGTGCTGATTCACTTTACCCTGTGCGTCCTGTTTTCTGTAATCTACATGATCTGGAGGTTTCAGTCCTGATTTGCCCCCCAGAGCTAGCAGGTGGTGCTTTCTGCATAGTTAGACTTTTGCTTAGTGGCATATTTGTGACCTGAGGCAAAAAGGTAGCTACTTTTGCCAGGGAATTTTCTGATAATGCACAAGTGTTCCAACTTGGAAACCTCGACAGCTTTTACGTGGATGTAGCCTTAAGACTCTCCCAAATAACAGGCACACTTTGCAGGACTTTAAGACACCAGAAAGGCCTAGTTGGCAATGCTAGGCTTCAGGCTTTAAAACTTAAGGTTTAAATTCAGAGAGAATTTAGACTCTTTTATTTGCAGAACATGGTTTACGTGTCAGCTGTGCATTATGCAGGGAGCTCTGGACTCTTTCGTGCTTTGGATAAAGCACAAGATTGAGTCATGGGGCATGTGCTGAATTCCTGGCTGGCTGCCACTCGCTGCCCACTCCAAATGATCTGAATGCCAATTTATATGCAGGCAACCCCAGCTACAAATCACAAGGATGATCATAGTTGTTTCATTATCCTTTTGGTCCCCATTAGCTAGTGCCAGAACTGGCACATCTGCCTAGTATTATCTTGGAATGGTAACCTTTTGCTGGATGAAAACTGTGAAACAGTAGTTTAGCGACTAGCTATGGAAGATGGCCAGATAACTAACACACACACACACACACACACACACACACACTCCTGTTTAAAGAGCCAGGGAACAATTGTGTATCACTTCCCTTACTGCATAGTACTTTTTGAAGCTTGATGCAATTGCTCAGGGGAAGCAAATGGAGTGCTGATGGCTTATAGACTGGGCTATGAATCGGTATTTCCCCAGTTCAAACGTCATCTCTGCCATGAACTCGCTAAGTGGCCTTGGGCAAGCCAGTCTCTCTCAGCCTCAATCTCTCCCAACCACCTTTCTCCTCTGCCATATGGGAGATGATAATATTGATGATTCACAAGCCACTGGTTGGCTACTGTGAGAACAGGATGCTCACTGAGAGGGTCACTGTCCTGATCCAGCAGGCTCTTTTTGTGTCCTCATGCTATCTTAGTCATGGTTCCCTTGAACTTTGGGGAATTGTTGCATTTGTTCATCTGAGCTATGACTAGTATCTAAAATTCTTATGAGTAGGTGAAATAGTATGTTGTGATTGAAAATTAACAGAAATGCAGAAGTGTTTTTCAAAAAAAAAAAGAGAACAATGACAAAAGTTAAAAGACTAATTCATCTGTATTATTTGAGTCAATTTACTTGGATGGTTTCTTGTAAATGTGTGGTTTATTCTCCCCATCTGGCTCTAAAAGCCTCTTTTATTCCTGGGGTGGGTTTTTTGGGGTGGGGTGGGGGAAAGAGGTGGTGGCTGGATTTTCCAGGTAGTTCTCCACTGTGGCTGGTGCTGGGAGCCACACTACCAAAGGAGGAATATTATTATTAAGGTGCATTTGGACACATCTGCCAGTGCAGTGTTATAGGTTAGGAGAGAGTGTTCAGAAAACAGATGAACTCTTTTCTAAATACTCAGCAAGAAAGTTTGTAAATGCCAATAACCCAGCTAAGCAAAAATGAGTTCATCCATTGCTAGTCAGTTAGAGTAACCAGATGCAAAAGGATATTGGACTCTCTTATCACCAACAGTTGTGCAGATAAGGACATTGCAGAAGAAGAAGCTTTTCTCATCTCTTTATGAAAGGAAAATTGCTGGGTCCCTCCCTGACTAATGTTTTATGGCAAGTGTGTTTTGCAACAAGTTATTGACACAATAATAGTGAACGGGAGTGGTAAATTTATTCTGTTTTATTAGCTGTGTTTATGATGCTTCCCCAGTACTACCGCATTATTGCTGTCCTGGGGTGCTATAGCAAAACAGGAACAGAAATAAACCAGAACATTCATGGTATAAAAAGTTATGGGGTTTTAGCAGGGTGTTACATGAGATGCACTGATTGGAAATGAAGCAGTGTGACACCCCAAAACCTATGTAGGTGAAAACTGTGATGAAAGCAGGACTGCCTCAATATCATCACAAGCATCACAAACATGAATGCCTAAGAGAAAGGGCACCTGGAGGGTTCCTAAGCCCAGTGTCTAAATGGTATGTCCCTTAGAAAGAGCTGAAACAAGGTGCTTTGAGATAGTAACTGGCTACCATCAGATGCTAAATATGTATATGTACTCCACTGCCAAATATTAAACCATAGGAGAGTAACCTCTGGTCTGAAAGCCATATATATCGCACAACTGAATTTGAGTGGGTGGGGGGAGCCCAGAGGGAGAGAAGGAAGGTGTCAGAGGAAAAAATGGGGAGTGAGCTAAAACAGATGTAGCAATGGAAGGGGGAGGGGGAGAAGCCCTTTCTAAATGATCAGTTCAGACCTCTGGAAAGAGCGACCTGTCTTTCCACTGACAGTCTGTTGGATAGAAAGGAAGAGGTGAAGGGGGGTGCGAGAGAGAAAAGGCTGTATCATAAAGAGAGAGAAATAAGAGGGTGCCTCTGGCCCTACCCATTGCTGGCTTTGCCCCTAATCATTGCCAGCATGCATCACCTGACTGGACACCTGAGAGCCAGTGTGGTGTAGTAGTTAGAGTGACCTCCTGTTGCTCTGTTCCAGCTTCTGCCAACCTAGCAGTTTCAAAGCATACCAGTGCAAGTAGATAAATAGGTACCACTGCGGTGGGAAGGTAAATGGCATTTCCATGTGCTCTGGTACTCGTCACCCCACTCAACCAGTCACTTGATGAGGCCACTGTAATTCTGTTGATGCAGCCTAGAATAGCATTAGGTTTGTTGGTTTGCTGCTGCTGCATCACACTGTTTGCTCCAGAACACTATAGCTATCACTTACGTTTTGTTTGCAGGTAGAAGAAGGTGCTTTTGTCAAGGAGAGTTTTGATGAGCTTTGCTGGACCTTGACAGCAAAGAAGAATTACAAGCCAAACCGGAATGGGAATAGCGTTGTATCCCATGAAGATGCTTTCAGACTTTGGTGTCTCTTTAACTTCTTATCCGAAGACAAGTACCCTCTTGTTATGGTTCCTGACGAGGTATGATTGCTTTTAAGTAATACTATTTTTTGTTTTGTAGTGCTTTTGATAAGGGATGAGTCACACTATGTTTATTTTGCATCGTTAGGGCTTAGCCATGTGATTATAATCATTGTCTGAAGTGCAATTATATACATGTGTGAGTCTAGCTATCATAGATTTCTGTATACAGGCCTGCAGATCCAAACTATGCTGCTTCTTGCATCATCTGATCGCTGCTCAAGATTCCACCCTGTGTGGCCAAGGGATGAATATGGTGAACAAGAAGACGCCCTTTTCTACATGTTAACATCTTGCATGTCCCTATGCAATCTATGAGAGTTGCTGTTTTATAGCCCCTGTTTTAGTCGTGCTTACAAATCTCCTGCACAATATATGATCTGTTATACAGTGGTACCTCGGGTTACATACGCTTCAGGTTACAGACTCCGCTAACCCAGAAATAGTACCTCGGGTTAAGAACTTTGCTTCGGGATGAGAACAGAAATTGTGCTCCGGCGGCGTGGCAGCAGCAGGAGGCCCCATTAGCTAAAGTGGTGCTTCAGGTTAAGAACAGTTTCAGGTTAAGAACGGACCTCCGGAACGAATTAAGTACTTAACCCGAGGTACCACTGTACTCATGCCAATTCCTCTATAGAGAGTTCTACCCCATTCATACTTTCAAGTGGTATTGTATTTTGATGCACCCAAAAACAAGCGTTCTTGTATCTGGAACATAGGAAGCTGCCTTATACAGAGTCAAATCATTGGAGCATCAGTCTTGTCCACTGACTGCCAATGATTCCCCCAGATTTTGGGTGTGAGTGTCCTGGCCCTCACTGCTAGATGAAGAACTGGAACTGCAGACTCTGGTCTCTGCCAAAGGCTTTACTGCAAAAGTCAAAACAGTGCATGGACCAGGCACAGGTTACAAGGAGCCACAGAGATACATAGGCATGGCCAGGCAGAAGCTAAGATGTTGACCCACAAGCAACATGCCCCCTGCATCTTTCTTATAAAAGGATGGGGCAGGCATAGCAGTTAGTGCAAGCAGCCAAAGTCTCAGGGTTAGGCAAATGAACATGCACTCCTCCAAGTTAGGCGTGGGAGGTCTACTTGTGTTAGAGCTGGCATCTCCTTGTTCTTGGAAGCACTGTCAATGTGTGCTCAGCATCAGATTTATACTCTGTTGCCTCCTTAAAAGCAGGAGGCTCTGCGCTGACAGGAGGAAGCACCTGAATAGCAATATCATATCTCATTGGGGTTGAATTCTCCTCTGTTAAGCCACCTGGCCCCTCCCCTGGATCAGAGTTTCCCAGCTCCCCTTCCCCTCCCTGATGTTGGACACCTGACAGGGATTCCCTGGAATTTCTCCTGTCCCACTGGGACCCTCCCCAGAGTCATCTAACTGCAGCTCCCTGATCTCCTCCTCCTGCTTCTCAGGATCCAACCAACCCTCCATGACAGCTCCATGGGGCTCTGGCTGGTACTTACCATCCCTTGTCCTGGATATAGCAGGGACTGAACTTGGGACCTTCTGCCTGGAAATGATGTGCTCTACCACTAATCTATGGCCCTTCCCAAAGTGCTGTATTTCACTTCTGTTTCTCAGTGTCCCAATAGCAATTTTCATCTGCTTCCCTTACATCCATGCTTCTCCTAAAACTGCAGGTGCTTTGGGTTTCGTAAATGTTGAATTTGCACAGTTGCACTCATACATGCAATCACACCTGATACATTTTCTTTATTTTTCCACACACACACAAATGGAGATGGCCTGGAGATGGCCTCAGGCAGGGTGGGGCAGGGAAAGATTTTTTGGGGGTGGGGGAATAAGATTCTGTGAGGTGGTTGGATTCTGGGTTAACACTGTGGCTGTGTTTAGCTTCTGCTGGGAGGAGACTAGCCAACATACGGACAAGGCGTCTACATGAATGCATGCAAAAGGGTAGTGCCACAGACTCAACGTTAAAAAAGAACAACCCCAAACCAAACAAGCCAGCTTGGAGGCGGAGAGAAACAACGGCCAGGAAATGGGATAGCGTGTGACTTTCATTTAGGCCAGTCAGGCAGAAACATGCATGTCTAATTAATGTCATCCGTCCTTTAGAGTGAGAGTGTAAACCCAGTTCATGTGTGCAATGAGAGGATGCGGGCTGCTCCTCATGCTGCTTTCTGTTGTAGACTAAAAAACTGCAGGTCTGGACACACCCATTCTTGAAACATGTTGAGATACGAATCTGGAACATGTTGGCTCCACCCAAAGGGTTAATTGCAATAAAGAAATGCTGTTCAGTCTAGCAGAGCCAGTAATAACAGCAATAATCTCTAAATTCCACAAGACATGTTGTTGGAGGGAAGGAGATTTCCTTTGCTCCTTAGTACAGAGGCAAAATCTCAGTCAGGTGGTTTGTAAATCTAAAGACCAGAAACTAAACCCTGACTCACATTGGTCCCAAAGCCAATAAAGACCTAGCCAGGAAATAATCTCATATAGTTTCCAGGAGTTTCCACTGCATCTAGCTCATCAGCTGATGTCAGGTGCGATGACAGCCATCAAGCTTTTCTCTCCCCTGTGTCTGACACTCTTTCACCATCCCCCTTATAGTTCAGCAGAAAAGGCCCTGTGTGCACATGCAGTCATAAGCTACGCTTCCTGTTTCCTACCAAGGCATTTCCTGTTCAGGTCTTGAAAAAGCATGCCGTCTTTCTAACTCCACCAACAGTGGAGTTGAGCATCCGCTAGCGTGCATTTGTTTTTAAAGAATTTGGTGGTTTTGTGTAAGAATCCACAATGGATGAGGATTTTTGATTTTTAAATCTAGCATTGGCATCTGGCTTCTGAGTAAATAGTCAAAATAAACAAGAAATCCTAGGAGATGCTGCAAACTTCCGTGCATCTATACAGAAGTATATCCCATTGAGTTCTGTGGGACTTCACACCTAGGGAAGTGACTATGAGATTTCAGCCTTCAGATGTATTTAGATACCTTTTCATACCACAGGTAGTGGCAGCTGTGGCTAATAACTATGGGGACTAGTAGAGTGGAATGCAGGAAGGCCAAAACAGACAAAGCCAATGACAGGCAAAACCAACTAATTTTACTTTTGTTTCTGTCCATTTCCCTGTTGGAATGCAGGTAATGGAAAACTCAGTGGGAATAAACACATTATTGTGCCTGTTTTGTGGCAGCAGTGGCAGCAAAGAAGCAATACTTCTCTGCCATTCTGCAATTGGGACGTTGTTTAGCAGAGCTTTTCTGAGTCGTTCAGAGTTTACTCCAGCTTGGCCTGCAGGTGGATGTACAAGTGCCCTTGTAAGCGCCATATAATATGTTTGCAAAACACTTCAAGCATAAAGTTTTTTGCATTTGGTATAACTTGGGTACCACAAATGCTGCATTCAGTTGAATGAATCCAGAACTCTGGTTCTTTTTAGAGGGAGGATTTTCAGTTATTGTGGCCTTGTGACACAGACATGGTGCTCGGTGTGGGGGGGGGCGTTGAGGGTACCAGATGTTGACTCGGCACTTGCTTTCTCTGATTGATAACATCAAGCAGAAGAGGATTGATTTGTGGAGTCCATTAAGTAATAAATGTCTTTTCGTGAGAGGGGGTACTCCCAGTCAACTTGAAAGAGGTGGCTGTGAGTCCGCCCCCAATGGAAAGGATATCATTTGCTGATTGAAATCTGCAGTCCTAAATATACCTTCTGGGAATAAGTTCCATTGAACTGAATGATACTTCTAAATAAGTGGATTTTTAATCTTTCCCCTGGGTACAGTTATTGGAGAATTTTAATGGAGAAGATGTCACTATATATTGTTGCCATGTGGAACCACAGTTAGAATTCTTGAAGCAAAAACTGACTTGAAGCAATAAGAGTCTATGGAGTGAAATTCCACAGCACAAGAAGGAATTGTATGTGATCCCAAGGGGGAATTCAAACTACATCTGATACCTAGAAGTAGAGAACATGGTTAGTTCCTTCTCTGCTGACTTCCCCTGCTTGTTCCAGGTGGAATACCTCCTGAAGAAGATCTGCACAGCCATGAGCATTGAGCTCAACTCTGGGGAGTTAGAGGACTTCTTTTCTCAAGAGGCTCAACAGCAGAGTGGTTTGACAGTCTGGCAGTTTCTTGACTTGGTAAACTCGGGCCGGTTCCTACGAGGAATTGAGCGTGAGGCTATTAGCATGGCTGTTGAAGAAGTCTACCAGGAGATCATTGGAGATGTGCTCAAACAGGTAAAGAGCTGTCCTTGATTAGGAAATCCTTTGCTTGGGTTTGTGGAACTAGCTATGAACAGGAAATAATACACGGGGACCCAGCACAACTTTCTTCCTCTCTAATAAAGTCTGTATTGGCCTGATGGGGACTGCATCTACTGCACATTCTAGTTACCTTTTTGGACAATGATAACAAGAGCATTAAAGGGGTGGGAAATGATCTAATTTGTGGTATTTGAAGTGAGAGGAACAGTAGAACAAGGTAAAGGGGGGGAGCAACCATCCGGGAAGAGACCAGAGAAACTACACTGATGTTTATTTGTCTTTTCCTATAGAATGGTAACTGCATATGCTAAGGATAATCGGGTAGGCAACTTTTAGGCTTGTATGCATGTTCCATTTTTCTTCTGGGTTCTGCACACCAAGATGTAGTTGCTGCATCTACCAGCTAGCATGGGATTTTGCATGCCAGTCCTTTGGAAGATTTCCCACACTTTGCTAATCCTGATCAGTCCTGATCAGTCAATCAGCCTGTCAGGAATCACAATACCCTTGTGGCCTGTGAGCTGTCAAAAGTGCCAAATCAGCATGCCTGATAGTGGGAAATTCTGGAAGCTTGCTGAGTGTACAGCATTGACGATATGCCAGCAGCCAATGAGGAAATAGGACACTGTGCTAAGTCCACTGCGCAGAGGAAGAAAACAAGTCAGCATTCCTGACACCCACAAGCCACATGGTCCTGTTTGTAATAGTTCAGATGACAGATCAAGCTCAAGGTTCATTAAGGTTGATATCTAGCTCATTCAAAGGAAAGGCTCAAGTAGAAAGACTCCTGCTAGTTGGTGGCACTTGTTTATTCCACATCAGAAGTAAATTGGCCATGTGGGAAGTTGCCACATAGATGCAACCTCATATAAAGCTAGTGATAAGGTATACCTTTCAGAATATACAATATGCATGTATACACTTACATATACCTGTGTAAGATAAGCTGGAGATCAGTTGACACAATCCATGTTCTAAATTTGCCAGTTTCTTTGGCTCCTTTGTGACACAAATCTGTGCTATGGCTGTAATATAGGTGGAGTCTTGCAAAGATCTTTGGTACAGAGATCTTTGTTTACTCACTCTCTGTTTCTCTGTCCCTTTGGTTGCGAGCAGGGCTATCTATGGAAGAAAGGTCATCTGAGAAGGAACTGGTCTGAACGATGGTTCACCCTAAAGCCCAGTGATCTCTCTTACTATGTGAGTGAGGAACGGAAGGAGAAAAAGGGGAGCATTTCTTTGGACAGAAACTCTTGTGTGGAGGTAATTGGACATACTCTGAAACAAAAAGAACATGATAGGCAGATGCAGTCCTCTCATGAGGCAGCTGGTGACAGTCTGTGGCTTCTCCTCTCCCTCTTCAGCCAATAAGAGTCCAAGATGGTCAATGACAAGTCCAAAATAATTCATAATGCATATTATAAAACACTAAAACAAGCAGTAAACCATAACTATTAACCATAACACGAGGCAGCAGCTTGAAACATACAGCAAGTTTAAGCAATTACATATATTAAAAATGCCTGGGGGGAATAAATGTTTTTGCCTGGTGCCAAACAAATTGTAATGTAGGTGGCAGGCATACTTCTTTAAGAAGAGGGTTCTGTAACCTGGCATCACCAGCAGGAAAAAGTAAAGCCCTCTCCATTACTGTTTTATTCTGTGTTTCTGATATGGAAGGCACTTTGAGAAGAGCCTCAGCAGAAGATCTCAAAACAAAGGGTGTTATCCAAGATGATCAAGGGTCAGGAAACCAGGCCTTAAGAGGAATGGTTGAGGGAATTGGGTATGTTTAGCCTGGAGAAGCAAAGATTGAGAGGTGTTATGATAGCCATCTTCAAATATCTGAAGGGCTATCACATGGAGGATGGAGTAAGCTTGTTTTCTCCTGCTCTGGAGGGTAGGACTCAAACCAATGGCTTCAAGTTATAAGAAAGGAGATTCCAACGAAACAGCAGAAATAACTTTCTGACAACACGAGCTGTTCAACAGTGGAACAAACTCCCACAAGAGGTGGTGGACTCTGTTTCCTTGGAGGTTGTTAGGTAGAGGTTGGATGACCACCTGTCTTGTATGATCTAGTATGAGATTCCTGCATTGCAGGTGGCTGGACTAAATCACCCTCGGGGTCCTTTCCCACTCTATGATTCTGTGATCTCCACTTACGCAGCAGAACGTCCTCTTCTCCCCGTGTGCCTCCTGCGCCCTCCCCATATCTGCTCCGGAGGCTTGGGGGATTCCCCAGGACGTATTTAATGGGTGTGAAGAAAGAGGAGAGAAAGTAGAAGGTTCCACTGAACAGCCAGAAGTCCTTGGTCTGGTGGAAGCACTTGGATGAGCACTGTCCATACTGAGAAGGCCTTCCCCCAACTGTTTAAGACCTTCCCCCAAAAGGAGAAAGAAGAAGGAAATGACTACGGTATATTGCTGACAGCCAAGTATGGGGAAAACAAAGTAGAATCAGTAGTGCCATCATGGCACAAAGTCCAGATCCTAACTTGACAAAATGAATACGAGAGCCTCCAAATGCAGCAGGACTTGTTTATCACACTTTGACATGAATTTTAGTGCACAAAATGTGCCTCCCCCACATAAGTCCATTAAGACCATTGGGCAGTATCCAGTGAAATCAAGGACTTATGGCTGCATAATTGAACTTCCTCTCCTCTCTGCACCCCCTAAATATGTTCTTGGTCCCCCCAACCCTCCATAGCAGATTTGGGGAGGGTGTTTGGCGAGAGGACATTCTGTTGCATGAATAAAAATCCTTGTGCTGATGGAGCTATTTTGTTGGATACCACCCAGAGTCTAAAATTACCTATTGCACCACTGAGAGGAATTGAGGAGACAAGCCATGCTGTGTCTGTTAATAGTGAGGACAGGGGACGGACGGACTGGATCCAGTCCAGAACTGGCCCGCCCCCCATGGCCCACTTTTGACAGGTGGGGAAGGCCTCCATACCTATCAGTTGCCTGAAGTCAGGTGACTCTTCCTTTGCAGCCCCAGCTCATACTGTATGGGAAGAAGATTTGCAGCCATGGATTGAAGTCAAGCCAAGGCTGTAAAGATAGTTGCTGAAAGTAGGGCTTGCAATCAGCACTGGGTGTAAATTCAGTGCTGACTGTTAGCTCCACTTTCAGCAAGGACTGGAAGTCAGCAGGGTTGCAGCGTCTCCCAGGCCGGGTTGCAGAGCCTTGATGGGGATGTTGTTTTGTGGTTGGGAAAGGCAGGGGTGGCCATCCTTGGCTTGAGGCATATCAAGCCTTGGCAGTGTTCTAGGTGGGCTTGTGGCTGAAGGGAGATGTCAACTTTTCCTCCTTTATTCAAAGATCTTGCCCGACAAGGATGGGAAACGGTGTATGTTCTGTGTGAAAACACCTTCTCGGACGTATGAAATGAGCGCCTCGGATACCAGGCAAAGGCAGGAGTGGACGCTTGGTGAGTACTGTGGCTCTTTTCTCCTACACCTTTGGAGATTTGCTGAAATTAAGATATGAATCTGAAAGTAGCAAGAGCCTCTGGCCCTTTAGGTAGCCTTCATTCATGGATTGACTTTCTCCCCGTATGACTTGAACTGCCCAAGCTAAAGTAACTCAGATGGCCAACATTTTTTGAAAACATAAAAACACATGATTCTGGATTGAAAGCCAGTCTTGTGTAACTATTTGGGGTTTCAGTGCAGATTATTTTAATATTGTCTTCTGCGAGAATCTTGGGCTTCTAGTAGTAGCTAAATAATATTGAGTGTTAGAAATAGGAGACAAGATAATAATGGAACCACAAGGTCTTGCCAGTCTGACACTTGTGTGTGTGTGTGTGTGTGTCTGTGTGTAGAGTTCTTTGTTTGCATACCACAAAACTTTTATGAATTTGCAGTATGAAAAGGAAGTTTGGTTTTGCTTCCTGTTGAATAGCATCAGACAAGAAAGCAGATATCCCAAAACTCTGGGGGTCATGGGTGCTGAATGTTGCAACTCTTCCTTATTTCATTTCTCTAACGTATTTTTATGTTGCCCATCATCGAAATCAATTGCCGGGAAGTTTAAAAAAAATTAGAAGTGCAATTCATGAAAACAATGAAAATGATTAATCAGACAAGCAGATAATGGAACAGTTCAATGAGGTAAAAAGCCTGGGCAGCTAAGGAGGCTTATGTTTATGCTACGTTGCTTCCAGGTGAGCCTCCTTGGAGAGGATGTCCCCATGACAGGGGTGCTAAATCCCCTCTCTTTCTTTACCTGCCTCACTTTTGAAAAGGGTGAGGCTTTAGAGAAGAGCCTCACAGGAGATGGTCTAAGGCATTGGTGGGCCACATCCCTTTGAGGTAACCTTCCAGGGGCTACATGCCAGTGGTGGGTGGAGCCAGAGGCAAAAGTGGGAGGAGCAATTAATGTAAATCTTACCTTTGTGCACTAGGCTTTGTTTCTACATGCACTCACCTCTCCTCCATCCATGGGAGCAAGAGACATTATCAGAATTCAAGGTCACATTCCAGCCAGGCAAAACCAAGAAGTCATGAAGCAGGGCCAGTAGAGGGTGTGGCCTAGGAAGATCCCTGAGCACTAGATATAAAGACATCAAGATCCACATTTGGACCCTGGACCTGAGTTTCCCTGACCCTAAGGAATAGAGAAGTGGTTGTGAGTCAAGCGGCTCTTTATAGTCGCTAGCTAAGGCAGCCCCTATGTCCCCTTCTGACATCTCTTGCCCTTCCACCCTCGGCAGCCATCCAGATGGCAATCCGCCTCCAGGCCGAGGGCAAGAAGTCTCTGCACAAGGACTTGAAGCAGAAGCGGCGGGAGCAGCGGGAGCAGCGGGAGCGGAAGAAGGCCGCCAAGGAGGAGGAGATGCAGCGCCTGAAGCAGCTGCAGGAGGAGAAGGAGCGCAAGCTGCAGGAGCTGGAGTTGCTGAAGGAGGCCCAGCGCCAAGCTGAGCTCTTGCTCCACGAGGAGGAGGAGCGGCGCCAGCAGCAGCATGAGGAAATGCAGAGGACGCTGGAGATACAGTTGCAGGAAGCTGAGAAGGTGGGTTCAAGGAGAAGGGCGAGGGGGCTCCCACATCCACAACCTGCCTGGTAGACCAGGTCAGCCAACAAAGATACAAATCCCTCCTTGGCATCTTTGGTGGGTCAGTCAGCTTGCCAACAATACCCAGGAGGGATTAGGAATGCCGTGGAATTTTGGGGGGCTTGTTCAGTGCTCTAGCTTGTGCAATAGGTCTCCTTGGGACTTCAGCCTAGACTGGCTGGGCAAGGAGGCTGGACGAGGAGGGAGCACATCCTTTTGAGAAGCATGAAGTAATGGAAGGCCTGCTTTTTCTTCGCTTAAGATTAGCAGTTCACACACCTAAGCACTACACTATAGTTTTGCTGTGTGGTGCTATCCAGATATTCCGGGTAGTTCCAGAATACAGTGGCTATACACTAGTGATGTAGATGTAAGACCAACAGAATGTGACATCTCTGCAAAAATATCTGCATTGCCTGCCCATGTGCTACTCTGCCAGGTTCAGGGTTCTTGTAATAATATGCAAAACTCCTGAAGCCAAGCTGGTGCCAAATGTATTGCTCTGCTTTACTGTGGTCCACATCAGCAAGGCCGAGAGGGGGGTCTTGTGTGGGCAGCCCAGGACCTCCATACACGCTGCCTAGACTTGTGCCCCGGGGAGATCCGTCAAGACAGACGGATGCCAATAACAAGCTTATATAATTGTTAACTGCTGATATTAATCGAATAACTTGTTATAAATAGGGGCCTGCTGTATACTAGAAACTGTAATGTCACCTTTTTTTTCATGGCATGCAGATTACTTATTATTTGTTGCATAATTGTGGCACATCTAATGCAAGCAAGCAAGCAAGCTGTTAAATGAGGCAACATGCATCAAGTATTACTCAGGCTCTGTGCAACAAAGAACTGTGTCCGAAAAATATTTTTCTTGCTTCAAGTGGAATTCTGTGCAGTCACTACCCAGCTTCAGAGTGACAGCCATATTCCATGGTGCAAAACATCCAGCTCGGCATTGTTATATTCATCATGGCATCATTTAATAGCCACCAAGGCAAATAGGCAGAAATCTCCTATAGGGGAGGTCATGGACCTCTCTTAACATTCCAATAAGTGTTACCTCCCCCCACCCCACCTCCACAAAAAAGAATTCCAATCTGAGGCCCACAACCCACTGAGCCACTCAGTTTTGCTTCTTTCTACGCTGCTAATTATTGCATGCCTGTCTTTGTATATCCACAAATCTGTACTGGAAATGACAAAAGCCATACCACAGTCTGCACCAACGGCTGAGTTGTAGGCTTCGTTTAGGTAGCTGATTCTGCCCCCTGCTGTTGGGCTGTGTACTCTACATACTAACCGCATGGTATTATTATACCTGCAGGCTCGTGCTAACATGCAGGCTGAGATGGTACTGAAGGAGGCAGAGGCAGAACGTCAGCGCAAGCGCATCACAGAACTGGAGGAGATGCAGCAACGACTCCAAGATGCTCTGCACCAGGAGGTTAAAGCTCGTCAGGATGAAGAGGCCGTGAGATATGCACAGGCCCGGTATGGATAATGAATGCTCAGCTTCCTTCAACTAGCTCTGGATATAATGTCCTTTGACATAATTGTGAGATCCCTCAATGATGGTGGACTCATGTACTCCCTTGCCATCTACCCCTCTGGAAGAACTGGGAGCAATTCCAGGGCTGAGGCTTGCAGTTTGCTGTAACTATAATTTTGCAGGACACTACTATTTATGAGTGTAATTTTTCCAAGAAAAACTGAAGCCCCTTCAGGTGTTTTCATTTCACTTTATACACCTCTTACTGGGGGGAATCTGGAATTGGTATAGCTGATCTGTGCTAGTATCAACACAAATGTCCTCTACTGCACCATTTGCTTTATTATATTATATTATATTATTAATTATATTATATTCCCATGCCATCAATGTATGTATACTTTACAAAGTATAAGACAATGATTCCTGCACCAAGGAGCCTACAACAGAGGACGAGAAAGGAAATGGAGGCAGGGGTAAACAGAGAGGATATGCATCTATTTCAGCTGTATGTACTTTGGCTGAATTGCAGTGGGGTATAGATGAAGAAAAAGTATTAATAGAAAAGAGAGTTTTGAGGAGGGGTTTGAAGGAAGAGGGGTGACATGGCATCTCTGAAGTCTTCTAGGAGGCAGTTAGCTGAAAGTGAAAAGAAGATTAAGAGAAACAGTGGAGTATTTTGAGGGAGCAGGAAACCGTCAGACAACAGGGTGGAGGTGCAAAGGTCATGGACAGGGACACATCAGAATAAGAGCAGAGAGATAAAATGGAGATTGGGCCTTGGAGGACTCTAAAAGAAAGGGCAGGGGATTTGTGCTGGATCTGGGAACAGACAGAAAGCAGCATAGGGATTTAAAGGGGGGTGTTGCATTGTCAGAGTGACAACAGAAGTGAATGAGTTTGACGACACAGTTCTGAATAGAGGTCAAGGTGAGACAGTGGAAAACTACACATGAGAGGATTGCACCAGGGCATTTGCTAAGGGGGTAGAGAGGAAGTTCCAGTAGTTGATGGTGGACCGAATCTTGAGATCAAAAGAAAAAGGAGAGACATAGGTAAAGCCCCAGGCTTTGCAGAGATTTGAGATGGGACAAAACATTTCCCAGAAAACTCTTTCCCCAATATCTTCACCGTGTCCTAAGCAAGGATTCCCAGAATGGAGGCAGTTGCACACACTTCTTGCAAATCATACTGTTTTCCTTCACAGTTACATGGACTCTCCCTTTGTGCACTGGAACTCACCAGAGGCTTAAACAAGAAAATTTCTCATAGGCAGGGTTGGTGCTATAATTAGGCCAACTAGGCAGCTGCTTAGGGTACTGACCTCAGAAATGCACCGTACTGACCTTTGAGGGGCACAGATTGGTTTTTATTCTAACCTATACCTTTCTGATAATATATGACTTTTAGATTTTGAAAATAGTTTTTCAGAAATCAAACTTACAAGAACTTACATACGCTCAGCAGTGTTGCAAAAGAGACATACGGCTTGGCAACTATATCCATTGAACATGCCCAAGTATCAGCACTTGACCTGAAGGAACTGGTGACAGCATTTGCAAAGGAAAAGGCGTGCAAAGTGAGATTTTGATGTGCCTGAAACCAAAACTTTTAAGAGACTTAAATTTTAACATCGCAGATGACAATAATATTCAAAATGATTTGTGTGCTAAACCATTTTCTTGTTTATTTGAGAAGGAAATTCAAAAACTGTTATATTACTTATTCTAGCAATTCAAAGTAAATTTAGCAGTTTCAAGCCTTGGGCTTTTCATTTTTTTCTACAAGACATCTGTTTTTGAAAATTGAAGTTATTTTTTTATTTTTTATTTTGCTGGGGAGTGGAAGTAGTTAGCCTGGCCTACAGGGCAACAAAATTGCCCGGCACCAGCATTGCTCATAGAGTGAAATGTAACTGACATCTTTTGCAATTTTGTTAGGTTGCTGAATGAAGAGGAGGAGAAATTGAAGCAGCTGATGAAGCTGAAGGAGGAGCAGGAGGAGTACATCATCAGAACCCAGCATGAAAAGCTGATCCTCAAGCAAGAGATGGAAAACAAGAGCAAGTTTCTGGAAGAGGCCCAACAGCAGCTGGAAGAAGTGAGAGTCAATAGAGAAAGGGTGGACCAGGATGTCATGGTGAGTGATGGAGCTGTCTCTGCTTCCCATTCTCTCTAGGAGAGTGTTACCGCCACAGAAACATCTTACTTAGCCACTGTCTATCCCACCTCCCCATAAGTAGCTCAAGATGGCAAGGTACAAACTACATGCTTAAAACAGTAACTGATTATAGCATTTGCATGGTGCAAAACTGGATTGTGCAATTCAAAAAGGGCTCAAGTTGCCTCTTTATGTAGTCTCCTTCCCAAAGCAAGACAATCTCTTCCCTGCTTCTTCCACACACAGACACACTTATTTACTGTTAGATCAAACTATCAAATCTGGGCCAAAGTAAATCACTAGCAGAAAACAGGTATGGTACACCAGTGAGAGAGAGCTCCAGAGATTTAGTTCCAGATGATGTACGCCCTGTGAAATGCATCCCAGTACCTGTGGTGCCTTAAAAGGGAGACAATGTACTTGTACTCCCTTGGACCAAGTTGGTGGACTCTACTTCATTAGAGGTTTTTAAGCAGAGTTTGGTTGTCATGGATGTTTTAGTTGTGATTACCCTCAGAATCCCTTCCAATTCTTCAATTCTGTTTCTATGAAGCTAGCATTTTTTATAGTTATCAGCACTTCTCTGAAAATATTAGGTGACCAAATCTGCAGTCATATAGCAACTTAAAAAAACAACAACCCCAAAGCAACTTACTGTGATTTATCATCAATTTCCCACCTGTTGCCTTTTGAGAGAGATTTTGGAATGAAAGATTATTCCTAAGTGCACTTAGCATAATGTTGGGATAATTGCACTTAAAGTACAGGATAGTAACCACATTTTGTCTGAACAGTCCCCCTAGAAGGGCCCACTGCTCCTGGTTTTGTGCTGTCTTTACTGTATGCTTTGCTAATTATGTTAGTATGTTTGGGCTAGCAATGAAGAACATGGGAACTGCACTGTGTCCCATTAGTGCAAAGGATTTCCTCTGGTGCAATGTAACCACCACCACCATAATAATAATAATAATAATAATAATAATAATAATAATAATTATTTATTTATTTATTTATTTATTTATTTATTTATTTATTTATTTATTACTTATACCCCACCCATCTGGCTGGGCCTCCCCAGCCACTCTGGGCGGCTTCCAACAGAATATTAAAAATGTGATAAAAACATCAAACATTAAAACAGGGCTGCCTTCAGATGTCTTCTAAAAATCAGATAGTTTTTTATTTCCTTGACATCTGATGGGAGGACGTTCCACAGGGCGGGCACCACTACCAAGAAGGCCCTCTGCCTGGTTCCCTGTAACCTCACTTCTTGCAGTGAGGGAACCGCCAGAAGGCCTTTGGCGCTGGACCTCAGTGTCCGGGCAGAATGATAAATCTGTTCTAGGGGTTCCCCCAACTCTCTGGGGCAGATTTGGGAGGGTGTGGGGTGCACATGGGGAGAGGACAGTGGGAAAGTCCTGTTGCACAAGTTGAATTCCTTGCACTGACAGGATACAGTAGTTGAATACCAGCCAGAGTTTTTATTGTAATTTGTACTTTATATTTTATCGCTTCTTTAGACTGCCCTGAGAACTTGGTTGGATGGGTTGTATATGAAGATAAGTATATACATTATTGTTAATTTGTGATGTTGCCTGATTGATTAGTGCTTTTTTCCTGTTTCATTGCAGTTGGCCCAGCGGAAGCTTCAACAGGCCAGCACCAATGTAAAGCATTGGAATGTTCAGATGAATCGACTGATGCACCCCATTGCACCAGGAGGTAAGTGACCGCATAAAGTATTTGCATTTGGAGCAAATACACAGCTAAATCTGATAACTGCAGCCAATTGACCCACTGCTTCAAACTTGCACACAGCTGTATCTGGTAGTTGTTTGCTTACCAGGGAATAATCTTGCATTGCAGAAAGTAATATCGGCGATTCTTTTTTATCTTCCTCCTAACTGTGCACAGAGGTCAGATCCCTCCAGGGTTTATGAGCCATGTTGTTGTTCTAAAGATCCTTTGTGCTCTTATACAAATAAAAATGTCCTTGTTTGGAACATTCTGCCTTGTTTGTTTGTTCAGTGGTACCTTGGAACTCAAACGTAATCCATTCCGGAAAAACGTTCATGTTCCAAAAAGTTCGAGTTCCGAGGTGTGGCTTCCGATTGGCTGACAGCTAGGTTTTTTCACAGCAGAAGCCGCATCAGACATTCGTTTTTCTAGGAACGTTCGAAAACCGGAGCACTTACTTCTGAGCCGAAACATTCGAGAACGGAGCCATCGAGTTCCGAGCTGCCACTGTATCCTGTTCTGTTATTTACTGTGACTGCTAGGTTCCTCTGGAGACTAGCAGATTTAATTTGAACACACACATTCTTGCATGCGAATTCTTCAAGGTGCTTTGTTTCAACGATAGTGATGAGCTTATGCATGGCAATACTCTATTGTTGCTTCTAAGTGCTTTTGTTCATCTCTTTCTAGAGAAACGTACAGTGGTGAGTGGAGGGTTCCCTGGTTTCAATCCCGCACTCCTGTCCAGGAGAGATTCCTCCCTCAAACTAAAGCAGAATCTGGAAAAGAAGAAATCTGATGCTATGAAGAATGGAAGCAAGGAAAACTTAAATGGGGAGATGGAGAAGCAGCTGCAGGCACCTGATAAAGATAATCCTAGCTCAGGAACCCTCTGAGTAGCTGCAGAAGCCAGGCCAACCCACTTGTTGAAATTTTGCGGCCGGGACGTAAACATCATGGCAGTTTAACAGTAACTATAGTATATACATATGAGCACTGGACAGATGTAAAGATTGCATAGGGAAGTATGATAAGAATTCTACTTTGTTAAGCCATGGGCTATGCTGGCAACTTGCTTAATATGCAAAAGCAGCACCTGATGTATATAAAATGGACAAACCAGAAGTTTCCTTATCCAAACTGCAGGAGTATGGTTCTTTGGGATTACAGTTCCCTCGAAGGTACACTTTATTTGGCCTCTGCAGAAGATGAAAGATCCTCATCACACTCTCATACTGGCATGAGGAATTTCAAACTGCTGTTGCTGCTGATAACTGCTGTAATGTGCCAAGATGTCTCATTCTTTTAAAAACATTTTTTTAAATGGTAAAATATATATTGTGCTCCATGGTGGTTTGCAATATGTTGTTATAAACAGTCTGGGTCCTGCTTCTTTGGGACAATATTGGTTAATTTTCCACGTCTTTAATTAATTATTATTATTATTTGGCAGCTGAAGATACTGATATGGCCCAAGTTTATATAATGAATTCTGAAAATGTTATGTTTCTAACTTTTGAAACCAATGTGCAAGCCTTGTCAAAGAGTTGTTGAGAACAAACAAGTTGATGCTCAGTTTCCCTGAATCGCTGTGCAATGTAGAGTATGAGTTTTAAATGAAATTTCTTTGTTTTTTGTTATCAAGCAAGCATTGTGAAAGATATATAGAGGGGGAAGGGCACTGGAGGAACTAGCACAGTTCTTTCGGGGGGGGGGTGTGTGCTGTGAGTTGTGTCATTCTGATTATGTTACAGGAATACGGCTGGTGTCCTAAGGAGAGTCTCTTACAAAAGCAACTGTAAATAGAATTTCCTGGTGCACAGCTGCGGGAAGGAAATGGAGAGGGGGAGAGAAGGGCTTGTGGAAGACGCAGAGGGAGAGTGAAGGAGAATGATACTGTGCTCCAGGGCAGCAAAAAATAATTCTAACTGAAAAACAGTAGTATTTTCAAAAGTGATCAAAGTGGGGGACTGAGTTTTCTCCATAACATGACATAGGGCTCATCCAGTCTTCCGCTTGTGGTGCCACTTTCCCCTGGGAGAACCCGAACTTTACTGCTGAATCAGAGGAAATGCCAATCAAGTTTTCTGTGGATTGACATTTGCTCTGATTCAGCGCTAATGAGCAGGTTTCCCTGGGGAAAGCAGCGGGGCAAACAGAAAACTGCTCTGCCCCATGTTCAGAAAGCAAGTGGCAAGTGGGAAACTGCTCAGATTCCTGTTTTTCTAGATGTGGGAGAAGTGGAAGTGTTAACCTAACCATAGAAACAAGTCCCACTGGATGCAGTGAGACTCTGCACTAAGTGCACTTAGGCTGGCAGTCTAGGAGTCTGAAAGTTAACAATAGTTTCTCAGTTTCAAATGGTAAAAGAGAGCCACTGTAGCCTGCGGTATGCCCCCTCAATTCTTTTGTCCCATTTATCATCCATGACAAACAAGTTTTGCAGGGTTTTGAAGCACTATGAAAAGTTAGTAAAACCTGTTTGGCCACGGGTGGTAGCATGCTTACAACATGAGCAGTGATGGTTCTGACATATCTCCTTCAACCCTTTGGGAAACGGCTGCCAGGGTCTGGTCTCAATAAAAACAATCTATAATCTTTTCTACCAGTAGAAAAATCAATATTGGGGAGAGGAATTCTAGCTTAGCCTTCTTCACCACCACAACCCCAGCAGCATTGATTCATGCTATTTCCCAGCTGTAGTGGGAATGGGCAGGTGTTTGGTTTTTTATGTCTACTGATTGTGTAAACCAGCTCATACATACATGTTAATAAGGCATGAACAAGCAAAATGCACATACTGGGAGGTATTCGGCTGAGTTTTACTCAGCATAGAACCATTGAAATTAATGAAATTTATTAATATCATGAAATTTTATTGCTTAAAAACAAAACATCAGCAATCCCAGACCAGAGCCAAAGTGTAAGTAAATGTGTGATTAATTAATGATGAAACAAATAATCCTTCCTGAAATCAATGACTAAGTTAGATCCATTAATTTCAGTTGTCTCCTCTGGTTAAAACTTTGTTAAGTACCACTCACTGCCCTTGATACACAGTTTCTCAAATCTCTCCTACTGCTGTAGTATGAATTCATGAGGATGTGAATTTACTCAGAAGGCGATAGCAGTTAGAGCTGTATTCATCCTAGGTGAACATACCGTCACCACAATGATTTCTTCCTACACAGTGAAGTGTTCTCCCGTTTCTTTCCTTTGTGCACCCCCAGCAGTTCCTCCAACCCTCCAGAGCATATTTGAAGATGGCTCAAGGAGAGGATGGGGAAAATATCACTGTGCTGGCACTTTCCCTTCAACTGGTGCAAGAATTTCTTTGACTATCACCCTTATCTTTGGCAGAACTTACAAAGTGGTGTGTGTGTGTGTGTGTGTATAAGAGAGACAGCGGGGGGGGCCTACAATCAGTCATTTTTTTCTTCATAGCAGGTGATAAAACTGCAAACTGACAGCTAGTTCATGGGATTTAGCTATGCCCATATAGAGCAGGATTGTCTGCTCTGACTGGTAGCATCTCTCCAGAGTCCCAAGCCTTTCCCATCACCTTCTACTACTTGGTCCTTTTTTCTTTTCTATGTTTACAAGAGTTGCCAGGGCTTGAATCAGGGACCTTAAGCACTTCATAATAACATTTTTTCTCTCTCATCACAGAGATATAGACTACCACATTAGCCATGAGGGCAGAAATTGCTGTTTTGCATTTCCTTGCTTTGGGGCAATTAAACATTCTCATGCCTTAATAGTTCAGCAATGAGATTTCCTGAAGGGACCTCTTTGAAAATGGAGATGGGGCCCTCTTTATCCCTCAAAGTAGCCTAAGCAAGTTCAGCTGCCACATTTGCCGTTGCCTCCACATCCTTCTGTTGCCCCTGGACATGTGTATACACCATACACTTAAAGTATGCGACTTACTCGAAATAATTCTATGATCCTACAAATTGTAGTTTAAGGGCGTTGCAGCTGGGGAGGAGTTGAACTACAGTTTCCATGATTCATGTAGGAAACAGCCACTATAGATGTATTTTGTTTGGACTTACTTTATCTCTTCTCAAGAAATGAAGCTGAACTTGCTTTCTACCTCATTACAGGTGGGAGCTACAATTGGCCTTATAAAACCACATTTCTTATTTTCAGCTAAAACAACACTGAGCAAAGCTGTTTCTGGTCTCTTCATTTCTGGTTCTGCTATGCTGACATCAGAAAAGAAACTCCTTGCATCAGCTTTTTTCCTGAGTGCTTCCTCTGCCGAAACACCACACACCTGCTTCTTCTGTTACTGCTTATCTAGATGATCAGTAAAAGCATGCTTCAAGGAGAGAACACTAAAGCATGATCCCTAGTTCACATATGATAGATGGTGGTGGGTGCAGGGAATAGCCACACTGTTGCTTGCTCCCTTTCTTGGGTTTTTATTTTTTAAGCTATCCTGGTAGTTGTATACTTTTGCATAACAGAGACCACACAGGTTGGAAAACTTAAATGTGCATATATATTGTTAAATGTGAAATGTTTGCAGAATGAAACAATACTGAGGGAAAGTTGGTAACAGGTCGCCAAATGGTACAGGCATGCAAACTACCACTTTCTGAGGCTGGGCAGCTGAATTCCTAACT
Organism: Podarcis raffonei; assembly: GCF_027172205.1. Classification (NCBI taxonomy): domain Eukaryota; kingdom Metazoa; phylum Chordata; class Lepidosauria; order Squamata; family Lacertidae; genus Podarcis; species Podarcis raffonei. The sequence goes on from NC_070607.1 coordinate 55,769,917, forward strand.
TGAAAGGAGATATCTGGTACCTTCTGTAACAGATTTTCAAGGCCAGAGCCACTTTCATCTTACAGCAGGCTGCTGCCTAGATCCCCACATCAATTATATATTCTATTACAGTGGTACCTCAGGTTAAGTACTTAATTTGTTCCGGAGGTCCGTTCTTAACCTGAAACTGCTCTTAACCTGAAGCACCACTTTAGCTAATGGGGCCTCCTGCTGCTGCCGCGACGCTGGAGCACGATTTCTGTTCTCATCCTGAAGCAAAGTTCGTATATATATATATATATATATATATATATATATATATATATATAGTTTTTCCACCTTTATGCATTAAAAAATCAAAAAAACAAAAAACAAAAAAAGTTAAAAACACATAAAGTTTACAATCCTTATTTTCAATAACATATTTCCCTGACTTCCCCACACCTCCCCTTCTTATATTCCAATTCAAATTGTTAATTCAACAAGTTCTTATCTCCAATTTTTGACCTTTTTATATTTAATTCATTTTAGAAAAACCAATTTTAACTTATAAACATCAGTATTTATACACCAGTGCTCATTCTTAAAACTTTTTTCTAAAGTCGACCCAAATTCCCTTCCACGAATTCCCCAATTTTCATTCTAATAACAAAACAAAATAAAATAAAACAGATTATAATTATGCACCCTTTGGATTCCCAACCCCCCCCCCTTTCCCGGTTTCAATCCCCAACAAATGTCCATCAGTCTTAGTCTACTATCAGCCTGGAGACCTCACGTCCGAGGCTCTTAATTCTCTCTCAATTCCTCTCTGCCGCTTTTTTTGGTAGTCCTTAATATTAAACACCAGATCTCGGAGAAGCTCTGTCCCGATAGGGTCCATATTTCTTCCAGCCAGACCTCCATACTTAAAAGTGGAGCCCGAATCTTGTTTCTTACTCCTTTTAAGTCCAAATGTCCCAAAAGCTCCAACTTCCACCTTGATCAAATTTGTAATCCATAGGTCTTCAGATCTCCACATAAGGAGATCTCTCCATTCTTCAATCTTCAATTCAAAACAGATTTTCATCATCCAGTACTTATTTTCCTTTGTAGCCATCATGTCAGGCCTCTGGCTCTCCTTTGTCATCTGCAACATTACATCTCCTCCTTCCTTTTCCTCAGAAACAACATATATCTCTTTCTCCACACTCTCAAATCTTTCAAGTTTCTCTTCTTGTCCAGCTGCATGAACTTCATGAGTCAAGTCCTTATCAGATTCAATGAATTTGTTTACTGTTAAGTCCAGAGTTGCAACATTTGTAGCCAAAACATCAATTTGGCCTTGTAACTTTCCCAAAAGAAGAAACACTCTGTCCAATTTAGCTTGAATTTTTCCTCCTTCAGCCATTCTTGTAATGTCCCAAAATCCCCTCTAGAGGGATTTTGGTTACTTTATCTTCCTTCCAGTTCAAATCCAAAAATCAAGTTAGTTTGTATCAGGTCTTCCTTGTTTTCAACAAAATATAACCAAATTGTAGCAAATATATCCAGCAGAGAGAGCAGAAACAAAGTTCTCTTTTTCCTTCTTGACAGCTAATTTGACAGCTGTCAAACTCTTCTATATCTCCTCAACAGGCTCTCTCACGGATCTCTCCCGGGTCCGGGGGGGTGGCACTTCAGCTCTCAAAATTAGCTCTTATCCTCCAGTGAAATTACTTATACTGCCAAATCGTGAAATTAATGTCTTTTACCCAATAAAGAAGAAGAAATTCTCTTGACCTTAGTTAGCTAGTCCTTGCTTTAGATTATTTATAAGACGGGGAGACAGACTTCCTGTTTGCGCCTTCCCCGATCGTGCCTAATTAAAAAAAAAAATTCTTTACAAATCCAATTTCCATATTACTCACGGGTTGTTGATTTTAGAGTCCAATTGTTCACAAGAAGAAGTCAGCGCTCTCCGACCATGGCATGTGGCTTCACTCCGCAGGAGAAGCAGTCGGCTCTCAGCACCGCGCCGCTCACCCCGTCCCCTGTTCCGAAGCCTTTAAAAAGGCTCCTTCGCGGGTCGGGGGGGCGCAAATGGTGCCCGCCGAGTCACCAGGTTCACAGGCTTCAGCGCCTGTGATTTCTGAGGGTCCCCGCGTCGCCGCAGCGGCAACACCCTGATCCTGCGGAACCGATTCCCTCTGGAGCTCAGAGGGAATCCGCCATTAGCCGATGGCGCTAACCCGGAAGTTCTTAACCCGAGGTATTATTTCTGGGTTAGCGGAGTCTGTAACCTGAAGCGTATGTAACCTAAAGCGTATGTAACCTGAAACATATGTAACCCAAGGTACCACTGTACATATTTTGAAAGGTTGTTTGTCTGTTTGGACACCTCTTAAGATATCATAACTAAATTTTGCATGGTTCCTGAGATCAAGGAGCAGGTTTTTGTCCATGTTTGGATACAGTTAGATGCTGTTATGATGGACTGAACATTTTGAAATTGCACTGTGAGTGATTTTAACCACTGATTTCAAAACACCACTGATTTGGGTGAGGGGAGCAGTGTTCTTAGAATTCCCAAGCAACACCAGGTACAAGGCTGCTAGTTTGAGACAGACAGAAGAAAACTTAATGTGGTAAAAGTTTTTAAGGACCTGCATTTCCTTAGCTGGATTTTCCTTCCTTTGTGTGTGTGATCAAAGTAGAGAAACTTAGAAAGTACTTTGGAGGTGTTCTAGTCCAGCGCCCTGCTCAGTGCTGGATGCCTCAGTTGTCAAAGGCCAGGGAAAGAATCTTAAGAGTTGGAAGGGACCCTGAGGATCATCTAGTCCAACAACCTGCAATGCAGGAATATGCAACTGTAACGGAAGTGGATCAAAACTGTGACTTTTACATTATCAGCACCTTCCTCTATCCAAGCAACAACAGGAGCCCTGATAAATGATCATGCAGTCTTTACTCAAGTTCATCTAATGAAGGTGAGTCTACCAAGTCCATCTGTTTCACTCTCAGACAGCTCCTACTGTTAAGACATTTCTCCTAATGATTTGCCGAAAGCTGCCTCTTTGCAATTTCGGTCCATTAGTTCTACACTATCCTCTGGAACAACAGAGAACAGGTTTGCTCTTTCTACTGTGTGACAGCCTTTTGGATATTTGAAATCAACTCTCATGTCTTTGCTTAATTTTCTCCAGACTAAACATACTCAGTTCCATACCTGCACACTGAGAACAACTCTTATGTATCTGAAGAAGTGGTCTCTTGTGCATAAAGGCTTAAGCCACAGTAAATCTGTAAGTCTTTAGTGTGCCATAAAACTCTTTTGTGTGTTTGCTGTAGCCTGCCTTATCCTCTGGAACAATTCAAGGTGTGGCTGATGATCAAACTGTTCCTTTCTGGCTTTCTGCCCTGCAGAAAAGGTAGCCAGAAATCAGTGTGTGGGAGAAAGTGGAAGAAATATTTTTCTTCCTTCCATGCCCCGTTCTCTGCCTTTCCACCATCTACAATGGTTCTGATCCTTGACAAGCTTGCTTAGCTTCCCAGTAGTATTCAGAATGGTAAAGAATAGCAGCAAAGTAAAAGAAGAGAGGCAGGCAGGAGAGCAATACTACCGGGGTAACAGTTAACTTACACTTGGCTACCACTTCAAAGTCTGGAGACAATAAAGGGCTAAGGAGTAGTCAAGTATACCTCAGCACCACACTTGATAGTGCAGAAGTGGAGCATTGAGGTGTAGGGCCTAGGAAGAGATGAGTGAGTCTCCTGGGGCAGAGCAATCCATAGGAGGGGGGGGTACCATGGCTGAGAAGGCATGCTCACTACTCACAGCTCACAGCTCACCTAAATTCATAGGGCAGGGCATGTGGTGAAGGATACTGTACCAGGGTGACTTTACCTGTGGAGGCCAATAGTAAAATTTTAATTTGCTTATATATGCTGTTCCCCACTTCCCAACACTGAAATAAGTCCAGGGCAGGGGCAGTTGTACATAACTTCCTTTGAATGAGAGGGTACACCAGAGACTTAAAAGTGCCTTTGTAATATTTGTATTTAAAAATATAAAAGCAGAACCTATTGTAATTAGGCTTCTAAAAAGCAGAACCACAACTGCTAATCCTGTTTCAGATTTTTAAAGAGCAACTGCACCCCAAGGATATAGCCAGCTCCAGCTATAAAAACTTCCATCTCTGCCTCCCAAGTCTGCAAACTGCTTCATGTCCCCTCCCCCAATTTCAAATTCTGAGGTGGTTAAGGAACTATTCAGACCTTCTATGAAGTCTTTGCTCCTTCATCAAATGATATTTTAGGCAACACCATAGTATTAGGCACATTCACAATAATTCCTATTTCTCATCACACCTCCTAAGTTTAATGAAACAATGTCTAAGGTGACATATATATTTAAAACTTTTATGAGCATGTCACTTGGATTAACGAGATTTCCTTCCCAAACAGGCCACTATCAATTGCCTCAGTTGAAAATCCAGACTTTCATTCGTGCCACAATTTGCAGGCACAGGTCTCTGCTTTTCAGATGTGGGTTCAAGCAGCTTTTTTTTTATGCCGCTTTCCCCGGAAAAACCCGTTGTTTATCACTGAATCGGAACAAATGTCAATCCACGGAAAACCCAATAGACATTTGTTCCATTTCAGAGGTAAACAGTGGTTTTACCTAGCAGGGCCAAAAGAAAAACCATACACACCACTCAGACCCACTCATACATGCGCCCTTTAAAGATGGGCGGGGTATAAATAATTAATTATTATTAATTATTAAATTATTATATTTCAAATCAAAGGTCTCCTTTATTTCTATGCTTTGGTGACTCTGCTATTTTCCTAGTCTTGTCCTAGTCTTGTTCACTCCATGAAATCTAGAATTCTAGATATGATGGTTTGCTCATACTATGTTGTTTTCACTCTCAGAAACTGCTTTTAGAAAGATCAGAGGTAAAAGCCCAATATTTCCTTTCTAATTGACGATTTGCAGGGAGTTGCTAATGCAGCCACATCGTGTAGGTAGTTCTTCAAATATGTTTCCCTTATCCCGAATAGCTTGGTTGGGGATACCCTGAAAGGTGGCAAAATGTTGAACTCTCTCCTTTCCCAGTTAAGGATAATGTAATGGAGGTGTCTTTGTGTGCAGAGGAACTGACAGAAGAAGAGAGATGGGAAGCTGAGTTTAGTCTCTGTAAGTGTTTTGGGATGCTAGGTGTCTCCCAGAAGATCTGCTGTGGGAGCAGCGGACTGTGACTTCATTAGAGTGCCTAAGCTATGTCTCCACCCACACTCAACCTGTATATGTATGTAAATAAATGCAAAGATTACAAAACACTAATAAGCTTCCAGTGACATCTTTCCACAGGGAATCAGACTTGGATAAGCACAGTGGCCCCATTTACGGGTTCACAATACTGTTATTAAGTAGCAGTAAATTGCCGCTGTGTATGTGTCAACTACTTCTGTGTCCCGTTGCCTGTGCTTTTAACAGGGTGAGGAGAAGAGTTGGGAAGTATTTGTCAATTTTAGTTCTCTCGGTTTCTCATTTTTCTTTCCTTAAATTCAGTTTTCCACATTTCTGCAGCAATTTTGTGTGTGTTTCAGTTCCTGTGTTTCAATTCATGTAGTGTTAATTTCAGGTGTGGATTTGATACTTGCTTTTAAATCTGAACTGATTCCGATTTCTCCCTGATCCCTAGGAGGGGAAGCATGGGGCTTTCCAGGCAGGCCTAAATCCAGCCCCCTCTCTTTTATATATATATAGAAATTAGCCAGTGGTCTTAGGCTGATCTAAAATGCACACGGCACAGTAATGTTAATGAATATGAAGATCTACCACCACCACTTTCCTAACATACCAGTACATCATCCTAACGAGGTTTCTTTTTCGTCTGAAATTATTTAATGTTATAGAACACATGGACGTATAAAGCTGCTTTACACTAATTTAGACCACTGGCCCATCCAGCTCAGTACTGTCAACATTGTCAGCAGCTGCTCACCAGGGTTTACGGCAGCCACCGCCGCCTTCTGCATTCTTAACTGGGGACATGGGCATAGCTAGGGCAGCTGCCCCCCTAAATCAAGTAATAAATTTTAATAAAAGCTCGTTTCTGGGGCCCCCCCCACAAATAAATAAATCCAGCCTATGCCCATGACTGGGGATGCTGGGGATTGAACCTGGCACCTCCTGCATGCAAAGCAGATGCTCATATACCCCCTTGAGTTCAGTGGGGCTTGTTCCGTGGAATAAGAGCACCCTCAATGGGTTGCAATAGCCTCCGTGGTGCTTTCTACACCGCGAGCAGATGCAGAAAGTCCCTGGCCCTGTTTGCATCCGCCTGTCCGATGTCGGAGACGGGCGCCCAGCCAGCATTTGAGGGACTCTCCGCCTTCGGACGGGCGCTTCCATGGAAGAACCCGCTACCACTCGACCACCACCGGGGCAGGAGATAGCCAGCCACAGGGTTGGCCTCCTTTGCTGACGAGAGAGAACCTTCTCTCCTCAGGGGGGCGGGAACGGGCTTGGGCCGTCGTCGTGGCGATATGCTAATACCTCCCTCGCGCCTCTGACTGGCCAACGGGGGTGGCGATGCGCGGTGACGCCAGGCCCAGCGCGCATGACGCGAGCGAGAGGATGGGCGGGGACAAAAAAAAGAAGAGAGAGATTGCTGTGGTTGTCGGGCCGGGTTGGGGTTTCTCATGACAAAAGTTCTGCGTCGAGGGCGGCCGGGGAGCGCGCGCCCTTCGTGGCCGGCAGGTGAGGTGGCGGGGGAAGCGGGCGGCGTTTCTAGGGCGGAGAAGGGACGGGGGGAGTTCTGTGTGGCGCCTCGCGAGACGGGGGCTGGGCGGGAGGGGGGTTGTCGGTGCCCTGGGGTATCTGCCGAGGCCTGTCCGCCTCCGGGGTGCCCAGTGGCCGCTGCTCCGGGTCAGCTGCAGCTGAGCTTGGACCCGTTGCCTGGCTGCGTGCCTTGCCCGGTGACACCAGCAAACCCCCCCGCCCCCCTCTCAGGCTTTGAGGGAAGGATGGAGGCACACGGCACAGGACAGCTGGTGCTAGCTTGCCCCTTCCTCCCGTCCCCCACCCCTCTTGGAAGGAGGGGGAAAGAAAACAAAAAAGGAAAACCTGCGTCTTAGCTTTTCCTTCCCTCCAGCCCAGTCCTAGGTTATGCAGCTCCCTGGGCAACTCGCCCCCCAAAACAAACCCCCATTCTCCAAAATCAACCACCCCGCTCCGCCCCACCCACCAAAGCGAGTGGCGGATCGGGCGTGCTTGTAGCATGCTGTGGAGGATCGGGCCCCGTGGCGTTGCATGATCCGCTGCTTCCTCTCCTTGCTTGCTTGCCCTCTCCCCTCTCTCTGGGCACTGGAAGTAGAGAGAGTGAGGATTGGACTTGCTGGGCCCAGTCCCCTTTGCCTGGTGTGTTCCCCAAGGGAGTGGCAGCAGTATCCCCTCCTCACCCTTTCCCCTTCCCACTCAGATGGCAAAAGGTCAGCTGATGCTACTACCTTTCCCAGCAAAGTAGGGAAGTGAGAGGCAGTGGCGGGGACCGGCTGACGCTGCCTGTAGGGAGGTGCAATGATAAGGGGCTGGGCACACCACGCAGTCAAAGAGTGAAGGTAGCTGCTGTTGCCTTTGCCCACTCTCCTCTGTAGATGGCACTGCGGAAAGAGGTTGAACCAACCGAGATGCCCAGAGAAAATAGTGGCTATCCTGGCAGGAGTTGCTTGCCTACTGTGTTGGGAAGGTGGAGGCTCAGCAACACTTTCTGAGCTGTCACCTCAACCCTCTTGCCCTCTCTAGGGGGTGCAGTACTGTAGGTTTTACTCAGTCCTCACTACCTGGAAACCCAGAATGGTTAAAGTCAGCTAGCTCTGCATGGAATAGTTGCCTTATCCTCTCTCTCTGGGTGGCACATCAATGGGAATTGGGGCCAGGAACTCCAATCCTTATTCTCCCTACTGCGGTGACAAGAGGGACAATAAGAAAAGAACGAACAAGCTGAGGGGGGCAGCTTATCCCCCCCCCCCCAGTGGTACCATGAAGACCAGTCCTTCCTTCCTAGCATGCTGCCCAGAGAGAGCAACCATGATCTGCCACCTCTGCCCAGCTGGTTATCCTCTTTTTAGTAGTGGAGTGGGCTGTATTGCTTTGATGGGGTCTTGAGAAGGATGAAGGAAAGTGGAAGCATGTGCTGGCAAACAGTCATACTACTAAGCCACAGAGGAGAAAAACTCCAAAGAACAGCTGTCAACAAAAGTGATAGAAAGAGACAGAATAGTAGATTTGTGCTTCACTCTGTTCTTATCCTGATATAGTTTTATCTTAGCCTAATATTCAAGATAAATTTAGAGTACTGAGTGGACTAAATAAAATACATTCCTGATTATGATATCTGATTCTAAATAACTTTTTTTATGGAAAGAGGTGTTTTAAAAGAACATTAGTTATTGCCCTTTATTATTTGACAGTTGGAATAGTGATAAAATTATCCTTGCTAAAGTTCTTCAGGGGTAGCTCTGCCGGTAGATCATGAGACTCTTAATCTCAGTGTTGTGGGTTTAAGCCCCATGTTGGGTGAAAGATTCCTGCATTGCAGGGGCTTGGATTAGATGACCCTTGTGGTCCCTTCCAACTCTGCAATTCTGTGATGTTAAAAAGGTTTTGAAGAAAATGCTGTCGTCTTTGATAGTTGCTGCTTCCTGAATTTTATTAAAGTAAAAGGTTCATATTTGTCATGGTGTAGAGTCTTTGCTCTGGTTTGCTTCTGGTTTTGGTGCATATCTTGTGAAAAATCCCTAAACCAAAGATGGCGAAGCTCCCATCTGTGGGCCAAATTGGGCCCAGCACAGAGTCCCAGACCCAGTTTGGTCCTTGAGGACACCTCCAAACCACCCACACCTGGCCTATATGTGACATTAGGTGTTGGGCTGGTACAGACATGCCTTCAAAGGAACATTGGGGAGCTTAACCTGTTAAATCTGTCAAAGTTGGCCTGCAGGTTGGTGAAAAAGGTTCCCCACCCTTGCCCAAAGCCTTTATTAAAGTTGAGACAGATTCACATGATGCTTGGAGGTGTTTGTTCAGACTTACAATGTGTCCGTGATACTTATCTGTTACATGCATGCAAAATTACCATGGGGAGGAAGCTATAAGGCAGACTGGCCAGCAATTTGATAGTGCTAGCCTTAATACAGCGTCAGTCAGTCCCCTAAAGCAACAGCAGACTTCCGATACTATTTCTTACCAGACAGCTGCAAGGATTCAACTTGCCCTCTTTTCCTGGATATATTTAAACTACTACAGTCATACCTCGTGTTGCGTTAGGTTCATGTTGCGTCTTTTCGGCTTGTGAATGCGGCAAACCCAGAAGTGTATACTTCCGAGTTTTGCCGCACATGCACATGCAGAAGTGCTCTGTGCGCTTTGCACATGCGCAGAAGCGCTCTATCGTGCGCCATGCTTGTGCAGAAGCGCCGCTCGAGTTGCGGACTTTTTAGGGTGTGAATGGCACCCCAGAACAGATCGTGTCCACAACTAGAGGTACCACTGTATACCTAACTTTTCACTTCCCACACGGGAACATGGGATGTGATGCAAACATTCTAGTGGCTTTGTGGTAGCCACCAGCCATCAAAAGAAATTGAGCACATACCTTAAAAGTTATTTAGCTACACAAGAGCTGTGGGAGGATCTGTGGTCCTTCCAAATCAACCCCATCCAGCATGGTCAGTGATCAAAGATAATGGGAGTTACAGTCCAACAGTGTTTGGTAGACTAACAAGTTTCCCACTCCTGGCCTAGTAAGAAGGTCATTCTCAAGCTTTGCATGACAGAAAATACCACTAACAGGAACCATATTTTGAATTGAGCAATGAAGGGCCAGTGTCATTGTCTGAAACTTATCACAAGGGAGTGAGTCAGTGGACAAGGTCAAAGGGTTCTTTAACTTCTTTCTCCCCAGCATCAACAGTGAATGCTCAAAACCTCTCCTTAATATGCACCTTAGCTCATTCTGTCCATGAGCTAAGACAATGGAAAACAACACTGAGCACTGAGGGATAGAAAACGCATATAAACTTTGGTTTTGTTCACAATTTGGGAGGTGTAGGGCAAGGGTCCTTGTTTTCTCTCTGTGATAAGAGGGGACCCATACTTTATGTTTACTTTTAGGTATTTTTATATTTCTTTTCTCTCTCTAAGGAGCTGAGAACATACTTCTCTCCTCTCCCGTTCTATCCCAATAACAATCCTGTGAGACAGCTGAAACTTAAGAGTGTGTGTGTGAATAGAGTTCAGAGCTAACAAGTGAGCTTCATTGATGAACAGGGAATTGAGGCCACGTTTCCTAGGTCTTATTCTGACACCCGACTATTACCTGCTGCACTGCACTTGAAATATTCCTTCAGCCTCCTCTCCTCTCCCCTCTCCTTGGAAGTCCTTTGGGCTGCCGCAGCTGCTTCCCCTAGTCTCTGAGCTGCCCCCCTGCCCCAAAGAGAGGTGCCTCCTCACACTGCCTCACAGGGGCCTGGGAAGCACCCCCTGGCCAGCCCCAGAGGCACCATTCACCTCGGGAGCTTGTAGCCAGGGCCGCTGCAACGAACAGTCACACATGCCTTTGGGAGGCATAGACATAAGAGGGAATCAGAGGAGGGAATAAAGGAAAGAGGGACAGTGTTGCCCGTGGCACCCTGACCATCATTCAGGGCACCCCAGGGTGCCATGGCACACTGCTTGAAAACCACTGCCTTAAGAGCTCTTCAGCACTACAACTAGATCCTTAATAAGCATCCATCTAAGTGCATAAGAAAAGCGTAGCTATGTAGCCAGAATATGACTTTCTGGGCTTAGGATGGGGGAGTTTGTGGGCCTCCAGATGTTGTTGGACTCCATCTACCATCAGCCACAACCAGTGTGGTTGTTGATGATGTAAAATGTAATCCAAGAGTATCTGGAGGGCCACAGGTTCCTTATCCCTCTGTGTGTGTATCTCTCTCTGTTTATCTAAAGCAAATCCTAAAGCTCTGTTTACTTGTTTGGAATGAAGCCCAGTTCAGTACATTTTTCTTCGCACATGCTTCAAATTGCAACCTTTTTTTGATGCCTTTTATGCATGGAGTTGAAACATGTTTTGCTCTCTTGCAGTTTCTTTCCACTTGGGACTTCCTTCATGCTGACATGGTAACGACAGGTTGGCTTTCACCAACAGGTGAACGGAGAAATTTGGTCAAAAGAGGTAACCTGCTCTTAAAATCTCAGTTTGGGGTTCTAGGTATATTTGATTATATATTGGATTATACTCTGGAAAGTCCCAGCAGTGGATGTGGGGGTTGTTTTCAGATTCTGTTGGTTTCATATTCTGCATGTGATAACAGTACTTCTTATTGTTTGAACAGCTGACAAGTATAAATGAACACGATATGTCTCGGTGTTATCTGTGAAATACAGTAATAAACGAGAGAATGTATATTAACCTTCTGTTTTAATCTGTGCTTTAGAGTATTATGGAGTTAGAGTGTGAGTTGGAGTTGTGGGTAGCATGCTGCTAAATTCTCACCACTCATGTTTGGTAGTTTATTCTCTGTATCTTACAGCATTCCCTCTGTGAAAAAGAAGAATTATTAGCTTTTAAATGAGTGCATGTTAGACACTGATGCTTTCCTGTGTTTTTGTAAAATACTGTTACTTCCCTGAAATTATTCCAAATCCTGTTCATTAAATGATATGGGTGGTAATTAACTAAGTTTCACTCAGAGTAGACCCATTGAAATTAATGAACATGACTGTATAAAGTCAGCTAATTTTAATGGGTCTACTTTCATTGAAACCTAGTTGAATACCTTTCTGTGCATTTCTGCTACATGAAAAAGATTCACATATAGTTTGTAAGTACTGTCACTGCCTATCTTTGGAAGGCTTAGCTGACTGATTCACAAGCCTAGTTACCTTGGTTAAGACAAGGCTGTTGTTTCTTAGTACCAGGTGTAAGTTACGGTATGTATTTCCCTGGCTTTACCAGGTTTGATATAATGCACAACTCCACCCTCTGTGTAGCCTTTCAGAAATGAGGACAGAAAATTATAGTGGTTTTGTTTGTGCTCTTCTGCAAACTCATCTGTTCATATTTAAGGCATTCCCACACTGCCAGTTCAGTAAAGCTAAAGGTTGTAAATTAATGTTTGAGCAAATGGAGGAGCTACTATGTTTCCTGGAATTTTGTGCAATGTGATCTCCTTGTCTCGCCTATGCTGACCCAGTGGTGTGCTGAAAGAACTAGCATGGACCATTGTCATTGTTTTGTAGTATATGGAGATTAGCTGGAATGAAGTGGAGCATCTGAAACCTAAAAAAAATCCCAAGTAGTTTTCTGTTTATTATCGCCACCATTATTTATTTGTATGCCACTTTTCCATGCTGAACCATCCTCAAAATGGCTCACATCAAAAAGTTTATGTAAGATAATTCACTAACAATTACAATACATATCAAAATTTAAACAGTCATATAAACAATAGGCTAATGAAAAAAATCATGTTAGCAAATATGCATTAAAATTAGTCCATTGATAATTCATAATAAGGTCCAACAATAAAATACAAGAACATAATCCAGATAACAGCAAAAATAATATAATGTATATCCAAAATGGAATCTTAAACTCACTCTTACATTTACTTTAATCTTTAACTTTCTGATGGTAACAAAACTGTTTATTGCAGAAGATTTATTTCTGTAATTTAATATTGTCTTAATTATATCACCATTGCATCGTCATTGGACTTGTCATATTTTATTAGAAGAAGGAAGAATTATTATTTATTAAGGGTATTCAACCTGCCTTTCATCCCAATATCCTAGGGGCAGGGTACAATAGATTTCACTTCTATAGTTGCTGTAAAATTAATGCATCTGTATTAGAACTATATTGAAACTGTTTTTAATTTGTGGAATTGTTTTTAACTTTTTCTAAATGGAAGTGTTTTTACTTATCTTGCTTTATGTTTATAACTGTTTTACTTGTTTTATAATTGTATATTTTTATGGTTGTAACCCTCCCAGGGACTTTATAGTAAAGGGCAGGTAGCAAATAAATAAATAGACGCCTTCTTTTTAAATTTGAATATGTAGCTTGATACTGATTGTGAAACGATTGTTTATTTTATTGCTTTTGTAAAGAAAATGCCAAACTTTTAGAGTGCCCTTTGTTACACTGTAATCACAAGGCAGAGACCTTCAAGAAGTGATCCTCATGATAGAACAAGTTTTGTGCATGGATCACACCCTCTGTAAAAACAAAAGCCTGAAATGGGGATACAAAATCCCTGTCATACCACTGCAAGCACTTCCAGAGGAGGAACAGCGACCCTGCTGTTGCCTTTTTGCTGGGGATGAAGAGTAAAATCCAAATATTCCTATTCACCAGCCCAGTGGGCAACAGGAGGGGAGGAGAATTAATTTCCGAACTGGTTGATAAGCAGTGATATTTAGTGTGCTCAGATTGCTTTGTGTTTGGGAGAGTAACAAAATGCTTTAATAGAAATTGCACCCTTTTACTTTTAAGGTGAATTACCAGTTTTGAAAATATACTTGTGTTGCGACAAATACACAGGATTAATTGTGAATGGCTCTTGTAATGCAGGTTTCTTTTAAAGATGCACATGTAGTATAGTTCACTCAGTGACAAGAGCATAAGCAATTTAGACGACAGAGGGCACTGTGCTGCCTATTGTTTGTGCATGCAGGTGGCAAGATGTAGAGACCACTCAGTGCACTTAGAGCCCAAGGCCAAATGCAAGTGCTGCCTGCGAGAGGACGGCTTCCCTGTGCACTAAACAGTGTGTGACAGCATTTCTTCTACACATCATGTGCTTCCATGAAGCAGCAAATGGGAAGCCATCTGCACCCTTCACACCCAGTAACTAACCCTGCAAGCTAGCAGATGCTCTGTGTGTTCATGTTTAAATTGTGTATGGGGTGTGGTGGTGCTTAGAGTGTTGGACTAGGACCTAGGACACCAGGGTTCAAATCCCCACTCAGTCATGAAGCTCAGTGTGTGATCTTGGGCCACTCACTGTATCTCAGCCTAACCTACATCCCAAGCTTGCTGTGGGGATAAAATGATGAGGGTGGTTGGGGGAGCCATGTATGCCGCCTTGAACTCCTATATTTTATATATTATAAAATAAACCATTGTAGGTGAAGGAATATGGTTAGGAAGATCCATATAATTACTGCTGGGCAGACTTACCAGTTTTGGCCAGGAAAAAGGAGTTGGCTAGAACAGCACATTTGGATCCACTAGCGTCTGCAAAAGCTGGGTGCAGGATGGTCAGTGTGTGCCAGTTCAGCTATGTCTTGAATCCTTTATCTGCCTCAGTCTGATGAGTCAAGGTGATTTTGAAGAACTTTAGGAGTGGCATGCAGGTTAGCTCCTGCCTTATCCATCTCCATGAGAAAAGGCAAGATTGGGAAATTTGTGTGTGTAAAATATGAGTTACAGTAGGGTGTGTGTTCATGTGTTCTAGATATATCATGAGTTACAATGGTATAACTCTTCTCATTCCTGCTGAGGGTAGAATTATTATTTTTCTGGCATGGAAAGAGAGACGTAAATGACTTGCTGGCAGTATGTTTGATACAAGATTATTTAATGATATTGTGAAATTAGAGAGATTTTAGTGGTAATTTGCCCTGTTGTCTTTTTTAAAAAAATAAAAAAACCCATCTTGATTAGGGTGGCTAACCAGTGGCCTTACAGATGTTTTGCACTACAGTTCCCATCAGATTCAGCCATTATGTCCAATGCTTAGGGCTGATACAAGTTGTAGTCCGAGCATTTGGACTGCCACACTTTGACCACCTCTGCCCTAGATTAGTCAGTTGGTTAAAGATTTTTGATTCTCTAATGAGGTGACATTAAAATTCTCTCTCTCTCTCTCTCTCTCTCTCTCTCTCTCTCTCTCTGTGTGTGTGTGTGTGTGTGTGTGTGTGAATATCTTGAAAGCATTAGATACTCAGAGCCTTGTAATTAAGGTATCTTTGACAATAAACATCAGGAGGCTTTTCAGTGAAGAGTAGGTATGGGATGGATGATAATTCTGGCTTGTGTTTGTGGTCATTGGTCTGGTTCAGAAAACTACATTCCCTTCTCATTTCTACTTGGTAGTCATGGAGTTCTAACGCCCTGTTCAAAGAAGGAGAGCTCACTCTGAAACCTGCTTGCTTATCTTCTCTGTATTACCTACATTTGGCATAATAGCAGGGAGTGGTGTAGTGACTGTGTCATTTCCATGGCAAAAGAACAGCTTCCGCCTGTTTTACTTTTCTGATTTTTATTTCAAAAGCTCTTTTCAGGAACTTTGTAAACATGAATGAAAAAGTGTGTATGTTGGGGTGGGGAGCAAAACTGGCTTATATGCTCTGGGTCATTGTGGTCATTGCCTCTGCCTCAATTCAAAAGAAGCCTCCTGCACCCTGATCGTGACATGGGTCTGAATTACTGGCTTGTAACACCACCAGTGAATTTTCTGGGGACTCCCTGCTTCCCCTGGCTTAATTAGTGCTTCATGTACAACCCTCTTCTAAAACTGTACTGAGAAAGGGCAAGGAATTCGAGTGCAGTCATGAAGCAGTAGCTGTGCTATTTTCTTGGCCAGCAATTCCATAAACACTCTGAGCAGGTGGCAGAGGCAGAGGCGGAGCAATAGAGAAGTACACAAAAGTCACATGCTCCTTTCAGATGCTGCAGGCATTCTGCTGAATTCTCCTGGCGGGTGAGTTGCTGTTTTTCATGGTTTAAATATACTGCAGCCAGTGTGCAGGCAAGAGGATGTTTAGGGTTCTGTAATGTAGGGACAGTATATTGCTTGGAGTCAGTAAGACCTTAATTTCTGTTTTCTTAACATTTGGAAAAGGAGACGCTGTATGGGGGTTACAGAGATCTAGGCTGAAGACACGTGAGTGGCCTCTGATCTATTCTCAGTTCTGTTTGTTTGAGCTGCAGGATCATGAATAAGTGATGTGTGTTTTGTTATGAAAATTCGCATGGAAGGTAGTTCAACATGCCACTGCCCTGAATCTTTCAAAGCAACTGTGTTAATTAAGCTCAGTATATCAGCATCGGGTTTCTGCTGAGTCTGCTTTCAATAGGCTCTGCCTTTGTTCAGAGACACAGATCAGCTGTGTTCCATCTCACCCGAATGAAATGAAAGCCTGCAGTGTGATTTTCTGAACTTTTTGGTGAGCATGCAACATTAGTATAACAGTTTCTTCCCGAAGCAGATTATATTTGAGCACCTGGTAATAATATGCTATTAAAGTAAAGCACTGGCATTTCTCTTTCTAAGTAGCTGAACTCTGCCAGCAGTGATTCATAATATGGTCATTTTAATGTGGAAGATGTTGTAGGATTTTAGGTGTTGGCAATGTACTGTCTTTCTTCTTTTAGAGACTGAGCATTAAAATCTAAGATTGAAAAGCAGCGTAACATTCCAAACAGACTCTGTTGTTCCCACAGAGCAATTTCACAGGTCAAGTAGAGCTATTAAGGTGAAAATGCTGGTGAAACATCAATTATGATACTTAGAGATAGTCATCAAAAATATTTACTTAGAGAAAGTCATCAAAATATTTGGTAGTAAACATGCTGGGCACAATTGAAAACTGATTATCTTTGAGGCTTTGGAGGTTTACATTGCATTCTATTTTTTTAAGCAATGGGTGTTATTCAACTGAGTTTTCCTCAGAGTAGATCCACTGAAACATGACTGAATTGGGTCCATTAATTTCAGTAGATCTACTCTGATTTCACTATATATATTTTTAAAGCCACCATTCCTTGGAGAAGGACATGGGATATAAATTTACAATAGTGATGCAGTTACTTGCAGCTGCTATTTTTTTAAGTGTCTCTCTGTGCCAACCCATATATAGGATCTGTGCATGTACAAGGCCCATCTTTCAAAGACAACTGTGACATGTTCATGTCTTCTGTTGACTAAAAATTTTAGTACCCACCCATCAACTCTATCAATGCATTGGGAGTAAGACTCGCCCATTCGATTCCTCTTTAGTTGCCACGTAGTAAAGAAAGTCCTATCCTTTCTTTTCACAGCTGGAATTTTGTTTGTATCTGAAACAAAACAATCTGCAAGATAAAGCCCTTTTCGCAGTCCTTTCCCATCCTCTGAGAGGATTAACATTTTCATTTCAGAAACACTGCCCTGGTGGTATACAGTCTTCAAGAAGCATGCAGAGTGCAGGAACAGATGCCCAGTCAAATGGTCAGCATCTGTGGTGAATTTGGCTGGGCAAGGACCATATAACTGAGGCATGCTAAAAGTCTACCAAAGAGAAAAGCATCCATTTGTCAAAGTTCAGAGCTGCCCTCTCTGGAAAAGCCTTTGCTGCTCTTGAAATGACTTCTCGAGGCCCTTAAAAATAATTTCTTACTTAAAACACCACCACCACAACATCTGGTATTCTGATCTGCATTTCGTGGGGAAATAAAATGATATAAATCTAACCAATTAATCTTAGACTTATAGAGTTGGAAAGAACCCCAAGGGTCTTCTTGCTGTCTTCAATCTTAGTATAACTATATTGCAGTCTGTTCCCACATTCATTACATTTCTGAGTTGAGTATATCACCACGGTCTTATTTGTATTTATTGACCAAAAAGCTTCAGTCTGTTTTCCACATGTGGCCTTGATGCTGGCAAGAGAGCTTACTGGGAAGAGATGCTGCTCTTCAGATGTACAGATAGGGTTACACCCTGGCAGGAAAACTTTCTCACGGGCCTTTTGTGTTGCTTTAAAATAGGAAATAAGATACTAGCTTTCAGGAGTAACCAAACCTATTTTTAACAGATGCTTCCGAGTAGGGGCATTTTATATCTTCCTAGATACGAGAAAGTTTTTCACACTGCAATTTGTGTGACTGCCAGTTGGCAACCACATAAATTGCAACACAACAACAGCGGCAGAGTGAGTGACCAAAGCAGGCAGGTCAGTAGCATGAGTAAACAGGCCAGCAGAGCAAGCAAGTGGGTAGGTGGGTGGCCCAGGTGGGCATTCCCATGTCCCTCCTGTTGTTGTTGCAGCCACCCGCTGCCTCCTAGCTTGGTTTCATGCGTGGACAATGAGGGGAGACAAGCTGAAGGGGTGCTCCCCGTCATTGTCGCCACTGCTGCTACAGGTTGAAAACATTCTCTCCTTAGTTCACTGCCACCAGAAAGAAGTGTCCATTTATAAATGCACACTTTCTTCTGCCAGTGAAAGTGGTGCATGCTGAAAGAGGGGAAAGCTCTCTTCTCTTCATGCCCCTCTTCTCTGTGATTGATGGTGACAGCGGATCTTGAGACTAGGGTGAAATGTTGGAGGAGGCACGAGTTTTGGACAAACTGTGAGATAGAGATTGGAAACTGGGTGGGTTGTGATGGGTATATGGGGGTGTTGGGGTGAAGGAGCTGTAAGGGTGTTGGGGTGATGGGAGTTGTCAAGACAGTGTGGGGTTTGGCAGGGTTGGTGAGCAAATGAGAGTCCCAAGTGGTGATAAATGGCATACTAATACTGATGTTGAACATTAATAGGAGCAAAGCCTTTCTTTGTCTCCTCTACTGCCCCATCCTCCCAGCATAGTATTACATCATTTTTTATTTGATGTGTAAATGTTTTTCCCATATATATATATAGTTGAAAAATCTGAGATTTCTGAAGACAAGTACAGGCTAGTGAGATCCTGCCATTTTTGCTGCCACTTCATTCTGTGTTCGCTTTTATGACAGGTGAAGTCGCTTTTCTTGGCAACTCTTTCTTAATAGCTTTTGACAATCCATGAATTCCAACATATTTCTTGTTTTGGATTAAAAAACCAGTAACAGTGATTGATGTCTTTTTTGGAACGGGGAGGGGAGAAAAAAATACGCTGCCCTGAGAAATGTGGGAGAGCTATTATGCCTTACTAATCCTTGTGAAAATCATTAACAGAATTGTCTCCTGTTGTTTGCTCAGTTTTTAATCCTCACAGTGTTATCTAAAGTAATCTTACTTCTGAAGAGACAAGATTTATAGACCGCTCTGATTGGAGGAGGTTTCGACCTGTCTTTTGTAATACTGCAATTAAATGCTCCAGACTTGAGGGGTTTTTCATCAAACCCACTTTGTTGCATGAAGGAAAAGGAACTCCCCAAACCCCTTATTACTAGAAGAGCAATTTTTGAATTGTTGGCTTGAATATGCATTTCTTTATTTTATATATATAGATATATTTAAAGTATTCACCATCAAAAATTTCCCCTAGATGTAAGCATGCTAAAATTTCCACAGGAAAAATCTCTAGATTTCTATAGAAAGCCTTTGTTCCTTCTTCATGAATGACTCATAGAGAAGTTTCTACACAGAGCTTTGAACTTCCTTGTGAAAAAAATACGTTCCTATGACATTGTCTTGTTTTTCCTCTTTACTGATGGGGTTTCTAGTAACTGCTCTGTAAAGTGTGGTCTAGATTCTAATCCTCACTTGTTTTGTTATTCTGGATTAGTTCTAAATTCATGCTTGTGAAAAAATGGCCACTACAGTGGTACCTCAGGTTACATACACTTCAGGTTACAGACTCCGCTAACCCAGAAATAGTACCTCGGGTTAAGAACTTTGCTTCAGGATGAGAACAGAAATCATGCTCTGGTGGTACAGTGGCAGTAAAGGTAAAGGTAAAGGTAAAGGTACCCCTGCCCGTACGAGCCAGTCTTGCCAGACTCTAGGGTTGTGCGCTCATCTCACTCTATAGGCTGGGAGCCAGCGCTGTCCGCAGACACTTCCGGGTCACGTGGCCAGCGTGACAAGCTGCATCTGGCGAGCCAGATGCAGCACACAGAAATGCCGTTTACCTTCCCGCTGGTAAGCGGTCCCTATTTACTTACTTGCACCCAGAGGTGCTTTTGAACTGCTAGGTTGGCAGGCGCTGGGACCGAACGATGGGAGCGCACCCCGCCGCGGGGATTCGAACCGCCGACCATGCGATCGGCAAGTCCTAGAGGCCCAATTAGCTAAAGTGGTGCTTCAGGTTAAGAACAGTTTCAGGTTAAGAACAGACCTCCAGAACAAATTAAGTTCTTAACCTGAGGTACCACTGTATTCTTAAAGTCTGACAAATTATTGTTGGAGGCACCTCTGCCTGAAGTTAACCTTTTTGAGATTCTCTCCTTTCTTCACTCTTAAATATGTAGACATATAAGACTCCTCACATTTTCTGTAATCTTAAAATATAAAGATAAATCTTAGATCAGCCAAGAAGGCCTTCTTGATTGTTTGGAAGCAAGGTGTGCTTGGTGGCTGCAACATTAATTTGGAAATTCTGTTATTTTGAGATTGATCAAGCTTCAGCACTTTTGAGAAGCATTGGGAAATCACCCTTTTGGGGGTTGACTTCCAGTGGTTAAAAAGGTAAAGGTACCGTATGGGCCAGTCGTGTCCGACTCTAGGGTTGTGCGCCCATCTCACTTAAGAGGCCGGGGGCCAGAGCTGTCCGGAGACACTTCCGGGTCACGTGGCCAGCGTGACGAAGCTGCTCTGGCAAGCCAGCACCAGTGCAGCACACGAAACGCCGTTTACCTTCCTGCTATAAAGCGGTACCTATTTATCTACTTGCACTTAAGGGTGCTTTCGAACTGCTAGGTGGGCAGGAGCTGGGACCGAACGACGGGAGCTCACCCCGCCGCGGGGATTCGAACCGCCGACCATGCGATCGGCAAGCCCTAGGCACTGAGGTTTTACCCACAGTGCCACCCACGTCCCGACAGCGCCACCCGTGTCCCTCCAGTGGTTAGATTTAAGATTTTAAGAGGCAGGAATTTTAATAAGTGTTTTCATCTTATTTTATTACCCATGTTGTTGTTAAACTGGAATCTTCCCCAAGGATAAGGGAACCTGCCATAATGCCCTTGGAACTTGCTCTGAAGCCTCTGGTTCTGATTTCTTCAGGAGACTTTGTCCTTGGCAGAATGGATGGTGTGGTAGATTTTGTTATGACTTAGCACTGCCTTGTTGGCCTTGGTGCCATCGTTTGTTGGTGTACAATGATATGACTCTTACTCTCTCATGGGCATAGTGTCTGATAGTCTTAGGGTTGCAGAGCCATCTGTTCATCTGCAGGTGTTTTAGTTTTGCACACTGAAAATGTATTTGGGTGCCAGACAGGAAAGTGTTGATATGACTGGCAAATGAGGTGAGAAAATGCAACTCTGTAAAGTTAATAGTTCCAGATTTCTCACTGTTCAGTCAGCAATCTCAAGGCATCTGTGGAGGGGGCAAAAGGGTTGCTAAACACTTTTCCAGCTGTCTTGGATGAATGCAGCCTAGACTGCAA
This sequence comes from Podarcis raffonei, assembly GCF_027172205.1. Lineage (NCBI taxonomy): Eukaryota > Metazoa > Chordata > Lepidosauria > Squamata > Lacertidae > Podarcis > Podarcis raffonei. Next base: position 55,791,231 of record NC_070607.1, read on the forward strand.
TGCTACCAGTACAAAGCTGAATTGTTGGTGTGAGTGGCAGTTTCTCTCTGTGCCTAGGAAAACAGAGAGGGAGAGGAACCCACTAGCTTCTGGCTGGAAGTTCTTGAAAAATAAAATTAACTTATATGAAACTTCAGCATAGGCTTTCGTTCAGAATACAAAGCATGGGCCACTTGCAAAATAAAGTAAGGCTACAGTCTTAACCCAACTTACCTGAGTGTAAGCTTCATTGAAGTCAGTTGGACTTATTTCTGAGTAGACATGGTTAGACTTCTGCTGTAAGTCTGGGTTTAACGTCATTGAACAGCTTTCCTCAGCCTGGTGTGCCCTCCAGTCTTTTGAATTCACTCCCATCAGCCCCCTTCAGCGTGACCAACAGTCAAGAATGAAAGAAGTTGTAGTCTGAAGCTTTGGGAGGATAACAGATTGGAGAAAGGCGGCTAAGAAGGTAAGGAAACAAGCATTTAAGGCAGAAATAAATCAGAATTTCCTGCTGTCTGTAATGCCATTTACAGGTTTTTATTCAAAAAGCAGTTTTATTGAGAAAATAATAAATACAGTTTAATATAGCTTGCATGTCATAAATATGCAAGAATGCCATCACCCTGAAGTTTGATTGGGCATAGATAGGTGGCACTGTGAATTATAGTATGATGAAGGGAAGTGAGCTGCGGAGAGACAGTTGGAACAGGCTGCAGCAGCCCTGGTCCACTGGCTGCATTTTAAAATGCAGGCTTCTCTGTGGCTTCCTTCAGCAGCAGCAAGTGCTTGGAAACCCCACAAGAGATTTCAACAGGAGGGTGGAAGAATCATGTTGATACCATAATAATGTCATGTGCATGGCAGGTGGGTTGCTCTCCCTACTTGTCAAAGCTAGCATGTGGGGTGGGACCCAAAACACTTGCCCACTCTTGGCGTAAGGGGTTAATGGGGAAGGAATGGAGATGTTGGTGGGGGGGGGGGATAGGTGGGATTGGCAAGCATCTTTATTTAGGTGGCTGCTTCATCAACAGGAGAGCAAATCTACAGGATGACTACGCAGTTTTCGTCCTGTTAGATCTCTGCCTTCAGGTGTTTGTGCTGATTGCAGTGAGTGGTACTGCTTGACTGCTAGTTGAGTGGATATAGCTGGAGTGTAGATTCAGAATCTGATGTGTACAGTAGGATCAACTGTGGCAGGGTACCCCCAAAGCCTTATGAGGAATGGTTGAGGGAGTTGGATATGTTTAGCCTGGAGAAGTGAAGATTGAGAGGTGATATGATAGCCATCTTCAAATATCTGAAGGGCTGTTGCATGGAAGATGGAACAAACTTGTTTTCTGCTGCTCCCGGGGGTAGGACCCAAAGCAGTGGATTCAAATTACAGGAAGGGAGATTCTGTCTAAACGTGAGAAAGAACTTTCTGGTGGTAAGAGCTATTTGACAGTGGAATTGACTACCTCAGAGGTTGGATGGTCAAGGATATGTTAAGAAACTTGGTTTGGTGGGTTCCCTCTGAGTGAGAGACAGCATAAGGAGAGTTGTTATGAAGTTACTACCTTCCATCTGAAAGTGTGGGATGTGCCCACTACTGGACCTTTGTTTATCTGTGGCCTTAATTGCCCAGCTGTATAGTGTGACATTGGATGATGGTGCCAGGATGTGTCTGGATGGGCAGGTAGGAATATGTTCCCCCAGTTTCAGTGGTGATGGGCAGGGGAAAGTATAGCTGGAGTTGAGTGGCTAACTGGGAATGTAGCTGGTCTATCAACTGCCCTGTAGCCCAGTGGCAGAGCCACCATGGGACTGTTTTAAATGGTCGTTGGTCCAACACATCAGGCAGGGCACACTCTTGATGTTGTCTTTAGCCCAAGTAATATGAGGGGCAGATAAAACTTTTTTTTGGGGTGGGATGCAATTCAGTCCCTTCTCGTGGTTGGAACATTAGTAGTAATTAGTAGTATAGTAGGCCTGTTTGGATGGCCCACTCTCAGAGACTAATGGAACTTGAGGAGCTCCTGAATTCTTGAGGAATTCCTAAACAGTCTGGACAATCCTGTTAATGCCCTGGTTTCACTATGGAGTAGCAAGGTGAAATGCGCTGTTGACATGATCGCTTCTGAGCATCCTCTATGGTGTTGTGGAGCTAGGGCAGCTCCTTGGTATTCTAGAGAGCTTCAGGCTATGAAACAAGCAGAATGAAGACTAGAGTGCAAGTGACACAAGTCTCATTCTGAAGCTGACTGAACGCTGGTTAGTGCAGTAACTGTGCCAACCGTGTGGCAACGCATGCAAGTTGCAAAGAAGGCGCATTCACAGCTTGCATTGCATTCTCTAGTCACTGGCCAGTGGAATTATTTCAAACATTCTGGAGGTTACTGACTTCCACAGAGGGGGAAGGACCTCTGGAGCATTAGAGGACCTACTGTGACCAACTGGCTATATATTTTGAGGATAAAGTCACTTGACTTCAGAGTGACCTTAATTCTGCGGTTATTGCAGTTCTAGATGAAATACCCAATGCCATAGTCAGTGATGCGTTGTGAGATCAGTTTCAGCTGATGCAGTCTGCTGATGTAGACAAGGTGCTGGCTATATGCCTGACCATGTATCCTCTTGATCCCTGTCCCTCCTGGCTTATTAAAGCTAGCAGAGGTGGTTTGACTGTTTGGGGCCAGAGTGTGGTTGGCACTGAAGTCCGTAAGGGGATGGTGTCTACTCCCTTGAAAGAGGCTGCGGTGCAACCTCTCCTGAGGAAACCAGGCCTGAACCCCTTGAACTAGAATATCAACCAGTTGCAACTACCTTTATTGGGGAAGGTAGTGAAGAGAATTCTGGTAGGGCAGCTGCAAGCATTATTGGATGTCATGGATTATTTAGGTCTGTTCCAATCTGGGTTCAGGCCTGGTCATGGGATTGAGTCTCTCTTGGTTGCCCTGATGGATAACCTTTACGAAGAGTGGGACAAGGGGAGTGCAACTTTGCTTTCACTTTTCGCTCTGTTTGTGACTTTCAGTATCATTGACAATGGTATCCTATTGGACTGACACTGTCAAATGGGAATTGGAGGGCACTGTATTCCAATGGTTCCTGTCCTACTTACAGGACAATGCTTTTTGGGAGAGTGCTTTGTGGCCCCTTGCACTTACATGAAGCAAGATGACACTATTCTTTCCCCAGTGATGTTTAATATTTACATGAACCTGCTTGGAGCGATCATTAGGAGTTTGTGGGCAATGAGTTATCAGTATCCTAATGACGCTTCACTCTATTTCTCCATCACACCTGCATTAGGGCAGGTGGTGTGGGCCCTGTACTGGTGCCTGGATCCACTGGTAGTATGGGTGAAGGAAAATATGCTAAGTTTGAATCCTGGCATGACAGAAATACCATGGATGAGCGATTCTTTAGTCCAAGAAATTAGTCAACTGCTTTCCCTGGATGCGCTCTCTCTGAAGGAGCAGGTACACAGTTTGGGGGTGCTTCTGGAACCTGTTCTGCCAGTGGAGGCCCAGGTAGCCTCATTTGCTAGAAGTGCCCTTTACTTCATGCAACTAGGGTGACACCAACAGCCAATCCTGAACCAGGATAGCTTGACCACAGTAGTTCAAGCATTGGTGACTTCAAGATGGGATTACTGCAATGCACTGCAATGCAGTCTTTGCGGGACTTCCCATGCAATTGAACCAGAAGCTGCAATTAGTTACTGCACCGTTACTGACAGGAATGAAACCCTGTCTGCATATAACACCCTTGCTCGGAGTTCTGCACCAGTTGCCCATTTGCTACCAGGCCAAGTTTGAGGAATTACGTACTATTAGGATATAAAGCCCTTAACAGCTTGGGGCCATTTTACTTGCAAGATCACTTTACTCCATATATGCTCCCTCAACTGCTTTGATCTGCAGAACTGGCAGCGTTAATGGTGCCACATAATACTTGTTCAATACAGTGGTACCCCGCAAGACGAATGCCTCGCTAAACGAAAAACGCGCAAGACGAAAGGGTTTTCTGATTTTTTAGCAGCTTCGCAAGGCAAATTTTCCTATGGGCCTTTCTCGCAAAACGAATTTTTTTTTGAGTTTTTCCCCACAGGCTCCCTCTAAACTTCAGCGGAGCGGGGCGGGCTGGGAGGGAATCCCTTGGACCCCTGCTGGACTTCCCGCAGCTCTTTTGAAGTCCGGTGGGGGGAGAAGGGCTTTTCTTCCTACCGCCAGCCTTCAGAACAGCCTTCTGAAGGCTGGCGGTGGGAAGAAAAGCCGTTCTCCCCCCGCCTGCCTACAGAAGAGGTTCGAGGAAAGAGGCAAAGGAGTGCTGCCCCTTCACCTCTGTCCCCGGAGCTTGCCGTTCTCCCCCGGCCTGCCTTCAGAAGAGGTCCGGGGACAGACTGTCCCCGGACCTGGTCTGAAGGCGGTCTCCATAGGAACGCATTAATTGATTTTCAATGCATTCCTATGGGAAATTGTGCTTCGCAAGACAAAAAACTCGCAAGAAGAAAAAACTCGCGGAATGAATTAATTTCGTCTTGCGGGGCACCACTGTACTTACAAGAAATTGTTCTTCCTGTGTAGCAGCACCTATACTTTGAAACTCCCTGCCTGCTTGACATCAGGCAGGTACCTTCGCTGTAATTTTCACCATCTGCTTAAAACATTTTTGTTTCGGCAGTCCTATTCAGACATGTAGAAGCTACATAACCATCTTCTCTTTTTTTGCTAGTGTTGATTATGATAGTCTTCTACATGTTTTTAAATACCCATTTTAACTGTTCTTATTCTGAGGTTTAATGCTTTATTTTATACTTACGTAAACCACTTAGAGGCCAGTAAAGCGAGATGAGCGCTGCAACCCCAGAGTCGTCCGTGACTGGACCTAACGGTCAGGGGTCCCTTTAAACCACTTAGAGGTTTTCCTACAGGCAAGCAGTATTTAAATTTTGTTAAATAAATAGAATAAATCTCTATCCCCATGCTCAGAATACCTTCTGGATTGTCCTGCCATCTTAGTAAAAAAGAAAAGAAAAACAAGCATTTAAACACTGATAATTGTTGAAGTGCCCCAGAATATGCAGAGTGGAAGTTTCCAGTGTTGGGAGAAGTGGAAAGTTTTTAAATTTCATAATTAAAGTAGAAATTGGTTTGCTATTCTTTGACTGTCTGTTGAGCATTACGGCCAAAAATTTCCATGTTGAATGCCAAGTGTGTAGACAACTAAATAAAAAGGTTTCTTTCTCTTCTCTTTTCAGGGATGCCAAGCATCTCTTACTCTTGGGTCACTAGAAATCCCCTGATTTCTGGATACTAAATCTGGAAAATATTATTCTGGAAGAAAGCTAGTAAAATAAGTAAAATATGCTAGCTGGCTTGTGCCACTGGCATGTATTCCAGGTGGGCCACTAGTCCCTTGTTATAACCTGTTTTCTGAGCAGAAATATATACCCCCAGGATTCTTGGTCTCAATCTGAATCCAGTCCATCACTTAGTAGCCATTCTGATTGCTAACTTGGACCAGTAGTCCTTTCTTTCTCATGGATACTGCACCTGTCACTGATGCCTCATCAAAGAACTGGAGTTACAGTAGTGATGCATACCCAGGCAACTGGGGTTTCGGAGATCCTTTTTCTGTTCTCTTTCTCTCAGGTGTTTTCCAGGATGTTGTTGCCTTTGCTGCTGTTCCTGGGGAACGGATGGATGGTTGTTTCTGCCAGCCCGAATGTGTCTGCCATCCCTGTGAAGTTGTGGGCCTGTCTGCCAAAAGGAGGAGTAGCTGAAGCAAGGTTGCTTTGTCGCATGCATGGATTGTACGCCAATGGATCCAACCCTGGAGTGTTCCAGAGCTTCTACATGTTCCATGCCGTCTCAGACTCAGTCAGCTGCCACTGGAGAGACATAGCCAATTGCACCCTCAAGACCAGTGGAGAAGTTGGACATTTTTGTTACAGCATGCAGACGGCCAGTTCAAGTGTCCGCATTCCTGTTTCTTGCCGACCTTTGCCTACACACCTGGATTCTCGTTCAGCTGGAAGCAGCAGCATCCAGGATGGTTCATGTGATGTTGCCCTCGTTTCTGCTGCTTTATGGAAACCTGGTGCACCGCTGCATCTGCGAACTGTTGTTGGAACCCAGAACACTAGGTTTCCTAGAGATCAGTTCCAGCTGTCCTTGATTTCGCCCTCCGGAAAGAACATCACCCGCCTGATCGTTAATTGGGAATCTCAGGAGTGGGAATTAAACGGAATGGACTTAATTAAACAGGGGCCACCAGACTGGGTGGTGCCGATCAGGGGGACACACTGTGACCAACAAATGTCCTCTATTAGGTTTAAATTCTATGGTTTTGTTGCCATCACAGAGGAAATAAGTGAGCAAGGTTCATACCGGGTAGAATTTGGCTCTCAAAACAAAACAATTCTTACATTTAATCCCCTGATCACAGACATCCTCCCACTTCGCCGTTTGACCAACCCCATCATTGGGTCTCATGTGTTGAAATTAGATCAGCCTGAACAAATTGTCATGCACCCCCAGACCTCACTAAAGGAGGTGCAGATTCATTTTGAGGGTTTGAATGTGTCACAGAGAGCACCTCAATGTGCTCCCTTTCTCGGAGTCAGCCACAGAGGTTGGATGGAGTGGGTTAAAATGTGGGATGGAGTACATCATGGGGAAAGGGTTAAAAGAGAACTGATGGATTGGCTTGGGCCCCTAGGAGCAGGTCTTTCTTTCATAGATGCAGCCAACATAGAAGTCTTGGCTAATAAACTTTCATATTCCACAAAACAAATAGGGAAACTGACTGCTCCATTAACCAAATCTCTCTTGCAGCTCACAGAACAACCACAAGCTATCAGTAAAGTGCTTCCAGTCTGGGAAGCAATATTAGAAGAGGACAGCATGTTGATTGTGTCTGGAATCCAGTCCCTCCAAAGCAATGTTTCATTGGCTTTAGCATGTGAACAGGCACAAGCAATCACACAGAATGTAGTCATGGGAATGATTCGAGAGGCCAAAGCGGGAAACATTCCCATGGAGGTGAGCAATTTAATTCGGCCAGAGCTCACTTCAGGAGAAATAGCCTTGGAGGCTTGGTGGAGGTTGCTAAATGCATCTTATGATTCTGCCCAGAATATGCTGCGGTTATTTTTAATAACCGTAGAAGCCACCCAGATCATCCCAATCTATCCAGTGGTCCCCTTGGGATTCCAGATTGACAAGGATTTGGTCATGTATTCCAGGGACTCCAATAGGTGGGCATGGATGAGGAATGGTGACTGGCAAACAGTTAATGTGCAAGGTTGTGTGAAAAAGGAAAACTTGGGCTTTGTATGTGATGACAGCAGTTTAGAAGAACACCACGAATGCTTCTCTCCTCAGCTTGTAAATAGTTCCCACTGCTCTTTTGATGTAATCCAAGAAGAAAGTTCTACTGTTGTGTATACTGGGAAGGGCTGTATTTGTGTAAGAACGCCATGTGAGTTTGTAATCATTAATGGTCTGGTTATCCAGCCTATGCTGCCTTATATTAACCGTTGTTTTTGCAATATTAGTGTGCTTGTAGGCTGTGATTTCCAATTTCGGGTACCTGTTTGGACTGTGCAGCACATGAAGGCTTACCCCTCTTTGTATCGAGAAATCTCGCCTATTTCTCTAGGCCTTGGCCTTTCTACTCTGAAAAACCTGCTTTCTCACCCCTCCCTGAAGCAGGAATTGTTGAAAATCAAAGACATGGGTGAAAATGCTGCACTTGAGATTCTGCATAGCAATAGGGAGATTGCCCAGATTGTAGCCACAGTTAAATCTGCTGGAGACCACGCTTGGTGGGAGGTGCTTCTTGGATGGTCTCCAAGTTCAAATGGAGTACTAAATATTGCTCTCCACCCTATTGTGGTGATTTTATTATTTCAAGTGGCACTAGTGATCAGTTTGTTGCTGCTGGTCGGCTGGATGAGGCGGCAAACACAAAGACTTTATGATTTAGAGAACCAGATACAGGCCGCCAGAGGAAGGTTGTGATGGGAATACTTGCCAGAGCAAACACTCCTTTAATGGAAGGACGTTGCCAGATACGACAATTGTGATTTTAAGCTTCCATCTTGTCTGTTCATAGTTGCTAAGCTGACATGGACTAGCAGCTAAGGACAAGATGCTTGACCTCCAGAACGGTCACATTCTGTTGAATGGCTGTGAAAAGGCAGGAACAGATCTGTGTGTTGTGTGTGGTTGTCAGTAAGGAAAGCCCAGTGCATGAGATCCTGTATAAATGGAAGGGCTATGCTCAGTTTTAGAAACTGAGATATGAAAGCTATGAGCTAAATGGCACCTTAATCCTAGGTTATGGGTGCAACAACAGAATGTCTAGGCCTGCTTTTTTATAAGAAGAATACAAAGCTGAAAATGAATGAACTGCAGCTAAAATTGTATGTTCATTTTTCATGTAGTCTAGTCCTTCCCCTGCCCACCCACCTAATATCCTTAAGAGGGTCTCTTCTCTAGTCTTCAGACAGTAGCTGGAAGTGGGGAGGCAGAAAAAGGTCCTCCTGCAGTTTTAATCTGAAATCTTAGGCTCAGTACTGTACCCAGAGCTCAGAAACTGCTCGAGCTAAAGAAATTCCCTGTTGCAAAAGGCGCCTAGAACAATGGAAGTTTCGAACACTGGCTATGCTTTATCGGGGCACTTGCTCTACACAGCTATGACCTATACATGAATAACACAAGCACAGAGCTGGGGAAAAGGGCAGAGCCTAACCCTAACCACCCTGCACTACAGAATCCTTGGATTCAGACTGTTGAATGGGAGCCATCCATGCTGCTGGCATTTATTGAAAACACACCTATTGGTTCTGCATTTTCTGATCATACAGCCTGGAATTTTTAATATGTGTGCATATAAAAATGTTTTTTAATGTTTTAATATTGTAAACCACTTCAGTATTTTTAAATAGAAAGTAGTCTAGAAATATTTTTAAATAAATAAAATCCTCTGCATCCAATTGCAATCTATTTATCTTGCATGGGCACACAATCCCACACACCCAGCAGTAGTACTTTACCTGGGAAATAACCAGGATCATTTGTTTTTATTTCTCTAGGGGCTTTGTAGGATTCATTTATTTCTCCTGTCCATAACTTGCCTATTCCTTGGGATGTTGTTCCATGGTCTAATGTCCTTGGGAAACGTTCCAGACATTCTGGCTATCTCTAGCAGTAGCATGCACTTAGCAGCGCCTCCTGTTTTACAGCCAGTATGATTGGTTGTCTGCCAAAGAGATATGCTTTGCCACCTGAGAAGGTCTGGGACAGTACCAAAAGAGCACAGTGGCAGCTGCTCTCATACACAAACCTGAAAATAATATACTTGGAAAAACAAAAATGGGAATTATTATTTTTCTGAAAAACTTAAATAAAAATAAAACCTAGGCATAAACCAATGTATAAACTCATTAGCTGTTGACCCTTCCTCGTAAATTCAGTTCTGGGAATTGGCTGCTGCCTCATATGTTTGTGTACACAAAGTAGGTAGTGAACTGCTAACATGTGGCCTTACTTTAATGGCAGTGAGTACAAATTGAAATAGATGTCCTGCTAGAATGGTGCTTGCTCCTCTGTAGTCTTTGAAAATCTAAATTTGAGTCCCAAACTTTTGAGGCACCAAGGTTTTGCTCACCAGGCCTTCCTACTATATTGTGTCTCTTCTCCATTAATTCACCTTGCTTTATGGCTTCCTCTTTGGGCTGCTTCTTCCGAGTTTCCAAGGACTCCACTGTTAACCTCGCAATCTGCCATGGGTGCTGGTCATAAGAAATACCTTATGAAGGGATGCTTTTAAAGACATTCCCTTTATAGGTTAAAAGGGAAATCGTGTAAAATGCATAAGTGAGACAAAGAGATGTAAGGCGTTGTTGTAAGAATGACATAGTGGAAGTAGTACTCCATTTAGTTTGAGGAGTAATGCCTCATGCTACTCTTCCCCTCCAGGTGTTCTACTCTTGCTGTAAAAGCAACACGGGAGTGACAAATGTGTTAAGCTCTTGCCATTGCCATCCTTCTTGCCTCCATGAGCTGCTACCTGAAGCAGAAAGCCTCCTGTACTCATGGAAGCTTCCTACATGATTTAGCACTCCAATTTTTTCAGCATTAAAAAAACCCCACCCTACAGCTTTTTAAGAATATTACCCTTGTAAAGGGAAATATGGACAGGGCAATCAGAACTTAGCATTCTCATCCCCACTTGCATGTTGTTATTTGCACATAAGCAGAATGTCTTAAGAAGGCTATTCTAATGCAGTAAGTCTCCAGTTTGAATTCTCACCTGAGCGATAGGGGAACCCTCTGTTTTCTCTTTGTCTCTCCTTCTGCAATAAAGAGAGAATAGTGCTAGCCTACTATACTGGGAAGTTTTAAGGACTCCTGAGCTCATGCACATTAAAGGCTTTGAATGCTTGATACATGCTATATAAATGCAACGTATAATGTGAAAAGGGTGTTCTGTTGGTTGGATCAAGTGTTGTAACAAAAATATGCAATTTATTGGGGGGAAAGGAGGAAATTGGATCCAGCTGGATTAGTGCAGATCCCTGGACAGAAACATTCAATTGGCAAACTACCTTATAAAAATAAAATGTGTACTGATGCCAGATATTGTAACTACAAATTTAAAGATTTAAATGGACTCAATCCATACTTAAAATTAGCAGTGTGTGCTAATTTTATAGGGTGAGAAAAATGCAGGCATACTGTCATGCCAGATGTTTGAAGAGCTGAATAATTTAATAGTAAGTTATTTCACAAAACACTGTGCCACTTGAGTAGAGGGCATTGTTAACAGCTGCTAGTCCACCAGGAAATCCGAAAACAGATCATAAGCACTTTAAAAAGTATATTTTTAAAAAAGCAAGTTCAGTTCAGAACTTTTGGCATTTAAGTCTACAGGGGGGTTACATGTATTTTAGACTACTGTTGTAGCAACCTGAAACATGTCACTGTCCCCTAGACTGATTGGTGCTTACCACTGGGTTCTATTCACTTCAGTGGGGCAATGATGGGGCAACATTACTGAAGCCAATCTGGGTCTGGGATCTTCTGCATGCAAAGTAGATCCGTACCACTGAGCCACAGCTCTTTTTCCATCATCTTATCCGAAAGCAAAAATGGGGCAGGTAAGGTACCAGAATATAGGGACTGCCCTGGTAAAGAGCAGTAGGAGACAGTGCTAAAAGGCTCCTGTGTGAAGCAGAAGGATCACGAAAAGCATGTTAAGCATTTCATGTGAGAAATGAATTTCTGCAGAGGTGGCCAGCAAATCCTGAAACTGTAAACTGGGCAGATTCTAAAATACTCCTGTGCAAATGGTGATTAAAAGCGGCACACTAGAAGAAACATTCCATGCTACATTTTAGCTATCTAACTTCTGTGTTATTTCCCATAAGATACATATTGCCTGGGCATGCATAGATGTAGTGAATAAAGCATGTGACTTTGCACAAAAACTCAGAATCTGAGTTTGCTAGTGGAGGGAGTGATTAGATTGCTGACTAGAAAATCAGTTGTGGGGATTTGGTTTGAAAACATGATCAGCCTCAGAGGGTCACCAGTCTCTTATCACCCACTGCACTTGTAAACATTGTAGAGATTATTGTCCTCTCACCGCCGCCCCCCTTTGCTAAATTTTCTTCTCATGAGGTTTATACTCAGAGACAGAAAAGGTACATGTGTCACAATAACTTGAGCTGTGTAATACTGTGAAGTATGCAAAATGGGACCGCCATAGGCAGGCCATACTCAAACATTGCCTTGCTGAAGCCAAGTCTACACTTATTTTTTTCAACTTGGAGGAAAGTTCCACTCAGAGGAAGAAAGAGATGGCTGACCGCAGGAGAGACACAGTAACCTTTTTACTGGCCTTGCTCCAGTGCTTTTAGAAACAGTTGGATGTGAACAGTTAAGCAGGTGTAACTTTTCCTGGCATGAACTTAATCAGCTCTTTAAATATGTTTGTGTGTTGCTGCTAAAGTCATAGGAGCAAGACCTCTGGGTATAGGGCGGTATACAATAATAAAATAAAATAAGGTGGCTGCACTCCTCAAAATTCAGCTTTCAGTATTTAGCAAAGTCAGCCTGGTGTCAATATGGAAGGGAATTGGAATCAGGGTTTCTCTCAAGGGAAAGTCTCATTGTGTTCCAGACTAGGGATTGTGCATATTATTTATATAAACATTTCTGTACTACCTCTTAGTTTTAGAAATATGGTTAATGAAAGCAAGATCACAGTAACAAGGCAAGTGACTTTTCCAATGAAAGGTAATCTAGGCATGAAATAACCAAATGCTGACTGTTCAGTCCAAGTTACAATTTACAAGGAAGTGGAACAGGAGCTGGAGGAAATGAGAATAGAGACCTGAATGGAAGCTAGTATAGCCCAAGGAAGCAGAGAAGAAGAAGACGACGACGACGACACAGAAGCACTGTAACCTGCTGCAATCAGCCAAACTGATTACTAGGAAGTACTTGGAAGTACTGTCCAAGATTAGCAATAGCCAAAGAGCAGTGGGAAGGCTCTACATAATGAAGTTTTTTTTAAAAAAAAAACAGCAGCCGAAACTTCAGACCAAAGATTGAATGCGATGGCAAGAAAGGCAGCTGCCAACACCCAAGGCTGGTTGCGTACATGAACCAAGTTTAGCATTTGTTGGCCAAGGTGCGGCTGAAAAAGCTGGAGCAGCTGCTGGTGGATGGGCTGCAGCATGAGCATCCTGAGCATAGAGGCACTGCTGGCCCTCCTGGTTGGCCTCTGCACTGAGTGCAGTCGTGATTTGCTGCCCTGAGGGGTAGGCTTGTCTCAGGCTTCCTCAAGTAGGAGTGAACCCCCTGATTACTGAGAGCAATGTGGGCAGGCTACCCAGAGTCAATATCCATGTTTGCACTGGCGGTAGGCCCAAGAGTCCCACCATCTCCATCATGGTCCATAACCTGAGGTCCCCAGCCAGCACAGCATCTGGCTGAGCCATCTTAACAACGGGCATTATGTGTATTTTAATGAACTAAATAGAATGAAAGATCATGAATCATGGAGGCATGCAGAGTGTCTGCTTGAACCTAGCAGTAGGTTCAATACTAGAATACTAGGAAGAGACAGTAAGAGCCACAAATACTTACACATATTCTCTTTTTCTGTAGAACTTCAAGGAGGTAGTGAGTCAAAATCCAGCAATTGAACATATGCAAAAGTTGCTTAGCTAGGCTGGTAAAGTTATTGAAGAGAGACCACACAGTTATTTAGCATGAATTTCTGCATCTGCACTTTATTTTGATTTTACTAGTGGCATGAGCAGATGACTCCCACCACCTTTCTTTTGACAGTAGAAATGCTGATTGTGGCTTCAGTTTCCAATCTGCCAAAGACAGGTGTGTGTGTGTGTGTGAGAGAGAGAGAGAGAGAGAGAGAGAGAGAGAGAGAGAAAGAGAGAGAGAGCAGCTAAAATCTCAGACAGAATGAAGGAGGAGAATGTTCTCAACGCTAATGCTCTTAAATGAGATCTTGTCCTGGTCACGATGTTGGTGATGTGGGCACAGTCTGTTGGGAACTTGAGTGAGCCTCCCTGGAGCATTTTCACAATTGTTATCCTAATGCTGCTAGCTGACAGTAGCAGAAAGCTTCCCTTCCCCACTCATTTTATATAGCCAATTAAAAAAACACACCCTTTCATCTTGTGTCCTTGGAGCCAACCCCTGAATCGCCTTATGGGCACAATGTTCCTTTGTGTTTGTGCTGCTCTCTGCTTCCTTCACTCTGTTTTGATTACTTACTACTGCTAACAGCTGCTTTCCGAGTTGCTGTGTTAGCTTTACTTAGGATGACGGCTGGTCTTGCTTTCATCTGCTGAAATGGGTGAGGCTTTTAAGCGAGTGCTAATTCCACAGGAAACAAATCCCCCTGCCATCTTCGGAATGCAGGGTGTTGCAACAAAAACACAGTTGTATGAATATGGGATTTTCAGAGATCTGGATAAAGCGTTATAGGCGCAGTAACCATGCGGAACACTTGCAGCCTGATTTGAAGCATCTTGTTTAAAGGTAACTTTCATTGATTTCAATGAGAAATATTGTTAAGTGTTAGGATTGTGTGCTTTATAACTGATGCCAGCTTAGGACAAAGTGTGAACTTTTACCAGAGACTTGAGCAGTGTTGCAGATTTTGTCTGCAGTGCAGGTGAGATAACAGTCCCCAAAATTCTGAAAATTTTATTTTCAGAAAAGGATTCCTGATTGAAACCATAATACCTCTAATCTGGAAGCCGACAAGCATGAGATGAGTGAATTAGCACTCTCCTGCTTGTGATTCCCAGCAACTGATCTTCAGAGAAATCTGGAACCAGGATCCTGAAGGTAGCCATGATCATGAGCCTTAAAGTTGCACCAAATGCTCCTGGAGGTTTGACACGCACTGTTTTTCATAGGGGAAATTAATCCCTCAAAGTGGGTGGACAATATTTGTTCTACTTAAATAGCTAGCAGTCAGCAAGCTTTAATGTTGTTTTGGGCTTACTGAAAGGAATAGATTTGTATGCAGCAGAGACAGCACATTATATTCGAGTCCCGGTATATTGTAAAGAAAGTGAACAGGGGCATAATCCTTCTAAAATAAAATACCCAAGCCCCATTGCTCTGATGGAGTTTAAAGATGAGAGAAGTCTAATTGGAAATGGATTGACTGTATGTGCTTTAGTATATGCCTTTCCATGCCTAGCTTAATCTCAACCCTGCACCAGATGCTTTTCCTGAACGTCTTGCATTCATTTTTTATGCAGGTATTAAAAACCGGATTCACTTCATTACTTTCAAACTACAGTGAATAGTTTTTCCTCTGTGTGTGCCATTTCCTACAGTGCAAGTGTGGGGAAGAGGGCCAAGGATAACACTGCATGTGAATGGGGTCTCAGTTTCCTTTTATAAGGCACTAAAGGGGAGCTCTCTTCACTTGTTTAAAAGCATGCTGTATTATTTTTCTCACTTCTTTCACATGATTTCACTGTAAATGAAAACAAATGTTGTTTGAGCAGAACCTTGGGAGGCACCTTCTTTGATCCCTAACATAGTTAAATGCATAGAACTAAAGCTCTGAGCAAGAAAAGAAGTGATCCTGCATTTATTTTTGTAAATACGGGCAGAAGCAAGTGTTTGTGCTTGTATGACACATACAAATGCACCCACACTTTTCCTCAAGGATCTGAAATGCTTTTAAGATTGTTCACTGTGTCTCACACAGTCACTTTTAGAAATAGAGTTGGGAGGATTTGGGTGTCAGTTTTATTTTTCAGCACTTACATCTGTAGCTTTTTATATAGCTATATGATTGCTTTCCTACAACTTCCTTGATCTCTCATATTCTAATGTAGAACTTTCCCATTAACTGAGTGCTACTTAGCGCTGTGAGTTCTTAATGTATAAAAGTAGCAGGATGCAACCCAGCTGATATAACTGAGCTCTCCTACACCAAAGAGATGTTCAGTTTTCTCCAGCTGTTTTAAGGAGTCTGTGTGAACGAAACAAGAGTGTTCTGTACATTTATTGTTAGAAGTAGCTTTGCTATTATTATTAGCCTTGAACACAGATTTCAAAACCTCTCTTTGGCTCAGATCTCCAGGAAACACTGAAATAGCTGCATGGAAACAGCATCCCTAAGGCAGGCAAAAGGATTAGCATCCAAAAGGCTGCCTCTCCATCTATTGCATACTTCATTTTTGTTTCTCTCTTGCACTCTGAATCCTCATACAGCAAACCTCTGCTTTAGATTCACACAAACATCTGCCTGCAATTCTGGAGGACAGGGGAAGGGGGAGTGGATAAGTAGAAAACTTTACTCATAGAAATCAGTGTTATGCTGCACAATCTCCCCCCCCCAAAAAACCCCTTATTTCTTTAACTATAAAAAGATGTTTTCTTAATTACACACACACCCCACTTTTAACTTAATTGCTCTAAGAAAGAAAGGGGCTTGAGCATTAAGTATCCCTGCTTGGCCAGGCATCAGAATTGATGCAATGCTCACAACGAACGGAGCTGCCGATTATTTGCATGAGTTGGCACACTTCTTGACTCGGGATGAATTCAGTGGAAAGCCATTCTTACAGCTATTTTTCATCATGATGGTGATGCATTTGTAAAAAAGAATAGATACAAAAGAATGAGAGTGATTTCTCATGGCGAGACTCCTCTTCAGGGTTAGTTTTCTAAAAGGGTGCAGTATGTATGGCGTCCTTCGGCAGGGCCTTAGAGATTCAACTCCCTGTGTTTTTACCCCCTCCCCCTTTGCTTCCTGGGTTAGACATTCTGGGTATGGTTAATCAAAGAAACAGGAAGATATGGGAAACTAGCCCATCTTACAGTTCTGTCTGGAAACTTTGCAATGATAGTTTGGCTGCATTGACCTGGGTATGAAATGTTATTTTACTTATGAAATGGATAGCTTGCTAGTTGGTAATGAGCTAGGATTCTGTAGAGAGCATTAAGTATATGTAAATACGTTTTCCTTCTCTTGATAAAATGGCATGTTTCAGTTGTCCACTCTGAGAAATTCAATTTCAATATCTTACTTTAGCCTTAGTTTTTTAGCTGGTAGATCTCTAGGAAGAAAATCAGATAATATCTACTAGAGGAGATGTTATTTAGTGATACAACCTTTCTACTAAGGTTTGGGCTCAGTGCCACCAAATCATTTTGCATCAGCAACCAGCCAGTAGATGTTTCTTTTTCACCTCTTTGGAAGGCAGAACACTGGTGTGAATATTCTTAGAGAGAAATCATTTAACATAGCAGACAGAAGGATAATATGATCAGTTGGCTGGCTGCTAAAACTTAGATCTCAGCTAGATTGGTAAAGAAAAAGCATTTTATATGTTCAGGTAGGTAGCCGTGTTGCTCTGACGCAGTCGAAATAAATAAAAAAATTGTCCAGTAGCACCTGAGAGACCATGTTCTGGGTACAAGCTTTCGTGTGCATGCATCTGAAGAAGTGTGCATGCACATGAAAGCTTATACCCAGAACATACTTAGTTGGTCTCTAAGGTGCTACCGGACAACGTTTTTGTTTTATATGTGTTGTATATGCATTATATGCATTATAACACTGTGACACCAGATGGCGCTGTGGGGTCCTGTTTTTGCCAACACGATTTCTCATACAAAATTTACAACACGTTTTCCCGAAACTCTTCTTTGATGTATCTAGATCCAACCCTAGGAAGGTCAGGCTAGAAAGAAGGCACATTTCTATAATAGGGAATTTAGATTTTGTTCTCATCAGTGTACCACTGCCCAGATACAAGGGACTGATTGCTTAATGGCTGAATATTTTCCCCAGCATTATAGCATATTTTGTAAGCTTGGTACCATTCTGTTGTATCGGATAGCAGCTTCTGCTGCAGGGTTAAGTGCACAACAATTATATATCAATGTTTTGAATTTAAAAGGTGCATACCTGGCTATGAAATAACTAACACCAGTGTCACTAAGTCTGATCAATATATTGGAATCTTGCACTGAGATTACAGTATAAGGCAGGTGGGCTTATAAATAGCAGTGAAGTCTTCTGCATGGTATTTGTATGCTGTCCATCAGTTTTGTTTTACTTTGCTTTGTTTTGTTTATCCTTCAGTTTTATTTCATGGTGTATATGTTGATTATTATTATTATTATTTAATTACAATTGACTCCCATTTGCTCAATTAGGTAGGGTGAGGGTGTGGCTTGATTGTCGTCCTGTCGCAAGACAGGAATGCACAGCAGATCTTCTTGTTATTGCTCCTTGTGCCTGGATCAGGCTCAACATCTGCTTACAGTAAGAAAGCACTCAAGTGATTTTGGCAGCAAAAAGGAGGATTGGTTACAACATGTTGAATAAAAATAAACCTAAGCTGGGTGTCTCAGCGCATGGGTGTCTCAAAACATCATCGAAAGTGGTGTGATCCCAGCTGAGCTGGAGAGGTGGTGACTCCAGCAAGTAATCAGTCCATGGTAGCTACTTTTTGACAGCTCAGTATATGATTGAAATTTGATAGCTAGCCTGCGTCTTTTGTCTGATACTGTCTGTGTTTTAGTCATGAAGTGTCTAGCTGCAATTTTGTGCTGGATTTATTAACTCCTGTAAATAAATGAAGTGTGTTGGGGACCCAGTAAACAGTGTCAGTTCTAGAGACCTTTTGATGCCTCTCCTTCCACGGATTTCTTTTTTGACCTACTTCGTCTGTACAAATATATAGGTGTTCAATTTAAGTGTATTGCAAACACCTTGATTTCAAACTGCTTCAGAAGCAAAGTGAAACTGCGTCTATGCATACCAGTATCTGCTTCCCTCAACTCATATAACCTGTCTTACAAAAGCAAGTGAAGATTCCACTCTTAAGTGCATACATCCATAGCCTAACTGGCAGGGATGGTGCTCTTAACCTAGATAAATTTAAGTAAATATTCAATTGTTTGAATATTAAAGCCCCCTTTCCAAATTATCATTTTTGTGTGAGACAAACAAGTTTTTGCTCATTTGCTTCTTGCGATCCATGTGCCTTTCCTCAGGTGCTTCTTTGGCAGGGATGTTGTACTTTTTGAGCAAATGACTGCAGCCTGTCTGTCATGACTGTTAGTCCTGCATGTTACAGTGCCTGTGACATGAGCTCTATCAGTCCCGACCTGTGATGACTATGTTGTTCTATGATCTCTTTAGAAGTTTTATCTGTTGTTGTGTTAAGCATGCTTTTTAAGAGCTTGAGTTCTCCCCATTACTTTAGTAAAAGAGTGCTCATCTAGCCTTTTAACAACCAAAATATGATTAACACCAGAAGGCTTATCCTACCCCCTGCAATAGTTTCCTACCTTTGCACTCCATTCTTCAGAGCTGAAGGACTTAATATTTGAAGGATTATTTGCACTTATATGAGCATGCTAAGGGATTCAGCTCTAGAGGCCCATCTCTGTTGCCCATCCAGGACAGATGTTAGGTTGATGAGTACCGGGGACAGGACCTTCTCAGCTGTAGCCCCATACCTTTGGAAGTCACTTCTCCATGGAAGATGTTTGTCCCAGTTTCTATTAACTTTTAGGAGAAAGCTTAAATCATTTTTATTTCAAGCCAGGAGGGTCCTTGTGCCCTGACTTGTTAAAAATTAAATAAAGAAACAAATAAATAAATATTAAAAACAGGTAACAGAAGTAGAGCTGTGTGCCCATGGTAAAACTCTCAGCAAAACTTCCCAGCAAAGTTAGCTGTTCCATTCTGGTACTGGATCCATACCGGCATGAGTATTTTGCCAAAGACAAGTATGCATGTGTGGCAGGTGGGGCTGTTCTAAAAGCCCTTACACAGCAGAAATAAATCTGTGGGGTTTAAATCTGTGGTTTAAAGTGATTTGATATTGCAGACGGGGTCCTAAAAGCAGCTTTGAGTAAACAGTTGTCATGTACGCAATCCTCGGGTAACTGCTGAATTGCAGCTTCTCCATTCATTTGGAGAACAATTATTGCCTTTCACACTACAGGTATTGATTATAGGTGCTAATATTATTGTGTTATCACCAATTACTGCTGCTGTGAAGGGTCAGTTTGCATACATTTTAAGGTCTTGTACTGAATTTTTGCATTTCTTTACTGTTCAGCCTTACACTTATTTTCTTTCACACCAAATTGTATATGCATCCGATGAAGTTGGCTCTAGTCCATGAAAGCTTATGCCACAATAAAAAAAACGGTATTTAAGGTGCCACAAGACTCTTTGTGCATAGAATGAATTTCAATGGATTCTCTGCAGCATTCCCTAAGTTGTGGAATTTCCTCCCCACAGAGGTGCGTCTGGCTTCTTTGACAGCTTTCAGCAAATGCTGAACACGTACCTCTTTACCCTAGCCTGCAACACCTGAGATAGGTGTTTTCAGGGCCCACTCTGTTCCTGTGATTGTACTCTGTTTTAATTTTAAAATCTAAATTGTTGTAACCTGTCCTGGGACCTGCTAGTGAAGGGCAGAGGATGATGATGGCTACATCATTGTAGCATATTGAAAGGCTGTGTGTTTTTAAGGCTAAAATCCAAAGAAATTCTATCAAAGATATTGCTCAAATTCAAAAATGAAGAGACTTCTGAGTGAATTAGACATAAATACATAGGACGTTACTATGTGTTATGAGCAGTTCTGATAGTCTTTTATTGTTTTTCATATAATGCAGCTTGCTGGGGCAGCAATCTGAAGATGACTCTTGGGGAGGGGAGAACTTGAGGGGGAGGACATTCGGCAGAAAAATAGACTAAGAGGAAAGGGTTAAGCCCTCCCACCCTCTGCTGGTCTTGTGCTTCAAATTGCAGCCTCAGCAACTGCATTGAATAGCAAATCCCTCAGCATATAGAGAAATAGTAGCATCTCTTTGAGGGGCAGATTACGCAGTGTGGTTTATGTACATACAAGTAGTCTATTCCTGAGCAAACCCTCACATGGACAAACATAATGTATGAGGTGGATACTCAAGGATGTGATTGTCAGCAGTTCCCATGATTGTAGTGACTGGAAATAGTGCCAGTGTGATTATGGGAAAAGTTGCTGGCCATAGTTGTTCTTTCCTGTATCGTATCTTGTTTGTCCATGCAATCCATTCCTAAGGAAGGTCAGGAAATGGAATATGTACACAGCAGATACAATGTAAATTGGTCTTAAGAGGGAAGGTGACCAGGATATGGAAACATTCTGTAAAATGCTGAACACACTCTGGAGATTGTGAGCACCTTGTATTTATGCGGAGGGGTAATTTTTTGCAGAGTTCTGTGCTTATTGACAGTTCAGAGGCTAAAGTGATTGTCCCATGACTGATGGGAAGGCACTTGTATTTTTCGTAGCTTCCTATTCCTTTCCTTATACAACCTTGAGTGGCCCGTTCTCCTCTGTCCTTGAGTTTGAGGACAGCTGTCCTTGCCATCACACCCCAAGCCTGTGAAAATCGGCACATTGTCATTGGAATACATTTGCCTAGTTTGCATTGAGTGCAGAGCTTGTAGTCCTAGCACAGATTACCAATCCCTATATACACAGTGGTCCATTGGCCTTCTAAGACTCCATAGCACAATGTTTCCCTGTCAAATGTTCTTTAACATTTTCCTTCTCTTCCTTGAAGGCTAGCAGGAACAGCCTGATAGGGGCCCTTTTCCAGACAGACGTGGATGATGCCAGAGCTATGACAGGGACTGCAGTCTGGGCACTGAAGGGTGGTGATCAGTTATGCAACAGCCAAAGGAGGAAGTACCTGAGGTCAGGGAAGAGGAGGAGGAAGAGGAAGAGGCACTGACGGCAGTAGGTGGAACCTCAGACCCAAATGAAGGACCAGATAATTCAGCACCTTCTATCAGCTACACAGGTAGGTTGGAGAAGCAGGCTAATGCATCCAACACATTTTTAAAGCAGCAGTAGGTGGCTTTTACAGTGAGCTTTCTCCTCAGTAGGCAAATTTGTCACAATATGACAAATTCATTCTTTTATGCTGATTGCCCACCCCAAGCTAGTTGTCTTGTTACCTCTTTTCCTTTCCACAACACTCTTTATCTCTTGTCTCTGATTATGGTTTTTTGTTTTTGTTCTCCTTTTCTCCCTCTGTTTAGACGTTCACCCCTTCTTGATCACTCCTCCCTGCAGATGTCCTGCAGGCTCAGTTCTGAGCCTTTTCTCTCTTGCAATACTCTCCCTGTGTGTTCGTGCTTGTACTTTCAGTTTGAACTGCCACCTTTACGTGACTCCTGAATTTATTTATTCTTTCCATCCCTCTTTTCACTTTCTGTCAAGTCCCATGTTTGAACATCTTGCTGACCTTTCCTTCTGTGCATCTGCTGATGTCTCTGACTGGCCATGGTGAAAATGGGATTTCTAGTGTTTTCATTCAGCCTCTCATTCTTCCCATGCTCCCTTTCACTGTCACACGCTCACACACTACATCCACGGGGTGATATTCAGCTCCTTCTAATGCTCTTCTTATAGCCAGGCTATGGTCATTCTGCTGATGCTTCCTCTTATTGATGCTCTTGGTCAAGTACTTGGCTGATGTTGTAAAAACTATCCACGGTTTTGACAGATATCTATCAGGCATAGATAGGACTTGGATTTGGCCCACAGGTCACCAGCTGGTCATTTCTGGTTTGGACTTCTGCTTGTCGGCTTCCCTTTGCTTTCTCATATGCAAGACAATTGGGAGCACCCCCACTAAGATAATATTTTTGCCTCTCTTGCTATGATTATGCCTCCTCTCATCTTAATGCCCCGACACTGCTTTCCTATCACTCCTCATGCAAGGAATTCTCACATTTCAGGTTAATGTTTTTATCTGTGACCCTCATTTATCTTATTCTCTTCTGCTTATTGCTCCCTCTCTGCTGAAGCTCCTCTGTAAACTACACTTCCTTTGCACCTAATCCAAGCCTCACCTTCACGTTACTCCTCAGGCATGAAATAACTGATGCCACCCACATCCTGTCTATCAAAGACAGCACCAGTTGCTCTGAACTCCCCTAGCACAGGGAACCGTGCAAGTAGTCATGCAACAGGACACAGATGGTTTAATCAGCCTGGACAGGAATTCATTACTGTATGTTCTGTTGTCTCTCCTCTCTGTTGCTGTTGAGCAAGGGAGTTTGCATAGCAGAACTTTACAATGTTCACTGAAAGTGAGCAAAGCAGGAGGAAACAGGATTAATAAATTTTGTGAAAACTGTAGAATATGGTGAGTGCAAACAAATAATTTTCTGTTCAAGGGGGAGTTCAGAGAATACTGGCTCAGCTACCTGCGTACAGCACTAGTTGGCTGGTGCCTGTTACATCACAAACCCACCTACCTCCCATCCCTGGTTTACTTTCTCAGCTCTTAAACTGATTGCCTCTAACAAAAAATAGATGATGAATGAACATTTTAAATTACTAAATGGACATGTGTTGCTTTCAAAAGAATACATTTTAAAAGATGATCTGAAATATTGGGGAGGGGTAAATCTGTTAACTAAATCAGGATTCAGATTACCAATGTGTGAATCTGTCATTTATGATTTAAAGGGCAAAGGCAGCTGGGCTCATCCTATGGGGGAAATCCACTGTAATTACTCTCCTTAACTTATGTTTGGACATGATCTTAAGAGAAACAGTGCTGAAGCTAATATGGTACTATATTAATACTTGCTGGTCTCACATAAAGAGGCATGTGTGAACATATCCAGAATAAGAGAAGTTATTTGAATTAGCCTTTCAACAGATGCGGAAAAGAATGTTGAAGTAATAATGAGTGTGAGGGAAGGCAAGTTAACTTAACTTATTGGGCTAAGGTTTCAAGTGTGTTTCTGCCACAAACTTTGGGTAAATCCACCCTCAGTTTTGTGGACTTGAATGGTGGGAAAGTGTTCCTCTGAATATTTTATGTTGGTCACTTTCAAGTGTTACACCATAGCTTTTGCCAGTGACCTGTAGAGATACCTGAGTTGCCTTCTTTTGATCTTTTTGTGAACTAATTCATTGAAAAACAAGGCTGTCAAAGACTCAGCGATTCTACTGAATAAAAAATGATTTCGCCTGACCAGGGTATGAAAAGGAAATAGGAAGGCACCCAGAACATGCCCTAACTGAGAAGAGAGATCCTCTTGCTAGCAGTCGCAATAAACTCCATTCTGAACAGCAGTTCTGTGGTCTCATGTGTTGAAGACTGTTGGTTTCAAACACTTAAACCTTCTGTGCTTTGGGAAGGGGGGTGGGTTCTGATGCCATAGCACTGCTGGATTCTAATGCATTGCTAGATTCTGTGAACTGGAAGGATGAAATAACCAATGAAGAAAATGACAAGCATGTTACGCACAGTGGTAAGTTTGCATCAAATACAGGCTGAAGCTGGACTTTCTCTGAAACCCAGTGCTTTACAAATGCAAACTGGTTGGTTGCATCTGGGGAAAATATGGGTAAGGAAGTTGTGTTGTAGAGATGCTATGTGTCTGGTGCAGAATGGCAATGCAATGACTTCTTATTTTTGTTTCCCTGCTAGATCTTTCCCAGAGTTCTTCACCTTCTCTGTCAGACCAACTCCAAATGGGCTGTGATGAGGCAACCTCAGGAAGTCTGAATGTAGAGTGCAGGGTCTGTGGTGATAAGGCATCGGGGTTCCACTATGGAGTGCATGCATGTGAGGGTTGCAAGGTATGGACAATATGCAATGTACAAACTCTATGCAGAAGGGGTGGCTAACTTGTGACCCTCCAGATATTACTGAACTACAACTCCCATCATCCCAGGTCATTGGCCATGATGACCAAGGTTCCTGTGAGTTGTTGTCTAACAACACCTGGAAGGTATTAGATTTTGTGGCTTTAGCACCCTCCTTCAAGACTCTTACCACCGTGTTTGAAGTCATACATTTATAGTGTCCATAGGAGTCTCTTCACCAACCAAACCAGGCAGTGACTGATCAGGAAAATTCAAATGACTATAAAGTTTTAATAAGCTACCACTACAATGCACAAAAGAATAAGCAACAAATACAAAGATACCAGTTCTTATATTTAATGTTCTCTTCCCCTGTTGGTAAACTTTTGCCCTGTTTCTTGCTCCTTTTCTAACAAGAATAGATTTCCTCATTTCCCAAGACAGGACATCAAACCAGTTCCTTTTTCTTTCTTTAACCTAGAAATGTGTTGGTCTGTGCTGCTAAAACCCCTGACCTAAGCACATTGATTAGAAAAGTCTGTGTTCATCATCTTTTGGTCTGACCCAAGTGTATTCAGTTCTAATTACGTGCCAAATTTCACTTCTGCTTTTCTTTTTGAGTTCTAACTGCATTAAACTATGCATTTATTTTAGCCCCTTTATTCCTCAAAGCATGATTTATTAGCCATTTATTGTATGACTTATACACATGTTATAGTAGATCTACAAGGGCCACGTTTTAGCTACTCCTGTTATTCACAAGGTTATAGGAGGCTTCAGTGAGTAAATTATGGAAGGAAACAGAATCTTTTCTTCAGAGGTTAAAGATCCAAGTATCTCTAACCCACAACTGGAACAATGGTATAAGACCAACCTTTATTCTGATAGCGCAGAACAAAAGCACTATTCTGCAAACAGTATTAACAAGGTGCTGCATTCTGAGGACATGAAGTAACAATATCCCTTGAAATGGACTGGTAGTAATATTCCTACGCTCCACAGACTAACGTGGACACCCTTCTGGAATTTGTCCCTAATATGCACAGGAGTTTTGCCTGGGACATTTTCCTGCTTTACGTCTTCTCTGCCCTTCTTCCCTGTCACTATTCTCCATCAACTCTGGTCTCCTTGAGAACATAGACATTACTTTTAGACGTAATCTTTGGCTGACATACTTCACGGGACACCTGTGAACGTATTCTGCTCCTGATCATTTGGCTGGCTGTTGGAATCGCAGAATGCCAAAGGAGATGAGTTATTCAATGTCTAAGTGATGCCAAAATTATCCAAAGGGGGCGGGGGAGGGGAAGCTAAAGCGAGAGAGACAAGGATGTTGAAAAGCTGGATTTGTTTATTCATATCCCCCTGCTGGATCTTTGCGAGACTACAAGTCTGTTTTTTGCTGTTTTTTACACGGGACAATTGTGT